>NC_136427.1:112331250-113815000 GCF_052849685.1 Lactuca virosa | reverse complement strand
TGGTTAAATTGCAAAACAACCCCCACCTATTAATTTATACCAAAAATTTCCCTTTGAATTATTAGGTAACTTAATTAATCCTGGTGGTTGGTTTTCGAAGGGACACATCTAGGTTTTTCGCGTCAAATATTTGAAACAAATCGACAACCACACAATAAGGTGACTGTTTACGATCCCATTTTTATGCATTTTATTACTATGCGGGGGAGAATACTTGTGCTAGATATATATTATTCATGAACAACACTTACCAACACATACTAGTTTACAAATGTTTTTTTTATCAAAGTAACGTATTATTTACACATAAACTAGTTGCTAAGTTCGATATTACATATATTTCAATTGTTTTTAAATAATACAACTAGTCAAGACAACGTATCATCCTACTACAAAAAAATGTTTTAACTAATAACATGATATATACTTATAAACTAATGTTCAACCAGATGCCTCAACTAAGGTTTGTACCGTACATAAGTCATACCACAAATAAACCTGTAACGTGTGCCTATGTTATTTATGGTCGGGTCGGTACACAACCAACCTTGAGCAAGGAGTTTGACAGACTACAACGGTTGAAAGTTGTAGAGATTGAAGAATGTTCTCAAGATTCGTTGTAGATACCCAGTACCTTAGAAACCTTATATTAACCCCTACACAACATATACATTTGAAATCATATAAATACTTAAAAATCTGGGATAACGTTTAGATTTTCCTAGTTCGCCTAAATCCGAAGAACTGATAGCTCTACTACCTTCATAGCAGAGAAACCCATAAGTTCCCAGTCAATCATTCAACAGTATCCAAACTTCTCTCTTCCAAAGATGACAAAGATTTCAATTCTATCTATTATTTGAAATCGGAAGGATTTCAATTCCCTCCCTATAATCTGGAAATCTGGAGGATTTCCAAATCAATCACCTTTCCCCTATCGTTTGGAAATCGGTAGGATTTTAGGAATCAATCTCACTCTATGATTTGGAAACCTGTGGGAGTTTAGGAACAAATTATACAAATACACTATCATACAATACAACTCCTACATACTTGTGTATGATTAAGTAGTATAAACAACTTAAATGTGTCTTTTATAAACGTTTAGGATAAAGGCCCCTAGAAGGAATTCACGAGTTCACCCACCACCATCATTTCAAATGGACTCAACACTAGGGAAAACTATGATTGCACAAGGAATTGCTACAACTTTAGTTACGTATGAGGTTGCCCGGAGCGGATCTTCGATGGATAGTGAAATTGATGGTGGTATTCTAGTCTTTAACAAAAACAACCCCATATCTTGTTCCTACAAGGATTTCTTAGCCTACAAACCCCAATCCTTCTTCGGTATGGAATGATCCATTGGTCCATCCCGTTGGATAAAGTTGATGGAGGCAGTGTTCCACATCAGTTCATGTATTAATGACTGCCGAGTTAAGTATGTTACTTGTACACTAATGCATTTCGCATTGACTTGGTGGAATAACCATACCAAGTCTCTAGGAATCGATGCAGCCTGTGCCATTACATGGGAAGCCCTTAAACAAATGCTGATCGAGGAGTATTGTTCTCGACAAGAAGTTTAGGCCTTAGAACAAGAATTATGGAACCTTACTATAAAAGAGTCGGAGGTGACTGCTTACACCTCCCAATTTAACTACCTCGCCAACCTCTGCCCGAGTATAGTACAATCAGAATACAAAAAGATTGAAAGATACATTTGGGGGCTAACTCCCCCAGTTCAAGTTTTGGTTGTTGCATCCAGACCCACTACCTTTGATAGTGCTAAACAATTGGCCTATCATTTGACTGAACGATATCTCCGTCAGGGAACCACGACCCAACATACAGAATAGAACCGAACGGAGGGTACGAAACAGAAGTACCAAGAGGAGTTCAAAGGACATTTCAAACTCCTCAGGCCCTAATCAGAACCTATGAGTGTCTACGACGCAAACACAAACACTCTCACTCCATCCAAGTCCTACTCTGGTACTTTACCACATTGCACTAAGCGTAATTTCCACCATGTCGGAAATTGCATGGTATGACACAACTGTAACTTGAGAGGTCACACCTCCAAGTTCTTCAAAAAGACCCTAACCACTGTTGCAGGAAAAATGCATAACTGCTTCAAATGCAACTAACCGGGACACTTCAAGAAGGATTTCCCTAAGCTGAAGAATCAGGGCGGCAAAGGAATAACATAGTGATTGATGCAGGAGATGATCGTCAGGATCCATCTATGGTTGCTGGTACATTTCATATCAATAATATTTATGCTTCCGTAAGATTTGTTACTGATACCGATATAAGCTTTATTGACCATAGTTTTAGAAACACGGTAAAACAAAGATTTTGCAAACTTAATACAGCTTACATAATAGAAAGGGCAATCAATCAAATATAAAACACTTTAGAAATACTCACCAATTTCCTTCTCACCCTGAATAACCACATCTTTAACGTCGATCTAATGCATATGACCATTGGAAGTTCGATGTGATCATCAAAATAGATTGGTCATCACCTCATCGAATAGAGGTTCAATGATATGAAAAAGCCATTCGACTACCTCTACCCAACAACGAATCCCTCATGATATACGAAGATAAATCATGAAAGAATCGAAGAATCATCTCTTGCATGAAGGCGAGAAAGTGTTTGCAGAAAAAATGCTTCGCTTTCTTGGCCCACGTGGTGGATATGCAAGGCAAGGGTAAGAAAATCAAAGACATTCCATGAGTGTGAGACTACCTGGACATATCTCCAGAGGATCTGCCCGGAGTACCTCCAGTCAGACAGGTCGAATTCCGAATCGACCTAATCTTGGGTGCAACACCAGTGGCACGATCTCCTTATCATCTGGCTCCATTGGGAATGCAAGAACTCTCTAGTCAGCTTCAAGAACTTCTTGACAAAGGCTTTATCCAGCCAAGCTTCTCTCAATGGGGAGCTCCAGTATTGTTTGTCAAAAAAAGGATTGGTCGTTCAGGATGTGCATCTACTATCGAGAGTTGAACAAGCTCACCATCAAAAACCAATATCCACTCTCGAGGATCGATGACCTATTCAACTAACTACAAGGAATCCTGCTACTACTCAAAAGATTGATCTAAGATCCATCTACCATCAAATCAGAGTTCAAGAAGCAGATATTACAAAGACGACATTCCAGACTCGATATGGTCACTATGAATTTCTAGTTATGCCATTTGGACCGACCAATACACCAGTCGTATTCATGGACCTTATGAACTGGGTGTGTAAACCCTAATTTGATAAATTCGTGATCGTTTTCATCGACGACATATTGATATATTCATGAACCAAGGAAGAACATGGCCAATACTTGTGTTTAATTTTGGAATTGTTAAGAAAAGAGAAACTTTAAGTAAAGTTCTCTAAATGTGAATTCGGGATTAATGAAGTGCATTTCTTCAGCCATGTGGTCAGTAGTAAAGGGGTTCTGTAACGCCCGTGTTTCTAGGCTAAGCATTGATACGATGATGTAATAGTTAGGGTCAACAAATTTAATTTATCTTGAAGTAATAAAGAGGAATTACTTCATTGTTATGTGGATTATGTGATTTTATGTGCATTATACTTATTTATACAATATAATAAATTAAGAATGAAAATAAGTGTCAAAAATAAAATAATATATAAACCCGATATCTGCGAAGAAAATTGTAGTGGTCGTGACAAGGATTCCGGAGATATAAAGAAGGCCAAAATCCAAGTTATAACGAAGAAGTTATGACCTGTCGAAGTTTCACGACAGAACCGGCATGACATTGTGTGACGTAAAAAGTGAGTTTACGATAAAGTATTTTTAGCCTTAGCGATCTAAACAAAAGTCTTAGTATACGTTAAACCGAGAGCGTGCATAGAAAGAACGTCCAAATCTGACTTCGTATGAGGAAGTAATGAATTTTCTATGATTTGGCACAACAGTGTGCAACCCGGAGTTCGAGTTTTAGATTGAGCGACTTTTAGCCGACACAAACTAAACGAGAATCGAATATCTCGTCAATAGGAGCTCAACGATAAAAAGATAGAAGAAAACGAACATCGGATGACAAAGTTATGAATTTTTAACAGACTTTTCCTATCGCGGCCTCTTAAAAATATAACTTTAAAAACAAAGTCAAAAGTAGACAACAGAGTCTAAACAAAAGTTGTAGAGTACGCCTCTACCTAAGCGTGGATATAAAGAACGTCAAAAACGGAGCTCGTATGCGAAAGTTATGAATTTTAGAAGTTAGGAGAAGAAATTGTGAGGCCGCTCTAGAACGCCCCGCGTAGAAGTAGGAACGCCCCGCGTACTCCCACACTAGGTCTCGGTTCGACCACGTCTCTCCATTCGATGATCAACATGCACTTGTACAAACACACCGCATAGGCGGGTACGCCCTGCGCACCGAGGTACACGCATCGTACCTGCGAGGGTACGCCCAGCGTAACCGAGGCTTCGGCCCTATAAATAGTGGTGCGAGGCTGCCTTATTCTTCACACCTTAACCCATTCTTTATCTCACTATTCTCTCTCTCTCTCTCTCTCTCTCTCTCTCTCTCTCTCTAAACCTCCCAAACACCCCCCCCCCAAGCCTAGGAAACTTCCCTAGCGATAGAAAAAAGTCTCGGAGCGCCCGAAGGCTCCGAGAAAAGAAAAAAAATTTCGTTCCGGAACGTTCTGCCCCCGCAGAGACTGGTTTCCAGCAAACCTCCCGGTTTCATCAGAGGAAATTATATTGTTAAGAAGCGAAGCGCTGTCCAAGTTGGAATCACCACTTTATCAGGTGATTGCATAGTCACTTTCACCTTACACATAGATATGAAGTATTTTACATAAATTACGTGCTAGGTGTGCATATTATCTGTTTACATGAGATCAATGTTGGATGAATAATTTTATACATGTAGTTAATGATTTAAACTGTATATATTTTTATATCTACAAATATGTTGGGTAAAACATGGGTAGATAAAATAGTTGATGTGTGATAAAATAAAATGATGAGAGGCCTCGATGTTTACGATGATCCAGTCATCTAGCGGAGTATGGATGACGACCACAAACTGTTCTAGGTAGTCCTGTGGAATGCTAGCATGCTCGCAACCTGTAGGTGTTTATTTGAACTATGTGTTCACCAAGTGTACTCCATCCCCCCATGGTTTCCTTATTTGACATGTATTGTTGAGTAATCCTTAAAGCAATGATGTCCACCCCGATGAAAAAATCCTTAGGCTAGCTCCCTTATAATAGATTCTTTAGGGACGTAAAGTGTGCATAACGGGAACAAGTAATCAGGTTGACTAATTTGATGAAAATAATTAAATTTATTTATTGTTGGTTGAAAACCCTATGTGCTCACTAGGACCCCTGTAACATCCCGATTTCCAGGGCTGAAATTCTAGGGATTTTGGGCCTTTTAGAAAGTTTACTCGACGAGTTGGAAGGCCCCAACTCGTCGTGTAGGAACCCATATGGGCGCGTGGATTATTGGACCAACTCGACGAGTTGAAGGACCCAACTCGACGAGTTGGAGCTGGATATAAAAAACCCTAATTTTTAGGTTTTGTACCCTATTTAAAGGACCTTAAGTCCTTCTTCCAGCCTCCTTACCACCTTTTCGCGACCAGAAGCAAACCTAATCGATCTAACCCCTATTTTGAGTGTGTGTGAGGCTAAAAGTGTGTTTTTAGTGCATTTATTGAAGAAGCTTGGAACGAGAAGGAGCTTGTAGATCCAACATCTACATCGTCTTGGCTTTCATTTGAAGGTAAAACGTCGCTACCTTGACTTCTCATTGCTTAGATCTTCCCTTGTGAAAGAAAATGGTAATTTCTAGTGCAAAATGGAGTCACTTTCGGATTTGAGCTTGTCACAAGGTGTAAGGGTCGAATTGTTGTAATTAGTCGAAGTATGTTTTGTACTCTTCGAATATTTTGTAATGTATTTTACTAGGGAACTTTTATTCGAAGCTTTAGTGTCTATGCCTTAGTATATTTTTTGTACGCTTTCAGTTCCCTATAAATAGGGTTATTTACTAGAGTTAGATAAGAACTTTTACAGACTTGTCTCTTGTACTCTGTAAAGAATTCGAAAGCGTAATAGAGCATAACAGATCATATTTACATTCCGTGTTCAAATCTCGCACTCTTACTTGAATTCATACTCTGATTAATTCATTACTCGATTCTTTGATTCATCAATTGGTATCAGAGTAGGAGTCATATCTCTGATCTGATTTTCACGCTGTTCAAAAAGTTTTTGAATCAACTCTTTGATTCAAAAGTTTCCGCACTTTTTTGAAAGTGAAAAATTGTCAAGATCTTAGTCTGTGATTCGATTCTGCATTTGAATTGTTGAATCGAGTGTTATTCTCATCAATTCGATTTGATTCATCTAGTTTGTTTTCAAATTCTCAAATCTTTTCAAACTTCTCAAAATCTTCTTCCGTACAACAATGGCGAGTTTCAGTCTCAATTCGATGACCTCGTTTTCTCATCTGCTAGGTTCATCAACCAAAATTCCAATGCTAATTCCTGAATACTATGATCAGTGGGCTGATCGGATTCAGGATTATCTGAATGGTCTTGATGAAGAATTATGGACATGTATCACTGGAAATATCAATGTTCCAGTGAATTTTCAACCAATCAGATCTTCTTCCACAAATTCTGGTGTCGATAATCAAGGTGATCGTCTGAAGAAATTGGAGAAAAGGTGTATGAGGGAATTACGAGGTGATTTACCTCCAGTTGTGTACAATTACGTTAGGATTTGTACAACTGCAAAGGAAATCTGGAACAATCTGAAAGATAAATTTCAAGGAAGTGAGAAGACAAAAATCAATTCAGTTAAACAGTGTTTGGTTGAGCTAAAAGACTTCAAACAAAAAGAAGGAGAAACAATTGAAGTTTACTATGATCGTCTGAATGAGCTAATCTAATGATGCAATCACTATGGAATTACCAGGACTTCAATGGAATTCAATCTCATCTTTGTAATGGGGCTTCGAAAAGAATGGAGAAGTGTGAGTATGATGGTGAAGAATCAGCAAAGTTTTGATACATCAACTCTCAATGATTTGTACAATCAGTTGAAAACACACGAAGTTGAAGTAAATGAAATTGCTGAGGAATCAAAGTTGAATTTGGGAGGTCCATTAGCTCTTGTGTCAAAGATTTCGGAGAAAGAAGCTGAGAATGGTGATTCTGAGGAAGAAGAAGGATTCATCATGAATTCGGATGATGAAGCAATAGCATTTTACTCGAATAATCGTGTCAAGAAATTTTTCAAAAAGCCGTTCAATTCGAAGACTAAGCTTGCTGAGGTGAAAGGAATTTCTGTGAGTAAAAATGTTGTTGAGGAGAAAAAGAAAGTTGAGAAGCAAGATTCGAAGATAGCTGAAGGAAAGGGTGAGAAGAAGTTGAAAGGTGATGCTGGAATAGATTGTCATTAATGCAACGGTGCGAATCATCTTGCAAATGACTGTATGCTTCGAAAGAAGGATGAGAGGAAGAATAAAGTCAAGGATGAGGCATACTATGTAGAGAAGCTTGAGGTGGTTCGTGCTAAAGCCAAGAATTTATCATTGGTTGCAAAGGGTGAGCATGAGGATGAAGAAGGAACATATCAAATCTGGTCATCTGGATCAGATGATGAAGAAATGTGAAATCTGACACATGGGGCATTGTATGCGAAAATGGAGGAAAACTCAGAGGATGAGGAATTCGAAGTGAGGGGACGATGCTTCGTATCCAAAGCTGCTGACAAATCTCCAATGACTACAAAGGTACGTAAAATTCTCGAATCTTTTAATATTCCTACTCATTCTTATGATTCTGAACTAATATCTTTTGATGAGACGGTTACTTATTTTGATTCAATTGTTGTGTCTGCTAGTAATGAGGCCAACAAATTGTGCATGGAGTTGTTAGAGACCAAAAAGAGATTAGACTCGAAAATAAGCAAAATTGAATGTATGGAATTACAAATAACAAACATTATGTGTGATAGAGATTCTTTAACGAGTGAAGTTAAACTTTTACTAGCACAAAGAAACATTTACTGTAATTCTGCAAAAAGACTATATGGCAAATTAACTGATTTACATCATTCAAGTGACATAAGTAAAGAGCAACATAGAAAATTACTACCTTTTCTAGCATTCGAAAGAGCTAAGGTAGATAATATTTCGTATGATTGTGAGCAGATAATAGCTGATTTTGACAAAGTTCTTGATTATAGATATAAATATGGAATTGTCAAAATTGATGAATGTCTTGATACGAAAGAATTAGTTAACATAGTGAATGATACTTTGACTAAATCTGAACAAATTCAAATTTTGAAAAAGACTGAGAATTCAACATCTGATTCTAAATCTAATTTTGCTGATATTGAAGATAATTCTGACAATATTAGTGAAATTAGTGAACTAGAAGATGTTGATTGTTCTCAGTTGTCTGTTGTTAATGTTACTTTAACATCTAAAGGGAAAGAAAAAGTTAAGGATTTGATGGTTGAAAATGAAACTGATATACCCTCAACTTCGAAAGTTTGTGATATGAACTTCGTGGATCTCAAAGACAGCCAAACTGATGATAGTGATGATGACGATGAAGAGAAAATTTCGAAGGAAAAGAAATTTACAAAAGAAGAAGAAACTCCTCGAATGGTGGTTGATCAAGTGTATGGTGATACACAAAAGTTCGAAAAAGTTATGACTGAAAAAGGCGAACACTATCTTGAAACGAATACAGTGGTTTATCCAAATTTCAAATGTGCAGATGATGTCATTTTTCCAAATCAAGTTTTCGTAACTACTTGAAATGTTGAGAATATAAAACCAGAATTAAAGAAGTTAGTTGAGGAGGATAATTCAAAAACAACTGAAGAAGGTTTTTTCTCAAATCAAAGCACAGTTGAAAACAACTTAACTAAGAATTCGTATGAATTCCAACGTCAAAAACCAAAAAGACAATGGGTTGAAAAATCAAAAATAGAAAAAGTGTTCTCAAATCAAGTTGAAAAGGAAAATGAAAAGGTTGTCAAACTCAATTCTAAGGAATTTAAAGATCAAATTGAAAAATTTTCGAAGGAACACAACATTTCAAAAAGACAAGCAAGAAAGAAAATATTTTGGCAAAATGTTGAGTCTCAAAAGATGTCTGAATCACAATCAATCAAAAGTGTTTTCAAAGCTAAAAATTCCTCTTTTTCAACAAAACCTCAACAATCATCTCATACAAATCATTCAAGCTCTGAAGTGAATAAACAAACAAGGTTTTCGAAGGTTACAGCAACTAAGAAATCAAGAGCATTTTCAAATAAATCTAATTCAAATCAACAATTCTTTCAACGTCAACATTTTAAATCAACTATTTATTCATCATACGCTCAATCATTTTTATCAAATCCAAAAGTTGATTTTGTTCCTCAAAAGCCAAATTTTCCTAATCATACGAAGAAAGAAACAATGAAAACTTCAAGGGAAAAAGGAATGACTTCAAGGAAAAACATTGATCATTGGCTTGAAGGCAAAGGAAAGATGTATCAATCAAATAAATATTCAAAGGAGCAAATTCACGATGCATATGAAAAATATGTGAATACTTCATCAAATGGCAGTTCATCTTCTAAGGATTCGAACATTTCAGTCAAAGCTTGGAAACCAGTAATAAAAGCAAAGAATGTTCATTCACAAACTCAGAATTCGAAGGGTAATGTCAGTGAACATTCGAAACCATCAAAAACTTATGTTTCGGTTCCTTTAAATGAAGAAGTAAACTTAATTGATAGTCTCAAAACCAAAGTTTGTGATTGAGTTAAAAGTTCTTCATTACATTCGAAATTGAAATCTAATTTCCAAGGACCCAAAAAGCCTTGGGTACCTAAAATTTTCAATTGAATGTAGGTACTATGTGATGAGCAATATGATAACAAATGGTACATCGATAGTGGTTGCTCTCGTCACATGACTGGGAAGAAGGAGAATTTACGAGATTTTCGGAGTCTCAAAAATGCTGGAGTAGTGAAGTTTAGGAACAATCAAAAATCCCAAGTCAAAGGATATGGGAAGATCACGAATGGACAATTCACAGTGAATCGTGTTGCATATGTTGAAGGTCTTCAACATAACATGATAAGTGTTTCTCAACTTGTTGTGGGCACTGGCAATCAAGTTCTTTTTAACGAAGAAGGAAGTGTAATTTCGAATGTCAACACAAAAGAAGTATTACTGAAATCCAAAAGGAAAGGTGACATGTTCACTTTGGATATCAATTCGATAGTAGGGAAACCTGCTATATGTCTTCTTTCGAAAGCAACAACAGACTTAAGTTGGTTATGGCATCGAAGACTTTCTCATCTCAATTTTCGAAACATCAATAAACTTGTGGTACAAGATCTGGTAAGAGGTTTACCTGTACTTAAATTTGACAATGATTCTTTATGTGCAGCTTGTGAAGTTGGCAAGCAACATAAACAAGGTCATCCAATTACAATAGATTCGAAAATTGTTGCACCACTGGAGCTTTTACATATTGATTTGTGTGGACCTTTGTCTGTTTCAACTCTCAACAAGAAACGGTACATTTTAGTTACTGTTGATGATTTTTCTAGATTTACGTGGGTTTATTTTCTCAGGCTTAAGTCCGAAGTTGCACAAATCATGATCGATTTTATCAAAAAGATGGAGACAACATTGAAGAAAATTGTTCGAAAAATTAAGAGTGATCATGGAACTGAATTTAAGAACAATGTTCTTGATTCGTTTTTGGTGGACAAAGGAATTTCGCATAATTTTTCATCACCATACACACCACAACAAAATGGTGTTGTTGAACGAAGAAATAGGTCTCTATGCGAAGCGACAAGGACTATGTTGGCATATGCGAATCTTCCACAATACCTTTGGGCTGAAGTTGTATCAACTGCATGTTTCACTCAAAACAGATCGTTCATTCATCGTCGTTTTAACATTACACCATATGAAATTCTCAACAATCGAAAACCTAACGTCAAATTTTTCCATGTTTTCGGATGCAGATGCTTCATTATGAATCTCAAGGATCATCTTACGAAATTTCAAGCTAAAGCTGATGAAGGGATTTTCTTGGGATATTCGCATAATTCAGTCGCATATCGTGTGTTGAACAAAAGAACACAAAAAGTTGAAGAAACTTTTAATCTTACATTTGATGATTACTACATTAAACAAACAACATCACTGTTTGAAAATCATCCTATTCTGAAAGACATACAAGATGAATCTGAATCCTCACAAACCTTAGATATTGATTATGATTTAATATTTGGAATTTCAGATCATGCGGTTGATGCTGAAATAAATGCAAATGACAATAATCTCTCTGAACAAACCAAGCTTATTGATGATTCAACATCCAATTCTTCAGACAAAGGCGAAAGAATGCAAAATAATCCAGTAGAGGGGGAGCACTTGGATTCGAATACATTCAATAACGGAGAACATTCTTTCAAGGGGGAGAAAGAAAGATTGAATTCTGATGTTGAGGGGGAGCATAATGTTGAGGGGGAGCATTTAGAGAATATTGAAAATAACACTGATTTATATGATGTTTGTTCGATTGTAGGCTCAGAACACGATGATATATACGAAGATGCACCTTTGGATTTTGATCCAGCATATCCACCAATGGAAAAATGGACACGAGATCATCCGAAGGATCAAGTAATTGGGAATCCACAAGAGGGAGTCTTAACAAGAGCTCAAATTCGTGCAAAGAATGAGGTATTGAATACTCATCAAGAATTTTGCATGTTCAATGTTTTTATCTCTAAAATTGAACCAAAAACAGTTAAGATTGCAATGGAACACTCAGATTGGATTGTTGCAATGCAATCTGAATTGTCTGAATTCGAACGAAACAACGTTTGGAGATTAATTCCTAAACCTGAAAATGTTTCGATTGTCGGTTTAAAATGGATTTACAAAAATAAAACCGACAAAGATGGAAATATTGTTCGAAACAAAGCCAGACTTGTTGTCAAAGGATATTCACAACAAGAAGGAATCGACTATGAAGAAACTTTTGCCCCTGTCGCAAGACTCGAGGCGGTTCGTATATTTCTGGCTTATGCAGCTCACAAGGATTTTGATGTTTATCAAATGGACGTGAAGTGTGCATTTCTAAATGGAGAGCTTGAAGAAACAGTATACGTGGAACAACCCCCAGGTTTTATTAACGAAGAATTTCCAAATCATGTTTATATTTTAGATAAGGCAGTTTATGGTTTGAAACAAGCACCACGAGCATGGTATGCAACTCTTACTTCATTCTTGAAACAATCTAAATTTAAACAAGGATCAGTTGATCCTACATTATTTTGAAAGAAAGTGGGGAATCATCTAATGCTTGTTCAAATTTATGTTGATGATATTATTTTTTGGCTCAACTGACCCTGCTTTGTCTAGAGAATTCGAAGATTTGATGAAGAGTAAGTTCGAAATGAGCATGATGGGAAAAATCAATAATTTTCTTGGTTTGAATATTTGTCAAAACAGAGAAGGAATTTTTATCAATCAAGAAAAATATACGAAGAATCTGCTGGAAAAGTTTGGATTGACGAATAGCACGAAGTTACGAGTTCCAATGGCAAATGGCATAAAATTAACACCTTCGTTAGATAAACCTGCAGTTGACCTAACTCTTTACAGAAGCATGATTGGTTCATTACTTTATCTTACTGCAAGTAGACCTGATATCATGTTTTTTGTGTGTAATTGTGCAAGGTATCAGTCAAATCCACGAGAACCACATCTCACTGCTGTGAAGAATATATTTCGTTATCTTAAAGGAACAATTTCGTTAGGATTGTGGTATCTTTCGAACACCGGGTTCTTTGTACAAGCATATTCGGATGCAGACTTGGGTGGTTGTAATCTTGATCGAAAAAGCACAAGTGGTGGATGTCAATTTCTCGATGCCAAATTGGTGAGCTGGCAGTCGAAAAAGCAAACATGCGTATCAATCTCAACAGCTGAAGCAGAATATGTGGCTGCTGCTGCTTGCACTTCACAAATAATATGGATCCAAAGTCAATTGCGTGATTATGCAATAAATATGAAAAAGATTCCATTATATTGTGATTCTCAAAGTGCTATAAGAATTTGTCATAATCCTGTGCAGCATTCGAAGACTAAACATATAGCTCTTCGTTATCATTTTATCAAGGATCATGTGGAGGATACGAATATTGAAGTACATTTCGTGAAAACAACTGATCAGCTAGCTGATATTTTCACGAAACCTTTAGATGAAAAATCCCTTGTAAGAATTATAGAGGGACTTGGAATGATCGATGGAAATTCTGTTCCATGCGAAAAAGAAGAATGATACACGATAAGGAATGAATCAGAGGCGCTTAATAAAAGACAAGGCAGAGTCATTCAACATTCAGTTGATACTGTTCATAGTCAACGCTTCGACCCCTTCGAATTCGCACATTTGTTACTTATTTTAAGGGTTGATTCAGCTGTTACTGTTCATAGTCAACGCTTCGACCTCTTCGAATTCGCACATTTGTTACTAATTTTAAGGGTTGATTCAGCTGTTACTGTTCATAGTCAACGCTTCGACCTCTTCGAATTCGTACATTTGTTACTTAAAAGAGGATGATAAAATTTCGCATATTTACAACAAGTATTGTTTATTTTCGAAAAATCAAAAATCCAAAAAGATTTTAGTTTGTTGTGTCTCAATTTTCGAAAATTCAAAAATCCAAAAAGATTTTAGTTTGTTGTGTCTCAATTTTCGAAAATTCAAAAATTCAAAAAGATTTTAGTTTGTTTTGTCTTTATTTTCGAAAAATCAAAACTCCAAAAAGATTTTATTTAGTTTTGTAATTCAATTTTCGAAAATTCAAAAATCCAAAAAGATTTTAGTTTGTTGTCTTTATTTTCGAAAAATCAAAACAACAAAAATATTTTGATTCTTATTTCTTTTTAGTATGTTGTTGTAGATTATCATGCAGATTCAGAGGGAATTACAATTGCAGTACTAGGGTAAGGTACATTTTTCGTATGAATTGATCAATTTTTCATCATTCGAACTAGTTAGGTTGTCCCTAGAAGCATGCTGCTGCATGTTGACCAAAGCCTCCATGACTCAATGTGTGTGTACGAAAGCCTTAATGAAATTATTCATACGAAGATTTCTTCCCAATCAGGCTTATATTCACATTAGTCTCTGAGCTACCTTACTCTTCTCAAAATGAGTTAAGAGTTTACTGTTTGGTCCAAACATAACAGAGGTACTTTTCGTGTCTTAAATCAATCTTTTTCATCCATAAAGTTCTTACACGATCAGACACGAAGACATATGTCCGAGAGGTCTCTGATCAAACCCATCGAGACTTAGATATATCAAAACTCTGTGTTTATGATCTGACATCATGAGACCGTGATGAA
Organism: Lactuca virosa; assembly: GCF_052849685.1. NCBI lineage: Eukaryota > Viridiplantae > Streptophyta > Magnoliopsida > Asterales > Asteraceae > Lactuca > Lactuca virosa. The sequence continues at coordinate 113,800,533 of NC_136427.1, read as the reverse complement.
AGTGAAACCCAATTTTCATTATCTTTTTTAAGAAATTGACGGGGAACTAAGTTCCAGATTCTCACAAAACTTTTGTTTCTGTACCAAAATTCGAAACTTCAAATCATATTCATTTCGAATGCGTGGTCTTGATCAAACATTCGAAACCAACAATGTTTGTTACCCAACAAGATCCAGAACACAAATTTTTTTTTGAATATGATTTCCGTGTGAGTTTCATTCGAATGTCCTAGTTATTTCAAAAATTATCAACGCCAACTTGTCACTGACTACACTGGTCAAACAAGTAATTTATGTTACAATTTCTCACCTTATGTTTAGGTTGACATGTAACGAAATTTTTTGAACTACCCACGAAGCATTATAAAAGAAGCCCTTCGATACTTATCAACAAGTATTCGATTGTAATTCACGGGAACCCACACAAGCTATTGATCATTTCTCTTAATGATTAATGAAGTAATCTTTGCCCGGGATTGAATTTGCTTTTGTGTCAATAATTTGACATCACACTATCCCATATTTTTCTTATATTTGTTTCACGTCTCTATTCTTTGGAACACAGCACTCACGAAATCCTTGAGGTTATGAGTAATACCAACTCAGGCTGATGATTTCGAACTTCTGGCGTATGACTTCGCTTTTCATCCCAAAAGTGAAAGAGCCTTGCTTCCATTCGAAGGGTTCTGACGGTTACAATACTCTTAGTGATAACAAGACAGGCTGTTTTTAAATGATGTATGGTATTCTGTCCGGTTTTCAAGGTGATGTGACAACTACTTTTTGACGCATGGCTACTTTTCAGCAGTAATGGTCCGACTTTCAAGGTGCCACGTCGGATTTCATTAAATACACATCCCGCTTCAAATTCAAACTTCAGGGTTACATATAAAAGGGGATTCAAGGGTTCATTGTCAGTTTATGCGATCAAAAAGTAAATTTCCCAAAATTCTCTGTTCATCATCTTCTTCAAACCCTAACAATGGCGACTTCTGCTCATGTTGATTCTCATACAACTGAAGATGCCTCTTCATTACCAATAATGAAGATTCAAGCAACAAACTACTACTTGGAGGGTGAAGTTTCTCAGTATCCGGAAGAATTAAAGATGCTCATAGTTGCTTTGAAGAACTCGGTTTTGGCTAAAGCGATGTTCAACTCTTTCTCTGTTCCATTGTCCTGGCTTTCTCAAGCAGGATCGACTACAACATACAACAAAGCATCTGATACGATTACATTTCATCTGGTGAATGATAAAAAGGTCAGGCTAACCAAGAAGCTATTTTGTCAAATTCTTGATATTCCGAATTCGCCTCCATATGTTTCATTTACTTTTCCACAAATCGTTCACATGTTCAATGAGATGGGATATCAGCCACCATTGTCCAAGATTAGTGATTTTAAGAAATCTGGTCTTCCAAGAATCTGGAATTTCTTATTTGGAATTTTTCTAAGATGTTTGACTGGGCGATCCGCTGGTCTTGATAAAGGAAGGATGGAAGTTTATGCCATGGTTGCTGGCATATATTATGATATTCAAGTGGACTATTCTACTCAATTATGGAAGGAATTTCAAAAGGGTGTAGAACATACGAATGTCATTCATGGCATTTCGTGTGCAAGATACTGGAGCTTGATCTTGCAACACTTATACAATAAGGAAGGTATTTTAGTACCAAATGATGAAGAAAGAGCAGTTTTTCAACCATACCACTATCCGAAGGATGTCACAAACAGTGCTGAAAATTTTCCATCAGTGGCTCGTATTCCAGATGCTATGCTTAAAAGAGTTGATCCGTCGAACTCTGTCTTGGTGGCATATTTACAGACTATCGATACTACAATTGAAACTGGCGTACTATTGGATAGAGAAGATACGAAATCCAAGAAGACGAAGAAGAATGAAACAGAGTCAAAATCTTCAAAATCTCCCAAGAAGAAGCCTGAAACTGTTGAAGTATCTGTTGCTGAGACTTAAGTGGTTGAGTCCATTCTTGAGGAAACACAAGAAAATGTTATTATTCCTGAAGACTGGAATGTTTCGAAGAATTAAAATGAAGTCTTCCCATAAACGCAAGTCTCCCACACAACAAATGATTCGAAAGCCTCAAATCACTCATCAAGGCGTTTTAATTAGGGAAGTGCCAGCACATGTTTCTCCTGTGTCAAAGAAACAAAGGGCTGAAGATATGCCAAAACGTTTGTCGAAGAAGAAGAAGAAGACTCGCAAACTTGTGATTTCTACTGAGTCAACTGAAGATGAAGGTGAAAGAATTCCAGAAACTCCAGAGTTTACTCTTATCACATAAAGTTCTACTCCTGAGAAGACAGTCGTCATACCACCCGAAGTTTCGATTGCCAAATCAGTTCCTGAGGAGGTTCGAACTTCAGGCATCCCTACACACGTATCTGATACGGATGCAAATGTCAATATGGGTGAAGGAGGTTCGAAAAATGAAGCTAAAGATCCATCTACTTCTGCTCCTTTTGCAAGTATTGTTTCCTTACCATTATCTTCTACTCCTCTTACTTCAACAACAGATTCCCCTACATTCGAACATATTCTTGATCAACCCTTTACTTCTATTTTTTCTTCTCAATCTACTGAGCCACCCAAACCAAATTCACATGTTGAAGAAACTGTTTGTATGGAGACAGAGACTGATAATGAGGGGTTTGGCAGAATGTTTGAAGATTTGGATTTTCATGACGAAGAAGATCACATGCTGACAACCATGAAGCAGTTTAAGATTTTAAATCAAAAGTTGAATTCTGTCATTCAATCTCAAACAGATCTCGGGGTTGGTTCGCCTGTTTCAAGTATTGAAGTTGATTCGTTGTTGAAGGTGTTTGAATCCAGAATCATAAGTAAAGTATCGGGGATGATTAAAGATTCTGAATCTCGAGTCTTGGAGAAGATTGATCATAATGATCAAAACAATGAACTTCGGATCAATTCTCAAAATTCGAAATTTACTGGTGATCTGAGAGAGTTGAAGAATGTTGCAAAGGAAAGACACGTTCTTTTTATTCAAGATGTGAAGAAAGTACGAGAGGATGTCAACTTGCAAATTCACGAACTTCGTGAAGATATGAAAAGAGAAATAGCAACTGTTCAACATGACTATGCATCATTGCATCAAAAGGTTAAAATCATTTGTGACGCAGTCACTCGATTTGTTAAGTTGTATGAAAATTTGAGTCCTCAAATTACTCAACTTTCAACATCCGAAAGTGCAAGCTTTGAGGAGGTGCTTAAGTTGCTCAAGGAGTTAAAGGAGATTTCTGATAGGCCAATGTCTTCTTCATTGATTACTCCTGAATTTTTATCTCAGAAGTTTATACAATTCGAAGCCATTCTCAACAAACAACTCGCTCCTCTATTTCGCATATCAAGCCTTCTTCCAACAACAAATGCCCCGCCTGTTTTCACAGGGGTGCAAGGGGGAGAAAGAAAAACTACTGAGTCGAAGGCTAATGGTGAGGATGCGAAAGTTGTGGGAAAAGTTTTTTCTTCAAAAATCCCAACAACAAAACCAATAATTGTTTCTGCTGAAATGGTTACGTCAACGGTCGTAACAACAATACCAATTGCAAGACCAATTTCGAAAGGAATTGTGATTGGTAAATCTTCGGAGACTGGTGGGAGTGGTTCGAATCCAAAAGAAACAATTGATAATCCAGCCTTGAAAGATAAAGGGAAATCAATTCTTGTGGAAAAATCGAAAGAAGAAAAGAAGGCTGAAGCAGAAGCTGAAATTGAAAAACTGAGGATTATCCAAAGCATTATGACTCAACGAGCCAGTGATCCGAAGGGAATGGATAAAGGTGATCCAACCAAACATTATAATTACGAAACAATCGAGGCCAAGGTTGTGTTCAATCACATGTATACATTCGAAAAGAAACCAAAGCAGAGCTATTTGGTCACAAACACTGATGCAAGCCAGCTGGATTTTCCCATAAACGAAATGATGTTTATCATGCCTCAGTTCAAAGCAGAAGGGAATTTTAAAAATAAAGATGAAGGTACACACATGAAAATTCGTTTTCATGCTGTTCTTGGAAAAGCCCCTGAGGAAGTATGGTCATTGATTAAAATCAAGAAAGTGATCAGTATGAAGAAGGATGGGATTTTCGAAAACACAGTCCAGAATGTTAAGTATGTGGTTGCCAGGGCAAATGGAAAGATTTGCAAATTTACGATTGCTGATTTTCCTTTGATGAACTTGTATGATCTCATACAAGTTGCATTGCTCTTAAAAGACAAATCATTTTCATTCCTTCAAAACACTGAACCGGATGAATTCAAGCTTGGAGTTGCTCACATCAAGATTTTTATTGAAAATTATTATGAGTGCTTGGCACTAACAGATGTGGAGTTAGCTACTGCCAAGGGAATGGAAATAAAAGCACCTATGGCTTCTACGAAGACTCAGATTGAATTGAAAAAGTATGCTGATGGTGAAATTTGCCTAAAGCCTTTTGGAATGGTCTTCGCAGGAAAAGACAAAGCTGGAAAGTCTAAACGGTTCTTATTTCAAGCAAGTGAAGTCGAGAGATATTCTACATCTCAATATACGAACTTGATTGTTCGTATGAATCATTGCAAGAAGAATAATGAAGGTGATAAGAAAGAGCTGAAGAAGATTATCTCCTGGTACATGGAGATTCGAAGAGTATTACTATATTCCATCACGCTTCTTACAAATTGAAGACTTCGACTATGATTACAAAGGGGGAGATTGTAAGGGTCGAATTGTTGTAATTAGTCGAAGTATGTTTTGTACTCTTCGAATATTTTGTAATGTATTTTACTAGGTCACTTTTATTCGAAGCTTTAGTGTCTATGCCTTAGTATATTTTTTGTACGCTTTCAGTTCCCTATAAATAGGGTTATTTACTAGAGTTAGATAAGAACTTTTACAGACTTGTCTCTTGTACTCTGTAAAGAATTCGAAAGCGTAATAGAGCATAACAGATCATATTTACATTCCGTGTTCAAATCTCGCACTCTTACTTTACTCGATTCTTTGATTCATCACAAGGGCATGGTTCTGGACTCCTCTAGGCCCTTATAGACATAAAGCCTCAAGCTTTATGAAGCTCTGACTCTCCTCCATGTCCAAAACCTCTTCTAAATGCTAGTATTGAGTGTTTTAGCTTCTTGGAGCCTTGCATGCATGTAAAGTTAGCGACTTTATGTGGTAACTACATCCTAGAAGTCAAGATCTACAGTTTGGAGCCTTCGTTTCGCTTAAAAGCGTCTGAATGAGAAAAAGACTAAAGAAACTCGACGAGTTGCATAGCCAACTTGACGAGTTGGATGAGGGTTTACCGCTTTCTGGATTATGCATGAACTCGGTGAGTTACTGAGATAACTTGACGAGTTGGTTAGGGTTTTCCCGACATTTTGGACACTACATGAACTCGACGAGTTGTCTGGAAACTCGGCGCGTCGACTGGGGTTTTCGTGACTCTTGGAGTTCTGAAGGAACTCGACGATTCATTAAGTTGCACTCGACGAGTTGGGTCAACATGGACTGTTGACCTTGACCGTTGACTTTGACTTTTGACCAAGGGTTGACCAATTGACTTCTGAGAGTATTTTGGTAAATTGGGAATTTATGGTAGTGGATCATTGGTGGTTGTAGGTGTTGGTGTTTGGAGCCGTGATTTGGGAGTTTGATCTTATCACTACAGTTCGACATTGTGAGGTGAGTTTTCCTCAATATACTCAAGGGTCGAAGGCACCAAGGTCGGCCCTTTGGATTGTTATCCTGCTTGATTATTAATGAGATCGGTTAGATCGACATCCTGGTAGATAGGATGTTGCTATGATTAGAGGTCTGTAGATCGGTTTGACTGTCTGTAGACTGTTATGTGGTTACCTGTCATATGTGCACATGTTTGATTAGTAGATAGGGGTATTCCATCCCGAGGATGATTGGACCCTAGTATGTTGTCTCTATAGACTGTTATATGATTATCTGATATAGGTGCACATGTTTGATTGGTAGTGAGAGTATTCCATCCCGAGGATGTTTGGACTCGTAATACGTAGGCGTTCCAACCCGATGGTTGAGAGCCTGGGGTATTCCAACCCGATGGTTGATTGGACCCATAGTATGTTCGCATTCCAACCCGGTGGTTGAGGGTCGGGGGTATTCCAACCCGATGGTTGATTAGACCCATAGTATGTTGGCATTCCAACCTGATGGTTGAGGGTCGGGGTATCCCAATCCGATGGTTGATTGGACCCATAATATGTTGGCATTCCAACCCGATGGTTGATAGTCAGGGGTATTCTAACCCGATGGTTGAATGGACCCATAGTATGCTGTTGGTGATTATATGTATATTATTATGTGTATGGGTATTTTGGGGAAACTCACTACGCTTCGGGCTTACAGTTTTGGATTTTGTTGTAGGTACTTCAGATGATCGCGAGAAGGCGAAGGCATGATCGTGCACCTCCTCACATTTTATGATTTTGACTTATGAGATACTCTGATATGAAACTATTTTGAAAACATTTTATAATAATTAAAGATTTTTTGAATGCTTGAAAAAGTTTTAAATTGGCTTAATTTTATGGGTGTTACAAGTTGGTATCAGAGCCTTGGTTTGAGTGAATTGGAGGAACACTCGTGTGAATCCAGTCTCAAACCAAGGAAAAGATTTTCAAATGGTTTTCAAAACACTAAAGGAGGATGCAGAGTGTACAATCAGCCGGAGTCAGTAAGTAGACCCCAAAATACCATACAGTTATTTGATATTGTGATATGTTAGAACAGCATGCTAGTGATAGGCTAGGGGATCTTAGGCTGAGAGGTTTGGTCCTACTGTGTAGCTCTTATCTGAGTCTAACCGTTGTGGGATTGAATCTTTTAGCCTAAGATTGTTTAAACTGTGGGGTATGTGATTGTATTCATGCGATAGTCATCTGGCACCAATGAAGGGTCGTGTGGCAGTTAGTGGTAGGAAGGATGAGTTGTGTGGGGTCAGTCGGCCAGCTATAAGATATTTAGCCTTCCTCTAGGAGTGAGGATTAAGCACTCGCCTATGCTGATGTATATTGTTAGGGAGTTGTGATGATACTTGAGACAAATATAGGTAGGTGTGGAAGGTAGTATAGGCCTGTACTACTGAAATCATAGGACCCATACGCGTAGCAAGAAAGTTACAACCCCTAGGGTTTTGTTGGTAACCCGTTGTTGCACGGAATGCCTGATACCTTCCTGGTATATTTTCAGTATGGTGACTACGAGGCGATTTGAGGCCGGATCCGGGTCAGGATCATGAGCTGTCAGCCAGGATAGGACAGCATTGACAGAGGATCGCGTCAGGGAGATAATGCGGGAGGAGGTGATTGAGATAGTTCGGGGTCAGATTCCGGAGATGTTTGGGTCTATTAAGACCTCCATGATTTGAGTATTTTGATGACAGGTACGCAGCCATTACTGAGACTGCGGCTGCAGCAGCCATGGCGGCTGCAGGTGCGGGGATAGGTCGGGATTTTCAGTATCGGGACTTCGATAACACGAAGCCCCCGGCCTTCAAGAGGATTCAGGATCCGATCATAGCCATGAGGTGGCTATCTGACGTGGAGGGATGGTTCTTCTCATGTTCATGCCCTGCTGACCAGAAGGTCAGGTGTGCTCTGAACCTGCTGAGGTCCGGAGCCAAGGATTGGTGGAGGTTGATTACTGGGTCGTATTCTGACGAGCAGAGAGTTGCGGTTATGTAGGATCAGTTTAGGGAACTGTTCCGTACTCGATACATTCCACAGATCGAGCGGGAGAGGTTGGCTCAGGAGTTTTTGGAGATGAGACAGGGTACGGAGTCGGTGAAAGAGATCACCCGCATGTTTACTGAGAGGAAGATGTTTTTCCCTGAGTTTGCTTCGGAGCAGGCTCAGATGACCTGATATCTGAGCATGCTCAAGACGGACATCATGTGACAACTGCAATTTCTCGGCCAGAAAAGACCGATTTGTTTATGCTTTATTTTAAATCAGAGTACTTCTTTTAATAAAAATGTTGCGAAATTTGTTCCCAGAAAATACATGATAAATAAATTATCAAAGCATTCCCGAAGAAATGTATTTTATTCATTTAAAACATTTTGGATTGTCATCATCAATACTGAAACATAAGCATAAACAGACCTTACATTTATTTACACTAGTGATCTACATCTCCTGTAAATCTCTCAGTGTAAAGTTGCTTCGTATCAACACCTGTGATACAAATAAACTGAGTCGGTCATGTTGGGAAACCTGGTGAGCACAAAGGGTTTTCAACCCACAATAATATAATTATTATATTAAATCATCAACGAAAAAATCAACCCAATTACCCATCCCCATTATCTTCATTTACTCTTAAGGATCTACCCTAAGAATTATCTACCACTCATTCCTAAGGAATTTTCCTAAGGAATAGGCACAAAGTACATCGTCGCCAGGGTTTATACAACAGGCACTAAGTCGCATAGTCGCTAGGGTTTGGGCACTAAGTCTCATAGTCGCCAGGGTTTATACAACAAGTACTAAGTCGCATAGTCGCAGGGTTCATCCAACGGGTGCTAAGTGCATAGCTCATTTATCGACAGTACGATTTTCGGCAATCCACCCAAAATACATGTCAATGGGTTTTTAGAGTACACCGGGTGAACACGTCGTTCACAACACCTACATGTTGCGAGCTTTCTAGTGTTCCACTGGACTGTGTAGAATAGTCTGTGGTTGTCATCCATACTCTGCTAGATGACGGGGCCACCATTTGGGTAAAGGCTTTTCTCACTTTTCACATCTCACCCTCATCTCATGATCTATATCGCCTTTCATCTCATCTTCTAACTCATTTTTTCATCACACACCAACTATTTTATCTACCCATATTTTGCCCCCAACATATTTGTAGATATAAATTAGATATACAGTTTAAATCATTAAAAACGTATATAAAATCGATCATCCAGCATAGACAACAAGTATTCAGATAATATGCACACATAGCACGTAATTTTATATAAAATACTTCATATATATGTGTAAGATGAAAGTAATATGCACTCACTTGTAGCGTGCTTTGATAGAATCTAACTAGAAACGCTCAGCGGTTCCTGATCGCTGGGCTCGGGAAGCGGAAACGGCTTCAGCAAACGAGAGAGAGAGAGAGAGAAGAGATTTAGGTGTAAGGAAGCTTAGGGTCGAAATGGCTATTTATAGGCTGATTTTTGGCCCCTCACGATGTAAACCAAGCATGCTCACGTCGTGATCCATGACTGATCATCTCCTAGCTTCACCATCTGCGTTCTAGGCTTGCATGGTGTCCGTTTGACTCCTCACCTCGTGAGAAATCCATTACTCACATCGTGAACTTTTGAGTTATCACTCCGTAGACTTGCCATGCGTCTTCTAGCTTCGAAATGTGGTGTTTTGACTCCTCACGTAGTGAGAATTAGTGCTCACGTCGTGAGTCCAGTCAAATTAGGGTTTCTGACACGTGTCATGCTCTCAGACAGCTACATCTTCGGATGGCCATAACTTTTGCATACGAACTCCGTTTTTGACGTTCTTTATATCCGCATGAAGGTGGAGACCTACTCTAAATCTTTCATATAGAACCCTAAGGCTAAAAAGTACTCTATCATAAACTCACGTTTTATGATTCACGGTGTCGTGCCGGTTTTGTCGCGAAACTTCGACAGGTCATAACTTCTTCGTTATAACTCGGATTTCGGCGTTCTTTATATGTACGGAAACCTTGTGACATATAATAAAACTTAGTTATGATTATTTATTATAGATAATCCTCTATCAAAAAGTCATTTTTGACACTTATCGTCTCTAAATTGACTAGCCCGAATCTGCGGCCGTTACAATTATCTCCCCCTTAGGATGATTACGTCCCGGAATCTGTTGGGTTTTGAGCATTCTAACACTCCTAAGTGTACATGCAACCCTAAATACATTAGATCTATGTTTTCTCTATTATACATGCAAATATGAATATCCAAGGTATTATACTAACTAGCATACAAAAACTTTGATTCATATGAAATATAACAAGTTAGAATGCATACCTCTTTGATGTAGAATGACTTCATGAAGCTTGAGTTCCTAGTGCCCCAAGTGTGACACCTCAAATGGTTCACACAACACCAAATACACTTGGAATAACTTGAGAGAACATACACACTTCATGAAAATCGGCTAGCCCTTTTTTATCACTCTAGTGGCCGATTTTGTCAACAATAAGATGCTTATATAGTTAGTTTGTCATGGCTTTCCATTTCCTTGGATCCATGGGTTCAAACATACCATGGAGCATCCATGGAGCATCTTATGGGTTTTAGCCCAACTTGACAATCCATGGAGCATTAGTCCACTATACAAGTATGGGTGATTTACACAATCAACCCATATATTTAATTAGTCTTATTTTGATCACTTAATTAATTATAGATTAATTCTTGATCAATACTAATTAAATAATCTTATTAATATATTATAACTTATAATATATTAACAAACCTTAAGTGTTATTTCTCTCATTATAGTTTATCCAAATGCATGATGCCATGCAACCCAAATGGACCATGCCGGGTCGGGTCAAGTCTTACCAATTATAGTTATGGACTTAGACATTAATCCAACAGTATCCCACTTGGATAAGTCTAAAACTATTATTGCGTATGACTTCAAGAACCGACTGGCAATCGCAGCTCTCAAAAGCTTCCGTCGAACTCTGACCTTGCCGATGATCTCTGACCTTTGTCAATGACTTGTCCATTAGATAAGGGATCATATATTCCTCCATTCTAGATATCATATGGACTGAGACATGGATTATCAACCATTCTCTCTGTCCATTTGTTGTTTCCCGATTTCCGATTCATGATGACTGACTGATTGAACAAATCAAATCAGTCCTGGCTTGGCCAAGCACTCACATGTGTCATCACTAAATCATTGAGGGGCCCACAGATATCGCTTTTATTCCGAAGGTAAAAGGAATGGATAAACTTCGACTCATATGGCTTCTTCTACTATTTGTTGAATCATACACAAAGACATATTTTATAACATCGAGTTACCAATGCGTTTTCGTGCAATCAATGTATAACCAACTCATAGTAACAACTCATATCTCTAGGTTTGAAGAATATAAGATATTATCGTCTCATGATCACTCATGATAAAATCCATGAAGTGATTCAAATGAGCGTGGGTTGAATCCAATACTCAGAACTTATGAGCACTCATGAGTGTTGTAGCACCGCTTTGTCCAATATCTTAGACCTCTACAAGCCAACCCATGACAGTCTTGATTCATATCTACTTCCAACATATGACCGACTGTAGATAGTTTGAATAACTTAGTCATTCAGGAAGAATGACCTAGTTTATTCTGGAAGTCAAAACATGCAAAGTGAAACACAAGAATAATTGAATCTAATATGGTATCAAAACCTATGAATATAAATAAGTCACTTTTATTTATCACCATACTGATTACTCATTATTCATTGTTTCGGTTTCATCAAATTTATACTTGAATTAAAAACACTAGTTGTCCCATGCTCCAAGCAAGTACACTATGTTTTTCAAAATAATAGCTTTGCCATACACCAAGTATGCACTCTATGTTTTTCTATGATCCTTACTTTGTGAAATAAACCAATTGAACATAATTTCAATGATTCACACTCCCAAATCCTTATCGAAAAATGTGAGAATTTCAAATTCCTATCATTTATCGAAATCTGTTTAGATTTTAAACTTATATGCACTGACCCTCTTGTAATGAATATGTACAAAGTCACAAAGACTTGTCAACATTCATTATAAGGTATTCCAATGAAGATCAACTCCATGGAAACTAAGTCTCATATTCAAAGTACATTGCTTTGAACATGCTTCTTGCATTAAGTTTTCTAATCTTACACAGATAACTTCCACCTATAGAGACAAGTCATTTTGACTATCACTTCTGAACAAGAAATGCCTCTTTTCAGAATATGTCAATATGGTCCTTCCAAAATTAGCACTATACTTCCAACTGTCCCTGAGCAACCAATCTTTGGTAAACCTTAGATTGTCCTCGACAATTGCTTAATCATTTTAGTCATATCCAATTGTAGACCTTTTCCCTTCTTAATGGCTCTGGGAATTTGGAAAAATTTAGAAAGGACAAATATTATAGCACATGCAATCGATCCTGTACCCAAAGCAAATGGGACACGATTCATGATGTCTCACATAAAGACATGATTCTAGACCAGTCTTTTGCTACAATATTTTTATTTGCCATGTTTTCAAAATTTGACTATGAAGAGGGATGCCGTAATCATAATCATCTTTTGAGAACGCAATATATAGAATTTCCTTAAGTTGAACCAATCCAACATGAAATTCATATATATATTCTTCACTAAAGATGATTAAGGTCTCAATCTAAGCCTTTAGAACTGAAATGAAGTATATCCCCTCCCTTAATTATAGCAAAACAACTTTTCCAACCCCTGCAGCCTCACGAATTGAAACTTTTGTTTTCTATAATTAATATTGCTAACTTGCAATACTAAAAATAATAATCATGATCCCACTAACATGATGATTATTAGCATAAACTTATGCTCCCACTAGCTTTGACATGTATCCAGAAAACAGCTGGACTTCTAGAAGTCAATACTTTATTGACTTTCTTACCAAAGTTCAGAATTCTGATACGAGATTGCCTTTATCAAAATCATACACCTTTCCTTAGATAGCACACATGTGTGTCTAAACAATTTCAAAACTATGAAAAGGGATGCCGTAATCATAGTCTCAATTGTTTAGACTTTTTCCATTTCTACTTAAAATCTGCTTAGTGAAAGCGTTTCCTCACCATCATTTTCATGAATCGGAGAGAAACCTTGTGACACTTAGATTTTATGGTGTATGTGTTCCTTTCCATGTGAATTTTTCAAAACCATAATCACAAGACAAGGTTAGTGACAAATCCAAACTCATATGGACTGAACTAATCTTAATTTCTTGCCACCTGGCAGCACAAGGGCCTGCGATTGCTTCCAAGTTGTTATGCAACCAATTGAGAACCCTCAGAACTCATATGCAAAGCCAACTTTAACTGGAATGGGCATAGAAATATGTCAACACGATAGGTTATAAACCTCACGTCGTGTGCTAGTGTCAAACTTACAAGTTTTTTATTCTTGATTAGATCTTTGAAATCCTTTCAGGATCTTTAAGACTCCCACTGTCCTCTTGACATATAAGACTCACTTGTCAAGTATTTAAGAGAGTGTGCGGATTCTTTATCAAGACAAACACTTCACACAATTGGCCTTAGTTGGTCTTTGTTTTATCCAAAACATCACAACTTACCAATTTCAAATGTACAAGAGTAGGATACTTTTACTCTTACATTTGACTAGTGTTAAGAAACCTTCCTTTAAATATATGTCACTCAAATTACAATCTTGAAGTATGACTTTAAGATTTGTTTCGGAACGAGGATGACACATCTTCTTGATTTAACCATTTCATGAATTTTTGATTCCTCTTCTTAGCCATCAGAATGCACTTAGAGGATGAATTGTGATAAGGTCTCTTAATCATTAAGATGATCATAAAACATGATACTAAAGTACAACTCCCATCTTTTCAGATTTGAGAAACTTTTATCCTTCTGCCTAATTTGATTCTTCTCTTTCGTTCTGCCATACATTGAAACTTTTCCAATGTATCAGAATTATACTTAAACTGGTAAGTATAACCATATTTACTAAACCTTAGTAAATCATGACGAATAGTCTTATCGATCTTTTGTGGTGGACTTGATCCGTGCACAAGAATGTGTACTCGATCCCTTAGTCCTTCACTTGAATCACATATACATGTGAACAAGGAATTAGTCTTAATTTTCCAGAGATGAAAATTCTCATTCATCATACTATACAACTTTCATGATTCCAAGTTTCTATCCAATTGAGAACTTGGGTGATGAGAATCTTTCCTTATTTGGTAAATTTAGACACTACCACAAATGAAAGAATCAAATCCATTTTCCATTATTGCTATCAATGGAATCATATAAGCAACAATTCTTCACAAATGCCATTGTAAGGATACTTAAAATAAAAATTTTCATTTAATTTTAAAACTTTGCGGAAAAACTTATCCTTACAGTGCAAAAGCATATGAAAAACTTTGTTGTTATCTATTCCTAAGCAATATATCATAACTCCTAAGCAACAACTCAAAATTCTAATCACCGAACCATGCGATCGAAATCCATCTTCGCGATCAAAATCAGCATATACTTCCTTTAAGTTTCTTCACTTTTCTTTGATTCTTAAAACATCAACATGTGACCCAGTCACATCATGTAACAAGAACCTCAGAATAGAAACTTAACAGAGTTAGATAGTGGACTTTACCTGAAATAGAGTCAAACTTCTTGACTTATAATCTTTCAGGTAAATAAGCAGCTTCGCAATCAATGCCCCTTCCTTTGGCAAGAGAAACATATGGACTCTTTGGGAATGGTGTACTGGACTATCACAGACTTGCCTTTCTCTTTACCATTTGGTCAACCGAGTTGACTATGGCCAATCCCTTTCCATTGGGAAGAGAAATCTTTTTCTGGATATCGAATGTTACCATTTTTCAAAGTCCATGGAAGTTTGGGAAGTTGATCTTCTGATCAAATTTGCTCTACCAGTGCTTCAAATCATAGCTGATTTAGCAGCATAAAGCAAATAGGTAAGATCATTAAGGGTCATGTCATAGTCTTTTACATAGTAGTTCCAAGGAACTAACTATGTGACTTAGAAAGTGATTGAACATCCAACTTTCTTAAGACTTTGACACCCAACTCTCCCGGCTTGTCAATATGTGACTTTATCTCCAAGATGTGAGCACATATAGACTTTGCTTGCCAATAGGGCTTGAGTGACTTTGAACTTGTGGGTTAGGGAGAAAATTAGAGGAGGTGGAGGAAGTGAAGTTCCAAGAGATTTGGGAAGATCATAGATGTCTGAACTAGACATCTTTTGGGAGATATTCAAGATAGTTGATCTAAAGTCCTTAATATAACACCCAATATGAAATATTAAGGCTAGGACTCAACACAATATTTTATAACTTGGAAGAGGGATGCCGTAATCCAGGCTATAAAATATTTGAAGGTAGGTGAATGACGATTCACCAATTTCCACCACGAAAAACGAAATGTATTATTAGGTTTTAGTTGGTTTTGAAACTCCTAGATCTTTTTGAGATTCATTGAACTTTTTCAATGGCATGTTTCAATCTCGAGTGTGCCCTTCAGGTTTTGTGACTGGGATGCCGAGGATCACAAAACAAGGTGTGAAGTAACCATGCAAATATACTTGGTACCCTTAATATTTACCCCTTAATCGATGTGTCGGTTAACCACACACGCTCCACCGATACTATGATAAACATTAAGTCACCCTTTGCCTACCTTGTTCAATCCAGGTTAGTGTGTCGGTTAACCACACACGCTCCACCAACGACTTAAACAAAGTGCAAAGTGTAATTCCATGGGTTAGCACCTTATTCACATTTTCCTAAGTAACTAAGATTGGGAATTTTAAGGTTTTTAGTTACTTAGTATTTATCATTAATACTTTTAATGAAGGGAGAATTATAGTCCTTGTCCTACCCATTCGGCTAACGACCCTCCACCAGTCAAGGAAGCGGTGGGTGAGAGTGGACACCCATTAAACTGCCATTTTATAGGTAGTAACCTTATACCCCCCTTATAGACCGACTTCGTGAATGAGGCCCACTAACGGTAAGACTGACTTGCTCTTATATATATATATATATATATATATATATATATATATATATATATATATATATATATATATATATATATATATATATATATATATATTATTAACTTATAATATTATAAAGTATAAGGGTTGAATTTTAACTTTTAAAATTCTAAGGGCTTAACTTAGAATTAAAGTATTCATGAGAGAAACTTTACAAATTCCAAAACTTGAGGGCAAGTTTTGAAAATATTCAAAACCATTTAATTCCATAACTTATGTGTCTAAAGTAGTTTTAATTAAAACTCTTCAAGTTCCATAACTTGAGGACAAGTTATGGAAGACTTTAAACTATTAAAGAATGTAACTCTTCTTCTTTTGTAACTTATGGAACTAATTAAGGTTACACATTTTTATTATTTAATGAAGTGACTCTTGAACCTCCATAACTTGAGGACAAGTTTATGAGTCATAAAACCATTTAATGAGGACAAGACTCTTCATTTTGTAACCTTTGCCAACTTTTATGAGTTTTTAAGAAACTTTAACGTGACTTTTCATGTAACTTGAGGACAAGTTACACAAACACATTTTAGAATCCACTCTTAGATTAAAATGGATCAAAGACACATAATCAATCAACCTTTTCTATTAATCTAAGCAACTCATATGAACAAGATAATTGGAATCAAACTTTTTCATGTAATAAGCATAACACTTAAACTAATACAAAACATGAATCTATTGACAATTATCTTTGAAATTAGATTAGTATGAACATTACCACATCAAAAATAAGTTTATAAGTCCAAACACAGCTTAGGGTAATGTTCCTAGTCCAATTCCAGCCAAAACAGTCGAATATATGTTGTCAGGGGGTCCAACTCGTCGAGTGCATGAACCAAATCGGCGAGTTGGATGCATTTTGCCCTGGACTCGTCGAGTCCCTTCATGGACTCGGCGAGTCTGCTGTTCAGACATCAACAAAATTCGATTTTTCAGCCATTTTTTCAAGTATAACAAGAAAACAAGCCTAGGCTCTGATACCACTATTAGGTTATGAGCAATCTAACACTCCTAAGTGTACATGCAACCCTAAATACCTTGGATCTATGTTTTCTCTATTATACATGCAAATATGAATATCCAAGGTATTATACTAACTAGCATACAAAAACTTTGATTCATATGAAATATAACAAGTTAGAATACATACCTCTTTGATGTAGAATGACTTCATGAAGCTTGAGTGCCTAGTGCCCCAAGTGTGACACCTCAAATGGTTCACACAACACCAAATACACTTGGAATAACTTGAGAGAACATACACACTTCATGAAAATCGGCTAGCCCTTTTTTATCACTCTAGTGGCCGATTTTGTCAACAATAAGATGCTTATATAGTTAGTGACAATTAGGGTAAACCCTAATTGTCATGGCTTTCCATTTCCTTGGATCCATGGGTTCAAACATACCATGGAGCATCCATGGAGCATTAGCCCACTATACAAGTATGGGTGATTTACACAATCAACCCATATATTTAATTAGTCTTCTTTTGATCACTTAATTAATTCTAGATTAATTCTTGATCAATACTAATTAAATAATCTTATTAATATATTATAACTTATAATATATTAACAAACCTTAAGTGTTATTTCTCTCATTATAATCTATCCAAATGCATGATGCCATGCAACCCAAATGGACCATGCCGGGTCGGGTCAAGTCTTACCAATTATAGTTATGGACTTAGACATTAATCCAACAGAATCATCAACAATAGGGCTTGTATAATGACTCCATGCGTTATCTTTTCATCCTAGGTAATAACCGTAGCTTGTATGTTCCTTCGAATCAATATCAAAGTCTTGGACTTCTTGACTGTAGGCGGTGGTCAATCTTGCACCCGCTCTCTATCTCGCGTTGGACTTTCAATCGTAACCTTCGAGTTACAAAATCAATCCTTATTGAAGACTCCTTCTTCTTCTTAAAAGACTTCAGATAAGTTCTTTCCTTCATTTATCGAAACAGATCGATGGGTTATGTTCTAATGACCTCTCATCGTATGATGCAACGCTTAGACTCAGGTCTCTTAGAGTCAAATTCCAGAATGGGATATATCTTCCTTCATGTTCTAATGTGATATAATCACATTTTGGCATGTAGAATTTCTAGCTATAGGCTTCTTAATTAAACAATGGTCACGATACTTCTATTGATCGCTTCGATTAACTTTCACTTCAATCTTCTGGCTTAAGTCGGATGCAACATCAAACTTGGCTCTCTGAACCACGTAAAATACATATCTTAGTCGGACTCGATATGATATGACCATTAGGGTCAGAACAACAATCATCTTCTTATTCATTACCGAAACGATGCTAACGACATACTTGAACAAAACATAATTAATTACTAGCTTCTTGGTAACCTTGTGACTTTCTCTATTCCAAGTGCGAGTCCTGTGCTTCCGGTAGTATAGGCCTCTACTACCTTTCACACCTACTCATATGATGGGTTTCAAGCAATACATCAATCCTATGGTGTACATGCAAACCCTAATAGCTTTGGATCTAGTTTGTCTAATGAACATGCAATTGATTATCCAAAGCCATAAACCCTAGATCTATTATATAAGAACTGAAATAAGGGTTTAGTAATTACCTTTGATTGTTATACAGCAATAACAATCAATTCCTTGCTTTGATTGGCTTCAGAAAGCTTAGTGCCTCAAGTGTTGCACCTCTAATGGAGTCACAAACACCACTAAGTAACTTGGATGAAGAGGGAGGAGAGAGGAGGCACCAAAAACGCCTGGAAACCCTAAATGAATAGTTCACCACGTTTTTGGGGCTTAAGGGTCCTTTATATACATGTAGGCTATTAGGGTTTACAACTAGGAAACCCTAATCTGACTACTTAGGCCTTAAGTAATCCAATGGAACATTCCAGAAGGCCCTTGGACGATTTCTTTATGGACCTCCATATTAATAAATCATAATTAAACCTTTCTCTCCTTAATTCATCCTACATATTGCTATGGTGAAGGCAACCCAAAAGGACCATGCTCATAACCGGGTCAAGTACATACCAAAATAGTTATGGACTTAGACACTAATCCAACAGTCTCCCACTTGGATAAGTCTAATAACTATTTTGCATAACTTCAGAACCTGATCAACAATCGTAGCTTTCAAAAGCCGTTGTCAACTCTGAGCTTATTAGATACGCGTGTCCTTTAGATAAGGGATCGTATATTCCTCCATTCTCAAGATATCGTATAGACACGATACATGGATTTAAATCATTCTCTCTGTCTATGTATTGTTTCCCGACATCTGATTTATGACGACTGACAACAAACTACAATTGAACACATCAACTTAGTCCCGGCTTGGCCAAGCGCTTAGGGTGTCATCACTAAATCATCGAGGGGCCCACAGATATCGCTTTTATCCCACTTTGGGTAAAAGGAATGGATAAACTTCGACTCAAATGCTTGCTTGCACCTACTAATCAAATCACACACAACAATAAGTTTTATAACACCAAGTTACTGGTGCGTTTACTTATCATCAATGTGCAACCGACCAGCAAATAACAACTCACACGTCTCGGTTTCAAGAATATACAATGTTATCGTCTCACTAATCACCCGTGATAAATCCATGAAGTGATTCAAGTGAGCGTGGGTTTAATCCAATACTTTAATCTTATCAAAGCACTCATGAACTCTGCAGCAAACTTGTGCTATGTCTAAACATTTTAGACAATCTACAGACAAATTCATGACAGTCTTCCTTCATACCTACTTCCAACGTATGACCGACTGTGGAGGTTCGAATAACCCAGTTATTCTGGAAGTCAAAACATGAAAAGTGAAACACAATAATAATATTAATCCTATATGGCCCCAAAACTTTTGAGCGTAAATAAAACACTTTTATTTAAACACCATATTGATTACTCATTATTCATTGCTTACTGTTTCAGAAAATCGACTTATTACTCGAATTACAACCACAATTGTCCCATGCTCCAAGCATGCACACTTTGGTTTCCTATGGTTCATACTTTGTGAAATAGATCAATTGAAAAACTTTTCCAATGAAGCTCATTTCACAATCCCCAATCCTTATTATTAGTATAAGAATACCAAATTCTTGCCACTTTTAGAATATGTCAGATTCTAACATTTTATGCAATGATTCTTTCGTAATGTCATAGCACAAAAGTCACCAAGACCCGGCTAATGAAATTACAAGGTATTCTATCGGAAATTGTTACAAGCAATTCCATAGACGTGAAGTCTCACATTCAAAGTACATTCTTAATATTTCTTAATATCCAACTCCCATTAATGGAAACATTTCCATATTTGCCATATGACAACTCATTCTTAATAGAATATTATCTATTCATAATAATGTCAATATAGTCCATCCAATACTATACTTACAACTACTCACAAGCGACAAATCCTCAGTGAACCTCAGATCGTCCTTTGATAGTTGTTTAATTATTTTAGTCAGAACCAGTTCTAGTCCCTTTCCCTCTTAATTCCCTAGGCATTTGGAAAATTTTAGAATGGTCAAATATTATAGCATATGCAATCAATCCTATACCCGAAGCGTATTGGACACGATGCATAATGTATTACATAAAGATATGATACTTTATCAATCTTCTGCCATAATATTTTATGCGTCACGTTCTCACAATTCGAACTATGAAGAGGGATGCCGTAATCATAATCGAAATTTGAGAACACATTATGTATCCTTTGACTAAATTTATTAAAATTTCTCAATCTAAGCTTTAGATACTGAAACGAAGTATAATATTCTCTCCTTTAATTATAGCAAAACAACTTTTCAACCCCTACAACTTTGCAAAGTTAATCTTTGTTTTCTATAATTAATATTGCTAACTTGCAATACTTACCATAATAATCATGCTCCCACTAACATGATGATTATTTTCTTACCAGCATAACACTTATGCTCCCACTAGCTTTGACATGTATTCAGAAAACAATTGAACTTCTAGGAAACAATGCTTATTGAATTCCTTAAGTTCATATTTCTAATACCTGATGCTTTGATAAGCCTTTATCTAAGCTTCTTAAACTCATACACCTTTGCCTTAGAAAGCTCATATGTGTGTCTAGATAAATTCAGAACTTATGTTACTAAGTCCCAAATGTTCAGACTAATTGCCAAATCTCACAATTCGAACTATGAAGAGGGATGCCGTAATCATAATCGAATTTGAGAATACAATTTTCACAATTGCAATCTTCTTAAAATCTCTCTTAGTGAAAGCATTTCCTTACAATCATTTTCATGAAGGAGGGAAACCTCATGACACTTAGATTTTAAAGTGTATGTGTTCCTATCCATGTGAATTTGTCAAACCAAAGTTTGCGAAAAATCCAAACTCATATGGACCGAACGTGCTCAATCTCGATTTCTTGCCTCATGGTAACACGAGTGCCCACCATGTCTTCCAAATAGTTTAGCAACTCACCCTTACATATCAATGTACCTTCCATTGATCAAGGTGCTTGCCTTTATGCAATCAATTCATAGAACTCATATTGCATAGTTGACTTCATCTGGAATGGCACAGAAACAAAATTATGTCAACACGATAGGTCGCCAACCTAAAGTCGTGTGCTTGTGATTAACTATCGGTTTATTCTTGATTTGTTCTTGAAACTTTTCAAGACAATTGAGACTCCCACTGACCTCTTGACATATATGATTCTCTTGTCAGGAACCTTTCCTAGACAAAACAAATATTCAAGAGTTAGTGTAGTTCTTATCAAGACAAAACACTTCACATAATTGGTCCTAGTTGGTCTTTGTCTTATCCAAGACAGCACAACTTACCAATTTCAAATGTGCAAGAATAAGAAAACTTTTCCAAACTCCACATTTGATGAGTGCCATAAACCTTCTTAAGACTTGTCACTCAAGTCACAATCTTAGACTCTAAGACTTGATATTGGAACAAAGTATGATTGACTTTTTGATTTAATCATTTCTACAATTCTTGATTCCTCTTCTTAGACATGCAATTGCACTAAGACTCACTTAGAGGATCAATTGATACATGGCTCTTAATCATTAAGACCTATCATAAAACACAATAAAAGTTACTCTCCCTTCTTCTTAGAATAGAGAAACTTTTATCTTTTTGCCTACTAGATTATTCTTATTCGTTCTGCTATTGATTGAAACTCTTTCAATCAACTCAAAATTATACTCAATCTTATAAGTATAACCATATTTACTAAACTTTAGTAAATCATGACGAATATCTTTATTACTCTTGTGGTGGACTTGATCGACGCACAACCTAGTGTGCTCGATCTCTTAGTCCTTCACTTGACACTTTGTCAAGGAATTAGTCTAATTTCCAAATATGAAGTTTCTCATTCATCACACAATACAGGTTGCATGATTCCAAGTTTCTGTCCAATTGAAACTTGGGTGATGAGAAACTCTTCCTATTTGGTAAATTCTCGACATTTCCACAAATAACACAATTAAGAATCAAATCCATTATTGCTAATAGAAGAAACATTCAAACATCAATTTTCATACATGCCATTGCAAGGATAAATAAATAAGACAAAAATAAATTTTATTTTATTGTGGAAAAACTTTGTCCTTACAATGCAATTCAACTGAAAAACTATGCTATTACATATTTCTTAGAAATCTACCCTAACTCTAAAGTAGCAGCTCAAAAATCCGATCTTTGAATTCATGCAATCGAAATCCATTTCTTCGTGATCAGATTCAGCACGCTTCTTCCTTAAGTTTCCTTTCTTTTCTTCAATCCTGCAAAACATCAAAATGTAATCTTATCACATCATGTATTAAGAACCAAAAATAGGAACTCATAGAGTTAGTTAATGGATTTTACCTGAAGTAGAGCCATACGTCTTGACTCTCCCATCTCTTAGATCTCTCAGGTAAACAGGGCAGCTTCGTCTCCAATGCCCCTTCTCTTGGCAGTAGAAGCAGATGGACTCTTTTGGAATGGCACAAGGAACTATCTCAGAATTTACCTTTTCTGGATTTCCAATGTCACCATTTTCAATGTCCATTGAAGTTTGGGAGTTTGATTTGCCAGACAAATTTGCTCGATCAGCACGCCAAATCATTTATGATTCAGCAGCTATAAGCAAATAGGTCAAATCAATGAGGGTCACGTCATCAACCATCGCATAGTACTCTCTTACGAACTCACTATACGAATCAGGAAGTGACTGAAGAACCCAGTCAACAGCCAACATCTCTGAGATATCGACACCCAACATCCTTAACCTATCAATGCGTGACATCATCTCTAAGACGTGTGCACACACAGGTTTCCCATCTTTGTGCTTACTTGCCAATAGGGATTGAGTGAGCTTGAACTTTTCAAGCCTTTGAACTTGTGGGTCAGGGAGAACAATTGGAGGAGGTGGAGGAAGTGAAGCATGACTCTCATTTCCTTGATCGTATCTTGGAACGCCATCTTCATTTGGAAAGCTTGTTCCAATGGATTTAGGAAGACCATTGTTAGATTCAGACATCTACAAAATGGGAGAAATTCAAGTCAAGTTGATTAGAATTCTTGATGTAACACCCAAACGAAACATTAAGGCTAGGATCCAACACAATACTCTACAACCTAGAAGAGGGATGCCGTAATCTAGTTGCAGAATATTTGAAGGTAGGTAAATGACGATTTACCAATTTCCACCATGAAAAACGAAAAAGCAGTTTAAGTTTTAAATGAATTGAAACTCCTAGATCTTTTGAGATTCATTGAACTTTTTCAATGGCGTGTTTAATCTCGATTATGCCCTTCAAATTTGCGACTGGGATGCCGAGGATCACAAACAAGGTGTGAATAACCATACGAATCTACGTGGTGCACTCAATGATACTATCACCTAATCAATGTGCCGGTTAGCCACACACGCTCCATTGATCTATGATAAACATCGAGCCACCCTTCGCCATCAATGTCAATCCCAAATTAGTGTGCTGGTCAACCACACACGCTCCACTAACGTTTGACAAGGGTACGAAGTGTAATTTCATGGATTAGCATACAATTTCACATTTTGCCTAAAGTAACTAGAATTTGGGAATTTGTATGTAGTTACTTTGTACTTCATTATACTTTTAATGGAAGGTTTCGTCCTATCCTACCCGTTCGGCTAACAACCCTCCACTAGTCAAGAGTGCGGTGGGTAAGAGTGGATACCCCTTCAATCGCCATTTTATGGGCAACTTCCTTAAACACCCCTTATAGACCAGCTTCGTGAATGAGGCCTACTAACGGTAAGACTGACTGTTTACTTATACATATATAATATTAGACTTTTAATGTCATATATACATAGTATAGGGTGTATTTTAAACTTTTAAAATACTAGGTGGTCTAATTTAATTAAATATACTTTTAATTTAATTAAATGTAAACCAAAACTTTATGGATTTATTAACTCTCTTTTAATTATACACTTTAATTAATTAACAAAACCATAAGGGGTAATTTGAACTTTTAAAAAATACGAGGGTTTTAGAATTTAACATTTCAAAATTAATCTTTTAATCAACTTTTAAATTCCAAAACTTGAGGGCAAGTTTTGAAACATTTCAAAATATTAGGGTTTAGAATTGAAGTATTTCAAAATTAAACTGTTAATCAAAAAATTTAAATTCCAAAACTTGAGGGCAAGTTTTGAAACTTTTCAAAACATTAGGGTTTAACTATTCAAATTTCAAAAACAAAACTTTTAAGTTCAAATTTAAACTATAAAACCTAAAGGGGAAAATTGAAACTTTTTCACAAGATAATTCAAATCTAAATTACAAATAATCAATCTTTATCTAATAAAACAAAAGATTATCTAAATTTTGACAATTATCTTCTATTTTGGTAAGGATAATCCCCCAATATCAATAAAAATCGGATTTTATGAATTAAAAACGTTTATGGTAAGTATCCCAAGCCAAAACAGCAAGAAAATCGCCAAAAAACGCTGCCAGATCCATGGACTCGCCGAGTCGGCCTGACTCGCCGAATTCATCCACTGACTCGCCGAGTCGGAGATTTAGAGGGCAAAAAACTTCGTTTTTCATGCAATTTTCGATCAAGTAAGCATCAAATTCACTAACAAACATCCCTAGGCTCTGATACCACTGATGGGTTTCAAGCAATACATCAATCCTATGGTGTACATGCAAACCCTAATAGCTTTGGATCTAGTTTGTCTAATGAACATGCAATTGATTATCCAAAGCCATAAACCCTAGATCTATTATATAAGAACTGAAATAAGGGTTTAGTAATTACCTTTGATTGTTATACAACAATAACAATCAATTCCTTGCTTTGATTGGCTTCAGAAAGCTTAGTGCCTCAAGTGTTGCACCTCTAATGGAGTCACAAACACCACTAAGCAACTTGGATGAAGAGGGAGGAGAGAGGAGGCACCAAAAACGGCTGGAAACCCTAAATGAATAGTTCACCACGTTTTTGGGGCTTAAGGGTCCTTTATATACATGTAGGCTATTAGGGTTTACAACTAGGAACCCTAATCTGACTGCTTAGGCCTTAAGCAATCCAATGGACCATTCCAGAAGGCCCTTGGACGTTTTCTTTATGGACCTCCATATAGAATTCGTCCATTGCCATCTAATGGATCCAAAGCCCAACTTTGTAACTATCTTATAATTACAATATGAGTCCCCTTAATTTAATTAATCTCTTTTAGTCACAAAATTAATTCTTAATTAATTCTTGACTAATATTAATTAAACTATATGATTTCTCCTTTAATATATTGTTCTCATAATATATTAATAAATCATAATTAAACCTTTCTCTCCTTAATTCATCCTACATATTGCTATGGTGAAGGCAACCCAAAAGGACCATGCTCATAATCGGGTCAAGTACATACCAAAATAGTTATGGACTTAGACACTAATCCAACATCATACTCGTCCCAAGTATTGTCTCGCAGTTTTCCAAGTCACCGTATAAGAATATCACATATTTATTTAACACATCGGATAATATAACTAAGGTTTATATTATTTCTTGAAACGATTACATGGATATTCAAGTTCACCCTACACTAGGCCTCTTGTAATAGGCTACACTACATGATTCTGTTCACATGGCTACTTTTTATCCTGATGATAGGACATATAGATCCTCACTCCTGATCTCTTGCATTGTCACCTGCTTCATCGAGGATCATCTGGAATACTCTTG
The DNA here is from genome assembly GCF_052849685.1 of Lactuca virosa. Taxonomy (NCBI): domain Eukaryota; kingdom Viridiplantae; phylum Streptophyta; class Magnoliopsida; order Asterales; family Asteraceae; genus Lactuca; species Lactuca virosa. The sequence continues at coordinate 113,774,409 of NC_136427.1, read as the reverse complement.
CCTTTGGCCTTGGTGGAACATTGGGCCTTGTCGCATCCTTCTTCTTCGGGCAGTACCTCAAGATGTGCCCTTCTTCATTGCACCCATAACATACATTCTTATTGAAGGTGCACTCATTGGCATAGTGCTCAGACTTCCCATATTTAAAACAAGTGACCTCTCCGTCACATTTTCCAGAGTGCTTCTTCTTGCACTTCTCACACCACTTCGCTTCGGCTCCTCCTTCAAATTTCCTCGAACCAAACTTCGTGAACTTGCTCTTCTTGTTGGAACCTGAAGTTCCTTCAACATTTCTCTTCTCGCCAACTGCAACCTTGCTGGCGACTCTTCCCTTGATCATCTCCTTGACAGACTTGGCAGCCCAGATATTTGCCTCTAGAGTAGGTGCTTGTCGTACTGGCACCGCGTACTCCCATGGAAGTCCCTTAGTGTACCTGTCAATTTTTTTCAGCTCGTCTGGAACAATACGCAAAGAAAACTCCATTTTGTCTGTGAAGTTATTGGTGTATTCATCGATGGACATGCTTCCCTTCTTCAATGTCAGGAATTGGTTCTCTATCTCAAGCAGATTTTGTGCCGAGCAGTACTTGCGCTTGAAATGCACCAAGAACTCTGCCCAAGTCTGTTGCAGTGGCTCATTGGGGCTTAGGGTCTTCCCCAGAGTGTTCCACCAGCGAACAGTGCCACCTCTGAACTGACGCACTGCAAATGTGGTTTGTAGCTTGCCTTTGCAACCACATGTCATGAAGGCTAATTTCATCTCCGAGATCCAATCCATTACTCCGATGGGATCCTCCTTTCTAGTGAAAGTTGACGGCTTGAGAGTCGCAAAGTCTTTGTACTTGCATCCGTTTCTCTCGGCTCCGTCCGCTTGGTTATTCCTCCTAACCACAGGCGGTTCAGCTTGACTAACAGTTCTACTGTAATTTCCTTCTTCCGACTGTTCGACGATCAAATAAGGTTGCACAATGGGCACAGTAGGTTCATCCCTATTTTCATGCAACATCTGCCTCATCTCTTCCCTTTGTTAAACCATCATAGCCCGAATCATGGCTTGTACTCCAGCCATTGTGATTTGCTCAGGTGCAGCTGCTACTATAGGCATTTGCTCAATCACTTGGGGTTGAGGCTAATGATTGTCATTTGCATTGGCATTTCCGAATCCACTTCGGGTTCTTGCCATGACGGTCTATACACCAAATTAGACGTTCAATGTGTAGTGATGAGAATTAAGATAGGAAAACTTTATCTACGATAGACGTATTAAATCCTCTGTATTACTCTGAAACGTTACATGACAGTTCTAATATCGTAATTAAACGTTTAGAATCCTGAACACATAAGGTTTCCAGATCCGGTCGGCAATAGACCATAAATCCGATCAAATAATATCATTTTGAAGTATATAAGGCATCTTATAGCATAAATCATTTAGCACATAAAAGCAATTTAGGCACCTAATCCTAAGGTAAGCTAGTGCTCGTTTCTAAAGTGTATTAGACACTCATCTCACAATCATCGCTTAGCATTCTAAGTTTAAGTCTAGAAATCCTAAAAATTCCTAGTTCGCTTAAACTAGTGCTCTGATACCAACTGTTACATCTCCAATTTCTGGGCCAGAAAAGACCGATTTGTTAATGCTTTATTTTAAATCAGAGTACTTCTTTTAATAAAAATGTTGCGGAATTTTTTCCCAGAAAATACATGATAAATATATTATCAAAGCATTCCCGAAGAAATGTATTTTATTCATTTAAACTATTTTGAGATGTCATCGTCAATACTGAAACATAAGCATAAACAGACCTTACATTTATTTACACTAGTGATCTACATCTCCTTTAAATCTCTCAGTGTAAAGTTGCTTCGTATCAACACATGTGATACAAATAAACTGAGTGGGTCAGGTTGGGAAACCTGGTGAGCACATAGGGTTTTCAACCCACAATAATATAATTATTATATTTAATCATCAACGAAACAATCAACCCAATTACCCATCCCCATTATCTTCTTTTACTCTTAAGGATCTACCCTAAGAATTATCTACCACTCATTCCTGAGGAATAGGCATGAAGTACATCGTCGCCAGGGTTTAGACAACAGGCACTAAGTCGCATAGTCGCTAGGGTTTAGGCACTAAGTCTCATAGTCGCCAGGGTTTATACAACAGGTACTAAGTCGCATAGTCGCCAGGGTTCATCCAACGGGTGCTATGTCCATAGCTCATTTATCGACAGTATTATTTTCGGTAATCCACCCGAAATACATGTCAAAGGGTTTTTAGAGTACACCGGGTGAACACGTCGTTCACAACACCTACATGTTGCGAGCTTTCTAGTGTTCCACTGGACTGTGTAGAATAGTCTGTGGTTGTCATCCATACTCTGCTAGATGACGGGGCCACCATTTGGGTAAAGGCTTTTCTCACTTTTCACCTCTCACCCTCATCTCATGATCTATATCGCCTTTCATATCATCTTCCAACTCATTTTTTCATCACACACCAACTATTTTATCTACCCATATTTTACCCCAACATATTTGTAGATATAAAATACTTATACAGTTTAAATCATTAAAAACGTATATAAAATCGATCATCCAGCATAGACAACAAGTATTCAGATAATATGCACACATAGCACGTAATTTTATATAAAATACTACATATCTATGTGTAAGATGAAAGTAATATGCACTCACTTGTAGCGTGATTTGATAGAATCTAACTAGAAACGGTCAGCGGTTCTTGATCGCTAGGCTCGGGAAGCGGAAACGGCTTCAGCAAACGAGAGAGAGAGAGAGAGAGAGAGAGAGAGAGAGAGAGAGAGAGAGAGAGAGAGAGAGAGAGAGAAGAGATTTAGATGTAAGGAAGCTTAGGGTCGAAATGGCTATTTATAGGCTGATTTTTGGCCCCTCACAATGTGAACCAAGCATGCTCACGTCGTGAACCATGACTGATCATCTCCTAGCTTCGCCATCTGCGTTCTAGGCTTGCATGGTGTCCGTTTGACTCCTCACATCGTGAGAAATCCATTACTCACGTCGTGAGCTTTTGACTTATCACTCCGTAGACTTGCCATGCGTCTTCTAGCTTCGAAATGTGGCATTTTGACTCCTCACGTCGTGAGAATTAGTGCTCACGTCGTGAGTCCAGTCAAATTAGGGTTTCTGACACGTGTCATGCTCTCAGACAGATACATCTTCGGATGGCCATAACTTTTGCATACGAGCTCCGTTTTTGACGTTCTTTATATCCGCGTGAAGGTGGAGACCTACTCTAAATCTTTCATATAGAACCCTAAGGCTAAAAAGTACTCTATCATAAACTCACATTTTATGATTCACGGTGTCGTGCCGGTTTTGTCGCGAAACTTCGACAGGTCATAACTTCTTCGTTATAACTCGGATTTCGGCGTTCTTTATATGTACGGAAACCTTGTGACATATACTAAAGCTTAGGTATGATTATTTATTCTAGATAATCCTCTATCAAAAATTCATTTTTGACGCTTATCGTCTCTAAATTGACTAGCCCGAATCTGCGGGCGTTAGACATCATACAGTTCGTGTCCACACAGAGATGTGATAACTTGCTAGAGTTACATGAGGCCGCCAAGCGGCGTGAGTTGGAGATTGAGCTTCAATGGAGCGAGCAGAGGCAGGCCCCGACGCAATCACAGCCTGCGCCAAAACGGTTTAGGGTTGTTGATTCCAGGCAGGAGAGTTAGAGGGGTCTCACTTGTAGGAAGTGCGGAAATGTGCATGATGGGGTTTGCCGATCTTCTTCAAAATACCACAAGTGTGGCAAGGAGGGTTACGTCACGACGGATTGTAGGCAAAAAACTCCCAGTTCTAGTGTCACACTTTTTTACCATTGCGAGCAGGTGGACCATATGAAGGCCCAGTGTGCCATGCTAGCTGCCAGGCCAGCACCTGCTCCAGCGTCGGCTACCTTGTACCATCCCAAGTTCGGAAGCAAGAAGTTGGAGGGTGCTAAGTGTAAATTGAGGAAGCTACTCGACGAGTAGGTATGCTACTCGTCGAGTCGGAGCGGGATTGATCGCGGGTTAAGTGGCCAACTCGCCTAGTCGGAAGACGTACTCGACGAGTTGGTGCTGGAATGAGAAAACCCTAATCCCGAGGGTTGCACCCTATTTAAAGGACTTTATGTCCTTCTCCCAGCCTCCTATTCCCCTAGAGAGTTTCAGAAAACCCTAGATTCGAGTGAGTCTCCATTAATAGAGAGAATAGAGCCTTGGAGGAGAAAATCTTGGAAAGGGGCTTGAAGATCAAGAGACTTGCTGCAAAGGAGTGGTGTAGATCCGGGATCTACTTCAGTTGGAGCGTATATTGGAGGTATTAATCTGTTGCTTGGGCTCTTTTGTATCTAGATCTATTATCATTTGAAATATGGGGCATTTTTGGTATGATTGTGAGCTATTTCGAGTTAGAGGCTTAGATCTGAGGTTGCTACTTCAGATCTAGGCTTGCGATGGTCCTTAATGTCATAAAGCTCCTGTCTAAGAGTTATTGGTGAAGCCCCTTTGTCATAAACCCTAGCCCTAGAGTGTTTTGGGCTTATATCTCCTTGGTTTCACGTAAAGTTTGCAACTTTATGTGAGGGTTAGGCTGTAGAAGAGTGGATCTATGGATTGGAGCCCCTGCATGGCTCGAAAAGCCTCTGTATGGATTGAGAACTGAACAGACTCGGCGAGTCACATGGGTGTACTCGACGAGTTGTATGAACATATGCATGGACTCGGCGAGTTGGAAGAACAACTCGGCGAGTCTGTTGAAGATTGCTTTGGACTTAGCGAGTCTGTTCTTGGACTCGGTGAGTCTGGTCGCAGAACCCAACCTCTTGTGGTTAAAGCTTTGGTTTAGTGAGTCGGTTGGCGACTCAGTGAGTTGGACAGGATGGGATTCTGAGATCGTTGAACTCGACGAGTCTTGGGGCGACTCGGCGAGTTGAGTCGTGTTATGGGAGTTTTCTGAGTATGAGAACTCGACGAGTCGACGGGTTGACTCGGCGAGTAGAGTCAACTAGGAAGGTTGAATTTGACTGAGGACTTTGACTTTGACCAAGAGTTGACCAGTTTGACTTCCAAGGGTATTTTGGTAATTTCGGTATTGGTTCTTTGGTAGTGTGCTGTGGTGAAGTTTGTGGCAGTGGTCGGAGCAGCTTGGTCGTATCTCTTCAGTCGGAAATTGCAGGTGAGTTATCCTCACTATATCGACAGGGTCTACGGCACCAAGGCCGGCCCTTTATCGGATGGAAATCTGGGTATTGTTATTATGTTATTGCTTTGCTAGATTTGCATCCTGGTATTTAGGGTGGTGTTATGTTAGTGACCTGGTTAAGGTCGGCACCCGGTATATAGGGTAATGTTATGCTAGTGACCGGATAGGTCGGAATCCTGGTTAGGATGTTGATATGCTATGTGATCTGTTAGACTGTTTGTCTGGTTAAGGATTTGTTATGTGATTAATTGTTTTATGTGCACATGGTTGTTTGAAGGGGGTTGGGTTGAGGCGCGTCTTGCTTTGTGCTGTATGCCAACATACCCAGGGCGGACCGGATATTCCGAAGGCCCAGCGAGCGGTCCGGATAGGCTGAAGGCCCCAAGAGGGCGGACCAGACGTGCCGAGGCTCGGAGAGTGGACCAGGCCGACTGAAGGCCCGGTGCGGGCTGACCAGTCATACAGAGAGTGGACCAGGTGGATTGAAGGCCCGGTGCGGGCGGACCAATCACACTGTAGACTCGATGTACATGGCTAGACTCGGAGGGTGGACCAGGTGGACTGAAGGCCCGGTGCGGGCTGACCAGTCACACAGTAGACCCGATGTGCATGGCTGTTCTATTTGTGATATGTTACGAGTATGTTTATGTGTGGTTGGTATTTTGGGGGTAACTCACTAAGCTTTCGGGCTTACAGTTTCAGTGTATTGTTTCAGGTACTTCAGGAGATCGTGGCAAGGCGAAGGCGTGATCGTACCGCTCCTCATGTTTTATGATTTATGTGATATGGTTCTGGGGGATACTCTGATGTTTAAACTATTTTGAAAACGAGATGTATGAACTTAATGGTTTTTGAATGAATTAAAATGTTTTAATTTGGTAGAAATTTTTGGTCGTTACAAGTTGGTATCAGAGCCTTGGTTTGAGCGAATTGGAGGAACATTCATGTGAATCCAGTCTCAAATCAAGGAGGGATTTTCAAAATGGTTTTCAAAAGGTTTTTGAAATAAGTAAAGGAGGATGCAGAGGGTACGATCAGCCAGAGCCAGTAAGTAGACCCCAAAATACCATACAAGTTATTTGATTATGTGATATGTTAGAACAGCATGCTAGTACTAGGCTAGGAATTTCAGGATTGCATGATAGAATTGCCTGATTATGTGATGCCTACTAGCCTAGGGTTTTCCTTATATGAGATATTCAGCTTTCCTCTAGGAATGAGGATTGAGCGCTCGCCGTGTGTGTGTTTATAGTTACAGTGTTGTGGTGATACTTGAGACAAATATGGGTTGGTGTGGAAGGTAGTATGGGCCCGTACTACTGAAAGCACAGGACCCATACACGTATCAAGGAAGTCACAACTCTCTGGGGTATCGGTTATGAGATAGTTCCCCGGGTGGATATGTGATGTGTCTAAGGGTCTCGTTGGTGTATTGCAGTATGGTGATTACGAGACGTGTCGGGGCAGGATCCGGTTCGGGATCGGGATCAGGAGAGGGTGGTCAGGATGGACCAGTACCACCCGAGGTCATTGGTCAGATGAGTACGGACGAGTTGGACGCCAGGATTCGTGAGATACTTCATGATGAGGTTGCTGCCATGTTCCGGGCTGAGTTGCCAGAGATGTTTGGGTCGATCAAGACCGCCATGGTTGAGTACTTTGATGAGCGCTATGCAGCTCTTGCAGAGACGGCTGTCGCGGCAGCTACAGCGGCTGTAGCAGCGGTAGGGGGAGGAACCGGTCGAGGTTTTTAGTATCGGGACTTCGATAATCCGAAGCCCCCTACCTTTGATGGAGTTCAGGATCCTATCATTGCTATGAGATGGTTGTCAGACGTGGAGGGTTGTTTCTTCACGTGTTCATGCCCTGCGGATCAGAGGGTGAGGTGTGCTCTGAACCTTTTGAGGCTCGGGGCGAAGGATTGGTGGAGGTTGACTACGGGATCTTATTTTGATGCACAGCGGGCTGCGGTTACTTGGGATCAGCTCCGGGAGATGTTCAGTACTCGTTATGTTCCGCAGGTTGAGAGAGAGAGGTTGACTCAGGAGTTCCTAGAGCTGAAGCAGGATTCAGAGTCGGTGACGGAGATCACCATGATGTTTACTGAGAGGGCGATGTTTTGCCTGGAGTTTGCTTCGGAGCAGGCTCAGATGTCCCGATATCTGACTATGCTCAAGAGGGATATCAGACAGTTTGTGTCCACACAGGGATGTGATACCTTGTTGGAGTTGCAGGAGGCCGCCAGACAGCGCAAGTTGGAGATTGAGTTGTAGTTGCGAGAGCAGAGGCAGGCCCCGGTGCAGTCGCAGTCGGCCCGAAACGGTCCAAAACCGTTGACTCTAGGGTTGGAGGTCAGAGCAGCCACACTTGTGAGAAGTGTGGGAAGGGTCATGCTGGAGTTTGCAGATCCGGTGGTGCATGTCGCAAGTGCGGGAGAGAGGGGCATTATGTGAGGGATTGTCGTCAGTCGGCCCCAGTGCAGGATATGAGGATTTGTTATCATTTCCATCAGGTTGGACACTTGAGGGTCAACTATCCACAACTTGCTGCAAGACCGGTGCAGGCTCCAGCACCGCCCACTTTGAGGATTACAGGTGGAGGTCAGGGAGGAGCGGAGCCTCCGAGGGCTCAGGGACGCGCTTTCCAGCTTACAGCAGAGGAGGTCAGGGCAGAGTCGGATGCAGCTGCGGGTATGTTTCCATTTTGATATCCTGTTATCTTGTTGATTATGTGGTATTGTAAATCTGTTCGTTTTTTTTTCGCATGAATCATGGTATGATTGAGGATCTTAGTAGTTAAGGGTTGTAGTCGGTTAGCATCTAAGAGGATAGGTGACCGGAAGATTGGATATACAATCTCGTTGCTAGGAATAGCGACTGCGATGCAGGAAGTGTTCAGTTGGGATTCGAACTTCCTTGGAGTTCGGGATGTGCGATGTCAGGAGAGTGTTCTGTGGAGACTGCTTACTCTGGAGGGATTTAGTTTCGGAAAAGAGGGGAACTTCATCAAGTAAGGTCGATCGAGTTATGCCGGTTTGTCAGCGGAAGTTAGTAGTTGGTACACTAAGTGGGGAGAATTGGAAAATTCTCCGGTAAAACAGCAAGTATCCAGGGTTGGTTAGCTGCTTAGATTTATCAGTGTTGTTAGCTGAAAGTGTGGCATGATTGGAGCAAGCGATAGACAAGTGGGGCAGGGAACAGACCATGGTTTCAGGTGAGGTAGTTGGTCGATGTGAGGCCTGGGTTAGGCCATGGAAAGGATTCCGGGAACGGAACCGGAGTTCGGAACCCCAAGAGGGCTAGAATAGACTGCATGGGAGAGATTCCCGGGGAGGATGGTTCAGGGTGACGTACGACAGTTTTGAGCGGTCCGGATAGACTAAAGGCCGAAAGGCGTACCAGTCAGACCGAAGGCTCGGGGAACGGTCCAGACAGGCTGACGGCCCAGGAGGGCGGTCCAGACATGCTAAAGGTTCTGAGAGTGGTCCAGATAGGCTGAAGGCCTGGTAAGGCGGTCCAGTCATGCTGAAGACTCTGGATGTGTTAGTAGATCTGTATGCGGAGAATGAGTGAATATGTCGCCAGGCAATAGTAATCGATATGGTCTAGCCCCAAGTATTGATCATGACGATGGAGTTGGCTGGAGGCCGTGCGTGGGCCTTGTTAGTTATGTGATCGGATTCGGAGTATATGGGAGTTCGAGAATAGTAGTTGCTCTACATGGATAGTGTAGAGTGGAGTTTAGCTCAGTGGCACTTATAGGTGTGGTAAGGGTTGTTGAGTAGACTTCCTGGAAAGGAAAGGTATGTAGCTCCGGAAGGAGTGGGGGTCCTCTTAAAGGAAGGCAGTGGAGTAAATGGATGATCGAAAGTGCTTGGTAGTAAGCACTGGGATTATACCAGATGTATGGAAGCACATACGGGTTGGATGCACGTTGAGGTTGTGGAGCGGTTAACACTGACGCGGGGTCAGGGGAGCTCGGAAGTGATGCAAGGGTAGATCCTTGGATTCCGAATTATGGTTGTGGTCATGAGCTAAGGATGTAGTGGTGTTCCATCCTAGGGATGGCTGGACCATCGTAGGCGTGCCTGGTCTTCCAGCCCGAGACTGATTGGTCCAGGTACGATGTGTATGAACGTTATAACTGGGTGTTCGGGAGGGTTGCTCGGAAGCTGTGAAATGTTCCATCATGTTAGCGCGATAAGGGATTTAATCCAGGGAGGAAACGGGATGAGTTTCCATCGGTGCAAGTTAATAGAGGTAGCGCCAGTTGGGCGAAAGATAGCGAGTTAATACTGGGACAAGACCCGGTGGTTCAGAATGGTATCCACTTTTCGCAGGTGGCGAATGAATGCGTAAGACGGAAGTGAGGTAGTGTCTTCAGGTGACACTTAGTTGATGAGTGTTGTCATCAGAGAAAAGAAGTCGGTGGCCGGCTTGGAGCAGTTGATCAGGACCCTGCAAGGGAAGGGATGGATTTTAGGGATTCGATAACTGTGTTTGAAGGAATCTGGGTCGGTTTGAGATCAATGGATGCATTGTGGGAGAATCATCTGGAAGTTTGTGTTGTCGCAGGCTTCGAGGACGAACCCTAATTTAAGTAGGGGAGAATTGTAACATCCCAAGTTCGGAAGCAAGAAGTTGGAGGGTGCTAAGTGTAAATTGAGGAAGCTACTCGACGAGTAGGTATGCTACTCGTCGAGTCGGAGCGGGATTGATCGCGGGTTAAGTGGCCAACTCGCCGAGTCGGAAGACGTACTCGACGAGTTGGTGCTGGAATGAGAAAACCCTAATCCCGAGGGTTGCACCCTATTTAAAGGACTTTATGTCCTTCTCCCAGCCTCCTATTCCCCTAGAGAGTTTCAGAAAACCCTAGATTCGAGTGAGTCTCCATTAATAGAGAGAATAGAGCCTTGGAGGAGAAAATCTTGGAAAGGGGCTTGAAGATCAAGAGACTTGCTACAAAGGAGTGGTGTAGATCCGGGATCTACTTCAGTTGGAGCATATATTGGAGGTATTAATCTGTTGCTTGGGCTCTTTTGTATCTAGATCTATTATCATTTGAGATATGGGGCATTTTTGGTATAATTGTGAGCTATTTCGAGTTAGAGGCTTAGATCTGAGGTTGCTACTTTAGATCTAGGCTTGTGATGGTCCTTAATGTCATAAAGCTCTTGTCTAAGAGTTATTGGTGAAGCCCCTTTGTCATAAACCCTAGCCCTAGAGTGTTTTGGGCTTATATCTCCTTGGTTTCACGTAAAGTTTGCAACTTTATGTGAGGGTTAGGCTGTAGAAGAGTGGATCTATGGATTGGAGCCCCTGCATGGCTCGAAAAGCCTCTGTATGGATTGAGAACTGAAGAGACTCGACGAGTCACATGGGTGTACTCGACGAGTTGTATGAACATATGCATGGACTCGGCGAGTTGGAAAAACAACTCGGCGAGTCTGTTGAAGATTGCTTTGGACTCGACGAGTCTATTCTTGGACTCGGCGAGTCTGGTCGCAGAACCCAACCTCTTGTGGTTAAAGCTTTGGTTTGGTGAGTCGGTTGGCGACTCAGTGAGTTGGACAGGATGGGATTCCGAGATCGTTGAACTCGACGAGTCTTGGGGCGACTCGGCGAGTTGAGTCGTGTTATGGGAGTTTTCTGAGTATGAGAACTCGACGAGTCGACGGGTTGACTCGGCGAGTAGAGTCAACTAGGAAGGTTGAATTTGACTGAGGACTTTGACTTTGACCAAGAGTTGACCAGTTTGACTTCCAAGGGTATTTTGGTAATTTCGGTATTGGTTCTTTGGTAGTGTGCTGTCGTGAAGTTCGTGGCAGTGGTCGGAGCAGCTTGGTCGTATCTCTTCAGTCGGCAATTGCAGGTGAGTTATCCTCACTATATCGACAGGGTCTACGGCACCAAGGCCGGCCCTTTATCGGATCGAAATCCGGGTATTGTTGTTATGTTATTGCTTTGCTAGATTTGCATCCTGGTATTTAGGGTGGTGTTATGTTAGTGACCTGGTTAAGGTCGGTACCCGGTATATAGGGTAATGTTATGCTAGTGACCGGATAGGTCGGAATCCTGGTTAGGATGTTGATATGCTATGTGATCTGTTAGACTGTTTGTCTGGTTAAGGATTTGTTACGTGATTAATTGTTTTATGTGCACATGGTTGTTTGAAGGGGGTTGGGTTGAGGCGGGTCTTGCTTTATGCTGTAAGCCAACATACCCAGGGCGGACCGGATATTCCGAAGGCCCAGCGAGCGGTCCGGATAGGCTGAAGGCCCCAAGAGGGCGGACCAGACGTGCCAAGGCTCGGAGAGCGGACCAGGCCGACTGAAGGCCCGGTGTGGGCTGACCAGTCATACTGTAGACTCAGAGAGTGGACCAGGTGGATTGAAGGCCCGGTGCGGGCGGACCAATCACACTGTAGACTCGATGTACATGGCTAGACTCGGAGGGTGGACCAGGTGGACTAAAGGCCCGGTGCGGGCGGACCAGTCACACAGTAGACCCGATGTGCATGGCTGTTCTATTTGTGATATGTTACGAGTATGTTTATGTGTGGTTGGTATTTTGGGGGTAACTCACTAAGCTTTCGGGCTTACAGTTTCAGTGTATTGTTTCAGGTACTTCAGGAGATCGTGGCAAGGCGAAGGCGTGATCGTACCGCTCCTCATGTTTTATGATTTATGTGATATGGTTCTGGGGGATACTCTGATGTTTAAACTATTTTGAAAACGAGATGTATGAACTTAATGGTTTTTGAATGAATTAAAATGTTTTAATTTGGTAGAAATTTTTGGTCGTTACAAGTTGGTATCAGAGCCTTGGTTTGAGCGAATTGGAGGAACATTCGTGTGAATCCAGTCTCAAATCAAAGAGGGATTTTCAAAATGGTTTTCAAAAGGTTTTTGAAATAAGTAAAGGAGGATGCAGAGGGTACGATCAGCCAGAGCCAGTAAGTAGACCCCAAAATACCATACAAGTTATTTGATTATGTGATATGTTAGAACAGCATGCTAGTACTAGGCTAGGAATTTCAGGAATTGGATGATAGAATTGCCTGATTATGTGATGCCTACTAGCCTAGGGTTTTCCTTATATGAGATATTCAGCTTTCCTCTAGGAATGAGGATTGAGCGCTCGCCGTGTGTGTGTTTATAGTTAGAGTGTTGTGGTGATACTTGAGACAAATATGGGTAGGTGTGGAAGGTAGTATGGGCCCGTACTACTGAAAGCACAGGACCCATACACGTATCAAGGAAGTCACAACTCTCTAGGGGATCGGTTATGAGATAGTTCCCCGGGTGGATATGTGATGTGTCTAAGGGTCTCGTTGGTGTATTGCAGTATGGTGATTACGAGACGTGTCGGGGCAGGATCCGGTTCGGGATCGGGATCAGGAGAGGGTGGTCAGGATGGACCAGTACCACCCGAGGTCATTGGTCAGATGAGTACGGACGAGTTGGACGCCAGGATTCGTGAGATACTGCATGATGAGGTTGCTGCCATGTTCCGGGCTGAGTTGCCAGAGATGTTTGGGTCGATCAAGACCGCCATGGTTGAGTACTTTGATGAGCGCTATGCAGCTCTTGCGGAGACGGCTGTCGCGGCAGCTACAGCGGCTGTAGCAGCGGTAGGGGGAGGAACCGGTCGAGGTTTTTAGTATCGGGACTTCGATAATACGAAGCCCCCTACCTTTGATGGAGTTTAGGATCCTATCATTGCTATGAGATGGTTGTCAGACGTGGAGGGTTGTTTCTTCACGTGTTCATGCCCTGCGGATCAGAGGGTGAGGTGTGCTCTGAACCTTTTGAGGCTCGGGGCGAAGGATTGGTGGAGGTTGACTACGGGATCTTATTTTGATGCACAGCGGGCTGCGGTTACTTGGGATCAGCTCCGGGAGATGTTCAGTACTCGTTATGTTCCGCAGGTTGAGAGAGAGAGGTTGACTCAGGAGTTCCTAGAGCTGAAGCAGGATTCAGAGTCGGTGACGGAGATCACCATGATGTTTACTGAGAGGGCGATGTTTTGCCTGGAGTTTGCTTTGGAGCAGGCTCAGATGTCCCGATATCTGACTATGCTCAAGAGGGATATCAGACAGTTTGTGTCCACACAGGGATGTGATACCTTGTTGGAGTTGCAGGAGGCCGCCAGACAGCGCAAGTTGGAGATTGAGTTGTAGTTGCGAGAGCAGAGGCAGGCCCCGGTGCAGTCGCAGTCGGCGCCGAAACGGTCCAAAACCGTTGACTCTAGGGTTGGAGGTCAGAGCAGCCACACTTGTGAGAAGTGTGGGAAGGGTCATGCTGGAGTTTGCAGATCCGGTGGTGCCTGTCGCAAGTGCGGGAGAGAGGGGCATTATGTGAGGGATTGTCGTCAGTCGGCCCCAGTGCAGGATATGAGGATTTGTTATCATTTCCATCAGGTTGGACACTTGAGGGTCAACTATCCACAACTTGCTGCAAGACCGGTGCAGGCTCCAGCACCGCCCACTTTGAGGATTACAGGTGGAGGTCAGGGAGGAGCGGAGCCTCCGAGGGCTCAGGGACGCGCTTTCCAGCTTACAGCAGAGGAGGTCAGGGCAGAGTCGGATGCAGCTGCGGGTATGTTTCCATTTTGATATCCTGTTATCTTGTTGATTATGTGGTATTGTAAATCTGTTCGTTTTTTTTTTCGCATGAATCATGGTATGATTGAGGATCTTAGTAGTTAAGGGTTGTAGTCGGTTAGCATCCAAGAGGATAGGTGACCGGAAGATTGGATATACAATCTCGTTGCTAGGAATAGCGACTGCGATGCAGGAAGTGTTCAGTTGGGATTCGAACTTCCTTGGAGTTCGGGATGTGCGATGTCAGGAGAGTGTTCTGTGGAGACTGCTTACTCTGGAGGGATTTAGTTTCGGAAAAGAGGGGAACTTCATCAAGTAAGGTCGATCGAGTTATGCCGGTTTGTCAGCGGAAGTTAGTAGTTGGTACACTAAGTGGGGAGAATTGGAAAATTCTCCGGTAAAACAGCAAGTATCCAGGGTTGGTTAGCTGCTTAGATTTATCAGTGTTGTTAGCCGAAAGTGTGGCATGATTGGAGCAAGCGATAGACAAGTGGGGCAGGGAACAGACCATGGTTTCAGGTGAGGTAGTTGGTCGATGTGAGGCCTGGGTTAGGCCATGGAAAGGATTCCGGGAACGGAACTGGAGTTCGGAACCCCAAGAGGGCTAGAATAGACTGCATGGGAGAGATTCCCGGGGAGGATGGTTCAGGGTGACGTACGAGAGTTTTGAGCGGTCCGGATAGACTAAAGGCCGAAAGGCGTACCAGTCAGACCGAAGGCTCGGGGAACGGTCCAGACAGGCTGAAGGCCCAGGAGGGCGGTCCAGACATGCTAAAGGTTCTGAGAGTGGTCCAGATAGGCTGAAGGCCTGGTAAGGCGGTCCAGTCATGCTGAAGACTCTGGATGTGTTAGTAGATCTGTATGCGGAGAATGAGTGAATATGTCGCCAGGCAATAGTAATCGATATGGTCTAGCCCCAAGTATTGATCATGACGATGGAGTTGGCTGGAGGCCGTGCGTGGGCCTTGTTAGTTATGTGATCGGATTCGGAGTATATGGGAGTTCGAGAATAGTAGTTGCTCTACATGGATAGTGTAGAGTGGAGTTTAGCTCAGTGGCACTTATAGGTGTGGTAAGGGTTGTTGAGTAGACTTCCTGGAAAGGAAAGGTATGTAGCTCCGGAAGGAGTGGGGGCCCTCTTAAAGGAAGGCAGTGGAGTAAATGGATGATCGAAAGTGCTTGGTAGTAAGCACTGGGATTGTACCAGATGTATGGAAGCACATACGGGTTGGATGCACGTTGAGTTTGTGGAGCGGTTAACACTGACGCGGGGTCAGGGGAGCTCGGAAGTGATGCAAGGGTAGATCCTTGGATTCCGAATTATGGTTGTGGTCATGAGCTAAGGATGTAGTGGTGTTCCATCCTAGGGATGGCTGGACCATCGTAGGCGTGCCTGGTCTTCCAGCCCGAGACTGATTGGTCCAGGTACGATGTGTATGAACGTTATAACTGGGTGTTCGGGAGGGTTGCTCGGAAGCTGTGAAATGTTCCATCATGTTAGCGCGATAAGGGATTTAATCCAGGGAGGAAACGGGATGAGTTTCCATCGGTGCAAGTTAATAGAGGTAGCGCCAGTTGGGCGAAAGATAGCGAGTTAATACTGGGACAAGACCCGGTGGTTTAGAATGGTATCCACTTTTCGCAGGTGGCGAATGAATGCGTAAGACGGAAGTGAGGTAGTGTCTTCAGGTGACACTTAGTTGATGGGTGTTGTCATCAGAGAAAAGAAGTCGGTGGCCGGCTTGGAGCAGTTGATCAGGACCCTGCAAGGGAAGGGATGGATTTTAGGGATTCGATAACTGTGTTTGAAGGAATCTGGGTCGGTTTGAGATCAATGGATGCATTGTGGGAGAATCATCTGGAAGTTTGTGTTGTCGCAGGCTTCGAGGACGAACCCTAATTTAAGTAGGGGAGAATTGTAACATCCCAAGTTCGGAAGCAAGAAGTTGGAGGGTGCTAAGTGTAAATTGAGGAAGCTACTCGACGAGTAGGTATGCTACTCGTCGAGTCGGAGCGGGATTGATCGCGGGTTAAGTGGCCAACTCGCCGAGTCGGAAGACGTACTCGACGAGTTGGTGCTGGAATGAGAAAACCCTAATCCCGAGGGTTGCACCCTATTTAAAGGACTTTATGTCCTTCTCCCAGCCTCCTATTCCCCTAGAGAGTTTCAGAAAACCCTAGATTCGAGTGAGTCTCCATTAATAGAGAGAATAGAGCCTTGGAGGAGAAAATCTTGGAAAGGGGCTTGAAGATCAAGAGACTTGCTGCAAAGGAGTGGTGTAGATCCGGGATCTACTTCAGTTGGAGCATATATTGGAGGTATTAATCTGTTGCTTGGGCTCTTTTGTATCTAGATCTATTATCATTTGAGATATGGGGCATTTTTGGTATAATTGTGAGCTATTTCGAGTTAGAGGCTTAGATCTGAGGTTGCTACTTTAGATCTAGGCTTGTGATGGTCCTTAATGTCATAAAGCTCTTGTCTAAGAGTTATTGGTGAAGCCCCTTTGTCATAAACCCTAGCCCTAGATTGTTTTGGGCTTATATCTCCTTGGTTTCACGTAAAGTTTGCAACTTTATGTGAGGGTTAGGCTGTAGAAGAGTGGATCTATGGATTGGAGCCCCTGCATGGCTCGAAAAGCCTCTGTATGGATTGAGAACTGAAGAGACTCGACGAGTCACATGGGTGTACTCGACGAGTTGTATGAACATATGCATGGACTCGGCGAGTTGGAAAAACAACTCGGCGAGTCTGTTGAAGATTGCTTTGGACTCGGCGAGTCTATTCTTGGACTCGGCGAGTCTGGTCGCAGAACCCAACCTCTTGTGGTTAAAGCTTTGGTTTGGTGAGTCGGTTGGCGACTCAGTGAGTTGGACAGGATGGGATACCGAGATCGTTGAACTCGACGAGTCTTGGGGCGACTCGGCGAGTTGAGTCGTGTTATGGGAGTTTTCTGAGTATGAGAACTCGACGAGTCGACGGGTTGACTCGGCGAGTAGAGTCAACTAGGAAGGTTGAATTTGACTGAGGACTTTGACTTTGACCAAGAGTTGTCCAGTTTGACTTCCAAGGGTATTTTGGTAATTTCGGTATTGGTTCTTTGGTAGTGTGCTGTCGTGAAGTTCGTGGCAGTGGTCGGAGCAGCTTGGTCGTATCTCTTCAGTCGGCAATTGCAGGTGAGTTATCCTCACTATATCGACAGGGTCTACGGCACCAAGGCCGGCCCTTTATCGGATCGAAATCCGGGTATTGTTGTTATGTTATTGCTTTGCTAGATTTGCATCCTGGTATTTAGGGTGGTGTTATGTTAGTGACCTAGTTAAGGTCGGCACCCGGTATATAGGGTAATGTTATGCTAGTGACCGGATAGGTCGGAATCCTGGTTAGGATGTTGATATGCTATGTGATCTGTTAGACTGTTTGTCTGGTTAAGGATTTGTTACGTGATTAATTGTTTTATGTGCACATGGTTGTTTGAAGGGGGTTGGGTTGAGGCGGGTCTTGCTTTATGCTGTAAGCCAACATACCCAGGGCGGACCGGATATTCCGAAGGCCCAGCGAGCGGTCCGGATAGGCTGAAGGCCCCAAGAGGGCGGACCAGACGTGCCAAGGCTCGGAGAGCGGACCAGGCCGACTGAAGGCCCGGTGTGGGCTGACCAGTCATACTGTAGACTCAGAGAGTGGACCAGGTGGATTGAAGGCCCGGTGCGGGCGGACCAATCACACTGTAGACTCGATGTACATGGCTAGACTCGGAGGGTGGACCAGGTGGACTAAAGGCCCGGTGCGGGCGGACCAGTCACACAGTAGACCCGATGTGCATGGCTGTTCTATTTGTGATATGTTACGAGTATGTTTATGTGTGGTTGGTATTTTGGGGGTAACTCACTAAGCTTTCGGGCTTACAGTTTCAGTGTATTGTTTCAGGTACTTCAGGAGATCGTGGCAAGGCGAAGGCGTGATCGTACCGCTCCTCATGTTTTATGATTTATGTGATATGGTTCTGGGGGATACTCTGATGTTTAAACTATTTTGAAAACGAGATGTATGAACTTAATGGTTTTTGAATGAATTAAAATGTTTTAATTTGGTAGAAATTTTTGGTCGTTACAAGTTGGTATCAGAGCCTTGGTTTGAGCGAATTGGAGGAACATTCGTGTGAATCCAGTCTCAAATCAAAGAGGGATTTTCAAAATGGTTTTCAAAAGGTTTTTGAAATAAGTAAAGGAGGATGCAGAGGGTACGATCAGCCAGAGCCAGTAAGTAGACCCCAAAATACCATACAAGTTATTTGATTATGTGATATGTTAGAACAGCATGCTAGTACTAGGCTAGGAATTTCAGGAATTGGATGATAGAATTGCCTGATTATGTGATGCCTACTAGCCTAGGGTTTTCCTTATATGAGATATTCAGCTTTCCTCTAGGAATGAGGATTGAGCGCTCGCCGTGTGTGTGTTTATAGTTAGAGTGTTGTGGTGATACTTGAGACAAATATGGGTAGGTGTGGAAGGTAGTATGGGCCCGTACTACTGAAAGCACAGGACCCATACACGTATCAAGGAAGTCACAACTCTCTAGGGGATCGGTTATGAGATAGTTCCCCGGGTGGATATGTGATGTGTCTAAGGGTCTCGTTGGTGTATTGCAGTATGGTGATTACGAGACGTGTCGGGGCAGGATCCGGTTCGGGATCGGGATCAGGAGAGGGTGGTCAGGATGGACCAGTACCACCCGAGGTCATTGGTCAGATGAGTACGGACGAGTTGGACGCCAGGATTCGTGAGATACTGCATGATGAGGTTGCTGCCATGTTCCGGGCTGAGTTGCCAGAGATGTTTGGGTCGATCAAGACCGCCATGGTTGAGTACTTTGATGAGCGCTATGCAGCTCTTGCGGAGACGGCTGTCGCGGCAGCTACAGCGGCTGTAGCAGCGGTAGGGGGAGGAACCGGTCGAGGTTTTTAGTATCGGGACTTCGATAATACGAAGCCCCCTACCTTTGATGGAGTTTAGGATCCTATCATTGCTATGAGATGGTTGTCAGACGTGGAGGGTTGTTTCTTCACGTGTTCATGCCCTGCGGATCAGAGGGTGAGGTGTGCTCTGAACCTTTTGAGGCTCGGGGCGAAGGATTGGTGGAGGTTGACTACGGGATCTTATTTTGATGCACAGCGGGCTGCGGTTACTTGGGATCAGCTCCGGGAGATGTTCAGTACTCGTTATGTTCCGCAGGTTGAGAGAGAGAGGTTGACTCAGGAGTTCCTAGAGCTGAAGCAGGATTCAGAGTCGGTGACGGAGATCACCATGATGTTTACTGAGAGGGCGATGTTTTGCCTGGAGTTTGCTTCGGAGCAGGCTCAGATGTCCCGATATCTGACTATGCTCAAGAGGGATATCAGACAGTTTGTGTCCACACAGGGATGTGATACCTTGTTGGAGTTGCAGGAGGCCGCCAGACAGCGCAAGTTGGAGATTGAGTTGTAGTTGCGAGAGCAGAGGCAGGCCCCGGTGCAGTCGCAGTCGGCGCCGAAACGGTCCAAAACCGTTGACTCTAGGGTTGGAGGTCAGAGCAGCCACACTTGTGAGAAGTGTGGGAAGGGTCATGCTGGAGTTTGCAGATCCGGTGGTGCCTGTCGCAAGTGCGGGAGAGAGGGGCATTATGTGAGGGATTGTCGTCAGTCGGCCCCAGTGCAGGATATGAGGATTTGTTATCATTTCCATCAGGTTGGACACTTGAGGGTCAACTATCCACAACTTGCTGCAAGACCGGTGCAGGCTCCAGCACCGCCCACTTTGAGGATTACAGGTGGAGGTCAGGGAGGAGCGGAGCCTCCGAGGGCTCAGGGACGCGCTTTCCAGCTTACAGCAGAGGAGGTCAGGGCAGAGTCGGATGCAGCTGCGGGTATGTTTCCATTTTGATATCCTGTTATCTTGTTGATTATGTGGTATTGTAAATCTGTTCGTTTTTTTTTTCGCATGAATCATGGTATGATTGAGGATCTTAGTAGTTAAGGGTTGTAGTCGGTTAGCATCCAAGAGGATAGGTGACCGGAAGATTGGATATACAATCTCGTTGCTAGGAATAGCGACTGCGATGCAGGAAGTGTTCAGTTGGGATTCGAACTTCCTTGGAGTTCGGGATGTGCGATGTCAGGAGAGTGTTCTGTGGAGACTGCTTACTCTGGAGGGATTTAGTTTCGGAAAAGAGGGGAACTTCATCAAGTAAGGTCGATCGAGTTATGCCGGTTTGTCAGCGGAAGTTAGTAGTTGGTACACTAAGTGTGGAGAATTGGAAAATTCTCCGGTAAAACAGCAAGTATCCAGGGTTGGTTAGCTGCTTAGATTTATCAGTGTTGTTAGCCGAAAGTGTGGCATGATTGGAGCAAGCGATAGACAAGTGGGGCAGGGAACAGACCATGGTTTCAGGTGAGGTAGTTGGTCGATGTGAGGCCTGGGTTAGGCCATGGAAAGGATTCCGGGAACGGAACTGGAGTTCGGAACCCCAAGAGGGCTAGAATATACTGCATGGGAGAGATTCCCGGGGAGGATGGTTCAGGGTGACGTACGACAGTTTTGAGCGGTCCGGATAGACTAAAGGCCGAAAGGCGTACCAGTCAGACCGAAGGCTCGGGGAACGGTCCAGACAGGCTGAAGGCCCAGGAGGGCGGTCCAGACATGCTAAAGGTTCTGAGAGTGGTCCATATAGGCTGAAGGCCTGGTAAGGCGGTCCAGTCATGCTGAAGACTCTGGATGTGTTAGTAGATCTGTATGCGGAGAATGAGTGAATATGTCGCCAGGCAATAGTAATCGATATGGTCTAGCCCCAAGTATTGATCATGACGATGGAGTTGGCTGGAGGCCGTGCGTGGGCCTTGTTAGTTATGTGATCGGATTCGGAGTATATGGGAGTTCGAGAATAGCAGTTGCTCTACATGGATAGTGTAGAGTGGAGTTTAGCTCAGTGGCACTTATAGGTGTGGTAAGGGTTGTTGAGTAGACTTCCTGGAAAGGAAAGGTATGTAGCTCCGGAAGGAGTGGGGGTCCTCTTAAAGGAAGGCAGTGGAGTAAATGGATGATCGAAAGTGCTTGGTAGTAAGCACTGGGATTATACCAGATGTATGGAAGCACATACGGGTTGGATGCACGTTGAGGTTGTGGAGCGGTTAACACTGACGCGGGGTCAGGGGAGCTCGGAAGTGATGCAAGGGTAGATCCTTGGATTCCGAATTATGGTTGTGGTCATGAGCTAAGGATGTAGTGGTGTTCCATCCTAGGGATGGCTGGACCATCGTAGGCGTGCCTGGTCTTCCAGCCCGAGACTGATTGGTCCAGGTACGATGTGTATGAACGTTATAACTGGGTGTTCGGGAGGGTTGCTCGGAAGCTGTGAAATGTTCCATCATGTCAGCGCGATAAGGGATTTAATCCAGGGAGGAAACGGGATGAGTTTCCATCGGTGCAAGTTAATAGAGGTAGCGCCAGTTGGGCGAAAGATAGCGAGTTAATACTAGGACAAGACCCGGTGGTTCAGAATGGTATCCACTTTTCACAGGTGGCGAATGAATGCGTAAGACGGAAGTGAGGTAGTGTCTTCAGGTGACACTTAGTTGATGAGTGTTGTCATCAGAGAAAAGAAGTCGGTGGCCGGCTTGGAGCAGTTGATCAGGACCCTGCAAGGGAAGGGATGGATTTTAGGGATTCGATAACTGTGTTTGAAGGAATCTGGGTCGGTTTGAGATCAATGGATGCATTGTGGGAGAATCATCTGGAAGTTTGTGTTGCCGCAGGCTTCGAGGACGAACCCTAATTTAAGTAGGGGAGAATTGTAACATCCCAAGTTCGGAAGCAAGAAGTTGGAGGGTGCTAAGTGTAAATTGAGGAAGCTACTCGACGAGTAGGTATGCTACTCGTCGAGTCGGAGCGGGATTGATCGCGGGTTAAGTGGCCAACTCGCCGAGTCGGAAGACGTACTCGATGAGTTGGTGCTGGAATGAGAAAACCCTAATCCCGAGGGTTGCACCCTATTTAAAGGACTTTATGTCCTTCTCCCAGCCTCCTATTCCCCTAGAGAGTTTCAGAAAACCCTAGATTCGAGTGAGTCTCCATTAATAGAGCCTTGGAGGAGAAAATCTTGGAAAGGGGCTTGAAGATCAAGAGACTTGCTGTAAAGGAGTGGTGTAGATCCGGGATCTACTTCAGTTGGAGCATATATTGGAGGTATTAATCTGTTGCTTGGGCTCTTTTGTATCTAGATCTATTATCATTTGAGATATGGGGCATTTTTGGTATAATTGTGAGCTATTTCGAGTTAGAGGCTTAGATCTGAGGTTGCTACTTTAGATCTAGGCTTGTGATGGTCCTTAATGTCATAAAGCTCCTGTCTAAGAGTTATTGGTGAAGCCCCTTTGTCATAAACCCTAGCCCTAGAGTGTTTTGGGCTTATATCTCCTTGGTTTCACGTAAAGTTTGCAACTTTATGTGAGGGTTAGGCTGTAGAAGAGTGGATCTATGGATTGGAGCCCCTGCATGGCTCGAAAAGCCTCTGTATGGATTGAGAACTGAAGAGACTCGGCGAGTCACATGGGTGTACTCGACGAGTTGTATGAACATATGCATGGACTAGGCGAGTTGGAAGAACAACTCGGCGAGTCTGTTGAAGATTGCTTTGGACTCGACGAGTCTATTCTTGGACTCGGCGAGTCTGGTCGCAGAACCCAACCTCTTGTGGTTAAAGCTTTGGTTTGGTGAGTCGGTTGGCGACTCAGTGAGTTGGACAGGATGGGATTCCGAGATCGTTGAACTCGACGAGTCTTGGGGCGACTCGGCGAGTTGAGTCGTGTTATGGGAGTTTTCTGAGTATGAGAACTCGACGAGTCGACGGGTTGACTCAGCGAGTAGAGTCAACTAGGAAGGTTGAATTTGACTGAGGACTTTGACTTTGACCAAGAGTTGTCCAGTTTGACTTCCAAGGGTATTTTGGTAATTTCGGTATTGGTTCTTTGGTAGTGTGCTGTCGTGAAGTTCGTGGCAGTGGTTGGAGCAGCTTGGTCGTATCTCTTCAGTCGGCAATTGCAGGTGAGTTATCCTCACTATATCGACAGGGTCTACGGCACCAAGGCCGGCCCTTTATCGGATCGAAATCCGGGTATTGTTGTTATGTTATTGCTTTGCTAGATTTGCATCCTGGTATTTAGGGTGGTGTTATGTTAGTGGCCTGGTTAAGGTCGGTACCCGGTATATAGGGTAATGTTATGCTAGTGACCGGATAGGTCGGAATCCTGGTTAGGATGTTGATATGCTATGTGATCTGTTAGACTGTTTGTCTGGTTAAGGATTTTTATGTGATTAATTGTTTTATGTGCACATGGTTGTTTGAAGGGGGTTGGGTTGAGGCGGGTCTTGCTTTGTGCTGTAAGCCAACATACCCAGGGCGGACCGGATATTCCGAAGGCCCAGCGAGTGGTCCGGATAGGCTGAAGGCCCCAAGAGGGCGGACCAGACGTGCCAAGGCTCGGAGAGCAGACCAGGCCGACTGAAGGCCCGGTGCGGGCTGACCAATCACACTGTAGACTCGATGTACCTGGCTAGACTCGGAGGGTGGACCAGGTGGACAAAAGGCCCGGTGCGGGCGGACCAGTCACACAGTAGACCCGATGTGCATGGCTGTTCTATTTGTGATATGTTACGAGTATGTTTATGTGTGGTTGGTATTTTGGGGGTACCTCACTAAGCTTTCGGGCTTACAGTTTCAGTGTATTGTTTCAGGTACTTCAGGAGATCGTGGCAAGGCGAAGGCATGATCGTACCGCTCCTCATGTTTTATGATTTATGTGATATGGTTCTGGGGGATACTCTGATGTTTAAACTATTTTGAAAACGAGATGTATAAACTTAATGGTTTTTGAATGAATTAAAATGTTTTAATTTGGTAGAAATTTTTGGTCGTTACAAGTTGGTATCAGAGCTTTGGTTTGAGCGAATTGGAGGAACATTCGTGTGAATCCAGTCTCAAATCAAGGAGGGATTTTCAAAATGGTTTTCAAAAGGTTTTTGAAATAAGTAAAGGAGGATGCAGAGGGTACGATCAGCCAGAGCCAGTAAGTAGACCCCAAAATACCATACAAGTTATTTGATTATGTGATATGTTAGAACAGCATGCTAGTACTAGGCTAGGAATTTCAGGAATTGCATGATAGAATTGCCTGATTATGTGATGCCTACTAGCCTATGGTTTTCCTTATATGAGATATTCAGCTTTCCTCTAGGAATGAGGATTGAGCGCTCGCCGTGTGTGTGTTTATAGTTACAGTGTTGTGGTGATACTTGAGACAAATATGGGTAGGTGTGGAAGGTAGTATGGGCCCGTACTACTGAAAGCACAGGACCCATACACGTATCAAGGAAGTCACAACTCTCTAGGGTATCGGTTATGAGATAGTTCCCCGGGTGGATATGTGATGTGTCTAAGGGTCTCGTTGGTGTATTGCAGTATGGTGATTACGAGACGTGTCGGGGCAGGATCCGGTTCGGGATCGGGATCAGGAGAGGGTGGTCAGGATGGACCATACCACCCGAGGTCATTGGTCAGATGAGTACGGATGAGTTGGACGCCAGGATTCGTGAGATCCTGCATGATGAGGTTGCTGCCATGTTCCGGGCTGAGTTGCCAGAGATGTTTGGGTCGATCAAGACCGCCATGGTTGAGTACTTTGATGAGCGCTATGCAGCTCTTGCAAAGACGGCTGTCGCGGAAGCTACAACGGCTGTAGCAGCGGTAGGGGGAGGAATCGGTCGAGGTTTTTAGCATCGGGACTTCGATAATACGAAGCCCCTACCTTTGATGGATTTCAGGATCCTATCATTGCTATGAGATGGTTGTCAGACGTGGAGGGTTGTTTCTTCACGTGTTCATGCCCTGCGGATCAGAGGGTGAGGTGTGCTCTGAACCTTTTGAGGCTCGGGGCGAAGGATTGGTGGAGGTTGACTACGGGATCTTATTTTGATGCACAGCGGGCTGCGGTTACTTGGGATCAGCTCCGGGAGATGTTCAGTACTCGTTATGTTCCGTAGGTTGAGAGAGAGAGGTTGACTCAGGAGTTCCTAGAGCTGAAGCAGGATTCAGAGTCGGTGACGGAGATCACCATGATGTTTACTGAGAGGGCGATGTTTTGCCTGGAGTTTGCTTCGGAGCAGGCTCAGATGTCCCGATATCTGACTATGCTCAAGAGGGATATCAGACAGTTTGTGTCCACACAAAGATGTGATACCTTGTTGGAGTTGCAGGAGGCCGCCAGGCGGCGCGAGTTGGAGATTGAGTTGTAGTTGCGAGAGCAGAGGCAGGCCCCGGTGCAGTCGCAGTCGACGCCGAAACGGTCCAAAACTGTTGACTCTAGGGTTGGAGGTCAGAGCAGCCACACTGGTGAGAAGTGTGGGAAGGGTCATGCTGGAGTTTGCAGATCCGGTGGTGCCTGTCGCAAGTGCAGGAGAGAGGGGCATTATGTGAGGGATTGTCGTCAGTCGGCCCCAGTGCAGGATATGAGGATTTGTTATCATTTCCATCAGGTTGGACACTTGAGGGTCAACTATCCACAACTTGCTGCAAGACCGGTGCAGGCTCCAGCACCGGCCACTTTGAGGATTACAGGTGGAGGTCAGGGAGGAGCGGAGCCTCCAAGGGCTCAGGGACGCGCTTTCCAGCTTACAGCAGAGGAGGTCAGGGCAGAGTCGGATGCAACTGCGGGTATGTTTCCATTTTGATATCCTGTTATCTTGTTGATTATGTGGTATTGTAAATCTGTTCGTTTTTTTTTCGCATGAATCATGGTATGATTGAGGATCTTAGTAGTTAAGGGTTGTAGTCGGTTAGCATCCAAGAGGATAGGTGACCGGAAGATTGGATATACAATCTCGTTGCTAGGAATAGCGACTGCGATGCAAGAAGTGTTCAGTTGGGATTCGAACTTCCTTGGAGTTCGGGATGTACGATGTCAGGAGAGTGTTCTGCGGAGATTGCTCACTCTGGAGGGATTTAGTTCCGGAAAAGAGGGGAACTTCATCAAGTAAGGTCGATCGAGTTATGCCGGTTTGTCAGCAGAAATTAGTAGTTGGTACACTAAGTGGGGAGAATTCGAAAATTCTCCGGTAAAACAGCAAGTATCCAGGGTTGGTTAGCTGCTTAGATTTATCAGTGTTGTTAGCCGAAAGTGTGGCATGATTGGAGCAAGCGATAGACAAGTGGGGCAGGGAACAGACCATGGTTTCAGGTGAGGTAGTTGGTCGATGTGAGGCCTGGGTTAGGCCATGGAAAGGATTCCGGGAACGGAACTGGAGTTCGGAACCCCAAGAGGGCTAGAATAGACTGCATGGGAGAGATTCCCGGGGAGGATGGTTCAGGGTGACGTACGACAGTTTTGAGCGGTCCGGATAGACTAAAGGCCGAAAGGCGTACCAGTCAGACCGAAGGCTCGGGGAACGGTCCAGACAGGCTGAAGGCCCAGGAGGGCGGTCCAGACATGCTAAAGGTTCTGAGAGTGGTCCAGATAGGCTGAAGGCCTGGTAAGGCGGTCCAGTCATGCTGAAGACTCTGGATGTGTTAGTAGATCTGTATGCGGAGAATGAGTGAATATGTCGCCAGGCAATAGTAATCGATATGGTCTAGCCCCAAGTATTGATCATGACGATGGAGTTGGCTGGAGGCCGTGCGTGGGCCTTGTCAGTTATGTGATCGGATTCGGAGTATATGGGAGTTCGAGAATAGCAGTTGCTCTACATGGATAGTGTAGAGTGGAGTTTAGCTCAGTGGCACTTATAGGTGTGGTAAGGGTTGTTGAGTAGACTTCCTGGAAAGGAAAGGTATGTAGCTCCGGAAGGAGTGGGGGTCCTCTTAAAGGAAGGCAGTGGAGTAAATGGATGATCGAAAGTGCTTGGTAGTAAGCACTGGGATTATACCAGATGTATGGAAGCACATACGGGTTGGATGCACGTTGAGGTTGTGGAGCGGTTAACACTGACGCGGGGTCAGGGGAGCTCGGAAGTGATGCAAGGGTAGATCCTTGGATTCCGAATTATGGTTGTGGTCATGAGCTAAGGATGTAGTGGTGTTCCATCCTAGGGATGGCTGGACCATCGTAGGCGTGCCTAGTTTTCCAGCCCGAGACTGATTGGTCCAGGTACGATGTGTATGAACGTTATAACTGGGTGTTCGGGAGGGTTGCTCGGAAGCTGTGAAATGTTCCATCATGTCAGCGCGATAAGGGATTTAATCCAGGGAGGAAACGGGGATGAGTTTCCATCGGTGCAAGTTAATAGAGGTAGCGCCAGTTGGGCGAAAGATAGCGAGTTAATAGTGGGACAAGACCCGGTGGTTTAGAATGGTATCCACTTTTCGCAGGTGGCGAATGAATGCGTAAGACGGAAGTGAGGTAGTGTCTTCAGGTGACACTTAGTTGATGAGTGTTGTCATCAGAGAAAAGAAGTCGGTGGCCGGCTTGGAGCAGTTGATCAGGACCCTGCAAGGGAAGGGATGGATTTTAGGGATTCGATAACTGTGTTTGAAGGAATCTGGGTCGGTTTGAGATCAATGGATGCATTGTGGGAGAATCATCCGGAAGTTTGTGTTGTCGCAGGCTTCGAGGACGAACCCTAATTTAAGTGGAGGAGAATTGTAACATCCCAAGTTCGGAAGCAAGAAGTTGGAGGGTGCTAAGTGTAAATTGAGGAAGCTACTTGACGAGTAGGTATGCTACTCGTCGAGTCGGAGCGGGATTGATCGCGGGTTAAGTGGCCAACTCGCCGAGTCGGAAGACGTACTCGACGAGTTGGTGCTGGAATGAGAAAACCCTAATCCCGAGGGTTGCACCCTATTTAAAGGACTTTATGTCCTTCTCCTAGCCTCCTATTCCCCTAGAGAGTTTCAGAAAACCCTAGATTCGAGTGAGTCTCCATTAATAGAGAGAATAGAGCCTTGGAGGAGAAAATCTTGGAAAGGGGCTTGAAGATCAAGAGACTTGCTGCAAAGGAGTGGTGTAGATCCGGGATCTACTTCAGTTGGAGCATATATTGGAGGTATTAATCTGTTGCTTGGGCTCTTTTGTATCTAGATCTATTATCATTTGAGATATGGGGCATTTTTGGTATAATTGTGAGCTATTTCGAGTTAGAGGCTTAGATCTGAGGTTGCTACTTTAGATCTAGGCTTGTGATGGTCCTTAATGTCATAAAGCTCCTGTCTAAGAGTTATTGGTGAAGCCCCTTTGTCATAAACCCTAGCCCTAGAGTGTTTTGGGCTTATATCTCCTTGGTTTCACGTAAAGTTTGCAACTTTATGTGAGGGTTAGGCTGTAGAAGAGTGGATCTATGGATTGGAGCCCCTGCATGGCTTGAAAAGCCTCTGTATGGATTGAGAACTGAAGAGACTCGGCGAGTCACATGGGTGTACTCGACGAGTTTTATGAACATATGCATGGACTCGGCGAGTTGGAAGAACAACTCGGCGAGTCTGTTGAAGATTGCTTTGGACTCGGCGAGTCTGTTCTTGGACTCGGCGAGTCTGGTCGCAGAACCCAACCTCTTGTGGTTAAAGCTTTGGTTTAGTGAGTCGGTTGGCGACTCAGTGAGTTGGACAGGATGGGATTCCGAGATCGTTGAACTCGACGAGTCTTGGGGCGACTCGGCGAGTTGAGTCGTGTTATAGGAGTTTTCTGAGTATGAGAACTCGACGAGTCGACGGCTTGACTCGGCGAGTAGAGTCAACTAGGAAGGTTGAATTTGACTGAGGACTTTGACTTTGACCAAGAGTTGGCCAGTTTGACTTCCAAGGGTATTTTGGTAATTTCGGTATTGGTTCTTTGGTAGTGTGCTGTGGTGAAGTTCGTGGCAGTGGTCGGAGCAGCTTGGTCGTATCTCTTTAGTCGGCAATTGCAGGTGAGTTATCCTCACTATATCGACAGGGTCTACGGCACCAAGGCCGGCCCTTTATCGGATCGAAATCCGGGTATTGTTGTTATGTTATTGCTTTGCTAGATTTGCATCCTGGTATTTAGGGTGGTGTTATGTTAGTGACCTGGTTAAGGTCGGTACCCGGTATATAGGGTAATGTTATGCTAGTGACCGGATAGGTCGGAATCCTGGTTAGGATGTTGATATGCTATGTGATCTGTTAGACTGTTTGTCTGGTTAAGGATTTGTTATGTGATTAATTGTTTTATGTGCACATGGTTGTTTGAAGGGGGTTGGGTTGAGGCGGGTCTTGCTTTGTGCTGTACGCCAACATACCCAGGGCGGACCGGATATTCCGAAGGCCCAGCGAGCGGTCCGGATAGGCTGAAGGCCCCAAGAGCGCGGACCAGATGTGCCGAGGCTCGAAGAGTGGACCAGGCCGACTGAAGGCCCGGTGCGAGTTGACTAGTCATACTGTAGACTCAGAGAGTGGACCAAGTGGATTGAAGGCCCGGTGCGGGCGGACCAATCACACTGTAGACTCGATGTACATGGCTAGACTCGGAGGGTGGACCAGGTGGACTGAAGGCCCGGTGCGGGCGGACCAGTCACACAGTAGACCCGATGTGCATGGCTGTTCTATTTGTGATATGTTACGAGTATGTTTATGTGTGGTTGGTATTTTGGGGGTAACTCACTAAGCTTTCGGGCTTACAGTTTCAGTGTATTGTTTCAGGTACTTCAGAAGATCGTGGCAAGGCGAAGGCGTGATCGTACCGCTCCTCATGTTTTATGATTTATGTGATATGGTTATGGGGGATACTCTGATGTTTAAACTATTTTGAAAACAAGATGTATGAACTTAATGGTTTTTGAATGAATTAAAATGTTATAATTTGGTAGAAATTTTTGGTCGTTACAAGTTGGTATCAGAGCCTTGGTTTGAGCGAATTGGAGGAACATTCGTGTGAATCCAGTCTCAAATCAAGGAGGGATTTTCAAAATGGTTTTCAAAAGGTTTTCGAAATAAGTAAAGGAGGATGCAGAGAGTACGATCTGCCAGAGCCAGTAAGTAGACCCCAAAATACCATACAAGTTACTTGATTATGTGATATGTTAGAACAGCATGCTAGTACTAGGCTAGGAATTTCAGGAATTGCATGATAGAATTGCCTGATTATGTGATGCCTACTAGCCTAGGGTTTTCCTTATATGAGATATTCAGCTTTCCTCTAGGAATGAGGATTGAGCGCTAGCCGTGTGTTTTTTTATAGTTAGAGTGTTGTGGTGATAGTTGAGACAAATATGGGTAGGTGTGGAGGGTAGTATGGGCCCGTACTACTGAAAGCACAGGACCCATACACGTATCAAGGAAGTCACAACTCTCTAGGGTATCGGTTATGAGATAGTTCCCCGGGTGGATATGTGACGTGTCTAAGGGTCTCGTTGGTGTATTGCAGTATGGTGATTACGAGACGTGTCGGGGCAGGATCCGGTTCGGGATCGGGATCAGGAGAGGGTGGTCAGGATGGACCAGTACCACCCGAGGTCATTGGTCAGATGAGTACGGACAAGTTGGACGCCAGGATTCGTGAGATCCTGCATGATGAGGTTGCTGCCATGTTCCGGGCTGAGTTGCCAGAGATGTTTGGGTCGATCAAGACCGCCATGGTTGAGTACTTTGATGAGCGTTATGCAGCTCTTGTAGAGACGGCTGTCGCGGCAGCTACAGCGGCTGTAGCAGCGGTAGGGGGAGGAACCGGTCGAGGTTTTCAGTATCGGGACTTCGATAATACGATGCCCCCTACCTTTGATGGAGTTCAGGATCCTATCATTGCTATGAGATGGTTGTCAGACGTGGAGGGTTGTTTCTTCACGTGTTCATGCCCTGCGGATCAGAGGGTGAGGTGTGCTCTGAACCTTTTGAGGCTCGGGGCGAAGGATTGGTAGAGGGTGAGATGTTCAGTACTCGTGGGCGGACCAGACGTGCCGAGGCCCAGCGAGCGATCCAGACGTGCCGGATATTCCGAAGGCCCAGCGAGCGGTCCGGATAGGCTGAAGGCCCCAAGAGGGCGGACCAGACGTGCCGAGGCTCGGAGAGTGGACCAAGCCGACTGAAGGCCCGGTGCGGGTAGACCAGTCATACTGTAGACTCAGAGAGTGGACCAGGTGGATTGAAGGCCCGGTGCGGATGGTTAGGATCGAGGGATGCTTTTGAGGATGAGAAGTTAGGGTAGAGAATCTTCATTCCAGGGTCAGTAGTTGTAATTTCGAAATTTAGAAGTATTCAGTTGGGATTTAGGTTTCTCTTGAAGTTTGGTTGCTCCGTGTCGGCAGGATTGTTTTGCGTAGGTTATTCATTCCAGGGTTAATCATTATATGGTTATGTATGGTAATACCTGGTTGGGACGGTTAAGTTATGTTTTGGTTTCACCACCAGTAGGTAGTGGTTAGTGTCCTAAGTGAGAGAGAATTGAGAATTCTTAGATGGAGCATCAGCCATTGAAGGTTTTGTTTGTTGTTGTTCGTATTACGGTTTCCTGAATGGGTAGGTCGGGATTATGATCTGCAAATTGAATCGAGAGTTCTACCCCAAGTGGGGGAGAGCTGGCTATTTAAGAAGGGACACCAGGATGGGTTTAGGGTTTTGCTCAACAGACCTAGGGCGGCCCGGATAGACTGAAGGCCAACGGGGCTTACCAGTCAGGCCGAAGGCCCGGAGGATGGTCTAGACATGCTGAAGGTTCTGAGAGTGGTCCAGATAGGCTGAAGGCCCGGTGAGGCGGTCCAGTCATGCTAAAGACTGTGCATGTATTCTGTTAGATCTACGTTCTGGTATTGACCATGCTGCTTTGTGATAGTAACCTGTGGAACCGTACGTTATATGTGCTTGCGAGTTATCACTTATAGAGAGCGTCATTAGGGACTGTCGGTGGTCATGTAGGAGAGCCTGGAAACTCTTGGGTAGCAACTTGTTCCAAAAGTAAATCATGCATGGTAGAGTTTTAGTATTGTGGTGCTTGTTTGGTGATGTGAGGAACGTTGATTAGGCCTATTGGGTAACGGAGGAAGGTGGGTGCCTTCAGGCCGAAGGATTGGTCAACTGACGAGAAGACAACAACGTCGATAGGTTATCGGGAGCATTCCAGTCAGAGGCTGTGGGCCTAGAGATCGTAATGGTTTATCACTCCTGTTGGAGCGCTTTCAGAACGGATGTATTGTTGAGGTTCGTGTGAGTTGTAATCGTTTGCGACGAATCAGAGGATTTTGGACAAGATGCAAGGATAGGTCCTTGGATCTCAAGTTAGGGGTTGAGACCCAAGTTATGTATATAGTGGTATTCCAATCTAGCGTATTCCATCATGAGGATGACTAGACCCTATGATTGATTGGACTTGGCGTGTTTAGTATTCCAACCCGAGGTTTGATTGGGCCAAACATGTGCGTGATACGAGGGTATTCCATCCTAGGGATGACTCGACCCGTCGTAGGCATGCCTGGTATTCTAACCCGAGGCTGATTGGGCCAGGTATGAGTGTTCATGCTTGTTAGCTGGTTGTTTATGTATGTTGGTTCGGGAGCTAAAGGAAGCGTTATCCTATCACCTCAGAAGCTAGGAACTATCGAGAGCCGTGTATGATCAATGATTCTATTTCTGGCGAGAACTTCAGGTTTGCAGGGTGTGATCCTCTTTAGGAAGAAGGGAAGTTGGGTCCCGGATATATCGGGCCATTTCGGGTTATTGCCAAGGTTGGCAGGGTGGCGCGTAGACTGGATCTTCCAGAGGAGCTCAGTCGGATTCATAGCGCTTTCCATGTTTCACAGTCACGAAAGTACATGTAGGACGGGGATGTTGTGGTATCATTGGGTGGTATATAGGTCGATGAGTGCCTGAATTACGTCGAGAGGCCGGTGGCTGTCTTGTAAGGAAATGTAAGGGTTCTGCATAGAAGGGAGATACCTTGTAAAGGTATAGTAGGAGCATCGGAAGGGGTCCGAGTAGGCATGGGAGCCGGAGGCTGAAATGCAAGAGCATTATCCGGTGTTATTCGTCGCAGCAGGCTTCGAGGAAGAAGTGTAGTTCAAGTGGGGGAGAGCTATAACATCCCGATTTCCAGGGCTGAAATTCTAGGGATTTTGGGCCTTTTAGAAAGTCTACTCGACAGTTGGAAGGCCCCAACTCATCGTGTAGGAACCCTTATAGTTGCGTGGATTATGGGACCAACTCGACGAGTTGAAGGACCCAACTCGACGAGTTGGAGCTAGATATGAAAAACCCTAATTTTTAGGGTTTGCACCCTATTTAATAGACCTTAAGTCCTTCTTCCAGCCTCCTTACCACCTCTTCACGACCAGAAGCAAACCCTAATCGATCTAACCCCTATTTTGAGTGTGTGTGTGTGTGTGGCTAAAAGTGTGTTTTTGGTGCATTGATTGAAGAAGCTTGAAGGTTGAGAAGCTTGGAACGAGAAGGAGCTTGTAGATCCAACATCTACATCGTCTTGGCTTTCATTTGAAGTTAAAAAGTCGTTACCTTGACTTCTCATTGCTTAGATCTTCCCTTGTGAAAGAAAATGGTCATTTCTAGTGCAAAATGGAGTCACTTTCGGAATTGAGCTTGTCATAAGGGCATGGTTTCAGATCTGGACACCTCTAGGCCCTTATGGACATAAAGCCTCAAGCTTTATGAAGCTTTTGCCCTCCTCCATGTCCAAAACCTCTTCCTAAGGCTAGTATTGAATGTTTTAGCTTCTTGGAGCCTTGCATGCACGTAAAGTTAGCAACTTTACGTGGTAACTACACCCTAGGAGGCTAGATCTACAGTTTGGAGCCTTTGTTTCACTTAAAAGTGTCTGAATGAGAAAAGGACTGAAGAAACTCGACGAGTATCATAGCCAACTCGACGAGTTGGATGAGGGTATCCCGCTTTCTGGAATCTGCATGAACTCGGTGAGTTAGTAGATAACTTGACGACTTGGTTAGGGTTTTCCCGATATTTTGGACACGACATGCACTCGACGAGTTGTCTGGAAACTCGGTGCGTCTACTGGGGTTTTTGCGATTCTTGGAGTTCTGAAGGAACTCGACGAGTCAATAAGCTGCACTCGACGAGTTGGGTCAACATGGACTGTTGAACTTGACCGTTGACTTTGACTTTGACCAAGGGTTGACCAATTGACTTCTGAGAGTATTTTGGTAAATTGGGAATTTATGGAAGTGGATCATTGGTGGTTGTAGGTGTTGGCGTTTGGAGCCGTGAAGTTTGATCTTATCACTATAGTTCGACATTGTGAGGTGAGTTTTCCTCACTATACTCAAGGGTCGAAAGCACCAAGGTCGGCCCTTTGGATTGTTATCCCGCTTGATTATTAGTAAGATCGGTTAGATCGGCATTCTGGTAGATGGGATGTTGCTATGATTAGAGGTCTGTAGATCGGTTTGACTGTCTGTAGACTGTTATGTGATTACCTGTTATATGTGTACATGTTTGATTGGTAGATAGGGGTATTCCATCCCGAGGATGATTGGACCCTAGTATGTTGTCTCTATAGATTGTTATATGATTATCTGATATAGGTGCACATGTTTGATGGGTAGTGAGAGTATTTTATCCCGAGGATGATTGGACTCGTAATACGTAGGCATTCCAACCCAATGGTTGAGGTCTGGGGGTATTCCAACCAGATGGTTGATTGGACCCATAGTATGTTGGCATTCCAACCTGATGGTTGAGGGTCGGGGGTATTCCAACCAGATGTTTGATTGGACCCATAGTATGTTGTTGGTGATTATATGTATATTGTTGTGTGTATGGGTATTTTAGGGGAACTCAGTAAGCTTCGGGCTTATAGTTTTGGATTTTGTTTCAGGTACTTCGGATGATCGTGGGAAGGCGAAGGCGTGATTGTAACGCCCTCTTCCCGATACGTATTTTTAATATAAGTTTTTTCATCTTTACACTGGGACTCGACGAGTTGGAGGCCCAACTCGTCGAGTAGATGAGAAGTTTTTGGACGTGGGTGGAAGAGTCTTCTTGCCGAGTCAAAAGTCCCGACTCGACGAGTAGACCTTTCTGGATGAAACCCTAAATTTTAGGGTTTGCACCCTATTTAAACAACTTATTTGGCCTCTACTCCAGCCTCCGTCACCCTCAGGACCTATTCTCGAAACCCTAATCAGTTGTGAGTGTCCTTGAGCTATTTTGTGCCATTTTGTGTGTTTTTGAAGCTTGAGAAGAAGGAGGAAGCTTGGGAGATCAAGAGGAAAAAAGTAGATCCAAAGATTTTGTCATATTCCCAACTCATTTGAGGTATAAAGTCTGTACCTTGCTCATTCATTCATTAAAGAGCATGTTTGAGTTTAGGGCCATCTTTTAGCAATTTTGTGAACCTTTTTGGAGTATGGAGTGTGATCTGAAGTTGTAACTTCAGATCCAGATCCCTTTCAGCTTCCATAGCTATAAAGTTTACGAAATTGTCATGCTTTAGCCCTTCCCTTTGGCATAGACTTCATTTTAGACTTGGAAATGGTGTTTTTGGGTCATAAAACCTTGCATGCATGTAAAGTTCATAACTTTACGTGTAATATTGACCCTAGGAGGTCAAATCTACATTTTGAATACGTTAATCCGACTGAAATCGACTGCATGGACTTGGAATTTAGGGGACTCGGCGAGTCGTTCATAGGACTCGGCGAGTCAGGTTATGGTACCCCAACCTTTTCTGTTTCGGAGCAATCTGGTTGAGTCTAGAAGAGGACTCGGTAAGATGGACGTGAATATAGACTTGACGATCAAAGAACTCGACGAGTTCAAGGATGAACTCGGCGAGTTCAAGGATGAACTCGGCGAGTTCAAGGCAATGTTCCACCTTGTATGAAGAAGGACTCGACGAGTTCATGGGTGAGCTCGGCGAGTCAAGAGCAAAGGGTCCCGATTTTGTATGAAGGAGAACTCGACGAGTTCTTGAAAGGCTCGACGAGTAGGGTCGAAGTCCCAGTATTTTGGTGGGTTAAGAAACTCGACGAGTTGGTGGACCAACTCGGCGAGTTGAGTCAACCAGATGTTAACTATGACCAAAAGTTGACTCTGACCAAGGTATTGCCTTGACTTTGACTTTAACCGGAGTTGACCCTTGAAAGGGTTATGAGTATAAAAAGGTAATTAAGGAAGATGGTTATGTGTAGGAGTTTGAGAGGAGTCGATTCCAGCATCGAGGACAGTTCAGATAATTCACGACATTGAGGTGAGTTACCTTCCAATAGAAGTGGGTCTAAGGCCACAATGTCAGCCCACTAGTTGGAGACGTTTGTTAGATTATTGTCTTTGTGATAATTATCTGGTATGTTATGTTTATGGGTTAGTATGCTATGATGATATGTGATAATGGTAGAAAGGGTAGGATAGACCCTAGTACCGGTCGATAAGGCCGAAGGGGTATGCCGGTACCCGAATAAGCTAGGCAATATATGATTTATATGTTATGCACTGTGATGTTATGTGGTAGAAGTAGGGAGTGAAATAGTCTCCGATACCGGTCGACAGGACTGAAGGGGTAGGCAAGCACCCTGATATGCTAGGCTAGCTACCGGTGTAGTCTGTTAAACAAGTAGGTATGATAATATATTCAGTGACTTGGTGATATTTGTACATGGGAAGAAATGCCTTGGTGTTAGACAATTTCATAAAGATCACTCAAAAATTAAAAAGAGATTTCAAGGTATAGACCATCAAAGTGGTTTCGTTAATTCATGGGTGAAAAACTAGAACTTTGGATTGTTCACCGTCAATTCGTTATAGGTATTGGATTTTGGGTTTCACTTAACACGTGGTGAAGTGAAGCTAAGATCATTAACACAGATGTGTGTAACCATAAACCTCAGTGGTAAATTCTGAGAGTCTCAAGGGTTACGATTATGAACCGAAATGAGATGGAGAAATAAGAATAGGTGGTTAAAGAACCGAAAGTACCTCTGCTATTAAAGACGGACCAAGTAGATAACTCTTAACTCAATGTGAGAAGAGTAAGGTAGCTCATGACTTGAGTGATTTTATCAGCCTAATTGGGAAGAAACGATTTGTATATATCAAATCAGTAAGGCTTCACTCAAAGTCTTGGAGGCTTCGGTCGACATGCAGCAGCATGCTTCTAGGGACACTTAGCTAGTACATAGATAAAGAGTGTTATACCTGCCCTAGCTCCATCACATAAATGATCCATGATACCTTTCAGTGAGATATTTTTGGTATTTTGATGTTATTTTGACAAAAGCAATAAAAACAGAAAAGAAAATATTTTTGGATTTTATGAATTTTCTGAAAAAGAAATAAAAACAGAAAGGAAAAATATTTTTGGATTTTACGAATTTTCTGAAAAAGAAATAAAAACAGAAAGGAAAAATATTTTTGGATTTTATGAATTTTCTGAAAAAGAAATAAAAACAGAAAGGAAAAATATTTTTGGATTTTATAAATTTTCTGAAAAAAAAATAAAAACAGAAAGAAAAAATATTTTTGGATTTTATGAATTTTCTGAAAAAGAAATAAAAACATAAAGAAAAAATATTTTTGGATTTTATGAATTAATTGAAGACATAAAGTAGAGTAGGCAAAAGATATACATAGTATACAAAGGATATGTAAGTTCCAACCTATAAGATGAAACAATCGCTTGCTTTTAAAACACATTATAAGAGGCGAAATAGACCGAGCCTTCGGTTCATTTCGTTTACCGAAAATTCAGGAGCCGAAATAGACCAAGCCTTCGGTTCATTTCAGTTCCCGAAAATTCAGGAGCCGAAATAGACCGAGCATTCGGGTCATTTCGGTTGTTAGAGAATTTTAAGAAAGCGAAAGTGAAAGTTATACTTAATGAAATGAGTGTGGTTTTGGAACTGACTTAGCTTCCATCATTCCTAAGCCTTGTAGTATTTTATTAAACGATGCTTCAGGTAAGGCCTTAGTAAAGATGTCAGCCAATTGATCAGAGGACCGAACAAAGTGAATTTCAACATTCCTATCTTCTACATGATCCTTGATGAAGTGATATCTCAGTGCTATGTGTTTTGTCTTGGAATGCTGCACTGGATTATGACAAATCCTGATGGCGCTTTCAGAATCGCAGTAAAGAGGAATCTTCTTCATATTCAGGCCATAATCTCTTAATTGGCTTTGGATCCAAATGACCTGGGAAGTGCAAGACGTTGTAGCAATATATTCAGCTTCGGTTGCAGAGAGTGAGACGCATGTTTGTTTCTTGTACTGCCAGCTGACGAGTTTACCATCGAGGAATTGACATCCGCCTATAGTGCTCTTTCGGTCCAAACCGCATCCTCCAAGATCAGCATCAGAGAATGCTTGAACGAAAAATCCTCATTTAGCAGGATACCATAGACCGAGCGATGAGGTTCGCTTCAAATATCTGAAGATGTTCTTAACATCTACCATATGAGGTTCGCGTGGATTAGCTTGGAACCTGGCACAATAACAAACAGAGAACATAATATTCGGTCTACTAGCTATTAGATACATTAGAGACCCTATCATTTACCTATAAAGGGTCATATCAACAGCCGGATTCTCCAAAGATGGTGTTAACTTCGTTCCAAATGCCATAGGAACCTTTACTTTGGAATCTCCCATCATGCCAAACTTAGCCAGTAAGGTCTTCGTGTAAGCCTCCTCATTGATAAATATGCCTTCGGGTCCCTGTCTAATATTCAAGCCAAGAAAAAAGTTAATTGGACCCATTGAGCTCATCTCAAACTTAGTCTCCATCAACTTCCTGAATTCAGCTGTTAGGCTAGGATTCGTGGAACCGAAGATGATGTCATCGATGTAAATTTGGACGATCATTAAGTGGTCACCCTCTTTCTTGCGAAAGAAGGTTGGGTCAACCGAACCTTGTTTAAACTTGGACATTTTTATAAATCGAGTAAGGGTTTCATACCAGGCTCTAGGAGCCTGCTTCAAACCACAGACAGCTTTATCCAGAATATAGCAATGATCAGGATACCTTTCGTTCATGAAACCCGGTGGTTGCTCAACATATACAGTCTCCTCTAGTTCTCCATTCAGGAAGGCACACTTGACATCAATTTGAAATACTTCAAAGTTTTTGTGTGCAGCATATGCTAGAAAGATTCGCACTGATTCTAACCTTGCTACAGGAGCGAAGGTTTCTTCATAGTCTATACCTTCTTCCTGACAATATCCCTTCACAACCAGCCTTGCTTCATTACGAATCACATTCCCTTCTTTGTCCAGTTTGTTTCTAAAAACCCATTTTAAGCCAACTACAGATGCATCCTTTGGTGTGGGAATTAAACTCCAAACTCGATTTCGCTCAAACTCATGGAGTTCATCTTGCATTGTCTGTACCCAATCGGAGTGATCGAGTGCAATATTAACCGTTTTCGGTTCTATTTTCGAGACAAACGAATTAAACATGCAAAATTCTACTTGAGAGAACAAAGCATTTTGCTTCGCTTTTATTTGAGACCGAGTAAGAACTCCCTCAGATGATTCGCCGATTACTTGAGTTTTTGGATGATCTCTTGTCCATTTTGTGAGAGGATGGTAGTTTGGATCATAGGCAGGATCTAATTCGGCATTTATTTCCTCTCCCAATTCTAATTGAGAATCCAAATCATCATTCGTATTACGATTCTCCCCCTCGAATGATGAGACGATTTCAACATCAGGTTCAGAATGCTCGCCCTCGAATGTATCTTCATGGGTCTTTGTTGGTGATGGATTTTTCCCCTGGAAAGACGAATAAGAGTTATTTGATGTGGATGAACCCTCCCCCTGGAATATAGAACTTTCTTTTGGAGTTTCGCTTGGACCTGGCTGTTCGGTTGGTCCTTGACGTTCGCTTTCCATTTCTTTTGCTGCTTCATTGATAATTTTCTTCAAGTTTTCGATCTTGTTGTCAGCTGCCTTTGTCTCAGAATGAATGGCTCTCTCTGGTTCATCAAATAGCAACATGTATTCTTCAAATAGATTGGAAATTGGAACCGAGACTTGACCTGATTTTGGAAAGATTTCTTCCGTTGGTCCTTTGCTTGATTGAAGTTTATTCACGTAATCATCATCAAAGGTGACATAGTAGGTTTCTTCAATTTTCTTTGAACGTTTATTCAGAACCCTAAATGCCTTTGAAGTTAGCGAGTAACCAAGAAAAATCCCTTCTTCTGCCTTTACATCGAACTTGTTTCGGTTCTCTTTGGAGTTGAAAATAAAGCACCTTGAACCAAACACATGGAAGAACTTGACATTTGGCTTGCGATTATTCAAGATTTCGTATGGAGCGATGGAAAATCTCTTATTGAGGAAGGATCGGTTCTGGGTATAGCAGGAAGCAGCAATTGCATCAGCCCAGAAGTACAAATTCCAGGTACTAATATAACCCGAGAGAGAAGATCTTGTTTTCTTAAGAGGTTTGCATGAAAGCCGTCTTCATCCTCAACATAAGTTAGGATTTGTTTTTCTTCTGAATCATTTTCTTCAGAATTGTTGAAAATTTCTTTATTCACGTTTAAGAAATGTTAACAAGTTAAAATCCTTTTTCTGAGTTCTGAAACTGAGTTTAAAGCTTTATCAAGGTGTTCTTGATGCATTTTTTGCCTATGAAGGAGGTACTTACGTATATTAACCATGGTTGGTATATATTCGTGAGTATGTTTATTTTGTGCTTGTAGAATTCTGAAATTTATATGCACTAAATCTTTTTTATTACTTAAAAGTATATCTTTATGTTGAGAAATCTCATTCTCTGTATTACGAATTTCTTCAAATAATTCACTGTAAAGTGTTTTATTATAATGTAGTACCATTTTTTAACAAGGCTCTGATACCAGTGTTGGTGTACGGAATTTGTTTTGTATATTTTGTATGTTTAGAAGGAAATAGATGCAAAGAATTGTAAAGAGAAAACTCATTAATCAATAAGTGTTTTGTAGTAGGAGTATTACTTACATAGATAGAAACTATTCAAGCCAGCCTATGTCAATCATTGGTCTATGTGGTTGCTTTCCCTGTTGGCCCCTGTGGTACTGTTGACCATCGTCGACCTGACACTCTGTCACTTACAGGTTTCATGACTCTATTTTGTAAGAACACTCAAGTATAACAAAACAAAGATTTATTGATAAAAGAGCTCCCGAAATGGGAGTACTCCTATAATATTTTACATCTCTCCCTTCTAAGGGAGATTTTTACTCACAAGACATTGAACTGAAAATTTACAAGATAGAGAGTGTTTTTGTTGCACTCGTTATCGCGATGATCTTTTTTCCAAAACATAACTCTCAATTTATAGATATATTGAGAGGGTCTGATCCTTGCCTATTATGTCAGGCATGACGTTTTTATCCACTAAAGATTACATTATTGTGGACAGCTGGAAAGCTTTTAATAATGGAGAAAAGGCATTATTATTTTGAGTGGTAGGGCCATTTGACACGTGAAGCATCTTTCTTTAAGATGATGAGGATTTGTCATCTTCAGAGGGGGGTCCCTCCTTTGTCTCCGAATCTTTGCAATCGCAAAAGTGACAAAGATGTTCTTCGAAAAGTTGTTCTGCATGTCGGCAGAAGTGTTGGCGTGTAGCATTGGATACTTCCATGCTATTGTTCATGAATTTTTCTCCAAACTTGGAGGCTTGACGAAGATCTTCTTGGCTGGTGTTGTTGTAACTCCAGCTTGTAATTATACAATGTGAATCGGTATAATTAATCTTCTTTTTTGAACCAGAGATAATTTCAATGATTTTTTCTGATATTCTTCTTAAACCATTGATGCGGTTAGGATGAAGAATTTCTGTGAAAGGTAGATCTTTATCTTCCATTGGTTGAGATTGTTCAATCTCTCTATTGGCTTTAGAAAGACCAATTTCCAGAAAGTGGTATGGAGAAAGAGTTGATTCTTGAATCCATTCTGGGAGTGAAGAGATGCATCTGATGTAGATCGGATTATCTTTTGCTTTAAGTACTTTCTTTCGAAAGTTCTTAATGGATTCTACCATGCTGCTTGGGAAGAATTTGAGTTCTTGAAGGTTGCAGCTTGGGTAGATATTGTTGATTAGTCCAGCTTGAAAGGCTTGGTAGTGAAAAACTTTTCATGTCCGTGGTGAACAGACTTTTTGTTTTCTTGTCCGTAGTGAAAAACTTTTCATGAACAAGGTCTTCTGGGCATGCAGCTCTTGCTTTCTTCCAGATTGTTCTGAAATCTTCAAAAGAGATTTCAGGATAGTTAACCATTTGTTGAACGTCAATTGGAACGTCAAACCTTTGGTCTCTGTGGGCTTCTTTGACTTTTTGAATTTTTGGTCGAAGAAGTGGTTGGTTAGTCTTGCTTGTATCGTCTTGATAAGTGGCAAGGCTTAATCTTGCAGATGTTTCATTTCTGAATTTTTTGCAAGTAACTTTATCAACTTTACAGAAGGTTTCTGTAATTCCCCAGTCAGTATGAACACCGGCATGGGGTCCTTTATAGATTACATAAAATCTTTCAGCTTCTTTGTTAAGAGCTTTTTTGTAATCTGGTGTGAACTCCTGCACAGATTTGTTAATGGGTGACAAAGTTGTCATTTTACTGATTCCTTCAGTACAAGGATTGGGATCAACCAATAAGCTAGTTTTTCCATTAGGAAGAGGAGTAGCTGTCTCCTTTATTATGCTTTTTAGCAAAGCATCAGCTTTCAACGGATTTGTTGATTCTTTACCAGGTGCCGTTTGCACTGGAATAGCCTTTGTTTTTGAGCTTTCACTTTCCGGTACATTGGTGACCGTTGTTACTTGTTCATACAAGTTGATTTTCTGCTCAATTGCAGATAGCTCTATGAGGAGCATTTGTTTCTTCATCCTCAAAATGTTGAGGTCTTCCATTTTTGTAAACTCAATTTTTGTTTACTTTTCTCTCTAATCTCCTCCTCACTTTTTTGTAGGTGAAGTTTTTTGTGAGGAAATATGTCATGAGGATCATATCCTTTTATAGGGCTCGAGAGGAGCGAGTGAGATCATGGATGATGTAAGGCATACCTGAAGTCACGAGTGAGGCAGTCTGCCAGTACGTTTTTGTTTCCTGCGAGATGTTCAACAGCGAAAGTATATCGTGAGAACCACTCTTGCCATCGTATTAGCCGGCCTAATTTGTTATCTCCTGCAATCTTCGTTCGGAGGAAATAAGTAAAATTTTTATTATCTGTACGAACCAGGAAATTTACTGGTGTTAAATATACAGAGAATTTTGTAATAACTCTTTTTACAGCGAGTAATTCTTTTTCATTGCTATGATAGTTTTTCTCAGCTGCTTTGAAACTGCCAGAGGTGTACCTGCAAATTTGTTCTTCGTTTTTGGGGTTTTTAGCTTTTAAAACACCTCCCCAAAATTCATCAGAAGCATCAGTTTCAATAATTAAACTGTCTTCAATGTTTGGAAGATAAAGTTTTGGAAAATTGATTAAAACTTTCTTTATCTTTTTGATATAGTCTGTATCAGCATTTGACCAATTCCAGATGACATCTTTTTTTAATTTTACCTGTAAAGGTTTTCTCATGGCTGCAAGTTTTTCAATATATGTTTCAGCATAAGTTAAAACACCAAGAAATCTTTGCAGTTGTTTTTTGTCTTCTAAAACATTTGGAAAGTCATGTAAATGTTCAAGAATATGCTTTTGAGGACAATGAGTACCTTCATTTATTTCTAAACCCAAAAAATTGATTTTTGTTTTGAAAAGATGAGCTTTCTTTTTTGAAAGTATTATTCCATATTTTAAAATAGTTCTGAGAACCTGTGTGACATGAACATAGTGTTCTTGTTCATTTTTGCTGAAGATCATGATGTCATCAACGTATACAGTGCAGAAACCTTCAAGGCCTCGAAGAGCGTTCTGCATGTGTCTTTGAAAAATACTAGGAGCTTGTTTAAGCCCAAAGGGTAGTACTTTCCATTAAAAGAGTCCATCAGGACATGTGAAGGCAGTGAGAAGCTGCGATTCTTCATCAAGTAGAACTTGCCAGAAACCTGACTTGCAGTCGAAGCTTGAATAAATGTTTTTTCCTCGTAGAAGAGTCAAGAGTTTGTGCATATTGGGAAGATTATGTGAGTCTCCAATAGTTGCATCATTGATTGCTTTGTAATTGACAACCATGCGCTTCTTTCCTCTTCTTTTCTCTGCTTCTTTATTGACAAGAAAGGCAGGAGACATATGAGGGGATTTTGATTCTATAATTAGTCTCATATCAAGTAATTCCTTGATTTGTTTGGAAAATTCTTCTCTATCTTGTAAAGAGTAAACCATAGGTTTTTCTCTAATAACCGTCTTGGGATTAATAAGCTTAATTGAAGCTTTCATCCATCCTTTGGTTTTATTTGGATCAATAGGATTTTCAGAACAAACTTTTTCAAGAAGATCTTCAATCTGTTTGAACCTGGTAGTTTGAATAGAAATAATCTTTTCTTTATTAATCCCTTCATGGGTTATATTAGTACCTGGAATTTGTTTTTCTTTAGAACCTTTTTCTTGAGTTTCAAGAAAACCTGGTTTTCCTTTGCTATAGGCTTCTGTAACCTTTTTTATAATTACCATATCTTTATTAAGATGAAAGGCGATTCTATCTATCCATTGTATGAATGGTCCATAAACTTCACAGAAGTTGTTTCCAATTATGATATCAATTCCTGAATTTTGTTGGTAAATAGTGGGAACGTTGAAATGTTCTCCTGAAAGTTCGAGATTAATGTTTCTTCAAACTTTATTAATTTTTATGGTTTCACCATTTGCAATAGTGGCACTAATTTCTTTGGGAGCGTTTTCCCAGAGTTCATCCGGAATGATGAATTTGCTTGCAAGACATAAAGATGCACCTGTGTCTACAAAACAATGTACTCTAAATTTTTTATATCCTTTAAAGTTAAGGAAAGTAGAAACATAGATAGAGTTTGGATTAGTAAGATTCATGAT
Organism: Lactuca virosa; assembly: GCF_052849685.1. NCBI lineage: Eukaryota > Viridiplantae > Streptophyta > Magnoliopsida > Asterales > Asteraceae > Lactuca > Lactuca virosa. The sequence goes on along the minus strand of NC_136427.1, from coordinate 113,729,653 downwards.
AAGGGAATCATCAATCTTCTGGAGGTTTACGCAAAAATGGTTAATCTCCTCCTCTCTGAAAAGTGGGGTTTGTATGGGACTAGTCTGAGTCATCCGTTGTTGATTCGTATTCATCAGTGTCTGATGAAGATTCTGTCTCAACATGATATATAAAAACATGTTGTGTACCATCATACTCTTCTTCAAGAGCTTCATAGCCCCCATTGTTAGCGGTTTGTAAAACCTTGACTTTGTCTGGGTATTTTTTTCTATTTGGACATTCATTGGCGTAGTGTCCTTCTTCATTGCAGATCCAACACCTACATTTTTTCTTTCCTTGCGGACAGGAAGTAGTCTTCTTAGGTGTTTCTTTTGAAGGTTTTTTGAAGTATTTTCCTGGTGAAAATTTTCTTCTTTTCTTTTTCCAAAAAGATTTGAATTTCTTTTTGTTTTTATACTTTTTCTTATTATAATTTTTCTTTCCAATATCAAAGTTTTTGAAATCAGAGAGAATGCTACAACAATCTTTGCTTATTGTTTTAAGTTTTTTGTTGTTTATATCTGTCTTGACAGATTCTATCAATTTCTTCTTTTGCAATTTTTGTTGCATAAGAAAGACTGGTTTGCTGGATTTCTCCAGTAACTTCTTTTTTCCATCTGTCTGTACAGGTTTCTCCAATAATTGGAATTTTCATGAGGTAAGCAGATATCCATTGCGCATATTCACTTCTTTGTGGAATATCATACAGATATGATTCATACATACATGTGTATTTGTCGAGAAGACTAATATCATGTAATTGGACTTTTGTCATTGAAACTCTTGCTATGTCAACTTTCTTATTAATGGTGAAGTCTTTATTAGAAATATAATCAAGACCTAAGAAAGTAGTGTATATGACATTTATGATATTATCAAAAAGATCTAAACCATGCATTTCTTCATTCCAATTATTGTTTCTTAGGAATTTTTGCACAATTCCATCAGTTTTGTGTTCTAAAAGTAGTAGAACATTTTTTGCTTTTTCAAATTCATCTGGGTTTGTCTGTAAGATTAGTGAAATCTCAGTAACCCATTTTTCTACAACTCTTTCTCTGAGTTTTAGATCTTGGATACAATCAATATTGAGTACATTGATCGTATTGGATCCTTGACCACTATTTGGCATACCATTGTGGACAGGCATTTTGAACTCATATTTCTTTTTATTGCTTCTTCTAGCGGCTGTATAAGAAGATTCTGCTTCATCATCTTCCATATCTGAATATTCGAACTTTACAGTTTTTGTATTAGTCTTAAAGTTATCTTCTTGTTCTGATTCAGTATCAGGTTCATCTATTTTAGTCATTCTAAAATATTGATCAAAAAGTTTGGGTTCTTTTTGATACAATTCTTCGCATTCTTCAGTTTCTAAACATAAAAGCTGAATAAGTTTTTGGTCAGCCTTATCATAATCTTCATATTGAAGGTTAAAGAAATATTTCTCAAGTTTCTCAGAGATTGTTTCTTTCATTTTTGCTCTTTTTTGAAAATATCGATTTTCTGGGAGTCTTTTGAGCTTCCTAAGTCAGGGTTTCCAATACTTGGATTGGGAGGTGAGTATTTCTTAAGACCTGAATATTTTCCAGTTTTGGTTTTTTGTTCTATGATGGGAATATTCTTGATGTGTTCAAGAATGTCTTTATTACAAGGGCAAGAGTCAATCTTTTCAGATAACTCTTTAGTAATGTCTGCAATAATTTTTGCAGATGCTACTTCTAACTGTGTAGTGGTTACGTATTTAACGGCCGTTAAGTCAAAGTTTATAATCAGCCCATCTATTTTTTCATTAAGGAGGTTGATTGATCTATTTAGCTCGGGTATCGAGGTCATCCTATCAGTTGTTTTAACTGCTCATGTATATTAGTGATCTTAAGGTTGTTTTCTTTAAGAGTGCCTTCAATATTTGCCTTTTTGGCGACTTCTTCAACAAAATGGTTGTTTTTTAAAGAGTTTTCTAAAAGAATAGAATGTTTGTCAATAGACTGGGTTAGCTTGATAGTTAGTTTATTTTGTCTTTCAATAACTTCGAAGAATTTTTCAAAATTATTTTTATCAAGATTATTTTTAACCAAAATGGCTAAATCGTTTTTAAATTGGTTAAAAGGTATTTTATTTTTAGAAATATCTTTAGAAATATCTTTTGAAATACCAAGGTAATGGCATATTTTCGAAGTTTTTAAGAGACATCTTGCAATGATCTGGTTGAGATTATTGCAATGATTTACAATTGTTTGAATACCAGCTTTTCCAGAAGTAGAGAAAACGTATTCTTTCTTTTCAGTATTGTCGTCAAGGGTTTTGATTTTTACTGTTTTACCTTTTTTATAAAAATGACGAAAATCAATTTTATTACTCATTTATTACCTCAGAGATTTGTTTGATATTCTGACGTAGACTATCAATTTTTAAAGACATGTTTCTTATTAAGTTACTATCTTTTCTTTCTGAGCTTTCTCCTATATGGAGTGAATCCATAGAAATTCTTGGTCTAAGAGTTTCTCCTAGAGTTTTTTTGTTTCTAGCTATATTTAAAACCCAAGAGTTTTCTTGAGGATTTATGTCGCAGAATTGTTTATCTTTGACATGGCCTATTTCTGAAAAGACATCATCAAGTTCGATGTACTCGTCTTTCTTGTAGTCTATGCTATGGTGACTATTGGTCAGGGCATATCCTATGAGATAGGTTATGGTGAATGGTTTATCACCTGGGTTCATAAGGTCACTTCTTTCAAAGTGATGTATAAAAGATAAAGTTTTATCTATATTTGCAGATTTCAAATCTAGAGCAAATTTTGGATAGACTGAAAACATAAATTTTTGGTATGCAAGGTTTCCCCTAGCAGCACCTAAGATGCAGTCCTGTCTGTCAGTAATTCTGTTGTCAATTAAGGCCATTTTTATGGGAGAATTTATTCCTGCTTGGAATTGGGATTTTATCAAAATTTTTACAGCTCCGATATGGACCATTCTTACTTTTGATCTAATCTCAACTGGAATACTTTTTAAGTTATTGTTTATTTGTTCTTTAGTCAAAAGGGGTAGAAAGACAGCTCCTATTGTGTCTTTTATGTCTACAGACATTTCTTTAGTACTAACAAAGTAGAAAATTTCATTTTTCCTTTTAAGCGGATTTAAAATACTAAGTTTAGAAGGAACATTTTTGAAAATGTTTTCTTTCTTTATTTTTAAATCTGTTTTCTTGACCCGAGAGAGAAGATCTTGTTTTATTAAGAGGTTTGCATGAAAGCCGTCTTCATCCTCAACATAAGTTAGGATTTGTTTTTCTTCTGAATCATTTTCTTCAGAATTGTTGAAAATTTCTTTATTCATGTTTAAGAAATGTTAACAAGTTAAAATCCTTTTTCTAAGTTCTGAAACTGAGTTTAAAGCTTTATCAAGGTGTTCTTGATGCATTTTTTGCCTATGAAGGAGGTACTTACGTATATTAACCATGGTTGGTATATATTCGTGAGTATGTTTATTTTGTGCTTGTAGAATTCTGAAATTTATATGCACTAAATCTTTTTTATTACTTAAAAGTATATCTTTATGTTGAGAAATCTCATTCTCTGTATTACGAATTTCTTCAAATAATTCACTGTAAAGTGTTTTATTATAATGTAGTACCATTTTTTGGGAGCGTTTTCCCAGAGTTCACTCGCTCCCAAAAGTAAACATTTGTGTCTTGTAGTCTGAGTCATTAATCAATAAGTGTTTTGTAGTAGGAGTATTACTTACATAGATAGAAACTATTCAAGAGTGGTTCTCACGATATACTTTCGCTGTTGAACATCTCGCAGTGAATTATTTGAAGAAATCAAAAAGATAAAGAAATCTCATTTTAAACATTATCTTCCAAACCCATATAGGAGAAAGCTCAACCATTCACCATAACCCACTCTTTCCATTTTCTATCTATCCATTGTATGAATGGTCCATAAACTTGACAGAAGTTGTTTCCAATTATGATATCAATTCCTGAATTTTGTTGGTAAATAGTGGAAACGTTGAAATGTTCTCCTGAAAGTTCGAGATTAATGTTTCTTCAAACTTTATTAATTTTTATGGTTTCACCATTTGCAATAGTGGCACTAATTTCTTTGGGAGCGTTTTCCCAGAGTTCATCCGGAATGATGAATTTGCTTGCAAGACATAAAGATGCACCTGTGTCTACAAAACAATGTACTCTAAATTTTTTATATCCTTTAAAGTTAAGGAAAGTAGAAACATAGATAGAGTTTGGATTAGTAAGATTCATGATAAGGGAATCATCAATCTTCTGGAGGTTTACGCAAAAATGGTTAATCTCCTCCTCTCTGAAAAGTGGGGTTTGTATGGGACTAGTCTGAGTCATCCGTTGTTGATTCGTATTCATCAGTGTCTGATGAAGATTCTGTCTCAACATGATATATAAAAACATGTTGTGTACCATCATACTCTTCTTCAAGAGCTTCATAGCCCCCATTGTTAGCGGTTTGTAAAACCTTGACTTTGTCTGGGTATTTTTTTCTATTTGGACATTCATTGGCGTAGTGTCCTTCTTCATTGCAGATCCAACACCTACATTTTTTCTTTCCTTGCGGACAGGAAGTAGTCTTCTTAGGTGTTTCTTTTGAAGGTTTTTTGAAGTATTTTCCTGGTGAAAATTTTCTTCTTTTCTTTTTCCAAAAAGATTTGAATTTCTTTTTGTTTTTATACTTTTTCTTATTATAATTTTTCTTTCCAATATCAAAGTTTTTGAAATCAGAGAGAATGCTACAACAATCTTTGCTTATTGTTTTAAGTTTTTGTTGTTTATATCTGTCTTGACAGATTCTATCAATTTCTTCTTTTGCAATTTTTGTTGCATAAGAAAGACTGGTTTGCTGGATTTCTCCAGTAACTTCTTTTTTCCATCTATCTGTACAGGTTTCTCCAATAATTGGAATTTTCATGAGGTAAGCAGATATCCATTGCGCATATTCACTTCTTTGTGGAATATCATACAGATATGATTCATACATACATGTGTATTTGTCGAGAAGACTAATATCATGTAATTGGAGTTTTGTCATTAAAACTCTTGCTATGTCAACTTTCTTATTAATGGTGAAGTCTTTATTAGAAATATAATCAAGACCTAAGAAAGTAGTGTATATGACATTTATGATATTATCAAAAAGATCTGAACCATGCATTTCTTCATTCCAATTATTGTTTCTTAGGAATTTTTGCACAATTCCATCAGTTTTGTGTTCTAAAAGTAGTAGAACATTTTTTGCTTTTTCAAATTCATCTGGGTTTGTCTGTAAGATTAGTGAAATCTCAGTAACCCATTTTTCTACAACTCTTTCTCTGAGTTTTAGATCTTGGATACAATCAATATTGAGTACATTGATCGTATTGGATCCTTGACCACTATTTGGAATACCATTGTGGACGGGCATTTTGAACTCATATTTCTTTTTATTGCTTCTTCTAGCGGCTGTATAAGAAGATTCTGCTTCATCATCTTCCATATCTGAATATTCGAACTTTACAGTTTTTGTATTAGTCTTAAAGTTATCTTCTTGTTCTGATTCAGTATCAGGTTCATCTATTTTAGTCATTCTAAAATATTGATCAAAAAGTTTGGGTTCTTTTTGATACAATTCTTCGCATTCTTCAGTTTCTAAAGATAAAAGTTGAATAAGTTTTTTGTCAGCCTTATCATAATCTTCATATTGAAGGTTAAAGAAATATTTCTCAAGTTTCTCAGAGATTGTTTCTTTCATTTTTGCTCTTTTTTGAAAATATCGATTTTCTGGGAGTCTTTTGAGCTTCCTAAGTCAGGGTTTCCAATACTTGGATTGGGAGGTGAGTATTTCTTAAGACCTGAATATTTTCCAGTTTTGGTTTTTTGTTCTATGATGGGAATATTCTTGATGTGTTCAAGAATGTCTTTATTACAAGGGCAAGAGTCAATCTTTTCAGATAACTCTTTAGTAATGTCTGCAATAATTTTTGCAGATGCTACTTCTAACTGTGTAGTGGTTACGTATTTAACGGCCGTTAAGTCAAAGTTTATAATCAGCCCATCTATTTTTTCATTAAGGAGGTTGATTGATCTATTTAGCTCGGGTATCGAGGTCATCCTATCAGTTGTTTTAACTGCTCTTGTATATTAGTGATCTTAAGGTTGTTTTCTTTAAGAGTGCCTTCAATATTTGCCTTTTTGGCGACTTCTTCAACAAAATGGTTGTTTTTTAAAGAGTTTTCTAAAAGAATAGAATGTTTGTCAATAGACTGGGTTAGCTTGATAGTTAGTTTATTTTGTCTTTCAATAACTTCGAAGAATTTTTCAAAATTATTTTTATCAAGATTATTTTTAACCAAAATGGCTAAATCGTTTTTAAATTGGTTAAAAGGTATTTTATTTTTAGAAATATCTTTAGAAATATCTTTTGAAATACCAAGGTAATGGCATATTTTCGAAGTTTTTAAGAGACATCTTGCAATGATCTGGTTGAGATTATTGCAATGATTTACAATTGTTTGAATACCAGCTTTTCCAGAAGTAGAGAAAACGTATTCTTTCTTTTCAGTATTGTCGTCAAGGGTTTTGATTTTTACTGTTTTACCTTTTTTATAAAAATGAGGAAAATCAATTTTATTACTCATTTATTACCTCAGAGATTTGTTTGATATTCTGACGTAGACTATCAATTTTTAAAGACATGTTTCTTATTAAGTTACTATCTTTTCTTTCTGAGCTTTCTCCTATATGGAGTGAATCCATAGAAATTCTTGGTCTAAGAGTTTCTCCTAGAGCTTTTTTGTTTCTAGCTATATCTAAAACCCAAGAGTTTTCTTGAGGATTAATGTCGCAGAATTGTTTATCTTTGACATGGCCTATTTCTGAAAAGACATCATCAAGTTCGATGTACTCGTCTTTCTTGTAGTCTATGCTATGGTGACTATTGGTCAGGGCATATCCTATGAGATAGGTTATGGTGAATGGTTTATCACCTGGGTTCATAAGGTCACTTCTTTCAAAGTGATGTATAAAAGATAAAGTTTTATCTATATTTGCAGATTTCAAATCAAGAGCAAATTTTGGATAGACTGAAAACATAAATTTTTGGTATGCAAGGTTTCCCCTAGCAGCACCTAAGATGCAGTCCTGTCTGTCAGTAATTCTGTTGTCAATTAAGGCCATTTTTATGGGAGAATTTATTCCTGCTTGGAATTGGGATTTTATCAAAATTTTTACAGCTCCGATATGGACCATTCTTACTTTTGATCTAATCTCAACTGGAATACTTTTTAAGTTATTGTTTATTTGTTCTTTAGTCAAAAGGGGTAGAAAGACAGCTCCTATTGTGTCTTTTATGTCTACAGACATTTCTTTAGTACTAACAAAGTAGAAAATTTCATTTTTCCTTTTAAGCGGATTTAAAATACTAAGTTTAGAAGGAACATTTTTGAAAATGTTTTCTTTCTTTATTTTTAAATCTGTTTTCTTGACCCGAGAGAGAAGATCTTGTTTTATTAAGAGGTTTGCATGAAAGCCGTCTTCATCCTCAACATAAGTTAGGATTTGTTTTTCTTCTGAATCATTTTCTTCAGAATTGTTGAAAATTTCTTTATTCATGTTTAAGAAATGTTAACAAGTTAAAATCCTTTTTCTGAGTTCTGAAACTGAGTTTAAAGCTTTATCAAGGTGTTCTTGATGCATTTTTTGCCTATGAAGGAGGTACTTACGTATATTAACCATGGTTGGTATATATTCGTGAGTATGTTTATTTTGTGCTTGTAGAATTCTGAAATTTATATGCATTAAATCTTTTTTATTACTTAAAAGTATATCTTTATGTTGAGAAATCTCATTCTCTGTATTACGAATTTCTTCAAATAATTCACTGTAAAGTGTTTTATTATAATGTAGTACCATTTTTTAACAAGGCTCTGATACCAGTGTTGGTGTACGGAATTTGTTTTGTATATTTTGTATGTTTAGAAGGAAATAGATGCAAAGAATTGTAAAGAGAAAACTCATTAATCAATAAGTGTTTTGTAGTAGGAGTATTACTTACATAGATAGAAACTATTCAAGCCAGCCTGTGTCAATCATTGGTCTATGTGGTTGCTTTCCCTGTTGGCCTCAAGCCTGTGGTACTGTTGACCATCGTCGACCTGACACTCTGTCACTTACAGGTTTCATGACTCTATTTTGTAAGAACACTCAAGTATAACAAAACAAAGATTTATTGATAAAAGAGCTCCCGAAATGGGAGTACTCCTATAATATTTTACATCTCTCCCTTCTAAGGGAGATTTTTACTCACAAGACATTGAACTGAAAATTTACAAGATAGAGAGTGTTTTTGTTGCACTCGTTATCGCGATGATCTTTTTTCCAAAACATAACTCTCAATTTATAGATATATTGAGAGGGTCTGATCCTTGCCTATTATGTCAGGCATGACGTTTTTATCCACTAAAGATTACATTATTGTGGACAGCTGGAAAGCTTTTAATAATGGAGAAAAGGCATTATTATTTTGAGTGGTGGGGCCATTTGACACGTGAAGCATCTTTCTTTAAGATGATGAGGATTTGTCATCTTCAGAGGGGGGTCCCTCCTTTGTCTCCGAATCTTTGCAATCGCAAAAGTGACAAAGATGTTCTTCGAAAAGTTGTTCTGCATGTCGGCAGAAGTGTTGGCGTGTAGCATTGGATACTTCCATGCTATTGTTCATGAATTTTTCTCCAAACTTGGAGGCTTGACGAAGATCTTCTTGGCTGGTGTTGTTGTAACTCCAGCTTGTAATTATACAATGTGAATCGGTATAATTAATCTTCTTTTTTGAACCAGAGATAATTTCAATGATTTTTTCTGATATTCTTCTTAAACCATTGATGCGGTTAGGATGAAGAATTTCTGTGAAAGGTAGATCTTTATCTTCCATTGGTTGAGATTGTTCAATCTCTCTATCTGCTTTAGAAAGACCAATTTCCAGAAAGTGGTATGGAGAAAGAGTTGATTCTTGAATCCATTCTGGGAGTGAAGAGATGCATCTGATGTAGATCGGATTATCTTTTGCTTTAAGTACTTTCTTTCGAAAGTTCTTAATGGATTCTACCATGCTGCTTGGGAAGAATTTGAGTTCTTGAAGGTTGCAGCTTGGGTAGATATTGTCGATTAGTCCAGCTTGAAAGGCTTGGTAGACTAATTTTGCATCTGCTCCTTCGAGAAAGTTGAACAGACTTTTTGTTTTCTTGTCCGTAGTGAAAAACTTTTCATAAACAAGGTCTTCTGGGCATGCAGCTCTTGCTTTCTTCCAGATTGTTCTGAAATCTTCAAAAGAGATTTCAGGATAGTTAACCATTTGTTGAACGTCAATTGGAACGTCAAACCTTTGGTCTCTGTGGGCTTCTTTGACTTTTTGAATTTTTGGTCGAAGAAGTGGTTGGTTAGTCTTGCTTGTATCGTCTTGATAAGTGGCAAGGCTTAATCTTGCAGATGTTTCATTTCTGAATTTTTTGCAAGTAACTTTATCAACTTTACAGAAGGTTTCTGTAATTCCCCAGTCAGTATGAACACCGGCATGGGGTCCTTTATAGATTACATAAAATCTTTCAGCTTCTTTGTTAAGAGCTTTTTTGTAATCTGGTGTGAACTCCTGCACAGATTTGTTAGTGGGTGACAAAGTTGTCATTTTACTGATTCCTTCAGTACAAGGATTGGGATCAACCAATAAGCTAGTTTTTCCATTAGGAAGAGGAGTAGCTGTCTCCTTTATTATGCTTTTTAGCAAAGCATCAGCTTTCAACGGATTTGTTGATTCTTTACCAGGTGTCGTTTGCACTGGAATAGCCTTTGTTTGTGAGCTTTCGCTTTCCGGTACATTGGTGACCGTTGTTACTTGTTCATACAAGTTGATTTTCTGCTCAATTGCAGATAGCTCTATGAGGAGCATTTGTTTCTTCATCCTCAAAATGTTGAGGTCTTCCATTTTTGTAAACTCAATTTTTGTTTACTTTTCTCTCTAATCTCCTCCTCACTTTTTTGTAGGTGAAGTTTTTTGTGAGGAAATATGTCATGAGGATCATATCCTTTTATAGGGCTCGAGAGGAGCGAGTGAGATCATGGATGATGTAAGGCATACCTGAAGTCACGAGTGAGGCAGTCTGCCAGTACGTTTTTGTTTCCTGCGAGATGTTCAACAGCGAAAGTATATCGTGAGAACCACTCTTGCCATCGTATTAGCCGGCCTAATTTGTTATCTCCTGCAATCTTCGTTCGGAGGAAATAAGTAAACTTTTTATTATCTGTACGAACCAGGAAATTTACTGGTGTTAAATATACAGAGAATTTTGTAATAACTCTTTTTACAGCGAGTAATTCTTTTTCATTGCTATGGTAGTTTTTCTCAGCTGCTTTGAAACTGCCAGAGGTGTACCTGCAAATTTGTTCTTCGTTTTTGGGGTTTTTAGCTTTTAAAACACCTCCCCAAAATTCATCAGAAGCATTAGTTTCAATAATTAAACTGTCTTCAATGTTTGGAAGATAAAGTTTTGGAAAATTGATTAAAACTTTCTTTATCTTTTTGATATAGTCTGTATCAGCATTTGACCAATTCCAGATGACATCTTTTTTTAATTTTACCTGTAAAGGTTTTCTCATGGCTGCAAGTTTTTCAATATATGTTTCAGCATAAGTTAAAACACCAAGAAATCTTTGCAGTTGTTTTTTGTCTTCTAAAACATTTGGAAAGTCATGTAAATGTTCAAGAATATGCTTTTGAGGACAATGAGTACCTTCATTTATTTCTAAACCCAAAAAATTGATTTTTGTTTTGAAAAGATGAGCTTTCTTTTTTGAAAGTATTATTCCATATTTTAAAATAGTTCTGAGAACCTGTGTGACATGAACATAGTGTTCTTGTTCATTTTTGCTGAAGATCATGATGTCATCAACGTATACAGTGCAGAAACCTTCAAGGCCTCGAAGAGCGTTCTGCATGTGTCTTTGAAAAATACTAGGAGCTTGTTTAAGCCCAAAGGGTAGTACTTTCCATTAAAAGAGTCCATCAGGACATGTGAAGGCAGTGAGAAGCTGCGATTCTTCATCAAGTAGAACTTGCCAGAAACCTGACTTGCAGTCGAAGCTTGAATAAATGTTTTTTCCTCGTAGAAGAGTCAAGAGTTTGTGCATATTGGGAAGATTATGTGAGTCTCCAATAGTTGCATCATTGATTGCTTTGTAATTGACAACCATGCGCTTCTTTCCTCTTCTTTTCTCTGCTTCTTTATTGACAAGAAAGGCAGGAGACATATGAGGGGATTTTGATTCTATAATTAGTCTCATATCAAGTAATTCCTTGATTTGTTTGGAAAATTCTTCTCTATCTTGTAAAGAGTAAACCATAGGTTTTTCTCTAATAACCGTCTTGGGATTAATAAGCTTAATTGAAGCTTTCATCCATCCTTTGGTTTTATTTGGATCAATAGGATTTTCAGAACAAACTTTTTCAAGAAGATCTTCAATCTGTTTGAACCTGGTAGTTTGAATAGAAATAATCTTTTCTTTATTAATCCCTTCATGGGTTATATTAGTACCTGGAATTTGTTTTTCTTTAGAACCTTTTTCTTGAGTTTCAAGAAAACCTGGTTTTCCTTTGCTATAGGCTTCTGTAACCTTTTTTATAATTACCATATCTTTATTAAGATGAAAGGCGATTCTATCTATCCATTGTTGGTGAACCCTACGTGAAACGAACACGCAACCTTCTGATAGGATATGCCCTGACCAATAGTCACCATAGCATAGACTACAAGTGTTGGTGTACGGAATTTGTTTGATATTCTGACGTAGACTATCAATTTTTAAAGCTCAACCATTCACCATAACCCACTCTTTCCATTTTCTAAACCAGTGTTGGTGTACGGAATTACAGAAATCAAACAAATAATTTAGTGGAAAGTCTCTGATACCAGGACATGGGTTTTCAATGACAAAACTCCAATTACATGATATTAGTCTTCTCGACAAATACACATGTATGTATGAATCATATCTGTATGATATTCCACAAAGAAGTGAATATGCGCAATGGATATCTGCTTACCTCATGAAAATTCCAATTATTGGAGAAACCTGTACAGACAGATGGAAAAAAGAAGTTACTGGAGAAATCCAGCAAACCAGTCTTTCTTATGCAACAAAAATTGCAAAAGAAGAAATTGATAGAATCTGTCAAGACAGATATAAACAACAAAAACTTAAAACAATAAGCTATCTACCCAAGCTGCAATCTTCAAGAAGAAGCAATAAAAAGAAACAAAATCCGTACACCAACACTGGTATCAGAGCCTTGTTAAAAAATGGTACTACATTATAATAAAACACTTATAGTGAATTATTTGAAGAAATTCGTAATACAGAGAATGAGATTTCTCAACATAAAGATATACTTTTAAGTAATAAAAAAGATTTAGTGCATATAAATTTCAGAATTCTACAAGCACAAAATAAACATACTCACGAATATATACCAACCATGGTTAATATTTATAAGGTCAATCAACTACATCATATGTCAGATATTACTTTTTGTCAAAGAAATATGAACTCTGGGCAAATTCATCACGATTCTATCTACAAAACACTTATTCATAAGGTCACTTCTTTCAAAGTGATGTATAAAAGATAAAGTTTTATCTATATTTGCAGATTTCAAATCTAGAGCAAATTTTGGATAGACTGAAAACATAAATTTTTGGTATGCAAGGTTTCCCCTAGCAGCACCTAAGATGCAGTCCTGTCTGTCAGTAATTCTGTTGTCAATTAAGGCCATTTTTATGGGAGAATTTATTCCTTCTTGGAATTGGGATTTTATCAAAATTTTTACAGCTCCGATATGGACCATTCTTACTTTTGATCTAATCTCAACTGGAATACTTTTTAAGTTATTGTTTATTTGTTCTTTAGTCAAAAGGGGTAGAAAGACAGCTCCTATTGTGTCTTTTATGTCTACAGACATTTCTTTAGTACTAACAAAGTAGAAAATTTCATTTTTCCTTTTAAGCGGATTTAAAATACTAAGTTTAGAAGGAACATTTTTGAAAATGTTTTCTTTCTTTATTTTTAAATCTGTTTTCTTGACCCGAGAGAGAAGATCTTGTTTTATTAAGAGGTTTGCATGAAAGCCGTCTTCATCCTCAACATAAGTTAGGATTTGTTTTTCTTCTGAATCATTTTCTTCAGAATTGTTGAAAATTTCTTTATTCATGTTTAAGAAATGTTAACAAGTTAAAATCCTTTTTCTGAGTTCTGAAACTGAGTTTAAAGCTTTATCAAGGTGTTCTTGATGCATTTTTTGCCTATGAAGGAGGTACTTACGTATATTAACCATGGTTGGTATATATTCGTGAGTATGTTTATTTTGTGCTTGTAGAATTCTGAAATTTATATGCACTAAATCTTTTTTATTACTTAAAAGTATATCTTTATGTTGAGAAATCTCATTCTCTGTATTACGAATTTCTTCAAATAATTCACTGTAAAGTGTTTTATTATAATGTAGTACCATTTTTTAACAAGGCTCTGATACCAGTGTTGGTGTACGGAATTTGTTTTGTATATTTTGTATGTTTAGAAGGAAATAGATGCAAAGAATTGTAAAGAGAAAACTCATTAATCAATAAGTGTTTTGTAGTAGGAGTATTACTTACATAGATAGAAACTATTCAAGCCAGCCTGTGTCAATCATTGGTCTATGTGGTTGCTTTCCCTGTTGGCCTCATGCCTGTGGTACTGTTGACCATCGTCGACCTGACACTCTGTCACTTACAGGTTTCATGACTCTATTTTGTAAGAACACTCAAGTATAACAAAACAAAGATTTATTGATAAAAGAGCTCCCGAAATGGGAGTACTCCTATAATATTTTACATCTCTCCCTTCTAAGGGAGATTTTTACTCACAAGACATTGAACTGAAAATTTACAAGATAGAGAGTGTTTTTGTTGCACTCGTTATCGCGATGATCTTTTTTCCAAAACATAACTCTCAATTTATAGATATATTGAGAGGGTCTGATCCTTGCCTATTATGTCAGGCATGACGTTTTTATCCACTAAAGATTACATTATTGTGGACAGCTAGAAAGCTTTTAATAATGGAGAAAAGGCATTATTATTTTGAGTGGTGGGGCCATTTGACACGTGAAGCATCTTTCTTTAAGATGATGAGGATTTGTCATCTTCAGAGGGGGGTCCCTCCTTTGTCTCCGAATCTTTGCAATCGCAAAAGTGACAAAGATGTTCTTCGAAAAGTTGTTCTGCATGTCGGCAGAAGTGTTGGCGTGTAGCATTGGATACTTCCATGCTATTGTTCATGAATTTTTCTCCAAACTTGGAGGCTTGACGAAGATCTTCTTGGCTGGTGTTGTTGTAACTCCAGCTTGTAATTATACAATGTGAATCGGTATAATTAATCTTCTTTTTTGAACCAGAGATAATTTCAATGATTTTTTCTGATATTCTTCTTAAACCATTGATGCGGTTAGGATGAAGAATTTCTGTGAAAGGTAGATCTTTATCTTCCATTGGTTGAGATTGTTCAATCTCTCTATTGGCTTTAGAAAGACCAATTTCCAGAAAGTGGTATGGAGAAAGAGTTGATTCTTGAATCCATTCTGGGAGTGAAGAGATGCATCTGATGTAGATCGGATTATCTTTTGCTTTAAGTACTTTCTTTCGAAAGTTCTTAATGGATTCTACCATGCTGCTTGGGAAGAATTTGAGTTCTTGAAGGTTGCAGCTTGGGTAGATATTGTCGATTAGTCCAGCTTGAAAGGCTTGGTAGACTAATTTTGCATCTGCTCCTTCGAGAAAGTTGAACAGACTTTTTGTTTTCTTGTCCGTAGTGAAAAACTTTTCATGAACAAGGTCTTCTGGGCATGCAGCTCTTGCTTTCTTCCAGATTGTTCTGAAATCTTCAAAAGAGATTTCAGGATAGTTAACCATTTGTTGAACGTCAATTGGAACGTCAAACCTTTGGTCTCTGTGGGCTTCTTTGACTTTTTGAATTTTTGGTCGAAGAAGTGGTTGGTTAGTCTTGCTTGTATCGTCTTGATAAGTGGCAAGGCTTAATCTTGCAGATGTTTCATTTCTGAATTTTTTGCAAGTAACTTTATCAACTTTACAGAAGGTTTCTGTAATTCCCCAGTCAGTATGAACACCGGCATGGGGTCCTTTATAGATTACATAAAATCTTTCAGCTTCTTTGTTAAGAGCTTTTTTGTAATCTGGTGTGAACTCCTGCACAGATTTGTTAGTGGGTGACAAAGTTGTCATTTTACTGATTCCTTCAGTACAAGGATTGGGATCAACCAATAAGCTAGTTTTTCCATTAGGAAGAGGAGTAGCTGTCTCCTTTATTATGCTTTTTAGCAAAGCATCAGCTTTCAACGGATTTGTTGATTCTTTACCAGGTGCCGTTTGCACTGGAATAGCCTTTGTTTTTGAGCTTTCGCTTTCCGGTACATTGGTGACCGTTGTTACTTGTTCATACAAGTTGATTTTCTGCTCAATTGCAGATAGCTCTATGAGGAGCATTTGTTTCTTCATCCTCAAAATGTTGAGGTCTTCCATTTTTGTAAACTCAATTTTTGTTTACTTTTCTCTCTAATCTCCTCCTCACTTTTTTGTAGGTGAAGTTTTTTGTGAGGAAATATGTCATGAGGATCATATCCTTTTATAGGGCTCGAGAGGAGCGAGTGAGATCATGGATGATGTAAGGCATACCTGAAGTCACGAGTGAGGCAGTCTGCCAGTACGTTTTTGTTTCCTGCGAGATGTTCAACAGCGAAAGTATATCGTGAGAACCACTCTTGCCATCGTATTAGCCGGCCTAATTTGTTATCTCCTACAATCTTCGTTCGGAGGAAATAAGTAAAAATTTTATTATCTGTACGAACCAGGAAATTTACTGGTGTTAAATATACAGAGAATTTTGTAATAACTCTTTTTACAGCGAGTAATTCTTTTTCATTGCTATGGTAGTTTTTCTCAGCTGCTTTGAAACTGCCAGAGGTGTACCTGCAAATTTGTTCTTCGTTTTTGGGGTTTAGCTTTTAAAACACCTCCCCAAAATTCATCAGAAGCATCAGTTTCAATAATTAAACTGTCTTCAATGTTTGGAAGATAAAGTTTTGGAAAAATTGATTAAAACTTTCTTTATCCATTGCTATGAGTTCATCCGGTGTTCATAATGGTTGGTATATATCCATTGCTATGAGTTCATCCGGTGTACATTGATAGAATCTGTCAAGACATATATAAACAACAAAAACTTAAAACAATAAGCAAAGATTGTTGTAGCATTCTCTCTGATTTCAAAAACTTTGATATTGGAAAGAAAAATTATAATAAGAAAAAGTATAAAAACAAAAAGAAATTCAAATCTTTTTGGAAAAAGAAAAGAAGAAAATTTTCACCAGGAAAATACTTCAAAAAACCTTCAAAAGAAACACCTAAGAAGACTACTTCCTGTCCGCTAGAAATATCTTTAGAAATATCTTTTGAAATACCAAGGTAATGGCATATTTTCGAAGTTTTTAAGAGACATCTTGCAATGATCTGGTTGAGATTATTGCAATGATTTACAATTGTTTGAATACCAGCTTTTCCAGAAGTAGAGAAAACGTATTCTTTCTTTTCAGTATTGTCGTCAAGGGTTTTGATTTTTACTGTTTTACCTTTTTTATAAAAATGATAACTCTTTAGTAATGTCTGCAATAATTTTTGCAGATGCTACTTCTAACTGTGTAGTGGTTACGTATTTAACGGCCGTTAAGTCAAAGTTTATAATCAGCCCATCTATTTTTTCATTAAGGAGGTTGATTGATCTATTTAGCTCGGGTATCGAGGTCATCCTATCAGTTGTTTTAACTGCTCTTGTATATTAGTGATCTTAAGGTTGTTTTCTTTAAGAGTGCCTTCAATATTTGCCTTTTTGGCGACTTCTTCAACAAAATGGTTGTTTTTTAAAGAGTTTTCTAAAAGAATAGAATGTTTGTCAATAAAACACTCAAAGAAATTGGGTACGGAATGGTTAATCTCCTGGTATTTCTATTCAAACTACCAGGTTCAAACAGATTTTGAATTTATGTCTTGCCTGGTATTTTGATAAATTGATATGATTCATACAACACTGGTATAATTCATATCTGTCTTCAATTGGGTACGCAAAAGTGGTATGAAGCATTCAAACTACCAGTAAGTTAGGATTTGTTTTTCTTCTGAATCATTTTCTTCAGAATTGTTGAAAATTTCTTTATTCATGTTTAAGAAATATTAACAAGTTAAAATCCTTTTTATGAGTTCTGAAACTGAGTTTAAAGCTTTATCAAGGTGTTCTTGATGCATTTTTTGCCTATGAAGGAGGTAATTACGTATATTAACCATGGTTGGTATATATTCGTGAGTATGTTTATTTTGTGCTTGTAGAATTCTGAAATTTATATGCACTAAATCTTTTTAAGATTGTTGTAGCATTCTCTCTGATTTCAAAAACTTTGATATTGGAAAGAAAAAGTATAAAAACAAAAAGAAATTCAAATCTTTTTGGAAAAAGAAAAGAAGAAAATTTTCACCAGGAAAATACTTCAAAAAACCTTCAAAAGAAACACCTAAGAAGACTACTTCCTGTCCGCAAGGAAAGAAAAAGTGTAGGTGTTTTAATCAACCATTATGAAAGAAGTGACCTTATAAATAATGGGAAGAATTTTGTTGGTAAAACAATAAGCAAAGGAATTACTTGGATTAGGGCTGATTAAAACTTTCTTTTTGATGTAGTCTGTATCAGCATTTGACCAATTCCAGATGACATCTTTTTTTAATTTTACCTGTAAAGGTTTTCTCATGGCTGCAAGTTTTTCAATATATGTTTCAGCATAAGTTAAAACACCAAGAAATCTTTGCAGTTGTTTTTTGTCTTCTAAAACATTTGGAAAGTCATGTAAATGTTCAAGAATATGCTTTTGAGGACAATGAGTACCTTCATTTATTTCTAAACCCAAAAAATTGATTTTTGTTTTGAAAAGATGATCTTTCTTTTTTGAAAGTATTATTCCATATTTTAAAATAGTTCAGAGAACCTGTGTGACATGAACATAGTGTTCTTGTTCATTTTTGTTGAAGATCATGATGTCATCAACGTATACAGTGCAGAAACCTTCAAGGCCTCGAAGAGCGTTCTGCATGTGTCTTTGAAAAATACTAGGAGCTTGTTTAAGCCCAAAGGGTAGTACTTTCCATTGAAAGAGTCCATCAGGACATGTGCAGGCAGTGAGAAGCTGCGATTCTTCATCAAGTAGAACTTGCCAGAAACCTGACTTGCAGTCGAAGCTTGAATAAATGTTTTTCCCTCGTAGAAGAGTCAAGAGTTCGTGCATATTGGGAAGATTATGTGAGTCTCCAATAGTTGCATCATTGATTGCTTTGTAATTGACAACCATGCGCTTCTTTCCTCTTCTTTTCTCTGCTTCTTTATTGACAAGAAAGGCAGGAGACATCTTTTTTTAATCAGAAAGTTGGTGTACGGAATTTGTTTAGAAGGAACAAATTTTGGGAAGAACTCATATGCCTGTCCACGATTTTATGTATAAAAGAAATATGAGTTCATAATCTGAAAGATTTTATGTAATCTATAAAGGACCCCATGCCGGTGTTCATACTGACTGGGGAATTACAGAAACCTTCTGTAAAGTTGATAAAGTTACTTGCAAAAAATTCAGAAATGAAACATCTGCAAGATTAAGCCTTGCCACTTATCAAGACGATACAAGCAAGACTAACCAACCACTTCTTCGACCAAAAATTCAAAAAGTCAAAGAAGCCCACAGAGACCAAAGGTTTGACGTTCCAATTGACGTTCAACAAATGGTTAACTATCCTGAAATCTCTTTTGAAGATTTCAGAACAATCTGGAAGAAAGCAAGAGCTGCATGCCCAGAAGACCTTGTTCATGAAAAGTTTTTCACTACGGACAAGAAAACAAAAAGTCTGTTCAACTTTCTCGAAGGAGCAGATGCAAAATTAGTCTACCAAGCCTTTCTTAAGAAATACTCACCTCCCAATCCAAGTATTGGAAACCCTGACTTAGGAAGCTCAAAAGACTCCCAGAAAATCGATATTTTCAAAAAAGAGCAAAAATGAAAGAAACAATCTCTGAGAAACTTGAGAAATATTTCTTTAACCTTCAATATGAAGATTATGATAAGGCTGACCAAAAACTTATTCAGCTTTTATCTTTAGAAACTGAAGAATGCGAAGAATTGTATCAAAAAGAACCCAAACTTTTTGATCAATATTTTAGAATGACTAAAATAGATGAACCTGATACTGAATCAGAACAAGAAGATAACTTTAAGACTAATACAAAAACTGTAAAGTTTGAATATTCAGATATGGAAGATGATGAAGCAGAATCTTCTTATACAGCCGCTAGAAGAAGCAATAAAAAGAAATATGAGTTCAAAATGCCTGTCCACAATGGTATTCCAAATAGTGGTCAAGGATCCAATACGATCAATGTACTCAATATTGATTGTATACAAGATCTAAAACTCAGAGAAAGAGTTGTAGAAAAATGGGTTACTGAGATTTCACTAATCTTACAGACAAACCCAGATGAATTTGAAAAAGCAAAAAATGTTCTACTACTTTTAGAACACAAAACTGATGGAATTGTGCAAAAATTCCTAAGAAACAATAATTGGAATGAAGAAATGCATGGTTCAGATCTTTTTGATAATATCATAAATGTCATATACACTACTTTCTTAGGTCTTGATTATATTTCTAATAAAGACTTCACCATTAATAAGAAAGTTGACATAGCAAGAGTTTCAATGACAAAACTCCAATTACATGATATTAGT
Source organism: Lactuca virosa (assembly GCF_052849685.1). Taxonomy (NCBI): domain Eukaryota; kingdom Viridiplantae; phylum Streptophyta; class Magnoliopsida; order Asterales; family Asteraceae; genus Lactuca; species Lactuca virosa. The sequence goes on along the minus strand of NC_136427.1, from coordinate 113,709,718 downwards.
CTTCTCGACAAATACACATGTATGTATGAATCATATCTGTATGATATTCCACAAAGAAGTGAATATGCGCAATGGATATCTGCTTACCTCATGAAAATTCCAATTATTGGAGAAACCTGTACAGACAGATGGAAAAAAGAAGTTACTGGAGAAATCCAGCAAACCAGTCTTTCTTATGCAACAAAAATTGCAAAAGAAGAAATTGATAGAATCTGTCAAGACAGATATAAACAACAAAAACTTAAAACAATAAGCAAAGATTGTTGTAGCATTCTCTCTGATTTCAAAAACTTTGATATTGGAAAGAAAAATTATAATAAGAAAAAGTATAAAAACAAAAAGAAATTCAAATCTTTTTGGAAAAAGAAAAGAAGAAAATTTTCACCAGGAAAATACTTCAAAAAACCTTCAAAAGAAACACCTAAGAAGACTACTTCCTGTCCGCAAGGAAAGAAAAAATGTAGGTGTTGGATCTGCAATGAAGAAGGACACTACGCCAATGAATGTCCAAATAGAAAAAAATACCCAGACAAAGTCAAGGTTTTACAAACCGCTAACAATGGGGGCTATGAAGCTCTTGAAGAAGAGTATGATGGTACACAACATGTTTTTATATATCATGTTGAGACAGAATCTTCATCAGACACTGATGAATACGAATCAACAACGGATGACTCAGACTAGTCCCATACAAACCCCACTTTTCAGAGAGGAGGAGATTAACCATTTTTGCGTAAACCTCCAGAAGATTGATGATTCCCTTATCATGAATCTTACTAATCCAAACTCTATCTATGTTTCTACTTTCCTTAACTTTAAAGGATATAAAAAATTTAGAGTACATTGTTTTGTAGACACAGGTGCATCTTTATGTCTTGCAAGCAAATTCATCATTCCGGATGAACTCTGGGAAAACGCTCCCAAAGAAATTAGTGCCACTATTGCAAATGGTGAAACCATAAAAATTAATAAAGTTTGTAGAAACATTAATCTCGAACTTTCAGGAGAACATTTCAACGTTCCCACTATTTACCAACAAAATTCAGGAATTGATATCATAATTGGAAACAACTTCTGTCAAGTTTATGGACCATTCATACAATGGATAGATAGAATCGCCTTTCATCTTAATAAAGATATGGTAATTATAAAAAAGGTTACAGAAGCCTATAGCAAAGGAAAACCAGGTTTTCTTGAAACTCAAGAAAAAGGTTCTAAAGAAAAACAAATTCCAGGTACTAATATAATCCATGAAGGGATTAATAAAGAAAAGATTATTTCTATTCAAACTACCAGGTTCAAACAGATTGAAGATCTTCTTGAAAAAGTTTGTTCTGAAAATCCTATTGATCCAAATAAAACCAAAGGATGGATGAAAGCTTCAATTAAGCTTATTAATCCCAAGACGGTTATTAGAGAAAAACCTATGGTTTACTCTTTACAAGATAGAGAAGAATTTTCCAAACAAATCAAGGAATTACTTGATATAAGACTAATTATAGAATCAAAATCCCCTCATATGTCTCCTGCCTTTCTTGTCAATAAAGAAGCAGAGAAAAGAAGAGGAAAGAAGCGCATGGTTGTCAATTACAAAGCAATCAATGATGCAACTATTGGAGACTCACATAATCTTCCCAATATGCACGAACTCTTGACTCTTCTACGAGGAAAAAACATTTATTCAAGCTTCGACTGCAAGTCAGGTGTCTGGCAAGTTCTACTTGATGAAGAATTGCAGCTTCTCACTGCCTTCACATGTCCTGATGGACTCTTTCAATGGAAAGTACTACCCTTTGGGCTTAAACAAGCTCCTAGTATTTTTCAAAGACACATGCAGAACGCTCTTCGAGGCCTTGAAGGTTTCTGCACTGTATACGTTGATGACATCATGATCTTCAGCAAAAATGAACAAGAACACTATGTTCATGTCACACAGGTTCTCAGAACTATTTTAAAATATGGAATAATACTTTCAAAAAAGAAAGCTCATCTTTTCAAAACAAAAATCAATTTTTTGGGTTTAGAAATAAATGAAGGTACTCATTGTCCTCAAAAGCATATTCTTGAACATTTACATGACTTTCCAAATGTTTTAGAAGACAAAAAACAACTGCAAAGATTTCTTGGTGTTTTAACTTATGCTGAAACATATATTGAAAAACTTGCAGCCATGAGAAAACCTTTACAGGTAAAATTAAAAAAAGATGTCATCTGGAATTGGTCAAATGCTGATACAGACTACATCAAAAAGATAAAGAAAGTTTTAATCAATTTTCCAAAACTTTATCTTCCAAACATTGAAGACAGTTTAATTATTGAAACTGATGCTTCTGATGAATTTTGGGGAGGTGTTTTAAAAGCTAAAAACCCCAAAAACGAAGAACAAATTTGCAGGTACACCTCTGGCAGTTTCAAAGCAGCTGAGAAAAACTACCATAGCAATGAAAAAGAATTACTCGCTGTAAAAAGAGTTATTACAAAATTCTCTGTATATTTAACACCAGTAAATTTCCTGGTTCGTACAGATAATAAAAATTTTACTTATTTCCTCCGAACGAAGATTGCAGGAGATAACAAATTAGGCCGGCTAATACGATGGCAAGAGTGGTTCTCACGATATACTTTCGCTGTTGAACATCTCGCAGGAAACAAAAACGTACTGGCAGACTGCCTCACTCGTGACTTCAGGTATGCCTTACATCATCCATGATCTCACTCGCTCCTCTCGAGCCCTATAAAAGGATATGATCCTCATGACATATTTCCTCACAAAAAACTTCACCTACAAAAAAGTGAGGATGAGATTAGAGAGAAAAGTAAACAAAAATTGAGTTTACAAAAATGGAAGACCTCAACATTTTGAGGATGAAGAAACAAATGCTCCTCATAGAGCTATCTGCAATTGAGCAGAAAACAACTTGTATGAACAAGTAACAACGGTCACCAATGTACCGGAAAGCGAAAGCTCAAAAACAAAGGCTATTCCAGTGCAAACGGCACCTGGTAAAGAATCAACAAATCCGTTGAAAGCTGATGCTTTGCTAAAAAGCATAATAAAGGAGACAGCTACTCCTCTTCCTAATGGAAAAACTAGCTTATTGGTTGATCCCAATCCTTGTACTGAAGGAATCAGTAAAATGACAACTTTGTCACCCACTAACAAATCTGTGCAGGAGTTCACACCAGATTACAAAAAAGCTCTTAACAAAGAAGCTGAAAGATTTTATGTAATTTATAAAGGACCCCATGCCGGTGTTCATACTGACTGGGGAATTACAGAAACCTTCTGTAAAGTTGATAAAGTTACTTGCAAAAAATTCAGAAATGAAACATCTGCAAGATTAAGCCTTGCCACTTATCAAGACGATACAAGCAAGACTAACCAACCACTTCTTCGACCAAAAATTCAAAAAGTCAAAGAAGCCCACAGAGACCAAAGGTTTGACGTTCCAATTGACGTTCAACAAATGGTTAACTATCCTGAAATCTCTTTTGAAGATTTCAGAACAATCTGGAAGAAAGCAAGAGCTGCATGCCCAGAAGACCTTGTTCATGAAAAGTTTTTCACTACGGACAAGAAAACAAAAAGTCTGTTCAACTTTCTCGAAGGAGCAGATGCAAAATTAGTCTACCAAGCCTTTCAAGCTGGACTAATCGACAATATCTACCCAAGCTGCAACCTTCAAGAACTCAAATTCTTCCCAAGCAGCATGGTAGAATCCATTAAGAACTTTCGAAAGAAAGTACTTAAAGCAAAAGATAATCCGATCTACATCAGATGCATCTCTTCACTCCCAGAATGGATTCAAGAATCAACTCTTTCTCCATACCACTTTCTGGAAATTGGTCTTTCTAAAGCCAATAGAGAGATTGAACAATCTCAACCATTGGAAGATAAAGATCTACCTTTCACAGAAATTCTTCATCCTAACCGCATCAATGGTTTAAGAAGAATATCAGAAAAAATCATTGAAATTATCTCTGGTTCAAAAAAGAAGATTAATTATACCGATTCACATTGTATAATTACAAGCTGGAGTTACAACAACACCAGCCAAGAAGATCTTCGTCAAGCCTCCAAGTTTGGAGAAAAATTCATGAACAATAGCATGGAAGTATCCAATGCTACACGCCAACACTTCTGCCGACATGCAGAACAACTTTTCGAAGAACATCTTTGTCACTTTTGCGATTGCAAAGATTCGGAGACAAAGGAGGGACCCCCCTCTGAAGATGACAAATCCTCATCATCTTAAAGAAAGATGCTTCACGTGTCAAATGGCCCCACCACTCAAAATAATAATGCCTTTTCTCCATTATTAAAAGCTTTCCAGCTGTCCACAATAATGTAATCTTTAGTGGATAAAAACGTCATGCCTGACATAATAGGTAAGGATCAGACCCTCTCAATATATCTATAAATTGAGAGTTATGTTTTGGAAAAAAGATCATCGCGATAACGAGTGCAACAAAAACACTCTCTATCTTGTAAATTTTCAGTTCAATGTCTTGTGAGTAAAAATCTCCCTTAGAAGGGAGAGATGTAAAATATTATAGGAGTACTCCCATTTCGGGAGCTCTTTTATCAATAAATCTTTGTTTTGTTATACTTGAGTGTTCTTACAAAATAGAGTCATGAAACCTGTAAGTGACAGAGTGTCAGGTCGACGATGGTCAACAGTACCACAGGCATGAGGCCAACAGGGAAAGCAACCACGTAGACCAATGATTGACACAGGCTGGCTTGAATAGTTTCTATCTATGTAAGTAATAATCCTACTACAAAACACTTATTGATTAATGAGTTTTCTCTTTACAATTCTTTGCATCTATTTCCTTCTAAACATACAAAATATACAAAACAAATTCCGTACACCAACACTGGTATATCCTTTAAAGTTAAGGAAAGTAGAAACATAGATAGAGTTTGGATTAGTAAGATTCATGATAAGGAAATCATCAATCTTCTGGAGGTTTACGCAAAAATGGTTAATCTCCTCCTCTCTGAAAAGTGGGGTTTGTATGGGACTAGTCTGAGTCATCCGTTGTTGATTCGTATTCATCACTGTCTGATGAAGATTCTGTCTCAACATGATATATAAAAACATGTTGTGTACTATCATACTCTTCTTCAAGAGCTTCATAGCCCCCATTGTTAGCGGTTTGTAAAACCTTGACTTTGTCTGGGTATTTTTTTCTATTTGGACATTCATTGGCGTAGTGTCCTTCTTCATTGCAGATCCAACATTTTTTCTTTCCTTGCGGACAGGAAGTAGTCTTCTTAGGTGTTTCTTTTGAAGGTTTTTTGAAGTATTTTCCTGGTGAAAATTTTCTTCTTTTCTTTTTCCAAAAAGATTTGAATTTCTTTTTGTTTTTATACTTTTTCTTATTATAATTTTTCTTTCCAATATCAAAGTTTTTGAAATCAGAGAGAATGCTACAACAATCTTTGCTTATTGTTTTAAGTTTTTGTTGTTTATATCTATCTTGACAGATTCTATCAATTTCTTCTTTTGCAATTTTTGTTGCATAAGAAAGACTGGTTTGCTGGATTTCTCCAGTAACTTCTTTTTTCCATCTGTCTGTACAGGTTTCTCCAATAATTGGAATTTTCATGAGGTAAGCAGATATCCATTGCGCATATTCACTTCTTTGTGGAATATCATACAGATATGATTCATACATACATGTGTATTTGTCGAGAAGACTAATATCATGTAATTGGAGTTTTGTCATTGAAACTCTTGCTATGTCAACTTTCTTATTAATGGTGAAGTCTTTATTAGAAATATAATCAAGACCTAAGAAAGTAGTGTATATGACATTTATGATATTATCAAAAAGATCTGAACCATGCATTTCTTCATTCCAATTATTGTTTCTTAGGAATTTTTGCACAATTCCATCAGTTTTGTGTTCTAAAAGTAGTAGAACATTTTTTGCTTTTTCAAATTCATCTGGGTTTGTCTGTAAGATTAGTGAAATCTCAGTAACCCATTTTTCTACAACTCTTTCTCTGAGTTTTAGATCTTGGATACAATCAATATTGAGTACATTGATCGTATTGGATCTTTGACCACTATTTGGAATACCATTGTGGACAGGCATTTTGAACTCATATTTCTTTTTATTGCTTCTTCTAGCGGCTGTATAAGAAGATTCTGCTTCATCATCTTCCATATCTGAATATTCGAACTTTACAGTTTTTGTATTAGTCTTAAAGTTATCTTCTTGTTCTGATTCAGTATCAGGTTCATCTATTTTAGTCATTCTAAAATATTGATCAAAAAGTTTGGGTTCTTTTTGATACAATTCTTCGCATTCTTCAGTTTCTAAACATAAAAGCTGAATAAGTTTTTGGTCAGCCTTATCATAATCTTCATATTGAAGGTTAAAGAAATATTTCTCAAGTTTCTCAGAGATTGTTTCTTTCATTTTTGCTCTTTTTTGAAAATATCGATTTTCTGGGAGTCTTTTGAGCTTCCTAAGTCAGGGTTTCCAATACTTGGATTGGGAGGTGAGTATTTCTTAAGACCTGAATATTTTCCAGTTTTGGTTTTTTGTTCTATGATGGGAATATTCTTGATGTGTTCAAGAATGTCTTTATTACAAGGGCAAGAGTCAATCTTTTCAGATAACTCTTTAGTAATGTCTGCAATAATTTTTGCAGATGCTACTTCTAACTGTGTAGTGGTTACGTATTTAACGGCCGTTAAGTCAAAGTTTATAATCAGCCCATCTATTTTTTCATTAAGGAGGTTGATTGATCTATTTAGCTCGGGTATCGAGGTCATCCTATCAGTTGTTTTAACTGCTCTTGTATATTAGTGATCTTAAGGTTGTTTTCTTTAAGAGTGCCTTCAATATTTGCCTTTTTGGCGACTTCTTCAACAAAATGGTTGTTTTTTAAAGAGTTTTCTAAAAGAATAGAATGTTTGTCAATAGACTGGGTTAGCTTGATAGTTAGTTTATTTTGTCTTTCAATAACTTCGAAGAATTTTTCAAAATTATTTTTATCAAGATTATTTTTAACCAAAATGGCTAAATCGTTTTTAAATTGGTTAAAAGGTATTTTATTTTTAGAAATATCTTTAGAAATATCTTTTGAAATACCAAGGTAATGGCATATTTTCGAAGTTTTTAAGAGACATCTTGCAATGATCTGGTTGAGATTATTGCAATGATTTATAATTGTTTGAATACCAGCTTTTCCAGAAGTAGAGAAAACGTATTCTTTCTTTTCAGTATTGTCGTCAAGGGTTTTGATTTTTACTGTTTTACCTTTTTTATAAAAATGAGGAAAATCAATTTTATTACTCATTTATTACCTCAGAGATTTGTTTGATATTCTGACGTAGACTATCAATTTTTAAAGACATGTTTCTTATTAAGTTACTATCTTTTCTTTCTGAGCTTTCTCCTATATGGAGTGAATCCATAGAAATTCTTGGTCTAAGAGTTTCTCCTAGAGTTTTTTTGTTTCTAGCTATATTTAAAACCCAAGAGTTTTCTTGAGGATTTATGTCGCAGAATTGTTTATCTTTGACATGGCCTATTTCTGAAAAGACATCATCAAGTTCGATGTACTCGTCTTTCTTGTAGTCTATGCTATGGTGACTATTGGTCAGGGCATATCCTATGAGATAGGTTATGGTGAATGGTTTATCACCTGGGTTCATAAGGTCACTTCTTTCAAAGTGATGTATAAAAGATAAAGTTTTATCTATATTTGCAGATTTCAAATCTAGAGCAAATTTTGGATAGACTGAAAACATAAATTTTTGGTATGCAAGGTTTCCCCTAGCAGCACCTAAGATGCAGTCCTGTCTGTCAGTAATTCTGTTGTCAATTAAGGCCATTTTTATGGGAGAATTTATTCCTGCTTGGAATTGGGATTTTATCAAAATTTTTACAGCTCCGATATGGACCATTCTTACTTTTGATCTAATCTCAACTGGAATACTTTTTAAGTTATTGTTTATTTGTTCTTTAGTCAAAAGGGGTAGAAAGACAGCTCCTATTGTGTCTTTTATGTCTACAGACATTTCTTTAGTACTAACAAAGTAGAAAATTTCATTTTTCCTTTTAAGCGGATTTAAAATACTAAGTTTAGAAGGAACATTTTTGAAAATGTTTTCTTTCTTTATTTTTAAATCTGTTTTCTTGACCCGAGAGAGAAGATCTTGTTTTATTAAGAGGTTTGCATGAAAGCCGTCTTCATCCTCAACATAAGTTAGGATTTGTTTTTCTTCTGAATCATTTTCTTCAGAATTGTTGAAAATTTCTTTATTCATGTTTAAGAAATGTTAACAAGTTAAAATCCTTTTTCTGAGTTCTGAAACTGAGTTTAAAGCTTTATCAAGGTGTTCTTGATGCATTTTTTGCCTATGAAGGAGGTACTTACGTATATTAACCATGGTTGGTATATATTCGTGAGTATGTTTATTTTGTGCTTGTAGAATTCTGAAATTTATATGCACTAAATCTTTTTTATTACTTAAAAGTATATCTTTATGTTGAGAAATCTCATTCTCTGTATTACGAATTTCTTCAAATAATTCACTGTAAAGTGTTTTATTATAATGTAGTACCATTTTTTGGGAGCGTTTTCCCAGAGTTCACTCGCTCCCAAAAGTAAACATTTGTGTCTTGTAGTCTGAGTCATTAATCAATAAGTGTTTTGTAGTAGGAGTATTACTTACATAGATAGAAACTATTCAAGAGTGGTTCTCACGATATACTTTCGCTGTTGAACATCTCGCAGTGAATTATTTGAAGAAATCAAAAAGATAAAGAAATCTCATTTTAAACATTATCTTCCAAACCCATATAGGAGAAAGCTCAACCATTCACCATAACCCACTCTTTCCATTTTCTATCTATCCATTGTATGAATGGTCCATAAACTTGACAGAAGTTGTTTCCAATTATGATATCAATTCCTGAATTTTGTTGGTAAATAGTGGGAACGTTGAAATGTTCTCCTGAAAGTTCGAGATTAATGTTTCTTCAAACTTTATTAATTTTTATGGTTTCACCATTTGCAATAGTGGCACTAATTTCTTTGGGAGCGTTTTCCCAGAGTTCATCCGGAATGATGAATTTGCTTGCAAGACATAAAGATGCACCTGTGTCTACAAAACAATGTACTCTAAATTTTTTATATCCTTTAAAGTTAAGGAAAGTAGAAACATAGATAGAGTTTGGATTAGTAAGATTCATGATAAGGGAATCATCAATCTTCTGGAGGTTTACGCAAAAATGGTTAATCTCCTCCTCTCTGAAAAGTGGGGTTTGTATGGGACTAGTCTGAGTCATCCGTTGTTGATTCGTATTCATCAGTGTCTGATGAAGATTCTGTCTCAACATGATATATAAAAACATGTTGTGTACCATCATACTCTTCTTCAAGAGCTTCATAGCCCCCATTGTTAGCGGTTTGTAAAACCTTGACTTTGTCTGGGTATTTTTTTCTATTTGGACATTCATTGGCGTAGTGTCCTTCTTCATTGCAGATCCAACACCTACATTTTTTCTTTCCTTGCGGACAGGAAGTAGTCTTCTTAGGTGTTTCTTTTGAAGGTTTTTTGAAGTATTTTCCTGGTGAAAATTTTCTTCTTTTCTTTTTCCAAAAAGATTTGAATTTCTTTTTGTTTTTATACTTTTTCTTATTATAATTTTTCTTTCCAATATCAAAGTTTTTGAAATCAGAGAGAATGCTACAACAATCTTTGCTTATTGTTTTAAGTTTTTGTTGTTTATATCTGTCTTGACAGATTCTATCAATTTCTTCTTTTGCAATTTTTGTTGCATAAGAAAGACTGGTTTGCTGGATTTCTCCAGTAACTTCTTTTTTCCATCTGTCTGTATAGGTTTCTCCAATAATTGGAATTTTCATGAGGTAAGCAGATATCCATTGCGCATATTCACTTCTTTGTGGAATATCATACAGATATGATTCATACATACATGTGTATTTGTCGAGAAGACTAATATCATGTAATTGGAGTTTTGTCATTGAAACTCTTGCTATGTCAACTTTCTTATTAATGGTGAAGTCTTTATTAGAAATATAATCAAGACCTAAGAAAGTAGTGTATATGACATTTATGATATTATCAAAAAGATCTGAACCATGCATTTCTTCATTCCAATTATTGTTTCTTAGGAATTTTTGCACAATTCCATCAGTTTTGTGTTCTAAAAGTAGTAGAACATTTTTTGCTTTTTCAAATTCATCTGGGTTTGTCTGTAAGATTAGTGAAATCTCAGTAACCCATTTTTCTACAACTCTTTCTCTGAGTTTTAGATCTTGGATACAATCAATATTGAGTACATTGATCGTATTGGATCCTTGACCACTATTTGGAATACCATTGTGGACAGGCATTTTGAACTCATATTTCTTTTTATTGCTTCTTCTAGCGGCTGTATAAGAAGATTCTGCTTCATCATCTTCCATATCTGAATATTCGAACTTTACAGTTTTTGTATTAGTCTTAAAGTTATCTTCTTGTTCTGATTCAGTATCAGGTTCATCTATTTTAGTCATTCTAAAATATTGATCAAAAAGTTTGGGTTCTTTTTGATACAATTCTTCGCATTCTTCAGTTTCTAAACATAAAAGCTGAATAAGTTTTTGGTCAGCCTTATCATAATCTTCATATTGAAGGTTAAAGAAATATTTCTCAAGTTTCTCAGAGATTGTTTCTTTCATTTTTGCTCTTTTTTGAAAATATCGATTTTCTGGGAGTCTTTTGAGCTTCCTAAGTCAGGGTTTCCAATACTTGGATTGGGAGGTGAGTATTTCTTAAGACCTGAATATTTTCCAGTTTTGGTTTTTTGTTCTATGATGGGAATATTCTTGATGTGTTCAAGAATGTCTTTATTACAAGGGCAAGAGTCAATCTTTTCAGATAACTCTTTAGTAATGTCTGCAATAATTTTTGCAGATGCTACTTCTAACTGTGTAGTGGTTACGTATTTAACGGCCGTTAAGTCAAAGTTTATAATCAGCCCATCTATTTTTTCATTAAGGAGGTTGATTGATCTATTTAGCTCGGGTATCGAGGTCATCCTATCAGTTGTTTTAACTGCTCTTGTATATTAGTGATCTTAAGGTTGTTTTCTTTAAGAGTGCCTTCAATATTTGCCTTTTTGGCGACTTCTTCAACAAAATGGTTGTTTTTTAAAGAGTTTTCTAAAAGAATAGAATGTTTGTCAATAGACTGGGTTAGCTTGATAGTTAGTTTATTTTGTCTTTCAATAACTTCGAAGAATTTTTCAAAATTATTTTTATCAAGATTATTTTTAACCAAAATGGCTAAATCGTTTTTAAATTGGTTAAAAGGTATTTTATTTTTAGAAATATCTTTAGAAATATCTTTTGAAATACCAAGGTAATGGCATATTTTCGAAGTTTTTAAGAGACATCTTGCAATGATCTGGTTGAGATTATTGCAATGATTTACAATTGTTTGAATACCAGCTTTTCCAGAAGTAGAGAAAACGTATTCTTTCTTTTCAGTATTGTCGTCAAGGGTTTTGATTTTTACTGTTTTACCTTTTTTATAAAAATGAGGAAAATCAATTTTATTACTCATTTATTACCTCAGAGATTTGTTTGATATTCTGACGTAGACTATCAATTTTTAAAGACATGTTTCTTATTAAGTTACTATATTTTCTTTCTGAGCTTTCTCCTATATGGAGTGAATCCATAGAAATTCTTGGTCTAAGAGTTTCTCCTAGAGCTTTTTTGTTTCTAGCTATATTTAAAACCCAAGAGTTTTCTTGAGGATTTATGTCGCAGAATTGTTTATCTTTGACATGGCCTATTTCTGAAAAGACATCATCAAGTTCGATGTACTCGTCTTTCTTGTAGTCTATGCTATGGTGACTATTGGTCAGGGCATATCCTATGAGATAGGTTATGGTGAATGGTTTATCACCTGGGTTCATAAGGTCACTTCTTTCAAAGTGATGTATAAAAGATAAAGTTTTATCTATATTTGCAGATTTCAAATCTAGAGCAAATTTTGGATAGACTGAAAACATAAATTTTTGGTATGCAAGGTTTCCCCTAGCAGCACCTAAGATGCAGTCCTGTCTGTCAGTAATTCTGTTGTCAATTAAGGCCATTTTTATGGGAGAATTTATTCCTGCTTGGAATTGGGATTTTATCAAAATTTTTACAGCTCCGATATGGACCATTCTTACTTTTGATCTAATCTCAACTGGAATACTTTTTAAGTTATTGTTTATTTGTTCTTTAGTCAAAAGGGGTAGAAAGACAGCTCCTATTGTGTCTTTTATGTCTACAGACATTTCTTTAGTACTAACAAAGTAGAAAATTTCATTTTTCCTTTTAAGCGGATTTAAAATACTAAGTTTAGAAGGAACATTTTTGAAAATGTTTTCTTTCTTTATTTTTAAATCTGTTTTCTTGACCCGAGAGAGAAGATCTTGTTTTATTAAGAGGTTTGCATGAAAGCCGTCTTCATCCTCAACATAAGTTAGGATTTGTTTTTCTTCTGAATCATTTTCTTCAGAATTGTTGAAAATTTCTTTATTCATGTTTAAGAAATGTTAACAAGTTAAAATCCTTTTTCTGAGTTCTGAAACTGAGTTTAAAGCTTTATCAAGGTGTTCTTGATGCATTTTTTGCCTATGAAGGAGGTACTTACGTATATTAACCATGGTTGGTATATATTCGTGAGTATGTTTATTTTGTGCTTGTAGAATTCTGAAATTTATATGCACTAAATCTTTTTTATTACTTAAAAGTATATCTTTATGTTGAGAAATCTCATTCTCTGTATTACGAATTTCTTCAAATAATTCACTGTAAAGTGTTTTATTATAATGTAGTACCATTTTTTAACAAGGCTCTGATACCAGTGTTGGTGTACGGAATTTGTTTTGTATATTTTGTATGTTTAGAAGGAAATAGATGCAAAGAATTGTAAAGAGAAAACTCATTAATCAATAAGTGTTTTGTAGTAGGAGTATTACTTACATAGATAGAAACTATTCAAGCCAGCCTGTGTCAATCATTGGTCTATGTGGTTGCTTTCCCTGTTGGCCTCATGCCTGTGGTACTGTTGACCATCGTCGACCTGACACTCTGTCACTTACAGGTTTCATGACTCTATTTTGTAAGAACACTCAAGTATAACAAAACAAAGATTTATTGATAAAAGAGCTCCCGAAATTGGAGTACTCCTATAATATTTTACATCTCTCCCTTCTAAGGGAGATTTTTACTCACAAGACATTGAACTGAAAATTTACAAGATAGAGAGTGTTTTTGTTGCACTCGTTATCGCGATGATCTTTTTTCCAAAACATAACTCTCAATTTATAGATATATTGAGAGGGTCTGATCCTTGCCTATTATGTCAGGCATGACGTTTTTATCCACTAAAGATTACATTATTGTGGACAGCTGGAAAGCTTTTAATAATGGAGAAAAGGCATTATTATTTTGAGTGGTGGGGCCATTTGACACGTGAAGCATCTTTCTTTAAGATGATGAGGATTTGTCATCTTCAGAGGGGGGTCCCTCCTTTGTCTCCGAATCTTTGCAATCGCAAAAGTGACAAAGATGTTCTTCGAAAAGTTGTTCTGCATGTCGGCAGAAGTGTTGGCGTGTAGCATTGGATACTTCCATGCTATTGTTCATGAATTTTTCTCCAAACTTGGAGGCTTGACGAAGATCTTCTTGGCTGGTGTTGTTGTAACTCCAGCTTGTAATTATACAATGTGAATCGGTATAATTAATCTTCTTTTTTGAACCAGAGATAATTTCAATGATTTTTTCTGATATTCTTCTTAAACCATTGATGCGGTTAGGATGAAGAATTTTTGTGAAAGGTAGATCTTTATCTTCCATTGGTTGAGATTGTTCAATCTCTCTATTGGCTTTAGAAAAACCAATTTCCAGAAAGTGGTATGGAGAAAGAGTTGATTCTTGAATCCATTCTGGGAGTGAAGAGATGCATCTGATGTAGATCGGATTATCTTTTGCTTTAAGTACTTTCTTTCGAAAGTTCTTAATGGATTCTACCATGCTGCTTGGGAAGAATTTGAGTTCTTGAAGGTTGCAGCTTGGGTAGATATTGTCGATTAGTCCAGCTTGAAAGGCTTGGTAGACTAATTTTGCATCTGCTCCTTCGAGAAAGTTGAACAGACTTTTTGTTTTCTTGTCCGTAGTGAAAAACTTTTCATGAACAAGGTCTTCTGGGCATGCAGCTCTTGCTTTCTTCCAGATTGTTCTGAAATCTTCAAAAGAGATTTCAGGATAGTTAACCATTTGTTGAACGTCAATTGGAACGTCAAACCTTTGGTCTCTGTGGGCTTCTTTGACTTTTTGAATTTTTGGTCGAAGAAGTGGTTGGTTAGTCTTGCTTGTATCGTCTTGATAAGTGGCAAGGCTTAATCTTGCAGATGTTTCATTTCTGAATTTTTTGCAAGTAACTTTATCAACTTTACAGAAGGTTTCTGTAATTCCCCAGTCAGTATGAACACCGGCATGGGGTCCTTTATAGATTACATAAAATCTTTCAGCTTCTTTGTTAAGAGCTTTTTTGTAATCTGGTGTGAACTCCTGCACAGATTTGTTAGTGGGTGACAAAGTTGTCATTTTACTGATTCCTTCAGTACAAGGATTGGGATCAACCAATAAGCTAGTTTTTCCATTAGGAAGAGGAGTAGCTGTCTCCTTTATTATGCTTTTTAGCAAAGCATCAGCTTTCAACGGATTTGTTGATTCTTTACCAGGTGCCGTTTGCACTGGAATAGCCTTTGTTTTTGAGCTTTCGCTTTCCGGTACATTGGTGACCGTTGTTACTTGTTCATACAAGTTGATTTTCTGCTCAATTGCAGATAGCTCTATGAGGAGCATTTGTTTCTTCATCCTCAAAATGTTGAGGTCTTCCATTTTTGTAAACTCAATTTTTGTTTACTTTTCTCTCTAATCTCCTCCTCACTTTTTTGTAGGTGAAGTTTTTTGTGAGGAAATATGTCATGAGGATCATATCCTTTTATAGGGCTCGAGAGGAGCGAGTGAGATCATGGATGATGTAAGGCATACCTGAAGTCACGAGTGAGGCAGTCTGCCAGTACGTTTTTGTTTCCTGCGAGATGTTCAACAGCGAAAGTATATCGTGAGAACCACTCTTGCCATCGTATTAGCCGGCCTAATTTGTTATCTCCTGCAATCTTCGTTCGGAGGAAATAAGTAAAATTTTTATTATCTGTACGAACCAGGAAATTTACTGGTGTTAAATATACAGAGAATTTTGTAATAACTCTTTTTACAGCGAGTAATTCTTTTTCATTGCTATGGTAGTTTTTCTCAGCTGCTTTGAAACTGCCAGAGGTGTACCTGCAAATTTGTTCTTCGTTTTTGGGGTTTTTAGCTTTTAAAACACCTCCCCAAAATTCATCAGAAGCATCAGTTTCAATAATTAAACTGTCTTCAATGTTTGGAAGATAAAGTTTTGGAAATTTGATTAAAACTTTCTTTATCTTTTTGATGTAGTCTGTATCAGCATTTGACCAATTCCAGATGACATCTTTTTTTAATTTTACCTGTAAAGGTTTTCTCATGGCTGCAAGTTTTTCAATATATGTTTCAGCATAAGTTAAAACACCAAGAAATCTTTGCAGTTGTTTTTTGTCTTCTAAAACATTTGGAAAGTCATGTAAATGTTCAAGAATATGCTTTTGAGGACAATGAGTACCTTCATTTATTTCTAAACCCAAAAAATTGATTTTTGTTTTGAAAAGATGAGCTTTCTTTTTTGAAAGTATTATTCCATATTTTAAAATAGTTCTGAGAACCTGTGTGACATGAACATAGTGTTCTTGTTCATTTTTGCTGAAGATCATGATGTCATCAACGTATACAGTGCAGAAACCTTCAAGGCCTCGAAGAGCGTTCTGCATGTGTCTTTGAAAAATACTAGGAGCTTGTTTAAGCCCAAAGGGTAGTACTTTCCATTGAAAGAGTCCATCAGGACATGTGAAGGCAGTGAGAAGCTGCGATTCTTCATCAAGTAGAACTTGCCAGAAACCTGACTTGCAGTCGAAGCTTGAATAAATGTTTTTTCCTCGTAGAAGAGTCAAGAGTTTGTGCATATTGGGAAGATTATGTGAGTCTCCAATAGTTGCATCATTGATTGCTTTGTAATTGACAACCATGCGCTTCTTTCCTCTTCTTTTCCCTGCTTCTTTATTGACAAGAAAGACAGGAGACATATGAGGGGATTTTGATTCTATAATTAGTCTCATATCAAGTAATTCCTTGATTTGTTTGGAAAATTCTTCTCTATCTTGTAAAGAGTAAACCATAGGTTTTTGTCTAATAACCGTCTTGGGATTAATAAGCTTAATTGAAGCTTTCATCCATCCTTTGGTTTTATTTGGATCAATAGGATTTTCAGAACAAACTTTTTCAAGAAGATCTTCAATCTGTTTGAACCTGGTAGTTTGAATAGAAATAATCTTTTCTTTATTAATCCCTTCATGGGTTATATTAGTACCTGGAATTTGTTTTTCTTTAGAACCTTTTTCTTGAGTTTCAAGAAAACCTGGTTTTCCTTTGCTATAGGCTTCTGTAACCTTTTTTATAATTACCATATCTTTATTAAGATGAAAGGCGATTCTATCTATCCATTGTTGGTGAACCCTACGTGAAACGAACACGCAACCTTCTGATAGGATATGCCCTGACCAATAGTCACCATAGCATAGACTACAAGTGTTGGTGTACGGAATTTGTTTGATATTCTGACGTAGACTATCAATTTTTAAAGCTTAACCATTCACCATAACCCACTCTTTCCATTTTCTAAACCAGTGTTGGTGTTCGGAATTACAGAAATCAAACAAATAATTTAGTGGAAAGTCTCTGATACCAGGACATGGGTTTTCAATGACAAAACTCCAATTACATGATATTAGTCTTCTCGACAAATACACATGTATGTATGAATCATATCTGTATGATATTCCACAAAGAAGTGAATATGCGCAATGGATATCTGCTTACCTCATGAAAATTCCAATTATTGGAGAAACCTGTACAGACAGATGGAAAAAAGAAGTTACTGGAGAAATCCGGCAAACCAGTCTTTCTTATGCAACAAAAATTGCAAAAGAAGAAATTGATAGAATCTGTCAAGACAGATATAAACAACAAAAACTTAAAACAATAAGCTATCTACCCAAGCTGCAACCTTCAAGAAGAAGCATTAAAAAGAAACAAATTCTGTACACCAACACTGGTATCAGAGCCTTGTTAAAAAATGGTACTACATTATAATAAAACACTTTACAGTGAATTATTTGAAGAAATTCGTAATACAGAGAATGAGATTTCTCAACATAAAGATATACTTTTAAGTAATAAAAAAGATTTAGTGCATATAAATTTCAGAATTCTACAAGCACAAAATAAACATACTCACGAATATATACCAACCATGGTTAATATTTATAAGGTCAATCAACTACAGCATATTTCAGATATTACTTTTTGTCAAAGAAATATGAACTCTGGGCAAATTCATCACGATTCTATCTACAAAACACTTATTCATAAGGTCACTTCTTTCAAAGTGATGTATAAAAGATAAAGTTTTATCTATATTTGCAGATTTCAAATCTAGAGCAAATTTTGGATAGACTGAAAACATAAATTTTTGGTATGCAAGGTTTCCCCTAGCAGCACCTAAGATGCAGTCCTGTCTGTCAGTAATTCTGTTGTCAGTTAAGGCCATTTTTATGGGAGAATTTATTCCTTCTTGGAATTGGGATCAAAATTTTTACAGCTCCGATATGGACCATTCTTACTTTTGATCTAATCTCAACTGGAATACTTTTTAAGTTATTGTTTATTTGTTCTTTAGTCAAAAGGGGTAGAAAGACAGCTCCTATTGTGTCTTTTATGTCTACAGACATTTCTTTAGTACTAACAAAGTAGAAAATTTCATTTTTCCTTTTAAGCGGATTTAAAATACTAAGTTTAGAAGGAACATTTTTGAAAATGTTTTCTTTCTTTATTTTTAAATCTGTTTTCTTGACCCGAGAGAGAAGATCTTGTTTTATTAAGAGGTTTGCATGAAAACCGTCTTCATCCTCAACATAAGTTAGGATTTGTTTTTCTTCTGAATCATTTTCTTCAGAATTGTTGAAAATTTCTTTATTCATGTTTAAGAAATGTTAACAAGTTAAAATCCTTTTTCTGAGTTCTGAAACTGAGTTTAAAGCTTTATCAAGGTGTTCTTGATGCATTTTTTGCCTATGAAGGAGGTACTTACGTATATTAACCATGGTTGGTATATATTCGTGAGTATGTTTATTTTGTGCTTGTAGAATTCTGAAATTTATATGCACTAAATCTTTTTTATTACTTAAAAGTATATCTTTATGTTGAGAAATCTCATTCTCTGTATTACGAATTTCTTCAAATAATTCACTGTAAAGTGTTTTATTATAATGTAGTACCATTTTTTAACAAGGCTCTGATACCAGTGTTGGTGTACGGAATTTGTTTTGTATATTTTGTATGTTTAGAAGGAAATAGATGCAAAGAATTGTAAAGAGAAAACTCATTAATCAATAAGTGTTTTGTAGTAGGAGTATTACTTACATAGATAGAAACTATTCAAGCCAGCCTGTGTCAATCATTGGTCTATGTGGTTGCTTTCCCTGTTGGCCTCATGCCTGTGGTACTGTTGACCATCGTCGACCTGACACTCTGTCACTTACAGGTTTCATGACTCTATTTTGTAAGAACACTCAAGTATAACAAAACAAAGATTTATTGATAAAAGAGCTCCCGAAATTGGAGTACTCCTATAATATTTTACATCTCTCCCTTCTAAGGGAGATTTTTACTCACAAGACATTGAACTGAAAATTTACAAGATAGAGAGTGTTTTTGTTGCACTCGTTATCGCGATGATCTTTTTTCCAAAACATAACTCTCAATTTATAGATATATTGAGAGGGTCTGATCCTTGCCTATTATGTCAGGCATGACGTTTTTATCCACTAAAGATTACATTATTGTGGACAGCTGGAAAGCTTTTAATAATGGAGAAAAGGCATTATTATTTTGAGTGGTGGGGCCATTTGACACGTGAAGCATCTTTCTTTAAGACGATGAGGATTTGTCATCTTCAGAGGGGGGTCCCTCCTTTGTCTCCGAATCTTTGCAATCGCAAAAGTGACAAAGATGTTCTTCCAAAAGTTGTTCTGCATGTCGGCAGAAGTGTTGGCGTGTAGCATTGGATACTTCCATGCTATTGTTGATGAATTTTTCTCCAAACTTGGAGGCTTGACGAAGATCTTCTTGGCTGGTGTTGTTGTAACTCCAGCTTGTAATTATACAATGTGAATCGGTATAATTAATCTTCTTTTTTGAACCAGAGATAATTTCAATGATTTTTTCTGATATTCTTCTTAAACCATTGATGCGGTTAGGATGAAGAATTTCTGTGAAAGGTAGATCTTTATCTTCCATTGGTTGAGATTGTTCAATCTCTCTATTGGCTTTAGAAAGACCAATTTCCAGAAAGTGGTATGGAGAAAGAGTTGATTCTTGAATCCATTCTGGGAGTGAAGAGATGCATCTGATGTAGATCGGATTATCTTTTGCTTTAAGTACTTTCTTTCGAAAGTTCTTAATGGATTCTACCATGCTGCTTGGGAAGAATTTGAGTTCTTGAAGGTTGCAGTTTGGGTAGATATTGTCGATTAGTCCAGCTTGAAAGGCTTGGTAGACTAATTTTGGATCTGCTCCTTCGAGAAAGTTGAACAGACTTTATGTTTTCTTGTCCGTAGTGAAAAACTTTTCATGAACAAGGTCTTCTGGGCATGCAGCTCTTGCTTTCTTCCAGATTGTTCTGAAATCTTCAAAAGAGATTTCAGGATAGTTAACCATTTGTTGAACGTCAATTGGAACGTCAAACCTTTGGTCTCTGTGGGCTTCTTTGACTTTTTGAATTTTTGGTCGAAGAAGTGGTTGGTTAGTCTTGCTTGTATCGTCTTGATAAGTGGCAAGGCTTAATCTTGCAGATGTTTCATTTCTGAATTTTTTGCAAGTAACTTTATCAACTTTACAGAAGGTTTCTGTAATTCCCCAATCAGTATGAACACCGGCATGGGGTCCTTTATAGATTACATAAAATCTTTCAGCTTCTTTGTTAAGAGCTTTTTTGTAATCTGGTGTGAACTCCTGCACAGATTTGTTAGTGGGTGACAAAGTTGTCATTTTACTGATTCCTTCAGTACAAGGATTGGGATCAACCAATAAGCTAGTTTTTCCATTAGGAAGAGGAGTAGCTGTCTCCTTTATTATGCTTTTTAGCAAAGCATCAGCTTTCAACGGATTTGTTGATTCTTTACCAGGTGCCGTTTGCACTGGAATAGCCTTTGTTTTTGAGCTTTCGCTTTCCGGTACATTGGTGACCGTTGTTACTTGTTCATACAAGTTGATTTTCTGCTCAATTGCAGATAGCTCTATGAGGAGCATTTGTTTCTTCATCCTCAAAATGTTGAGGTCTTCCATTTTTGTAAACTCAATTTTTGTTTACTTTTCTCTCTAATCTCCTCCTCACTTTTTTGTAGGTGAAGTTTTTTGTGAGGAAATATGTCATGAGGATCATATCCTTTTATAGGGCTCGAGAGGAGCGAGTGAGATCATGGATGATGTAAGGCATACCTGAAGTCACGAGTGAGGCAGTCTGCCAGTACGTTTTTGTTTCCTGCGAGATGTTCAACAGCGAAAGTATATCGTGAGAACCACTCTTGCCATCGTATTAGCCGGCCTAATTTGTTATCTCCTGCAATCTTCGTTCGGAGGAAATAAGTAAAATTTTTATTATCTGTACGAACCAGGAAATTTACTGGTGTTAAATATACAGAGAATTTTGTAATAACTCTTTTTACAGCGAGTAATTCTTTTTCATTGCTATGGTAGTTTTTCTCAGCTGCTTTGAAACTGCCAGAGGTGTACCTGCAAATTTGTTCTTCGTTTTTGGGGTTTAGCTTTTAAAACACCTCCCCAAAATTCATCAGAAGCATCAGTTTCAATAATTAAACTGTCTTCAATGTTTGGAAGATAAAGTTTTGGAAAATTGATTAAAACTTTCTTTATCCATTGCTATGAGTTCATCCGGTGTTCATAATGGTTGGTATATATCCATTGCTATGAGTTCATCCGGTGTAAATTGATAGAATCTGTCAAGACAGATATAAACTACAAAAACTTAAAACAATAAGCAAAGATTGTTGTAGCATTCTCTCTGATTTCAAAAACTTTGATATTGGAAAGAAAAATTATAATAAGAAAAAGTATAAAAACAAAAAGAAATTCAAATCTTTTTGGAAAAAGAAAAGAAGAAAATTTTCACCAGGAAAATACTTCAAAAAACCTTCAAAAGAAACACCTAAGAAGACTACTTCCTGTCCGCTAGAAATATCTTTAGAAATATCTTTTGAAATACCAAGGTAATGGCATATTTTCGAAGTTTTTAAGAGACATCTTGCAATGATCTGGTTGAGATTATTGCAATGATTTACAATTGTTTGAATACCAGCTTTTCCAGAAGTAGAGAAAACGTATTCTTTCTTTTCAGTATTGTCGTCAAGGGTTTTGATTTTTACTGTTTTACCTTTTTTTATAAAAATGATAACTCTTTAGTAATGTCTGCAATAATTTTTGCAGATGCTACTTCTAACTGTGTAGTGGTTACGTATTTAACGGCCGTTAAGTCAAAGTTTATAATCAGCCCATCTATTTTTTCATTAAGGAGGTTGATTGATCTATTTAGCTTGGGTATCGAGGTCATCCTATCAGTTGTTTTAACTGCTCTTGTATATTAGTGATCTTAAGGTTGTTTTCTTTAAGAGTGCCTTCAATATTTGCCTTTTTGGCGACTTCTTCAACAAAATGGTTGTTTTTTAAAGAGTTTTCTAAAAGAATAGAATGTTTGTCAATAAAACACTCAAAGAAATTGGGTACGGAATGGTTAATCTCCTGGTATTTCTATTCAAACTACCAGGTTCAAACAGATTTTGAATTTATGTCTTGCCTGGTATTTTGATAAATTGATATGATTCATACAACACTGGTATAATTCATATCTGTCTTCAATTGGGTACGCAAAAGTGGTATGAAGCATTCAAACTACCAGTAAGTTAGGATTTGTTTTTCTTCTGAATCATTTTCTTCAGAATTGTTGAAAATTTCTTTATTCATGTTTAAGAAATATTAACAAGTTAAAATCCTTTTTCTGAGTTCTGAAACTGAGTTTAAAGCTTTATCAAGGTGTTCTTGATGCATTTTTTGCCTATGAAGGAGGTACTTACGTATATTAACCATGGTTGGTATATATTCGTGAGTATGTTTATTTTGTGCTTGTAGAATTCTGAAATTTATATGCACTAAATCTTTTTAAGATTGTTGTAGCATTCTCTCTGATTTCAAAAACTTTGATATTGGAAAGAAAAATTATAATAAGAAAAAGTATAAAAACAAAAAGAAATTCAAATCTTTTTGGAAAAAGAAAAGAAGAAAATTTTCACCAGGAAAATACTTCAAAAAACCTTCAAAAGAAACACCTAAGAAGACTACTTCCTGTCCGCAAGGAAAGAAAAAATGTAGGTGTTTTAATCAACCATTATGAAAGAAGTGACCTTATAAATAATGGGAAGAATTTTGTTGGTAAAACAATAAGCAAAGGAATTACTTGGATTGGGGCTGATTAAAACTTTCTTTTTGATGTAGTCTGTATCAGCATTTGACCAATTCCAGATGACATCTTTTTTTAATTTTACCTGTAAAGGTTTTCTCATGGCTGCAATTTTTTCAATATATGTTTCAGCATAAGTTAAAACACCAAGAAATCTTTGCAGTTGTTTTTTGTCTTCTAAAACATTTGGAAAGTCATGTAAATGTTCAAGAATATGCTTTTGAGGACAATGAGTACCTTCATTTATTTCTAAACCCAAAAAATTGATTTTTGTTTTGAAAAGATGAGCTTTCTTTTTTGAAAGTATTATTCCATATTTTAAAATAGTTCAGAGAACCTGTGTGACATGAACATAGTGTTCTTGTTCATTTTTGTTGAAGATCATGATGTCATCAACGTATACAGTGCAGAAACCTTCAAGGCCTCGAAGAGCGTTCTGCATGTGTCTTTGAAAAATACTAGGAGCTTGTTTAAGCCCAAAGGGTAGTACTTTCCATTGAAAGAGTCCATCAGGACATGTGAAGGCAGTGAGAAGCTGCGATTCTTCATCAAGTAGAACTTGCCAGAAACCTGACTTGCAGTCGAAGCTTGAATAAATGTTTTTTCCTCGTAGAAGAGTCAAGAGTTCGTGCATATTGGGAAGATTATGTGAGTCTCCAATAGTTGCATCATTGATTGCTTTGTAATTGACAACCATGCGCTTCTTTCCTCTTCTTTTCTCTGCTTCTTTATTGACAAGAAAGGCAGGAGACATCTTTTTTTAATCAGAAAGTTGGTGTACGGAATTTGTTTAGAAGGAACAAATTTTGGGAAGAACTCATATGCCTGTCCACGATTTTATGTATAAAAGAAATATGAGTTCATAACCTGAAAGATTTTATGTAATCTAAAAAGGACCCCATGCCGGTGTTCATACTGACTGGGGAATTACAGAAACCTTCTGTAAAGTTGATAAAGTTACTTGCAAAAAATTCAGAAATGAAACATCTGCAAGATTAAGCCTTGCCACTTATCAAGACGATACAAGCAAGACTAACCAACCACTTCTTCGACCAAAAATTCAAAAAGTCAAAGAAGCCCACAGAGACCAAAGGTTTGACGTTCCAATTGACGTTCAACAAATGGTTAACTATCCTGAAATCTCTTTTGAAGATTTCAGAACAATCTGGAAGAAAGCAAGAGCTGCATGCCCAGAAGACCTTGTTCATGAAAAGTTTTTCACTACGGACAAGAAAACAAAAAGTCTGTTCAACTTTCTCGAAGGAGCAGATGCAAAATTAGTCT
Source organism: Lactuca virosa (assembly GCF_052849685.1). Lineage (NCBI taxonomy): Eukaryota > Viridiplantae > Streptophyta > Magnoliopsida > Asterales > Asteraceae > Lactuca > Lactuca virosa. The sequence continues at coordinate 113,685,668 of NC_136427.1, read as the reverse complement.
ACCAAGCCTTTCTTAAGAAATACTCACCTCCCAATCCATGTATTGGAAACCCTGACTTAGGAAGCTCAAAAGACTCCCAGAAAATCGATATTTTCAAAAAAGAGCAAAAATAAAAGTAACAATCTCTGAGAAACTTGAGAAATATTTCTTTAACCTTCAATATGAAGATTATGATAAGGCTGACCAAAAACTTATTCAGCTTTTATGTTTAGAAACTGAAGAATGCGAAGAATTGTATCAAAAAGAACCCAAACTTTTTGATCAATATTTTAGAATGACTAAAATAGATGAACCTGATACTGAATCAGAACAAGAAGATAACTTTAAGACTAATACAAAAACTGTAAAGTTCGAATATTCAGATATGGAAGATGATGAAGCAGAATCTTCTTATACAGCCGCTAGAAGAAGCAATAAAAAGAAATATGAGTTCAAAATGCCTGTCCACAATGGTATTCCAAATAGTGGTCAAGGATCCAATACGATCAATGTACTCAATATTGATTGTATCCAAGATCTAAAACTCAGAGAAAGAGTTGTAGAAAAATGGGTTACTGAGATTTCACTAATCTTACAGACAAACCCAGATGAATTTGAAAAAGCAAAAAATGTTCTACTACTTTTAGAACACAAAACTGATGGAATTGTGCAAAAATTCCTAAGAAACAATAATTGGAATGAAGAAATGCATGGTTCAGATCTTTTTGATAATATCATAAATGTCATATACACTACTTTCTTAGGTCTTGATTATATTTCTAATAAAGACTTCACCATTAATAAGAAAGTTGACATAGCAAGAGTTTCAATGACAAAACTCCAATTACATGATATTAGTCTTCTCGACAAATACACATGTATGTATGAATCATATCTGTATGATATTCCACAAAGAAGTGAATATGCGCAATGGATATCTGCTTACCTCATGAAAATTCCAATTATTGGAGAAACCTGTACAGACAGATGGAAAAAAGAAGTTACTGGAGAAATCCAGCAAACCAGTCTTTCTTATGCAACAAAAATTGCAAAAGAAGAAATTGATAGAATCTGTCAAGACAGATATAAACAACAAAAACTTAAAACAATAAGCAAAGATTGTTGTAGCATTCTCTCTGATTTCAAAAACTTTGATATTGGAAAGAAAAATTATAATAAGAAAAAGTATAAAAACAAAAAGAAATTCAAATCTTTTTGGAAAAAGAAAAGAAGAAAATTTTCACCAGGAAAATACTTCAAAAAACCTTCAAAAGAAACACCTAAGAAGACTACTTCCTGTCCGCAAGGAAAGAAAAAATGTAGGTGTTGGATCTGCAATGAAGAAGGACACTACGCCAATGAATGTCCAAATAGAAAAAAATACCCAGACAAAGTCAAGGTTTTACAAACCGCTAACAATGGGGGCTATGAAGCTCTTGAAGAAGAGTATGATGGTACACAACATGTTTTTATATATCATGTTGAGACAGAATCTTCATCAGACACTGATGAATACGAATCAACAACGGATGACTTAGACTAGTCCCATACAAACCCCACTTTTCAGAGAGGAGGAGATTAACCATTTTTGCGTAAACCTCCAGAAGATTGATGATTCCCTTATCATGAATCTTACTAATCCAAACTCTATCTATGTTTCTACTTTCCTTAACTTTAAAGGATATAAAAAATTTAGAGTACATTGTTTTGTAGACACAGGTGCATCTTTATGTCTTGCAAGCAAATTCATCATTCCGGATGAACTCTGGGAAAACGCTCCCAAAGAAATTAGTGCCACTATTGCAAATGGTGAAACCATAAAAATTAATAAAGTTTGTAGAAACATTAATCTCGAACTTTCAGGAGAACATTTCAACGTTCCCACTATTTACCAACAAAATTCAGGAATTGATATCATAATTGGAAACAACTTCTGTCAAGTTTATGGACCATTCATACAATGGATAGATAGAATCGCCTTTCATCTTAATAAAGATATGGTAATTATAAAAAAGGTTACAGAAGCCTATAGCAAAGGAAAACCAGGTTTTCTTGAAACTCAAGAAAAAGGTTCTAAAGAAAAACAAATTCCAGGTACTAATATAACCCATGAAGGGATTAATAAAGAAAAGATTATTTCTATTCAAACTACCAGGTTCAAACAGATTGAAGATCTTCTTGAAAAAGTTTGTTCTGAAAATCCTATTGATCCAAATAAAACCAAAGGATGGATGAAAGCTTCAATGAAGCTTATTAATCCCAAGACGGTTATTAGAGAAAAACCTATGGTTTACTCTTTACAAGATAGAGAAGAATTTTCCAAACAAATCAAGGAATTACTTGATATAAGACTAATTATAGAATCAAAATCCCCTCATATGTCTCCTGCCTTTCTTGTCAATAAAGAAGCAGAGAAAAGAAGAGGAAAGAAGCGCATGGTTGTCAATTACAAAGCAATCAATGATGCAACTATTGGAGACTCACATAATCTTCCCAATATGCACGAACTCTTGACTCTTCTACGAGGAAAAAACATTTATTCAAGCTTCGACTGCAAGTCAGGTTTCTGGCAAGTTCTACTTGATGAAGAATCGCAGCTTCTCACTGCCTTCACATGTCCTGATGGACTCTTTCAATGGAAACTACTACCCTTTGGGCTTAAACAAGCTCCTAGTATTTTTCAAAGACACATGCAGAACGCTCTTCGAGGCCTTGAAGGTTTCTGCACTGTATATGTTGATGACATCATGATCTTCAGCAAAAATGAACAAGAACACTATGTTCATGTCACACAGGTTCTCAGAACTATTTTAAAATATGGAATAATACTTTCAAAAAAGAAAGCTCATCTTTTCAAAACAAAAATCAATTTTTTGGGTTTAGAAATAAATGAAGGTACTCATTGTCCTCAAAAGCATATTCTTGAACATTTACATGACTTTCCAAATGTTTTAGAAGACAAAAAACAACTGCAAAGATTTCTTGGTGTTTTAACTTATGCTGAAACATATATTGAAAAACTTGCAGCCATGAGAAAACCTTTACAGGTAAAATTAAAAAAAGATGTCATCTGGAATTGGTCAAATGCTGATACAGACTACATCAAAAAGATAAAGAAAGTTTTAATCAATTTTCCAAAACTTTATCTTCCAAACATTGAAGACAGTTTAATTATTGAAACTGATGCTTCTGATGAATTTTGGGGAGGTGTTTTAAAAGCTAAAAACCCCAAAAACGAAGAACAAATTTGTAGGTACACCTCTGGCAGTTTCAAAGCAGCTGAGAAAAACTACCATAGCAATGAAAAAGAATTACTCGCTGTAAAAAGAGTTATTACAAAATTCTCTGTATATTTAACACCAGTAAATTTCCTGGTTCGTACAGATAATAAAAATTTTACTTATTTCCTCCGAACGAAGATTGCAGGAGATAACAAATTAGGCCGGCTAATACGATGGCAAGAGTGGTTCTCACGATATACTTTCGCTGTTGAACATCTCGCAGGAAACAAAAACGTACTGGCAGACTGCCTCACTCGTGACTTCAGGTATGCCTTACATCATCCATGATCTCACTCGCTCCTCTCGAGCCCTATAAAAGGATATGATCCTCATGACATATTTCCTCACAAAAAACTTCACCTACAAAAAAGTGAGGAGGAGATTAGAGAGAAAAGTAAACAAAAATTGAGTTTACAAAAATGGAAGACCTCAACATTTTGAGGATGAAGAAACAAATGCTCCTCATAGAGCTATCTGCAATTCAGCAGAAAATCAACTTGTATGAACAAGTAACAACGGTCACCAATGTACCGGAAAGCGAAAGCTCAAAAACAAAGGCTATTCCAGTGCAAACGGCACCTGGTAAAGAATCAACAAATCCGTTGAAAGCTGATGCTTTGCTAAAAAGCATAATAAAGGAGACAGCTACTCTTCTTCCTAATGGAAAAACTAGCTTATTGGTTGATCCCAATCCTTGTACTGAAGGAATCAGTAAAATGACAACTTTGTCATCCACTAACAAATCTGTGCAGGAGTTCACACCAGATTACAAAAAAGCTCTTAACAAAGAAGCTGAAAGATTTTATGTAATCTATAAAGGACCCCATGCCGGTGTTCATACTGGCTGGGGAATTACAGAAACCTTCTGTAAAGATGATAAAGTTACTTGCAAAAAATTCAGAAATGAAACATCTGCAAGATTAAGCCTTGCCACTTATCAAGACGATACAAGCAAGACTAACCAACCACTTCTTCGACCAAAAATTCAAAAAGTCAAAGAAGCCCACAGAGACCAAAGGTTTGACGTTCCAATTGACGTTCAACAAATGGTTAACTATCCTGAAATCTCTTTTGAAGATTTCAGAACAATCTGGAAGAAAGCAAGAGCTGCATGCCCAGAAGACCTTGTTCATGAAAAGTTTTTCACTACGGACAATAAAACAAAAAGTCTGTTCAACTTTCTCGAAGGAGCAGATGCAAAATTAGTCTACCAAGCCTTTCAAGCTGGACTAATCGACAATATCTACCCAAGCTGCAACCTTCAAGAACTCAAATTCTTCCCAAGCAGCATGGTAGAATCCATTAAGAACTTTCGAAAGAAAGTACTTAAAGCAAAAGATAATCCGATCTACATCAGATGCATCTCTTCACTCCCAGAATGGATTCAAGAATCAACTCTTTCTCCATACCACTTTCTGGAAATTGGTCTTTCTAAAGCCAAGAGAGAGATTGAACAATCTCAACCAATGGAAGATAAAGATCTACCTTTCACAGAAATTCTTCATCCTAACCGCATCAATGGTTTAAGAAGAATATCAGAAAAAATCATTGAAATTATCTCTGGTTCAAAAAAGAAGATTAATTATACCGATTCACATTGTATAATTACAAGCTGGAGTTACAACAACACCAGCCAAGAAGATCTTCGTCAAGCCTCCAAGTTTGGAGAAAAATTCATGAACAATAGCATGGAAGTATCCAATGCTACACGCCAACACTTCTGCCGACATGCAGAACAACTTTTCGAAGAACATCATTGTCACTTTTGCGATTGCAAAGATTCGGAGACAAAGGAGGGACCCCCCTCTGAAGATGACAAATCCTCATCATCTTAAAGAAAGATGCTTCACGTGTCAAATGGCCCCACCACTCAAAATAATAATGCCTTTTCTCCATTATTAAAAGCTTTCCAGCTGTCCACAATAATGTAATCTTTAGTGGATAAAAACGTCATGCCTGACATAATAGGTAAGGATCAGACCCTCTCAATATATCTATAAATTGAGAGTTATGTTTTGGAAAAAAGATCATCGCGATAACGAGTGCAACAAAAACACTCTCTATCTTGTAAATTTTCAGTTCAATGTCTTGTGAGTAAAAATCTCCCTTAGAAGGGAGAGATGTAAAATATTATAGGAGTACTCCCATTTCGGGAGCTCTTTTATCAATAAATCTTTGTTTTGTTATACTTGAGTGTTCTTACAAAATAGAGTCATGAAACCTGTAAGTGACAGAGTGTCAGGTCGACGATGGTCAACAGTACCACATGCATGAGGCCAACAGGGAAAGCAACCACATAGACCAATGATTGACACAGGCTGGCTTGAATAGTTTCTATCTATGTAAGTAATACTCCTACTACAAAACACTTATTGATTAATGAGTTTTCTCTTTACAATTCTTTGCATCTATTTCCTTCTAAACATACAAAATATACAAAACAAATTCCGTACACCAACATTGGTATATCCTTTAAAGTTAAGGAAAGTAGAAACATAGATAGAGTTTGGATTAGTAAGATTCATGATAAGGAAATCATCAATCTTCTGGAGGTTTACGCAAAAATGGTTAATCTCCTCCTCTCTGAAAAGTGGGGTTTGTATGGGACTAGTCTGAGTCATCCGTTGTTGATTCGTATTCATCACTGTCTGATGAAGATTTTGTCTCAACATGATATATAAAAACATGTTGTGTACCATCATACTCTTCTTCAAGAGCTTCATAGCCCCCATTGTTAGCGGTTTGTAAAACCTTGACTTTGTCTGGGTATTTTTTTCTATTTGGACATTCATTGGCGTAGTGTCCTTCTTCATTGCAGATCCAACACCTACATTTTTTCTTTCCTTGCGGACAGGAAGTAGTCTTCTTAGGTGTTTCTTTTAAAGGTTTTTTGAAGTATTTTCCTGGTGAAAATTTTCTTCTTTTCTTTTTCCAAAAAGATTTGAATTTCTTTTTGTTTTTATACTTTTTCTTATTATAATTTTTCTTTCCAATATCAAAGTTTTTGAAATCAGAGAGAATGCTACAACAATCTTTGCTTATTGTTTTAAGTTTTTGTTGTTTATATCTGTCTTGACAGATTCTATCAATTTCTTCTTTTGCAATTTTTGTTGCATAAGAAAGACTGGTTTGCTGGATTTCTCCAGTAACTTCTTTTTTCCATCTGTCTGTACAGGTTTCTCCAATAATTGGAATTTTCATGAGGTAAGCAGATATCCATTGCGCATATTCACTTCTTTGTGGAATATCATACAGATATGATTCATACATACATGTGTATTTGTCGAGAAGACTAATATCATGTAATTGTAGTTTTGTCATTGAAACTCTTGCTATGTCAACTTTCTTATTAATGGTGAAGTCTTTATTAGAAATATAATCAAGACCTAAGAAAGTAGTGTATATGACATTTATGATATTATCAAAAAGATCTGAACCATGCATTTCTTCATTCCAATTATTGTTTCTTAGGAATTTTTGCACAATTCCATCAGTTTTGTGTTCTAAAAGTAGTAGAACATTTTTTGCTTTTTCAAATTCATCTGGGTTTGTCTGTAAGATTAGTGAAATCTCAGTAACCCATTTTTCTACAACTCTTTCTCTGAGTTTTAGATCTTGGATACAATCAATATTGAGTACATTGATCGTATTGGATCCTTGACCACTATTTGGAATACCATTGTGGACAGGCATTTTGAACTCATATTTCTTTTTATTGCTTCTTCTAGCGGCTGTATAAGAAGATTCTGCTTCATCATCTTCCATATCTGAATATTCGAACTTTACAGTTTTTGTATTAGTCTTAAAGTTATCTTCTTGTTCTGATTCAGTATCAGGTTCATCTATTTTAGTCATTCTAAAATATTGATCAAAAAGTTTGGGTTCTTTTTGATACAATTCTTCGCATTCTTCAGTTTCTAAACATAAAAGCTGAATAAGTTTTTGGTCAGCCTTATCATAATCTTCATATTGAAGGTTAAAGAAATATTTCTCAAGTTTCTCAGAGATTGTTTCTTTCATTTTTGCTCTTTTTTGAAAATATCGATTTTCTGGGAGTCTTTTGAGCTTCCTAAGTCAGGGTTTCCAATACTTGGATTGGGAGGTGAGTATTTCTTAAGACCTGAATATTTTCCAGTTTTGGTTTTTTTTTCTATGATGGGAATATTCTTGATGTGTTCAAGAATGTCTTTATTACAAGGGCAAGAGTCAATCTTTTCAGATAACTCTTTAGTAATGTCTGCAATAATTTTTGCAGATGCTACTTCTAACTGTGTAGTGGTTACGTATTTAACGGCCGTTAAGTCAAAGTTTATAATCAGCCCATCTATTTTTTCATTAAGGAGGTTGATTGATCTATTTAGCTCGGGTATCGAGGTCATCCTATCAGTTGTTTTAACTGCTCTTGTATATTAGTGATCTTAAGGTTGTTTTCTTTAAGAGTGCCTTCAATATTTGCCTTTTTGGCGACTTCTTCAACAAAATGGTTGTTTTTTAAAGAGTTTTCTAAAAGAATAGAATGTTTGTCAATAGACTGGGTTAGCTTGATAGTTAGTTTAGTTTGTCTTTCAATAACTTCGAAGAATTTTTCAAAATTATTTTTATCAAGATTATTTTTAACCAAAATGGCTAAATCGTTTTTAAATTGGTTAAAAGGTATTTTATTTTTAGAAATATCTTTAGAAATATCTTTTGAAATACCAAGGTAATGGCATATTTTCGAAGTTTTTAAGAGACATCTTGCAATGATCTGGTTGAGATTATTGCAATGATTTACAATTGTTTGAATACCAGCTTTTCCAGAAGTAGAGAAAACGTATTCTTTCTTTTCAGTATTGTAGTCAAAAGACAGCTCCTATTGTTTATTTGTTCTTTAGTCAAAATATACAACCTGGCTCTGATACCAATGTTGGTGTACGGAATTTGTTTTGTATATTTTGTATGTTTAGAAGGAAATAGATGCAAAGAATTGTAAAGAGAAAACTCATTAATCAATAAGTGTTTTGTAGTAGGAGTATTACTTACATAGATAGAAACTATTCAAGCCAGCCTGTGCCAATCATTGGTCTATGTGGTTGCTTTCCCTGTTGGCCTCATGCCTGTGGTACTGTTGACCATCGTCGACCTGACACTCTGTCACTTACAGGTTTCATGACTCTATTTTGTAAGAACACTCAAGTATAACAAAACAAAGATTTATTGATAAAAGAGCTCCCGAAATGGGAGTACTCCTATAATATTTTACATCTCTCCCTTCTAAGGGAGATTTTTACTCACAAGACATTGAACTGAAAATTTACAAGATAGAGAGTGTTTTTGTTGCACTCGTTATCGCGATGATCTTTTTTCCAAAACATAACTCTCAATTTATAGATATATTGAGAGGGTCTGATCCTTGCCTATTATGTCAGGCATGACGTTTTTATCCACTAAAGATTACATTATTGTGGACAGCTGGAAAGCTTTTAATAATGGAGAAAAGGCATTATTATTTTGAGTGGTGGGGCCATTTGACACGTGAAGCATCTTTCTTTAAGATGATGAGGATTTGTCATCTTCAGAGGGGGGTCCCTCGTTTGTCTCCGAATCTTTGCAATCGCAAAAGTGACGAAGATGTTCTTCGAAAAGTTGTTCTGCATGTCGGCAGAAGTGTTGGCGTGTAGCATTGGATACTTCCATGCTATTGTTGATGAATTTTTCTCCAAACTTGGAGGCTTGACGAAGATCTTCTTTGTTGGTGTTGTTGTAACTCCAGCTTGTAATTATACAATGTGAATCGGTATAATTAATCTTCTTTTTTGAACCAGAGATAATTTCAATGATTTTTTCTGATATTCTTCTTAAACCATTGATGCGGTTAGGATGAAGAATTTCTGTGAAAGGTAGATCTTTATCTTCCATTGGTTGAGATTGTTCAATCTCTCTATTGGCTTTAGAAAGACCAATTTCCAGAAAGTGGTATGGAGAAAGAGTTGATTCTTGAATCCATTCTGGGAGTGAAGAGATGCATCTGATGTAGATCGGATTATCTTTTGCTTTAAGTACTTTCTTTCGAAAGTTCTTAATGGATTCTACCATGCTGCTTGGGAAGAATTTGAGTTCTTGAAGGTTGCAGCTTGGGTAGATATTGTCGATTAGTCCAGCTTGAAAGGCTTGGTAGACTAATTTTGCATCTGCTCCTTCGAGAAAGTTGAACATACTTTTTGTTTTCTTGTCCGTAGTGAAAAACTTTTCATGAACAAGGTCTTCTGGGCATGCAGCTCTTGCTTTCTTCCAGATTGTTCTGAAATCTTCAAAAGAGATTTCAGGATAGTTAACCATTTGTTGAACGTCAATTGGAACGTCAAACCTTTGGTCTCTGTGGGCTTCTTTGACTTTTTGAATTTTTGGTCGAAGAAGTGGTTGGTTAGTCTTGCTTGTATCGTCTTGATAAGTGGCAAGGCTTAATCTTGCAGATGTTTCATTTCTGAATTTTTTGCAAGTAACTTTATCAACTTTACAGAAGGTTTCTGTAATTCCCCAGTCAGTATGAACACCGGCATGGGGTCCTTTATAGATTACATAAAATCTTTCAGCTTCTTTGTTAAGAGCTTTTTTGTAATCTGGTGTGAACTCCTGCACAGATTTGTTAGTGGGTGACAAAGTTGTCATTTTACTGATTCCTTCAGTACAAGGATTGGGATCAACCAATAAGCTAGTTTTTCCATTAGGAAGAGGAGTAGCTGTCTCCTTTATTATGCCGTTTGCACTGGAATAGCCTTTGTTTTTGAGCTTTCGCTTTCCGGTACATTGGTGACCGTTGTTACTTGTTCATACAAGTTGATTTTCTGCTCAATTGCAGATAGCTCTATGAGGAGCATTTGTTTCTTCATCCTCAAAATGTTGAGGTCTTCCATTTTTGTAAACTCAATTTTTGTTTACTTTTCTCTCTAATCTCCTCCTCACTTTTTTGTAGGTGAAGTTTTTTGTGAGGAAATATGTCATGAGGATCATATCCTTTTATAGGGCTCGAGAGGAGCGAGTGAGATCATGGATGATGTAAGGCATACCTGAAGTCACGAGTGAGGCAGTCTGCCAGTACGTTTTTGTTTCCTGCGAGATGTTCAACAGCGAAAGTATATCGTGAGAACCACTCTTGCCATCGTATTAGCCGGCCTAATTTGTTATCTCCTGCAATCTTCGTTCGGAGGAAATAAGTAAAATTTTTATTATCTGTACGAACCAGGAAATTTACTGGTGTTAAATATACAGAGAATTTTGTAATAACTCTTTTTACAGCGAGTAATTCTTTTTCATTGCTATGGTAGTTTTTCTCAGCTGCTTTGAAACTGCCAGAGGTGTACCTGCAAATTTGTTCTTTGTTTTTGGGGTTTTTAGCTTTTAAAACACCTCCCCAAAATTCATCAGAAGCATCAGTTTCAATAATTAAACTGTCTTCAATGTTTGGAAGATAAAGTTTTGGAAAATTGATTAAAACTTTCTTTATCTTTTTGATGTAGTCTGTATCAGCATTTGACCAATTCCAGATGACATCTTTTTTTAATTTTACCTTTAAAGGTTTTCTCATGGCTGCAAGTTTTTCAATATATGTTTCAGCATAAGTTAAAACACCAAGAAATCTTTGCAGTTGTTTTTTGTCTTCTAAAACATTTGGAAAGTCATGTAAATGTTCAAGAATATGCTTTTGAGGACAATGAGTACCTTCATTTATTTCTAAACCCAAAAAATTGATTTTTGTTTTGAAAAGATGAGCTTTCTTTTTTGAAAGTATTATTCCATATTTTAAAATAGTTCTGAGAACCTGTGTGACATGAACATAGTGTTCTTGATGAATTTTCTTCAAAAAACCTTCAAAAGAAACACCTAAGAAGACTACTTCCTGTCCGCAAGGAAAGATAAAGTAATACTCCTACTACATCATATTTCAGATTTTACAGCTCCGATATGGACCATTCTTACTTTTGATCTAATCTCAACTGGAATACTTTTTAAGTTATTGTTTATTTGTTCTTTAGTCAAAAGGGGTAGAAAGACAGCTCCTATTGTGTATTTTATGTCTACAGACATTTCTTTAGTACTAACAAAGTAGAAAATTTCATTTTTCCTTTTAAGCGGATTTAAAATACTAAGTTTAGAAGGAACATTTTTGAAAATGTTTTCTTTCTTTATTTTTAAATCTGTTTTCTTGACCCGAGAGTCAATCTTTTCAGATAATAGGCATTTGATCTAATCTCAACTGGTATCACTGGTATTTCTATTCAAACTACCACTTTTGCGTACCCAATTGAAGACATATATGATTCATACAACACTCTCTATCTTGCATTTTGATAAATTGATAAAGCTTTAACTACCAGGTTCAAACCAGAAGATTCAAACTACCCAGTTTGAATAGAAATACCAGAGCTTTTTTCAGATAATAGCCATTTTTGCGTAAACCAGTGTTGTATAATTCATGTTTTTATCAGAGACTTTCCTCTTAATTTATGTCTTGCAAGCAAATTCATCATTCCGAATGAACTCTGGGAAAACGCTCCCAAAGAAATTAGTGCCACTATTGCAAATGGTGAAACCATAAAAATTAATAAAGTTTGTAGAAACATTAATCTCGAACTTTCAGGAGAACATTTCAACGTTCCCACTATTTACCAACAAAATTCAGGAATTGATATCATAATTGGAAACAACTTCTGTCAAGTTTATGGACCATTCATACAATGGATAGATAGAATCGCCTTTCATCTTAATAAAGATATGGTAATTATAAAAAAGGTTACAGAAGCCTATAGCAAAGGAAAACCAGGTTTTCTTGAAACTCAAGAAAAAGGTTCTAAAGAAAAACAAATTCCAGGTACTAATATAACCCATGAAGGGATTAATAAAGAAAAGATTATTTCTATTCAAACTACCAGGTTCAAACAGATTGAAGATCTTCTTGAAAAAGTTTGTTCTGAAAATCCTATTGATCCAAATAAAACCAAAGGATGGATGAAAGCTTCAATTAAGCTTATTAATCCCAAGACGGTTATTAGAGAAAAACCTATGGTTTACTCTTTACAAGATAGAGAAGAATTTTCCAAACAAATCAAGGAATTACTTGATATGAGACTAATTATAGAATCAAAATCCCCTCATATGTCTCCTGCCTTTCTTGTCAATAAAGAAGCAGAGAAAAGAAGAGGAAAGAAGCGCATGGTTGTCAATTACAAAGCAATCAATGATGCAACTATTGGAGACTCACATAATCTTCCCAATATGCACGAACTCTTGACTCTTCTACGAGGAAAAAACATTTATTCAAGCTTCGACTGCAAGTCATGTTTCTGGCAAGTTCTACTTGATGAAGAATCGCAGCTTCTCACTGCCTTCACATGTCCTGATGGACTCTTTCAATGGAAAGTACTACCCTTTGGGCTTAAACAAGCTCCTAGTATTTTTCAAAGACACATGCAGAACGCTCTTCGAGGCCTTGAAGGTTTCTGCACTGTATACGTTGATGACATCATGATCTTCAGCAAAAATGAACAAGAACACTATGTTCATGTCACACAGGTTCTCAGAACTATTTTAAAATATGGAATAATACTTTCAAAAAAGAAAGCTCATCTTTTCAAAACAAAAATCAATTTTTTGGGTTTAGAAATAAATGAAGGTACTCATTGTCCTCAAAAGCATATTCTTGAACATTTACATGACTTTCCAAATGTTTTAGAAGACAAAAAACAACTGCAAAGATTTCTTGGTGTTTTAACTTATGCTGAAACATATATTGAAAAACTTCCAGCCATGAGAAAACCTTTACAGGTAAAATTAAAAAAAGATGTCATCTGGAATTGGTCAAATGCTGATACAGACTACATCAAAAAGATAAAGAAAGTTTTAATCAATTTTCCAAAACTTTATCTTCCAAACATTGAAGACAGTTTAATTATTGAAACTGATGCTTCTGATGAATTTTGGGGAGGTGTTTTAAAAGCTAAAAACCCCAAAAACGAAGAACAAATTTGCAGGTACACCTCTGGCAGTTTCAAAGCAGCTGAGAAAAACTACCATAGCAATGAAAAAGAATTACTCGCTGTAAAAAGAGTTATTACAAAATTCTCTGTATATTTAACACCAGTAAATTTCCTGGTTCGTACAGATAATAAAAATTTTACTTATTTCCTCCGAACGAAGATTGCAGGAGATAACAAATTAGGCCGGCTAATACGATGGCAAGAGTGGTTCTCACGATATACTTTCGCTGTTGAACATCTCGCAGGAAACAAAAACGTACTGGCAGACTGCCTCACTCGTGACTTCAGTATGCCTTACATCATCCATGATCTCACTCGCTCCTCTCGAGCCCTATAAAAGGATATGATCCTCATGACATATTTCCTCACAAAAAACTTCACCTACAAAAAAGTGAGGAGGAGATTAGAGAGAAAAGTAAACAAAAATTGAGTTTACAAAAATGGAAGACCTCAACATTTTGAGGATGAAGAAACAAATGCTCCTCATAGAGCTATCTGCAATTGAGCAGAAAATCAACTTGTATGAACAAGTAACAACGGTCACCAATGTACCGGAAAGCGAAAGCTCAAAAACAAAGGCTATTCCAGTGCAAACGGCACCTGGTAAAGAATCAACAAATCCGTTGAAAGCTGATGCTTTGCTAAAAAGCATAATAAAGGAGACAGCTACTCCTCTTCCTAATGGAAAAACTAGCTTATTGGTTGATCCCAATCCTTGTACTGAAGGAATCAGTAAAATGACAACTTTGTCACCCACTAACAAATCTGTGCAGGAGTTCACACCAGATTACAAAAAAGCTCTTAACAAAGAAGCTGAAAGATTTTATGTAATCTATAAAGGACCCCATGCCGGTGTTCATACTGACTGGGGAATTACATAAACCTTCTGTAAAGTTGATAAAGTTACTTGCAAAAAATTCAGAAATGAAACATCTGCAAGATTAAGCCTTGCCACTTATCAAGACGATACAAGCAAGACTAACCAACCACTTCTTCGACCAAAAATTCAAAAAGTCAAAGAAGCCCACAGAGACCAAAGGTTTGACGTTCCAATTGACGTTCAACAAATGGTTAACTATCCTGAAATCTCTTTTGAAGATTTCAGAACAATCTGGAAGAAAGCAAGAGCTGCATGCCCAGAAGACCTTGTTCATGAAAAGTTTTTCACTACGGACAAGAAAACAAAAAGTCTGTTCAACTTTCTCGAAGGAGCAGATGCAAAATTAGTCTACCAAGCCTTTCAAGCTGGACTAATCGACAATATCTACCCAAGCTGCAACCTTCAAGAACTCAAATTCTTCCCAAGCAGCATGGTAGAATCCATTAAGAACTTTCGAAAGAAAGTACTTAAAGCAAAAGATAATCCGATCTACATCAGATGCATCTCTTCACTCCCAGAATGGATTCAAGAATCAACTCTTTCTCCATACCACTTTCTGGAAATTGGTTTTTCTAAAGCCAATAGAGAGATTGAACAATCTCAACCAATGGAAGATAAAGATCTACCTTTCACAAAAATTCTTCATCCTAACCGCATCAATGGTTTAAGAAGAATATCAGAAAAAATCATTGAAATTATCTCTGGTTCAAAAAAGAAGATTAATTATACCGATTCACATTGTATAATTACAAGCTGGAGTTACAACAACACCAGCCAAGAAGATCTTCGTCAAGCCTCCAAGTTTGGAGAAAAATTCATGAACAATAGCATGGAAGTATCCAATGCTACACGCCAACACTTCTGCCGACATGCAGAACAACTTTTCGAAGAACATCTTTGTCACTTTTGCGATTGCAAAGATTCGGAGACAAAGGAGGGACCCCCCTCTGAAGATGACAAATCCTCATCATCTTAAAGAAAGATGCTTCACGTGTCAAATGGCCCCACCACTCAAAATAATAATGCCTTTTCTCCATTATTAAAAGCTTTCCAGCTGTCCACAATAATGTAATCTTTAGTGGATAAAAACGTCATGCCTGACATAATAGGTAAGGATCAGACCCTCTCAATATATCTATAAATTGAGAGTTATGTTTTGGAAAAAAGATCATCGCGATAACGAGTGCAACAAAAACACTCTCTATCTTGTAAATTTTCAGTTCAATGTCTTGTGAGTAAAAATCTCCCTTAGAAGGGAGAGATGTAAAATATTATAGGAGTACTCCCATTTCGGGAGCTCTTTTATCAATAAATCTTTGTTTTGTTATACTTGAGTGTTCTTACAAAATAGAGTCATGAAACCTGTAAGTGACAGAGTGTCAGGTCGACGATGGTCAACAGTACCACAGGCATGAGGCCAACAGGGAAAGCAACCACATAGACCAATGATTGACACAGGCTGGCTTGAATAGTTTCTATCTATGTAAGTAATACTCCTACTACAAAACACTTATTGATTAATGAGTTTTCTCTTTACAATTCTTTGCATCTATTTCCTTCTAAACATACAAAATATACAAAACAAATTCCGTACTCCAAATCTGGTATCAGAGCTATATTGATGAACAAAATACGAATCAACAACGGATGACTCAGACTAGTCCCATACAAACCCCACTTTTCAGAGAGGAGGAGATTAACCATTTTTGCGTAAACCTCCAGAAGATTGATGATTCCCTTATCATGAATCTTACTAATCCAAACTCTATCTATGTTTCTACTTTCCTTAACTTTAAAGGATATAAAAAATTTAGAGTACATTGTTTTGTAGACACAGGTGCATCTTTATGTCTTGCAAGCAAATTCATCATTCCGGATGAACTCTGGGAAAACACTCCCAAAGAAATTAGTGCCACTATTGCAAATGGTGAAACCATAAAAATTAATAAAGTTTGTAGAAACATTAATCTCGAACTTTCAGGAGAACATTTCAACGTTCCCACTATTTACCAACAAAATTCAGGAATTGATATCATAATTGGAAACAACTTCTGTCAAGTTTATGGACCATTCATACAATGGATAGATAGAATCGCCTTTCATCTTAATAAAGATATGGTTACAGAAGCCTATAGCAAAGGAAAACCAGGTTTTCTTGAAACTCAAGAAAAAGGTTCTAAAGAAAAACAAATTCCAGGTACTAATATAACCCATGAAGGGATTAATAAAGAAAAGATTATTTCTATTCAAACTACCAGGTTCAAACAGATTGAAGATCTTCTTGAAAAAGTTTGTTCTGAAAATCCTATTGATCCAAATAAAACCAAAGGATGGATGAAAGCTTCAATTAAGCTTATTAATCCCAAGACGGTTATTAGAGAAAAACCTATGGTTTACTCTTTACAAGATAGAGAAGAATTTTCCAAACAAATCAAGGAATTACTTGATATGAGACTAATTATAGAATCAAAATCCCCTCATATGTCTCCTGCCTTTCTTGTCAATAAAGAAGCAGAGAAAAGAAGAGGAAAGAAGCGCATGGTTGTCAATTACAAAGCAATCAATGATGCAACTATTGGAGACTCACATAATCTTCCCAATATGCACGAACTCTTGACTCTTCTACGAGGAAAAAACATTTATTCAAGCTTCGACTGCAAGTCAGGTTTCTGGCAAGTTCTACTTGATGAAGAATCGCAGCTTCTCACTGCCTTCACATGTCCTGATGGACTCTTTCAATGGAAAGTACTACCCTTTGGGCTTAAACAAGCTCCTAGTATTTTTCAAAGACACATGCAGAACGCTCTTCGAGGCCTTGAAGGTTTCTGCACTGTATACGTTGATGACATCATGATCTTCAGCAAAAATGAACAAGAACACTATGTTCATGTCACACAGGTTCTCAGAACTATTTTAAAATATGGAATAATACTTTCAAAAAAGAAAGCTCATCTTTTCAAAACAAAAATCAATTTTTTGGGTTTAGAAATAAATGAACGTACTCATTGTCCTCAAAAGCATATTCTTGAACATTTACATGACTTTCCAAATGTTTTAGAAGACAAAAAACGACTGCAAAGATTTCTTGGTGTTTTAACTTATGCTGAAACATATATTGAAAAACTTGCAGCCATGAGAAAACCTTTACAGGTAAAATTAAAAAAAGATGTCATCTGGAATTGGTCAAATGTTGATACAGACTACATCAAAAAGATAAAGAAAGTTTTAATCAATTTTCCAAAACTTTATCTTCCAAACATTGAAGACAGTTTAATTATTGAAACTGATGCTTCTGATGAATTTTGGGGAGGTGTTTTAAAAGCTAAAAACCCCAAAAACGAAGAACAAATTTGCAGGTACACCTCTGGCAGTTTCAAAGCAGCTGAGAAAAACTACCATAGCAATGAAAAAGAATTACTCGCTGTAAAAAGAGTTATTACAAAATTCTCTGTATATTTAACACCAGTAAATTTCCTGGTTCGTACAGATAATAAAAATTTTACTTATTTCCTCCGAACGAAGATTGCAGGAGATAACAAATTAGGCCGGCTAATACGATGGCAAGAGTGGTTCTCACGATATACTTTCGCTGTTGAACATCTCGCAGGAAACAAAAACGTACTGGCAGACTGCCTCACTCGCGACTTCAGGTATGCCTTACATCATCCATGATCTCACTCGCTCCTCTCGAGCCCTATAAAAGGATATGATCCTCATGACATATTTCCTCACAAAAAACTTCACCTACAAAAAAGTGAGGAGGAGATTAGAGAGAAAAGTAAACAAAAACTTAAAAAAGTATTCCAGTTGAGATTAGATCAAAAGTAAGAATGGTCCATATCGGAGCTGTACAAATTTTGATAAAATCCCAATTCCAAGCAGGAATAAATTCTCCCATAAAAATGGCCTTAATTGACAACAGAATTACTGACAGACAGGACTGCATCTTAGGTGCTGCTAGGGGAAACCTTGCATACCAAAAATTTATGTTTTCAGTCTATCCTAAATTTGCTCTAGATTTGAAATCTGCAAATATAGATAAAACTTTATCTTTTATACATCACTTTGAAAGAAGTGACCTTATGAACCCAGGTGATAAACCATTCACCATAACCTATCTCATAGGATATGCCCTGACCAATAGTCACCATAGCATAGACTACAAGAAAGACGAGTGCATCGAACTTGATGATGTCTTTTCAGAAATAGGCCATGTCAAAGATAAACAATTCTGCAACATAAATCCTCAAGAAAACTCTTGGGTTTTAAATATAGCTAGAAACAAAAAAGCTCTAGGAGAAACTCTTAGACCAAGAATTTCTATGGATTCACTCCATATAGGAGAAAGCTCAGAAAGAAAAGATAGTAACTTAATAAGAAACATGTCTTTAAAAATTGATAGTCTACGTCAGAATATCAAACAAATCTCTGAGGTAATAAATGAGTAATAAAATTGATTTTCCTCATTTTTATAAAAAAGGTAAAACAGTAAAAATCAAAACCCTGACTTAGGAAGCTCAAAAGACTCCCAGAAAATCGATATTTTCAAAAAAGAGCAAAAATGAAAGAAACAATCTCTGAGAAACTTGAGAAATATTTCTTTAACCTTCAATATGAAGATTATGATAAGGCTGACCAAAAACTTATTCAGCTTTTATCTTTAGAAACTGAAGAATGCGAAGAATTGTATCAAAAAGAACCCAAACTTTTTGATCAATATTTTAGAATGACTAAAATAGATGAACCTGATACTGAATCAGAACAAGAAGATAACTTTAAGACTAATACAAAAACTGTAAAGTTCGAATATTCAGATATGGAAGATGATGAAGCAGAATCTTCTTATACAGCCGCTAGAAGAAGCAATAAAAAGAAATATGAGTTCAAAATGCCTGTCCACAATGGTATTCCAAATAGTGGTCAAGGATCCAATACGATCAATGTACTCAATATTGATTGTATCCAAGATCTAAAACTCAGAGAAAGAGTTGTAGAAAAATGGGTTACTGAGATTTCACTAATCTTACAGACAAACCCAGATGAATTTGAAAAAGCAAAAAATGTTCTACTACTTTTAGAACACAAAACTGATGGAATTGTGCAAAAATTCCTAAGAAACAATAATTGGAATGAAGAAATGCATGGTTCAGATCTTTTTGATAATATCATAAATGTCATATACACTACTTTCTTAGGTCTTGATTATATTTCTAATAAAGACTTCACCATTAATAAGAAAGTTGACATAGCAAGAGTTTCAATGACAAAACTCCAATTACATGATATTAGTCTTCTCGACAAATACACATGTATGTATGAATCATATATGTATGATATTCCACAAAGAAGTGAATATGCGCAATGGATATCTGCTTACCTCATGAAAATTCCAATTATTGGAGAAACCTGTACAGACATATGGAAAAAAGAAGTTACTGGAGAAATCCAGCAAACCAGTCTTTCTTATGCAACAAAAATTGCAAAAGAAGAAATTGATAGAATCTGTCAAGACAAATATAAACAACAAAAACTTAAAACAATAAGCAAAGATTGTTGTAGCATTCTCTCTGATTTCAAAAACTTTGATATTGGAAAGAAAAATTATAATAAGAAAAAGTATAAAAACAAAAAGAAATTCAAATCTTTTTGGAAAAAGAAAAGAAGAAAATTTTCACCAGGAAAATACTTCAAAAAACCTTCAAAAGAAACACCTAAGAAGACTACTTCCTGTCCGCAAGGAAAGAAAAAATGTAGGTGTTGGATCTGCAATGAAGAAGGACACTACGCCAATGAATGTCCAAATAGAAAAAAATACCCAGACAAAGTCAAGGTTTTACAAACCGCTAACAATGGGGGCTATGAAGCTCTTGAAGAAGAGTATGATGGTACACAACATGTTTTTATATATCATGTTGAGACAGAATCTTCATCAGACACTGATGAAGATTCTGTCTCAACATGATATATAAAAACATGTTGTGTACCATCTTTATATCCTTTAAAGTTAAGGAAAGTAGAAACATTCTTACTTTTGGAGGTGTTTTAAGTTATTGTTCATACCATCTTTATATCCTTTCACAGAAATTCTTCATCCTAACTGCATCAATGGTTTAAGAAGAATATCAGAAAAAATCATTGAAATTATCTCTGGTTCAAAAAAGAAGATTAATTATACCGATTCACATTGTATAATTACAAGCTGGAGTTACAACAACACCAGCCAAGAAGATCTTCGTCAAGCCTCCAAGTTTGGAAAAAAATTTATGAACAATAGCATGGAAGTATCCAATGCTACACGCCAACACTTCTGCCGACATGCAGAACAACTTTTCGAAGAACAACTTTGTCACTTTTGCGATTGCAAAGATTCGGAGACAAAGGAGGGATGAGTTTTCTCTTTACAATTCTTTGCATCTATTTCCTTCTAAACATACAAAATATACAAAACAAATTCCGTACACCAACACTGGTATCAGAGCCTTGTTAAAAAATGGTACTACATTATAATAAAACACTTTACAGTGAATTATTTGAAGAAATTCGTAATACAGAGAATGAGATTTCTCAACATAAAGATATACTTTTAAGTAATAAAAAACAAAGGCTATTTTGGTGATTTAAACATACTCAAGAATGCTTCATACCATCTTTCAATCTCTCTATTGGCTCCGATATGGACCATTCTTACTTTTGATCTAATCTCAACTGGAATACTTTTTAAGTTATTGTTTATTTGTTCTTTAGTCAAAAGGGGTAGAAAGACAGCTCCTATTGTGTCTTTTATGTCTACAGACATTTCTTTAGTACTAACAAAGTAGAAAATTTCATTTTTCCTTTTAAGCGGATTTAAAATACTAAATTTAGAAGGAACATTTTTGAAAATGTTTTCTTTCTTTATTTTTAAATCTGTTTTCTTGACCCGAGAGAGAAGATCTTGTTTTATTAAGAGGTTTGCATGAAAGCCGTCTTCATCCTCAACATAAGTTAGGATTTGTTTTTCTTCTGAATCATTTTCTTCAGAATTGTTGAAAATTTCTTTATTCATGTTTAAGAAATGTTAACAAGTTAAAATCCTTTTTCTGAGTTCTGAAACTGAGTTTAAAGCTTTATCAAGGTGTTCTTGATGCATTTTTTGCCTATGAAGGAGGTACTTACGTATATTAACCATGGTTGGTATATATTCGTGAGTATGTTTATTTTGTGCTTGTAGAATTCTGAAATTTATATGCATTAAATCTTTTTTATTACTTAAAAGTATATCTTTATGTTGAGAAATCTCATTCTCTGTATTACGAATTTCTTCAAATAATTCACTGTAAAGTGTTTTATTATAATGTAGTACCATTTTTTAACAAAGCTCTGATACCAGTGTTGGTGTACGGAATTTGTTTTGTATATTTTGTATGTTTAGAAGGAAATAGATGCAAAGAATTGTAAAGAGAAAACTCATTAATCAATAAGTGTTTTGTAGTAGGAGTATTACTTACATAGATAGAAACTATTCAAGCCAGCCTGTGTCAATCATTGGTCTATGTGGTTGCTTTCCCTGTTGGCCTCATGCCTGTGGTACTGTTGACCATCGTCGACCTGACACTCTGTCACTTACAGGTTTCATGGCTCTATTTTGTAAGAACTCTCAAGTATAACAAAACAAAGATTTATTGATAAAAGAGCTCCCGAAATGGGAGTACTCCTATAATATTTTACATCTCTCCCTTCTAAGGGAGATTTTTATTCACAAGACATTGAACTGAAAATTTACAAGATAGAGAGTGTTTTTGTTGCACTCGTTATCGCGATGATCTTTTTCCCAAAACATAACTCTCAATTTATAGATATATTGAGAGGGTCTGATCCTTGCCTATTATGTCAGGCATGACGTTTTTATCCACTAAAGATTACATTATTGTGGACAGCTGGAAAGCTTTTAATAATGGAGAAAAGGCATTATTATTTTGAGTGGTGGGGCCATTTGACACGTGAAGCATCTTTCTTTAAGATGATGAGGATTTGTCATCTTCAGAGGGGGGTCCCTCCTTTGTCTCTGAATCTTTGCAAACGCAAAAGTGACAAAGATGTTCTTCGAAAAGTTGTTCTGCATGTCGGCAGAAGTGTTGGCGTGTAGCATTGGATACTTCCGTGCTATTGTTCATGAATTTTTCTCCAAACTTGGAGGCTTGACGAAGATCTTCTTGGCTGGTGTTGTTGTAACTCCAGCTTGTAATTATACAATGTGAATCGGTATAATTAATCTTCTTTTTTGAACCAGAGATAATTTCAATGATTTTTTCTGATATTCTTCTTAAACCATTGATGCGGTTAGGATGAAGAATTTCTGTGAAAGGTAGATCTTTATCTTCCATTGGTTGAGATTGTTCAATCTCTCTATTGGCTTTAGAAAGACCAATTTCCAGAAAGTGGTATGGAGAAAGAGTTGATTCTTGAATCCATTCTGGGAGTGAAGAGATGCATCTGATGTAGATCGGATTATCTTTTGCTTTAAGTACTTTCTTTCGAAAGTTCTTAATGGATTCTACCATGCTGCTTGGGAAGAATTTGAGTTCTTGAAGGTTGCAGCTTGGGTAGATATTGTCGATTAGTCCAGCTTGAAAGGCTTGGTAGACTAATTTTGCATCTGCTCCTTCGAGAAAGTTGAACAGACTTTTTGTTTTCTTGTCCGTAGTGAAAAACTTTTCATGAACAAGGTCTTCTGGGCATGCAGCTCTTGCTTTCTTCCAGATTGTTCTGAAATCTTCAAAAGAGATTTCAGGATAGTTAACCATTTGTTGAACGTCAATTGGAACGTCAAACCTTTGGTCTCTGTGGTCTTCTTTTACTTTTTGAATTTTTGGTCGAAGAAGTGGTTGGTTAGTCTTGCTTGTATCGTCTTGATAAGTGGCAAGGCTTAATCTTGCAGATGTTTCATTTCTGAATTTTTTGCAAGTAACTTTATCAACTTTACAGAAGGTTTCTGTAATTCCCCAGTCAATATGAACACCGGCATGGGGTCCTTTATAGATTACATAAAATCTTTCAGCTTCTTTGTTAAGAGCTTTTTTGTAATCTGGTGTCAACTCCTGCACAGATTTGTTAGTGGGTGACAAAGTTGTCATTTTACTGATTCCTTCAGTACAAGGATTGGGATCAACCAATAAGCTAGTTTTTCCATTAGGAAGAGGAGTAGCTGTCTCCTTTATTATGCTTTTTAGCAAAGCATCAGCTTTCAACGGATTTGTTGATTCTTTACCAGGTGCCGTTTGCACTGGAATAGCCTTTGTTTTTGAGCTTTCGCTTTCCGGTACATTGGTGACCGTTGTTACTTGTTCATACAAGTTGATTTTCTGCTCAATTGCAGATAGCTCTATGAGGAGCATTTGTTTCTTCATCCTCAAAATGTTGAGGTCTTCCATTTTTGTAAACTCAATTTTTGTTTACTTTTCTCTCTAATCTCCTCCTCACTTTTTTGTAGGTGAAGTTTTTTGTGAGGAAATATGTCATGAGGATCATATCCTTTTATAGGGCTCGAGAGGAGCGAGTGAGATCATGGATGATGTAAGGCATACCTGAAGTCACGAGTGAGGCAGTCTGCCAGTACGTTTTTGTTTCCTGCGAGATGTTCAACAGCGAAAGTATATCGTGAGAACCACTCTTGCCATCGTATTAGCCGGCCTAATTTGTTATCTCCTGCAATCTTCGTTCGGAGGAAATAAGTAAAATTTTTATTATCTGTACGAACCAGGAAATTTACTGGTGTTAAATATACAGAGAATTTTGTAATAACTCTTTTTACAGCGAGTAATTCTTTTTCATTGCTATGGTAGTTTTTCTCAGCTGCTTTGAAACTGCCAGAGGTGTACCTGCAAATTTGTTCTTCGTTTTTGGGGTTTTTAGCTTTTAAAACACCTCCCCAAAATTCATCAGAAGCATCAGTTTCAATAATTAAACTGTCTTCAATGTTTGGAAGATAAAGTTTTGGAAAATTGATTAAAACTTTCTTTATCTTTTTGATGTAGTCTGTATCAGCATTTGACCAATTCCAGATGACATCTTTTTTTAATTTTACCTGTAAAGGTTTTCTCATGGCTGCAAGTTTTTCAATATATGTTTCAGCATAAGTTAAAACACCAAGAAATCTTTGCAGTTGTTTTTTGTCTTCTAAAACATTTGGAAAGTCATGTAAATGTTCAAGAATATGCTTTTGAGGACAATGAGTACCTTCATTTATTTCTAAACCCAAAAAATTGATTTTTGTTTTGAAAAGATGAGCTTTCTTTTTTGAAAGTATTATTCCATATTTTAAAATAGTTCTGAGAACCTGTGTGACATGAACATAGTGTTCTTGTTCATTTTTGCTGAAGATCATGATGTCATCAACGTATACAGTGCAGAAACCTTCAAGGCCTCGAAGCGCGTTCTGCATGTGTCTTTGAAAAATACTAGGAGCTTGTTTAAGCCCAAAGGGTAGTACTTTCCATTGAAAGAGTCCATCAGGACATGTGAAGGCAGTGAGAAGCTGCGATTCTTCATCAAGTAGAACTTGCCAGAAACCTGACTTGCAGTCGAAGCTTGAATAAATGTTTTTTCCTCGTAGAAGAGTCAAGAGTTCGTGCATATTGGGAAGATTATGTGAGTCTCCAATAGTTGCATCATTGATTGCTTTGTAATTGACAACCATGCGCTTCTTTCCTCTTCTTTTCTCTGCTTCTTTATTGACAAGAAAGGTAGGAGACATATGAGGGGATTTTGATTCTATAATTAGTCTCATATCAAGTAATTCCTTGATTTGTTTGGAAAATTCTTCTCTATCTTGTAAAGAGTAAACCATAGGTTTTTCTCTAATAACCGTCTTGGGATTAATAAGCTTAATTGAAGCTTTCATCCATCCTTTGGTTTTATTTGGATCAATAGGATTTTCAGAACAAACTTTTTCAAGAAGATCTTCAATCTGTTTGAACCTGGTAGTTTGAATAGAAATAATCTTTTCTTTATTAATCCCTTCATGGGTTATATTAGTACCTGGAATTTGTTTTTCTTTAGAACCTTTTTCTTGAGTTTCAAGAAAACCTGGTTTTCCTTTGCTATAGGCTTCTGTAACCTTTTTTATAATTACCATATCTTTATTAAGATGAAAGGCGATTCTATCTATCCATTGTATGAATGGTCCATAAACTTGACAGAAGTTGTTTCCAATTATGATATCAATTCCTGAATTTTGTTGGTAAATAGTGGGAACGTTGAAATGTTCTCCTGAAAGTTCGAGATTAATGTTTCTACAAACTTTATTAATTTTTATTGTTTCACCATTTGCAATAGTGGCACTAATTTCTTTGGGAGCGTTTTCCCAGAGTTCATCCGGAATGATGAATTTGCTTGCAAGACATAAAGATGCACCTGTGTCTACAAAACAATGTACTCTAAATTTTTTATATCCTTTAAAGTTAAGGAAAGTAGAAACATAGATAGAGTTTGGATTAGTAAGATTCATGATAAGGGAATCATCAATCTTCTGGAGGTTTACGCAAAAATGGTTAATCTCCTCCTCTCTGGAAAGTGGGGTTTGTATGGGACTAGTCTGAGTCATCCGTTGTTGATTCGTATTCATCAGTGTCTGATGAAGATTCTGTCTCAACATGATATATAAAAACATGTTGTGTACCATCATACTCTTCTTCAAGAGCTTCATAGCCCCCATTGTTAGCGGTTTGTAAAACCTTGACTTTGTCTGGGTATTTTTTTCTATTTGGACATTCATTGGCGTAGTGTCCTTCTTCATTGCAGATCTAACACCTACATTTTTTCTTTCCTTGTGGACAGGAAGTAGTCTTCTTAGGTGTTTCTTTTGAAGGTTTTTTGAAGTATTTTCCTGGTGAAAATTTTCTTCTTTTCTTTTTCCAAAAAGATTTGAATTTCTTTTTGTTTTTATACTTTTTCTTATTATAATTTTTCTTTCCAATATCAAAGTTTTTGAAATCAGAGAGAATGCTACAACAATCTTTGCTTATTGTTTTAAGTTTTTGTTGTTTATATCTGTCTTGACAGATTCTATCAATTTCTTCTTTTGCAATTTTTGTTGCATAAAAAAGACTGGTTTGCTGGATTTCTCCAGTAACTTCTTTTTTCCATCTGTCTGTACAGGTTTCTCCAATAATTGGAATTTTCATGAGGTAAGCAGATATCCATTGCGCATATTCACTTCTTTGTGGAATATCATACAGATATGATTCATACATACATGTGTATTTGTCGAGAAGACTAATATCATGTAATTGGAGTTTTGTCATTGAAACTCTTGCTATGTCAACTTTCTTATTAATGGTGAAGTCTTTATTAGAAATATAATCAAGACCTAAGAAAGTAGTGTATATGAAATTTATGATATTATCAAAAAGATCTGAACCATGCATTTCTTCATTCCAATTATTGTTTCTTAGGAATTTTTGCACAATTCCATCAGTTTTGTGTTCTAAAAGTAGTAGAACATTTTTTGCTCTTTTTTGAAAATATCGATTTTCTGGGAGTCTTTTGAGCTTCCTAAGTCAGGGTTTCCAATACTTGGATTGGGAGGTTAGTATTTCTTAAGACCTGAATATTTTCCAGTTTTGGTTTTTTGTTCTATGATGGGAATATTCTTGATGTGTTCAAGAATGTCTTTATTACAAGGGCAAGAGTCAATCTTTTCAGATAACTCTTTAGTAATGTCTGCAATAATTTTTGCAGATGCTACTTCTAACTGTGTAGTGGTTACGTATTTAACGGCCGTTAAGTCAAAGTTTATAATCAGCAAATCTATTTTTTCATTAAGGAGGTTGATTGATCTATTTAGCTCGGGTATCGAGGTCATCCTATCAGTTGTTTTAACTGCTCTTGTATATTAGTGATCTTAAGGTTGTTTTCTTTAAGAGTGCCTTCAATATTTGCCTTTTTGGCGACTTCTTCAACAAAATGGTTGTTTTTTAAAGAGTTTTCTAAAAGAATAGAATGTTTGTCAATAGACTGGGTTAGCTTGATAGTTAGTTTATTTTGTCTTTCAATAACTTCGAAGAATTTTTCAAAATTATTTTTATCAAGATTATTTTTAACCAAAATGGCTAAATCGTTTTTAAATTGGTTAAAAGGTATTTTATTTTTAGAAATATCTTTAGAAATATCTTTTGAAATACCAAGGTAATGACATATTTTCGAAGTTTTTAAGAGACATCTTGCAATGATCTGGTTGAGATTATTGCAATGATTTACAATTGTTTGAATACCAGCTTTTCCAGAAGTAGAGAAAACGTATTCTTTCTTTTCAGTATTGTCGTCAAGGGTTTTGATTTTTACTGTTTTACCTTTTTTATAAAAATGAGGAAAATCAATTTTATTACTCATTTATTACCTCAGAGATTTGTTTGATATTCTGACGTAGACTATCAATTTTTAAAGACATGTTTCTTATTAAGTTACTATCTTTTCTTTATGAGCTTTCTCCTATATGGAGTGAATCCATAGAAATTCTTGGTCTAAGAGTTTCTCCTAGAGCTTTTTTGTTTCTAGCTATATTTAAAACCCAAGAGTTTTCTTGAGGATTTATGTCGCAGAATTGTTTATCTTTGACATGGCCTATTTCTGAAAAGACATCATCAAGTTCGATGTACTCGTCTTTCTTGTAGTCTATGCTATGGTGACTATTGGTCAGGGCATATCCTATGAGATAGGTTATGGTGAATGGTTTATCACCTGGGTTCATAAGGTCACTTCTTTCAAAGTGATGTATAAAAGATAAAGTTTTATCTATATTTGCAGATTTCAAATCTAGAGCAAATTTTGGATAGACTGAAAACATAAATTTTTGGTATGCAAGGTTTCCCCTAGCAGCACCTAAGATGCAGTCCTGTCTGTCAGTAATTCTGTTGTCAATTAACGCCATTTTTATGGGAGAATTTATTCCTGCTTGGAATTGGGATTTTATCAAAATTTTTACAGCTCCGATATGGACCATTCTTACTTTTGATCTAATCTCAACTAGAATACTTTTTAAGTTATTGTTTATTTGTTCTTTAGTCAAAAGGGGTAGAAAGACAGCTCCTATTGTGTCTTTTATGTCTACAGACATTTCTTTAGTACTAACAAAGTAGAAAATTTCATTTTTCCTTTTAAGCGGATTTAAAATACTAAGTTTAGAAGGAACATTTTTAAAAATGTTTTCTTTCTTTATTTTTAAATCTGTTTTCTTGACCCGAGAGAGAAGATCTTGTTTTATTAAGAGGTTTGCATGAAAGCCGTCTTCATCCTCAACATAAGTTAGGATTTGTTTTTCTTCTGAATCATTTTCTTCAGAATTGTTGAAAATTTCTTTATTCATGTTTAAGAAATGTTAACAAGTTAAAATCCTTTTTCTGAGTTCTGAAACTGAGTTTAAAGCTTTATCAAGGTGTTCTTGATGCATTTTTTGCCTATGAAGGAGGTACTTACGTATATTAACCATGGTTGGTATATATTCGTGAGTATGTTTATTTTGTGCTTGTAGAATTCTGAAATTTATATGCACTAAATCTTTTTTATTACTTAAAAGTATATCTTTATGTTGAGAAATCTCATTCTCTGTATTACGAATTTCTTCAAATAATTCACTGTAAAGTGTTTTATTATAATGTAGTACCATTTTTTAACAAGGCTCTGATACCAGTGTTGGTGTACGGAATTTGTTTTGTATATTTTGTATGTTTAGAAGGAAATAGATGCAAAGAATTGTAATAACTCTTCAACAGATTGAAGATCTTCTTGAAAAAGTTTGTTCTGAAAATCCTATTGATCCAAATAAAACCAAAGGATGGATGAAAGCTTCAATTAAGCTTATTAATCCCAAGACGGTTATTAGAGAAAAACCTATGGTTTACTCTTTACAAGATAGAGAAGAATTTTCCAAACAAATCAAGGAATTACTTGATATGAGACTAATTATAGAATCAAAATCCCCTCATATGTCTCCTGCCTTTCTTGTCAATAAAGAAGCAGAGAAAAGAAGAGGAAAGAAGCGCATGGTTGTCAATTACAAAGCAATCAATGATGCAACTATTGGAGACTCACATTATCTTCCCAATATGCACGAACTCTTGACTCTTCTACGAGGAAAAAACATTTATTCAAGCTTCGACTGCAAGTCAGGTTTCTGGCAAGTTCTACTTGATGAAGAATCGCAGCTTCTCACTGCCTTCACATGTCCTGATGGACTCTTTCAATGGAAAGTACTACCCTTTGGGCTTAAACAAGCTCCTAGTATTTTTCAAAGACACATGCAGAACGCGCTTCGAGGCCTTGAAGGTTTCTGCACTGTATACGTTGATGACATCATGATCTTCAGCAAAAATGAACAAGAACACTATGTTCATGTCACACAGGTTCTCAGAACTATTTTAAAATATGGAATAATACTTTCAAAAAAGAAAGCTCATCTTTTCAAAACAAAAATCAATTTTTTGGGTTTAGAAATAAATGAAGGTACTCATTGTCCTCAAAAGCATATTCTTGAACATTTACATGACTTTCCAAATGTTTTAGAAGACAAAAAACAACTGCAAAGATTTCTTGGTGTTTTAACTTATGCTGAAACATATATTGAAAAACTTGCAGCCATGAGAAAACCTTTACAGGTAAAATTAAAAAAAGATGTCATCTGGAATTGGTCAAATGCTGATACAGACTACATCAAAAAGATAAAGAAAGTTTTAATCAATTTTCCAAAACTTTATCTTCCAAACATTGAAGACAGTTTAATTATTGAAACTGATGCTTCTGATGAATTTTGGGGAGGTGTTTTAAAAGCTAAAAACCCCAAAAACGAAGAACAACTTTGCAGGTACACCTCTGGCAGTTTCAAAGCAGCTGAGAAAAACTACCATAGCAATGAAAAAGAATTACTCGCTGTAAAAAGAGTTATTACAAAATTCTCTGTATATTTAACACCAGTAAATTTCCTGGTTCGTACAGATAATAAAAATTTTACTTATTTCCTCCGAACGAAGATTGCAGGAGATAACAAATTAGGCCGGCTAATACGATGGCAAGAGTGGTTCTCACGATATACTTTCGCTGTTGAACATCTCGCAGGAAACAAAAACGTACTGGCAGACTGCCTCACTCGTGACTTCAGGTATGCCTTACATCATCCATGATCTCACTCGCTCCTCTCGAGCCCTATAAAAGGAGATGATCCTCATGACATATTTCCTCACAAAAAACTTCACCTACAAAAAAGTGAGGAGGAGATTAGAGAGAAAAGTAAACAAAAATTGAGTTTACAAAAATGGAAGACCTCAACATTTTGAGGATGAAGAAACAAATGCTCCTCATAGAGCTATCTGCAATTGAGCAGAAAATCAACTTGTATGAACAAGTAACAACGGTCACCAATGTACCGGAAAGCGAAAGCTCAAAAACAAAGGCTATTCCAGTGCAAACGGCACCTGGTAAAGAATCAACAAATCCGTTGAAAGCTGATGCTTTGCTAAAAAGCATAATAAAGGAGACAACTACTCCTCTTCCTAATGGAAAAACTAGCTTATTGGTTGATCCCAATCCTTGTACTGAAGGAATCAGTAAAATGACAACTTTGTCACCCACTAACAAATCTGTGCAGGAGTTCACACCAGATTACAAAAAAGCTCTTAACAAAGAAGCTGAAAGATTTTATGTAATCTATAAAGGACCCCATGCCGGTGTTCATACTGACTGGGGAATTACAGAAACCTTCTGTAAAGTTGATAAAGTTACTTGCAAAAAATTCAGAAATGAAACATCTGCAAGATTAAGCCTTGCCACTTATCAAGACGATACAAGCAAGACTAACCAACCACTTCTTCGACCAAAAATTCAAAAAGTCAAAGAAGCCCACAGAGACCAAAGGTTTGACGTTCCAATTGACGTTCAACAAATGGTTAACTATCCTGAAATCTCTTTTGAAGATTTCAGAACAATCTGGAAGAAAGCAAGAGCTGCATGCCCAGAAGACCTTGTTCATGAAAAGTTTTTCACTACGGACAAGAAAACAAAAAGTCTGTTCAACTTTCTCGAAGGAGCAGATGCAAAATTAGTCTACCAAGCCTTTCAAGCTGGACTAATCGACAATATCTACCCAAGCTGCAACCTTCAAGAACTCAAATTCTTCCCAAGCAGCATGGTAGAATCCATTAAGAACTTTCGAAAGAAAGTACTTAAAGCAAAAGATAATCCGATCTACATCAGATGCATCTCTTCACTCCCAGAATGGATTCAAGAATCAACTCTTTCTCCATACCACTTTCTGGAAATTGGTCTTTCTAAAGCCAATAGAGAGATTGAACAATCTCAACCAATGGAAGATAAAGATCTACCTTTCACAGAAATTCTTCATCCTAACCGCATCAATGGTTTAAGAAGAATATCAGAAAAAATCATTGAAATTATCTCTGGTTCAAAAAAGAAGATTAATTATACCGATTCACATTGTATAATTACAAGCTGGAGTTACAACAACACCAGCCAAGAAGATCTTCGTCAAGCCTCCAAGTTTGGAGAAAAATTCATGAACAATAGCATGGAAGTATCCAATGCTACACGCCAACACTTCTGCCGACATGCAGAACAACTTTTCGAAGAACATCTTTGTCACTTTTGCGATTGCAAAGATTCGGAGACAAAGGAGGGACCCCCCTCTGAAGATGACAAATCCTCATCATCTTAAAGAAAGATGCTTCACGTGTCAAATGGCCCCACCACTCAAAATAATAATGCCTTTTCTCCATTATTAAAAGCTTTCCAGCTGTCCACAATAATGTAATCTTTAGTGGATAAAAACGTCATGCCTAACATAATAGGCAAGGATCAGACCCTCTCAATATATCTATAAATTGAGAGTTATGTTTTGGAAAAAAGATCATCGCGATAACGAGTGCAACAAAAACACTCTCTATCTTGTAAATTTTCAGTTCAATGTCTTGTGAGTAAAAATCTCCCTTAGAAGGGAGAGATGTAAAATATTATAGGAGTACTCCCATTTCGGGAGATCTTTTATCAATAAATCTTTGTTTTGTTATACTTGAGTGTTCTTACAAAATAGAGTCATGAAACCTGTAAGTGACAGAGTGTCAGGTCGACGATGGTCAACAGTACCACAGGCATGAGGCCAACAGGGAAAGCAACCATATAGACCAATGATTGACACAGGCTGGCTTGAATAGTTTCTATCTATGTAAGTAATACTCCTACTACAAAACACTTATTGATTAATGAGTTTTCTCTTTACAATTCTTTGCATCTATTTCCTTCTAAACATACAAAATATACAAAACAAATTCCGTACACCAACACTGGTATCAGAGCCTTGTTAAAAAATGGTACTACATTATAATAAAACACTTTACAGTGAATTATTTGAAGAAATTCGTAATACAGAGAATGAGATTTCTCAACATAAAGATATACTTTTAAGTAATAAAAAAGATTTAGTGCATATAAATTTCAGAATTCTACAAGCACAAAAT
The DNA here is from genome assembly GCF_052849685.1 of Lactuca virosa. Taxonomy (NCBI): domain Eukaryota; kingdom Viridiplantae; phylum Streptophyta; class Magnoliopsida; order Asterales; family Asteraceae; genus Lactuca; species Lactuca virosa. Next base: position 113,653,018 of record NC_136427.1, on the reverse strand, counting down.
AAACATACTCACGAATATATACCAACCATGGTTAATATACGTAAGTACCTCCTTCATAGGCAAAAAATGCATCAAGAACACCTTGATAAAGCTTTAAACTCAGTTTCAGAACTCAGAAAAAGGATTTTAACTTGTTAACATTTCTTAAACATGAATAAAGAAATTTTCAACAATTCTGAAGAAAATGATTCAGAAGAAAAACAAATCCTAACTTATGTTGAGGATGAAGACGGCTTTCATGCAAACCTCTTAATAAAACAAGATCTTCTCTCTCGGGTCAAGAAAACAGATTTAAAAATAAAGAAAGAAAACATTTTCAAAAATGTTCCTTCTAAACTTAGTATTTTAAATCCGCTTAAAAGGAAAAATGAAATTTTCTACTTTGTTAGTACTAAAGAAATGTCTGTAGACATAAAAGACACAATAGGAGCTGTCTTTCTACCCCTTTTGACTAAAGAACAAATAAACAATAACTTAAAAAGTATTCCAGTTGAGATTAGATCAAAAGTAAGAATGGTCCATATCGGAGCTGTAAAATTTTTGATAAAATCCCAATTCCAAGCAGGAATAAATTCTCCCATAAAAATGGCCTTAATTGACAACAGAATTACTGACAGACAGGACTGCATCTTAGGTGCTGCTAGGGGAAACCTTGCATACCAAAAATTTATGTTTTCAGTCTATCCAAAATTTGCTCTAGATTTGAAATCTGCAAATATAGATAAAACTTTATCTTTTATACATCACTTTGAAAGAAGTGACCTTATGAACCCAGGTGATAAACCATTCACCATAACCTATCTCATAGGATATGCCCTGACCAATAGTCACCATAGCATAGACTACAAGAAAGACGAGTACATCGAACTTGATGATGTCTTTTCAGAAATAGGCCATGTCAAAGATAAACAATTCTGCGACATAAATCCTCAAGAAAACTCTTGGGTTTTAAATATAGCTAGAAACAAAAAAGCTCTAGGAGAAACTCTTAGACCAAGAATTTCTATGGATTCACTCCATATAGGAGAAAGCTTAGAAAGAAAAGATAGTAACTTAATAAGAAACATGTCTTTAAAAATTGATAGTCTACGTCAGAATATCAAACAAATCTCTGAGGTAATAAATGAGTAATAAAATTGATTTTCCTCATTTTTATAAAAAAGGTAAAACAGTAAAAATCAAAACCCTGACTTAGGAAGCTCAAAAGACTCCCAGAAAATCGATATTTTCAAAAAAGAGCAAAAATGAAAGAAACAATCTCTGAGAAACTTGAGAAATATTTCTTTAACCTTCAATATGAAGATTATGATAAGGCTGACCAAAAACTTATTCAGCTTTTATCTTTAGAAACTGAAGAATGCGAAGAATTGTATCAAAAAGAACCCAAACTTTTTGATCAATATTTTAGAATGACTAAAATAGATGAACCTGATACTGAATCAGAACAAGAAGATAACTTTAAGACTAATACAAAAACTGTAAAGTTCGAATATTCAGATATGGAAGATGATGAAGCAGAATGGTGTTGGATCTGCAATGAAGAAGGACACTACGCCAATGAATGTCCAAATAGAAAAAAATACCCAGACAAAGTCAAGGTTTTACAAACCGTTAACAATGGGGGCTATGAAGCTCTTGAAGAAGAGTATGATGGTACACAACATGTTTTCTTTCTTTATTTTTAAATCTGTTTTCTTGACCCGAGAGAGAAGATCTTGTTTTATTAAGAGGTTTGCATGAAAGCCGTCTTCATCCTCAACATAAGTTAGGATTTGTTTTTCTTCTGAATCATTTTCTTCAGAATTGTTGAAAACTTCTTTATTCATGTTTAAGAAATGTTAACAAGTTAAAATCCTTTTTCTGAGTTCTGAAATTGAGTTTAAAGCTTTATCAAGGTGTTCTTGATGCATTTTTTGGCTATGAAGGAGGTACTTACGTATATTAACCATGGTTGGTATATATTCATGAGTATGTTTATTTTGTGCTTGTAGAATTCTGAAATTTATATGCACTAAATCTTTTTTATTACTTAAAAGTATATCTTTATGTTGAGAAATGAGTTTTCTTGTTGATAAGGAGGCGAAGCTGAGCATGGTTCGGGCTGCTTCACACAAAGAGCGGTTTCGCCTTTCAACTATGTCGTTCTGTTGTGGAGTATAGGGAGTAGAAAAGTTGTGAGTCACTCCCTTATCAACAAGAAATTCTTCGAACTCTTGATTTTTGAATTCCAACCCGTTGTCACTTCCGATATTTCTAACCACCTTTCGCAGTTGAAGTTCCACTTGCTTTATAAATGCTTTGAGCTTTGGAGTCGCCTATGATTTCTGTTTAAGAAAGAAAACCCAGGTGAAACGTGAAAAGTCATCAACAATTACTAAAATGTACTTACTACCCCCGATGCTTTCGATTGCTGAAGGACCACACAAGTCGATGTGTAGAAGTTCAAGTGGTTCGATGATCTTTGTGTTAACACGTGTGGGATGACTCTTTCGGCTTTGCTTTCCCATCTCGCATGCTACGTACAAGTGTTCCTTATCAAATTTGAGAAATGGAAGTCCTCGTACATGATCACCGATAACCAACTTGTTGATATCCTTAAAGTTGAGATGTGAGAGCCTTCGGTGCCATAGCCAACTTTCGTCAGAGTGTGCTTTCCTTAAAAGGTATACAACTGGCTTTCCTCGAATTGGGTTAAGATTTAGAGGATACATTTCTCCTTTTCGCTTGGATTTTAACAGGACAGTCTTCGTCTTTTTTTCAACAATTTCCGAACCTTCATCATCGAACGAAACCTTCAAGCCAGTTCCCACAACCAGTTGAGAGACACCGATGAGATTGTGTTGCAATCCCTCTACATATGCTACCTTCCGGATTGAGAATTCACCGTTTGTGATCATTCCGTAGTCTTTGATTGTGCCATATGAATTATTCCCGTATTTAACACATCCACCATCCTTAAGGGACCGAAACTCCCTTAGCTCTTCCCTCCTTCCTGTCATGTGATGTGAGCAGCCACTATCAATGTACCATTCGTCGTCGAACTGCTCGTCACTTATAACCTGCAAAAAATAAGCAGATTTAGGAACCCAAAGTTTCTTGGGTCCTCATGAGCCTTTTACAGGATAGGGAATTGCAACAGAAAGATCAACCAAATATGTTCTTTTTATTAAAGTGGTTTCATATTTTCTTTTGTTGGTAAAAACCTTGATTTTATTGTTTTCTTGTTTTGGTTTACTTGAATCAGACTGTTTATTTTTGTTTTGATTCTCATTTAAACTAGTCTTTAGATTCCTAGGGTTAGCTAACGTCTTCTTGGCATGAACTTCAGAGTGCGAGACTATCTTTCCCTTTCCTTTGATATCCTTAATTGGGTTCGGTTTTGGTTGTTGATGAGGATGATGCAGTTTAGGACTGAAACTGGTCTTTCGGTTCTTATCGCTGCTTGATTCGGTACCAAAACGATTTCTTCGGTTCGTTTGACTGCAAGACTGACAGTGAGTGCATGGACCTTTGTTTGTCTGATGGCTTACTTTCGCCTGTGGATCCGATACCTTGTGAACGTGATTAGCATTTTGAGAATTCCAAAACTGCTTTCTCTCTTTGATATTCTTCTGGTACCTTCTCTTCCTTTGACGTGTTCGCTCAGCATGTTGTTTTTGAGATTTGTGAATGATTGCTTTTGGTTTCGGTTTATCTTCACGAGCTTCGCTTGGAGATGATTCTCTTGATGCCTTTACGGTTCGCCTTGAATTTCTTTAGTACCACTTATACTTGGCTTATCAAAGCTTGAAGGCTTGTTAAGAGGTTCAGCCACATATCTACCCTTGACTCTCCATGAAGTTTGCTCCGACAGACCTACTGGTTCGTCTGCATTGTCAATGGGAGCTGACCATAAAAAATTATCACATCCATCAGTGTTTTCTTCAGCTACCAAATAAGTTAGCTCAACTGTTTCTTCTTGGTAACTCCAGTGGTGGCATATACTTGATTCGGTACTGTTTGCACCTTTTTATGTACAACCGCCTTTTCCTTAAGGACTTTGCTCTTGTCCTTGGACATACGAGCGAACTCAACTGAGTTTTCAGATATGATTGGTTTTGCCGGTTTGGGTTCGCTTTTGAGGAATTCAGAGCAGTCAACCACATCCTCTACAGAAATTTCACTCATTTCATTGTCCTCATCAAATTCAGAAGAATTTTCCACATTCATCTTATTTTCTGAACTTAATATGGTATTCAATGAGTCAAATTTGTGCATGGTTTCGGTCTTTATTTTCAATTTGTCATTTTCGTCCAATAAATTCCTAAGCATGTCCTTATGGTCTTTGGACTTAATAAAGGACTCAATTTTGTCCAGACCAATCTTGTAAGCATCCGAAACCTCACCTGATGATACAATGGATTCACAATTATAGCAATCAACATCGACGTCATCCTCCTTTAATTCAAGAAAGGGCAAAATCATTTTGTGAACCTTTTTTCCAATGTCACACTTAAAATGTAACTGAGTAATATTAGTGCAAAGACATTTAGCAATTAAACAAAAAATGTTCCTTTGTTTTAAAAACTTCAAATTGTCACATTGCACATATATCAACTCATCTCTCGTTCTAACTAAGTCTAACTCCGTCTTCTCTATCCACATCCTTCGCTCCTCACTCTTGGATGTCACCCTGCTAATTTGATCGGTTAGGTTAGCATTTGTGAGGCGTGTTTGCATTAGACTTCCATTTAAACTAAAAAATTTGAATTTCAATTCGTTTAATTCCTTTTCATAGTGTGTTACATGTATTTTAAGTGATTCGAGAATGGATTGTACCTTCTTGATCAACTGATCACAGTCGTTGATCATTTCGTTCACAGGTTTGGCAGCAAAACACATATCTTCCTTCTGATTCGCCTCATCACACTCGCCTTCGGTTGTGTAGCCCCTCATTTGTGACACTCCAATTGTCACCATCAAGCATCTCCCAACAAACTCAGTACTATCTTCTTTCGCCACAAATGCCTTGCCATGCGTGGGTTTACGTACTTCTTCATCTTCAGAGTCTGTAGACCAGACCTCTACGCCACCGAACTCATCATCAACAACGTTCTCCTACACAATCAAAGCATTCATAGAACTGTTAGAGACTTTCTTCTTCTTTATCTCCTCCAGCTTGCACATATGGTATGCTTCATCATCTTCACCCTCCTTCTTCTCCGATAGCTTTCTTAACATGAAATCTTTGGCAAAGTGGTTTTTGCCATGGCAGAAGTTGCAATCGTATCCGGAGTCTCCTACTAGTTTGCTCTCCTTCTTCTCTTCTTCTTTCTGAGGATTATTTTTGATCTCCTCTTTCGCCTTTTCTAAGCTATAGCTTCCCTGCCAGTTTCGGTTCTTGGCAACAGGTAACTTTTTGGGAGCAAACCGCTTCAGGTTGGAAACCATCATTGCATACTCTTCGCTTGTCAGATCACATTCTAACATTTATGACTCTTCTTCATCTTCTGCCACATTCTTCGCCTTAGAGAGAAGGGCCAAGGATCCCATACCAGACACCACTTTCGCTTCCTTTGTCTCAACACTTTCATGAGACTTGAGAATACCCACCATATTCGCCAATGAATAGGTTTTAAACTGATCGTGAGCCTTCACAGTTGATACCACAACCATCCATTCGGGTCTTAAACCATTCATAAATGTGACCTTCTGTTCGATCACTTCTCTTCCAATACCGTGCTTGATCATCTTGCTCAAAAGATGGTTGAAACGATCGAATGCCTGAATAAGTTTTTCATCTGGCTTTTGTTGGAAAGCACCAGACCCATATCTCTTTTGTCGTGGTGTATGGGCTTAGCAAACAAAAAGTATCAAACTGTAAAGCGAATCTGATCATTCTCATGGCTTTAGCATTACATAACAACTTCTCTTTTTCGTCTTGAGGAATCTTGTCCACATCAGTTAAGATTTTGTTGTACTCCTTTTGAGTTTTAATGGTTCTATTTGTTCCATAATGAACAGAAGGACCCAATGTTATTGCTTCCCAGATAAGACAACCATTGTCTTTGGAACCAACGACATAGTCCTCAAAGTGATGCGTCCAAACTTCATAATCTTGAGTGTATAGAATCGGGATTCTGGTTGTGGATCCAATGCCGTTGGAGATATTAAACGGATTGGTTTGTGAATCATCGTGAGACATGATGACCTTTTTCAGATATCTGCTAAGAATCAGACTTGTAAATATTGAATTAGGGTTTTATCAAAAGCAAGAAATAGCGTCAATGAAGAGATGAGGGCTCCTACAGATTCGATAAAAGCGGAAACCCTAAAAATATTCTTATAACAGAAGAGATGCGTATATATTACACAGTCTCCTGCTCTGATACCAATTGATGAGAATAATATTCTCTAAGATCGATAGATTCAAACAGATATCAATGAGACAATAACAAGAAATAGAAAACAATGAACACCACGATGAGTTAAACAAGTGTCGAATGATTAAACTGCTCCACCTCAGAAGAATTCAATGAGAATTGCCACTGTAGAGGTGTGCTAGGGTTACAGTACAAGATCTATCAAATAATAATCAAGGAGAGTCAAAGATATAATGCATGCATGCATTATATATATATATACTAAACCCTAAAACAAAACATGGCTAGACAGGCCCAGACTGAGTGTACATATGGACCTAAGAGCTAAGCCAAATGACACAACTTCTTAGACTCAACAATTATCACATGAACGTACAGAGAAAACCCTAATCTGGTCAAAAAGGTTTTACCAAAATTTAACCTGATGATTATTTATAAGGAACAATAAATAACTACCATAAATATAAAATAAATGTCTAATATAAAACCAATGCCTTAGAAGAGCTCGATTAAGAACTTCTATTATGAAGGCACTGTAGGGAATCATAAAATGATTAACCCTAAAAAGGCTTCCCTAAATAACCAAATATGCCATATTAGTTTCAATATCTCAAATACTCAACAATCTCCCCCAAGATGTTGAAACTGGTGATGATCATGATTTTCAATCTTCTTGGCATTTCTCCCCCTAAATTGTGAGACTCATCAGTACATGGGGTCTTCAAAGCGAGAGAAATAAAAATAATCTTCCAAATACAAACTCCCCCTTGAATAATCATCACTCCCCCTTGAATCTTCAACAAATACCATGGAGAGAATCTAGAAAGTTAAGAAGAATCACCAACAATCTTCAAAACGCGTCAGATGAGATGAAATAAATCCCTTTGGAATAAACCCAATCTTCTAAAATTAAAATCGGAAAATAACAAAAATTAATTTTGTATTTTTCGATTTTTAAATTTAGACAAAAGAATAGAATAAGAAGCAATTATTTAGAAGGGTTTAAAAAGAATAAGACCAAAGAAAAAAGGATAAGAAGTAAAAATCTTTTCGATAGAAGAGATAAAAATGGTAAAAATCCGAGAAATTTGAAAGGAATTTCGGATATGGGGTAAAATCTGTGAAGTTCTAAAAGTCAGGGGGCAAAATTTGAAAATAGAACCCATTTTCTTCATTGTAAAGCTAAAATAAAGAACATCTTCAAAGGAGGGTAGAATCAGTAAAGTTTGTAAACAGTTGGGGACTAGAACTGTCAAAGCGCTGAAGTTTCAGGAACCAAGAGTGTAACAATAGTCATCTTCTTCACTGGAACGGTATATGAACGCGTTTGACTTGAAAAAGTCAAAATCAGAAAAATACATTCGATTTTGGCTCCAACAAATACCGATTTAAGATTTTTTTTTCTTGGTTTTGATCCGATGACAGTCATCATGAAGTTCCGATGTGTGATAACCGATTCCAATTCTGAATCAGGTCTCAATTCCAACAATGAACTCGTGCGTTCTGGAATCAAACAATTAAACTTCCATTTATGAGTCAACAGTTCTCTCCGAATCTAACAATCACAGTTCCGATTTGTTTATGAATTTCAAAGCGATTTCAATTTTGAGATTCGAACATTGAGTGTGAGACGAAAAACCCAAGCCTTGAACACTAGACGCATAGCCCCGATTCTGATTTCAAGGATTTCAAGTTCTAATTCCAAACGAGCCTACATCACCGAACGAGCCTACATCACCGAATACTTACAAGCTCCGATTCCAATTACCGTTTTCAAATTCCGATTCCAGAACTTCCAAATCGATTTCAATATTGAGACTAGAATTCTTAACGATTTGATTAAATTCACTCTCTTCAATATTGAGACTAGAACTTCCAAATCGATTCCAATTACCGTTTTCAATTACCGAATGCGAGACCAGTACTATAGTTATTAAATTCCAAATGCAATATCAAGTTCCGATTACTAGAAACGCATTCTTCTGTTCGATTTCTGAATAAAGCTTCAAGATCCAATTTTGGTTCCAAAATAATATGAACTTTCGTTTACAGATGATGTCGGTACACAAAAGTTCCGACACCCATTTGCCAATCGATTGGGACCTTCAACGCCAACTGTGACTCTCGCTCCGAATCAGTTATTAATGAACCGAAAGTGAATCTCAGGTTCGTTCCGAATCCGTTGATTACACATCCAAATCGAACCCAACCGAACGTTCGGTTCCATTCGGTTCCAATTGAGACTTTCATTTTTGTGACTTCGCTTGTTTGATACCAGTTACTTTCGCTTCTTCGTTTTGAGTTTTGCTTGACGTTTGATGAGGTTCGTTTCTTATCACTTGTGAAGCGAACGCTTATGAACAGTAGATTCACTTTCGCTTCTTCAATTCTTATTTGTGACTTTCGCTTCACTACGTTCGCTTCATAACTTGAGTGTCGCTTGTGAGAGATAGGTTCGTTCCGTGATATTTAGTTTCGCTGTAGGTTGTTTGATTCCGCTTCAAAGAACGAACACAATAATAAGATATGATGAGATAGCCAAATGCCCGAAAAACACCCTCCATGAAAGGAAAAAATGGCAGATTATGCCCTTAATACCAAAACTAACCCCTATATTTCCATAACTTCGAATCTGCCCCTTCTGTTACAGTAGACTGACAATTTTTGCCCACTGTTTGCTGTAATACCAGATTGCAGCCTTCTTTCTGCAGAAAAGTCCCTTTTTCACCCAATTTTCAACTTTTTCAGCCTTTTGTCAATTCCAACACTTAAAAAAATAATAAATTTGATTTCTTCAACACAATATCATATCTTTGACTTAAATCTTCACAAGATTTCACCAGATTTGTCCCTTTTTTTTATATAAAAGGGCAAAACTTTTTATGGGACTTTTGGTACCCATATAAGGTTCAACATTGAAGTTCGTTTCTTGCAAACCCATTTATTTGAATAATATCTATCATCCTTTGAAAATAATACCTGCTTCTTAGTTGGAAAACAAAAATTTCCATAAATTTCATTGAACCAACCGAATACTCTTTTCTTTTCCTTCCAACTTCTAACCATTTTATCTGAAGAAAAATGAGAATTGAAGTTTCTTTGAACATGCTTGACTTCAACTTTTTCACAAGCATTGGGTACTTGTACCTTGGGCATCCAAACTTTCTTCATTTTAATCTTGTTCTTTCTCTTCTTCTTCCTTATATTATTTCTAGGCTTCAGAAATAAATTTCGGATCTGAACTACTTTTTCTTCTTTCTGAATCTGAACATTTGAAGACTTTTGAACACAATCCTTAGGTGTTTGATAAATATGAACATCTTGAATTATTGGCTTTTTGTAAGGAGTCATTCCTTCAAAAACATCTTCAGAACATAAGGAATCATCTGTTTGAGTTCCAATAGAACAGAATGTCTTTACTTTCACGATTTCCAAAGATTTTCTTTGAGATTCATCTTCAGAACAACTAGATTCGGATTGTGAAGCTTCTGAAAAACTTGAAACACTTGACTCCTCATCAACAAGAACATCTGGAGTCACTTTTTCTTCAGAAACTTGAAGAACAACCTGAACTTCTTCTTTTTCTTTTTCAGCCCTTTTCATCTTCAACATCGTTTATGTTCCCGATCTAAATGTTCATATATAATATGAAATTGTTCTACTATTCTCTCATTCTCTCTTAACTCACGGTGATTAACATATGAGTATTTAGATATTTTCTTATCAACAAGAAGATTATACAACTCAGGAATATCATTCAACATAGATCGACCACTGATTTGAAACATGGTCACTTTGTTTTCACCATAGATTGGTTTAGTAACCTTTAATCCAAGTTCTAAAATGGAGTTAAACAATAAATTCGTTTTATCCATTAGATCTTCAACAAATGATAGAACTTGAAGAGAGAGAAAGTAGATCTGATAACAATTCTAGAGAGAGAAAAATGGATCTGAAACGGTTTTTGGTGAGAGAAAACATATTTGAGATGGATTTTAGAGAGATAAAGTAGATCTGAACACGAAAATTCAAATAAACACGAAATTTTCTTCTAAATGTCTTCCAAAACACGATTCAAGAACAAATCAGATGAAATAATGAGTTGAGGAAAACAGATCTGAACAAGATTTTTCAATAAAAACGAGGTATAGACTTTTTCTTTTCAGAAAACTTACAAAACTTGAAGAACAAGGTGAGATTCAAGATAAAATATCGACATAAACAAGATCGATTCTTGCAAAAATCGCTGAGATCTACAAGTATCCGCTCTGATACCACTTGTTAGGAATAAATCTGAGATGACGAATGCGGAATATCAAGAACAATCAAGAATCAATCACCATCATATGCAAGTAATCTGATAAAGGTTTTTTTTATATTTATTATCACATGAACGTACAGGGAAAACCCTAATCTGGTCAAAAAGCTTTTACCAAAAGTTAACCTGATGATTATTTAGAGGGAACAATAAATATCTACCATAAATATAAAATAAATGCCTAATATAAAACCAATGCCTTAGAAGAGCTCGATTAAGAACTTCTACTATAAAGGCACTGTAGGGAATCATAAAATGATTAACCCTAAAAAGGCTTCCCTAAATAACCAAATATGCCATATCAATTTCAATATCTCAAATACTCATCAAATTTTGTCATATTCCCAGCTTATTTGAGGTATAAAGTTATGTACCTTGCTTTTTCATTTATTAGATCTCTCCACGTTTGAGTTTAGGGCCATCTTTTAGCAATTTTGTGAACCTTTTTGTTGTATGGAGTGTGATCTGAAGTTATAACTTATGACCCAGATCCCTTTCAGCCCCTATAGCAATAAAGTTTACGAAATTGTCATGATTTAGCCCTTCCCTTTGGCCTAGACTTCATTTTAGACTTGGAAATGGTGTTTTTGGCTCAAAACATCGTGCATGCACGTAAAGTTCATAACTTTACGTGTAATATCGACCCTAGGAGGTCAGATCTCTGTTTTGAATGTGTTAAGCCCGACTAAAATCGACTGCATGGACTTGGACTTTGCGGGACTCGGCGATTCGTTCATAGGACTCGGCGAGTCAGGTTATTGTACCCCCAACCTTTTCTATTTCGGAGCAATCTGGTTGAGTCTAGAAGAGGACTCAGTAGGATGGACATGAATATGGACTTGAAGATCAAAGAACTCGACGATTTCAAGGATGAACTCGGCGAGTTCAAGGCAATGTCCCAACTTGTATGAAGAAGGACTCGACGAGTTCATGGGTGAGCTCGGCGAGTCAAGAGCAAAGGGTCCTGATTCTGTATGAAGGAGACATCGACGAGTTCTTTAAAGGCTCGACGAGTAGGGTTGAAGTTCCAGTATTTTGGTGGGTTAGGGAACTCGACGAGTTGGTGGACCAACTCGGCGAGTTGAGTCAACCAGATGTTGACTTTGACCAAAAGTTGAATCTGACCAAGGTATTGACCTTCACTTTGACTTTAACCGGGGTTGACCCCTGAAAGGGTTATGAGTATAAAAAGGTAATTAAGGAAGATGGTTATGTGTAGGAGTTTAAGAGGAGTCGATTTCAGCACCGAGGACAGTTCAAATAATACACGACATTGAGGTGAGTTACCTTCCAATAGAAGTGGGTCTAAGGCCACAATGTCGGCCCACTAGTAGGAGACGTTTGTTAGATGATTGTCTTTGTGATAATTATATGGTATGTTATGTTTATGGGTTGGTATGCTATGATGATATGTGATAATTGTAGAAAGGGTAGGATAGACCCTAGTACCGGTCGATACGGACGAAAGGGTATGTTGGCACCCGAATAAGCTAGGCAATATATGATATATATGTTATACACTGTGATGTTATGTGGTAGAAGTAGGGAGTGAAATAGTCCTCGGTACCGGTCAACAGGACCGAAGGGGACCCTGATGTGCTAGGCAAGTTACCGGTTGAAAGAGACCGAAGGGGTAGCCAGTACCCAGATATGTTAGATAGTATGTGTTATGTATGGTATGTGGTATGATGGGGGAACTCACTAAGCTTTGTGCTTACAGTTTTCAGTTTTGTTTTCAGGTACCTCTTCTTCGAAGGGGAAGGAGCCGACACGGTAGCAGCACATCACACACACAGGATTTTCTGCATTATGAGATTCTTGGGATTGTACTCTGATAATATTACTATTTTATGATATGGTTTTGAGACACGTGACTATGATTTATGAAATGATATGAAACTATGATGTTTTTCAGTAAACTGTTTTATAAGTTACTTAATTGAAAACAAAATTTTTGGTCATGATTTTTGGGATGTTACAATGATCGTGCACCTCCTCACGTTTTATGATTTTGACTTCTGGGATACTCTGATATGAAACTATTTTGAAAACATTTTGTAATAATTAAAGGTTTTTTGAATGCTTGAAAAAGTTTTAAATTGGCTTAATTTTATGGGTGTTACAATCCCAAGCCTGACCCACTCAGTTTTTGTATTACAGGTAGTGACACGAGAGCATAGATGCGACGATCTGATGAGAGATTATGGATTATAGGCCAGTAGAAATAAATAGAATGTTTAAGGCCTATGTTGTTTTTGTGGCCTATGTTGTTTTGTTTATGCTTATGATCTGTAAATTCAATGACATCTCGAGGTTTGTAATGTAATGGAAATACATTTCTTCGGAAATGCTTTGATAAATTCTTTATCATGTTTTTGGGAACAAATTCCGCAACATTTTTCTTTAAAAGTATACTCTGGTTTTCAAATAAAGCATAAACAAATCGGTCTTTTTTGGCCGTGAAATTGGGGATGTCACAATTGGTATCAGAGCATTAGTTTAAGAGAACTAGGAATTTGTAGGATTTCTAGACTTAAACTTAGAATGCTAAGCGATGATTGTGAGATGAGTGTCTGTTACATTTTAGACACAAGCACTAGTTTATTTTAAGAAAAATGCCTAAAATGCTTTTATGTGCTAAATGCTTTATGTTTGCCTTATATGCTATTATTTGTTCGGATCTATGGTCTATTGCCGACTGGATCTGGAAACCTTATGTGTTCAGGATTCTAAGCATTCGACTACGATATTAGAGCTAGCATGTAACGTTTCAGAATGATAAGGAGGATTTAAACGTCTATCGTAAATAAAGATCAAAGTTCACATACTTTGGTGTATAGATCAACATGGTAAGACCCCAAAGTGGACTCGAAAATGCAAATGGGAACAGGAATCAGCAGCCTCAACCCCAAGGGATTGAGCAGGTGCCGATAGTAGAAGTTGCACATGAGCCATTCACGATGGTTGGAGTACAAGCCATGATTTCGGCTATGATGGCCGAACAAAAGGAAGAGATGAGACAGATGTTGCTGAATAATAGGGATGAACCTTTGATGCCTGTTGTACAACCAGAATTGAATGACGGACAGTCAGAAGAAAGGAACTACAGTAGGAACGTTGGTCAAGCTGAACCGCCAGTGGTTAGGAGGAACAACCAAGATGAAGGAGTCGAAAGGAACGAAACAAGTATAAGGACTTCACAACTTGCAATCCATCGACTTTCACTGGGAAAGAAGATCCAATTGGAGTTATGGACTTGATCTCGGAAATGGAGTTGGCCTTCATAACATGTGGTTGCAAGGGCAAGATACAAACCACATATGCAGTACGTCAGTTTAGAGGTGGCACTGTTCGCTGTTGGAACACTCTGGGGAAGACCATAAGCCCCAATGAGCCACTACAGCTGACATGGACAGAGGTTTTGGTACACTTTAAGCGCAAGTATTGCTCGTCCCAAAATCTACTTGAGCTAGAGAACCAATTCCTGACGTTGAAGAAGGGAACCATGTCCATTAATGAATACAACAATGCCTTCACAGACAAAATGGATTTTGCTTTGCGCATCGTTCCAGACGAGCTAACGAAAGTTGACAAATACGCAAAGGGACTTCCATGGGAGTACATGGTGCCAGTATGCCAGGCATCTACTCTTGAGGCAGCTATCTGGGCTGCCAAGTCTGTTGAGGAGATGATCAAGGGAAGAGCCGCCAGTAATGATGAAGTTTGATGGATCTCCAAGGTCCAACAAGAAGAGCAAGTCTGGTTCAAGGAAATTTTAAGGAGAAAGAGGCGAAGCTAAGTGTTGCAAGAAGTGTAGAAATAAACACTTCGGGAAATGTAGCGAGGAGGTGACTTGCTACAAGTGTGGAATGACTGGGAATTACGCCAACGAGTGCACATCCAACAAGAGGGTGTGCTATGGATGCAACGAAGAAGGGCACATTTCGAAAGACTGCCCAAATAAGAAGGAGGCACCAAGGCCTAACGTTCCACCAAATCCAAAGGCAAGATCATTCCACATGATCCACGAGGAAGCAAATGACAATGCAAAAGATCGGGAGTGAGGATCTATATATCCATATATCGGGATATGGAGTAGCCATATAGATAGTATCACGTGGTATAGCCTATTATAAGAGGCCTAGTGTAGGGTGAACTTAAACACCTATGTAATCGTTTCAAGAAATAATATAAAGCTTGGTTATGCTATCCGATGTGTTAAATAACTATGTGAAATTCTTGTATGATGACTTGGAAAACTGCGAGACAATACTTGGGATGAGTATGAGTAGGTGTGAATGGTAGTAGAGGCCTATACTACCAGAAGCACAGGACTCGCACTTGGATCATGGAAAGTCACAAGGTTACCAAGAAGCTAGTAATTGATTCTGTTTTGTTCAAGTATGTCGTTACCATCGTTTCCGTAATGACTAAGAAGATGATTGTTATTTTGAACCTAGAGGTCATATCATATCGAGTCCGACTAAGATGAGTATGTTACGTGGTTCAGGGAACCAAGATCAATGTAGCATCTGACTTAAACCAGACGATTGAAGTGAAAGATAATCGAAGGAACCAATTGAAGTATCGCGATCGTTGTTA
This sequence comes from Lactuca virosa, assembly GCF_052849685.1. NCBI lineage: Eukaryota > Viridiplantae > Streptophyta > Magnoliopsida > Asterales > Asteraceae > Lactuca > Lactuca virosa. The sequence continues at coordinate 113,637,736 of NC_136427.1, read as the reverse complement.
AAGTAAGAGGCTTGTAGCTAGAAGTGATGCATGCTAGAATGTGATTATATCACATTAGAACATGAAGGAAGGTATATTTCGTTCTAGAATTTGACCCTAAGAGACCTGAGTCTAAGCATTGCATCATACGATGAGAGGTCATTATAACATGACCCATCGGTCTATTATGGCAATCGAAGGAAATAACTTATCTTAAGTTTGTTAAAAAGAAGAAGGAGTCTCCAATAGCGATCGAGATTGTGACTAAAAAGGTCACGACTGAAAGTCCAAAATAAGATAGAGAGCGGGTACAAGATCGAGCACTGCCTGCAGTCAAGAAGTCCAAGAGTTAGATACTCATTCGAAGGAACATAGAAGTTGCAGTTATTACCTAGGATGAAGAGATAACGTATGGAGTCATTTTACAAGCCATGTTTTGTTTATGATTCCGGGACGGAATCATCCTAAGGGGGAGAGAATTATATTGCCCGTGTTTCGAGGCTAAGCATTGATATGATGATGTAATAGTTAGGGTCAACAAATGTAACTTATCTTGAAGTAATAAAGAGGAATTACTTGAATGTTATGTCGATTATGTGTTTTTATGTGCATTATACTTATTTATAAGATAAAATAAATTAAGAAGGAAAATAAGAGTCAAAAATAAAATAATAGATAAACCCGATATCTATAAAGAAAGTTGTAGTGGTCGTGACAAGGATTCCGGAGATATAAAGAACGCCGAAATCCGAGTTATAACAAAGAAGTTATGACTTGTCGAAGTTTCGCGACAAAACCGGCACGACGTTGTGTGATGTAAAAAGTGAGTTTATGATAAAGTAATTTTTGGCCTTAGCTATCTAAACGAAAGTTGCAGTATACATTAAACAGAGATCGTGCATAAAGAGAACGTCCAAATCTGACTTCGTATGAGGAAGTTATTAATTTTCTAAAATTTGGCAATTCAGTGTGCAGCCCGGAGTTCAAATTTTAGATCAAGCGATTTTAGCAAAAACAACCTAAACGAGAATCGAAGATCTCGTAAATAGGAGCTCAACGATAAAAATACAAAAGAAAACGGACATTGGATGACAAAGTTATGAATTTTTAACGGACTTTTCCTGTCCCGGCCTGTTAAAAATATAACTTAAAAAATAAATTCAAAATTAGCCGACGGAGTCTAAACCAAAGTCGTAGAGTATGTCTCTACCTACGCGTGGATATAAAGAAGGTCGAAAACAGAGCATGTATGCGAAAATTATAAATTTTAGAAGTCGGGAGAAGAAATTGCGAGGCTGCTCAAGAACGCCCCGCGTACTCGCACACTTGTTCGGCCACGTCTCTCCATCTGATGATTGACATGCACTTGTACGAACACACCGCATAAGCGGGTACGCCCTGCACACCGAGGTACACGCAGCGTACCTGTGAGGGTACACCCAGCGTAACAGAGGCTTCGGCCCTATAAATAGTGGTGCGAGGCTGTCTTATTCTTCACACCTGAAACCCATTCTTTGTCTCTCTACTCTCTCTCTCTCTCTCTATCTATCTATCTATCTAAACCTCCCAAACACCCCCAAGCCTAAGAAACTTCCTTAGCACTAGAAGAAAGCCCAGAGCGCCCGAACACTCCGAGAATAAAAAAAGCTTTTTGGTTCCAAAAGTTCTGCCCCCGCAGAGCCCGGTTTCCAGCAAACCTCCCAGTTTCGTCAGAGGAAATCATATTGTTAAGAAGCGAAGCGTTTTCTAAGTTGGAATCACTACTCTATCAGGTGAGTGTATAGTCACTTTCACCTTACACAAAGATATGAAGTATTTTACATAAATTACGAGCTAGGTGTGCATATTATCTATTTACATGAGATCTATGATGGATGAATAATTTTATATATGTTTTTAATGATTTAAGTTGTACATATTTTTATATCTACAAATATGTTGGATAAAACATGTGAAAGGCCATCTTTCATTCTTAACATTATTACTCCAAGTTACTCCAAAACATGCTACATGCATATTTATAAACAATATTTTACATTGATAGTTTAATTACAAAAGACTGGATACAAACAGACTAAGTTTTAGTATATTACATAATTACCCAGGAAATTATAATTTTATACATACACGATCACTACATACAAAAGTAATATTATAAACTATTCTAAATCTTCCAACAGTATGTGTCTATATTGGATCCTTATTACCTGCAATAGTTAAACACTGAGAGGGATAAGCGGTGACACTTAGTGAGTTCAAAATTGGATACAATATAACTTTATGCCATATATATATACCAATATGAGAGAAGCAAGAAGAACAAAGAACAACAAAGGCATATGTGAATCATGTGACAAGCTTTCTGTATCAACAAATGATCTGATTCAAGGATTTAAAATTATTGAGATACAACAATTTCAACTTGATATACATCAATAAGACTTCAGCCCAAGTGGCACAGAAAATAAACGATTTCTGAATTAACATTTTGCTAGAATTTATAGGCTTTCAACCCTATCCAGCATTCTGCCAGTGCCAAAGTGATGCTTACTCATTTACTTCATGGTCAAAGGCTACATACCAATACCCAAGGGATGCTTACTCATTCACTTCGTGGTCAAAGGTATAGTTCATTATCATAATAACACGGGAAAGCACATTCCACATATAACACATAACATACAATTGTCCCTATATTGAACTCACCATGAAATAACCGATTGATAAAATGATAATTTGGGCAACACTTCGCCTCTAAAAATGACTTTCTTTGATGAAACGGGGGATTTTTGTTGAAAATCAGGCCTTATGCGGGTAGAGTTTCAACTTGAAAAGATTATTTTCTCGGGTCTTCAGAGCGTCGGGAATTGCTTTCGGTGTCGGGGATGTTTCCTAGGCTTCGGGGGTATTAGGGTAAATTAAGAGAGAGTAGAGGGTGCAAGAGAGTGAATTTTGTAACCTAAAATCGAAAGCCTTCGCTTTCCATTTATAGTGCCAGAGGCTCAGCATTACGTTGGGCGTAAATCTCCGGTACGCTGGGCGTACTGCATGGCCGAGGTTTAACGAATACTACGACTTTCATTTATAGTGCCCGATGTTTAACGAAAGCCTTCGCTTTCCATTTATAGTGCCCGAGGTTTAACGAATACTACGACTTTCATTTAGATCACTAAAGCTAAAAAAAGTAGTTTATCGAAAATTCACTTTTTACGCTAAATAGTGTGTAGTCGGTTTTGTCGCGGATCTTCGATTGGTCATAACTTCTTCGTTATAACTCGGATTTCGATGAGGTTTTCGCCTAAATGTTTCTAACGAGATAATATGCAACTTTCAATGACATTATTTTTATTTATTTCCAAATTTATCTTTTCGTTAATTTCAATATTTAACTTTTGATTGGAATCTCATAAGACTTCCAATACTTCCCAAATGATTCTAAACATAGTTTTACTTCAATTCTCATAAAACTATCTTGTTAGAACTCAAAATCATATATTATTTAATAATATTCATCTTCTAACAAAACACGATAAATGAATGTGTATGTTACAAATACCTCCTCCTTTTGAGGATTTCATCCCCGAAATTACAACGATTTAAACAAATGGAGATATTTCGCTCTTATCCTGTTCTTATTTTCCCAAGTATAATTTTGTCCTCTATGGTGTTTCCACTTGACAAGAACCAACTCCACTTCTTTATTACATAGATTAGTCGTTCTTTCTTTACGATCTCTTCAGGCTCCTCTACATATCTTAACTTATTATCCAGTTTCACCTCGGATAACGGAACCGCTTCATCATATATGCTTAAACATTTACGCAGATAACTCACATGAAACACATCATGAATACCCGCCAAATCTTCCGGCAATTCCAAACGGTATGCTTGCTTACCAATTCTCTGGATGATTTTGAAAGGACCAACAAATCTAGGACTTAGTTTTCCTTTCTTCCCAAATCGCATAATGCCTTTCCATGGGGATACCTTCAACATTACGAAATCACCCACCTGGAATTCTATGGGTCGTCTCCTCTTTTATGCATAGGACTTCTGTCGATCCTGGGCTGCTTTCATTCTTTCTCGTACAATTTGAATCTTATCAGTGGTGTCTTGAATCATTTCAGGGCCTCCAAGGATTTGTTGTCCTACATCACGCCAACATAATGCAATACGGCATTTACGACCATATAATGCTTCATATGGTGGCATTTTGATTGAAGTGTGCTAACTGTTATTATACGAAAATTCGACAAGAGATAAGTACTTGTCCCAGTTACCACCGAACTCCAAGACGCATGCACGAAGTATATCTTCCACTGGTTGGATTGTTCTCTCCGTTTGACCATCTGTCTGGGGATGATAAGTTGTGCTGAGAGCAATTCGAAATCCCAATTCACGTTGCATACTCGCCCAAAAATGAGAAATGAAGCGAGTATCACGATCGGAAATAATCTTTAGTGGCACACCATGTCTTGCAACAATTTCATCCAAGTATACTTGTGCATATTTCTCCATTAGAGTTGTTTCACACATGGCAAGAAAATGTGCACTCTTAGTTAGTCGGTCGACAATTACCCAAATGCTATCATTCTATCTCGCAGTCTTCGGCAATTTGGTAATAAAATCCATGGACAACTCCTCCCATTTCCACATGGGAACATTAATACTTTCTAGACTCCCGTATGGCTTTTGGTGTTCCGCTTTGACTTGTAAGCATACTAAACATTCCTGCACGTATCTTCTAATGTCTCTCTTCAATCCAGGACACCAATAATCAGCTCGTACATCATAGTACATTTTATTTGTACCAGGATGTATTGACAGTTTGGACTTATGGGCTTCATCTAAAATCTTCTGTCTTAATCCACCAATCTTTGGAATCCATAGCCGATTCTTAAATACTTTTAGTCCACGTGGATCATCAAGTAAAATATCAGCATAATGTACCATCCCTTCCTTCTTCACATTTTCTGGCTTTAAGGCCTCTACTTGCCATTTCTTTAGTTCATCAAGAATAATGAACTTTACGGTAGTGTGGGAAATAACATAACACACACTATTATGATAAACCTTTCTGCTAAGTGCATCGGCAACTACATTGGCCTTTCCAGGATGATACAAGATTTCACAGTCATAGTCTTTGATCAGCTCCATGGCTCGATGTTGTCTCATATTCAAAGTTTGTTGACTGAATATATACTTGAGACTTTTGTGATCAGTAAACAATTGGCATTTTGTACCAAAAAGATAATGCCTCTAAAGTTTTAGGGAAAATACTACTGCAGCGAGTTCGAGGTCATGGGTGGGATAATTCTTTTCATACTCTTTCAGTTGTCTTGAGGTATATGTTATTACTCTACCATGCTGCATCAACACGTAACCTAGTCCCAATCTTGAAGCGTCGCTATACACGGAAAAATCATTATCACCTTCTGGGAGTGATAAAATCAGAGCATGAGTCAAAAGATCTTTTAGAGTTGAGAAAGCTTTTTCTTGGGCTTCACCCCATTCGAACTTTACTTCCTTTCATTTAAGACTCGTGAGAGGTACGACTATACGCGAAAAATATTTAATGAATCTCTGGTAATATCCCGCGAGACCCAAGAAACTAGTAATTTCAGAAGCATTACGAGGCGCTTCCCAATTCTGAATGGCTTCAATCTTGGTGGGATCTACGGATATACCTTCACCAGAAATCACATGGCCGAGAAATTGAACTTGGTGAAGCCAAAATTCACATTTCGAGAATTTAGCATATAATTTTTCCTTTCGAAGAAGTTCTAATATTTCACGAATATGAATGGCATGATCAGTTTCAGACTTGGAATAAATTAGAATATCATCAATGAATACGATGACAGATCTATCGAGCATTGGGCGGCATACGCGATTCATCATATCCATGAATACAACATGAGCATTTGTCAGATCGAATGGCATGACAAGGAATTCATAATGCACATATCGAGTACAAAAAGCAGTCTTCGGTACATCCTGCTCGTGTACTTTCAACTGATGATAGCCAGATCTCAAATCAATCTTCGAGAAATAGCTAACACCCTGAAGGTGATCAAACAAATCGTCAATGCGAGGTAATGGGTACTTGTTCTTGATAGTTACCTTATTTAGCTCACGATAATCAATACACATCCGCATTCAACCATCCTTCTTCTTAACAAACAATACGGGAGCACCCTAAGGAGAGGTACTCGGTCAAATAAAGCCTTTGTCAAGTAATTCCTGTAGTTGGATCATCATTTCCTTCATCTCAGCTGGCGCAAGACGATAAGGAGTCTTTGCAATCGGAGCAGCACCAGGCACAAGGTCAATTCGGAATTCTACTTGCCTATCCGGAGGAAGTCCAGGCAATTCTTCGGGAAAAACATCAGGATATTCATTAACAACGGGAACATCAATTACCGATTTCTTCTCCTCTTTTGAGATATCAACTGTATAAGCCAGATAGAACACCCCTTCGATATGAATTTACGAGCTTTTAGGAATGAGATTATTTTTACGATTTTAAGTATTTGTTCACCGTAGACATAAATAGGATTCTCCCCTTCAATGGGAATACGTACTATCTTTTCATAGCACAAGAGTTCTACGCGGTTCTTTGACAACCAATCCATGCCGAGAATAATATCAAAGTTGGGCAAGGAGATAGGTATCAGGTTAGCAAGAAAATCATAGCCTTTAATTTCTATCACACAATCCCTATAGACTTTATCAGCAAGTAATGATATACTTCCCGCATTATCTACATGAAATGGTTGCGCGAGTGTATATCAAGCAATTTGAAAGGAATGCACAAATTCATGAGACACAAAAGAATCTGAGGCTCCAGAATCAAATAAGATATGAGCAGGTCTAGAGTTGGCTAGAAATGTACCAATCACAACATTCGAGTCTTCATGTGCCTCCTCCGTGGTAATCTGAAATGCACAGCCTTTAGCTTTGGTTGTTGGACGGAAGCTTTCCACAACACCACAAGCAAATCATGTAACATTCTTCATTGGACAAACAGATTTCATGTGGCCTACTTCTCCACATCCATAATAGACCACTAATCCTTTTTCTAGTCTGCATTCACCCGGATGATTCTTTCCACAATTTTGACACGATGACGATTGAAGAGAAAAAGATTGTGACCTACCACGGCCACGAGGGGTATTATGAGTTTGCACTTGTTTACCGGGATCAGTTCGAATAGATTGAGCTGGTGGAATAGAGGCAACAGGAGCAGTTCGATCAATACGTGGATGCTTCGGAACAGAAAGAGTGACACCACATATTTCTAAGTCATGCTCACGCTTTCGAGCATACTCAACAGCTTTATCAAATGATAGAACATCCTGATTAGCCACGAAATCGCGAATTTCATATCGGAGTCCATCCATGAATAACTGAATGTTATCATCTTCAGTTGGAATATACTTTGCAGCAAACCGTGCTTTTTGATTGAACTGAGTTTCATAATCATTCACAGTCAATCCTCCCTGTTTAAGCTCGAGGAATTATTTCTCCAATCTTCTCCTTATTTCTAGAGGAAAATACTTTCCTAGCAAATGAGTTTTGAACAATTCCTGGTCATAAACGTTGAGAGCTTCAAATGTTGCTTCCCACCAGTTGTCTTGAGGTATATGTTATTACTCTACCATGCTGCATCAACACGTAACCTAGTCCCAAGTCGCTATACACGGAAAAATCATTATCACCTTCTGGGAGTGATAAAATCAGAGCATGAGTCAAAAGATCCTTTATCACTATTCTTTTTGTGTTCTTCGAGAGACTGCCGCATAACACCAGTAAGTTTATCCTCAAGTCGTTCCTCACGAGGGGATACTGGAGTATTTACTTCATCAGGTTGAGGATCTCCACCCACCTCTGGTGTATGGCTATTCACCTGCTCACCCATTGCTCTGCAATATGGAGTAACATTGTATTTTAGAATATTAGGGTTTATTGTTACCTAATACTTTACTTAAGTATTTCCTATGGTTTGTATCCATATACTTACAATGAATCCGTTCATATATTGAACTTATGACGGTTTAAGTCTAAATACCAATTCGTGGTATTTAGTTCACTTAAACTACTGCTCTGATACCATGATTGAAATGCCCTCTTTCATTCTTAACATTATTACTCCAAGTTACTCCAAAACATGCTACATGCATATTTATAAACAATATTTTACATTGATAGTTTAATTACAAAAGACTGGATACAAACCGACTAAGTTTTAGTATATTACATAATTACCCAAGAAATTATAGTTTTATACATACACGATCACTAAATACAAAAGTAATATTATAAACTATTCTCAATCTTCCAACAGTAAGTGTCTATACTGGATCCTTATTACCTGCAATAGTTAAACACTGAAAGGGATAAGCGGTGACCCTTAGTGAGTTCAAAAATAGATACAATATAACGTTATGCCATATATATACCAATATGACAGAAACAAGAGGAACAAAGAACAACAAAGGCATATGTGAATCATGTGACAAGCTTTCCATATCAACAAATGATCTGATTCAAGGATTTACAATTAATGAGATACAACAATTTCAACATGATATACATCAATAAGACTTCAGCCCAAGTGGAACAGGAAATACACGATGTTTGAATTAACATTTTGCTAGAATTTACAGGCTTTCAGCCCTATCCAGCATTCTGCCAGTGCCAAAGTGATGCTTACTCATTCACTTCATGGTCAAAGGCGACATACCAATACCCAAGTGATGCTTAGTCATTCACTTCGTGGTCAAAGGTATAGTTCATTATCATAATAACACGGGAAAGCACATTGCACATATAACACATAACATACAATTGTCCCTATATTCAACTCACCGTGAAATAACCGGTTGATAAAATGATAATTTGGGCAGCACTTCGCCTCTAAAAATGACTTTCTTTGACGAAGTTGGGGATTTTTGTTGAAAACCGGGCCTTATGCGGGCAGAGTTTCAACTTGAAAAGATTATTTTTTTCTCGGGTCTTCGGAGCGTCGGGAATTGCTTCGGGTGTCGGGGATGTTTCCTAGGCTTCGGGGGGGGGGGGGGTATTAGGGTAAATTAAGAGAGAGTAGAGGGTGCAAGAGAGTGAATTTTGTAACCTAAAATCAGAAGCCTTCGCTTTCTATTTATAGTGCCCGAGGCTCAGCATTACGCCGGGCGTAAATCTCTGGTACGCTGGGCGTACTGTGTGGCGGTGTTTTACGCTGAGCGTAACTTCGGTACGCTGGGCGTACGAGACGTGTCTTCTGATCGGAAACTGGGCCTCGGACGTGGCTGAGCTAGGACACGCGTCCATCATGCGAAGGTGCTTGGTGGCTGGTATGTGTCTTCGTAGTACGCTGGGCGTACTTCTCCGGCCAGCCTCGCAATTTGTGCCATAAACTTTAAAAATTCATATCTTTCGCATACGAGCTCCATTTTTGATGTTCTTTGTATCCACGCATAGGTGAAATTATGCTCTACAACTTTCGTTTAGACTCTGTCGGCTAATTTTGATTTATTTTTAATATTATATTTTTAACGGGTCGGGACAGGAAAAGTCCGTTAAAAATTCATAACTTTTTCATCTGACATCCGTTTTCGTCTTCCTTTTTACCGTTGTACTACTATTAACGAGATCTTCGATTCTCTTTTAGGTCGTGTCGGCAAAAAACTCACTCGATCTTTATTTCGATTTTCGGGTTGTGTTTTTGTCTATGCCGAATCTTAGAAAAATCATAACTTCCTCATACAAAGTCAGATTTGGACGTTCTTTTTATGAAAATTCTCGGTTTAACGAATACTACGACTTTCATTTGGATCACTAAAGCTATAAAAAGTAGTTTATCGAAAATTCAATTTTTACTCTAAATAGTGTTTTGTCGGTTTAGTCGTAGATCTTCGATTGGTCATAACTTCTTCGTTATAACTCGGATTTCGATGAGGTTTTCGCCTAAATGTTTCTAACGAGATAATCTACAACTTTCAATGACATTATTTTTATTTATTTCCAACTCTATATTTTCGTTAATTTCAATATTTGACTTTTGATTGGAATCTCATAAGACTTCCAATACTTCCCAAATGATTCTAAAGATAGTTTTACTTCAATTCTACTAAAACTATCTTGTTAGAAATCAAAATCATATATTATTTAATATAATTTATCTTTAAACAAAACACGATAACTGAATGTGTATGTTACAACATGGGTAGATGAAATAGTTGATGTGTGATGAAATAAAATGATGAGAGACCTCGATGTTTACGATAATCCAGTCATCTAGTGGAGTATGGATGACGACCACGGACTATTCTAGACAATCCGGTGGAACGCTAGCAGGATCGCAACCTGTAGGTGTTCATTTGAACTATGCGTTCAGCAGGTGTACTCCATCCCCCCCCCCATGGTTGCCTTATTTGACATGTATTGTTGAGGAATCCCCAAAGCAATGTTGTCCACCCCGATGAAAAAATCCTTAGTCTAGGTCCCTTATAATAGATGTTTTAGGGACGTAAAGTGAGGATAACGAGAACGGGTAACCGGTGTAACACCCATAAAATTCAAGCTAATTTAAAACTTTCTCAAAACATTTAAAACCAGTAGTTATTTTAAATTTGTTTTCAAAATAGTCTAATATCAGAGTCTTCCCATAAATATAAATAAAACATGAGGAGTTCTACGATCACGCATTCGCCTTGCCGCGATCCCCTGATGTAAACTGTAAGCCTGAAAGCTTAGTGAGTTCCCCAAAATACCGATACACTATATAACACATATACAATAACAGCATATACTGGGTCCATAGCTTTACAGACTGGATTACCCCCTGGGCCCATAGTATGAGTCTGGATTGCCTTACGGGCCCACATCTCACATTTCGATTGCCACCGAGCCCACAGTACGAGTCTCCCTCAGCTCGTATCTGGAATGCTCCTGGGTTTGTTGGTTACCGCACGGAGCAGTATCACCTCAACCCATATCACATAACATGCCAACATATATCATAACTAATGCGCATATAGATAATCACATAACAATCAGAGGTAGTCCTACAGATCTACCTAAATGGCATAACCACTAGCATGCAACACTACTCATACTCAACATACTACCACTACTAGGATATCATATCGAATGGGCCGGACTTGGTGCCTTAGACCCCTTAGTATAGTGAGGAAACTCACCTCGGAAGTAGTGTTGAAGTACCAAAACCTCTGATCGTTGTCCCACCAGAAATCCCGAACTATCACATAAAACATATCAAGTTAATACCCAAAATAACCTTCTTGACTAAGTGTCCACACAACTCATTAAATCCATTCTCTTTATTAGGCCTAGGCCCCATACCAAGTCCTTAATCTTGGAGGTCCACATATATAAAAACCCACTATTGGTCCAATTTACTAAATTGGGCCCAACCTCCTAATTGGGCCTAACCCCATGATCCACAATCACTACTTGGCCCAAAATACCTTATTTACAAAGTCCAACAAAGGCCCAAACCCATATAGCCCATAAAAAGTCCAAAATCCGAAATCCATTTGTCAAAGGCCCAACAGAGGTCGTACGCGGGGCGTACTCGTCCAGTCGTTGACCACCATCGGGGTGGCTGACCCAGTACGTTGGGTGTCGCACCCCCAAACCAGAACGGCGGAAACGTTCGGGGCGGAGGACGTCATGTACAGTATAATATCAATGCATAATAGTAAACAAGCAACAACATCATCCATTGCATTAATAATATAATTTAATACGAGTGTGTTCAGTGTATAGTTTGAAAGACACCAAAATATGAATCAAAATAAAAGACGAGTCTTGTATGTGCTCCGTCTTCTCAAAGCCTGGTCCAGTGTACCTGTCTACTGGTGACCTGAGAATACAAGTTATTTTCAAAGAGTAGATGAGCATTTAAGCTGGTGAGTTCATAAGTATTTTGTTTCAGATGTTGTATAAGTTTAATGAAAGTGATTGTAAATGTTGTTTGTAAATGTTTGTATCTCCTATAAAATCCTATATTTTCTACTTTAACTGAAATGTAGTCTTATACCAAGACACGACTGTTCTGTATGTTTGTTCTTTTGTAAAAGTGAGTGTTTTTCCCAAAGACTGACTATCATTTACAAAAAATATAGTTTATATTACCGTTTATGTGAGAAGATCACAATTTGAATGTAATGGGAAAATAATAAAGATGTACTTGTAGTATTGTATATAGCAACTACCGTTGTTCTAACTACCTTAAAACAATTGTTTAATTAAGGTAAAATGTGATATAGTTGTAACCATACTTGATTGACTAATAAGACACGATGTTCGAAGACATCGAAATGGTATGACATTCGTCACCCGTAGACCTGTAGGTCCCACTGTAGCTAGCAGCAAGGTGTAGGATGGTCAATCCCGTATAGATCTATACAAAAATTCACGCTCTCCCTCCAGGAGACTCTGGTTACAAAACGTGACACAACAGTATATTGCCATGCCATGAAGTAGTGGCTCACATTAATGTTATAGTGTTCTTGTATTTGTATAGTGTGTTCTCTCTGTTCTAGTGTATTGTATGTTCTCTTTGTATAGTGTATTGTATGTTCTCTTTGTTTCTCATTATAGTATGTTCTTTTTGTTTCTCATCATAGTATGTTCTTTCTGTTTCTCATTATAGTAAGTTTGAACTGACTCATGTATGAACTGACTCTTGTATGTTTCATTGTACTAGAAATAGTGAGTAGTAATCCTCTAAACTATACCTATTATAGTTTACTAGTAATGTTGTTTGAGTGACTGAGTATGTTTGTACACCTTTGCTACCCAAAGGTGTTGAACTGATGTAAGAACTTTTATATCTATACACATATACATAATATATAACTAAGATTCAAACGACACTCGGACAAACAACTGAATACCCTAAGTCCACAACAAAACAAGGAACAGGAAATAAAGTGAGTTATCCGTCTTAAGCCCTTTCAACCTTACTTATATAACTATATCTATATAGACATGATTTTGACAATATATAAGTTTAAAATAGTTTGATAAAGAGCTTAGCATATAAAAGAGTTTTAAACGTAAAAAGGAATTTTAACCATGTGAATGGTTACAGATGACTTGATGTCAGTTTATAAAAGGTTTTGAAATTGTTTGTTTGATAACACAGTTTTGAAGTATAAGAAATCCACTTGTTTGATAGTTATTAATCACATGTGATTGATATAATAACTATAATTTTTCTACTTGTATCCCCCCCCCCATAAAAGCGTTTAAAATCATTTAAAAGATAATTTAAGGGGTATGAACTCACCTGTAGTGAGTGATTCGAATGTAAGATCGATATAGGATGCTAAGTGTCAAGTGAAGTCTCGAGCACAAACGGATCCTATTAAGCGTATAATGACACATATATGTATATAATTAGTGTATATAACAACTAATCATGAAAGGGAACCACCTTAGGGACTAAGAAACACTTGGATTGGAGTGTTACAATCACATATGATTGTTCTAAGCGGTTTACGGCCACACAAGTGTGTTCACGGCCTTAGTGTTTACGGCCATGGTGTTTACAGTCGTGGGCATTTACGGCCAACACAAGAAGAAGCTAGGGTTTACGGCCAAGGATGATCACGGCCATTGATGTTCTTGAGAAGGTTTTACGGCCAAAGGAGATTCCATGGCCGTAAACTCTTGATGATCAAACTAAAATGGTTGATTTCAAGGGTGTATTTCAAGAGCTTCTAATGGGAAACTAGTATATGGAAAGGATACTTACGTTTTGAAGCTTGAAGGGGTGTTCACGGCCCAAAAAACTAGTGTGTGTGTTCTTGGTGTTCTTGGTGTTCTTGGTGTTGTTGAAGATCTAACCCAAAAAAGGTGATTTCACAGATGAATTCAAGGGATTTCACTAGATTATGAACGGTATCAACTAATAAATGGAAGAATCACTTACAAATTTGTCGGGAAATAGAAGTGATTTTGATGATACTTGAGAGAGAAATGAGAGTTCTTGAGTTGAAAGTGTAAGAAATAAAGAATAATGAAGGAATACTTTACATAAAGGAGGAGTTCACGGCCAACTAAGAGATTACGGCCGTAATCTCTAGTTTACGGTCGTAAAATCCATGTGTTGGAGTTTTCTGGCTTGAATGTTGCACACTGAACTTTCGTGGATACTTCCTAACACTTAATCCTTGAATGTACTAGGCTTGGAACACTCAAACAGACCCTTAACAATGCTAAAAGATAGCGGAAACAAGTCTGACTTGTGATTAAATCGAATGGGTTTACAAGATAGAAATTTCGGGTTGTCACACTGGGCGTACTGGATTTATGCTGGTTGTACTCTACAGTTTGCCAAAACCTTATTAAGTGCTTAATGGCTTAAGCACTTAAGCCCAAACTTCAAATCCAGAGACCTAACATGCCTAGGATCCATAAAATCACGAACTTTATCACTTTGGACGTCCATAAAGTTCTTAATGCTTGGTCTTAATCCATTAAGACCTTATTTCTCTTTGAATGGGACACATACAACTAATGGGACCTTATTTTTATCACTAAAGGTCCCTTCAAGAGTTTGGAAGGACAGCTATTTTCGTCCAAATCACAACATGCACCACCTTATGGCTTTTGGGACAAGAAATGCTTCTAATAAGGTAAAATGATGATATCTATGCATATATGCATAAAGTTTGGAACTTTATACCTTTTGGAGCTTCTTGAGCACAAGCTAACTTCAGATCTACAAGCTTGATCTTCTTCTCCAACACTTTGATGCAATACCTTCCTCTTAAAGCACTCAAGAACACACCAAATAAGCTTAAACACACAAAGGAAAATCTAGGGTTTGGGGAGGATGAAGGTAGGCTGTGGAGGCTGAGGTAAGGGGGGTTCTGGTGCTCATAATGTTTTTTATATAGGCCCCAAACCCTAAATATTAGGGTTTCACCCAGACATTAGTATGCCCAGCGTACACAAGTGTACGCCCAGCGTACTAAGTAGGACCTTAATACGCTTAGCGTACCCTTATGTACGCGCAACGTACTCCATTTTTGGCCCAAGTTTGCAAACTTGGTCCTTAAACTTATCTCGGCTCTTCACTTCCAACCCCAAGGATCATAAATGACAAGGTAATGATAGAAGAGGGTTCGGGAATACCTACCAATTCTCGGGATGTTACAAATCTCCTCCACTTGACTTAGACATCGCCCTCGAAGTCTGCTGCGACAAATAGATCTGGGTAATGCTCCCGCATCTCGGACTCGGGCTCCCACGTTCACTCGGACCTCCTCCGATGCTCCCACTGTACCTTCACCAAAGGTATCTCCTTGTTCCTTAGAACCTTCTTCTTCGTCTCTAGTATAGCCACATGTCTCTCCACGTAATTCAGGCACTCATCGACCTGAATATCATCCAATGACACCACTGCCTCCTGATCCATAATGCACTTTCACAATTGCGAAACGTGGAAAGTGTTGTGGATCCGACTGAGCTCCTCCGGTACCTCTAGCTTGTATGCCACCTTGCCAACCCTGGCAACAATCCTGAATGGCCCAATGTAGCGGGGACCTAATTTCCCCCTCTTCCTGAAGCGGATCACACCTTTCCAGGGTGAGACCTTCAGAAGCACCATATCACCCACCTGGAACTCTAACTCAGATCGGCGTCTGTCGGTGTAACTCTTCTGCCGACTCTAAGCGGTTTGCAGTCGCTGCCTAATCTGCTAAATCTTCTCAGTAGTCTGCAAGACTACCTCCATCCGTCCCATCACCCTGTGTCCGACCTTACCCCAATAAACTGGGGTGCGCCATCTCCGCCCATACAACAACTCGAAAGGCGGGGCGCCAATGCTGGAATGATAGATGTTGTTGTAGGTGAACTCTGCAAGGGGCAGGTGGGAATACCAGCTCCCACCGAAGTCAATGATGCACGCTCTCAACATATCCTCGAGGGTCTGAAGGGTCCGCTCACTCTGACCGTCGGTCTGCGGATGAAATGTTGTACTAAAGTGCAGCCGCGTGCCTAGTTCCTCGTGGAACTTCTGGCAGAACCGGGAGGTAAATCTAACATCTCGGTTGGAAACAATAGAGACCGGAACCCCATGGCGAGCGACGATCTCGTGAACATACACGTCGGCCAACTTCTCGGCCGAAGAACTCTCCCGTATAGCCAAGAAATGAGCACTCTTGGTCAATCGATCTACCATGACCCATATAGTATCAAACCCCTTCTCCATCCTTGACTGTTTGGTAATGAAATCCATCGTGATCTCTTCCCATTTCCACATGGGAATCTCTAGGGGCTGTAGTTTACCATGCAGCCTCTGATGCTCGGCCTTGACCATCCTACAGGTCAAGCACCTCTCAACGTACCAAGCGATTTCTCGCTTCATACATGGCCACCAGGAACTCATACTCAGGTCTCTGTACATTTTGGTGGCCCCCGGGTGAATAGAGAAATAAGACTTATGAGCCTCCTCCATGACTGTTTGTCTGACCCCACTAGACATCGGAACCCACACCCGACCGCATCGGGTCAATAATCCCCGGCTATCCTGCACAAACCGGGTGTTCTCACCCCAGATCCTTTCCAGCTTCCAGTTCTCAGGTCACATGCCCTCAACCTGAGCATCTCTGATCAAACTCACAAGCGTAGAATCCACCGCTATCCTCATACATATCGTTGGGGTGGAAGACCCAGCTGACATGCAGCTTAAGGCGTCCGCCACCACATTCGCTTTACCGGGGTGGTAAAGGATCTCGCAATCGTAGTCCTTTACTACATCCAGCCACCTGTGCTGCCTCATATTCAGGTTTGGCTGATCCATGATGTGTCTCAAGCTCTTGTGATCCGTGTATATGGTACAACGGACCCCATATAGATAATGTCTTCATATCTTGAGAGCGAACACCACCGCTCCCAGCTCTAAATCATGTGTAGGGTATCTTGTCTCATGCGGCTTCACCTGTCGCGATGCATAGGCTATCACTTGTCCTCTCTGCATGAGGACCGCCCCTAAACCTGTGATAGATGCATCACAGAACACCACAAAATCCTCAACTCCCTCAGGGAGTATCAAAACTGGAGCCTCACACAAATGCTAACGAAGGGTCTCAAACGCCCTCTGTTGCTCAGAGCCCCACCAGAAATCTACTCCCTTCCTCATCGGTCGAGTGAGGGGTACTGCAATCTTGGAGAAATTCCGTATAAATCGCCGGTAGTACCCTGCTAATCCCAAAAAACTCCTGATGTCTGAAGGAGATTTCGACACTTCTCACTGCATGATTGACTCGATTTTGGCCGGGTCGACCAAAATCCCCTCCTGGTTAACGAGATGTCCGAGGAACTGGACCTCTCGTAACCAGAACTCACACTTCGAGAACATGGCATACAGCCGTTCTCGCCTCAGAACTCCCAACAACTCCCTGAGATGCTCCTCGTGCTGCTCTCGGGTCTTGGAATACACCAAGATATCATCAATAAATATGATGACCGATCGATCAAGAATCGGTCTGCAGACCTGATTCATCAGGTCCATGAATACTGTTGGCGCGTTGGTGAGCCCAAATGGCATCACCACGAACTCGTAATGACCATAACGAGTCTGAAACATGGTCTTCTCCACGTCCTCCTCCCTGAACCGGACCTGATGATACCCCGACCTCAAATCTATCTTGGATAACCAAGATGCACCCTGTAGCTGATCAAAGAGATCATCTATCCTCGGGAGTGGATAACGGTACTTCCCCGTTAACTTGTTCAACTCCCTATAATCAATGCACATCCAGTGTGAACCGTCCTTATTCTTGACGAAAAGGATCGGTGCTCCCCATGGAGAATTGCTAGGTCTAATGAACCGCTTGCCCAGCAATTCCTGCAGCTGTGAAGACAGCTCCTGCATCTCGAGTGGCGCCAACCGGTACGACGCCTTGGTGATAGGAGCCGCACCCGGCACCAGGTCGATCCGAAACTCGACCTGCCTCTCCGGAGTTATTCCTGGCAACTCCTTTGGGAACACTTCGACAAACTCCCTAAGCACTGGAACCTCTGAAACTGAAATCTGATCCCTGACCCACGCATCCACCACATACGCTAGATAACTCGCACACCCGTGCTGAATATACTGTCGAGCCCTGGCAACTGAACAAAACCTTGATCCCACTCTGGTGCCCTCACCATATACAATCAGTTCTCCCCCACTTGGGGTTCGAACTACCACTCGCTGGCCCTCACAGTCAATCATGGCACCGAACCGAATAAGCCAATCCATCCCTAAAATCACACACACCTCCCCCATGGGGATCGGAATCAAATATATCGGAAAGGACACCCCGAAAATCTCCAACTCACACCCTCGGTAGACCGAGGAAGCAGAAACCCTGTGTTCGTAGGCGATAGAGATTCGCAACTGACACTCTAACTCGCCCATGGCACATTGAACTCCTTACTAAACGACTGAGATACGAAGGACCGACTCGCCCCCTAGTCAAATAAAACCAAAGTAGGCAAAGAGTTCACTAAAACATACCTAATCACAGATACAATAGATAAGCAATAAACAAATATAATAAATGAAATAAAGGATAGAAACATACCAGCAACCACATCTGGTGCTGCCCTGGCCTCCTCCGCTGTAAGCTAGAAGGCACGCCCCTGAGCCTTCGGAGGCTCTGCCTTAACTGGCCTCCCATCAGAAATCCTCAATGCAGTGTTGGGTTTTAGTGTACTACAACATCCTATGGTACACATACAACCCTAAATACCTTGGATCTATGTTTTCTCTATTATACATGCAAATATGAAGTTTCCAAGATATTACCCTATACTAGCATACAAATATCATATACTTGGGTAATAAAATAGATAGAATACATACCTTTTTTTTGATGTAACTTGTCTTCATGAAGCTTGAGTGCCTAGTGCCCCAAGTGTGACACCTCAAATGGTTCACACAACACCATGAACACTTGGAATAACCTTGAGAATAAGGATACTTTGGTTCTCTCTAGTGAAATCGGCCTAGCCCTTTTGTGTACACACACTAGTGCCAATTTCACCAACCAAGGACATCTTTATATAGTGTGGAGATTAGGGTTAAACCCATGACCCTTCATTTCATATGATCCATGGGTTCAACACTCCATGGACTATCCATGAAAGCTTAGCCCAACCTAAATGAACTTGGCCCATCACACATATATATCTAAGAGTCCATATTTAATTAGTTCCTTTTAATCACTTAATTAATTATAAATTAATTCTTGATCAATACTAATTAAATAATATGATTATATATTGATATATTAGAACTTATAATATATTAATATAAATCACTAGTATCCTTTTTTTCCTCATCTTGTCTATCCAATTGTCCCGATGCCATGCAACCCAAATGGACAATGCCGGGTCGGGTCAAGTACATACCAAATATAGTTATGGACTTAGACATTAATCCAACAGTCTCCCACTTGGATAAGTCTAAAACTATTATTGAGTATGACTTCAAAACCCGACTAGTAATCATAGCTCTCAAAAGCTTCTGTCGAACTCTGATGTGTTAACTGAACTCTGATCTTGTCAATGACTTGTCCATTAGATAAGGGATAATATATTCCTCCATTCTAGATATCATATGGACTGAGACATGGATTATAATCATTCTCTCTGTCCATTTGTTGTTTCCCGATTTCCGATTTATGACGACTAACTGATTGAACAAATCAAATCAGTCCTAGCTTGGCCAAGCACTCACATGTGACATCGCTAAATCATCGAGGGGCCCATAGATATCGCTTTTATCCCGAAGGTAAAAGGAATGGATAAACTTCGACTCATATGGCTTGTTCTACTACTTGTTGAATCATACACAAGGGCACGTTTTATAACATCGAGTTACCAATGCGTTTTCGTGCAATCAATGTATAACCAACTCATAGTAACAACTCATATCTCTAGGTTTGAAGAATATAGGATATTATCGTCTCATGATCACTCGTGATAAAATCCATGAAGTGATTCAAATGAGCGTGGGTTGAATCCAATACTCAGAACTTATGAGCACTTATGAGTGTTGTAGCACCACTTTGTCCAACATCTTAGACCTCTACAAGCTAACCCATGACAGTCTTGATTCATATCTACTTCCAACATATGACCGACTGTGGATAGTTTGAATAACTTAGTCATTCGGGAAGAATAACCTAGTTTATTCTGGAAGTCAAAACATGCAAAATGAAACACAATAATAATTGAATCTAATATGGTATCAAAACCTATGAATATAAATAAGACACTTTTATTTATCACCATACTGATTACTCATTATTCATTGTTTCGGTTTCATCAACTTTATACTTGAATTAAAAACACTAGTTGTCCCATGCTCCAAGCAAGTACACTATGTTTTTCAAAACAATAGCTTTGCCATACACCAAGTATGCACTCTATGTTTTTCTATGATCCTTACTTTGTGAAATAAACCAATTGAACATAATTTCAATGATTCACACTCCCAACTCCTTATCGAAGAATGTAAGAATTCCAAATTCTTATCATTTACTGAAATCTGTTTAGATTTTAAACTTGTATGCACTGACCCTCTTGTAATGAATATGTACAAGGTCATAAAGGCTTGTCAACGGTCATTACAGGGCATTCCAATGAAGATCAACTCCATGGAAATTAATTCCAACAACATTGCTTTGAATATCCTTCTTGCATTAAGTTTTCTAATCTTACACAGATAACTTCCACCTATGGAGACAACTCCATATTCTCATTTTGACTATCACTTCTGAACAAGAGATGCCTCTTTTCAGAATATGTCAATATGGTCCTTCCAAAATTAGCACTATACTTCCAACTGTCCCTGAGCAACCAATCTTTGGTAAACCTTAGATTGTCCTCGACAATTGCTTAATCCTCTTAGTCATATCCAATTCTAGACCTTTTCCCTTCTTAATGCCCCAGGCATTTGGAAAATTTTAGAAAGAATGAATATTATAGCACATGCAATCGATCCTATATCCGAAGCATATGGGACACGATTCATGATGTCTCACATAAAGACATGATACTAGACCAATCCTTTTGCTACAATATTTCTATTTGCCAAGTTCTCATAATTCAGATTATGAAAATGGATGCCGTAATCATAATCTAATTTTAAAACGCAAATAATAGACCCATATATAGAATTTTCTTATGTTGAGTCATTCCAACACAAAATTCATATATATCCTTGACTAAAGATGATTAAAACCTCAATCTAAGCTTTTAGAATTGAAATGATGTATAATTTCCTCTCCCTTAATTATAGCAAAAACAACTTTTCAACCCCTACAACTCCACAAATTGAAACTTTTGTTTTCTATAATTAACATTGCTAACTTGCAACCTTTATCATAATTATCATACTCCCACTAACATGATGATTATTAGCATAACACTTATGCTTCCACTAGCTTTGACATGTACTCAGAAATCAGCTGGACTTCTAGAAATCAATACTTTATTGACTTTCTTACCAAAGTTCAGATTTCTGAGACGAGATTGCCTTGATAAGACTTTATCAAAATCATACACCTTTCCTTAGATAGAATGCATGTGTGTCTAAACAATTTCAGAACTATGAAAAGGGATGTCGTAATCATAGTCTCAATTGTTTAGACCTTTTGCCATCTGCTTCAAATCTACTTAGTGGAAGTGTTTCCTCGCCATCATTTTCATGAATCGGAGAGAAACCTTATGACCCTTAGATTTTATGGTGTATGTGTTCTTATCCATGTGAATCGTCAAAACCATAGTCACAAGACAAGGATAATGACAAATTCAAACACATATGGACTGAACTCAATCTTAATTTCTTACCACTTGGTAGCTCAAGGGCCTGCCATTGCTTCCAAGTTGTTATGCAACCAACTGAGAACTCTCAGAACTCATATGCAAAGCCAACTTTAACTGGAATGGGCACAGAAATGTCAACACGATAGGTTATAAACCTCTAGTCGTGTGCTAGTGATGAAATACAGGTTTTATTCTTGATTAGTTCTTGAAACTATTTCATGATCTTTTATACTCCCATTGTCTTCTTGACCTATAAGACTTTCTTGTCAAATATTCAAGAGATAGTGTGGATTCTAATCAAGACAAACACTTCACACAATTGGCCTAAGTTGGTCTTTGTTTTATCCAAAACATCACAACTTACCAATTTCAAATGTACAAGAGTAGGACACTTTTACTCTTACATTTGACAAGTGTTTTAAACCTTTCTTTAAGATATGTCACTCAACTTACAGTCTTGGAGTATGACTCTAAGACTTGTTTTGGAACGAAGTATCAATCATCTTCTTGATTTAACCATTTCAACAATTCATGACTCTTCTTCTTAGTCATAAAAATGCACTAAGATGCCCTTAGAAGAACAGTTGTGATGTGGTTCTTTAATCATTAAGATGATCACAAAACATGATACTAAAGTACTCTCCCATATTTTCAGATTTGAGAAACTTTTATCTTTCTGCCTATGTTGATTCTTCCCATTCGTTCTGCCATACATTGAGACTTTTCCAATGTTTCAGAATTATACTTAAACTTGTAAGTATAACCATATTTACTAAGCTTTAGTAAATCATGACGAATAGTCTTAACGAGCTTTGTGGTGGACATGACCAGTGCACAAGAATGTGTACTCGATCCCTTTATTCCTTCACTTGACTCACATATACATGTGAACAAGGAATTAGTCTTAATTTTCCAAAGATGAAAATTCTCGTTTATCATACTATACAACTTGCA
Source organism: Lactuca virosa (assembly GCF_052849685.1). NCBI lineage: Eukaryota > Viridiplantae > Streptophyta > Magnoliopsida > Asterales > Asteraceae > Lactuca > Lactuca virosa. The sequence goes on along the minus strand of NC_136427.1, from coordinate 113,614,942 downwards.
TGATTCCAAGTTTCTATCCAACTGAAACTTGGGTGATGAGAATCTTTTCTTATTTGGTAAATTTAGACACTACCACAAATGAAAGAATCAAGTCCATTTTTTCCTTAATATTGCTATCAATGGAATCATATAAACAACGATTTTTCACAAATGCCACTTGTAGGGATATTTAAAATAAATATAAAATTAAAACCTTTTATTTTATTTCAAAACTTTGCGGAAAAAACTTATCCTTACAGTGCAAATGCATATGAAAAACTTGTTGTTATCTATTCCTAAGCAATATATCATAACTCCTAAGTAACAGCTTCAAAAATTCTGATCACCAAACCATGTGATCGAAATCCATCTTCGTGATCAGAATCAGCATGTACTTCCTTTAAGTTTCTTCACTTTTCTTTGATTCTTAAAGCATCAACATGTGACCCAGTCACATCATGTAATGAGAATCTCATAATAGAAACTTAACAGAGTTAGATAGTGGACTTTTACCTGAAGAAGAGTCAAACTTCTTGACTTGATCAACCTTATGATCTTTCAGGTAAATAGGCAGCTTCGCAATCAATGCCCCTTCCTTTGGCAAGATAAACATATGGACTCTTTGGTAATGGGACTATCTCAGACTTAGCCTTTCTCTTTACCATTTGGTCAACCGGGTTGACTATGGCCAATCCCTTTCCATTGGGAAGAGAATGCTTTTTCTGGGTATCCAATGTTACCATTGTCAATGTCCATTGAAGGTTTTGGGAAGTTGATCTACTAATCAAATTTGCTATACTAGCCTTCCAAATCATTGCTGATTCAGCAGTACTAAGCAAATAGATAAGATCATTAAGGGTCTTGTCATAGTCTGTTTCATAGGAGTCCCAAAGGAACTCAATATGTGACTTAGAAAGTGATTGAACCGCCAACTTTCTCAAGACTTTGACACCCAACTCTCCCGGCTTGTCAATATGTGACTTCATCTCCAAGATGTGATCACATCTAGACCTTGCCTTGCCAATAGGATTTGAGTGACCTTGAACTTGTGGGTTAGGGAGAATAATTGGAGGAGGTGGAGGAAGTAAAGTTCCAAGAGATTTGGGAAGATCATAGATGTCTGAGCTAGACATCTTTTGGGAGATATTCAAGATAGTTGATTCAAAGTCCTTAATATAACACCCAATATGAAATATTAAGGCTAGGACCCAACATACTATTTTATAACTTGGAAGAGGGATGCCGTAATCCATACTATAAAATATTTGAAGGTAGGTGAATGACGATTCACCAATTTCCACCATGAAAAACGAAATAATTTATTAGGTTTTTAATTGGATTTGAAACTCCTAGATCTTTTGAGATTCATTGAACTTTTCAATGGCATGTTTCAATCTCGAGTGTGCCCTTCAGGTTTTGTGACTGGGATGCCGAGGATCACAAAACAAGGTTTGAATAACCATGCAAATATACTTGGTACCCTTAATAATTTACCCATTAATCGATGTGCCGGTTAACCACACGCGCTCCACCGATACTATGATAAACATTAAGTTACCCTTTGCCTACCTTGTTAAATCTAGGTTAGTGTGCCGGTTAACCACACACGCTCCACTAACGGTTTAAACAAAGTGCAAAGTGTAATTTCATGGGTTAGCACCAAATTCACATTTTCCTATGTAACTAAGATTGGGAATTTATAAAAAGTTTAGTTACTTAGTATTTATCATTAGTACTTTTAATGAAGGGAGAATTATAGTCCTTGTCCTACCCATTCGGCTAACGACCCTCAACCAGTCAAGGAAGCGATGGGTGAGAGTAGACACCCATTAAACTGCCATTTTATAGGCAGTAACCTTATACCCCCCTTATAGACCGGCTTCGTGAATGAGGCCTACTAACGGTAAGACTGACTTGCTCTTATACATATATTTATTATTAACTTATAATACTATAAAGTATAAGGGTTGAATTTTAACTATTAAAATTCTAAGGGCTAACTTGGAATTAAAGTATTCATGGGGAAAACTTTACAAATTCCAAAACTTGAGGGCAAGTTTTGAAACTATTCAAAACTCTTGGATTTTCATAACTTATGAGTTTAATTAAAGTTAAACATTTTATTTAATGAAGAGACTCTTGAACCTCCACAACTTGATGACAAGTTATGGAGTCATAAAACCATTTAATGAGGGCAAAACTCTTCATTTTGTAACCTATGACAATTTTTATGAGGTTTAAGATTCATAAATGTGACTTTTCATATAACTTGAGGACAAGTTACAAAAACACATTTTATGAACTATTTCTAGATCAATTTGGATTGAAAACAACTAACACACAATTTTTTTCATTAATCCAAATTAACTCATAAAACAAGGTAACACAAAAAAAAACTTTTCATGTTCCATAACTTAAGAACAAGTTATGGAATTCTTTAAAACATTAAGACCAAGTTTTGTAACTCCATAAAAAACTTTGAATCAATTTTTTTTAAAACCTTTTTATATCCATAACTTATGGAGGTTTCAAAAAACTCTTTAGATCAAACTTTTAAAACTAATAAAATAATCATATCATTTTATCTTTTACTAAATTTGACCTAATTCAACTCATATAGCAAATGATTCAAATTTTACAAATAATTAGTTTTTCACAAAAACAAGTAATTATCTTAAAATTTGACAAACGTCATGTTTTTTTTTTCTTTTTTTTTTCAACTTTGAAAATAAAACATTTGCATCAATATAACAGAAAACAACCCATGGCTCTGATACCACTGTTGGGTTTTAGTATACTACAACATCATATGGTGCACATACAACCCTAAATACCTTGGATCTATGTTTTCTCTATTATACATGCAAATATGAAGTTTCCAAGATATTACCCTATACTAGCATACAAATATCATATACTTGGGTAATAAAATAGATAGAATACATACCTTTTTTTTATGTAACTTGTCTTCATGAAGCTTGAGTGCCTAGTGCCCCAAGTATGACACCTCAAATGGTTCACACAACACCATGAACACTTGGAATAACCTTGAGAATAAGGATACTTTGGTTCTCTCTAGTGAAATCGGCCTTGCCCTTTTGTGTACACACACTAGTGCCAATTTCACCAACCAATGACATCTTTATATAGTGTGGAGATTAGGGTTAAACCCATGACCCTTCATTTCATATGATCCATGGGTTCAACACTCCATGGACTATCCATGAAAGCTTAGCCCAACCTAAATGAACTTGGCCCATCACACATATATATCTAAGAGTCCATATTTAATTAGTTCCTTTTAATCACTTAATTAATTATAAATTAATTCTTGATCAATACTATTTAAATAATATGATTATATATTAATATATTAGAACTTATAATATATTAATATAAATCACTAGTATCCTTTTTTTTCCTCATCTTGTCTATCCAATTGTCACGATGCCATGCAACCCAAATGGACCATGCCGGGTCGGGTCAAGTACATACCAAATATAGTTATGGACTTAGACATTAATCCAACATGCAGCTGGCGCGGGAATCTGCACTGGCTTAGCGGCAAGCAACGGGCAGTTGGCCTTCACGTGGCCAACCTGATCACAGTGATAACATAACCTCAAACTCGGAACCGGGGCGGCCTAGCGACAGTCCTTCGCATAATGTCCCTCCTTGCCACACCTGTGGCACCTACTACCAGCTCGACAAACTCCAGAATGTCTCTTGCCGCACTTTCCACAAGTGCGGCTCTGTTGACCCCCGGTCCTAAAATCAGCGGTCTTAGACCGCTTAGGCGCTGGCTGCGATTGTTTCGGGGCCTGCCGCTACTCCCTCAACTGCAACTCAATCTCCAACTCACGCCGCCTAGCGGCCTTCTTCAACTCCAAAAGAATATCACATCACTGGGTAGACACAAACTAACGGATGTCAGTCTTGAGCATGCTCAGATAACGGGTCATCTGAGCCTGCTCAGAAGCAAACTCTGGGCAAAACATCGCCCTCTCTGTGAACATGCCGTTGATCTCAGTCACCGACTCCCCCTCCTGTCTCAAACTCAAAAACTCCTGAGCCAACCATTCCCGCTCGACCCGTGGGACGTATCGGGCGCGGAACATATCCCTAAACTGTTCCCAAGTAATAGCAGCTCTCTGCTCATCAGTGTACGACCCTGTCGTCAACCTCCACCAGTCCTTGGCCCCAAGCCTCAACATGTTCAGGGCACACCTGACCTTCTGGTCAGTAGGACATGAACACGTGAAGTAACAGCCCTCCACGTCAGATAACCACCTCATGGCTCTAATTGAATCATGGGTACCATCGAATGTCGGGGGCTTCATGTTATCGAAAGTCCCGGTACTGGAAACCCCGACTGGCTCCACTTTCTCCTACCGCTGATACAGCCGAGGCAGCTGCAACGGCAGCCGTCTCTGCAAGGGCTGCGTAACACTCGTCGAAGTACTCAGCCATAGAGGTCTTAATAGACCCAAACATCTCCCGCAGCTGTGCCCGGAACATAGCAGCAACCTCATCATGCAGGATCTCCCAAATCCTGGCATCCAAATCCTCTATATCCATCTGCACCACAGGCTTAGGTGCTGTTGGCCCCTCCTGGCCTCCGTCTCCTGATCCTGATCCTGAACCGTATCCAATTACAAAGCGTCTCGTCATCACCATTCTGAAACATACCACAGGATATCAGATAATCCACATAAATAACTGGGAACCAACTCCCGACTAAACCCTAGGGGTTGTGATTTCCTTGATATGCGTATGGGTCCTGTGCTTTCAGTAGTACGGGCCCATACTACCTTCCACACCTACCCATATTCATCTCAAGTATCACCACAACACCCAAACAGTATACATAATCATATCGAGCGCTCAATCCTCACTCCTAGACGAAGGCTAACTGTCTCTCAACTGACCTACCGGTCCCATACAACTCACCCATCCACGAAACTTCCAACAACCCTGTAGCACTAGTGTATGCTAGCCGTACATAACGTTGGACCCTATAGACTTTCGAATATCCAATCCTACCCTAAGCCCTAATCGATAAGAACAGAACATAAGGCCAAATCAAACAGTCTTGGGCTATAAGATCTTAATTATGTACAGCCGTTATGCATACACAAGTAACTACAGTAATGATGTCAATCTCATATAAAGAAACCCTAGGCTAGCAGGCATCACGTAATCAGGCAATTCTATCATGCAATTCCTGAGGATCCCTAGCCTAGTACTAGCATGCTGCTCTAACATATCACAATATTGAATAACTGTATGGTATTTTGGGGTCTATTTACTGGATCCGGCTGATCGTAAACTTCGCATCCTCTTTTTTTTTTTAAAAACCATTTAAAATTATTTCGAAAATCTTTTCCTTAGTTTGAGACTGGATTCACACGAACGTTCCTCCAATTCACTCAAACCAAGACTCTGATACCAACATATAACACCCATAAAATTCAAGCTAATTTAAAACTTTCTCAAAACATTTAAAACCAGTACTTATTACAAATTTGTTTTCAAAATAGTCTAATATCATAGTCTTCCCATAAACATAAATAAAACATGAGGAGCTGTACGATCACGCCTTCGCCTTGTCGCGATCCCCTGATGTACCTGAAACAATAAACTAAAACTGTAAGACTGAAAACTTAGTGAGTTCCCCAAAATACCGATACGATGTACATAACACATATACAATAACAGCGTATACTCGATCCACAGTTTTACAGACTGGATTACCCCCCCCCCCCTGGGCCCACAGTGTGAGTCTGGATTGCCTTATGGGTCCACAGCTCACATCTGGATTGCCACCCAGGCCACAGTACGAGTCTCCCTCAGCTCGTATCTGTAATGCTCTCGGGTTTGTTGGTTATCGCACGGAGCAGTATCACCTCAACCCATCTCACATAACATGCCAACATATATCATAACTAATACGCATACAGATAATCACATAACAATCACAGGTAGTCCTACAGATCTACCTAACTGGCATAACCACTAGCATCCAACACTACTCATACTCAACATACTACCACTTCTAGGATATCATATCCAATGGGCCGGACTTGGTGCCTTAGACCCCTTAGTATAGTGAGGAAACTCACCTCGCAAGTAGTGCTGAAGTACCAAAACCTCTAATCGCTGTCCCACCGGAAATCCTGAACTATCACATAATACATATCAAGTTAATACCCAAAAAAACCTTCTTGACTAAGTGTCTACACAACTCATAAAATCCATTCTCTTTATTGGGCCTAGGCCCAATACCAAGTCCTTAATCTTGGAGGTCCACATATATAAAAAGCCCACTATTGGCCCAATTTACTAAATTGAGCCCAACCTCCTAATTGGGCCTAACCCCATGATCCACAATCACTACTTGGCCCAAAATACCTTATTTACAAAGTCCAGCAAAAGGCCCAAACCCATATAGCCTATAAACAGTCCAAAATCCGAATTCCATTTGTCAAAGGCCCAACAGAGGTCGTACGCGGGGCGTACTCGTCCAGTCGTTGACCACCATCGGGGTGGCTGACCCAGTACGCTGGGCGTACTGGATTTACGTTGGGCATACTCTACAGTTTTCCAAAACCTTATTAAGTGCTTAATGGCTTAAGCACTTAAGCCCAAACTTCAGATCCAGAGACCTAACATGCCTAGGATCCATAAAGTCACGAACTTTATCACTTTGGACGTCCATAAAGTTCTTAATGCTTGGTATTAATCCATTAAGACCTTATTTCTCTTTGCATGGGACACATACAACTAATGGGACCTTATTTTTATCACTAAAGGTCCCTTCAAGAGTCTGGAAGGACAACTCTTTTCGTCCAAATCACAACATGCACCACCTTATGGCTTTTGGGACAAGAAATGCTTCTAATAAAGTAAAATGATGAGATCTATGCATATATGCATAAAGTTTGGAACTTTATACCTTCTGGAGCTTCTTGAGCACAAGCTAACTTCAGATCTACAAGCTTGATCTTCTTCTCCAACACTTTGATGCAATACCCTCCTCTTAAAGCACTCAAGAACACACCAAATAAGCTTAAACACACAAAGGAAAAGCTAGGGTTTGGGGAGGATGAATGTACGCTGTGGAGGCTGGGGTAAGGGGGGTTCTGGTGCTCATAATGTTGTTTATATAGGCCCCAAACCCTAAATATTAGGGTTTCAACCCAGCGTACTAAGGCGGACCTTAATACGCTTAGCGTACGCTTATGTACATGCAGCGTACTCCCTTTTTGGCCCAAGTTTGCAAACTTGGTCCTTAAACTTATCTTGGCTCTTCACTTCCAACCCCAAGGACCATAAATGAAAAGGTAATGATAGAAGAGGGTTCAGGAATACCTACCAATTCTCGGGATGTTACAACCGGGTTGAATGATTTGATGAAAATAATTAAATTTATTTATTTTGGGTTGAAACCCTTTGTGCTCACCAGGCTCCCAAGCCTGATCCACTCAGTTTTTGTATTACAGGTAGTGACACAAGAGCATAGATGCGACGATCTGATGAGAGATTATGGATTATAGGCCAGTAGAAATAAATAGAATGTTGTAAGGCCTATGTTGTTTTGTGTATGCTTATGATCTGTATTGATGATGACTTCCCGAGGTTTGTAATGTAATGGAAATACATTTCTTCGGAAATGTTTTGATAAATTCTTTATCATGTTTTTGGGAACAAATTCCGCAAAATTTTTCTTTAAAAGTATACTCTGATTTTCAAATAAAGCATAAACAAATCGATCTTTTCTGGTCGTGAAATTGGGGATGTCACAGGTTCATGTTGATCCCACAAAGATCGAAGTGATTAAGGATTGGAAAGCACCAACGACACCAACCGAAGTACGCCAATTCTTAGGGCTGGCGGGCTACTATCGGAGATTCATCGAGAAATTCTCTAAGATAGCCAAATCTCTCACCGCCCTAACCCAGAAAGACAAAAAGTTTGATTGGGAAGACAGACAAGAGTTTGCCTTCCAGAAATTGAAACAATTGTTGTGTAGTGCACCAATTTTGTCTCTTCCAGAGGGAAAAAAAGACTTTGTAGTATTTTGTGGCACCTCTCACCAAGGGTTAGGATGCGTATTTATGCAATGAAATAAAGTCAGTTCATACGCATCCAGACAACCAAGCCAAATAGGACAAACTACACCACTCTAGGAACCAAACTAGACATGAATACTTCATATCACCCTCAAACGGATGAACAAAGTGAAAGAACGATACAAACCCTAGAAAACATGCTCAGTGCCTGTGTATAGATTTCAGTAATGCATGGGATACACATTTTCTGTTAGTTGAATTTTCATATAACAATAACTATCACACTAGCATAAACGTCGCTCCATTCGAAGCCTTATACGGGCGCATATGTCGTTCTCCGATATGCTGGGCAAAAGTTGGAGATACTCAACTAGCTAAAAAGCATGTTGGAGATACTCTACTCACTGGTCCTGAGATCATACATGAAACGACGGAGAAACTCGTTCAGATAAAGGAATGATTAAAGGTCGGACGTAGTCGACAGAAAAGTTATGCTGACATAAGACGCAAACAATTGGAATTCAAAGTTGGAGTCGTGTCATGCTAAAGGTTGCTCCACGGAAGGGTGTCATCAGATTTGGAAAACGAGATAAAATAAACCCTCATTACATCGGACATTTCGAAATCCTGAAAAGGGTTGGTCCGGTGGCTTACAAGCTCAAATTACCTCAAGAACTCAACAAAGTTCACGATACCTTCCACATATGTAATCTTATAAAAATGTCTCTCTGATGAGAACCTCGTCATTCCAACCGATAAGATCCAGGTCAACACAAAACCTCACTTCATGGATGAACCAGTGGAGATCATGGATTAAGAAATCAAAAGCCTCAAGCAAAGCCGCATACCTATAGTAAAAGTCTAATGGAACTCTCGTAGAGGGTCGGAGTTTACTTGGGAACGTGAGGATCAAATGAAACAAAAGTACCCGAATTTGTTTAGCGGTGCTCCCTCCATTAGTGGAACGAAATAATAATAGAACAAAGTAGCCTAGAACTTAATAATTTCAGGACGAAATTCCCTTAACGGGGAGGTAATGTGACATCCTGAAATTTAGGTCAAAGTGAAAGATCCACACTTTCATATTTCTGAAAACATTGTTACTCCAAAACATGCTACATGCATATTCATAAATAATATTTTACATTGATAATTTGATTACAAAAGACTGGATACAAACCGACTAAGTTTTACTATATTACATAACTACCCAGGATATTTAAGTTTTTATACAAACGTAAACCCAAGTACAAAAATAATAATATAAACTAATCTAAATCTTCCAACAGTATATGACTATACTGGATGCTTATTACCAGCAATTGTTAAACACTGAGAGGGGTAAGCGGTGACGCTTAGTGAGTTCAATAATAGATACAATATAACATTATGACATATATATACTTCAATATGACAGAAACAAAGGGGAACAAAGAACAACAAAGGCAGATGAGTATCATATGACATGTTTTCCATATCAACGAATAATCTGATTCAAAGATCTATAATCAATGAGACATAACAATTTCAATACTTGATATACATCAATAAAACTTTTGCCCATATGGCATGGGAAAATAACCAATTTCTGAATAAACATTTTGGTAGATTTCAGGCTTTCAGCCCTGTCTAACTTTCTGCAAATGTCATAGAATAGAAATCATTCTCTTACGAGACATGCTCTACATGGCCAGAGGCTACATACCAGTACCACCATGAATCTAAGTCCTTTCACTGATCACATGGTCAAAGGTATAGCTTTGCTATCATAAATAGCAGAAATAATAACAACAGAAAAGCACATAGCACATATAACACATAACATACAATTGTTCCTATATATTGAACTCATCGTGAATTAATCGGGGGTTAAAATAGTAATTTGTGCAGCAGTTCGTTATAATAATTAAGTTTCTTCGTTGAAAATCAGGAGCTTTATTGAAAACCGGGCCTTGCGAGGGTTGAGCTTCAAACTGAAAAGATAAATTTCTCAGGGTCTTCGGGCACTTCGGAACGTATTTCGGTTGTTGGGTATGATCTCGGGGCTTCGGGGGATGCTAAATAGCTTAAAAGAGGGTGTAAGGGTGAAAAATGAGAGAATTTCTAACCAAAACCGGGAGATCTCGCACCTCCCTTTATATAGGGGAGGCTTCAGACCGAGGAGAGAAGGAAGGATCACGTGGCTCGCATGCGAGGGGGGCACGTGGCTCGCATGCGAGGGTGCAGATGGCGGTGCGAGGGTGAGACACGGATGCGACACGCGGTTGGTTTCGATTGGACCTCCCTTCATACGCATCACAATCAGACACGCGGCATGCATGCGAGGCCTATACGTGGCCAATTCCGAGCCATGCATGCGAAATTCCTCGGATTTTGTGCCCAAACTTCTAAAATCCATAACTTTCGCATACGGGCTCCGTTTTGACGTTCTTTATATGCACGTGTAGGTAAAATTATGCTCTACAACTTTCGTTTAGACTTCGTCGGCTAATTTTGACTTTATTTTTAATATTATTATTTTTAACAGACTGGGACAGGAAAATCCGTTAAAAATTCATAACTTCTTCATCCGACGTCCGTTTTCCTCAGTCTTTTGACCGTTGTACTAGTATTGACGAGACCTTCGATTCTCGTTTAGGTTGCGTCGGCTAAAAATCACTCGATCTTTATTTCGAGTTTTTAGCTGTCTACTTCTATTCCGAAACTTAGAAAAATCATAACTTCCTCATACGAAGTCAGATTTGGACGTTCTTTTTATGAAAATTCTTGGTTTAACAAATACTACGACTTTCATTTAGATCACCAATGCTAAAAAGTAATTTATCAAAAACTCAATTTTTACGTCATTCGGCGCGGTGTCGGTTTTGTTGCGGATCTTTGATTAGTCATAACTTCTTTGTTATAACTCGGATTTCGATGAGGTTTTCGCCTAAATGTTTCTAACGAGATTCTTTACAACTTTTAATAATAAAATTCTACTTATTTCAAATTTTATATTTTCGTTAAATTTCGATATTTGACTTTTAATTGGAATTTCATAAGACTTCCAATATTTTTCGAGTGATTCTAAACATAGTTTTACTTCATTTCTAGTAAAAACTATCCGTTAGAACTCAATTACTCAAATTCATATAATATTTCATAATATTATTTATTACAAAACATGATAACTGGACGTGTATGTTACACAAAGACTGAAAATGAATGAGTTCATTTTAACTATTATAAGATACCACATGATATCTTATTTCTAAATGTGTAAAATGACAAACGAATCAAAAACTCAAACTGCAACCCTAGTTAATGCGTCTGAAAAACTGAAAATTTGTATTAAGAAGTTGTGAGCAAAACAAACATTTATATATCATAGTACATGTTCCCCTATTTCTAAAAATATAAAGAACACCCAAAACGGAGTTCATATGCTAAAGATACGACAGTTATACGAAAACAAATCAGTAAACAGTGACTTTCTTTAAACTGCTAAACCGAATCAATCCGTTGAGACACTTGCATACCTTCGACGTAAATTCCGAGATCATTTTTGGACTCATGCTATGGTCTAATATTTATTTTCACACTCGAAAAAATTTTAGCGAAAATATTTGCAAAAATTGAAAAATCGAGTGTTCGGGCCAATTTGGACGCGAAACTTTAAACACGATTTTTCGAAGTTCTACAACTCGAAAAATTAATCCGTTAGGCTTTTTGGAATCCTTGAACTCGACTCTATCTAACGACACTTTCGGGAAAAAAAATCGACGTCGGGATCTCGATGCATCAAAATAAGGTTGTTTTGGACAATATAAAGGATATAACATCATTGTGGGACCCAATTAGCCATGCTAGACAAAATTTTCTAGCAAATTTATTTCCCCTCTTGCTTCACCCACGTTTTTACATGCCATGTCCCTTGGAGTATACATTTCCTCTTAAGTACAAGGTATGGAGCTTAGTGTGTTGACTTAGTTTCAAAGCATGGTGTTCAAAGGATTTGTGTCTCATTAGGCTATAAATAAAACTCCAAACCTCTTCTATCCTCACTTAGTTCATCAGCCATATCACCACTCTCTCTTACAATCTATCTCTCTTTAAACCTCTCCCTCTCTCTCGGTTCTCAAGCTCCCCCACACACCACCACCAAAAGCACCATTGTGCCACCTCTCTTGATCAAAATCACCACCCAACACCACCTCAGCCTTCTCCACTCCCTTCCCTCTCTCCCTTCGTCGACCTACTGCCAAAGGAAAACAGAAAAAGGGCTGCAAAAGAGCTGTCGTAGAGCTCACTGTCACCGTCGGACAAACCCACCGCCACTGGTGCTGCTGCTGTGTTACTGCATCGCGAGTACACCACCACCATCGTTATTTATTTTCGTTTTATGTCGATCTCAACAAGCCATGAACTCATTTATATATCTGTTTTTTGTGTTTCGTTTCCCTGTCAACCGCAAATGGCCAAACCTAAAATAAAAAAATTAAAAAAAAAAAAAAATTGTTTCTTTTGGTTCGTGAGCATGCAAGATCACAGGAGGTGATACCATTTTCCTCAAACTTCAATTAAAAATATTTAAATTTCACCCTTCTTTTATATTTTCTTCCAAAATAAGTCCATTTTTTTTCTTTCCTTCTGCATCCGTGCATGTATCAGGGAAGGAAAAACAATTAAACTCAAACTTCATTTTTTAATCTGTAAAACCCACCTCCCTCTCGAAATTTCCTTGCAAAAAGGTCCTAAAACCTTTCAATCTGCATTTCCAAAATACTCCTTGAGAAATTCTTTACAAAACAAGTTCTAAGACCCAAATTTTTATTCCAAATGTTCAAAACAGCCCCTTAGTTGGAATTTATTTAAATTAATAAATGGGTCCGATGGTAACTAAATTAATCCCGATGGTTACTTTTCGAAGCGGCATATCTAGGTTTCTCGCGTCAAATATTCGAAACAAATTGACAACCACACATAAGGTGACTGTTTATGGTCCCATTTTTAGGGCTTTTGACATAAAAGTCCTTAAGTTTTTCAAGTTTTGTTGGTTTTGTCCCTGTGACGATTTTTTGTTCATTAATGTCCAAAATTTGCTAAGTTTTTTTCATTTTTGTCCTTTCTACAAATCTTTTATGTTTTTACCCTAAGTATCTTTTTCAAATTTGCAAAAAAAAACCCTTAAGTTTACAAATCTTATATGTTTTTATCCTAATTATTTTCTCAAAATTTAACATGAAAGTCCTTAATTTTGTTAAATTTTGTCGGTTTTGTCCCTGTACACCTACTATTATAGGTAGCAATGGCAAAAATGAAAAAAACTTGGCAAATTTTGGACATTAACGAAAAAAACTTGGCAAATTTTGGACATTAACGAACAAAAATCGTCACATGGACAAAACCAACAAAACCTGACAAACTTAAGGACTTTTATGTCAAAAGCCCCACATTTTTATGCTTTTATTACTATTTGAGGGAGAATACATGTGCTAGATATATATTATTCATGAGAAACACTTACCAACACATACTAGTTTATAAATGTTATTTTATCAAAGTAACGTATTATTTACACATAAACTAGTTGCTAAGTTCGATATTGCATATGTTTTAATTGTTTTTAAATAATACAACTAGTCAAGAGAACGTATCATCCAACTACAAAAAAAAATAATAATAAAAAATGTTTTAACTAATAACATGATATATACTTATAAACTAATGTTCAAACTTATTAAATATACATATCTTATGTTGTTTAAAATAAAACAACGATACTACGAAACTTATGATATTCTGTGACATTGTATGTCATAAAAAGAATGTCATAAAGCATTATCACCCTTGTATTATTTCAAATATTCAAACTATTACCATGCATGCATATTTATATGTTTAAATAGATAAAGTTTATACATGTACTTATGATCATTACTTTGAAACGTACATCCTTATAAAAGCGAGTATATTTTTATGTATACATCAAACATGATTGGCTTATATAAACTTTATAGAAATCATTATGCCTAGTAACTTATCCACATTTAAGTTAGGACTGAGAGTTATTCATACCTTAGTTAAGGGCTTTATAGTGAGACACAATTCATTAGCTAAAGTCTAAACACTTAGCATACCCACACTACTATAACCGTTAATCTTCGGAGCGAGATAAATATGTATAGATCTATATGGGGTTGACATCCCCACATGCGGTTGCTAGTTACAACCTCGACCGATCAATCGAAGCGGGTGATAAGTGTCTACTATCGTTACTACGGTATCCAATGAAGCGTTGTAGCAGGGTACATTCAGTCACATAGCTCGGTTATAGAACTCACTATAAACATTAACTTGAATCTCTCTCTCTCTCTCTCTCTCTCTCTCTCTCTCTCTCTCTCTCCTACAACCCATAAACTTGACTCTTTCAAAACAGTTTTAAGCATGGAATCACTTATACAAAGACACCTTTTTGTTTTCAAAGTTTATTCAAACACTCTTTACAAATGTAGTTTAAAAATGATTTACTTATAAAGAATATACTTTTTAAACTCTTTTAAAAGTATCATTACTGTTGTCGGCAGAAAACCTGTAACTCTCACCAACCTTGTGTTGACCCTCAAAACTTCATGTTATCTCACGGAATCAGAAATCAAGAAATTTAGACAACGAATAGTCATGGATTTCAGGCAATCTAGTTTACAACTTTTTGTTATGTCCGCCTACCTGTTTACGACAATTCATGTACTATAATATTATCCAGTAAGAACCATGTATTCAAACATCAAGTTGGATTGCAAATGTTGTTTTGTTTATTGTTGTACTTGTGCTATATATTCAGTTTACCTATGATCCATGAACTAAGTCGCACCGTTTGACATGTTTTGCCACCTTGATCGGGGGTATGACAACATGGAATCAAATACACATACATCAAGCATTGAGAGAGAGAGAGAGAGAAGAATGGAGAAATTGGAGGATGTGAAGTTTCAAAAGAAAGAAGCTAGATATAAGGGAAAACGAGCAAAGATTGGGGAGATATTTTCCGATACCGGGGGAAATCAGGATACACATTGAACGTATGGGATAAAATGGGACTGAATCAAACGACTGAAAGGGCTCAGCCAAACGATCAAAATATTTAACTTTTTTCACTTGACCAGATAAGATTCAATATTTTTAATGCATAAATTGATTGTACATATTGCATTAAGGGTTTGTATGATTTAAAATTCAGCACTTGACCGTAAATACTTTATAAGGTATATATATATATATATATATATATATATATATATATATATATATATATATATATATATATATATACTAGTGGTGTACCCGCGCAAATCGGCAGGGTCGAATAGTTTTTTTCAGCGATATGTTTCTCTTACAAAAATGTTTTGTTCCAAACGAAATTACATGCCTAAGACAATAGAATTCAACTTCGACGGATGGCAAATAGTTTTTGAGCTGCAGACGGCAAGTGAGGGGTGTTTCATCTCGACAATGTATTTGATTAAAAATATAAATATATTGTTGTTTTCAGCAAATTATTTTTGGTGGCTATAAGTTTTCTTTCGACATGTTGTTGCAGGATAAACATAAAAGTTGGTAATTTAGCTAAAATGGAAAATACGTTGTATGTTTTGGGTAAAATATGTTTTGGGTAAAATATAAAACTAGGTTAAAAAATATATGTTACTGTTTTCTCTTAAATAATTAAAAAATTATGTTGCTACTTATTGTCATGTGAAATAAGTCAAACAGAAAATGTAGAGGCATTGGATGGTGTTTTTTTCGGTGAATAGTTTTTTCGGTGTACATCCAACTCGTTTCAGTAACTCAAGTGAATAAGTAAATACATGAACATGTATAACGCAAAACACAAAATATGTTGAACGAAACCATCATTTTAAACAAAAACAATGTATAAATATAAAGTTAAATGAAAAAAATGCAATGAACTTATTTATTTATGTATTATATAGCATACTTAGTGCCTCAACATGTTCAAAGTTATATACATACATGTCCTCACTTTTTAGCATGTTCATCAATAAAATCATCTTTCAACAATAAATAGAAGCCTAAGTCAAGTTTCTTAGTTGCCCACTTGGTGTGACATCCCAAAAAAACTTTTACTATAAAGTCAATTTCTTGAAATCAAGAAACATATAAGTCCAAATATAAAATTAAGAATATATGTTCATAGTCGATACTTACAATGAATGTGCCCCTACTTGAAATTACATTTGGTTATCAACATGATGAGCTCGATCAACATGATGCTTTTATCAAACTGGCATCTGGAAAATCAGAAAATGAAATTAAAACTACAAAAAATAATGAAGAGATTAATGAAGAAGAAATTGGACATTATACTTTAAAATAGCAAAAATGTTTTAAAGTAAGATGCAATAATAAACAAAAAATAGAGTTTGTTGCATGTTTTATCGCAAAGGCTACCAAGAAAATGCTACTTTTAGGACAATTTTTCTGGACAGTTTTTTGATGATTCTTTTAGGTGACTTTAGGCAATCGTTGTGGTGACATTTCTTTGTTGCAGTCCTTACCACATGAAACATCATTACAAAATCCTGATTCAAATCAATAAACACAATTATTGGTATAAATGCATAGGAATATCACAAATATTATAAATAGGATGATATAATGAACACTTTAGTGAAAGTATGTTTCTATTTCTACCTGTATTCCTTTTTTAAAATAATTGATTTCGCTAATGCATTTCCCCGACACAACATGATCACCAATGTCATATTATGCCCAAATAAAAATGTAAATTAAAGAATATTTTTCTATTCATGTTAAACTGCCACCAATTTCACATATCTCGGTTTTCAAAGTCTAAATCCCTGAAAAGAAATGACACACCTCTTTATCTGTAAAAAAATTGGAAGCATAAAACTAGTATAGAAAGAAAATAAAGGCAAGAATTTTAAACAGACCTCACTATATAAATAGATCATGGGACATAAGATATAGATATTCTTGTTTACATTAGAACTTATCCATACATTATATTAACATATACGAGTTAAAAATCAAATCAATAATATATATATATATATATATATATATATATATATATATATATATATATATATATATAATCTTGTTTTGTTTTCGTAATGTTAATGGGCATAGATAAATCCAACATAAAACCAAACCCACAAAAATAACATAATTTCCCATATAATGCCAAAGATAAAAAACGATTGTGATTGCATACCGGTAAGTAAAAAAGATCCAAGCTTCTAATTTGCTTATACATGCATAATAACCAAATTTCATATCCACCTCAAACTTTCCTGGAAATCCACCAACAAAACAAAAATGGTAACAATAAGCATGTAAAACCAAAATTAATATTATTATAAAACCTTTATAAAGTGAGAATACAAGAAAATAAATATCTCTTAAAGTCTACCAATGAAACTTTGTTTCCCACAAAAGCCAAGCCTGAAAATTGAGATGCATGTTCCTTATTTTTTTTGGAGTTTTGTTGTTAAAGAGGCACACACATAGTGAAACACACAAAATAAATATATCCACTACACACAGTTTAAAATAAAGCCTATACCTGCAAATCAAAACCAAAAACTAACCCCAATTTCCTTAATGGTACTCCTTTACTTTCAAATATCCTGAACAAAAAAATTCATTAAAACTCTAAAACCTTTGATGGTCTTGTTAGAGAATGTCAATAGCGAGAAATGTTAAAGATTATCTGCAAAACCTTCTGACGCTTTCTCGATACAGATCTATTAGGCGTTTCTGTTTAGAGATAAATACAAAGAAGGTCAAAGGCAACTACAACCACAACCCTAAATCAGCGATTAAGAGATAGAATAAGAGAGAAATTTGAGGGTTAAACTTTAAGGTTTAGAATGCAAAATACCGAGGAGAAGGGAGCAGGTGGTAGTTGTTCGACATTGGTGAATCTTGTGTTGTCTTCCATAGCTGCTGGTGACGACATTATAGGAGTGGATAAATAACTACATCTTTTGAACCTTCTAAAAATGTTTTCACCTTATCTGTATCCATGGACAGGAAGAAGGGAAAATTAATTACTTGTATGTATATGGTTTCCATTAGAAACACCATTTTAGGAATAAATCTTGAACCTAGAAGTGTAAAATTAAGTACTTACATGTATATAGTGTCCATCAAAAGTGACTCTATCTGGGTTCATCTAATTCACAAGTGACAGGTGAAGCAGTAAGAGTGGCCAACGAGGAGGGTGTCGACGACAATGGGAGGTGTTGGGTTTCCAGTGGTTGTTAGCGCTTCCGAGGGGTTTTGGAGAGTAGAAATTGGGAGTGGTGAAGACTGCGATGGTGACCGTGGATGGTGGAGACGTTGAGGAACGCAGTAGATTGTGGAGACACATAAAGATTAGAGGTGGTGTGTTGAGGCTTGGGTTTTTATACATTAAATATGAGAGTTTGGAGAGATAGAAGGTTTTCGATTTTCAAACTGAGATCCGAGAATGACAAGAATAGAAAAGTACAGAAAGATGTCGGGTATGTAGAAATTTATCGTGATCTAAGAAGTCAAACGACTCGATCAGGGGATTAAGAGTTGGTTCAAAAGCATGTGAGAGATAATAAAACATATGCATTAGTAATTGCATAATAAGTTTAATGGTTTGGACGTCTTAAATCTATTTTTGCAAAAAGTAAGGTTTGTAATATATATATATATATATATATATATATATATATATATATATATATATATATATATATATATATATATATATATATATATATATAGAAGTTGGATCAAGTAGGAACTCAAAAATTGGTAGGAACCACAAGGACAAATTTGGGTTAATGTCATAAAAACCCTCAAGTTTTCAGGGTTTTGTCGGTTTTGCCAAAAGTTGAATTTTATGTCCGTTTTTACCCTAACATTTTCAAAAAAATGTTCGGTTTTACCCTTTTACCGGTGATAACAGGTTTTCCAGGTTACAATTATATTAAATTCGCAAAATAAAACCCTTAAGTTTACCCTTTTTTTGCATTTTTACCCTTCAATTTATAATTTTTTTTACACTTTTACCCTAATTAATTAAATATTGTATTATAAATATATATATATATATATATATATATATATATATATATATATATATATATATATATATATATATATATGTGTGTGTGTGTGTGTGTGTGTGTGTGTGTGTGTTTGTTTGTTTGTTTGTTTGTGTGTGTTTTTACAAGGCTATACCATTTAAAAAGATAAATAATATTTTTAGAATTATGAATACATGTTTTATAGATATAGTTTTTAGAAGTATAAATACATATTTTTACATTTTTATATATTAATATGTATCTTTACTTCTAAAAAAATATTTATACTTTAAAAAAAACATATATCAAAATACATATTTACACTTCTAAAAGATATATGTATATACTTTTATAAACATGTTTATGATTGAACAAGTTTTTTTATTGATATGTATATTTTTAAATACATAAAAATACGTATTTGTAGTTCTAAAAACATATTAATTTGTTTTTTTACATCTTAAATTGTTTATCCAAGAAAAAAACTCATACACACACATGTATATATATATATACATATATATATATATATATATATATATATATATATATATATGTATATATATAAAGAAATAACATTAAAAAATGTAAATACAATATTTAATTAAAAAAAATTCGTATAAAAATATGATTTTTCTACATGAATACGTATAATATGAAAAAAAAAATACATAGGGTAAAAGCGCAAAAAATATTATAAACTTAAGGGTAAAAACGTAAAAAAAAACTGTAAACTTAAGGGTTTTTTCGAAGTTGATATAATGGTAACCTGTTATCACCGGTAAAATGGTAAAACCGAACATTTTTTTGGAAAATATTAGGGTAAAAACGGACATAAAATTCAACTTTAGGTAAAACCGATAAAACCTTAAAAACCTGATGTTTTTTATGACATTAGCCCGATAAATTTCGAACATTTATTCATTAAATTAGATGGTTAGATCTAATGTGAAGAAATAATTAAACTTTATAAATATAAGGATTGTTTGTGTAAGTATTTAAAAGTTAGAGAGGAAATTACATAAATGTTGCTGGGCAATAAAGTAATTTAATCGTGCACCTCTATAGAATTCCAGGACGCGTCGAACTCCACCCCACCCCCACACCCTTACGACACGTGCCCACATTACATATCTTGGTTTTTTTTTTTTAATTAATAACTTTTTTTTTTCTTTGAAAAAACATGAAAAACTAAAATTCTTAAAATTTAGTTCTCTAGAAAATAAACACAATCATGAAAATTTTAAAAAAATTATTTTTTATATTTATAAAAAAAACCCAAAAAAGAAAATCTCTAAAAATTATAAAAATTTAAGAAATTCTTCTACTCACTATTCTAATGACTTTGTAAAAAGAATTTTTAAATAAAAAAGTATTTTAGATATCAAACTTGATTTTAAAAGATTAAACGTTTTTTAAAAAAATTATTGAACATAATAAGATCCAAAGAGAGATGATTCAATATATTTATGATACAATAAGTTTATGATATAAAAATATTTTGATTCAAATATGTAATAATCTTTAATTTTTTTTATTTTTTTATGATTTAAAAAATATAATGATTCAAATGTTGTATTTAACAAAAACTTTATTTAATTCAATATATTATGATCAAAATTAATATGATCCAAAAATGCATGATGCGCAATATGACTAATATCGTTATGATTCAAAATACTATGATTCAAAATTTTATGATCCAAAAATCATATGATTAAAAAAATATATGAACAGAAAATATTATGATAATTAATATTCTTCTAATTCAAAATTTTATAATTGTTAAACATTAAAAACTCAAACCGATATTTAATTTAAAAAATCAAAAAAATCAAAAAAAATAAAAAAATAAAAACAAAAATAAAGAAAAAAACCCTATTATCTTCAAATATGTAGTAAAAATATTTAAAAAAAATGACTATATATATATATATATATATATATATATATATATATATATATATATATATATATATATATATATATTCGAGGCCGTATTACGTTCGATGGACGTGCGTCGTGTGTGAGCGCGTCACGACCAAGTAATGAGTTTGACGTTTGTGCCCTTGATGAAATGATTGGTGAAAAATAGTTACCGCGGTTCCTACCAATTTTTGGATTACTGCCGGATCAAGACCATATATATATATATATATATATATATATATATATATATATATATATATATATATATATATATATATATATATATATATATATATATATATATATATATATTACGTACTTAATGCTTACTGAAGTATATTATACTTTTTATGTTTACTTAAAAAAGCCAAAAATGGTATTGCACTTTTAACCTTAAGTCTCTAACAAGATTTAGTTAAATGTATATTTAATCAAAAATATTATTTTCAAATTGTCTGAAATATGTTTTGGCCATAGTTTCAACATTTTTTTAAACATTTTAGTTACTAACTCTCCACAAAGTCGGTTTATTTTTGTATTCAACTTATTACAAGTCCAAATAAATATAATTATAGTTCACTATATTTTTTGTTTCAAACCGCTCCAATGTAATGTAAAAACCACACCATACCTATTACAATTTATAAATTGAACCACATCGAAAACTACAAACCTTACCAAACACAAACCACACCGCATATTTTTAACAAGATAAAAACCAATCTATATCGTTTTTGGTTTGGTTTCAATAAAAAATCGCACTGCACTCCATAATTATATCATATCTCTATATATCAAAAGAGAAACTTGATGACATCACCTCCAACAATCAGGATCATTCATTGTGTTTCCTTGATTAATTTCAGCCCTTGGATCATTCTGGATCATTTTGATGACATCATCCTAAAAACAAAATAATTCACAACACGTGTACGTCATCCTCTTTACTACTACAAACGCCATCCAACTTGCTTATTATTTCATCTCGATTTCAAATTATCTTCGCCTGAGAAATCGAGGGTCATTCCCGGTGCAAAATCAGTGCGACAATTTCAAATTTATGTCCTCGTCGTCTGAGAGCGAATTTTTGCCTGAGAAATCGAGGGTTGTTCCTGGATTGCAAAATCTTGGCAACAATTACTTCTTGAACGTGGTTCTGTATGTATCATAATCCATATAACTTAACAATTATACA
The DNA here is from genome assembly GCF_052849685.1 of Lactuca virosa. Taxonomy (NCBI): domain Eukaryota; kingdom Viridiplantae; phylum Streptophyta; class Magnoliopsida; order Asterales; family Asteraceae; genus Lactuca; species Lactuca virosa. The sequence continues at coordinate 113,592,677 of NC_136427.1, read as the reverse complement.
ATTCGAATATACATAGTTTCTTATACGAATTTGATTCCGGATGCATTACTTTGTTGGAACTTGAAATTTTTTAAGTTTTGGCTAGTTTTTCTTCTTTTCTGAGTCCCCTAATTTTGTTTTTTGATTACTGATTAGGCACCATTAATGAGAAGATTCGTTTCCAATTCATCATATACATCGTTTTGTATGCATTACTAATAAAATTCACCATGAAAATTTGACAAACTTTCATTCGATTTGAGACTTGAATGATTGGGATGATTTGGTTGTTAAGAAAAGACAAAGAAATGTAAAGGAAAGTGTGTTTTCGCATCTGAATTTGTTGTTGGATCTCCTGAAGGTTTAGTTAAAAAGAAACGTCGCTTTGTTGGTTTTTGGGCATAAAGTTCTATTGTATATCCCAAAAACAATTTTTTGTAATCTTCTTCTTTTTTGTTATCTCTTTTAGGATGTTATGTTTGTGTCAATCTTGACATTATAACACCTAAATTGCAGGTTGCTAAAACTTTGGGAAAAACTCTGCGTTCATTTCAACCCACAATCAGGGAACTACAGGTAATTCTTGTTTGGATGTATGGTTTCAAAGTGATTATTTATCTCAACTTGAAGAATAAGAATCATATACTTATTGAATGTTTGAAATGCATGATTCACTTAAAAATAGGAAGTTTCATTGTGAATTCAAGAGCATCCTTTAAAAATAAATTGGCCTTGATGAGCTTAAAAATCCTATACAAGGAAACTACACTTCTGTAACACCACCTGCCACCACCACCACCACTGATGATTACTCTCCAGCAACCACAACCATCCCATAGGATCCTCAGGCAACAATGACAACCACCCCTGAAGTCAGTCGAGAAGATTCCAGAGACAAAACAACAACTCCAGCTATTTGATGGGTTTTGTAGACTACAACATCCTATGGTGCACATACAACACTAAATGCTTTGGATCTATGCTTTCTCTAATTATACATGCAATATTGTTTCCAAAGCATTAAGCCTACAACTAGCATGAAGATGACATAATCAACATAAAAGAGAGTTATAGAATTACCTCTTTGTTGTAGCTTGTAGAACTTCTTGAGTTTGGCCTTTAAGAACTTAGTGCCCCAAGTGTTGCACCTCAAATGGAATCACAACACACCTTTGGACAAAGGATGACTTTTTGAGAGAGAGAATATATTGTGCTCAAAATCGGCTCATGCAACTCCAAGAATCACTAGCGTGCCATTTTGGATGCTAAGGGACTTCTCATATAGTGTGGCATGATTAGGGTTACATCCATGTAAACCCTAATGCCCATGACCTTTCATATTACCTAGGATCCATGGGTTAAACCTCCATGGACTATCCATGGACTACCATATTGGTTTAGCCCATCCTAAATAACAATTGGCCCAAATTATAAGAATCATTGATTTATCAAATCAATCCTCATATATTTAATTAGTCTCTTTTGATCACAAAATTAATTCCAAATTAATTATTGATCAATACTAATTAAATCATATGATTTCATATTAATATATTAAAACTTATAATATATTAACAAATCATAAATAACCTCTTCTCAAAAGTTCATCCTATCAAATTGTCCTGATGATATGCAACCCAAATGGACCATGCTACTCTCGGATCAAGTACATAACAATTATAGTTATGGGCTTAGATACCTAATCCAACAGTCTCACACTTGGATAAGTCTAATAACTATTATTGCAAGTACGATTCCACAACCCGACTAGCAATCGTATCTCTTAAAATTCGTTGTCGAACTCTGCCCTAGTCAATGACGCGTCCATTAGATAAGCAATCATATATTCCTCCATTCTAGATATCAGATGGATTGAGACATGGATTTTAATCATTCTCTCTGTCCATCTGTTGTTTCCCGATTTCCGATTTATGACGACTAACTAGTTGAACAAATCAAATCAGTCCAGGCTTAGCCAAGCACTTCGGGTGTCATCACTAAATCATCGAGGGGCCCACATATATCGCTTTTATCGTCTCACAATCACTCGTGATAAAATCCATGAAGTGATTCAGATGAGCGTGGGTTGAATCTAATACTCGAATCTTATTCCATGAGTACTCATGAACACTGCAGTTAGGTCTAAAACACCTAGACAAACTACAGACCCATTCATGACAGTCTTGCCTCAATACCTACTTTCAAAGTATGATCGACTGTGGATGGTTTGAATAACCTAGTTATTCGGGAAGTCAAAACATGCAGTGAAACACAAGAATAATACTAATCCTATATGGCCCCAAAACCTTTGAGTGCCATATTGATTACTCATTATTCATTGTATAATGTTTCGAATAATCAACTTCTTACTTGATTTAAAACTATAGCTACGCCATGCTCCAAGCATGCACACTATGTTTGTCTATGGTCCCGACTTTGTGAAATAGATCATTTGGAAAACATTTCAGTGATGCTCATTTCACTATTCCAAATCTTTATTGCAAGTGTAAGAATTTCAAATTCTTGTCACTGCTAGGAAGTGTTAGATTCTAAAATATCATGCAATGATTCTTCTGTAATGTCTAGGTACCAAAAGTCACAGAGACTTGACCAACGATGTTACAAAATATTCCTTTGGAGATTGTTACAAGACAATTCCATGGAAATGAAGTCTCAGATTCAAAGTACATTCCTTTGAACATCCTTCTTGCATAAAAATTTCTAACTTTCTCATATATTCTTAATCTCCAACTCCCAATATGGAAACATTCCATATCTTGCCATACGACAACTCATTATTAATAAAATCATGTCTATTGATAATAATGTCAATATGGTCCATCCATTACTATACTTCCAACTGTCCTTAAGAGACCAATCTTTGGCGAACCTTAGATTGTCCTTAACAATTGTTTAACCACTTTAGTCATATCTGGTTCTATTCCTTTTTCCCTCTTAATGCCCTAGGCATTTGGAAAATTAGAACAAGAGAATATTATATCATATGTAATCGATCCTATACCCGAAGCATACGGGATACGATTTATAATGTCTAACATAAATACATGATACTTAATCAGTCTTTTGCTATAATATTTTTATTTGTCATGTTCTCATAATTTTGATTATGAAGAGGGATGTCGTAATCATAATCAAATTTTGAGAACGCAATTAACATTTCCATAAATAGAATTTCCTTATGTTGAACCATTTCAACATAAAATTCATATATATTTGACTAAATTTGATTAAAAACTCAATCTAAGCTTTTAGATTTTGAAATGAAGTATAATTTCCTCTCCCTTAATTATAACAAAACAACTTTTCAAACCCTACAACTTTGCGATTTGAAACCTTTTGTTTTTCTATAATTAACATTGCTAACTTGCAACACTTCTCATAATAATTATGCTCCCACTAGCATAATAATTATTATATGTATTAGCATAACACTTATGCTCCCACTAGCTTTGACATGTACTCAGAAATCAGTTGGACTTCTAGAAATCAATACTTATTGACTTTCATTACCAAAGTTCATATTTCTGATACGAGATGCTTCGACAAGACTTTATCTAGGCTTCTCAAACTCATTCACCTTTCCTTATATAGCTTCCATGTGTGTCTTAACTATTCAGAACTTACGACAATAAGTTCCGAATGTTTAGACTATTTACCATTTCTCACAATTCGAATTATGAAGAGGGATGCCGTAATCATTATTGAATTTGAGAATGCAAATAACACAATTGCTAACTATTTAAAATCTACTTAGTGAAAGCGCTTCCTCACAATCATTTTCATGAATTGGAGAGAAACCTTATGACACTTAGATTTTACGGTATATGTGTTCCTATCCATGTGAATTTGTCATAACCATAATCACAAGACATGGTTAGTGACAAATCCAAACCCATATGGACTGAACATGTTCAATCTTAATTTCTTTCCACTTGGCAGCACAAGGGCCTACCATTGCTTCCAAGTTGTTATGCAAACAATTTAGAACTCATAGAACTCACATACATAATCAACTTTAACTGGAATGGGAATAGAAACAAGAATATGTCAACACGATAGGTTACAAAACTCAAGTCGTGTGCTAGTGATTAACAATAGATTTACTCTTGATTAGTTCTTGAAGCTATTCAAGATCCTTAAGACTCCCACTGACCGGTTGACATATAAGATTCACTTTGTCAAGGAACATTACCTGACAAACAAATATTCAAGAGTTAGTGCGGTTTCTTATCAAGAAAGACACTTCACACAGTTGGTCTTAGTTGCTTTTTGTCCTTACCAAGACATCACAACTTACCAATTTCAAATGTACAAGAGTAAGAAACATGTTAATCTACATTTGATGAGTGTTATAAACCTTCTTAATTTAGTGTCACTCAAGGCACAAGCTTGGAGTATTACTCTAAGACTTGTTTTTGGAACGAACTATGATTCATCTTCTAGATTTAACCATTTCAACAATTCACGATTCCTATTCTTAGCCATACAAATGCACTAAGATATCATTAGAGGATCAATTGTGTCATGGTTTTCATAATCATTAAGATGATCATAAAACACGATACTCAAGTACTCTCCCATCTTTTCAGATTGGAGAAACTTCTATCTTTCTGCCTAATTTGATCCTTCTCATTCGTTCTGCCATACATTGAACTTTTCCAATGATTCAGAATTATACTTAAACTTGTAAGCATAACCATATTTAGTAAACTTTATTAAACATGACGAATAGTCTTATCGTTCTTTACGGTCGACCTGAACAGCGCACACCCAGTGTACCCGATCCCCTAGTCCTTCACTTGACTCACATATTCATGTGAACAAGGAACTAGTCTTAATTTCCCAGAGATGAAGGTTCTTATTTATCACACAATACAAGTTGCATGATTCCAAGTTTCTATCCAACTGAAACTTGGGTGATGAGAATTTTTCCTTATTTGGCAAATTCTTGACACTACCACAAACGAAGGAATCAAATTCATATTGCTAACATAGAAACATACAAACATCAATTTTCACAAATTCCATTGCAAGGTTATAAAATAAAACAAAATTTTTATTTATTATAAAATGCGGAAAAACTTTTCCTTACAATGCAATTACAAATGAAAACTACGTTACTACGTATTTCTTAGCAATCTATCATAACTCTTTAAGCAGCAGCTCAAAAATCCGATCGTCGAACCATGCGATTGAAATCCATCTTCGCGACCAGATTCAACATACTCTTCCTTTAAGCTTCCTTCCTTTTGCATGATCCTACAAAACATCAAAATGCAACCTTGTCACATCATGTATTAAGAATCAACAATTAGGAACTTAATAGAGTTAGGCAGTAGATTTACCTGAAGCAGAGTCAAACTTTTTGATTCTACCTTCTTTCAGATCTTTCAGGTAGTTAGGGCAGCTTCACTTTCAATGTCCCTTTAAATGGCAGTAGAAAAAAATGGATTCTTTTGCATTGGCACATGAGAAAATCACAGACTTAGCATTTTTCTTTACCATTTGGTCAACCAGGTTGAATATGGCTGATCCCCTTCCATTGGGAAGAGAAATCTTTTCTAGACTTCAAATGTTACCATTGTCAATGTCCGTGGAAGTTTGAGAAGTAGATCTTCCCATCAAATTTGCTTTTCCAGTGCGCCAAATCATTGTTGATTCAGCAGCAACAAGCAAATAGGTAAGATCAATAAGGGTCATGTCGGGAAGTGATTGAAGAACCCAGTCAACAACCAACTTCCTTGAGACAACGACACCCAATACTCTCATCCTGTCAATATGTGACATCATCTCCAATACATGAGTACACACAGGTCTTCCACCTTGATGTTTCATTGCAAGTAGGGCTTGAGTGACCTTGTATTTTTCAAGTCCTCGAGCTTGTGGGTTAGGGAGAATAATTGGAGGAGGTGGAGGAAATGAATTATGATTTCCACTTCCACAATCCAACTGTGGAACATCATCTTCAAGAGGAAAGCTTATTCCAAAAGATTTGGGAAGACCATAGTTGTCTAAACTAGACATCTACAAGGTAGAAATTCAAGTTAGTTGATTTAAGTCCTTAATACAACACCCAAATGAAATATTAAGGCTAGGACCCAACACAATATTTTTACAATTCGGAAGAGGGATGTCGTAATCCAATTGCAAAATATATGAAGGTAGGTAAATGACGATTTACCAATTTCCACCATGAAAAACGAAATTGATTATTAAGTTTTAAATGGATTGAAATTCCTAGATACTTTGAGATTCATTGAATTTTTCAATGGCATGTTTAAATCTCGATTGTGCCCTTTAATTTTGTGACTGGGATGCCGAGGATCACAAACAAGGTGTGAATAAGCATGCAAATTAGCTTGGTACACCCAGTGTTACAAACCACCTAATCAATGTGCCGGTTAACCACACACGCTCCATTGATCTATGATTAACATCAAGCTACCCTTTTCCACGCACTGTTAGTCCCAGATTAGTGTGCCGATTAACCACACACGCTCCACTAATGACTTAACAAGGTGCAAAGTGCAATTTCATGGGTTAGCACCAAATTCACATTTTTCCTAAGTAACTAAGATTAGGAATTTATAAGTGTTTAGTTACTTGGTATTTTCATTATACTTTTAATGAGAATTAATGTCCTATCCTACCCGTTCGGCTAACGACCCTCCACCGGTCAAGGAAGCGGTGGGTGAGAGTGGACACCCATTAAACTGTCATTTTATAGACAGTAACCTTATACCCCCCCTTATAGACCGGCTTCGTGAATGAGGCCTACTAACGGTAAGACTGAATTGTCTTATACATATATATATATATATATATATATATATATATATATATATATATATATATATATATATATATATATATATATATTAAACTTATAATAATATAAAGTATAATGGTAGAATTTTAACTTTTAAAACTCTAGGGTTTGGAACTAAAGTATTCAAAAGTGAGACTTTACATATTCCAAAACTTGAGGGCAAGTTTTGAAACTTGTCAAAACTTTTCATTTCTCTAACTTATGAGTTTAATGAGATTTTTATGAAAAACTTTTCAAGTTCCATAACTTGAGGACAAGTTATGGAATACTTTAAAACCATTAAGATGACTTTTAAAAGAAGACTCTTGAAATTCCATAACTTGAGGACAAGTTATGAAGTTCATAAAAAACGTTTATGAAAAACTTTTCATTTTCCATAACTTGAGGACAAGTTATGAAATTCATAAAAGGGATTTAGATCAAATATTTCAATTAACACAATAATCAAATAATTTTTTCTATGATCTAGATTAAACTCACAAGTCAAGATAATTCACATCAACTATTTACAAGAAATTAGTTTATCATATAAACTAATACAAATCTTGAAACTATGACAATTATCTTTTAATTGGACAAGCATGATTATTACCATATGAAAAAACACATTTCATGGTTCAAAAAACAGTTTGGGGTAATGATCCTAATCCAATTTCTGGCCAAAAGTCAAAAATATGCCCACTGGAGCACCAACTCGGCGAGTGCATGAACTGGACTCATCGAGTTGGCCATTTTATGAAGGGACTCGGCGAGTCACCCAGTGGACTCAGCGAGTCACCCAGTGGACTCGGCGAGTTCACTGGGCAGAAGGCAGAAAATTTGATTTTTTTCCCTTTGAAAACTAATAAAACATCAAGTATAATAGAAAACAATCATAGGCTCTGATACCACTGATGGGTTTTGTATACTACAACATCTTATGGTGTACATACAACCCTAAATGCTTTGGATCTATGTTTTCTCTAATTATACATGCAATATTGTTTCCAAAGCATTAAGCCTACAACTAGCATGCAGATGACATAATCAACATAAAAGAGAGTTATAGAATTACCTCTTTGTTGTAGCTTGTAGAACTTCTTGAGTTTGGCCTTTAAGAACTTAGTGCCCCAAGTGTTGCACCTCAAATGGAATCACAACACACCTTTGGACAAAGGATGACTTTTTGAGAGAGAGAATATATTGTGCTCAAAATCGGCTCATGCAACTCCAAGAATCACTAGCGTGCCATTTTGGATGCTAAGGGACTTCTCATATAGTGTGGCATGATTAGGGTTACATCCATGTAAACCCTAATGCCCATGACCTTTCATATTACCTAGAATCCATGGGTTAAACCTCCATGGACTATCCATGGACTACCATATTGGTTTAGCCCATCCTAAATAACAATTGGCCCAAATTATAAGAATCATTGATTTATCAAATCAATCCTCATATATTTAATTAGTCTCTTTTGATCACAAAATTAATTCCAAATTAATTATTGATCAATACTAATTAAATCATATGATTTCATATTAATATATTAGAACTTATAATATATTAACAAATCATAAATAACCTCTTCTCAAAAGTTCATCCTATCAAATTGTCATGGTGATATGCAACCCAAATGGACCATACTACTCTCGGGTCAAGTACATACCAATTATAGTTATGGGCTTAGACACCTAATCCAACACTATCACCATGGAGTAGGATGACAATTTGAAAAGATGTGGTTATGTGATATGGAAGTAGTGGTTGGAATTTGGTATTCTATTGAGCCTATTTATTTCTGTTTATTTCTTGCAACTATGAAATATCCCATGATAGATATAACATGATTTAAGTGTTTCAAATGCATTAAATAACATCCTACTTTCTTTTAGTTTACTATACATGGTGTTATATATAATAGGTTTGATGTATAATGGTCAAATTGAGTGTGTTCCTTTATTAAATCACTTTATATAAATATATTTTATAGAATTGGAGTTCTTGTGAAAGGAATATGTATTTATTCTATGCCTTTCAAAAAGTATGATTTTATATTATTGTATAAACATTGTTTTTTTTTCAATAGTTGATTGTTTGTAAACACTGATTTAATGTTAACGCCATTTATAAAAGGAATGTATTCAATTCATTTAAACCTCATCATAATTTTTGAAACTAAATTTCGTTCATTCCTTATTAAAAGCACGTTCTTAGCACTCGCATTTGTTATATTCTTTTAATAATTCATATCTATGTTATGAAATGTATCTACAAGATTACGGGATATCATCGCTGAATTTTACAGAATCAAAGAATTCGAAATTTGATATCCTTTCCATAACCATTGTTGAAAGTGTTGAATAAATCATGTGTTGTTGTTCGTCCATTATGTTTTATTCAGACCATTTGCAACATCATGTTCGAACAACATCACCCTTTGCAGCATCACATTCGTCATCCAGGTTCTTTCTTTAATATGATGTTCTTAATTTCTATTAATTGTAAAAACTAGTTTCAATTGTCCTTCAAATTGATTTAACCATTGTGCTCTTATGTGTTTCAACTTTTTTTGAGTTTTTATAACTGTGTTTAGTGGATACAAAGCAAATTATAGTTTCTATTTTGTTTTTAACAGATTTAGTTAATAACAACATACTTTGACTTTAATCTAAAATGTTTTGAATTTGTATATTTCTATTTTTTGTTTTACATGGATCATTTATGTAATTATTATGATTACAATGCTATTAACAGAACTAAGGACCATTTTTTAAAAATTTCAGTTTACATGACCATTTCTTTAAATAATAATGTTATTATGTGTTTGTTAGTGTTTTTTTGTTAATCGTTTGATTTGATAAATTGCCATTTTTAAACAATTCAATTTATATGGACTATTTTTGTAATTGTTATATAAATAGTTTAAAGGGACTATTTTAAACATTGATGATATTTGACAAAATAACATCCTACTTTCAATCGTTCTTCAAATTGATTTGACCATTATGCCCTTATAGCAGTGTACTTCTGAATCGTAAATACAATTATATTATGTTTTTGCAGAAAGCGGAATGACACATAATAGTAGCGATGAAATCGTCTTTGATAGTCTTGCTGACATTGATGTGTCGAAGGAAACATGGAATATTTGTGTTCAGGTAGTCATGATTTGGAAGCAGACTTACAAAACAACCCAAACATGGTGTGCAGCTTGGACATAGTTTTAATGGACCATCAGGTAATAATTTTACTAAATTAAAATAAAATTAATATTTTAATGTATTATGTTCAATAAAACAACATGGGTTATAACGTATAGGGCACTAAAATATAGGCAACAATCAAAAAAAAACTCATCAATGTATTTCAAGCCTTTTTCGATGAAGGACCTGTTAAGGAAATCACTAAATTTGGTATGGCTAGAAACTAGGGAGATTACATGTTGGTTGGTCACATGTATAAGATAATTTTCTACAAAACAACAACAGTTCATGTATCAGCTCCTTTTGTTGATAGGATCGATCATTTTAATTTTGTGACTTTCCACGATTTGACTACCAGAAATTTTGACACTCGTGTTGCATTTGATAAGTTTTTTCTCTTAACATCTTCGCATGTATATATATTATATATTACTTTTAGAACAAAATTTTAATATAATAATAATATATTTCATTACATATTACCTTTTGTAGATTTTATTGGTCAAATTGTTTCTACTGATCCCATGAGAGTGATCATGGACAAAGGAAGTGAAAAAATGTTAATGAATATGGTTCCTCAAGATCTAAGGTACTTTTCACCTCTCATTTATTATATATTTACCATGTTTAATATTTATATCCATATAACCCAACCATTCATTTATAGTGGTAGGAAAATTCAAGTTTCTTTGTGGGATGGTAGCATTGAAGTTGAAAAACTACATATCAGAACATCAAAATGATAATGCCCCCGTTATCATCCTCGTACGTATGGCAAATGTCAAGACTTGGGGTGGTAAGAATATTTTTTATTTTATATGTCCATTTCATTACATTAATATTTTTTAATAAGATAAATTAATTTATTAGTTTAATTTTTATTTACAGGCCAGCCTCAAGTTGGTAATTGTTTGTTTGGGTCGACATTACATATCAATGATGATATGTCTCACATTTCAAAATTCAAAAAAGTGTATGTCTTCTATCAATAAATAATAGCTTAATGTTTTGTTTTTCATTATTCTTAATCATTAATTATTTATATTGATTAATTTCTTTTTTTTCTTCTTATATGTAGTATTACTGATGTGAATTTGAATGTTGAGTCATCCATTAATACTTCACAGCTTAATACTGATACTGTTATGGGCAAGACAGAAGATTACTACCTCTGTTTTCCAATCAAGAACATTGATGATATTCCAGATTACAATGAGGTATACTTAACAATATTAATATTTTCCATTAACTTTTAAAATTTATTTGGCAGAACACAACGAATATATATAATATATTATTTTTTATATATTCTTTTTACAATTTTTGAACCAGGAAATAGGTTTGTCCATCATTGCCATTGTCATCGGTTTTGATTTAGACGAAGGCTGGTATTCATTTTATTGTTGTGTCTGTTCAAAAAAAGTAAGTAAGAATGATGATGATAGTAATTTTGAACCATTTAATTCTAATGGTTGCGGCGGAGTTTCTGATGTTTACGACAAGTAAGTTTATAAATTTACATCAGTAAACTTATTGTGACATTAATATTTATTAAATTGTTTCCATGTTTATTTTTGTGACAACCCGAAACTTTTCCGTTATCCTTACTAAATTTCCGTTAATTAAATTTGGATTCTTATCTAATTCCGTAAAATTTGATAGTTTGGGAAAGACTTTACGTTTAAATAAATCATTTCGAATTTATTTCCGTTCACGTTAGTATAATTTTTGGTCTAACGGAATATTCTAAACTCAGTTCGATCGACTTCCGTATTTGAAAACGAAGTTTTCTAAGTCGAAACATAGCATTCGGGCCAAACGACTCTTCAAAAGGAGTTTACGGCCGCAAACCCGGTTTACGACCGTAAACTCTGTTTACGGCTGTAAACGCTGATTACGACCGTAAACCCTCCCCCATCTCCTGACCGTAAACTCACCCCTATATAAGGGATGAGTGGCCTCCATTTCTCACTTTACACACTCCAGAAGGCTTTCTCTCTCTACTCTCTCTCTACAAACTTCGATTTTTCTCAAAGATCCTCAAGAATGTAAGTGATTCTTCACCTTGATTATGTTTCTATCTCATTTCTAGTGGCAAATCCATGTTCTTAGCTCATAAATCTCATCATTTTTTTAGATTTTCTCTCTCACCAAGAACACACACTAGTGTTTTTGGGACTCTAACCGCCCTTTCAAGTTTCTATTTCGTAAGTACTCTACCCTTAGCTTGTTGGATACAAGAATCACTTGTTAACATCTAGAAATCGTGACCAGAAGGGTGTTTACGGTCAAGGCAATCTCCCTTGACCGTAAACTCTATTTAAGTGGCACAAAGTTGCCACAACACCCTCCTAAACATAGAAACTAAGCTTAGAACACTTCCAGAAGACTAGAAAGGGCCTTGAAACACCGAAAATCGCACTTCTCGTCGAAGTGTTTACGGCCGTAAACACTTGGACCGTAAACACCTTTTACGATCGTAAACACTTGGACCGTATACACCTTTTACGACCGTAAACACCTGGACTGTAAACCCATGGACTGTAAACCCCTTTTACGACCGTAAACTCATGGACCGTAAGCCCATGAACCGTAAACTCCTTTTTCGACCGTAAACTCCCCATTTTCAATCACATGTGATTCTAACACTTAGTTTTAAGTGTTTCCTAGTCCCTAAGGTGGTTTCCTTCCATAACGAATAGTGTTATGCCCTCACCTAATGTATATATATGAACTTCTTCATGCTAAATAGGATCCGTTTGTGTCCAAGGCTTTTATTGACACTAAAAAATTCCTAGAAACTTACACTCGGATCCCACATACAAGGAAACTTGTACGAGGAAACTTGTGCTCAAAAGTACAAGGAAACGTGTGCTCAAATATATTATTTTGTTTAAAATAATTATATGTTCAGTATGCTTTTAACACAGAAAACCGTTTTACCACTCGATTAAGAAATCAACTCGTAGAAACAGTTTTCAAATCTAAAGCAAGGAACTTGTGAATCTTATCATGATATGTATTGTCTCATAAAGGATTCATGCAAATCATAAACATGATTTTCGTACTATTACTTGGAAATTCGTTAGGCTAAGTTTGAGACATGTCCTTGGTAACACTCCCCTGGATTCGTGAGTGGAGGACTACGACTTATAACCAGAATCTCTTGGAGGGAGAGCGTGACTATTATGTATAGATCTGTACGAGACTGACTATCCCGCACCCTCGCTGCTAGCTACAGTGGAACCGTTAGGTTCAGGGGTGACAAAGTCTTAAAAAGATACTGGCCCCCGTTCGTGCCTTATCCAGTCAAAGTACGGTTATGGCACTCACAACTTAGGTAACTAGAATTTACTTTTCCAATATACTCCTCTGGGTGTAACCAGAGCTTTGAAAATACGGCTAATATACTCCTTTGGGTGTAACCAGAGCTTCGAAAATACGGCTAATATACTCCTTTGGGTGTAACCAAAGCTTCGAAAATACGGCTAATATACTCCTCTGGGTGTAACCAGAGCTTCGAAAATACGGCTAATATACTCCTTTGGGTGTAACCAAAGCTTCAAAAAGAAAACTGTTGTCCGAGTATGGTAGATACTCGTGTATGGATAATCAACTATCAACCCTTAAGAAAATATGGGATTTTCTAGAATAACTTAATCTTTCATAATTAGTCTGTTTAATGTGTAACTAATGGATAATCAAAACTCTTTCATAAGAAAATATGGGATTTTTCTTGGGAAACAACTTTCAAAGAATCAAGGAAACATTCCTTTCACCAAAATTAATCGCTTATGAACTCACCAGCTTTATGCTGATATTTTAAAACTGCTTGTATTCTCAGGGCATCAATAGGCAGGTACTTTTGCCAACTTTTGGAGAAGATGGAACATCCTGAAGTCACATCTTTTACTTTTGCTATATATACTGACATGTATAAACTATGTTTTTGAACAATGTAAATATTCTTATTATAATGTAATGGTTGTGTTTACTATGCTTACTATGATTCAACTGTTGTGATACTACGCATGACGTCCTCCGCCCCGGAACGTTTCCGCCTTCGGTTTCGGGGTGTGACAGATTGGTATCAGAGCTATTGTTTATAGTGAACTAAATATACCGAACCTTACATGGTATAAAACTATAAACACTAAGGGGCCTAAGTGCTCTGAACTAAAAGCATACTTTTAAAATATAAGTATTTTTACAAAGAGGATACAAGTATACCCGTATTCCAGAAACCGTGCCATAAGTAGAACAAAACAAAAGTATTTTGGATGTTGAACACTGCGGTTAAACCTGGGCAGTTATGTAATCATGTCTAGGGTCAATATAGCCTGATCAACTATATTTATTCGAGACATGACCAACATGTTCTTGGGAGTGACTTTGGTGTTGCAACAGGCCTAAAACTTACCCAGTATCCCTGTAACTTAAAATACTATAGGAGTATTTTAAGTCAGAGCCGAATACTTAGTAGAAATTCATTCCAAGTGTTGCTACTCATTCCTCTTAGCGATAACTTACTTGTATGAGTAATCTTTCTTTGCTTATCGCTTAGTAGAACACTCTAATCATCATATTGAGATACATCTTGCTTTATATCTCTTGATTCGATTCCAGAGGACTTACCATCCTCTTCTTCCTGATTGTTTCTAGAACAAGATGCCTCCCCGAAAAGACCTAACAGGAGGAATGACGACGCTCCACCACCACCACCGCCCCCTCAGTTCGATCCCATTATGTTCCAAGCAGCTGTTACTGCTGCTATGGCAGCCGCGATGTCACAGATGAACCCTGGCAGATCTGGTGGTCAGGGAGGTGGTATGCATCCCCAACATCATGAAGGTGGTCAGGGACACCAGAAGGAGTGTTCCTATAAAGACTTCATGAACGTAAAACCCACATCCTTCGACGGCAAAGGAGGTGTTATTGCCTTGACTCAATGGTTCGAAAAGATCGAGTCCATTTTCGAAATCTGTTCCTGTTCTGAGGTGAATAAAGTAAAATTCGCCGCTTGCACTTTCGCCAACAGGGCACTGACCTGGTGGAATGGTCGGGTCAAATCCCTAACCCTACCAGTGGCAAATGCTATGGGTTGGGACAGCTTAAAAGAACTTATGATAGCTGAATACTGCCCACGGGGCGAGATGCAGAAACTAGAGCACGAACTCTGGAACTTAAGGATGAAGGAATCTGACATTGTTGCCTACACTTCTAGGTTTGAAGACCTAGCGCTTCTTTGTCCGGGAATGGTCACCCCGGAAAGCAAAAATATTGAAAGATACATATGGGGACTGACACAACCCACCAAAGGAAATGTCTTGGCTGCTAGGCCAAACACCTTTGACAGCGCTAAGTGTCTGGCGCAAACTCTCATAGATCACGGAGTTAATCTTGATAAAGTGTCAACCGCTCCTGAGCCAACTAAAGGGAGTGGTGAGAAAAGAAAGTTTTGGAAGCAGAGGAAGGGCCAGTCTTCACAGGAGCCCTCAAAGAAACAGCAAACGGTGGCAGTCCACGCTGCTACTACTCCTGCTGCTACTCCTGCAACTCAAGCACCTACCAATAGATATACTGGCACCCTCCCTTGGTGCAGTAAATGCAGTTATCATCATCACATACCTGGCCCATATCGTGAAATGCTCTGCAACAACTGTGGCAAGAAGGGTCACCTGACTCGAGACTGCAGAACACCAGTCCGATCAACCGATCAGGCCTCGGGAGCAGGCATTGGTCAAGCCTGTTACGGCTGTGGAGAGGTCGGGCACTACAAGAGAAACTGCCCCAAGGCAGCAACAACTGGCAACACCGGGAGAGTTCTATCTATGGGTCAAGAAGAGGCAGTTGCAGGCCCCATTGTTGTGACGGGTACGTTCCTCCTCGACAATTCTTATGCATGCATTCTTTTCGATTCTGGTGCGGAGAGAAGTTTTGTTAGCCATGCATTCAAACATCTTCTTAGGTATAAACCTCAACCATTAACTGAAACATTTACCGTCGAGATGGCTAACGGTGAGAAAGAGAGCGCTAATGAGATATACGTAGGCTGTACTCTTACCTTAAACGATCATTCTTTTCCTATCGACCTTATGCCAGTTTCCATAAAAAGCTTCGATGTCATCATCGACATGGATTGGTTGAGCCCCAATCATGCTGATATCCTTTGTTACAAAAAAGCTATCCGTCTCAATCTTTCCTCGGATGAAAGTCTTGTAATATACGACGATAAACTCAGTTCAAACCTTCGCATCATTTCGTGCATGAAAGCCCAGAAACTCCTGCGGAAGGAGTGTTATGCATTCCTAGCCCACGTCATTAACGAGAAGCAGGAAGTTAAAGACCTCAAGAGCATCCCCGAAGTCTGCGATTTTCCCGATGTTTTCCCCGAAGACCTCCCGGGAATCCCTCCCGAACGCCAAGTTGAGTTTCGCATCGACTTAGTCCCCGGAGCTACCCCCGTAGCTAAATCCCCATACCGATTAGCATCGGCAGAAATGCAGGAGTTATCTAGTCAGCTCAATGAACTGCTCAGCAAAGGATTCATCAGACCGAGTTCCTCACCCTGGGGAGCCCCGATCTTATTTGTGAAAAAGAAGGATGGATCCTTTCAGATGTTCATTGACTATCGAGAGCTAAAAAAGCTCACAGTTAAAAACCGTTACCCTCTTCCTCGAATCGACGATCTCTTCGACCAACTTCAAGGAGCCAGCTACTTCTCGAAAATAGACCTAAGATCAGGGTACTATCAGCTTAGAGTCCATGAGAATGATGTTCCTAAGACAACATTTCAGACTCGATATGGTCATTACGAGTTCGTAGTAATGCCCGTCGGTCTAACCAACGCACCGACAGTGTTCATGGACCTGATGAATAGGGTGTGCCGTCCTTTCCTGGACAAGTTCGTTATCATATTCATCGACGATATACTTGTCTATTCCAGAAGTGAGGAGGACCACAAACAGCACTTGAAATCGGTGTTGGAAACCCTAAGGAAGGAGAAGCTTTACGCAAAATTCTCCAAGTGCGAATTCTGGATTCGAAAAGTAACCTTCCTAGGTCACGTGGTAAGCGAGGAAGGCATACACGTGGACCCTTCCAAAATCAAAGCGATAGAGAACTGGTCAGCACCGAAGACACCCACAGAAATTCGCCAATTCTTGGGTCTTGCTGGCTATTATCGCAGGTTTATTTAGAATTTCTCCAGAATTGCCAAACCTTTAACCACTCTGACTCAGAAAGGCGTACCCTTTTGTTGGAGTGAAAAGCAAGACACTGCGTTCCAGACGTTGAAGCAGGCCCTATGCAGCACACCTATCTTGTCTCTGCCCGAAGGGACGGAGGATTTCGTTGTTTACTGCGATGCATCCAATCAGGGTTTGGGCTGTGTACTCATGCAACGGGGAAAAGTTATTGCTTATGCCTCGAGACAGCTGAAAGTACACGAAGGCAACTACACAACGCACGACATGGAGTTGGGAGCAGTGGTCTTCGCATTGAAGATATGGAGACATTATCTCTACGGAACCAAGTGCACTATCTTCACTGACCATAAAAGCCTACAACACATTTTTGATCAGAAGGAGCTAAACATGCGACAACGGCGTTGGGTCGAGCTACTCTGCGATTACGAGTGTGAAATCCGCTACCATCCCGGCAAGGCCAATGTGGTGGCAGATGCCCTCAGCCGAAAAGAATACTCAGGTCGCAGAGTGAAGGCACTGATTATGACTATCCATTCCCACTTATCCGCGCAAATCAAGGAGGCTCAGCTGGAAGCCTTAAAACCAGAGAACATGCCGGGTGAAGCCTTAAGAGGAATGGAAAAGAACCTGGAGATCAAGGGAGACGAAGTCTTTTATGTCATGGACCGGATCTGGACCCCAAAGTTCGGTGGGTAGAGAGAGGTTGTAATGAACGAAGCTCACAAGACTAAATACTCCGTTCACCCAGGTTCGGACAAGATATACCTCGATCTCAAGAAACTGTATTGGTGGCCGAACATGAAAGCAGAGATCGCTACCTTCGTGGGCAAATGCCTGACTTGCGCCAAGGTGAAGGTCGAATATTAGAAACCCCCAGGTTTACTCCACCAGCCGGAGATACCTGAATGGAAGTGGGAGAGAATTACTATGGATTTTATCACCAAATTACCCAAGTCTCCGAGTGGGCACGACGCCATCTGGGTAATTGTCGACCGTCTGACTAAATCCGCCCACTTCCTACCAATCAAGGAAAGCTTCAAAATGGAGAGGCTCACGCGAATCTACATCCAAGAGATCGTTCGACTACATGGTGTGCCTGTGTCCATTATCTCCGATCGAGATAGCAGGTTCACTTCGAGGTTCTGGCAGTCACTTCAGAAAGCTCTTGGAACTAAGCTGGATATGAGCACGGCTTACCATCCTCAGACTGATGGACAGAGTGAGAGAACAATTCAGACATTGGAAGATATGTTGAGATCCTGCGTCATCGATTTCGGCGGGTCATGGGACACTCATCTTCCTTTGGTTGAATTTTCCTACAACAACAGCTACCATACCAGCATTAAGGCTGCACCTTTCGAAGCCCTCTACGGTCGCAAGTGCAGATCCCCTCTGTGCTGGGCTGAGGTGGGCGACACGCAGCTAGCTAAGGGACAAGTCCCCGACAGCACTCTCACAGGTCCAGAAATCATCCGTGAAACCACCGAAAAGATCGTGCAAATCCGAGAACGACTTAAGGCCTCACGAGATAGACAGAAGAGCTACGCCGATAAACGACGAAAACCCTTGGAGTTCCAGGTTAGAGACCGTGTCCTACTAAAAGTCTCGCCCTGGAAAGGCATGATACGCTTCAGAAAGCGTGGAAAGCTAAACCCGAGGTACATAGGACCATTTGAGATCCTCGCTAGGATCGGTCACGTAGCCTACAAACTTCGTTTACCGCATGAACTTAGCAAAATTCATCCTGTATTCCACGTTTCGAATCTTAAGAAATGCGTATCTGACGAAACCTTTACGATTCCTCTCGATGAGATTGAAATCAACGAGAACCTGAACTTCGTGGAAGAACCAGTCGAAATCATGGATAGAGAGATCAAACGAACGAAACAAAGTCGCATCCCGATAGTGAAGGTTCGCTGGAATGCCAAGCGGGGACCTGAATTCACTTGGGAACGCGAAGATCAGATGAAACAGAAGTATCCACATCTCTTTTCAAATCCATGATTTGTATTCTATGTTCGAATTTCGGGACGAAATTCCCTCTAACGGGGGGATAATGTGACAACCCGAAACTTTTCCGTTATCCTTACTAAATTTCCGTTAATCAAATTTGGATTCTTATCTAATTCAGTCAAATTTGATAGTTTGGGAAAGACTTTACGTTTAAATAAATCATTTCGAATTTATTTCCGTTCAGGTTAGTATAATTTTTGGTCTAACGGAATATTCTAAACTCAGTTCGATCGACTTCCGTATTTGAAAACGAAGTTTTCTAAGTCGAAACATAGCATTCGGGCCAAACGACTCTTCAAAAGGAGTTTACGGCCGCAAACCCGGTTTACGACCGTTAACTCTATTTACGGCCGTAAACGTTGTTTACGACCGTAAACCCTCCCCCACCTCCTGACCGTAAACTCACCCCTATATAAGGGATGAGTGGCCTCCATTTCTCACTTTACACACTCCAGAAGGCTTTCTCTCTCTACTCTCTCTCTCTCTCTACAAACTTCGATTTTTCTCAAAGATCCTCAAGAATGTAAGTGATTCTTCACCTTGATTATGTTTCTATCTCATTTCTAGTGGCAAATCCATGTTCTTAGCTCATAAATCTCATCATTTTTCTAGATTTTCTCTCTCACCAAGAACACCAAGAACACACACTAGTGTTTTTGGGACTCTAACCGCCCTTTCAAGCTTCTATTTCGTAAGTACTCTACCCTTAGCTTGTTGGATACAAGAATAACTTGTTAACATCTAGAAATCGTGACCAGAAGGGTGTTTACGGTCAAGGCAATCTCCCTTGACCGTAAACTCTATTTAAGGGGCACAAAGTTGCCACAACACCTTCCTAAACATAGAAACTAAGCTTAGAACACTTCCAGAAGACTAGAAAGGGCCTTGAAACACCGAAAATCGCACTTCTCGTCAAAGTGTTTACGGCCGTAAACACTTGGACCGTAAACACCTTTTACGACCGTAAACACTTGGACCGTAAACACCTTTTACGACCGTAAACACCTGGACTGTAAACCCATGGACCGTAAACCCCTTTTACGACCGTAAACTCATGGACCGTAAGCCCATGAACCGTAAACTCCTTTTTCGACCGTAAACTCCCCATTTTCAATCACATGTGATTCTAACACTTAGTTTTAAGTGTTTCCTAGTCCCTAAGGTGGTTTCCTTCCATAAAGAATAGTGTTATGCCCTCACCTAATGTATATATATATGAGCTTCTTCATGCTAAATAGGATCCGTTTGTGTCCAAGGCTTTTATTGACACTCAAAAATTCCTAGCAACTTACACTCGGATCCCACGTCAATCTGTGAGTTCATACCCCTATACTTTTCCGAATTTTTCATGTTTTTCAAGGGGGGGAATACAAGAAAAAAGTACAAGGAAACTTGTGCTCAAATATATTATTTTGTTTAAAATAATTATATGTTCAGTATGCTTTTAACATATAAAACCGTTTTACCACTCGATTAAGAAATCAACTCGTAGAAACAGTTTTCAAATCTAAAGCAAGGAACTTGTGAATCTTATCATAATATGTATTGTCTCATAAAGGATTCATGCAAATCATAAACATGATTTTCGTACTATTACTTGTAAATTCGTTAGGCTAAGTTTGAGACATGTCCTTGGTAACACTCCCCCGGATTCGTGAGTGGAGGACTACTACTTATAACCAGAATCTCTTGGAGGGAGAGCGTGACTATTGTGTATAGATCTGTACGGGACTGACTATCCCGCACCCTCACTGCTAGCTACAGCGGAACCGTTAGGTTCAGGGGTGACAAAGTCTTAAAAAGATACTGGCCCCCGTTCGTGCCTTATCCAGTCAAAGTACGGTTATGGCACTCACAACTTAGGTAACGAGAATTTAGTTTTGCAATATACTCCTCTGGGTGTAACCAGAGCTTCGAAAATACGGCTAATATACTCCTTTGGGTGTAACTAGAGCTTTGAAAATACGGCTAATATACTCCTCTGGGTGTAACCAGAGCTTCGAAAATACGGCTAATATACTCCTTTGGGTGTAACCAGAGCTTCAAAAAGAAAACTGCTGTCCGAGTATGGTAGATACTCGCGTATGGATAATCAACTATCAACCTTTAAGAAAATATGGGATTTTCTAGAATAACTTAATCTTTCATAATTAGTCTGTTTAATGTGTAACTAATGGATAATCAAAACTCTTTCATAAGAAAATATGAGATTTTTCTTGGGAAACAACTTTTCAAAGAATCAAGGAAACATTCCTTTCACCAGAATTAATCGCTTATGAACTCACCAACTTGATGCTGATATTTTAAAACTGCTTGTATTCTCAGGGCATCAATAGGCAGGTACTTTTGCCAACTTTTGGAGAAGATGGAACATCCTGAAGTCACATCTTTTACTTTTGCTATATATAGTGACATGTATAAACTATGTTTTTTGAACAATGTAAATATTCTTATTATAATGTAATGGTTGTGTTTACTATGCTTACTATGATTCAACTGTTGTGATACTACGCATAACGTCCTCCGCCCCGGAACGTTTCCGCCTTCGGTTTCGGGGTGTGACAATTTTAGTGTCCATTAAATTGTTATTTTATAACTTTTAGGGTGAGGGTCGTAATTCGTGTTCAAGATGAAACTGGGTCTGCATCTTTTGTATCGTTTGACCGTCATATTAAAGATATTATTTACCGCGGTAATCAATGGTTGGTGGAAAATATATCAAAGGCAGCGTTAATTTTTTTCTGTATTTTCAATATTGGAAACATTAACTATCAATTTTTTACGTACTTAGAGATTATTTCTTTTAGTTTGTATATACAACAAGTTAATTGTATATTGTCACTTCATTTTATTTTCAATGAGTTGTATTAACTGTTCAAATGTTTTATTACATTTTTCTTTACGATCAAGGACGTCAAAATATCCATGATGAGTTCAATAGCTTTCTAAATAGAAAGTTTGTTTTTAAAGTTCAGATTTCAAAGTTTAATCTCCAGAACAATTATCTTGCCTACACTGTTCATAATATGAGTGATGATGAAGGTGTAGTTGGTGCAGTTTTCAAACGTTCACCTACATATGAACAAGACAATATTCATTCTGATGGTACTCCTATTAACAAGTATCTTAAGGTAAAACTTCACTACATATAAGTTTGAATTTAAACATTGATAATAAAATATTTTGTTAACATTTTGTTATATTAATTTTTTATAGGATAAGAGTGTTTCAGTTGATGGTGACAATATTGATGTTGTTGATCTTGATGTAGTCACACCAACATCTACTTCCGTCAAGAAGCCTATTAAGATTGTTACCACCACCGAATCTTTTGAATGGTCTTCTTCTAAAGATGGTGTTGCCGCTCCTATCTTGAAGATCCCAAAAATGGAAAAGTTGGAATAAGTTTAACTCATTCATCATTATTTTACATTTTACTTTAAAGACTTTTGTTGAGAGTTTGAATTTGTTTGCTTATGGATTTGTTTCACAAGTAATTTTTTTGGTTTTGAATTTTATGTTTGTTTTCATTTGGTTTAAACACGACGGTATTCATGTTGTTTTAGACAATTTCATACTTGTAATGACTTGTTCATATGACTATTAAGTGTTACATCTTTTGTTTCTTATAAAGTGCATACAAAGTGGATTGTAGTTTCTATTTTGTTTTTAACAGATTTTGTTAATAGCAATATACTTTGACTTTAATCTTTAATGTTTTGAATTTGTGCATTTATATTTTTTGATTTACAAGGATCATTTATGTAATTATTATGATTACAATGCTATTAACAGAACTAAGGACCATTCTTTTAAAATTTAAATTTACATGACTATTTCTTTAAATAATAGGACCATTTTAAACCATGATGACATTTGACCATCCAATTTTCAATTGTTCTTCAAAGTGATTTAACCATTATGTCCATATAGCAACGTACTTCTGAATTATAAATACAATTATATTCTATTTTTACAGAAGGTGGAATGACACATAATAGTGGCAATGAAATCATCTTTGACAGTCTTGCTGACATTGATGCGTCGAAGGAAACATGGAATATTTGTGTTCAGGTGGTCATACTTTGGAAGCATACTTACAAAAACAACCCAAACATGGTGAGCTACTTGGATATGATTTTAATGGACCAGCAGGTAAGAATTTTACTAAATTAAAATAAACTAATATTTTAATTTATTATTTTACTTTTGATTTATTACCATATCACATTTGACACCTCCTCACAATTACAGGTGCACTCATTAAAAGTAATAAGATATGAGTTTTGTTTAGACTGTTATAATGATTATTTATAATTAATATATACATTTATTTTAATATCCGATACATGTTATGTATGTTAGGAAATTTAATATAATTATGCCATATAGAACACAATATAATCTTAAGATCCATTTATAGGTTCAAATATGTGAAATACATATGTTGATAACATAAATGAGCAAAAATAACAACGTACTTCTAAAGTATGTTGCTAAAAATGACAAAAATGGTTCCTGTTACCATTTTTTGTTAGTAATTTTTTTATAGTTTCTAGAACTTAATAAAATTATATATGTCGAGACATAACCCTAAAATAACAACCGAATGTACATAGCTTTTGTTCATAATGCTAAAATAACAAAGTATACTTTGAAATTAAAAAAAAATTAATATTTAAATAATCCATGATATTTTAATGAAGGATCCAATCGAAATCATATATAATATTTCATCCAATGAGACATGTATTATTAAATCACAAGTACTATTAATATAACACATTAACATATTTTAAATAGGAATATTAAAATACGCGTATACATAATTTCTTTTGGCAATTAATATATATTTTCACTATTTACTTTCTATAAATTAAGAATATAATGAGTGGTTTAGAACTTTAAAAGATCGTCCATGATCATGTTTCCAAGTTATTGAATATTCATTTTTGACAAAATAAATAAATAAAAAAAACGTCTAAATAGAAAGTGAAATGACTAATGAAAGCAATCAATCTCTAACATTTAAACCAATATCAATCGTCGCCTGCAATCTAAATTCGGAGCTTATTGGCTTAAATGCATTAATAAATTGCCACAACTACTAATTCCAGTGTCATCCTATATAGCATTTTCCACTCATTCGATAAACACACACATGCAACCATCTACTTCTAAAACACTCCTACCATGAAAAGCCAAGAATTTAAATCCATGTTCTACATACCGATCATCCACTTCCACAAAGTCATTGAAATCATTCAAGCATTGCAAAGCAAGATCGACAAGGACACAACAATGATGTTTGTAACAACCCGTTATTTTTCAAGTCAATAAAAGTCAAACCCTTTAAATAAAATTTGAATTTTATTTATTCTATTTAAGATCTTAAGGGTTAAATATGATTTAAATTATATAAACGATGTTTTTATGTAAGTATTTGGAATAAAATACACTTAAAAATCAACATTTTTCTCTTTGGAACCGAGAACCCTTAGACCGAAATCCCCTTTTGGGCCGAGAACCCTCGGACCGCAAACCCTCGGACCGAAAACGTCTTTCCGGCCGAAAACTCAACCGTTATATAAATTTTCCCCGAAAAATAAGTCATTTTCTCACTCTTTCACTCGAAAACACTCCCATTTTGCTCTCAAATATCATACAAGAACCTTCCAATCTTCAAGAAAAATCCTTCAAATCTTCATAATTTTCACCAAGAACACCAAGAACAATCTTCAAATCTTCAAGCTGACCGAAAACACTTGGACCGAGAACTCGTTTACGACCGAAAACACCATAAGACCAAGAACCAGGTTCTCGGTTGAGGGTTTTAAGACCGAAATCAAGGATTTCGGTGAAGGCTAGACCGAAAACCCTTCCTAACACTCCAAATAATTCTCGGTAATTATTCCTTACATAAATTAAGTGTTTTCTAACACCTTAATTAATTATTCCTCTAATTTAATACGATTACATGTTTAAATATTATTAGAATACCGTTAGTTCCACGTACGCTAGCCCGATGATCATCTCTACAGTTCCGCTATCCAGACGCGAACACACTAGAGGTGAGTTCATACCCCTACGTTTTCATTATTTTCAATGTTTTTAGGGGGGGGGGGGGGGAATACAAGTTAAACACAAGAACTTTTGTGTTATCATTCAAACGATTTCAAACCATTTGCAATTGTTCCAACCCGATTTATCATTAGGTTTACCAAAATATATTTTTATATATTTTTTAACCCTTTTGTAGCATGTCGAGCAAAAGGCTACTTTTCATAAATCTCTTACTACAGCTTTATACACACTATTAAATTGCAAATGTTTCAGTTCCTTACAGGGTATACATTTAAACTATAATTGGTATAGTTTATGAATCACTAAACTACTTTGCTAAGTTCAGTAAACATTACAAGAACATACATTCAAACTATAATAGGTATAGTTTGGGAGACACTACACTATTTTACATACTCAAAGAACACTATACAGAAATAAGAACATACATTTAAACTATAATAGGTATAGTTTATGGAACACTACTCTATTTCACTAATTCAAGGATACACTACTAAATAATTATTTAAGTATAATTATTTTACACTACAAAGTACACTACTACAAGGTTATACATACAGTTTCAAGTACAAAGAACACTACTACACTACATGTAAACTAGTTAATACAGGGTTGTGAGGCACTAATTCGGGGTACCCATCAGAGTACCGTTTCAAGTCCTATAAATTATAACCAGAGTCTCCTAGAGGGAGAGCGTGAATTTGTGTATAGATCTATACGGGACTGACAATCTCACACCTTAGCTACTTGCAACAGCTAGGCCGGCAGGCCTGGGGTGACAAATGTCATAACATTCTGACGCTTGAAGAACGTCGTAGAGGCCACTAGTCATATCAAGCATGGTTATATGAAACTCACAATAGTATTATCTAAAACATTTGTTTACGGGATTAACACTACTTCAATGGTTTTATTTTAACTAACAGAACTATAGTACACTATTTGTCACAACTAGCATTTTTAGCTAGGAAATTCTATTCTCATGTAATCAATCAACTTTTGTAAGGCATGTACTCTAAGAGAATATCACTCAACGCTCATTCAAATACATCTCTTATGTTTAACTAAGGGTTGGAAACCCTAAAAATCCCGGTTCAAGTTCTGTATGGACTAGGCTTTTCTTATTGGGCCTAATGGACCAATAAGCATCCAATTTGACTACTTTGGGTTTAGAACCCTTAAATGGGCTCTAAATGGACCTACGTCTTCAAAATCTAATATTTTAGGTCATGTGGGCCTAAAATGGTTTAGTTTATCCCTAATGGGCCTTCTTGGGCCATAACAACTCTAAACACCCTAAAGAGCTATAAAACTATCTAATGGGCTTTTATTGGGCCGTGAGCACACCTAAAGGCTCAATGGGCCGAAAACCTTCTCTATGGGCCTCATAACCTCGAGCCAAATCAAGAAAAGGCCCAAGCCCCTCCATTCTTTCCCTTTCTCGGCCCAATGGGTTTTAAAAAAAAAGTTTTGCATGGAGTTAAATGGTGCCACCTCAAGTTTACATTGTGGTTCTCCATGCTAATTACCCACTAAACAAAAATATAAGATCACATACATCTAAGCACCCATCTTATCTTCACCTCTCTCTTCTCTCTCTCTTTTCTTCCATTCGGCTGAGAGCTAACACATACACACACACACTTTCAAATTCTCTCCAATACAATTTCAAGAACATCTCTCCCCTTTCATCAAGAATTTTCGAGATTTAGAGCATTCCAAGGAGTTTTTTCATCCAAAAATCACTTCAAGTTACACTCTAGTGGTAAGATCTCACAAACCTAAGTAACATACTTTCTTTTTAAACTCATTCACTCTTCTTACCACCCTAATTTCGTGATCATACTCTTAGAAAACCCCATAAGCTCAAGATCTACTCAAGGAAAGCTTGCTAGAACCGAAACCTCTCTCTTTTCTTCACCAAACCGAGAACAACAAGCAAAAGTGAGTTCATACCCCCTTTTTTTTGGTTTTTACATGTTTTTGGGGGAGAATACAAGTATTTATGTGTAGATCTATGTATTTATGCATGTTATGTGTGATTTTCTTGGTTATTCTTGTGATTATGTGTGAAAACTCTATAGATCTCGAAATCTCTAACCAAAAGTAGCGATTATTTGTAAACTAAAACATTTCTTACAACTTACTATAAAGATAAATGTGTTAAAAATGTGAAGATCCATGAGAAACTAGACAAAATCTTGAAAAAGGACCATTTTTGACAAATAAACAAAAAGTTGAGGTTTTCAAGTTATTTTCGGTTTTAGAGGGACTAAAAGAGTCATTTTATTTCAAAAATGGGTCTTAATGATATTCATGACTTCAAAAAGGGCCAAAAGTGAAAATTTCGCATAATGGGCCATATTATGGGCCATCACGTTTTTCTTGGGCTTATTTTGTAAAAATCTCGATTTTTAAGGACTAAATAGTCAATTAATACAAATTCGAGACAAAAATGTAAATCTTTGGATTTATGGGCCAAAATGCCACTTTGATTGAATTTGGGCCTAAAATGCTATTTTTACAAAATTTGGGCCGAAAATGCCATTCATTTTAAAAATGGGTTAAGGATGTTATTTTTATTGTATTTGGGCCAGAAATGTTAATATTTATGATTTTTGGGCCGAAAATGGAAACTTTTAGCCTTAAGGGATTTAAAGTGTCAAATTTTCCAAAAAGGTGACTAAAATTGTATATTTTCAGTCTAATGGGCCAAAAGTGTCACTATTACAAGCATTATATATTTTTGGTAGTCTTGGTAATACCTCGAGCTAAAACAAACAACAAAATACTAACGAATGGACGAAATACATCGATAACAATTTTATTGGACTTAATACTCTCGTTACATGGCCAATGGGCCTTAGGGGCCCATTTAAGTGTATATTGGGCCTAATATTTTCCATGACATGTTTATTGGCCCTTGCGGCCCATTTACATGTTAATTTGGGCCTGAACTATGGATCACATGTTTATTGGGCCTTAGTGGTCCATTTACATGCCTATTGGGCCTAAATTACCCTTTTACATGTTATTGGGCTTTAGTGGTCCATTTACATGCTAATTGGGCGTGGACTAAAAATCACATGTTTAGTGGATCTTAGTTATACCTCTACATATTTATTGAACTTCATATATTCATATACATACTTTTAGATTTGAAAACTTAAAACATACACGTAAACATTAAACATGGTGAAAGACATAACAATCGTGAAAAGTTGAGGATCTAGTGAGACTTGTCGGTTGACACCTTTGAGTGTACAATCGTAGCCTGTAGTTATAACCAGAGTTTCATGGAGGGAGAGTGGGAGTTTGTGTATAGATCTATACGGGGTGACCCCCACGCCTTAGCTGTTTGCTACAGCTAGACTAGGCCAGTCTAGGGAGACAAACCTTACCTACATCAAAACCGGCGCCTGAAAACGCCAAGGCAGGCGAATTAGTCATTATCAAGCATGATTGTAACGGCTCATTTAGAGACTAACTTCATCAAAGATTTCGGTATATTTATACAAATCTAGACGATACTAAAAACATACATACAACGATATTCGGTCTTGGAAATTTTAAGATTACGATACTTTTATAATCAGAAAATATCGAATTTTCTGGGATAAATACAGTTTATACATTACCTCCTACTTACAACAGAAAATACAGGGCTTTTATTTGGATTACATTTTTGTTTATTTATACATTTCAAAAAGCAGCAAACGCACATGCATTAATATTTAATTTTGACACATGACTTTCAAACTACTGTACAGAAAATATCGGATTTTCTGGTGTTTTACGAACCATACAAAACTTTTCAATCAAACATGCTTATGAACTCACCAACATTATATATGTTGACGTTTTCAAAATAACTTGTATTCTCAGGGACTCGTTAAGCGGAAGAATCAACAAGAATATGAGATTTTGTTTTGTGTACTGTTAAACATCATACATTGAATGTTTTGGTCATGTAATTTAAAAGATTGTACTTGATGTAAACAATGGAAGTTGTATTATATTATGCATGGTGATGATGATGTTATGTTTCATTTATATTCACTGTAATGATATTTCAAGATGAAGTCACGCATAAGCCCCCAGACGTTTCCGCCGTCTGGTTTGGGGTGTGACACTATTTTACACTACAACTGGTGGATTCCAGACTCTCACACAAATTGTTTTGTTTTAATTAATAGAACTACAACACATTATTTTACACTACAGCTGGTGGATTCCAGGCATTCATACACTAAGGTTTCATACAAACACTACTACAAACATGTGATAACCGTCAATTTCTGGTCAAGTCAAAGCCAAGCAAAGTCAACGAGTCAAATCGGTAAACTCAACTAGTGCTTGTATGATGGGACTCACCATATGTTTACTAATTTACAAACTCTCTATCTTAATACAAAGTATCACTCGGAAGTTTCATATGTTCGGAAATTCTAAACCCTAACCAGGGTGAGTGATGTAACGACTCTATAAAGAACTATTATATACCCTTCGGGGGCGTAAAACACTCATAACAAGGCATAATGGGGTTTACGAACCTTGCATTATGGGGCCAAACACTAACAAAGGCTACCGGCTAACGCCGAGCATATCTGGGTGCTGGCCTCCCTTTCGGTCTAATTCAACCGGCTAATGCCGAGCATATCTGGGTGCTCGACCTACCCCTTTCGGTCTAACATGACCGAGCATTGTCGAGCACATCTGGGTGGTCAACTTACCCTTTCCTGATTCCGATCATGCTGTGGCCTTCCCACAATCCTACGAACTGACCCACCCGGGCCTAACTCATCTTAATGAACTTGTGAATGCTACAGTTACACCGCAGGCTTACAGCACTCCTAACACTATCTTGCAACCTTGTGAATGCTACGACTACACCCGCAGGCTTACATCACTCCCCACACTGTCTGGCTACTAGTGAATGTCACGGCTATCCTGCAGTCTTACAACACCTTCCACGCTGTCTCAATTGTTGATTACTAATTCGAACACATCCAACGTCGAGCATAAACACGACCTAACATCCAAAATTGAACCCATGTCCTGACTAGAATCCCCAACCTGATTCCCTAAGGCCTGCTATCACGTGACCCTGCTGCATCAGTACCGCAACCATGACAATGATTGAAGCGTCACTGTAATCCATGAAATCATCCACACCCTCTGGCAGGGTGGGAATCGGTGCCTCACACAACCGCTATCTGAGAGTCCCGAAGGCTGTCTACTCCTCAAGCCCCAAATGAAAGGCCACCTACTTCTTGGTCAGTCGGGTCAAAGGAACTGTAATCTTGGAAAAGTCCCAAATAAATCTCCGGTAATAACCCGCTAGACTCAGGAAGCTCCGAATCTCAGTTGGAGACCTCAGAATCTCTCACTGCATCACGACCTCTCTCTTGGCCATATCGACTAGAATACCCTTCTGGTTGACAAGGTACCCAAGAAATTGCACCTCGCGCAACCAGAACTCACATTTGGAGAACTTTGCAAAATTTTCTCCCTCCTCAGAGTCTCTAGCACCTCCCTCACGTGCTTCTCGTGCTGCTCCTCAGTCTTGGAATAAACCAAGATGTCGTTGTACTCTCCTAATCCCACAAGTGCTTCACCGAACCTGGTCATGCTGGCCTCTCAAAAGCCAACCCTAAATCTTGGGTCTCCTCTCGAGACCCTTCTGTATAAGAAACCGATCTAATTCCCTCTTACCAATGTGTTCCAAGTCAATAGCTCATTCTCGTGCTCTAGAAGTCATACCATTCAGGGTCTTGCAGCCCGAGATACTCACGATCTCCCTGCTATCATCCTACAGTATGTTCTGATACCTTACCTTATTCATTTCCTCATCTGCTGCATACTGTGGTACCAAATAAGCTCTTTCCCGAGACTTGGCAGTGATCTATGCCACAGTGTCAGTAGTCTGGTGGAGATCTAACAACTCTTGCGTCAACTGCTGCGCCTCAATCGCCTGGGCACACTCTGCCCAGAACCTGGTCTAAAAGTCATACAATGACATAACATCAAATGCTTCATCACTTGACTCACTACCAACCTCTTCCTATCAATCTCGTGCTCTATCCCTCAGGAGACACGAAGTAAGTCAGATCTTGTCTCCTTTCGAGACAATGTCTGGTACGAAAAGTGTTGGCGACATCTACCAACCATCTGCTGCTAACAATGGGGTCCCTAATGCCCATGACAATCTGAAGCTTCACAAGCTCTGAATTCCCGAAACATCAACGTACGGGTCCCTATCATGACTGCAATGTCAGTGCAGAATTCACTCGACCTCTCATCACAAATATCTATAATGCCCTCCTTGATCCTATTGAGGATCACAGGATTCTGGTCAATGATACTGCGTGTAATCTCAGATGGAATGAACTCCCTCATCTGATCATCGAGCCACCTAGCTACATGGTCCGAGCCTGATCCCTCGTCGACACCAGAACTACCATCTGGTCTACCACGTAGCGTCACTATACTCGGTAATATACCCTTACTAACATCACAATACTCATCAAAACTCGAGGGATCTCACACACTACAAGTTCCCTGGTCTTATCTTAGCCTTCCTTGATTCGAGTACGGATCCTCTGCTTTCAATAGTACGGGCCCATACTACCTTCCACATCTATCCGTACTTTCCTCAAGAACTGCCTTGACTCCACCAAGTCCCTTCTACTACTATTGCTAATCTCATACTAAACTCTTCCTAGGCTTGCCCTAGGGTAACCACCAACCCACTCTCCGTTATCAGTTGCATAAGAAGTCCCTGCTACCTTCCCCTAACTAGCTCGTGAATACTATTACATATCACTAAGACTAGATAATTCTTCGAATGAGAGATCCTACGCTACAACGGTTGGACTCAAACAAGAGCTGCGCAATAGAGCTAGACCTAACCTTCTGAAATTATTTAATCCTCGCAATATGTAACGTAACATATTCATTTACTAGTTAGTAAAAGATAACTAATACTCCTAAAAGCACGAAGCAAGCAGCATTCGAGCATCGAGTACACATAGTCAAGCATATACTACTCTGGCTATCATACTGACAAATCTGTACTAGCATGCAGTTCTCATCAAGCTGAAACACACATAACAGGCACATAAGGCATCCTTCCTAGATCCTTAGTCCTAATCTAGCATGTTGTTCTAATAAAGCTTATAATCATAACATAGCATAAACTTGTATGGGTAATTTGGGAGTACTTACTTGAGCTCGGATGATTGCATGCACCACACCCTTTTCTCTTTTCCAAAGTTCTTTTAAAAAATGCATTTCTTTTTCTCATGTCCTTTTTATAAAAATGAATTTCCTTTGAAAATTTTGATACTAATCCCTTAGTTTGAGTTCAGACACACCCAAGAGCATGCCTGAATCCCTCAAACCAAGGCTCTGATACCAACTTGTAACATCCCAAAAATACAGTCCAAAAATTTCGTTTTAAACCATTATTCAAATATAAAAATCATAAATCATGTATCAAGTCACATGTCAAAATAAATCAGAGTATAAACATCCCAGGCTAAACAAATGGTGTGTGCACTGCAATCTTCCCGAGCTCCTCTTTTAAAAACTGAGTACCTGAAACCAAAACTAAAAACCGTAAGCACGAATCTTAATGAGTCTCCCCAAACTACCACATACCATACACATATAACATGCAACTAAGAGATACAGGCCCAACCCACACTCATGGAGATACGGACCCTGCCCACACTCTGCTAACTAGGAGGTACGAGCCCCACCCACACTCCGCTATCTCTGAGATACGGGCCCCACCCACACTCAGCTACTTCGAGATACGGGCCCCGCCCACACTCGGCTATTGTGAGATACGGGCCCCGCCCACACTCAGCTACTATGAGATACGAGTCCCGCCCACACTCACTAGTCATGAAAATACATACAAGCTCTAAATAGGCAACAAGTATCACTAGCATATAAATATGTACCATATCAGCTATCTATGAGATACGGGCCCCGCCCACACTCAACTACTAAGAGATACGGGCCCCGCCCACACTCGCATTCCTATCAACACATACAAGTATCACACAGACAACAAGTATAGCAATCCAATAATCTGACTGATATCTATACTCAGATAATAATGAGATACGGGCCCCGCCCACTCTCAACTACTAACGTATCACACATATATGGACCAACCTTGGTGCCTTAGACCCATTCCTACTGGAAGAGGACTCACCTCACACTGCTGAAGTCCCGCAGACAAAAACCCTAGCTGTTGGAAGACAGATTCCCGAATCTGTCAATATCAAAATAACACCCAATTAATAATTGGGTTCTAACACATATCCATTAGTCCATGCTTTCAAAAATGTTTACGAAACTAATCTGAAACTTACACTTTAACCCCCGACTTCTAAAATTGTAACCTTTGGCTCCCGAAAGCCAACACCCCACTAAAAATTATGGATTTTAGGGAAAACATTCATATTAATTTATCTATTTATCTATTTAATAAATGGGATGTTACATAAACCCTCCAAACTCATATTTTATTCTCATCTTGAAGATTTATTGTCTATAAATCATATCTTTGTTCAAGATCACACATAAAGGTTTGTTGACTTTTCCCATAAAGTTATGACACCAAGCCATCCCCACATCAACTTTATGTCACTATTCACATTTTACCTAGTCAAATCAATATCTTTCTTCAACACTTCACCACATTCTCCCTTGACCAAATCCATTCAATAGATATTTGATCTTCACCTATAAAAACTCATGTGCTACCTCCAAAAACAAACTTTTCTCTCTTTCTCTCTCTCTCTCTCTCTCTCTCTGTAACTCAAAATTTCCCCAGGAAGTCTCGAGCTCTTTCCCCCACTCTTGGTAAGTTCTTCATTTTACTCCTAAATATTCTTCATTTCTTTATTTAAATCATGGATCATTCACACAAATATCGACATATTTGTTCCTAGGATCTTCAAATCCTCAAGATCCTTCAAATGTTCTTGACTTGAAACTCCCCTTCTTCAACCTTCCACCTCAGAGAATCACTCAAGGTGAGTTCATACCCCTATCCTTTCATGTTTTCTTCAAGTTTTAAGGGGGAGAATACAAGTTACAACACCAAAAACATATTCTAGCACAACCAACAGCTTTCAACAGTAAAGTTATGGTCCATTCACGAACTTTTTTGACCAACTTAAACTTAATATTTTTCAAAACTGTTCAATATGCATTTAGTTCAAGTTTATACCTTTCTAATGACTACTTGAACACATTCATACGATTTTTCTACAATTTATGGCAATTTTTACAAAACTGCCTATCATTTCAGAAATGATTTCGGACCAGTCTGTGAACATGGATATTTTCATTAGAGACCTCTAAAAATCATAATAAAAATTATGAACAAACTAGAAACATTTTCTAAACTCTCAGAGTTTACGGATTCAATTTTCGACTTACAGTGATTTTTCTATGAACTTTCTAAAAACAGTGATAGGAAAGTTAAAACTAGTAAAATAGTTTATAAATTCATTAACACTTTGTAACATGTTGAGCAAAGTGTATAACAATGTTTAGCTACAACTTTATTGTATTTCATGTTAGTTTACTTTCATGAAACAGAATTTGTCATTCATCATAAGGATTTTCATTCACTACAAACATATAGAATAAACTATAATAGGTATAGTATATGGTACATTAACATTACGAACATACTAAGAAAGGTTCCCTTTACACTACAAAAAGGGTTTTCATTTACACTACACGTAAACTCGTTGAATAAAATTTGTGAGACATTACTTCATTGTATTCATTAGAGTACTGATTAAAGTCCTGTATTATAACCATAGTCTCCTGTAGGGAGAGCGTGATACTTGTATATAGATCTATATTGGGACTGACAATCCCGCACCTTAGCTGCATGCAACAGCTAGACCGGCAGGTCTGGGGTGACAAATGTCAAAATATCCCGACGCCCGAAGTACGTTGTAACAGGCTTACTATGTCAATTGCACGGTTATAATAACTCACGTAGGGAAACAACGACACATATAGTTTACGGCAATTCTTACATTCAAATGGGTTTTAATCATTTAAAATTGCATATACTATCATAAGTATGGATTATACTTGTACATTTTGGTCTTGGGTCATTAAGACTACAACTCATTTTATAAAGAAAATATTGGATTTTTCTTGAACATGCACTATATTTACAAAGAAAGGTTTTCAACCCTACATACAAAAGCTTATGCACTCACCAACTTAATCGTTGACACTCTTTCAAAATTACTTGTATTCTCAGGTAATCAATGAAAATGGATAACTACCAGCTTTTGAGGATGGAACGCTATGGCGTTAGACAAACCATTTTATCATTATATTGTAATCGATTTTGAAACATATAACTCATGAAACCATTTAACTTTCTCGATTATATTTATGATGGTTGTATTTACTTTGATCACTATTATACTCGTTGTTATGATACTATACATGAAGTCCTCCACCCCCAGACGTTTCCGCCATCCTTGGTTTGGGGGTGTGACAAAACATTACTATAGACACTACTACAGTACACTACTCTTCTAGTACAGAATACACTAGTACAACATGGAATTTCAAGAAACATTCATGACATAGTTTTATTTATTAATAAGACTACGGTTTAGTAATACAAACTACAGTTTACTATTACGAAGTACAACTCACTATTTCAAACTACAGTTCACTATTTCAGAATACAGTAACTACATTCATTCGGGTCTTAAGGACTAAGACTACATCTCTTTCATTAAAGAAAATATTGGATTTTCTGAAAGTACACCATAACATTTTCAAAGAACAAGAAAATTTTTGCATCTCAAATACATTCTTATGAACTCAACAACTTAAATGTTGATACACTTTCAAAATCACTTGTATTCTCAGGGAACCGATAGACAGGTACACCCGCAGGTTTTGAGAAGATGGAGCTTTTAGAGCCGCGTCATTTATACTTTTGTTATACACTTTTGATGTCATACAAACTATGTGTTGAACAGATGTAAATACTATATTTTATCAATGTAATGTTTGTGTTTGCTTTGATTACTATTATGCAATTATTGTGATACTGTACATGACGTCCTCCACCCCCGAACGTTTCTGCCATTCCGGTTTGGGGGTGTGACAATGTTCGACCTTGACTTCGCCATGGAACGCCGCCACACTACCACAGCTTCCTCATTGCAGAGAATACCCTCGCAGATGGGATTTCTCAAGACCTCTTTGTCGGGAACAACCTATCTTCCATTCTCGAGGGCTACCAGAAAATGATCAAGCACTACAAGGACCTGATATAACGCTCATTTCAGGTATCTATTTCTTTTTAGAATTTTAGGGTTTTAGACTGGAACTCGACGAGTTGAGGAGCTCCAACTCATCGATTAGATATCATTATGTGACGTGGGATTTAGGACCTACTCGACGAGTTGGAAGGACCAACTCGACGAGTAGGCGCTGCAAAGGAAAACCCTAAATTTTAGGGTTTGCACCCTATATAATCTCCTTAAAACCTTGAGGCCGACCTTTCATCGGCCTCCAAACCCTAAGAACGTGAGTGTTAAACCCTAATCCCATTTCCTCTCATATTGTGAGCTAGAGTGACTTTTGGAGCTTAAGAAGAAGAAGATAGTAAGAAGAAGGAGGAGATCCAGCAAACAAAGCCTTCAGTCTTGAGCTTGACCATCTTGTGGACTATTGTAAGCATTCAATATTCGATTTTTTTCTTAGGATATGACTAGATCTAGAGTTTACTCTTCATTTCCCATCATTCTTGTTGATTTCATGCATGGGGTTCATAAAGTTTGCAACTTTATGAATCTCCAGGGCAAAATGGTCCCATGGTGGGCTAGATCTAGCTTTTGGTCAAGCATGGATGCCATGCATGGATTTTAGGGTATATTTTCCCTTTTTGGCCATTTTGACTTCAAGACATGCATTGGGCATGCATGTCCATAAAGCCTCTATCTTTGGAAGGTTTTGAGGATTAGAATCTCTTCTGGAAAGGAGGGATTCCAGATCCCTAGAGTCTTGAACCAAATGGCTAAGCTTTTGAGCTTTCCAACCTTTGTTAAGGGCTTTAGAGCATTCAGAGTGGTTCTAGAGGATAAAGTTGGAAACTTTATCCTTCTAGACACCTTTAGGTTTCAGATCTAAGCCCTAGAGTCCCTGCAATCGACGTATCATCGAAATAAGCAAATAGGGGGGACTCGACGAGTTGCTCTGGCAACTCGACGAGTTGGATCGGGTTTCCCTGTCTTCTGGATATCGAGTGAACTCGTCGAGTTGATGAGACAACTCGGCGAGGTGGCTAGGGTTTTCTGGACTCTGAAGGAACTCGACGAGTTGCTAGATGCACTCGACGAGTTGGGGTCAACATGGACTGTTGACTTGGACTGTGACCAAGTTTGACTTTGAGGGTATTTATGGTATTTTGGGATTTTGACAATTTAATCAAATGATGGTTATAGGCAGTTGAGTTAGAGTCGTACGTTAGGACTTATCTGATCCTGTCTTATCAGTTCGGTATTCTTGAGAGGTGAGTCTCCTCACCATACCAATGGGTCGAAGGCACCAAGGTCGGCCCATTTTGTGATATGTGGTACACTGGTTGATGTAGTGATATGTGACATGATAGTTAGCTACATGCTAAGTGGTATGCTAGTTATATATGTGTTAATTGCAGGGAAGACCATGGGAGGAGCCCATAGCGCTTGGATGTAAGACCATGTGGGGGAGCCCATGGCTTTTCAAGTAAAGACCATGGGGGGAGCCCATGACACCTGGATGTAAGACTATATGGGGGAGCCCATGACTTTCCAGCTAAAGACCATGGTGGGAGCCCATGACACTTAGGTGTAAGACCACGTGGGGGAGCCCATGACATCCTGGAGTAAGACCCTGGGAGGAGCCCACGACATCCTTATATGTTTGTATGCATGGCTTATATGGTTTGTGTAGATTTTATAGCTAATATGAATTATATGATTATGTGGATTGTGTGGGGTATGCTCTGGGGAACTCACTAAGCATTAGCTTACAGTTTGTTGATTTGTTTCAGGTACTTCTGAGCCTAAGGGCAAGGGCAAGGCTTGATGGCGCGGCATGCACTCTCCTACATTTGATTTGATGGGACACTCTGATGTTTGAATAAAATGTTAATGTTATGAATTTTGAAAACAATGATCAATGTTACTTCATATTTTATGGGAATGTTTGGTTAATTAAAAATGAAAATTTTATTTGAAAATTTGGGTCGTTACAAATTGGTATCAGAGCCTTGGTTTGAGGGATTCGGGCACACTCTCGGGTGTGTTAGGACTCAAACTAAGGAAATGTTAAAATTGTTTTCAAAAATCAAAAGTTAAAAACATCTTAAAATGGAAAAAGAGGAGAGTGCAATGCACGTGATCGGCCGAAATCAAGTAAGAAGTTCCCTAATTTTGTTAGCCATGCTATATTGATATTTGGATTATGATAGTCAGATGGATTTTGCTATGTGTATGCTTCTAAAATTGTATACGGTTAGGACCTTATAGCCTTAGGATGATTCATTTGGCCTTATTTCATGTTCCTTGTTTGGTTGTGGTCCTAGGGTAGAATCTATTATTCGAAAGTCTATTTGATCCTTTTTTGTGTATAATTTTCATGCATAAAGGAAACCTGTTATGATTGGTCTGATTTCTTGTTTGATGTGGGTAGAGCAAATCTTAGGATAACCTAGCATTTGAGTTATGTTGTAGCTTGTAAGATATGTTTTGTTCTGGGACAAATTAGAGTTATCAGGTAGAACCTTGGGGAAGGTACAGGTAGGTGTGGAAGGTAGTATTGGGCCCGTACTACTGAAAGCACAAGACATGTACCCGAACTGATGTTAGATCTGGAAGCTCTAAGGAGAACCAGTGTGGGAGGATCCCCTCTTTGGACATCTTGATCATTATGATTTATGACATTGCAGTTCAGCATGG
Source organism: Lactuca virosa (assembly GCF_052849685.1). Taxonomy (NCBI): domain Eukaryota; kingdom Viridiplantae; phylum Streptophyta; class Magnoliopsida; order Asterales; family Asteraceae; genus Lactuca; species Lactuca virosa. The sequence goes on along the minus strand of NC_136427.1, from coordinate 113,553,343 downwards.
TGGTGACATGATTTGGAGGAGAGGGATCAGGATCAGGATCCGGATTTGGGTCGGGCGACGGTACCGAGCCCATTGATGAGAGGTTGTGCAAGCTCATAGCAGCCGAGGTTACGAGGGGCATCCTTGACGGTACCCTAGTGATTTTTGGGACGGTCAAGGAAGGGATGATGGAGATTATGGAGGAGAGGCTCAGGGCATTAAGAACCGAGATTTTTGCGGGCCAGGTCGGGGCCCGAACTCCCTCATTCTGGGAGTTCAAGGCGTGCGGGGCGCCAGAGTTCTTTGGGGTCATGGATCCCATAGTTAGCCGACGTTGGGTGGCGGACATAGAGAAAGCCCAGTGCACAAGTTCTTGCCCTGATGCGGCAAAGGTGGGTTTTGCTTCATGTATGCAGGCTTAGGATGTTACGCATGTGGTCAGCCGGGTCACTTGAGTAGGGATTGCCCCAATAAGGACTTGATTTGTTTTCACTGCAACCAGACCGGCCACAAACGAGCCGATTGTCCGAGGTTGCAGGGAGGGGGAGGAGTAGTGGCGGTGCCTGTTCCCGCCACACTGAGGATCACAGATGGTCACCATGCTAAGGCGGATGCTCCAGCGGTGAAGAGTCGCGCATTTCAGTTGACTACCGAGGAGGCTTGGGCAGCGCCAGACGTCGTTGCTGGTACGTGTTTTATCTTTCCTGCTTGATATTGATTTGTATTGCTTATGTGTGTGTGTGTATATATATATATATATATATATATATATATATATATATATATATATATATAAGTGGCTCGTGTATAGGGACCTTTTTTCGTCAATGGTATGTTGACTCTGTAAGGGTCGAATTTAGTTGTAATATGTCGAAGTCTTTTGTACCCTTCGTATGTTTATTAAGTTTATTTACTGAGGCATATTTCGTATGAAGCTTAAGTGTCTATGCCTTAGTATTTTTTGTATGCTTTTACTGTTGCTATAAATAGGGAACTTGACTAGAGTTAGATAAGAGACTTTACATAACCTGTCTCTTTTCTCTGTAAATGTTGAAAGCATAAATGAGCAAAAACCAGATCTTATTTACATCGTTTGTTCAATCTGCATTAGTTTTACTCTGAAATTGATTAATACTTGATTCTACGATTCATCAATTGGTATCAGAGCAGGAATCACAACATGTGATCTGATTTTCACGTTGTTTCAAAACGTTTTTTGAATCAATTTTGGTTCAAAAAGTTTCCGCACTTTTTGAAGTGAAAATTTGTTCTAAATTGTCAGTTGTAATTCGATTCTGCAATCGAATTGTTTAATCGAGTGTTCTGTTGGTAATTTCAACTCAATTCTGCTATTTGCTTTCAAATTCTCATTGAATTCTCAAAAATCATCATTTGTACGTCAATGGCGAACTTCAATCTCAATTCAATGACTTCTTTCTCTCATCTGCTCGGATCTTCTACTAAGATTCCGATGCTAATTCCTGAATACTATGATCAGTGGGCTGATCGTATGCACGATTACCTAAATGGACTCGATGAAGAGTTATGGTCTTGTATCACTGGAAATATCATTCATCCTGCAAATGTACAACCAATTGGATCATCTTCTGAAACTTCTAGTGTTGAAAATCAATCTGACCGTTTGAAGAAGCTGGAGAAACGATGCATAAGAGAATTGCGAGGAGCATTGCCTCCTGTTGTGTACAACTATGTAAGGAGTTGTACAACTGCCAAAGAGATCTGGAATAATCTGAAAGAGAAGTTTCAAGGAAGAGAGAAAACAAAAATCAATTCTGTTAAGCAATGTTTGGTGGAGCTGAAGGATTTCAGACAAAAAGAAGTTGAAACAATTGAAGTTTATTATGATCGTCTGAATGAGTTGATTTATCGTTGTAATCGTTATGGAATCACCAGGACAACGATGGAATTCAATCTCATTTTTGTGATGGGCCTTCGTAAAGAATGGAGAAGCATGAGTATGATGGTGAAGAATCAGCAGAGTTTTGATACTTCAACTCTCAATGATTTATACAATCAATTGAAAACTCACAAAAGTAAGGTGAATGAAATGGCCGAGGAGTCGAAGCTGAGTCTGGGAGGTCCACTAGCGCTTGTCTCGAAAGTGTCTGAGAAAGAAACATACGAAAAAGATGATTCTGAGGAGGAAGAAGGATTTTTAATGAATTCGGACGATGAGGCAATAGCTTTTTACTCAAACAATTGTGTCAAAAAGTTTTTCAAGAAGCCTTTTAATTCGAAGTTCAAGCAAAATGAGGGAAAAGGAACTTTTGTGAGCAAATCTGTTGGTGAGGAGAAAAATAAGTTTGAGAAAACTGATAAAAAGGTTACTGAAGTGAAAAATGAGAAAAAGTTGAAAGGTGATTCGGGTGTGGATTGTCACTACTGCAATGGAGCAAATCATTTATCGAGTGATTGTATGCTTCGTAAGAAAGAAGAAAAGAAAAACAAAATCAAAGATGAAGTGTATTATGTCGAGAGGCTGGAAGAGGTCAGGGCTAAAGCCAAGAATTTGTCTTTAGTGGCTAAAGATGAGCACGAAGAAGATGGCACTTATCAAATCTGGTCTTCGGGATCAGATGATGATGAAATGCGTAACCCAAAGCATGGTGCAATGTATGCGAAGTATGAGGAGGATTCGGATGAAGAGAATGATAAGGTGACAGGAAGATGCTTCGTATCAAAATCTGCTGATAAGTCTCTGATGACAACAAAGGTACGTTCTATTCTTGAATCCTTTAATATTCCAATAAGTGCTTATGACTCTGAATTAGTATCTTTTGATGAAACTGTTACTTATTTTGACTCAACTGTTGTGTCTGCTAGCAATGAGCCTAAGAAATTGTCAATGCAGCTGTTAGAAACTCAGAAGCGTTTAGATTCGAAAATAAGTAAGGTTGAGTGTTTAGAGCTACAAATCACAAACATCATGTGCGATAGAGATTCTTTAGCTAGTGATGTAAAACTTCTGTTAGCACAACGAAATATCTACTGTAACACAGCAAAAAGACTTTATGGAAAATTAACTGATTTGCATCATTCGCGTGAAATAAGCAAAGAGAAACATAGAAAATTATTGCCTTTTCTAGCATTTGAGAGAGAGAAGGTAGATAATATTTAGTATGACTGTGAGAAAACTATTGCTGAGTTTGACAAAATCCCAGATGATAGATATGCTTATGGAATTGTCAAAATTAATGAATGTCTTGATACGAATGCGTTGGTTGATATTGTAAATGAAACTTTAACCAAATCTGAACAAATCAAAATTTTGAAAAAGACTGAGAATTCGACATCTGATTCTCAATCTAATTTTGCCGATATTGGAGATAACTCTGATAATATTAGCGAAATTCGTGATATTGAGGATGTTGATTGTTCTTAATTGTATGTCATTAATGTTGCATCAAAATCTAAAGGAAAAGAAAAACTTAAGGATTTGGAGGTTAAGATTGACATTGACAAACCTTCTACTTCGAAAGATTGTGATTATGTGGATATCCGAGATAGTCAAACGGATAGCAGTGATGATGAAAATGATGATGATTAGGATAAAAAGGTATTATCAACCAAAGATTCGATAGAAAAAGAAATTCCTCGTGTTGTTGTTGATCAAGTATTTGGGGACACTGAAAATTTCGACAAAGTGTTGTCTGAAAAAGGAGCCCATTATCTGGAGACAAATCAAGTGGTGTATCCTAATTTCAAGTGTACTGATGATGTTATTTTTCCAAATCAAGTGTTTGTTACTACTGGAAACGTTGAGTACATTAAACCAGAACTCAACAAAATGGTTCAAAATGACAACAAGAAAACAACAGACGAAGGTTTCTTTTCAAATCAAAGCACAGTCGAAAATACATTAACAAAGAATTCGTATATTTTTCAAAGACAAAAACTACAACGCAAATGGGTTGAAAAGTCGAAAATTGTAAAAGAAGATACAAAAGAGGTTGTTGTGGACAATGAAACTGTTATTAAATTAAATTCCAAAGAATTTAAAGAACAAATTGACAAGTTTTCAAAAGAAAATGCAATTTCAAAAAGACAAGCTCGAAAGAAGATTTTTTGGCAAACCATGGAACTTCGAAAACAACAAAATGGGTTGAATATGAACACAGCTGAAAACACAAAGACTAAATCTGTTAAGAACAAGTCTTTTCATTTCGAAATTCATTCAGATCCAAAGCAAAATCCCGCTCAAACAAATAAATCTAAATCTGAATTTCAACCAAAAACAAATTTTTCGAAAGTTTCAAACTCATCATTTTCAAAAGAAAACAAAAATACATCAAAGATTGTTCATAATCGATCATCACAACAACGATTTTCCTCTAATCATCAAACAAGGTTTTCTCATAAGCAACAATTTCAAAATCGATTTTCTCAAAACATAAGTGTTGGAAACAATGATGTTGACTATTCCTTTACCTAGTGATGTTGACTTAATTGATAGTCTCAAAAACAAAGTTTGTGATTGGGTAAAAGATTCTAAATTTCATTCTGTTTTCAAAGCTAATTTCCAAGGATCCAAAAAGCCTTAGGTACCTAAATTCTTTCATTGATTGCAGGTGCCATGTGACGAGCAATATGATGAGGAATAGTATATCGATAGTGGTTGCTCACGTCACATGACTGGACGAAAAGAAAATTTGAGAGATTATCGAAGATTGGAAAATGCAGGGATAGTGAAGTTTGGTAACAATCACAAATGTCAGGTGAAAGGATACGACAAAGTCACAAATGAAAAGTTCACTGTTAAACGTGTAGCTTATGTTGAAGGTCTACAACATAACTTGATAAGTGTTTCACAACTTGTTGTGGGCACTGGCAATCAAGTGGTGTTTAACGAAGAAGGCAGCATCATTTCGAATGTCACGACTAATGAAGTTTTGCTCAAATCCAAACGTCATGGTGACATGTTTACTCTTGATATCAAACCAATCATTGGCAAACCCTCAGTGTGCTTACTTTCTAAAGCTTCATCAGACATCAGTTGGCTATGGCATCGTCGATTATCACATTTAAATATTCGCAAGTTAAATAAGTTGGGAGTTGATGATCTTGTTCGAGGTTTAACAGTGTTAAAATTTGATAATGCTACCTTATGTGCAGCGTGTGAACAAGGAAAACAACACAGAAAAGGACATCCAATTGTGATAGATTCGAAAATTGTAGAACCGTTGGAACTTCTCCACATTGACCTTTGTGGACCATCGACTGTTGAAACTCTCAACAAGAAACGGTACATTTTGGTTATTGTTGATGATTTTTCACGATTTACTTGGTTATATTTTCTCAGGTTAAAATCTGAGGTTGCTCAAACAATGATTGAGTTTATTAAGAAGATTGAGATGAGTCTGAAGAAAAGTGTTCGAAAGATCAAAAGTGATAATGGATCTGAGTTTAAGAATCAAGTGTTGGATTCGTACTTAACAGAGAAAGGAATTTCGCATAACTTCTCTTCGCCCTATACACCACAGCAAAATGGTGTAGTTGAAAGACAAAATATGTCACTTTGCGAAGCAGTGAGAACTATGTTGACATATGCGAATCTTCCTCAATATCTATGGGCTGAAGCAGTTTCAACAACATGTTTTACTCAAAATCGTTCTTTTATTCATCGTCGATTTAACATCACTCCGTATGAAATAATCAATAACCGAAAACCAAATGTTAAATTTTTTCATGTGTTTGGTTGTAGGTGCTTTATCATGAATCTCAAGGACAATCTTTCGAAATTTCAAGCAAAAGCTAACGAAGGAATTTTCTTGGGATATTCGCACAATTCGGTTGCATACAGAGTGTTAAATAAGCGCACAAGAAAAGTCGAAGAAACTTTCAATCTTACTTTCGATGATTATTTTGTCAAACAAGTTGAAAAGCAATTTGAACAAAAACCAATTATTAATGAATCATCTGATGACACTGAAAAATCAAATTCATCTGACTTTGATTATGATTTAATTTTTGGTATTCCTGACAGGGTTGTGGATGCTGAAGTTCATGCGAATGATAATCATCACTCTGAATCTTCGAAGCATAATGATGATTTGGAAATTTCTCAAAACATAGTGGATGTTAATTCAACAATGAATTCTCCCGGAGTTGTCGAAAGTATGCTTAATAATCCAGTGGAAGGAGTGTAGTTGGATTCGAATACTCTGGTTGAGGGGGAGCATTCTTTTGAGGGGGAGAATGGGAGAATGAATAATGTTGTTGAGGGGAAGCATCTAGTTGAGGGGGAGCATCAAAATGATAATCATGTTTAAGAGGAAAATGATCTAATAAATTTTAATCAAAACGATGATTTTCATGATCTAAATGATGATGTTTCTATTGTAGGATCTGAAAATGAAGAGATGTACGAAGATGCACCTTTGGAATTTGATCCAGCATATCCACCATTAGAGAAATGGTCAAAGACTCATCCTATAAATCAAGTGATTGGAAATCCTCAAGATGGAGTTTTAACAAGAGCTCAGATTCGTGCGAAGAATGAGGTATTAAATACTCATCAAGAATTTTGCATGTACAATGTTTTCATATCTAAAATTGAACCAAAGACAGTTAAGATGGAAATGGAACACTTAGATTGGGTTGTTGCAATGCAATCTGAACTGTCTGAATTCAAAAGAAACAAGGTTTCGAGATTAATTCATAAACCTGAAAATGTTTCGATTGTCGGGTTAAAATGGATTTTCAAAAACAAAACCGACAAAGATGGAAATATTGTACGAAATAAAGCACGTCTAGTTGTAAAAGGATATTCGCAACAAGAAGGGATTGATTATGAAGAAACCTTTGCCCCTGTTGCAAGACTCGAGGCTGTTCGAATATTCTTAGCATATGCAGCTCATAAGGATTTTGATGTTTATCAAATGGATGTGAAATGTGCCTTTCTCAATGGAGAACTCGAAGAAACTGTTTACGTTGAACAACCTCCAGGTTTCGTTAATGAAATGCATCCTAATCATGTATATATTCTAGATAAAGCAGTATATGGGTTAAAACAAGCACCAAGAGCATGGTATGCAACTCTTAACAGTTTTTTAAAATAGTCAAAATTTAAGCAAGGATTAGTTGACCCCACATTATTTCGAAAGAAATTTGGGAATCATTTGATGCTTGTTCAAATTTATGTTGACGATATTATTTTTGGCTCTACTGACCCTGCTTTGTCTAGTGAATTTGAAAATTTGATGAAAAGCCAATTCGAAATGAGCATGATGGGTAAGATCAATAATTTTCTTGGCTTAAACATATGTCAAAACATAGAAGGCATATTCATCAATCAAGAAAAATATACAAGGAATTTGCTCGAAAAGTTTGGATTGACTAATAGCACGAAGTTAAGAGTACCAATGGCAGTTGGCACAAAACTAACACCTTTGTTAGATATGCCTTCAGTTGATCTTACTTTATACAGGAGCATGATAGGTCCATTGCTTTATCTTACTGCAAGTAGACCTGATATCATGTTTTCTGTATGTAATTGTGTTAGGTATCAAGCAAATCCTCGAGAACCACATTTAACAGTTGTGAAGAATATTTTTCGTTATCTCAAGGGAACAATTTCGTTAGGTTTGTGGTATCCTTCGAAAACAGGATTTTTCATTCAGACATTTTCAGATGTAGACCTAGGAGGATGTAACTTGGATCGAAAAAGTACAAGTGGTGGTTGTCAATTTTTGGATGGAAAGTTGGTTAGTTGGCAGTCAAAGAAGCAAACGTGTGTATCGATTTCCACTGCTGAAGCCGAATATGTTGCAGTTGCTGCTTGTGCATCACAAATTATTTGGATTCAAAGTCAGTTGAGAGATTATGCTGTGAATATGAAAAAGATTCCATTGTACTATGATTCTCAAACTGCTATACGCATTTGTCATAATCCAGTACAACATTCGAAAACTAAACATATAGCTCTTCGTTATCACTTCATCAAAGATCATGTGGAAGATGGAAACATTGAAGTTCATTTTGTAAAAACAACTGATCAGCTTGCTGATATTTTTACAAAAGCTTTGGATGAAAAATCATTATTCGAATTTTGACAGGTTTTGGAATGATCGAAGCAAGTTCAGTTCCAGGAAGGATTTCGAATGTATAGTAAAGGTGTGCTATACAAATGTGTCGATTCAGAGGCAGTAAGACGTCATTCAGCGGTTACTGTTCATAGTCAACGCTTCGACACGCTTCGAATTCGACAATTTTCATGATAATTGTGCGGTACAAAATTGTCGTTAGTTTGTCAAATTTTTCATAAGGATTGACAAATTTTCGTTCGTTTGCCAAATTTTCGTAAGGATGGCAAATTGTAGTTTGTTTACAAATTTTCGTTTGTTTGTAAAAATGTTTTTCGTAAATTTGGTTCTTAGTTTTATTTCGAAAAATCAAAAACTCCAAAAAGATTTTATTTTTGTATTATTGTTTCATTTTCGAAAAAATCAAAAACTCCAAAAAGATTTTCTTTTGTTCATTGTTTTCTTTTTCGAAAATTCACAAAAACACAAAAATATTTTATTTCTGTTAGAAAAATCAAAAATATCAAAAAGATTTTTGTTATTCTCTTTGTTGTTATTTTGTGCAGATTATACGAAAATTTTTCAAGGGTCATGCTTGCACTTCTATGGGAAGGTAAACTTTCGACAACTATGTACTAGTTAGACTGTCCCTAGAAGCATGCTGCAGCATGTCGACCCAAGCCTCTGAAGACTCAATGTGTGTTTATGAAAGTCTTAATGAAATTTTTCATACGAAAATTTCTTCCCAAGTCAGGCTTATATTCACATTAGTCAATTGAGCTACCTTACTCTTCTCACATAAGTTAAGAGTTATTTGTTTTGTCCGAAAATAACAGAGGTACAATTCGTTTCTCAAAATCAATCTTATTCATCACAAAGTTCTCACACATTTCACACACAATGACATATGTCTGAGAGGTCATTGATCAAACCAATCATGACTTAGGCATATCAAACTTCTGTGTTTATGATCTGACGTCATGAGGCTGTGATGAAGGTGAAACCCAAAAATCTATCTTCGAAAGGAATTGACGGGGAACTAAGTTCCAGTTTTCACGAAACAATTGTTTATGTACCATTTTTCGAAACTCAAAATCATATTCATTTCTCATGCGTGATCTTGATCAAACTATCGAAGCCCACGATGCTTGTTACCCAACAGGATGCAGAACAAATTTTTCATGAAAATGATTTATGTATGAGTTTCATTTGCTTTCCAAATCACTAACTATATAATCCAAAGCACACTTGTCACTGACTACACTGGTCAAACAAGTAATTTTTGTTACAATTACTCACCTTCTGTTTCGGTTGATATGTAACGAAATTTTAAACAACCCGTTTAGCCTAACAAAAGAAGCCCTTCGATACTTCTCTATAAGTATTTGATTGTAATTCACGGGAACATACACAAGTAGTTAATTGTCTCTCTTGATATTTAATGAAGTAACTTTTGCCCGAGGTTTCTCTGCTTTTGTGTCGAAATTTATTTTGACATCACAGATCCAAATTTTTATTAATTTGCTTCTTATCTTTTCTTTGGCACAATGCACACACGAAATCCTTGAGGTTCTGAGTACTACCAACTCTGGCTGATGATTTCGAAAGTCTAGCAAATGACTTCGTCTCTAAACCTAAAGACGAAAGAGCTTAACCTCCATCCGAAGGTTGTTGACGGTTACTATTCTTTGAGGTGACACGAACAGACTGTATGATGCGATGTTTTGTATTCAGTGCGGGTTTCAAGGAAAGTTGACAGTTACTTTTTGACGCATGGCAACTTTATCGGCAGACTGGTGCGAGTTTCTAGGTGCCACGTCAGATCTCAATTAATGATAATCCCGCGTTTGATTCAAATTTCAGGGTTACATATAAAAAGGGTATTTACAGGTTCTTTGTCTCTTTACGCTCACAAAAGAAATCAATTACCCAAACTCTCTCTGTTCTTCAAAGCTTCAAAACCCTAATCATGGCTGGTGTTGATTCTGCTTCTCGAACCACTGAAGACATCACTTCTCAACCAATAATGAAGATTCAAAGTACCAATTATCAAGTGGAAGGGGATGTGTCTCTTTATCCTGAAGAGTTGAAGATGTTAATCGTAGCATTGAAGAGTTCTGTTCTTTCAAAGGCGATGTTCAATTCGTTTGCAGTTCCTCTCTCTTGGCTTTCTCAGGCTGGTTCTACTGCAACTTATAGTAAAGCCATGGATATCATCACTTTTCAGTTGGTGAATGACAAGAAGATCTGTTTGTCTAAGAAGATCTTTTTTCAGATTCTTGACATTCCCAATTCTCCACTTGTTACTTATCTTACTTACGCACAAGTTGTTCATATGTTCAATGAGATGGGACATCAACCCCCACTCACGAAGATCAGTGATTTCAAGAAATCAGCTCTTCCAATTGTTTGGAATTTCTTGTTTGGAATTTTCCTTCGATGCTTGACTGGTCGAAGTGTTGGTTTAGACAAGGGTCGTATGGAGGTTTATGCGATGGTGGCTGGTTTATACTACGATCTTTCTGTCGACTACTCTACTCAACTATGGAAGGAATTTCAAAAAAGTGTCAAAAACATAAATGTAGTTCAAGGCATTTCGTGTGCCAGGTACTGGAGTTTGATCCTTGCTCATTTTTATGAAAAAGAAGGAATTGCAGTACCTGCTGATGAAGAAAGAGTTGAGTTTCTGAAGCATCACTTCCCCAAGGAAGTTTCGGATGATATGGAAGTGTTCACACACATTGCTCGGATTCCTGATACAATGTTAAAGAGGGTTGAGCCAACAAATTCGGTGTTGGTTGAGTACTTGAAAACTATCAATCCAGATGTTGAGACTGGAAACTTATTGTCGAAAGAAGAGGCTGGTCCTTCCAAGAAGACAAAACGTTCTAATAAGGATACAAAGGCTACACCTGAGAAGACAGTTCACGAACCTAAGAAGTCTCCTGAGAATATTGTGCACGAACCCAAGAAGTCCCCAAAGAAGCCTGAGACGGTTGAAGTGTTTGTTTCGACTGTTGTCATCAAACCAGTGGAACCTGTTGATGATACTGTTGTTGCAGAGAAAATTCCTTCAAAATCTGGTGTTTTTCGAAGGTTAAAGATGAGGAGTAGTGGGTCACGAAAATCTTTCGACGGTTTGTTAAAATCTTCTCCTTCCAATGTTCGTAAACCACAACTTTCTCATCAAGGAGTCATTTTTCGTGAGGTTCCAGCTCCAGTTTCGCCTCTGTCAAAGAAACATAGAGCTGAAGACGTGGCTAAACACATTTCCAAGAAGAAGAAAAGGCAACGCAAGTTGTGTTGGGTTTTGAGCATTCTAACACTTCCTAAGTGTACATGCAACCCTAATAAACCTTGGATCTATGTTTGTCTAAAATACATGCAAAATTTGTTTTCCAAGGTTTATAACTTATCTAGCATGGCATGGGGAACTTTTAAACATAAAAGAACTAGATGAATTACATACCTTTGATTGTGAATTGATTCCTTAGGAGTTTGAGAGCCAAGCACCAATAGTGTGAATGCCTCAAATGGAAATCACAAATCACCACAAACTTGGAAAACTTATGAGAGAGTATATCTATGCTCTAGAAATCGGCCACCTTTCTTCATACACATTAGGGTGTCATTTCATGCATCACAAGCTTGTTTATATAGTGCACATGATTAGGGTAAACCCTAATAACCCATGTCTTTTCCTTTCCAAGGATCAATGGGTTAAAAGCTCCATGGATCATCCATGGACTCCCATATAAGCTTAGCCCATTACCATAATGAGTGTTAGCCCACACTATATAAATATAATAGCCCATGTTTAATTAGTCATCATTTGATCACTAAATTAATTCATAATTAATTTAAGACCAATACTAATTAAATAATAAAATTTCATATTAATATATTATAACTTATAATATATTAATAAATCATAAATATATTATTCTCATAAAATTATCCATATAAATAGTTCGGGTGAAGTGCAACCCAAATGGACCATGCCGCGTCGGGTCAAGTACATACCAAATAAGTTATGGACTTAGACACCTTATCCAACAGTCTCCCACTTGGATAAGTCTAATAATATATTTGCCTATATGACTTCAGGAACCAACCAGCAATCGTAGCTCTCGAAAACTCTGTTGAACTATGAAGCGCCTTTTTAGATAAGTGATCACATAATCCTCTGCTCTCATGATATCAGCCGGACAAATACATGGAATAATGTCTTACTTATTGTCCAGCAGTTTGTTTCCCGATTTCCGATTTGTTTGACAAGAACTTAATCGAACACATCAATTTAGTTCTGACCGGGCCCGGTACATAGGTCAAAACAAAATCATCGAGGGGCCCAGATATCGCTTCTATTTCTAGAAGGAACAGATAAACTTCGACTCATATGCTTGTTCTACTACTTATTGAATTGTACACAAAGGCACGTTTTATAACATCATGTTACTGATGCGTTTACGTGCAATCAATGCACAACCAACTCATAGGTAACAACTCATATCTCTAGGTTTGAAGACTTATATGATATTACCGTCTCACGATCACTCGAGATAAATTCCATGAAGTGATACAAGTGAGCGTGGGTTTATTCCAATACTCATAACTTATGAGTACTCATGAATGTTGTAGCAACCATTGCTATGGCTAAACACTTTTAGTCATCTACAATCCCAATTCATGACAGTCTTGATTCATACCTACTTCCGACATATGACTGACTGTGGAGAATTTGAATAAATTTATTATTCTGGAAGTCAAAACATGCAAAGCTGAAACAATAGTAAATAATTGACAATGATAGCAACACCTTACTCATAAATAAATCACAACTTTTATTCATCATCAAACGTCGATTACATTTTACAGGTTTCAGTAATAACTATCTAATCTGTAAAACTAATATCGTCTCTCAGCCCGATGCGTCTCGCATGCTGCAAATGCTTAACCCTCATCAGTCCCTTCGTAAGGGGATCTGCAGGGTTCTCATCTGACGATACCCTCTTTGCCACGAGGAGTCCTTCTTCTATCTTGTGTCTTATGAAGTGATATTTTCTGTCAATATGTCGGGATCTGCCATGATCTCTTGGTTCCTTGGCTAAGGCAACCGCACTATTGCTGTCACAGAAAACCTCCATAGGCTCCTTAATAGCTGGTACAACTCCAAGATCTCCGATGAAGTTCCTCAGCCATATCGCCTCCTTTGCCGCTTCACTCGCTGCTATGTACTCTGATTCACAAGTCGAATCAGCTACAGTCTCCTGTAGGGATGTCAAAAAGTCCCGTGGGACCCCGTTCCCGTGGGGGCTCCGTCCCGTTTGGGGGATTTTTTTTAAAAACTCGGGGGCGGGGGCGGGGGCAATGTTAACCCCCGTTTTATTTTCGGGGGCGGGGGCGGGGTAGGCAATCCCGTCCCGAAACCCCCATGGGGACCCCGTTAATAAATTACACATATATTTACATATATTAATTATAATTTTTTAAGTTGTTAGTATAATTTTTTAAAATGCTATAACTTTTTTATTTTTAACATGTAAAATTTTGCTATAAATAATTATTTGTTACCTAAAAAATAGCTTCTTTTAGCCTAAATAACAACTTCTTTTAGCCTAAAAAAAGGTAGCCCAAAATCAATCGGGGGCGGGGGAACGGGGGCGGGGGCGGGAGTAATAAAGGGGATTCAGGGGCGGGGGCGGGGGTAGAAAGGCTGAACATTCCGGGGGCGGGGGCGGGGGCGGGGGAACGGGGAAACTTTCGGGGGAGGGGGCGGGGGATGCACTCCCCGTCCCGTTTGCCCCCGTTGACATCCCTAGTCTCCTGTTTGGAACTCTTCCAAGTGATTGCCCCTCCATTTAAGGTAAAGACCCAGCCCGAATGAGAGTGGAAGTTATCCCTATCAGTCTGAAAGCTAGCATCACTATACCCTACTACTTTCAAGTCATCACTCCCACCAAGGGTAAGAATCCAATCCTTAGTCCTCCGCAGGTACTTGAGAATATTCTTTACTGCAGTCCAATGAGCCTTGCCAGGGTTCCCCTGATATCTGCTGACCATGCTCAAAGCAAAGGCCACATCAGGACGGGTACAAGTCATAGCATACATGATCGAGCCAACAGCGGAAGCATAAGGTAATCGACTCATCTCAGCTATCTCATCTTCTGTACTTGGGCTCTGAGCCTTGCTCAGTTTGGCATTGCTTTGGATCGGTAATTTTCCTTTCTTGGAATTCTGCATGTTGAACCTTTTCAACACCTTATCCAAGTAGATACTCTGACTAAGTCCAATTAGTCTTTTACTCCTTTCTCTTAATATCCTTATCCCTAGGATATAGGCAGCTTCTCCAAGGTCCTTCATAGCAAAGCACTTCCCAAGCCAGGACTTAACCTCCTGCAAGGTTGGGATGTCATTTCCTATGAGTAGTATGTCATCCACATACAGTACCAAAAAGCTAACTATACTCCCACTAGCTCTGACATACACGCAGGACTCATCTTCACTTCTTGAGAAACCAAACTCTTTGACATGCTCATCGAAACAAAGATTCCAACTTCGAGATGCTTGTTTCAATCCATAAATGGATTTCTCAAGCTTGCACACTCTATTGGGGTACTCTGTACTGACAAAACCCTCTGGCTGATTCATGTAAACATCCTCAGCCAACTTTCCGTTAAGGAAAGCAGTTTTGACATCCATTTGCCATATTTCATAATCATGAAATGCAGCAATGGCTAGCATAACTCTAATAGACTTAATCTTTGCTACTGGTGAAAAGGTTTCATCATAATCAATACCCTGAGTCTGAGTAAAACCCTTCGCAACCAGTCGAGCCTAATAAGTGTGCACCTTCCCATCCATGCCGGTCTTCTTCTTGAAGATCCATTTGCACCCGACTGTCTTACGGCCTGGCACATTGTTAACCAAGTTCCAAACTTGATTGTCATACATGGACTGTATCTCGCTGTCCATAGCCTCCTTCCATTTAGCAGACTCCGGGCCTGCCATGGCTTCCTTAACGCTGTTAGGTTCATCCAGATTTACCAGTGTACTGTCATTGATAAATGTATCACCTTCCGTAGTAACATGAAATCCATAATAAAACTCAGGTGTGCTCCTAACCCTTGTGGAACGCCTCGGACGTACAGTCTCGTCAGCTGGATCAACAGGAGTTTCCTCCTCAGGTTGATTGCTAGTGTCTGAGGTTCCTTCACCAATTGACTCTTGAATTTCTTCAAGGTCAATTTTCCTCCCACTGTCTCCTTGGTTTATAAATTCTCTCTCTCGGAAGACCCCTCTCCTAGCCACAAAGACCACATTCTCACTGGGTCTGTAGAAGAGGTAACCAAAGGATTTTTGTGGGTAGCCGATGAAAATACACCTTTCACTTTGAGGTTCGAGCTTGTCATGAGTCTCGCGCCTCACAAAAGGATTTTTGTGGGTAGCCGATGAAAATACACCTTTCACTTTGAAGTGTTTGTTTCGACTGTTGTCATCAAACCAGTGGAACCTGTTGATGATACTGTTGTTGCAGAGAAAATTCCTTCAAAATCTGGTGTTTTTCGAAGGTTAAAGATGAGGAGTAGTGGTTCACGAAAATCTTTCGACGGTTTGTTAAAATCTTCTCCTTCCAATGTTCGTAAACCACAACTTTCTCATCAAGGAGTCATTTTTCGTGAGGTTCCAGCTCCAGTTTCGCCTCTGTCAAAGAAACATAGAGCTGAAGACGTGGCTAAACACATTTCCAAGAAGAAGAAAAGGCAACGCAAGTTGTGTTGGGTTTTGAGAATTCTAACACTTCCTAAGTGTACATGCAACCCTAATAAACCTTGGATCTATGTTTGTCTAAAATACATGCAAAATTTGTTTTCCAAGGTTTATAACTTATCTAGCATGGCATGGGGAACTTTTAAACATAAAAGAACTAGACGAATTACATACCTTTGATTGTGAATTGATTCCTTAGGAGTTCGAGAGCCAAGCGCCAATAGTGTGAATGCCTCAAATGGAAATCACAAATCACCACAAACTTGGAAAACTTATGAGAAAGTATATCTATGCTCTAGAAATCGGCCATCTTTCTTCACACACATTAGGGTGTCATTTCATGCATCACAAGCTTGTTTATATAGTGCACATGATCAGGGTAAACCCTAATAACCCATGTCTTTTCCTTTCCAAGGATCCATGGGTTAAAAGCTCCATGGATCACCCATGGACTCCCATATAAGCTTAGCCCATTACCATAATGAGTGTTAGCCCACACTATATAAATATAATAGCCCATGTTTAATTAGTCACCATTTGATCATTAAATTAATTCATAATTAATTTAAGACCAATACTAATTAAATAATACAATTTCATATTAATATATTATAACTTATAATATATTAATAAATCATAAATATACTATTCTCATAAAATTATCCATATAAATAGTTCGGGTGAAGTGCAACCCAAATGGACCATGCCGGGTCGGGTCAAGTATATACCAAATAAGTTATGGACTTAGACACCTTATCCAAGAAGTTGGTTATCCAAGAGGCGTCTTCTGAAGATGAAATAATTCCTGAAACTCCAGAAACAATTATTTTTCAATCTGTCTCTACTCCTGAGAAGACTACTGTTATACCACCCGAAGTTTCGTTAACTGAATCACATGCTGAGGAGGTTCGAACTTCAGGAATTTTTACACACGTATCTGATACGGATGTAAATGTCAACATGGGTGAGGGAGAGTCGAACAAAGAAGTTGATGCTACTACTCAAGGTATTCCTGTATCTTCAAAAAATGATACTTTCGTGTCATTACCTCCTTTTATTGTTCCAAATACTACAAGTTTACCAACTTTTGAAAACATTCTTCATCAACCCTTTACAACACTTTTTCCATCTCAATCCACTGATTCTCCCAACATCGATTCACCTGTTAAAACTTCACCTGTTGTTGAAACTGACACTGACAATGAAGGTTTTGGAGGCACATTTGAAGATTTGCAGTTTGATGATGAAGAAGATAATTTTCCTGATCACATGTTAATGACGATGAAAGAATTCAAGATTCTCAACACGAAATTGAATTCTATTCTTCAATCTCAAGCAGATTTGGGGAGTAGTTCGTCTGTCTCCAATATGGAAGTTGATAATCTGTTGAAAACATCGAAACAAAGGTGGTGAGTAAAGTTTCTGGCATGGTTCGCGACTCAGAGACTAGAATCTTGGAGAAGGTTGATCACAATGATCAAAATGATGAGTTAAGAGTGAATACTCTAACTTCGATGTTTTGAGGGGAGGTGCAAGAATTCAAGCATTTGATGAAGGAACGACATGTGTTATTCGTTCAGGATGTAAAGAAAGTCAGGGAGGATGTGATTCACAAATTCAAGAGCTTCATGAGGATATGTGAAGAGAGATTGCTGCTGTGCAAAGGGATTATGCTTCAGTGAATCAGAAGGTTGACATTATTTGTGATGCTGTTACCAAATATGTCAAGTTGTACGAAAGTTTGAGTCCTCAACTTACTCAACTTTCTACAACGGAAAATCAAAGCTTAGTGGAAGTGCTCAAACTGTTAAAGGAGCTAAAAGATTTCACTGTTAAATTAGTTTCCTCTCCGTTGATCACTCCGCATTTTATCTTAAAAGTTCGTTCATTTTGAAGCTATTTTACACAAACAACTAGCTCCTATTTCTCACATTTCGAGCCTTCTTCCAACGAATGCCCCACCTGTTTTCACAGGGGTGCAAGGGGGAGAAAAGGAGGTTGGTAGTTCGAAGGCTGGTAATAAAGATTTGCATACAGATGCAAAGGTTTTTGGAACAGTGTTCTCTTCAAAGATTCCAACAACAAAACCAATCATGGCAACTGCTGTTCCAGTTACTTCGACTATTGTGACATCAATGACAATTTCAACAAAGCCAATTTCAAGACCAATTTCCAAAGGAATAGTGATTGGGGATGGTGGCAGCAGTTTGAAGCCTAAGGAAAATGTTGATAATTCTTCTGTAAAAGACAAAGGCAAAACGATTGTGGTTGAAAAGTCAAAGGAGGAAAAGAAAGCTGAAGCAGAGGCTGAGGTTGAGGTTGAAAAGCTACGAATCATGCAAAGTATTATGCGACTTCGTGCGAATGATCCACCTGGGATGAACAAGGGTGATCCTTCAAAACATTACAACTATGAAACAATAGAGTCGAAAGTTGCATATAATCATATGTATGCTTTCGAAAAGAAGCCAAAGCAGGGCTATGTTGTTCTCAACACAGATATGAGTCAATTGTATTTTCCCATTAATGAGATGATGTTTATTATGGCTCAGTACAAAATAGCTGAGAAGTTCGACAACGATGATGAGTACACTTACATGAAAATCAGATTTCATGTTGTACTTGGAAAGCTTCCAGAGGAGATTTGGTCACTGATAAAGATAAAGAAGGTGATAAGCATAAAGAGGGATGTATTATTTGAAAATATGATGCAGAATCGTCGCTTCATTGTTTTGAGGGAAAATGGGCAAGTTTGTGATTTCTCAGTGGCAGATTTTCCTTTGATGAACTTGTATGATTTGATACAAGTTGCACTGTTGTTAAAGGATAAAGATGCATCATATCTACGAGAAACTGATCCTGAAGTTTTTCGACTTGGGTTGGCTCATATCAAGATTTTTATTGACAACTACTATGAGTGTTTAGCACTTACTGATGTTGAGTTACCTACAGCAAAGGGATTGACAATAAAAGTGCCAATGGAACTTCCTTTAACTCAACCTGAGTTGAAAAAGTATGCAGACGGAGAAATTTGTTTGAAGCCATTTGGTTTGGTATTTGCTGGGAAGGATAAAAATGGGAAAGCTAAAAGATTCTTGTTTCAAGCTTCCGAAGTGGAAAGATACACTACATCCCAATATACGAATTTCATTGTTCGTGTGAATAGCTGCAAGAAGAATAACGAAGGAGATAAGAAGGAGCTGAAGAAGATTATCTCATGGTACACTGAGATTCGAAGGGTTATGATGTATGCTATACAGATACTCTTGAACTAACGAAGGTCGACATTATTACAAAGGGGGAGATTGTAAGGGTCGAACTTAGTTGTAATATGTCGAAGTCTTGTGTACCCTTCGTATGTTTATTAAGTTTATTTACTGAGGCGTATTTCGTATGAAGCTTAAGTGTCTATGCCTTAGTATTTTTTTGTATGCTTTCACTGTTCCTATAAATAGGGAACTTTACTAGAGTTAGATAAGAGACTTTACAGAACCTGTCTATTTTCTCTGTAAATGTTGAAAGCATAAATGAGCAGAAACCAGATCTTATTTACATCGTTTGTTCAATCTGCATTAGTTTTACTCTGAAATTGATTAATACTTGATTCTACGATTCATGAGACTCACGTCCAATTTAACTCGGGTGCTACCCGATCATTTGTATCTCTTGCGCTTAGCAAGAAGTTCAGGGATGCGCCGGGGACTTTGGAGTCCCTGCTTGAGGTCAAGATTGCGGATCACCACACTGTGAGTGCTGCGAGAGTGTGTCGGGGTTGTGTCCTGAATGTGCTTGGGGAGAGGTTTCGTGTTGTTCTAGTCCCGATACCGTTGCAAGGGTTGAAGGTGATCGTCGGGATGGACCGGTTGGGGGCCAATGGGGCCATGATCGATTGCGGGCGCCAGCTGGTGAGGATTCGAACCCCAAGTCGAGGAGAACTGGTTATTCATGGAGAGAGAGCCTCGTAGAGGCCAACCCTCTATTCAGCTACGAGGACTAGGAGATTGCTTCATCAGGGTTGTTCGGGATTTTTGGCTTATCTCAGATACGAGGATCGAGACCACGACGGACATGGGCAGTGTACCGGTTGTACAGGAGTTCCGGGATGTCTTTCCCGAGGAGTTACCTGGGGTGCCTGAGGAGAGGCAGGTGGAGTTTCGCATTGATTTGGTGTCGGGTGCCGCTCCGATAGCCAAGGCACCGTACTGGCTAGCTCCGCCCGAGATGCAGGAGCTATCTACGCAGCTTTAGGAGCTGTTAGACCGAGGGTTTATCCGTCCTAGCAGTTCCTCGTGGGGAGCACCGATCCTGTTCGTGAAAAAGAAGGACGGGTCACACAGGATGTATATTGATTATCAAGAGTTGGACAAACTAATGGTGAAAAACCGTTATCCACTACCGAGGATCAATGATTTGTTTGATCAGCTGCAGGGTGCGTCTTGGTTTTCCAAGATTGATCTTCGGTCGGGGTACCATCAGATGAGGATTTGGGAAGAGGATATACCGAAGACAGCTTTCAGGACTCGGTACGGGCACTATAAGTTTGTGGTGATGCCATTCGGGCTCACCAATGCCCCAACAGCGTTCATGGATCTCATGAACAGGGTGTGTAGGCCGATGTTGGATCGGTCGGTGATCATGTTTATCGATGATATTTTGGTCTATTCTATGACCAATGAGCAGCACGAGCAACATCTAAGGGAGGTATTGGAGACACTGAGAACGGAAAGGCTTTATGCCAAGTTCTCAAAGTGTGATTTATGGTTGAGAGAGGTGCAGTTTTTGGGGCACTGATGGGTTTTGAGCATTCTAACACTCCTATGGTGTACATGCAACCCTAGAAACCTTGGATCTATGTTTGACTAAGATACATGCAAATAATTATTTTTCCAAGGTTCTTATCCTAACTAGCATGGCATGGGGTACTTGAATCAAATAAAACTAGTAGAATTACTTACCTTGTAGTAGTAGTTGATTGCTTGGAGTTTGAGAGCCTAGCACCAATAATGTGGATGCCTCAAATGGAAGTCACAAATCACCACAAACTTGGAAACTTGAGAGAATAGTCACAAACTTCTTGAAATCGGCCCTCTTAGTTTACACACATCAACTAGTGCAATTTCAAGAACCAAAGCCTCCTTTATATAGTGTGGTGAATTAGGGTTACATCCATGTAAACCCTAATACCCATGTCTTTTCATTTCCATGAGATCCATGGGTTAAAGCTCCATGGAGTATCCATGGACTTTCCATGCAAGCCTAGCCCATTCCAAATAAGCATTAGCCCACACTATATAAATACAAGAGTCCATATTTAATTAGTCATACTTTTGATCTCTAAATTAATTCTAAATTAATTATAGATCAATACTAATTAAATAATATGATTTTATATTAATATATTAGGACTTATAATATATTAATAAATCATAACTTATACTATTCTCAAACGATTATGCAAAATTGTTTGGGTGAAGTGCAACCCAAATGGACCATGTCGGGTCGGGTCAAGTACATACCAAATATAGTTATGGACTTAGACACTATATCCAACAGTCTCCCACTTGGATAAGTCTAATAACTATAGTTGCAAGTATGACTTCAGGAACCGATCAGCAATCGTAGCTCTTTAAACTCTGTTGAATTATGAAGCGCCATTTTAGATAAGTGATCATATAATCCTCTGTTCTAGATATCAGCCGGACAAATACATGGAACATGGTCTTGCTTATTATCCAGCATTTGTTTCCCGATTTCCGATTTGTTTGACATTGAACTTAACTGAACACATCAATTTAGTTCTGACCGGGCCCGGTACATAGGTCAAAACAAAATCATCGAGGGGCCCAGATATCGCTTCTAATCCTAGAAGGAACAGATAAACTTCGACTCATATGTTTGCTCTACTACTTGTTGAATTACACACAAAAGCACGGTTTATAACATCGAGTTACCAATGTGTTTTCGTGCAATCAATGCATAACCAACTCATAGGCAACAAATCATATCTCTAGGTTTGAAGACTTATATGATATTACCGTCTCACGATCACTCGAGATAAATTCCATGAAGTGATACAAGTGAGCGTGGGTTGAATCCAATACTCAAAACTTATGAGCACTCATGAGTGCTGTAGCCCTGCTTTGTCTAACATCTTAGACCTCTACAAGCCAACCCATGACAGTCTTGATTCATATCTACTTCCAACATATGACCGACTGTGGAGAGTTTGAATAATATGATATAAACCATAACATAATTATTCTGGAAGTCAAAACATGCAAAAAGAAATAATAGTAAACGATTGACAAGAGATAGCAACACTTTACTCATAAATAACAGCTTTTATTTATCATCAAATGTCAATTACATTTTACAAATTTCAAGATTATCTAACTACTAAAACTAATATCATCCTTCAGCCCTATGCTCCGAGCATGCTGGAGATGCTTAGCCCGAGTCAGTCCCTTCGTGAGGGGATCTGCTGGGTTCTCATCCGATGATACCTTCTTTGCCACGAGGATTCCTTCTTCTATTCGATGTCTGATGAAGTGATATTTTCTGTCAATGTGTCTGGATCTCCCATGATCTCTTGGTTCCTTGGCTAAGGCAACCGCACTATTGCTGTCACAGAAAATCTCCATTGGCTCCTTTATAGCTGGTACAACTCCAAGGTCTCCGATGAAGTTCTTTAGCCATATAGCCTCCTTTGCTGCCTCGCTTGCTGCTATATACTCTAATTCACAAGTGGAATCAGCCACTGTCTCCTGCTTGGAACTTTTCCAAGTAATTGCCCCTCCGTTTAGAGTAAAGACCCAGCCCGACTGAGAGCGGAAATTATCCCTGTCAGTCTGAAAGCTAGCATCACTGTACCCTACAACTCTCAAGTCCTCACTGCCACCGAGGGTAAGGACCCAATCCTTAGTCCTCCGTAGGTACTTGAGGATATTCTTTACCGCAGTCCAGTGTGCCTTGCCAGGGTTCCCCTTATACCTGCTAACCATGCTCAAAGCAAAGGCTACATCAGGTCGAGTACACGTCATAGCATACATGATCGATCCTACAGCTGAAGCATAAGGTATTCAACTCATTTCTGCTATCTCAGCCTCAGTACTAGGGCTTTGTGTCTTACTCAATCTGGTGTTACTCTGGATGGGTAACTCTCCTTTCTTGGAGTTATGCATGTTGAACCTTTTCAACACTTTGTCCACATAGGTGCTTTGACTAAGTCCAATTAGTCTTTTACTCCTGTTTCTCAAAATCCTTATCCCTAGGATATAGACAGCTTCTCCAAGGTCCTTCATAGCGAAACACTTCCCAAGCCAGGACTTTACTTCCTGCAGGGTTGGGATGTCATTTCGTATGAGTAGTATGTCATCCACATACAATACCAAAAAGCTGACTATACTCCCACTAGCCTTGATATAGACACAAGATTCATCTTCACTCCTTGAAAAGCCAAATTCTTTGACTTTCTCATCAAAGCAAAGATTCCATCTGCGAGGTGCCTGTTTTAATCTATAAATGGATTTCTCGAGCTTACACACTCTACTGGGGTACTCTGTACTGACAAAACCCTCTAGCTGAACCATGTAAACATCTTTAGCCAACTTTCCATTAAGGAAAGCGGTTTTGACATCCATTTGCCATATTTCATAATCATGAAATGCAGCAATGGCTAACAGAACCCTAATAGACTTAATCTTGGCCACAGGTGAAAAGGTCTCATCATAATCAACTCCCGGAGTTTGAGAATAACCCTTTGTAACCAGTCGTGCCTTATAAGTGTATACATTACCATCCATGTCGGTCTTCTTCTTGAAGATCCATTTGCACCCAACTATCTTACGATCAGGTACATTGTCAACCAAGTTCCAAACTTGATTGTCATACATGGACTGTATCTCGCTATCCATAGCCTCTTTCCATTTAGCAGCCTCAGGGCCTGCCATGGCTTCCGTGTAGCTGTTAGGCTCATCCAGATTTACCAGTGTGTTATCACTGATAAGTGTCTCACCTTCTGCAGTAATATGAAAACCATAATAATGCTCAAGTGCATTCCTAACTCTGGTGGAACGCCTCAGAGGTATAGATTCTTCAGTCGGCTCAACAGGAGTTTCCTCCTCAGGTTGAGGGCTAGGGTTTGAGGTTCCTTCACCACTTGACTCTTGAATTTCCTCAAGGTCAATTTGCCTCCCACTGTCTCCTTGGCTCATGAATTCTCTCTCTCGAAAGAATCCTCTTCTTGCTACAAAGACCACATTATCACTGGGTCTGTAGAAGATGTAACCAAATGATTTCTGTGGGTAGCCGATGAAAATACACCTTTCGCTTTGGGGTTCGAGCTTATCGTGAGTCTCGCGTCTCACGAAAGCCTCGCAACCCCAAATCTTGATGTGGTCTAGATTGGGAACTTTTCCAGTCCATACCTCGTGAGGTGTTTTGGCAACCTTCTTTGTAGGGACTAGATTAAGGATATGGGCGGCAGTCTCTAAGGCATAACCCCAAAATGAGATTGGTAGCGAAGCTCGACTCATCATGGAACGAACCATGTCCAACAAGGTCCGATTGCGCCTCTCAGCTACACCATTCAACTGTGGTGTCCTAGGAGGTGTCAATTGTGAGACAATCCCACATTCCTTAAGATAGTCAAGGAACTCAGTACTAAGATACTCACCACCACGATCGGATCGAAGCATCTTAATGTTCCTGCCCAACTGATTCTCCACTTCTTGCTTAAACTCTTTGAATTTCTCAAAGGTTTCTGACTTATGCTTGATTAGGTAGACATATCCGTATCTACTAAAATCATCAGTAAAAGTCACATAGAACCGATTAGCATCTCTTGTGGCGGTTCTGAAGGGTCCACACACATCCGTGTGTATGAGGTCCAACAAACCTTTGTTGGATAAGGTGTCTAAGTCCATAACTATTTCTGGTATGTACTTGACCCGACCCGGCATGGTCCATTTGGGTTGCATGGCACCATGCAATTGGATAAACTAAAATGAGAGAAATAACACTTATGGTTTATTAATATATTATATGTTCTAATATATTAATAATATTATTTAATTTGTTTGATCAAGAATTAATTTAGAATTAATTAAGTGATCAAAAGATAACTAATTAAATATATGGGTAGATTATGTAAATCTTCCATATCTTATATAGTGGGCTAAGAGGCTCCATGGATTATCAAGTTGGGTTCCACCCATAGGATGCTCCATGAATGCTTCATGGGAGTTACAAACCCATGGGTCATGGAAATGAAGAGTCATGACACATTAGGGTTTACATGGAGTAACCCTAGATGTGTCAACACTATATAAGAAACCCATTCTCCACCAAAATCGGCTACACATAAGAAACAAGAGGGCTAGAGCCGATTTTGCAAGTGTAAGATTCTCTCAAAGTTTACTCCTTTGCATTTGGTGTTGTGTGAAGCATTTGAGGCATCACACTTGGGGTGCTAGGCTCACAAGGTTTCAAGGATCATAATCAACAACAAGGTAAGTTATTCTATCTTTCATTCAAGTTAAAAATGTTCCCCATGTATGCTAGATAGGAATATAACCTTGGAATTCAACTTTGCATGATTATTAGACAAACATAGATCCAAGGTTATTAGGGTTGCATGTACACTTAGGAAGTGTTAGAATGCTCAAAACCCATCAGTGGTATCAGAGCCTAGATTCGTTTGTTGTTTTTTTTTGTGCAAACAGCTTGAAAAAAAATCGTTTTTCTGTTTTCTGCTCGTATGAAAGTTTGCACATTTGTTGCTGGAAATGGACTAGAAACATTACCCTAAACTGTTTTGATGTTTTAAAGCTTGTTTTAGATGGTGTAATGTTTATGCTAATCCATTTACAATGACAATTATTAAAATTACAAGTTTTTTTAAGTGTAATTTTTGATTCTTGAAAGTGTTCATATTCATGTTCTTGAACTTATGAAGATTAGATGATCATAGGAATTGTTTGTAACCTTCATGGTAGTTTAATTCATGATCATAATGTGTTTTAATGGAGTCCATAACTTGTCCTCAAGTTATGGAAAACCAAAAGTCTCACTTTTATTAAAGCCATTAAAAGAACACAAGAGTTATAAAAATGAAGAGTCTTCATTTTTATTACTCAATTAATTCATAAGTTATAAGAAATGAAAAGTTTTGGAAGTTTACAAAACTTGCCCTCAATTTTTGGAGCATGTAAAGTCTTGATTAAAACTTTAGTTCCAACCCTTAGAATTTTAAAAGTTAAAATTCAACCCTTATACTTTATAATATTATAAGTTACTAATATATATATGTATAACGTCAAGTTGTCTTACCGCTAGTACGCCTCATTCACGAAGCCGGTCTATAAGGGGGGTATAAGGTTGTTGCCTATAAAATGGCAACTTAATGGGTGTCCACTCTCACCCACCGCTTCCTTGATCGGTGGAGGGTCGTTAGCCGAACGGGTAAGACAAGGACTTATAAATTCTCATTAAAAGTATGATGAATATTATAAAGTAACTAAATGCTTTTATTAAATTCCCAATCTTAGTTACTTTAGGAAAATGTGAATAAGGTGCTAATCCATGAAATTACACTTTACACTTTGTTTAAGTCATTGGTGGAGCGTGTGTGGTTAACCGGCACACTAACTTGGACTTAACAAGGTAGGTAAAGGGTGACTTAATGTTTACCATAGCATCGGTGGAGCGTGTGTGGTTTAGCGGCACATCGATTGAGTGATAAACCTTGAGGGTACCAAGTGATTTGCATGGTTACTTCACACCTCGTTTTGTGATCCTCGGTATCCCAGTCACAAAACTTGGAGGGCACACTCGAGATTGAAACATGCCTTTGAAAAGTTCATTGAATCT
The DNA here is from genome assembly GCF_052849685.1 of Lactuca virosa. Lineage (NCBI taxonomy): Eukaryota > Viridiplantae > Streptophyta > Magnoliopsida > Asterales > Asteraceae > Lactuca > Lactuca virosa. The sequence goes on along the minus strand of NC_136427.1, from coordinate 113,526,683 downwards.
CAAAAGAATCTAGGAATTTCTAAGAACCAATTAAAAACCTAATATTTATATTTCGTTTTTCATGGTGGAAATCGGTGAATCGTCATTCACCTACCTTTCAAATATGTTATAGCTTGGATTACGGCATACCTGTTCTAAGTTATAATATATTGTGATTGGATCCTAGCCTTAATATTACATTTGGGTGTTTTATTAAGGACTCTCTTAATATCTAAACTAATCTTGTCCTCTTCTTTCAGATGTCTTCAAACAATGCTGCTTCTGGCTCTAATCCTAATGGCTCCTTTACCCTTATGAACTTGTGTGGGAAAGTCACTTTTGATGGATCCAACTTCAATGAATGGATCAGAAACATCAGGATGATTACCCGCTACGAGGACAAAGAATATGTCCTTGACAAGGAGCTTAAGGAGATTGATGAGACAACTGCAACTCCCCAGGAGATCGCTGACTTCCGGACACATGAAAGGGATGCTACAAAAGTAGCATGCATCATGTTGGCCACCATGACAGCGGAACTCCAAAAGTCCTATGAGGACTTCTACCCTTTTGAAATGCATCAAGATCTGATGGAAAGATACCATCAAAGTGCACGACAAGAGAGGTATGAAATCATATGCTCTATCATAACAACCATGATGAAGGACGGGGAATCCGTCACGAGCCACATGCAGAAAATGCAAAGGTATGTGGATCGGTTGCTGAAGCTTAATGTGAACTTCCCTGAGGAGCTTGCAATAGATATCATTTTGCACTCCTTACCATCGTGCTATGATAAATTCCGCATGACATATCACATGAATAAGGAGGAGGTCACACTCAGCAAACTTCAGGGACTCCTCAAGACCGCAGAAACAGGTCTTAAGGGTAAGTCGGTTGTTAACACTCCTACTCCAAACTCCGTCCCGGTTTTGGCAATCGGGAAAGGTAGAGGGAAGAAGAGGAAGAGCTCTTTGAAGGGTACCAAGGCTAGGATCCTTGATGGCTCTTCTTCAAGTGGAACCAAGAAAGGTTTTGTCACTCCTTCTTCTGACCCTAAAGAGGCTGAATGCTTCTATTGTCATGAAAAGTCACATTGGAAGCGGAACTGCCCAAAGTACCAGCAAGATGTGAAGGATGGGAAAGTTAAACCCAACCATGCAGGTATTTACACTATCTTATCTAATAACTCACCCCATTCTAACTCTTGGGTCCTTGATACCGGTTGTGGTATTCATATTTGTTCTGATTTGAAGGGACTAAGAAGAAGTGAGAATGTGGAGCATGGAAGAATAAACTTAATCATGGGGAATAGGAAAGCTTTACCTGTCACCAAGATTGGAGTTTATACTTTATCGCTAAGTAGTGGGTTTAGTTTAGATTTGAATAAATGTTGTTATTCACCAGAAATGGCAAGAAATATTATTTCCTTTCATGCATTGTATAAACAAGGTTTCACCTTTTCATTTGATAATGAAGTTGGTTCGATTAATGCTTTCTTTAATAATGTTCTTTATTTTAAAGCATTACCTTGTGATGGTGTGTATGAAACTGTATCTGTGGTTGATAACTTAGGAAATAATGTATTGTGTATTGATTCTGTTAATGATAATAACTTGGATAAAGCATCATTATGGCATTGTCGTCTTGGACATATAAGCAAGAAACGCATAGGCCAACTCCAAAAGGATGGAGTATTGGAGTCATTTGACCTAAAGTCAGATGATAGTTGCGAATCAGGCTTACTTGGAAAAATGACAAAGTCACCCTTCACAGGTTCTTGTGAGAGGGGTGAAGGTTTGTTGGATCTTATACACACGGATGTGTGTGGGCCCTTCAAACATGCCACAAGGGATGCTAATCGTTATTATTTGACTTTTACTGATGATTACAGTAGATATGGATATGTCTACTTAATCAAGCATAAGTCAGAGACTTTTGAGAGGTTTAAAGAGTTTAAACAGGAAGTCGAGAATCAATTGGGCAGGAACATTAAGATGCTTCGATCCGATCGAGGTGGTGAGTATCTTAGTTCAGAGTTCCTCGACTATCTTAGGGAATGTGGGATTGTCTCACAATTGACACCTCCCAGGACACCGTAGTTGAATGGTGTAGCTGAGAGGCGTAATCGAACCTTGTTGGATATGGTTCGTTCCATGATGAGTCGAGCTTCGCTACCAATCTCATTTTGGGGGTATGCCTTAGAGACTGCCGCCCATATCCTTAATCTAGTTCCCACAAAGAAAGTTGCCAAAACTCCTCATGAGATGTGGACTGGTAAAGTACCCAAACTAGACCACATTAAGATTTGGGGTTGCGAGGCTTTCGTGAGACGCGAGACTCATGATAAGCTCGAACCTCGAAGTGAGAGGTGTATTTTCATCGGCTACCCACAGAAATCCTTTGGTTACCTCTTCTACAGACCTAGTGAGAATGTGGTCTTTGTAGCTAGGAGGGCTTTCTTTCGAGAGAGAGAGTTCATAAGCGAAGGAGATAGTAGGAGGCAAGTTGACCTTGAAGAAATTCAAGAGTCAAGTGGTGAAGGAACTTCAAACCCTAGCACTCAACTTGAGGAGGAAACTTCTGTTGAGCCAATTGACAAGTCTGTACCTCTGAGGCGTTCCACAAGGGTTAGGAATGCACCTGAGCATTACTATGGATTCCATATTACTGCGGAAGGTGATACACTTATCAGTGATGAGACACTGACAGGTCTGGATGAACCTAACAGTTACGCGGAAGCCATGGCAGGCCCTGAGTCAGCCAAGTGGAAAGAGGCAATGGACAGCGAGATACAGTCCATGTGTGACAATCAAGTTTGGAACTTGGTTGAGAATGTACCAGGTCGTAAGACTGTAGGGTGCAAATGGATCTTCAAGAAGAAGACCGACATGGATGGTAATGTACACACTTATAAGGCACGACTGGTTGCAAAGGGTTTCTCACAAACTCCGGGAGTTGATTATGATGAGACCTTTTCTCCAGTCGCCAAGATTAAGTCTATTAGGGTTCTGTTAGCCATAGCCGCATTTCATGACTATGAAATATGGCAAATGGATGTCAAAACCGCTTTCCTTAATGGAAAGTTGGTTGAGGATGTTTACATGAGTCAGCCAGAGGGTTTTGTCAACACAGAGTACCCTAATAGAGTGTGGAAGCTTGAGAAATCCATTTATGGGTTAAAGCAAGCACCTCGCAGATGGAATCTTTGCTTTGATGAGAAAGTCAAGGAATTTGGCTTTTCTAGGAGTGAAGATGAATCTTGTGTATATGTCAAGGCTAGTGGGAGTATAGTTAGCTTTTTGGTATTGTATGTGGATGACATACTACTCATAGGAAATGACATCCCAACTCTGCAGGAAGTTAAGTCCTGGCTTGGGAAGTGTTTCTCTATGAAGGACCTAGGAGAAGCTGCCTATATTCTAGGGATAAGGATCTTGAGAGACGGAGTAAAAGACTAATTGGACTTAGTCAGAGTACTTACTTGGATAAGGTGTTGAAGAGATTCGGCATGCAGGACTCCAAGAAAGGAGAGTTACCCATCCAGAGTAATGCCAGATTGAGTAAGACACCAAGCCCTAGTACTGAGGCTGAGATAGCAGAAATGAGTCGAATACCTTATGCTTCGGCTGTAGGATCGATCATGTATGCTATGACGTGCACTCGACCTGATGTAGCCTTTGCTTTGAGCATGGTTAGCAGCTATCAGGGGAACCCTGGCAAGGCACACTGGACTGCGGTAAAGAATATCCTCAAGTACCTACGGAGGACTAAGGACTGGGTCCTTACCCTCGGTGGGAGTGAAGACTTGAGAGTTGTAGGGTATAGTGATGCTAGCTTTCAGACTGGTAGGGATAATTTCCGCTCTCAGTCAGGCTGGGTCTTTACCTTAAATGGAGGAGCAATTTCTTGGAAGAGTTCCAAGCAAGAGACAGTGGCTGATTCAACTTGCGAATCAGAGTATATAGCAGCTAGCGAGGCAGCAAAGGAGGCGATATGGCTGAAGAACTTCATTGGAGACCTTGGAGTTGTACCAGCTATTAAAGAGCCAATGGAAATTTTCTGTGATAGTGAAAGTGCAGTTGCCTTAGCCAAGGAACCAAGGGATCACGGGAGATCCAGACACATCGACAGAAAATACCATTTCATCAGACATCAAATAGAAGAAGGACTCCTCGTGGCGAAGAGGGTATCATCGGATGAGAATCCAGCAGATCCCCTCACGAAGGGACTGACTCGGGTTAAGCATCTCCAGCATGCTCGGAGCATAGGGCTGAAGGATGATATTAGATTTAGTAGTTAGATAACCTTGATATTTGTAAAGTGTAATTGACATTAGATGATGAATAAAAGGTGTTTTATTTATGAGTAAAGTGTTGCTATCTCTTGTCGATCGTTTACTATATTTCTTTTGCATGTTTTGACTTCCAGAATAATTATGTTTGGTATATCATATTATTCGAACCTCCACAGTCGGTCATATGTCGGAAGTAGGTATGAATCAAGACTGTCATGATTGGTTGCAGAGGTCTAAGTTGTTGGACATGGCTACAACACTCATGAGTGCTCATAAGTTCTGAGCATTGGACTCAACCCACGCTCACTGGAATCACTTCATGGAAATTATCTCGAGTGATCGTGAGACGGTAATATCATATAAGTCTTCAAACCTAGATATATGATTTGTTACTTATGAGTTGGTTATGCATTGATTGTACGAAAAACGCATTGGTAACTCGATGTTATAAAACGTGCTCTTGTGTATAATTCAATGAGTAGTAGAACAAACATATGAGTCGAAGTTTATCTGTTCCTTCTTGGATTAGAAGCTGATATCTGGGCCCCTCGATGATTTTGTTTTGACCTATGTACCGGGCCCGGTCAGAACTAAGTTGATGTGTTCAATTGAGTTCTATGTCAAACAAATCGGAAATCGGGAAACAAACTGCTGGACACAAAGTAAGACACTGTTCCATGTATTTGTCCGGCTGATATCTAGAACGGAGGATTATATGATCACTTATCTTAAATGGCGTATCATCATCTTCTCAGTTCCGAGAGACCTTGAAAGAGCTACGATTGTCGATCGGTTCCTGAAGTATTGCAGTTATAGTTATTAGACTTATCCAAGTGGGAGACTGTTGGATAAGGTGTCTAAGTCCATAACTATTTCTGGTATGTACTTGACCCGACCCGGCATGGTCCATTTGGGTTGCATGGCACCATGCAATTAGATAAACTAAAATAAGAGAAATAACACTTATGGTTTATTAATATATTATAAGTTCTAATATATTAATAATATTATTTAATTAGTTTGATCAAGAATTAATTTAGAATTAATTAAGTGATGAAAAGATAACTAATTAAATATATGGGTAGATTATGTAAATCTTCCATATCTTATATAGTGGGCTAAGAGGCTCCATGGATTATCAAGTTGGGTTCCACCCATAGGATGCTCCATGGATGCTCCATGGGAGTTACAAACCCATGGGTCATGGAAATGAAGAGTCATGACACATTAGGGTTTACATGGTGTAACCCTAGATGTGTCAACACTATATAAGAAACCCATTCTCCACCAAAATCGGCTACACATAAGAAACAAGAAGGCTAGAGCCGATTTTGCAAGTGCCAGTAAAAGGTGACTTTGTCATTTTACCAAGCAAACAAGATTCACAACTATCATTTGACTTTAGGTCAAATGACTCCAAGACTCCATCCTTTTGGAGTTGGCCTATGCGTTTCTTGCTTACATGTCCAAGACGACAATGCCATAAGGATGCTTTATCTAAGCTAGTGGAAGAGTTAATACACAATACATTATTTCCTAGATTATCTACAACAGATACAGTTTCATACACGCCATCACAAGGTAATGCTTTAAAATAAAGAACATTATTAAAGAAAGCATCAATACTACCATTATTATTATCAAAATAAAAGGTAAAACCTTGTTTATACAATGCATGAAAGGAAATAACATTTCTTGCCATTTTTGGCGAATAATAACATTTATTCAAATCTAATGTAAACCCACTATTTAGCACTAAGGAATAAACTCCTATCTTGGTGACAGGTGAAGCTTTCCTGTTTCCCATGATCAAGTTAATCTTTCCCTGCTCCACATTCTCACTTCTTTTTAGTCCCAGCAAATCACAACATATGTGAATACCACAACCTGTATCAAGGACCCAAGACTTAGAATGAGGTGAGTTATTAGACAATATAGTGTATATACCTGCATGGTTGGGTTTTACTTTCCCATCCTTCAAATCTTGCTGGTACTTTGGGCAGTTTCACTTCCAGTGCGACTTTTCATGGCAATAGAAGCATTCAGCCTTATTAGGGTTAGCAGAAGGAGTGACAAAACCTTTCTTGGTTTTGCTTGAAGAGGAGCCTTCAAGGGTCTTACCCTTGGTACCCTTAGAAGGGTTCTTTCTCTTCTTCCCTTTGCCATGACTGATTGCCAAGACATTGGCCGCAGTTGGAGTAGGAGTAGGAGTAGTAACAACCGACTTACCCTTTAGACCACTTTCGGCGGTCTTCAAGAGTCCTTGAAGTTTGCTGAGGGTGACTTCTTCCTTGTTCATTTGATATGTCATGCAGAATTGATCATAACACGATGGCAAGGAGTGCAAAATGATGTCTATTGCTAACTCCTCAGGGAAGTTCACATTCAGCTTCAGTAAACGGTCCACATACCTTTGCATTTTCTGCATGTGGCCCGTGATGGGTTCACCATCCTTCATTCGGGTTGTTATCATGGAGGACATCATTTCATATCGCTCTTGACGAGCACTTTGATGGTAGCGGTCCATCAAGTCCTGGTGCATCTCAAAAGGATAATAGTCCTCATAGGACTTTTGGAGCTCGGCTGTCATGGTGGCCATCATGATGCATGCCACTTTTGTAGCATCTCTTTCATGTACCTCATATTCAGCAAGCTCTTCAGGTGCATCTCAAACGGATAATAGTCCTCATAGAACATATTCCTTGTTCTCATACCGAGTGACCAATCTGATGTTTCTGATCCAATCTGTAAAGTTGGACCCATCAAAGATGACTCTCCCACAAAGATTCATGAGAGAGAAGGAGCTAGTAGGGTTTGATCCAGAAGCATTGTTATTGGAAGACATCTGAAAAGAAGAGGGAATAGATTAGATTAGATATAGAGATAGTCCTTAACAAAACACCCAAATGTAATATTAAGGCTAGGACCCAACACAATATTTTATAACTTAGAAGAGGGATGCCGTAATCTAAGCTATAAGATATTTGAAGGTAGGTGAATGATGATTCACCAATTTCCACCATGAAAAACGAAATATTTAATTAGGTTTTAATTGGTTTAGAAACTCCTAGATTCTTTGAGATTCATTGAACTTTCTTCAATGGCATGTTTCAATCTCGAGTGTGCCCTTCAAGTTTTGTGACTGGGATGCCGAGGATCACAAAACAAGGTGTGAAGTAACCATGCAAATTACTTGGTACCCTTAATGTATTACCCCTCAATCGATGTGCCGGTTAACCACACACGCTCCATCGATACTATGATAAACATTAAGTCACCCTTTACCTACATTGTTAAGTTCAAGTTAGTGTGCCGGTTAACCACACACGCTCCACTAACGACTTAAACAAAGTGTAAAGTGTAATTTCATGGATTAGCACCTTATTCACATTTTCCTAAAATAACTAAGATTGGGAATTCAATAAAGTTTAGTTACTTTAGTATTATCATTATACTTTTAATGAGAATTTATAAGTCCTTGTCCTACCCGTTCGGCTAACGACCCTCCACCGATCAAGGAAGCGGTGGGTGAGAGTGGACACCCATTAAGTTGCCATTTTATAGGCAACAGCCTTATACCCCCCTTATAGACCGGCTTTGTGAATGAGGCGTACTAGCGGTAAGACGACTTGATCTTATACATATATAAATATTATTAAACTTATAATATTATAAAGTATAAGGGTTGAATTTTAACTTTTAAAATTCTAGGGGTTGGAACTAAAGTTTTTAATATGACTTTACATGTTCCAAAACTTGAGGGCAAGTTTTGTAAACTTTCAAAACTTTTCATTTCTCATCACTTATGAGTTAATGGTTATTAAAAATGAAGACTCTTCATTTTTTGTAACCTATGTGTTCTTTTAATGGTTATTTATAAATGTGACTTTTGGTTATCCATAACTTAAGAACTAGTTATGGACTCCATTAAAACACATAAAGATCAAGAATTAATCTAATCAATTATTAGCACATAATTTCTATGATCTTCTAAACTCATATGTTTATGAATGTTCATATCAAAAATTTCAAGAATCGTAAGTTTTTTTTTTTTGCATCAAGTATCAAATAAACAAACCAGGCTCTGATACCACTGATGGGTTTTGAGCATTCTAACACTCCTATGGTGTACATGCAACCCTAGAAACCTTGGATCTATGTTTGACTAAGATACATGCAAATAATTATTTTTCCAAGGTTCTTATCCTAACTAGCATGGCATGGGGTACTTGAATCAAATAAAACTAGTAGAATTACTTACCTTGTAGTAGTAGTTGATTGCTTGGAGTTTGAGAGCCTAGCACCAATAATGTGGATGCCTCAAATGGAAGTCACAAATGACCACAAACTTGGAAATTTGAGAGAATAGTCACAAACTTCTTGAAATCGGCCCTCTTAGTTTACACACATCAACTAGTGCAATTTCAAGAACCAAAGCCTCCTTTATATAGTGTGGTGGATTAGGGTTACATCCATGTAAACCCTAATACCCATGTCTTTTCATTTCCATGAGATCCATGGGTTAAAGTTCCATGGAGTATCCATGGACTTTCCATGCAAGCCTAGCCCATTCTAAATAAGCATTAGCCCACACTATATAAATACAAGAGCCCATATTTAATTAATCATACTTTTGATCTCTAAATTAATTCTAAATTAATTATAGATCAATACTAATTAAATAATATGATTTTATATTAATATATTAGGACTGATAATATATTAATAAATCATAACTTATACTATTCTCAAACGATTATCCATAAATTGTTCGGGTGAAGTGCAACCCAAATGGACCATGCCGGGTCGGGTCAAGTACATACCAAATATAGTTATGGACTTAGACACTATATCCAACAGGCACATCATCTACCACGAGGGTATTTCGGTTGATCTAGCCAAGGTTGAGGCAGTGATGCGGTGGGAAGTACCGAATAACACATCTGAGATTCGGAGCTTCTTGGGTCTAGCGGGGTATTATCGGAGGTTCATCCAGGATTTCTCCAAGATCGTCGTGCCATTGACCCATTTGACCAAGAAGAATGTGACCTTCTGGTAGGGCCCGGACCATCAGTTAGCTTTCGAGACCTTGAGGCAGAAGTTATGCGAGGCCCCGATTCTAGTGCTACCGGAGGGGCTGGATGATTTGGTAGTTTATTGTGATGCATCGATCTTAGGGTTAGGGGCGGTACTGATGCAGAGGCGGCATGTGATTACTAACGCCTCGTGTAACATCCCAATTTTCAAGACCAAAAATTTCGTTTTTGATTAAGTAATTTATTAAAAACCATTTCTGAAAAACAACATCAATATCATATCAAAATCATAACCCATAAGTCAAATGTCATAAAAATATGTCTTAGAGTAATAATAATGTCAGAGTACAATCCCAATGTCATCATAGTGCGGAAATCAGGTGTGTGCGATGCGCTGCTACCGTGCCAGCTCCTTCCCCTTCACTGAAGAGGTACCTGAAAACAAAAGTGTAAACTATAACCATGAAGCTTAGTGATTTCCCCCATCATACCACAAACCCAACTATAAACATACTATCAGTCATATCTGGGTGCCCGACCTACCCTGCTAGGCATACCAGGGTGCCTAACCTACCCCTGTCAGACATACCAGGGTGTCCGACCTACCCCTCCGGTTTATCTCAACCGGTTACAAGGACTATTTCACCCCTACTACTATCGCATACTAACACAACATAATCATACTGTCTAGCATAGCTGAGTACTAAACTACCCGTTTGGCCCTATCGACCGGTAACCGGGGACTACTCCCCCTACTACTACCACTATCATATATAACATATCATACTAACACATAAACATAACAGGTAGTAGCAAAGCAGACAATTATCACAAAGACCATCATCTCAACTATAATCAACTACTAGTGGGTCGGCCTTGGTGCCTTAGACCCACTTCTACTGGAAGGTAACTCACCTCGTAAACTGCGTGTCGAATCTCGCGGAAACTAGTCTCTAACAGCTGCTCTGATGACTCCCAGCTATCATGATCACAATACATTCAATCAGAGTCTATAACACTACTTAGGGTAAAATGACCATTTTACCCCTTGGTCCAATTGGAACATTCATAATTCCCAAACCTAGCTTGTTAAGCCCAGTCCTCCTATGGCCCATCAAAGACTCCCTAAGGGTCCACTAATTGCCCAATTTTTTAATTGGGCCTTAACCCCCCAAATGGGCCCAAAAGTTCCAAGTCCAAATATAATAATTCCAAAGGGTTCAATCATGGCCCAATAGGCCTAATACTCTAGTTCCAGATTCCCAAGTCCAAAATCATACTTCACAGTGGGCCACGGGGCCCAAAAGTGCAGGCCCATTCTCTTAAGGCCCAAAAGCCCAAAACATCCATTCTGTATGCGTACGTGCGGCATACTTGGCACGTACGCCCAACGTACGTTGGCCTTGACCAAAACGGGGAGTTTGTCTGAGGATGACGGCGGTCTCTCCACTACTAGATATGATCAAGAAGGCTCAAGTGGTGGGTTTGAAGAAAGAGAACTAGAAGATAAAGCGGATTCGGGGGCAGTTTCCCTTATTTGTACGGGATGGTCGGGGGCTCTTGACACAGTGTGGCCGGGTGTGGGTACCGGTGACTGGGGGAGTGAGACATAAGATATTGGAGGAGGCACACATGTCCAAGTTCTCTATGAAGGGTTTTAAGCATTCTAACACTCCTATGGTGTACATGCAACCCTAGATTCCTTGGATCTATGTGTTCTCTATTATACATGCAACCTTTCAATTTTCCAATGCATCATCCTAAATAGCATATTATGGAGTATATTCACTACAAAAATCTAGTTAGATGACTTACCTTTGTTGTAGCTTTGAAACCTTAAGCCTTTAAGATCCTAGCACCCCAAGTTGGATGCCTCAAATGCTTCACACACCACCACTAACAATGGAGGACTTGAGAAGAGATTGTCTTGCACACACAAAATCGGCTATCCCTCTTGTATCTCACTTAGGTGCCGATTTTGGTAGCCATGAGGTTTCTTATATAGTGTGATCACAACTAGGGTTACACCATGCAAACCCTAATGAGAGAACAAAATAGATCTGATGCGCAGGGACAAGGTTTGAGAACTCAAACCTTGAGTGAATGCTTAAGATCAGTGTTTGCTTGCTAATAAATGTTCTAGTCAAGCCTGGAAAGACCAGTCAAGTCTTAGTTAATATATTCAACAAATGGTCAAGTCATAAATGAAGAATGAGATTAAATGATCAAGGTAAAGCTAATAAATGAAGAACACGAAGAATGTTTGAAAGAGATTTGAAATAACTTAATAAATGCCAAAAGTTTAGTGAATAATCTGTCATTTGACTTTGCATTGAAAGCTCCTATAAATAGGAGTGAAGGTTACATTGAATGAACTAGAATACTTACATAGGACCGGACAATAGAAATGTTTCTGACATTCTGATTGTCTAATATTACAAAAGACTAAGTCCTATGAAATGTCATATCAATACAAAGACAAAATTCAATAAATGTATGAAGACAAAATATAGTGACTCCGGATCAGCACCCATTCCGGACATGAGGATCATTCCAGAATGCCTTCACTTCAGCTTCTCATCTTCTTCTCTTCTGGTCCGGACAGATTCCATACTACTCTTCACATTTTGACTCCGGACTATTTTTGTTTCGGAACACACGTACTTCAGAATTCGAACTTAGGATTGGTAGAGGTTCACTTTCAGGTTCCAACAATCTCCCCCTAAGTGAACTTAGCAATCCAGTCAATTATACTGCTTCTTCCTTGATGAAGGTATAGGCTCGAAACAACCATTCTCTGACTTCAATGTACCAGGTCAGTTGACTTACAAACTTTTCTTTGACCTGTTCCGGAGCTTTAGACTTTGATGCGTGAGAGATGAACTTCTGAAGTGCTTTGGTTGGGACTAGGTGTTTGTCAAGGACACGGAAAAAGTCCTTCTTGTTTGTCTTCCTGGTAGTGTAGACAAACCCTAGAACCGGGTCATCGATTGGACCATCTTCAAGCAGTTCAGCTTCCGGAGGAACAAAGGTGATCTTCGCAACAAAGTCTTCAGTTCCGTAGAGATGAGCCAGCTCATAGTCGCATCTGCAAAATTCCGCGACGTAATCCTTGAGGAAGCTTAGAGCAGCATGAAAAACACCCATGTTGATATCGTTGTTTTTCATTCCTCAAAAGTGAGCAGCTAAAGTCAGAATATCGTTCAGATTCATTGAAGGGAAGTCCGCATCAGTAATGGTTCGGTAGGTTGGCTTGTTCCGGAAGACGTGAAATCGAAATAGTGGGCAGTTGAGTTCGAATTTCACTAGAATTTTCCTTGCAAATCCATGGACTTTGGTAATTCTTTTTCTAGTCCATACTTCCTTAAACGGTTGAACATTCTTGGAGTAGAATGTTTCAACCCTTTCTCGTTCCGTCCGAAGGATCACTTCCGGATCATTATTTGGGTGAAGAGGAGCAAACTTGATGTAGTATTTGCTGTATGGAGAGAGAGGAAGATCAAGCTGTTCGGAATCGTTGGTGGGAACATCGTAATACATGTAAGGAACGATTTCATGATCACGGAGAATGCCTTCACGGCAAAGAGGAGATATCCCACGCATCGGATCAGGATTGTCCTTAAGAGCTTGGATCTGGATGTTGTCCTCCAGTGCCTTGTTGATTTCCTCCTAAGACCATCCTTGTTTTTGCTTGAGAGGATGTCCGGAGTGGAAGTCTTGTTCAGCAGTCATTGGCATTTTTCCTTTGTCTCTTTTCAGTGCGACCATGATGATCTGCATGTTTTCATCCACAACAAATTTCGAAGTGGGATTCAGAAGAGGATCTTTCGGAATGTCATCGGGGATCCGGAGTGGAGAACCTTGGTCTATGGCAGCAATTTTTGGAGCCGAAATAGGTGGGAGCATAGAAGGTGTGGCTCGGAAGGCTTGAGCTGTGAGGAATGATTTGGATTTGGCCATTTGAATTGCCCTTTGAAGAACGTCTTGTAAAGAGGATGGCCAAGAGGCTGCAGACCATATCCTCTTCTCTTCCTCTGTCAACACCTTTGGGAATAGCTTCTTCGGAGCCTCGAGACCAAGAACTCCTTTGGTGACATATTTTTCTTCATCACTGTCTTCTTCATCATCAGAGGAGTTTCCTAGAAGTCCGGACACAACGTGGACTTCATCATCGGAATTCAAGTATTCATGAGAATCATTTTCATCCTGGAGTGTGAACTCCGAGGCAGGCTTCCATGTTTGGCTTGGACCTTCTCCCTCTTGCATCGGTGAACCTCCGGACCGGTGCAAGCATCAGTGACTCCTTCATGCCATCGAATTTTTCAAACACCTTTTGAAGACCAGTGTTGAGTTGTTTGGTGAGAGCATCATATGCTTTGGAAGTGGGTGCTTGAGCATCAAGATGATCGAACAGATGCCCCAGGACAGCTAACATCTCATCAAACTTTCGATTCGGAACATCAACAATGTTCCAAGTGGATCGAATCAGCTTGATGAGGACTTGTTGAATGATGACTTTCATCTCGTCCTTCTTCTTGATCTCCTTATCCAATCTTTAGATTTGTTTCTCATAACGCACATGGGTATGCTTAATAAGATCGTTGGTAGCAGACACCAAGTCGTCATGGACTTTGAGCATAGAGGTATGTGTGTCGAGATAGTGTTCAACCGAAGCATCATATTTAGCTTCAACTGAATGCTTGAGCCATATAGAGATCAGTTGATCTAGTTGAGCTTCTCGTTCAGCAACTGAAGGTCCGGACTGATGTGAGAGAGACTGAAGGATGGCATCGAGTTTGGAATCAAGTCCGGAAACCTTTTGATCCATTTTTGTGTTGAGCTCTGTTACGAATGTTTCGATTGAGGAGACCTTCTTCATAGTGTCTGACACATTGGTTTGAATTTCGAGAAGAGCAAAAGGATCAATGTAATCACCAGCTTAGGATTCGGAGTCAGAATCTGAGTGTTGCGGCTTAGCTTGACAAGATGAAGGATTTGTGGATGGACCAGGCTTAGTGGTGGCATCATCTTCATGTAGCTTGGAGTTGGATCCACCATCCGAAGTGGTTGAAGAAGATGATCCAAAGTCAAAAGCAGACTTGTAGGTTGATGGCTTGGATTGAAGGCGGATGGACGACATGAAGTTAGGGTCCGGAACAGATTTGCCTTCATCGGTGAGCATTATTTCTTCGGAGAGTTCTTTATCCAGATCAGTTTGGAATACGTTGGTGTAAGTGGTGATTGGTGGTTGTTCCGAAGCGAACTCTCTATCAGCATCATCATCTGTAGGAGGAACATACGGAAGATTGCTTTGAAGAGCTCTGTTGTACATTGAAGTAAGAGTGGCCTCCACTTGAGCTCTTGTCAGATCCGAACGTCTGGAAACAGCCCTGTTTACATAATCTTGCTATTTGGGATCGTTAGCACCTGGTCGTCCCGTACACCTTCCGGGTATCAGACCAGTTGAGGCATCCGAATTCGGAGGGACTGCTCCAGCTCCGGAATGCTTAGGGTATGGAATAGGGGTTCCGGAGTGTGTACGTGTGTGAGAAACGAGAGGGTTATCAAATGTGATTTGTGGATGTGTTCCAGGGGGTGCAAGGAACTATGGTCAACACCGGGATCACCTTTTTGGGAAGGTGAGGGTGGATTATATGGAGACTCCCCGTGTGTGTGTGCATGTGATGTTGAAACATTAAGGGGTACCTCAGATGAGTGGGTAGGAGGGGTGTTCGGACGGCCATAGTCATCATGAATGTCATGAGCATCTTCCTTTGGAGAGGAAGAGTCGACTTTGGTTCTTTTTTTGAGGCTTTGGCTTTGAGGGAGAATTATTTCGTTTGGCAGATCTCTTAATCTTTGATCCGGACATGGTATGTTTGGCCTTTTCCGAAACAGGATCAACGGAGACTGGGGGCAGGTTGTGTTGGGTCAAACACAACCGAAGTCTCCAAATAATTTTTCAAATAAATGGATTCGAAAGGTATTGAGGCCAACATATGGTCCAGGAGTCGTCTAACCGGACCAAAGGAGGATTGGTCCTGAATTCTATAAGCTTTGACAACTTTAAAGGAGACACATACCTCCGGAGGAATCACGAAAACATGAAGTGGTTCGGAAAGATCCTTGAAGAGTTGTTGAATCGTCAGTGCCCAGAACCTAGGGCTTGAAATTTCGTTATCCTTCCTCTTGATGGTAAACTTGGAGAAGTCTTTCCATAGAACCTCCGGAAGATCAATTGCATTTGTGCATCTGGAAAAGATGCTATAAACCACATGTGGCCAGTCCTTGCTGAGAGTGTCCATACCGCCGTGCTTGCCGGACAGCCCTCGAATGATGAAGTTCATCAACACTGTCCATAGTCCAGAGATGGCTAATTTCTTGAAGTCTTTAGCCCTGTAGTCTTGATTGTAGCCAATGTGATTCAGGAATGTTTGAAACTCTTCAGTGGTAGGCTCTTGAACTCTAAAACCCTTGGGGTTTTCTTTACACCGATTGCTTTGAGAAAAGTGGACTTGAAGATAGGCACAATCCTGTCACCGATGATCTTAGTATGCAACACACCGTCATCAAGTTTAATGCTGGTGAATGCTCTGTGAAGATGATGAAGTGGAAGAGGTGGTTCGGGAACTTTAGTGAGAGGAACAGATATTGGATGATTTGCTATGAACTCGATCATAACACGAACAGATTCATCGTAATCTTCAGGATTTAGGGAAAACAGTTGCGTCGTGTCTCTGAGAAACGGTTCAGGGGATGTTGATGATGATGAACCTTTTGATCGTTTCTTCTTTGCAATGGACTTCTTGGGAGTTGAGGCGGTTGGAGCAGGTTTCTGTGGTGAAGATTGGGAAGCCATTGTTGCAGAGTGATGAGTGCTTGATAAACACGAAGAACACAGTGAGAATTTAAGGGTTTGGAAGGTTTGGGTGCGTAAAGATGTAATAGGGGATTTTAATGGGTATATATAGGTAAGGGAAATGGGTCCGATCAGTGAGGGTAATGATGAGGGTCCGAATGTGAAATGGGTTGGATTAAATGAATAACTGCTTTTGGGGGTTGAGGTGACCTGGGAAGGGAAAGGTTAGGTTGTTTGTAGCTTGAAATGGAAAACCCTAAACAGCGATTCGATGGTTGCTTTATGGAGGCGTGCAATCGTGGCACGATATCTGAGGAATATAGGATAAGGATCCTCTTAAAAGTAACCGTTGCAAAAAACACGTTTCACCTTATAAACCTTTGGAATTCCGGATGAGCGGTTCCGGACAGTGTATGATCCGGAGGATAAGGAGTTGTGCGCCGGAACATGGTTGTTTTGAAAAAATGGTCCGGAATAGGAGATAATCCGGAGAGAGTTTTGATTCCGGAGTCAAAAATACAGTACCTTTCCGGAGTGGAATTCCGGGATGCCATTATGAAGCATTTTTCGAGATGAAAATCCGAGCACTATGGCAATGTGGACTTTGATACAAATAATCAGGATGAACTGTACAACTTACAACTCAAGTGATGGTCAGAAATAAAGACAAGTAAAATGATCCTATGTATTCCGAGAGAAAGTAGTTCCGAGATGAAAAAAAAGGTTTTAAGATCGGAACTAATTTTCTTTCGAATACGTCTATCAAAGAGAACAAGTCTCTTGAAAGAACTGAGGATCTGGTATCATCATACCCATCTTGTTCAGAAAACCATTTTCGTCTAATGCCTTAGTAAAGACATCAGCAATCTCATCGTCAGATGGAACAAAAATGAGTTCAATGTAACCATTTAGAACATGATCTTTTATGAAACGGTACCTTATATAAATGTGCTTAGTCATTGAGTGTTGAATTGGATTGTGGGAAATCGCAATGTCACTTTGAGAATCACAATAGATAGGAATGCGTTGAAAGCAGTAACCATAATCCAAGAGTTGAGATTTCATCCACAGAACCTGAGATGTATAGCTGGCAGCAACGATGTATTCGGCTTTGGCTGTAGAGAGTGCAATGCAGTTTTGTTTCTTGGATGACAAAGTGACCAAACGACCACCTTAGAATTGACAGCCACCTGAAGTGCATTTTCTATCAAGTTGAAGACCACCATAGTTTGAATCTGAATAGGCTTGAAGTAGGAAGCTCTCGTTTGCTGGGTACCAGATTCCGAGACTCTTTGTACCTTTAAGGTATCGGAAAATTTGTTTCACAGCCAAGAGATGAGACATCTTTGGGTTGACTTGAAATCTGGCACACAAACATGTGGAAAACATGATATCTGGACGACTTGTTGTGAGATAGAGCAAGGATCCAATCATTCCGCGGTACTTCTTTTCATCAACTGAAACACCTGAAGGGTCGGCAAAGATCTTGTGTCCGAAGCCCATTGGTACCTTGGCTGAGGCACAGGTGTCCATCGAGTATTTTTTGAAGAGTTCCGCAATGTACTTCTCTTGGTGAATGAAGATTCCTCTGTTAGCTTCAACTGCTCATTTGGAATCGATTGATCATTAGTTTAGCAAAGTCAGCAACCATAGATGAATCTGTAGATCCAAAAATGATATCATCCACATAAATTTGAACCAGCATGAGATGCTTTCCATTTGATCTTCGGAACATGGTAGGATCTAGAATTCCTCTTTGGAAACTGGAGAGCTTGAGAAAATCAGTGAGAGTCTCGTACCATGCCCGAGGAGCCTGCTTGAGTCCGTAGACTGCCTTTCGGAGTGTGTAACAGTAGTTTGGAAAGGAGAGATTAACAAAACCGGGGGGCTGTTGAAGGTATACTTCAGTGTCGAGGTCACCATTAAGAAAAGCGCTCTTAACATCCATTTGGTAAACTTTGAAGCCTTTGTGACCAACATAAGCAAGAAAGATTCTAATGGCTTCAAGACGTGCATCAGGAGCAAAGGTCTCATCATAGTCGAGCCCTTCAATTTGTGTAAATCCTCTTGCCACCAATCTTGCTTTATTTAGAATAATAACTCCTACGTCATCTAGCTTGTTGCGAAATACCCATCTCGTACCGACAATGGGATGATTCTGAGGAGGAGGCACGAGAGTCCAAACTTCATTTCGGTCAAATTCTGCCAGTTCTTCTTGCATGGCTGTAATCAAGTCAGCATGCTCTAATGCTTCCTTGATGGATTTTGGTTCAACCATGGATATAAATGCTGAGAAATGACATTCATTTTGGATACTTGTAGCAGAAGGAGTGTGTACACCAGCACTAGGATTTCCGATTACTTGGTTCGGATGATGATCCTTTGTCCAGACGTGTAACCTTGGGACTTCTTGTGCAGCCGTCGATCCGATATCAACAGTGGAATTGATTTGCTCCCCTTGAATGGTTTGAATGTGAGGATGATGCTCCCCCTGAACTTCTGAACCAGAGAGATTGACATCATCATCAGAAGGGAACTCAAAGAAATTTTCATTTTCATCAACGTTGATAGGATTGGAGTCATCGAAATCAGCAGCTGCATCTTTGAAGCCATCCACATTTGATTCAAGAGAGGGATGAGCATTCCCCCCCTCAACCTGAGAAGGTTGAAATGGTTCGGAATCAAAGGGAGGGAGGCTTGGGATCGGACCAGAGACGTTTTGCGAGACAGGGGCTTCCGAAGGAGCGATTGGATTGGGAGTTGGCCTTGTTCGAGATTCCGAATCAAGGGCTGTTTCGGAAGGTCCAAAGAGAGTTTCAAAGTCGACTTCAAGAATTGTTTGGGGGTTCGGACATCCTGGAGGAGGAGCATCGGACTCCATAATGTGAGTTGTAATATGGGTTGGGCCAGAATTCCGAACGGAGTTGTCATCGAAAGTAACATCAAAGCTTTCTTCCAGAACACGAGTTCTCCGGTTAAGAACTCTGTAAGCTTTTGATTTTGAGGAGTAACCAAGGAAGATGGCTTCATCAGCTTTAGGTTGAAACTTGGTAAGCTGATCATGGTTGTTCTTGATGAAGCACCTGCATCCGAAAACATGCAAAAACAAGATTGTTGACTTCCGACCATTCATTGCTTTGCACGGTGTCATGTTGAGGCATCGATTGATGATACTTCGATTTTAAGTGAAACAGGCAGTAGATACGGCTTCAGCCCAAAGGTAGAGTGGTAGATTTGCGAAGTTCAACATGGATCGAGCAGCATCAACGAGAGTTCTATTGCGTATTTCGACTACACCATTCTGTTGTGGAGTATAAGGAGCTGAGAAGTTGTTGTCGATTCCTTTTTCTATGAAGAATTTCTCAATGGTAGAATTAGTCAATTCCGATCCATTGTCACTTCGGACTCTCCTAACAGGGAGTTTGATAAGAACTTCTATTCCTTTGATAAAATTGATGACATCTGAGGCTGTTTCGGATTTCAGCCTTAGGAAGAAGACCCAAGTGAACCTTGTAAAATCATCAACAATCACAAGAATGTATTTCTTATGATGAAGACTTTCTACAGTGGATGGTCCACAAAGATCAATGTGTAGAAGCTCCAATGGTTCCAAAATGGATTTTTCGATGATAACAGGATGACCCTTCTTCGATTGCTTACCACACTCACAAAAAGCACACAAATGATCATTTTCAAATTTGAGAAGAGGTAAACCTCTCACCATTTCACCGAATACAAGATCATTCATGTACCGAAAGTTTAGATGAGCAAGCCTTCGGTGCCATAACCAACCGACGTCAGGAACAGCTTTGGTGAGAAAGCAGAGTTGCGGTTTGCCAATAATCATGTTGATGTCGAGCGGGTACATGTTCTTGTTGCGAAGCGACTTGATTAAACACTCTTTTCGGTCTTCAGTCATTACATAGCTGCACTTTTTGCAAAATTCCACACGTCGATTTGAATCAGTGAGCTGAGCAACACTTATCAAATTATGTTTCATATCAGCTACATAAGCCACATTTGAGATAGAGAAGTTTCCATTTGTGAGAATTCCATAACCACGAATCTGGGAGTTGGAGTTGTTGACATATGTCACGTAACCAGCGTTTATAGAAAGCTTTAGATCTCACAGAAAGTCTTTCTACCCCGTCATGTGCATGGAACAAGCACTATCAATATAACATATTGTTTCTTGCTCCGAAGCACAAAGTGCCTGCAAAATTAGTGAGTAATGGAGTTTTTAGGCTCCGAATTAGACTTTGGGACGTAGGCACAGGCTTTGGATTTTGATTGTGTCTTAGGAACAACTTTGTGTTTCTGGGTGGTATTTTTTGAATTCTTTGGAAACAGACAGAAGGTTAATGTCTTTTCATCTATCCAGTAGTCATATTCAATGACTTGAGGGTTGCAAACAGTCTTCTTCGGACCTTTGACTTCCGGAGCGTTGGAAACAGTTGTAACCTCCGGAATTGTTGTTTCATTAATGAGAGATTTGACTTTCCACACAAGATTTTTCTTTGAAGATTTTGAAAAATTTGTTTTCTTTGCATTTGTGGATTTGCTTGATGACACATTAGTTTTTGAAAGATTGGGTTTAAAAATTGTGCCATCAAATTTAGCAATAAAAACAGATGAAACAGTCCGAGGAGAAGTGTTTTGGACAGTCATGGCATTCATACGAGACTTAGGCTGAGTAGAACTGACTACTTTCTTGGGTTCTACATGACAGATAGATTCAGAAGGTCTTTTTAGTATCTTAGTGGGAGTAAAGTAGTTTCGACTGTGGGTCGATGCATGAGAATTCCGGGATACACTCTTTTTGGAGTTTTCAATGAACCTGGAATTTTGTCTAGTCTTAACTTCCTTTTTATGTGCATTTAGAGCTTCTACTTTGGGATCTACAATATCCTTCCTATTCAGAATTGGTTTTCTCTTAGGGTGAGATGAGGATTTTGAAGTTTGTCCTATGGATGGATTACTAAACTCAGGATTAATGGGAACCAATTTCGTTTTTGAGACGACTAAGGAATCCGATTCGCAAGAATCAGAGGAGACACAACTTGAATTTTCAACTTTATCATCTAAGACTGCCCATACAAACTCAGAGGTAACAGTTTCAGTTGTCACCAGAATGATTTCTTCAACCACACAGTTGTTCGGATGATTACTCTTAGGAACATAATCTACGCAATTTGAAAGACTATGATGAAATTTCGTGGTCTGATTCAGGTCCAGGTTTATCAGAGGCGGAAATGGCATGGAATCAAGACACTTGACAACAATTGGTTGGAACTCGGGAATTAGGGACTCAAAATGGTATGTGGTCTCAGGAAGTGGTGACAAGGGAGAAACAGGGGTGTCTGAATGTTTGATGTTCGGAACCTCTCCCATGAATGTCAAATTTTGCAATTCCTTCAAGGGACGAGCAATTGGTTTCGGAAACTCGCTTCCGAGACCAGGTGCTTTAGACCATGGATGACAAAAATTATGAGTCATCTGAATGTCCGCTTCAAGCATGTCTATTGAATTATGCAAAGCATCTATCTTAGCATTGAGACGTTTGTTATCAGAAATCAAAACATTTCGTTCAGAATAGGCATCGTTTGATATTACAAGTTCACGCTCTAAAGACTCGATTTTCAATTTTTTATCCTCGAAACGTAACCTAAGACGATTTAACTCACACTCTTTCTCACTCGCGTCTATGGCAGACTCATAGGCTTTATAGATGGTGCTCATATCTGTTTGAATCTGGGTTAGATAAGGTTCACATAGAGACAAGTCAAAATTATTATCAGAGATCATAGATTTTACCTGTTGAACGATGCTTCGACTAGGTGGATCGTTGGTGGCCATGTAGCAATAGTGAGGTTCAGCAACATCATCTTGATCTTCTGACCCAGATGACCAATACCCTTCATCACATTCAACAGTTTGTCTTGCCATCAAACACATATTCCTTTCAGTTGCCATGTCATCATCATCCCTGGATGACCAATATCCTTCAACATCTCTCGAAACCGTGGTTACAAAGGCTTTTTCGCTTTCAGCCATCTCTTGGGCTTTTCGGACGTAGTAAGCACAATCCTTGATTTTTGGTTTCTGCGGAGCATCAGCCAGGCAATCTTTAGCAAAATGGTTTGCATATCCACACTTATGACACACAATTTTTGGTTTGTCTAATTTGGAACTCTGTGAAGGTTCCGGAGTAGATTTTGGCTTAGTGATGTTCGGTTTGTATGCGGGAGGATTTTCCAAAGTTGGTTTAGGTTCCGGAGCTGAGTATGGTTGAGGATTGTTATGGTGAGGAGCATGGAATCGGTTTTGGTATGGTTTGTAAGAGGGATTGAAAGGACGTTTGTATTTCATTGAGAGTAGAGCAAACTCCTGTTGGAACCGGAGTTCAGATTCCATGGCTTCGGAATCATCAACATGATAGATTTGTGTGGGTAAGATGGGTGCAGATTATTGAACAGATGGAACAATGGGTTTGAAAGGATCCGAAGTAGATAAGTTCGGAATGGTTGGTTCGAAAGAACTGACAAGGGCAAGAGGACCTCCGGAGAGTTCCCTTATAGTTTGAGAAACATTAGACTCGTGTCCTTGAAGTTCATCAAAAAGTTAATAGAGCTTTAACTTTTTCAAGGAACCATTGCTTTAGAGACAGGATTTCACATTTCCCCATCCTTTGCCGAGACTATTTATGAATTTGAGATTGTACTCCAAAGGAGTTCGGACAATCCCATGAGCAGTCATATTGTTGACCATGATTCGGTAACGATTGGAGGTTGAGGCCACTGATTCACCAGGAGTGGTAGTGAAGGTATTGAAGTCGTTGGCAACTGAGGTGAGGCGCTTGTCTTTCATATTTTCCGAACCTTCAATCAGGTCCTGAAGAGTGTCCCAAATCTCTTTGGCTTATTTGCACAACTTGATGTGCTCGAAGAGTGAAGGAGGAACACCAAACACCATTTCTGAGAAAGCAACTTTATCAGCATGCAGTTTCTCAATATCATCTGCAGTTAGAGGAGCTGGACGAGTATCATCTTGACCCATAAGCTGAGCAGCAACATCTCTCACAACTATTCTCACAGGAACATGAGGACCTTCTTTGACGGATCTCCAGATTTCTTCACCTTTATCTTTGGACAGTAAAAATCTTTCCATTCTAACTTTCCAGTGATCATATTCTTCCACAACTAGTAATGGGGCACGTGTAGGGCCACCCACACTATTTGCGATTTGCATTGAAATCACTTGCTGAGGATTAGAAGCAGCCATTGAAGTTAAGATATCTTCAAGCTAAAGTGGTATATAGAAGAACTTTTATCCTTATCACAGAAATAGTTGAAATACCAAGGTAATTTCAAACCAACTATAATCTGATCTTATGGATTCAAAGGACAACCACTCAAGCTCTGATACCAATTGAGAGAACAAAATAGATCTGATGCGCAGGGACAAGGTTTGAGAACTCAAACCTTGAGTGAATGCTTAAGATCAATGCCTGCTTGCTAATAAATGTTCTAGTCAAGCCTGGAAAGACCAATCAAGTCTTAGTTAATATATTCAACAAATGATCAAGTCATAAATGAAGAATGAGAATAAATGATCAAGGCAAAGCTAATAAATGAAGAACACGAAGAATGTTTGAAAGAGATTTGAAATAACTTAATAAATGCTAAAAGTTGAGTGAATAATCTGTCATTTGACTTTGCATTGAAAGCTCCTATAAATAGGGGTGAAGGTTACATTGAATGAACTAGAATACTTACATAGGATCGGACAATAGAAATGTTTCTGACATTCTGATTGTCTAATATTACAAAAGACTAAGTCCTATGAAATTTCATATCAATACAAAGACAAAATTCAATAAATGTATGAAGACAAAATATAGTGACTCCGGATCAGCACCCATTCCGGACATGAGGATCATTCTGGAATGCCTTCACTTCAACTTCTCATCTTCTTCTCTTCTGGTTCGGACAGATTCTGGACCACTCTTCACATTTTGACCCCGGAACATTTTTGTTTCAGAACACATGTACTTCGGAATTCGAACTTAGGATTGCTAGAGGTTCACTTTCAGGTTCCAACACCTAATGTGCATGACTTTCCACATTCCTTAGGATCCATGGGTTTTAACCTCCATGGAGTATCCATGGGTCACCACATGGGTTAAGCCCAACATAAAGAACTATGGATCATAAGCTCACTTTATAAGTATGAATGATTTACACAATCAATCCCCATATATTTAATTAGTCTCTTTTGATCACAAAATTAATTCCAAATTAATTCTTGATCAATACTAATTAAATAATATGATTTCATATTAATATAATATATTAATAAATCATAAATATCCTCTTCTCAAAAGTCCATCCTTCAAATTGTTATGGTGTCATGCAACCGAAATGGACCATGCTACTCTCAGGTCAAGGACATACCAATTATAGTTATGGGCTTAGACACTAAATCCAACAGTCTCCCACTTGGATAAGTCTAATAACTATAACTGCAAGTACGACTTAAAACACCGACTAGCAATCGTAGCTCTTAAAAGCCTATGTCGAACTGAGACGCTCCATTTTAGATAAGTGATCATATAATCCTATGTTCTCAAGATATCAGTCGGACAAATACATGGAACAATGTCATGTTTATTGTCCAGCAGTCTGTTTACCGATTTCCGATTTGTTTGACATAGAACTTAATCGAACACATCAATTTAGTTCTGACCTGGCCCGACACATAAGTCAAAACAAAATCATCGAGGGGCCCAAGATATCGCTTTTAATCCTCCAAGGACTAAAAGTAACATATAAACTTCGACTCATATGCTTGTACTAACTACTCGTCAAATTGTACACAACAGCATGTTTTATAGCATCAAGTTACTGAAGCGGTTTCGTACTATCAATACACAACCAACTCATATCTCTTGGTTTGAAGACTTATATGATATTATCGTCTCACGATCACTTGAGATAAATTTCATGAAATGATACTAGTGAGCATGGGTTTAATCCAATACTCAGACCTTATGAGCACTCATGAATGCTGCAGCAAACTTTGCTATGTCTAATACAATTCAGAAAAATCTACAAGCCAAATTAATGACAATCTTGATTCAATACCTACTTCCAAAGTATGATCGACTGTGGATAGTTTGAATAATATATAATTATTCGGGAAGTCAAAACATGCAAAGTGAAACAATAGTAAATGATTGACATAAGACAGTACCATACTAGTAAATAAAAAGCACCTTTTATTTAAACATCAAATGTCAATTACATCTCAACTATTACAAGTTTCGAAAGCTATCTAATCATTAAAACTAATATCGTCCTTCAGCCTGATGCGCCTCGCGTGTTGTAAGTGCTTAACCCTACTCACTCCCTTCGTGAGGGGGTCTGTTGGGTTCTCCTCTGATACCCTCTTTGTTACGAGGAGTCCTTCTTCTATTCGATGTCTTATGATGTGATATTTTCTGTTGTTGTGCCTGGATCTGCCATGAACCCTTGGTTCCTTGGCTAAGGCAACTGCACTTTCGCTGTCACAGAAAATCTCCATAGGCTCCTTTATAGCTGGTACAACTCCAAGGTCTCCGATGAAGATCTTCAGCCATATTGACTCCTTCGCCGCCTCGCTTGCTGCTATGTACTCTGATTCGTAAGTTGAATTAGCCACTATCTCCTGCT
This sequence comes from Lactuca virosa, assembly GCF_052849685.1. Taxonomy (NCBI): domain Eukaryota; kingdom Viridiplantae; phylum Streptophyta; class Magnoliopsida; order Asterales; family Asteraceae; genus Lactuca; species Lactuca virosa. The sequence goes on along the minus strand of NC_136427.1, from coordinate 113,500,802 downwards.
TGGAACTTTTCCAAGTTATTGCTCCTCCATTCAGGGTAAAGACCCAGCCCGAATGAGAGCGGAAATTATCCTTCTCGGTCTGAAAGCTGGCGTCACTATGCCCCACCACTCTCAAGTCATCACTCCCACCGAGGGTGAGGACCCAATCCTTAGTCATGCGCGGGTACTTGAGAATGTTCTTAACCGCAGTCCAGTGAGCCTTACCACAATTCACTTGATATCTGCTGACCATGCTCAAAGCAAAGGCCACATCAGGGAGGGTACAAGTCATAGCATACATCATCGAGCCAACAGCGGAAGCATATGGTATTCGACTCATCTCAGCTATCCCAGCCTCTGTACTCGGACTCTGAGCTTTACTCAGTTTAGCATTACTCTGGATTGGTAAGTCACCTTTCTTGGAATCCTGCATGCTGAATCTTTTCAGCACCTTATCCAAGTAGGTACTCTGACTAAGTCCAATTAGTCTTTTACTCCTGTCTCACACTATCCTTATCCCCAGAATATAGGCAGCTTCTCCAAGGTCCTTCATAGCGAAATACTTCCCAAGCCAGGACTTAACCTCCTGCAAGGTTGGGATGTCATTTCCTATGAGTAGTATGTCATCCACATACAACACCAGAAAGCTAACTATGCTCCCACTAGCCTTGAGATATACACAGGACTCATCCTCGCTTCTCGAAAAGCCAAACTCTTTGACTTTCTCATCGAAACAAAGATTCCATCTGCGAAATGCTTGTTCCAATCCATAAACGGATTTCTCAAGCTTATACACTCTATTAGGGTACTTTGCATCGACAAAACCCTCTAGCCGACCCATGTAAACATCCTCAGCCAACTTTTCATTAAGGAAAGCGGTTTTGACATCCATTTTCCATATTCATAATCATGAAATGCAGCTATGGCTAACATAGCCCTAATAGACTTAATCTTCGCTACTGGTGAGAAGGTCGCGTCTTATAAGTGTGTACATTTCCATCCATGTCGGTCTTCTTCTTGAAGATCCATTTGCACCCGACTGTCTTACGACCCGGTACATTGTCAACCAAGTTCCAAACTTGATTGTCATACATGGACTAAATCTCGCTATCCATCGCCTCTTTCCATTTAGCAGACTCGGGGCCTGCCATGGCTTCCTTGTAGTTGTTAGGTTCATCCAAATTTATCAGTGTGTTGTCACTGATAAATGTATCACCCTAATATGTTATATGAAAACCATATAACACAGGTGGAACACTAACTCTACTGGAATACCTCAGAGGTACGTACTCGTCAATCGGCTCAACAGGAGTTTCCTCCTCAGGTTGATCGCTAGTGTTTGAGGTTCCTTCACCGCTTGACTCTTGAAGTTCTTCAAGATCAAATTTCCTCCCACTGTTGGCCTATGAGCTCTCTCTCTCTCGCGAAAGACTCCTCTCCTCGCAACGAATACAACATTGTCGCTCGGTCTGTAGAAGAGATAACCAAAGGATTTTTGTGGGTAGCCGATGAAAATACACCGCTCACTACAAGGTTCGAGCTTGTCGTGAGTCTTGCGTCTCATGAAAACATCGCAACCCCAAACCTTGATGTGGTCTAATGTGAGAGCCTTCCCAGTCCACATCTCGTGAGGTTTTTTTGGCAAACTTCTTAGTTGGGACTAGATTAAGTATATGGGCGGTAGTCTCTAAGGCATACCCCCAGAATGAGATTGGTAACGAAGCTTGACTCATCATGGAACAAACCATGTCCAACAAGGTTTGGTTGCGCCTCTCGGTCACACCATTAAGCTGTGGTGTCCTAGGTGGCGTCAACTGTGAAACGATTCCACATTCCTTAAGATAGCCAAGGAACTCGATACTAAGATACTCACCACCCTGATCGGATCGGAGCATCTTTATCTTCCTAGCCAGCTGATTCTCCACTTCTGGTTTAAACTCTTTGAATTTCTCAAAGGTTTTCTGACTTATGCTTGATTAAGTTGACATAGTCATATCTACTGTAATCATCAGTAAAAGTCACATAGAAGCGGTTAGTATCCCTTGTGGCGGTTCTGAAGGGCCCACACACATCAGTGTGTATGAGATCCAACAAACCTTCACCCCTTTCACAAGTACCATTGAAGGGTGATTTAGTCATATTTCCAAGTAAACAAGATTCGCAAGTGATATCCGACTTTAAGTTGAATGACTCCAAAATTCCAGCCTTTTGGAGTTGGCCTATGCGCTTCTTGTTGACATGTCCAAGACGACGGTGCCATAAGCATGCTTTATCCAATTCATTGGAAGAATCGATATGCAACACATTATTTCCTAAGTTGTCTACAACATTCACAGTTTCATATACACCATTACAAGGTAATGCTTTAAAATAAAAAACACCATTATAATAAGCATTTATAGCACCAATTTCATTATCAAATGAAAAACTATAGCCTTGTTTGTAAATACCATGAAGGGAAATAATATTTCTCGCCATATCAGACGAGTAGCAACAATTATTCAAATCTATTTCTAACCCACTACTAAGCAATAAAGAATAAACTCCAATCTTGGTGACAGGTGAAACCTTCCTATTCCCCATGATTAAGTTTATCTTCCCGTGCTCCACATCCTTACTTCTTTTTAGGCCTTGCATATCAGAACAAATGTGAAATCAACAACCTGTGTCAAGAACCCAAGAGTTAGAATGTGATGAGTTTTTAGATAGAATAGTATAAATACCTGCATGGGTGGGTTTAACCTTCCCATCCTTGACATCCTGCAAGTATTTGGCGCAGCTTCACTTCCAGTGCCCTTTTTCATGACAGTAGAACACTCTGCTTCCTTAGGAATGGTCGAGGGAGCAGCAGAACCAGCCTTGGTCCCACTTGAAGAGGATACATCAATAGACTTTCCCTTGCAGATCATTGAGGGAGCCTTCCTCTTCTTCCCTTTGCCTTGTCCAATTTCCAGAATAGGGGCATTTACGGTAGGAGTAGAAACTGTTGGATTAGATGTCTAAGCCCATAACTATTATTGGTATGTACTTGACCCGAGTGTAGCATGGTCCATTTGGGTTGCATGGCATCGGAACAATCTGAAGGATGGATAATTGAGAAGAGATTATTTATGATTTATTAATATATTATAAGTTCTAATATATTAATATGAAATCATATTATTTAATTAGTATTGGTCAAGAATTAGTTTGGAATTAATTTTGTGATCAAAATAGACTAATTAAATATATGGGGATTGATTATGTAAATCATTCATTCTTATAATGTGGGCTTGTGATCCATAGTTCCTCATGTTGGGCTAAACCCATGTGGTGACCCATAGATGATCCATGGAGGTTTAAACCCATAAAGCATGAGGAATATGGAAAGTCATGCACATTAGGGTTTGCATGGTGTAACCCTAATCAAGCCACACTATATAAAACCCCTCTAGCTCATGAAATTGGGACTAGTGGAAACACAAGAGGGCAAACCAATTTTATGAGTGCAAGTGACATCTTCTCAAGTTCCTCCATTTGTTGGTGGTGTTGTGTGATTCCGTTTGAGGTGCAACACTTGGGGCACTAAGTTCTTAAAGGTCCAAGGTTTCAACTACACTAAAAGGTATGTCATCTAACTTGTAATTCAGGTTGTTTATACTCCATTATATGCTAGTTAGGATGATGCTTTGGAATATTGAATGTATGCATGTATAATAGAGAAAACATAGATCCAAAGCATCTAGGGTTGCATGTACACTATAGGAGTGTTAGAATGATCAAAACCCATCAGTGGTATCAGAGCCTAGGGTTGTTCTCAATTATACTTGATGCTACTTGATGTTTAAGCTTGAAAAATCGATTTTCTGCTGTTCTGGACAATGGACTCGCCGAGTTCACTGGGGGACTCGCCGAGTCCAAGCACAATTCTGACCAACTCGCCAAGTTTATGCTTGCACTCGACGAGTTGGTGCTCCAGAATGCAGATTTTCGAGGTTTTTTGCTAGAATTGGACTAGGATCATTACCCTAAGCTGTTTTTGAACTTATAAACTTGTTTTTGATGTGGTAATGATCATGCTTATCCAATTTATAAGATAATTGTCAAAGTTTCATGTTTTATATTAGTTTATATGGGTAGGCTAATTACATGAAATTTGTTTGATATGAATTGTCTTGTTCTTATGAGTTTAATTTAGATCATAGACACAATTGTTTGATTTTTGTAAGTTACAATAGTTGATCTAAATCTTTTGATGAATTCCATAACTTGTCCTCAAGTTATGGAAAATGAAAAGTTTTTTTAAAGAGATCATTAAACTTATAGGTTATGAACTTGAAGAGTCTTTTTCCATAAATGTTTTTATGAACTCCATAACTTGTCCTCAAGTTATGGATTTTCAAGAGTCTTTTCATTAAAACCTATATTAAACTCATAAGTTATTGATTCCAAAGGTTTTTGAATAGTTCAAAACTTGCCCTCAAGTTTTGGAATTTTTAAATGTAAAAGTCAAACTTTTGAAACATTTAATTCCAAACCCTAGAATTTTAAAGTTTAAAATTCTACCCTTATACTATTATAATATTATAGGTTTCATATTTATATATATGTATGAGAACAAGTCAGTCTTACCGTTAGTAGGCCTCATTCACGAAGCCGGTCTATAAAGGGGGTATAAGGTTACTGCCCATAAAATGGCAGTTTAATGGGTGTCCACTCTCACCCACCGCTTCATTGACTGGTGGAGGGTCGTTAGCCAAACGGGTAGGATAGGACTCTAATTATCCCTTCATTAAAAGTATAATGATAAATATAAAGTAACTAAACACTTATAAATTCCCAAATCTTAGTTACTTAGGAAAATGTTAATATGGTGCTAACCCATGAGATTGCACTTTGCACCTTGTTAAGTCGTTAGTGGAGCGTGTGTGGTTAACCGGCACACTAATCTGGACTGACAGTGTGTCGAAAAGGGTAGCTTGATGTTGATCATAGATCAATGGAGTGTGTGTGGTTAACCGGCACATTGATTAGGTGGTTGTAACATTGGGTGTACCAAGCTAATTTGCATGGTTATTCACACCTTGTTTGTGATCCTCGGCATCCCAGTCCCAAACTTGAAGGGCACAATCGAGATTTAAACATGCCATTGAATTGTTCAATGAATCACAAAGGATCTAGGAATTTCAATTCACTTAAAACCTAAAATTCATTTTCGTTTTTCGTGATGGAAATTGGTAAATCGTCATTTACCTACCTTCAAATATTTTGCGATTTGGATTACAGCATCCCTCTTCCAGATTGTAAAATATTGTGTGGGGTCCTAGCCTTAATATTTCATTTGGGTGTTATATTAAGGACTTAAATCAACCAAACTTGAATTTCTCCCATTATAGATGTCTAGTTCAGACAACTATGGTCTTCCCAAATCTTTTGAATAAACTTTCTTCATAAAGATGATATTCCACAAGGCAATCAAGGTGAAAGATTAATCCCTTCTTCATGATGTATTGGAATATCATTTCCTCCACCTCCTACAATAATTCTCCCTAACCCACAAGTTTAAGGTCACTCAAAGCCCTATTGGCAGGAAAGAAAGTCTGTATGTGCTCTCGGAGATGAAGTTACATATTGACAAGCTGGGAGAGTTGGGTGTCGAAGTCTCGAGGAAGTTGACTGTTGACTGGGTTCTTCAGTCACTTCCTAAGTCATATAGTGGGTTCTTTAAGGACTATTATATGGGAGATCACGACATGACCCTTGTTGATCTAACATATTTGCTTGTTGCTGTTAATCAGCAATGATTTGGCGCACTGGTAAAGCAGATTTGATTGGAAGATCTACTCCCCAAACTTCCATGGACATTGACAATGGTAACATTAGAAGTCCAGAAAAGCTTTCTCTTCCCAATGGAAATGGATCAACCATAGTCAAGTCATTTGACCAAATGGTAAAGAGAAAGGCTAAGTTTGAGATAGTCCTGTGTACCATTCCCATAGAGTTCATGTGTTTATGTTGCCAAGAGAGGGGGCACTAGTTGCGAAGCTGCCCTGACTACCTGAAAGATTTGAGAGAAGGTAGAATCAAAAAGTTTGACTCTGCTTTAGGTAAGTCCACTATCTAACTCTGGTAAGTTTCTAATTGATGATTCTTAATACATGATGTGAGTAGGTCGCATTTTGATGTTTTGTAGAATCAAAGAAATGAAAGGGAACTGAAAGGAAGAGTAAGTTGATTCTTATCTTTAATAGATGGATTTCGATTGCATGGTTTGATGATCAGAATTTTGAGCTACTGCTTAAGAGTTATGATAGATTGCTAGGAAATATGTAATAACATAGTTTTCATTTGTAATTGCATTGTAAGGAAAAGTTTTTCCGTATTTTATAAATAAATTTTGTTTTATTTTTATATCTGCTTACAAAGGCATTTATGAAAAATTGATGTTTGTATGTTTCTATGTTAGCAATATGAAATTGATTCTTTCGTTTGTGGTAGTGTCGAGTATTTTCCAAATAAGGAAGGATTCTCATCACCCAAGTTTCAATTGGACAAAAACTTGGAATCATGCAAGTTGTATTATATGATGAATGAGAATTTTCATCTTTGGTAAATTTAGACTAATTCCTTGTTCACATGTATATGTGAGTCAAGTGAAGGAATAGGGGATCGGGTATACTGGGTGTGCGATGGTCAGGTCTGCCACAAAGAACGATAAGACTATTCGTCATGATTTGCTAAAGTTTAGTAAATATGGTTATGCTTACAAGTTTAAGTATAATTCTGAAACATTGGAAAAGTTTCAATGTATGGCAGAACGAATGAGAAGAATCCAATTACGCAGAAAGATAAAAGTTTCTCCAATCTGAAAAAATGGGAGAGTACTTTAGTATCATGTTTTATGATCATCTTAATGTTTCTGGAAAAACCATATCACAATTGATCCTCTAAAGACATCTTGGTGCATTTGTATGGCTAAGAAGAGGAATCGTGAATTGTTTGAGATGGTTAAATCAAGAAGATGAGTCATACTTCGTTCCAAGAACAAGTCTTAGAGTCATACTCCAAGATTGTAACTTGAGTGACATAATCTTAAGAAGGTTTATAACACTTATCAAATGTAGAGTAAAATGTTTTCTACTCTTGTACATTTGAAATTGGTAAGTTGTGATGTCTTGGATAAGACAAAGACCAACTAAGACCAATTGTGTGAAGTGTTTGTCTTGATAAGAATCCGCACTAACTCTTGAATATTTGTTTGTCAAGGAATGGTTCTTGACAAGAGAGACTTATATGTCAAGAAGTCAGTGGGAGTCTTAAGGATCTTGACAAGTTTCAAGAACTAATCAAGAATAAAATCTATTGTTTATCACTAGCACACGACTTGAGGTTTGTAACCTATCGTGTTGACATGTTCTTGTTTCTGTGCCCATTCCAGTAAAGTTGACTATGCATGTGAGTTCTATGAGTTCTCAGTTGTTTGCATAACAACCTTGGAAGCAATGGTAGGCCCTTGTGCTGCCAGGTGGCAAGAAATTAAGATTGAACAAGTTCAGTCCATATGAGTTTGGATTTGTCACTAACCTTGTCTTGTGATTATGGTTATGACAAATTTACATGGATAGGAACACATACACCATAAAATCTAAGTGTTATAAGGTTCCTCTCCAATTCATGAAAATGATTGTGAGGAAACGCTTTCACTAAGTAGATTTTAAGGAGATGGCAATTGTGATATTTGCATTCTCAAATTCAATTATGATTACGGCATCCTTTTTCATAATTCGAATTGTGAGAAATGGAAAAAGGTCTAAACATTTGAGAATTATTGATGTAAGTTCTTAAATTGTTTAGACACGCATGTGAGCTATCTACAGAAACGTGTATGAGTTTGAGAAGCCTAGATAAAGTCTTATCAAAGCATCTCATGTCAGAAATATGAACTTTGGTAAGAAAGTGAATGAAGTATTGATTTCTAGAAGTTCAGCTGATTTATGAATACATGTCAAAGCTAGTTGGAGCATAAGTGTTATGCTAGTGACGTAATGATTGTTACGCTAGTGGAAGCATAATTAGTTATGATGAATGTTGCAAGATTAGCAATGTTAATTATAGAAAACAAAAGTTTCAATTTGCAAGTTGCAGAGTTTGGAAAGTTGTTTTGCTATAATTAAGGGAGAGGAAATTATACTTCATTTCAAATCTAAAAGCTTAGATTGTGAGATTTTAATCAAATTTAGTCATGACTGTGTTAACTTAGTTCTCAAAATTCGATTATGATTATAGCATCCCTTTTCATAATTCGAATTACGAGAACATGGCAAATAGAAATATTGTAGCAAAAGACTGGTTAGGTATCATGTCTTTATGAATCGTGTCCAATATGCTTCGGGTATAGGATAGATTACATGTGCAAAAGACTGGTTAGGTATCATGTCTGTGACAACCCGAAATTTCTATCTTGTAAAGTCAATCAATTCAATCAAAAGTCAGACTTGTTTCTGTTACCTTTATGCTGTGTTAAGGGTCTGTTTGAGAGTTTCTAAGCCTAGTACACTCAAGGATTGTGTGTTAGGAAGTGTTAGCTTGAGTTCATTGAGTTGCAATCGAGCCAGAAACAACATCAAGAGTAGTTCACGGCCGCAAACTAGATTCACGGCCGTGAACCCATCTTGGGCCGTGAACTCATGCCATATACATAAGTTTTGGCCATTTTTCTCTTCACTTTTCCATTTCCAGCTGTGAATTCATCAATTCTCTCTCAAGTATCATCCTAAAAAGGGTCTCCTTTCACCTCAAAATCGTAAGTATCTCACCCTTTACTTGTTCATACTTAGAAACCCCTTTGATTCCATATTGATTCAGCATCTTTCTTCAAGATCTTCAAAGTGTTCTAGGGCCATGAACCACTCTAAGGCCGTGAACCCTCCATCTTTGGCCGTAAACCCTTCATAGGATCAAGCTAGGGCCGTGAACACTTCAAGTGTTCTTGGACCGTGAATCCTCCAAGGGCCGTGAACCCTCCATCTTTGGGCGTAAACCCTTCATAGGATCAAGCTAGGGTCGTGAACACTTCAAGTGTTCTTGGACCGTGAACCCTCCAAGGGTCGTGAACCCTCCTTGTTTGGCCGTGAACACCTTTTACCCATTCATTTGTAATTCTAACACTTCATTGTAAGTGTTTCCTAGTTCCTAAGGTTGTTTCCTATACTTATTAGTTGTTATAGGCCCTAATTCCATACATATATGTGTTATTATATGCTAAATAGGATCCGTTTATGCTCGAGACTTCACTTGGCATACTTAGCATCCTATATCGATCGATCTTTCATTCGAATCACTCACTACAGGTGAGTTCATACCCCTACAACTACACTTTTAAATGCTTTTTAAATGCTTTTAGGGAGGAGTACAAGTAGAACACAATGAAATTGTGTTAACCATTTACATGTGAAAACAACATCCAAAAGGATTTCTTATACTCAAAACTTGTTAAAACTCTTTTAAATCTTTTATAAACTTCTTTTATATCAAATCATATTCGTCTATCTACTTACGTATAAGTATGCTTTAACAGACTTAGGACTATTGCTAGATACCTTGACTCATGTTCCTTGTTTGGTTGTGGGCTTGGGGTAGGATCACTAGTCCGAATGTCGGTTAAATCATAGTTATACTTATTAAATACATATATGAATATTAACCCATTTTTAAGGATTATACTTAACTTAGTTGCTTATGGTGAGTAATTGAGTCTTTTCTATAAATCAGTAACAGTCAAACATTCATACTAGTAAACTATAATAGGTATAGTTTAGAGGATTACTACTTACTACTTCTAGATCAGTGAAACTTACATGAGTTAGTTCATACAGGAATCAGTTCATACATACTATAACTAGAACAGAAAGGAACTTACATACTATAACTAGAACAGAAAGGAACATACATATTATAACTAGAACAGAAAAGAACATACATACTATAACAAGAACAAGATAACAATAATGTGATCCACTACTTCATGGCATAGCAATATACTTTTTGTGTCACGTTTTGTAACCAGAGTCTCCTGGAGGGAGAGCGTGAGTTTGTGTATAGATCTATACGGGATTGACCATCCTACACCTTGCTGCTAGCTACAGTGGGACCTGCAGGTCTACGGCTGACAAATGTCATAACATTTCGACGTCTTTAGATCATCGTGTTTTATACTAGTCAATCAAGCATGGTTATAACCTCATCACATTTTACCTTAATTTAACTAATTGGTTTTAAGGTAGTTAGTACTTCAGTAGGTATTTTATACAACACTACTGTACATCTTCATTTTTTCCATTAGATTCATATAGTGATATTCTCACATCGAGTAATGCAAACTATTTTCTAGTAAAGATAGTAATAAACTTGGGAAAACATACTTTTTACGAGAGAACAAACATACAAAACAGTCGGGTCTTGGTAGAAGACTACTTACCATTTTAGTAGAAAATATAGGATTTTCTAGGAAGAATACAAACATTTACATCCAAACACTTGCAAACATTTTCATAAAACTAATGCAAACATTTGACACAAAAATACTTATGAACTCACCAGCTTAAATGCTTATCTACTCTTTCAAAATAACTTGTATTCTCAGGTCACCAGTAGACAGGTACAGATGACCAGGTTTTGAGAAGACGGAACATATTCAAGACTCGTCTTTATTTTGTTTACATATTTTTGGTGTCTTACAACTTTACACAGAACACACTTGTATTAACTATATTATTAATGCAATGGATGATGTTGTTGCTTGTTTTACTATTGTGCATTGTTATGATACTGAAGATGACGTCCTCCGCCCCAGAACGTTTCCGCCGTTCTGGTTTGGGGTGTGACAGATTGGTATCAGAGCTTTGTTTACAGTGAATCTAGTATATCAACCCATAAAAGATATACAACTATAAACACATCGGGATTAAAGCACTCTGACCAAGAGTTAATACTTTTTAAATAATAAAATATTTTAATAAAGCATTCATACATGCATTCGTACTAGGATCAATGTCATACTAGAACAGAACAAAAGTATTGCGGTTGCTGAACAGCACAAGTAGGCTTGGGGACATATAATCAGTTATGGGATGGATATAGCCTGATCAACTATATCTTTCTGAGAAGTGATTAGCATGTGCCTAGGAATGGGTGTGGTGTTGCAACAAGTCTAAAAACTTACCAACTCTACTACAATGAAAACTTTAGAACATAACATAAACTTAAAATACTATAGGAGTATTTTGTGATACTATAATTACTTATGTGAAAACTAAAAGGGCCTTTACTAGTAGGACAATAGTTGTTGAGTGGATACGCTAAGGTTATATGTGACTAAGGTGTCATAGACTTGGAATCTGTGATCTTTGCTTTACTTCCTCTTCCTTGTTTGGTTGTGGACTTAGGGTTAGGGTCACTTATTCGAAGGTCTATTCTATCTTGGTTACATATGACTCGTATGCACTACACAAATATTGAAGTAACTGGTAAGGATCATCCTATAATTATCTTAAGTAGTACGTCTATTATATGTTTCTTACACCCCTTTTTTCGCTTAGATAACATGGCTGGATTCCATCTCCCTCGTGACCCGTACTTTCCCGATCAAGGGAATGGTGGATGGCTTGAAGCGGAGCCAGAAGAAGAGAACCCGGTGGTCCTAGCAGTAGAAGACCACGAGGAAAGTTCTGATGAAGAGAACGAAGAGGAAGTCAAGGAAGACTCGAACTCGGAACCGGAGGTCTATGATCCACCCCAAGTTGTTCAAAATCCGAACCCTCGTCCGGCTTTTCAAGGCCCGACGCCTCTGTGGGCGGTGAACTTGGAAAGGTGGAGCCACGAGCAGGGATAACCACCTCCCTACAATGGCGACCGAAGCTTCTACAATCTAAATGAGGGAGGCTCAGCAGACAGAGTCCTTCATGTCTTGGTTCGTCGTGTTGCTCGCAACACTGAGCAGGGTAGGGCAAACTTCGACCAAGTTATGGAGATCCAGGCAAGCTCCCGAGTCAACACAGTTCATCTCCGTCATTTGACCGATGACCAGAACTTGGAAAGGACTCGCACTGACGCCCTACTGGTAGAGCTGAATGCCTGCCAATCTGAAGTTAGGGATCTTCGCCAAAACCAGGTGGCACTGCAAAGGCGTGTATGGGAAACAGAACAGCAGTTGGTTGAATCCAGGGCTGAATCAAGTACCAACCAGAACAACTCCCCTCACAAGTAGAGCTTACTCTACTCTCTCTTTTATATATAAATTAGGTCTATGTATGTCTAGTATTAATTTCCTGCTTATGTTAAGACCTTGAACTTTCAGTCTGTTAGGTCTTTGTGCTGTCAAAATTTTCTCAATTCTGGTATGATGTAAGACCTACTCCATGGTCAATTTTCCCGAACTTATTACATCTTTAATACCAATGATATTGACGGACATCTAATCCTATGGGGAAATCTTGTCCAAATGCTTTCATCCTTCTATTGTTAGATCTCTATTGCAATCACACTCTCATCTATTTGTTGAACTATGGTGATTTAGTTCATGGATCACTCTCATTATTATCTCTATTGAATGCTTACCATTATCTTCATCTTTGTAAACTTCAGTTGAAAGATGCCTCCCCATCGATCAACGAGACGCAATCCTCCGATAACTCCAACTCAACCACCTCCTCCACAATACGATCCTGCAGCTCTTCACGCTGCAGTGGCTGCGGCTGTTATGGCAACCCTAACGCAATTCAACGCTAGCAACACTAGCAGGGGTGGAACAGCAGTTGATTCTACCCAAGGTGATGCTCACGTGCGCTCTAGGGAGTGTTCGTACAAAGACTTCACCAACTGTAAACCCAGAGCCTTTAACGACAGCGGGGGAATCATTGCTCTATCGCAATGGTTCGAGAAAACTGAGTCGATCTTTGAGATCTGCTCCTGCCCGGAAGGAAGCAAAGTAAAATTTGCTGCCTGCACCTTCTCGGACAGAGCCTTCACATGGTGGAATAGCCATGTCAAGTCACTTACTCTGATAGTGGCTAATGCAATGGGCTGGGAAGCTCTGAAGGAGCTGATGATTGAGGAGTACTTCCCGAGGGGGGAAGTTCAGAAACTTAAACAGGAACTCTGGAGCCTAACCATGAAGGGTTCTGACATAGTAGCCTACACTGCCAGGTTCAGTGATCTGGTGGCTCTATGTCCAGGAATAGTCCCTACTGAGGGAAAGAAGGTCGAGAGGTATATTTGGGGCTGGTGCCTCCATTTCAAGGGAATGTATTAGCTTCAAACCCCACTACCTTCGACAGTGCCAAACGATTGGCACATCTGCTCATAGATCATGGAGTCCGCACACTAACAATAACCCTTGTTGTCCCAGAACCATCCAAAACAGCCGACAACAAGCGGAAGTTTTGGGACAAGAAGAAGAGAAACTGTGACAACCGTAAAAATTCGAGTCGGTTCTAGATTTGACTAGAATTAGTTGCACATATAGGCACAACACATATTAGACTTAGTAATTAGAAGCTAAGTTATAACCTAGTAGAAACTTGGAAACAGATAGAAACAATGGATGGTGTACTTAGATTTCACATTGATATGTGAATTCTACAACTACTTAACTGTAGCGATTATCCATATTCGGGTCGCTCTTTGAATCGAACACCTTTTTATGAATCATATACACACATCATGCACTTGACCTAGTGGTATAAATTAGGTCCGAGTCTCGTAGGAACTTAAGTCAAAGTTGAAGACTAGGACTAGTATACTCGATTCCTCAATTTCGCTTGAATCTCGGAATCACTACATAGAATGCCAATAAACCGATAAAAATAAATTACAAACATTATTTATAACTATAAAAGAGTTATAATACCATAAGATAATTTAAAGTCTCAAATATTCTATTTATTTTGATATTCAAAGTTTATTAAACTCCAAAGCCCTAAAAGCCCTAAAAACTCATATTTATAAACTTTAACCTTAAAAAAATCCTATAAAAACAATTATGAACCTTATAATATTATCTTATCATAATAATTATTATGAAATACAATTCAATGAAAAATAAAGATTTAGTTATTAACATTTACCCTTGATTTATAAGTCAAAAATCAAGAGTTTTATGCATAAAAACTAGGTTAAGGTGCACATTTTATAAAAAGTTGGATGTTTTTATAAAAGATTTGAATTTTTATAAAAGAAACAAGAGAGAGAGAGAGAGCCTCTCCTCCCCTAAAATCGGATCCCTCTCTCCCCATATCTCTCTCACACTCTCATTCTCCAACACACACACATCTCTCTTCTTTCTCTCTCTAGAAAACTCTCTCTACCTTCTCTCTACTTTTTCTCTCCAAACACCACTCCATTCTCTCTTACTCCCTCTAAGAACCAAGAAATTTTCCAGAAAACAAACCCAAGAACACTCCTCAAACTCGAAATCTTCATCATCTTGTGGTATTCTTGAAGGTAAAATCGATTTCTACTTCACTTTTCCTTCAAGTTTTGCTCTTTTCTTACACTTTCTCCTTCTTCATCTTCTTCAAACTTGTTTTCTTTTTGTTAAAATGGTTTTTAAAACATGATGGATGTGTTTTAACACCATGCATGTATGATAAACAAGGTTGCATGTTCATGATCTTAGTGCAAAAATTGATTTTAAGGATTAAAACATCAAACTCAAGTTAAGAGTTTTTGAGAAACAAAATTTTGTTCATAAATGCATGTATACATTTTGATAAGTTTTAATCTTTTGATCTCTGGAAACATGACTAAAATATGAGTTTATCATGATATATTTTAAATACTTGAAAATATTTACTCAAGGAAATGATGAAAACCCACTTTTCTAACCAATCATCATGCATGCAATCTGCCAGATTTCTTTACCTGACTTTAAACTGTCATATCTCACTCATTTCTTAGCCAAAAATCGTGATTCGTTTTCTGAAATATAATATTTTGAGTTAGCTTTCAAACCCATCTGACCTCACTGGAAAATTCCAATATTTCGATTTTTACCAATTTTTACAAAACTGTTGCTCAAACAGCACTTTCCTTATGAACATTTGTTTTGTGTTGCATGTTCAAAGGACTTATTCATCACTAAAAATCATTCAAAAATTATTTTGAACTCTTAACATCATATATTAAGAGGTACAAAAAGATCTTGATTTAAAAGTCTTTGGAACATGTTGCAAAAATTCTCAAAGTAACATCAATAATCTTTACCAAAATCACAAGAACCAAGTTTTCTCTATAATTTATTGAGCCTTTAGGCATGTTTTTCGACATCAAAAATAAGAAAACAATTTTTCATTGTTATTAAATTGTATGAAGATGTGTTCTGGAAATTTTCAGCTCAATATATATTGTTTTTATTTTTACATGAAAATAATAAGAAAATAGAGTGTTAAATCATATAAAATACTTAAACGAGTAAATAAATTCTGGAAAAATTCTTGGATGATCCTTTAAGTTAATAAACCTCTTCCATTAAGTTTCATCGATTTTTGTTACTGTTTAATATGGTTTTGAATTTTCTTTTTGTTTAGCTCTAATAAATCATAAAACCACATTAGGGAATATAAAAATGGTATCTAATAATTTTTGCAGCTTATACTCTCTGTGGAAGACTTAGAAAAATATTTCCAGAATTTTTTCATAATGTATCCCTATTTTTCTCCGATTTTTGTATTTATAATGGACTAAAAACAGGAAAAATAGTTTTACTCATCCAAAAATTATAAAAATTTACCAGAACACCTTGTAGTACATTAGGATACTACATAAAAATTTTGATGATTTTTCTCTTCTGTATACTATTTTTCTTCTATTTTCCCAAGATTAAATACACTTAAACCCAATTTTTATTAGAATACATACACAAAAATCATAAAATTTGGATAAACAGTTTAGAAATTCATTTTTATATTTTTCCTAGCTTAATAATGACTAATAACAGCGTTACAAAAATTTTGGGCAATTTTGGAAACTATTTTCTATTTATTTCAATTTTTATTAGAATAAATACACAAAAATCATAAAATTGGGATAAATAGTTTAGAAATCTATTTTACTATTTTTCCCAGGTTAAGTATGTGTAATAACAATACTATAAAAAGTTTGGGGCATTTTCTTAACCGATTTCTATTTTTCATGAATTTTTATCTATTTAGAGAATTAAATATGTGAAAAATGGTTATACATATTCATAATCCATGACATCTTATCTAGAAGTCTTTTAGTACATTTAGAACCAAAATCTGAAGTTTGGTAATTTTTATTAACTGTTTAGTATTTTTCATGATTTTATGGTTATTCAAGAAACTAAAATCGTGAAAAATAGTCAGACAAATCAAAAATTCAAGAAAATTTATCTTAAGGTCTTTGACTTCAATTAAAACTTAAATGCAAAGTTTGGGAAAGTTTAGAACTAAATTGATTTAGTTTTTAATATTTAATCATTGGAACACCTCTAAAATGTTAAATATTAACATTTCAATATTGGAAATTTTCCACTTAAATTGTTATATAACAATTGATTCTTTGAAACTTAATTTCCACAGAAAAATGTTTGTAACTTATCAATATTAAATTTTGACACATTATTGGCATAATTCTATTGTAGTTGTAAGTATACTAGTGTTAGATTTCGATTAGAGACTCACTAGCGAATACCATTATTGTAGGAATCGGTAGTGGTACACGTGGAACGTAGTTCAAGGCACCATTTGTATCATCTAAATGCATTGTGAGTATTCACGACTCCCCTTATTTTCAGTTTTTATGTTTTGGGGTGGAAAAGCATGTCCAAAAACCATTTATTATTCGTTGTATTTTATTTGACTCGTATAAACTTGGTTGCTATATTTTGCATATTGTGAGTATTCACGACTCCCCTTATTTTCAGTTTTTATGTTTTGGGGTGGAAAAGCATGTCCAAAAACCATTTATTATTCGTTGTATTTTATTTGACTCGTATAAACTTGGTTGCTATATTTTGCATATTGTGAGTATTCACGACTCCCCTTATTTTCAGTTTTTATGTTTTGGGGTGGAAAAGCATGTCCAAAAACCATTTATTATTCGTTGTATTTTATTTGACTCGTATAAACTTGGTTGCTATATTTTGCATATTGTGAGTATTCACGACTCCCCTTATTTTCAGTTTTTATGTTTTGGGGTGGAAAAGCATGTCCAAAAACCATTTATTATTCGTTGTATTTTATTTGACTCGTATAAACTTGGTTGCTATATTTTGCATATTGTGAGTATTCACGCACTCCCCTATTTTCAGTTTTTATGTTTTGGGGTGGAAAAGCATGTCCCGAAAAACTATTATTTGAATGTTGTATTTAAATTGATTTGTATCAAACATGATTGCTATTTTATTGCTATGTCTCTTTATGTATGTTTATGCAACACGGAACATGAGAACTTATCGTACTAAGGCCCTTCCCTTATCTCTAACCATTAACTCTTTGAGCCAATGGTCATTATGGATAGCGCTATTAGGAATTGACAACTCCTCACTCGCCCTATTGCTGGAGTGCATGATACCATATTCATCTATGGAACGATAAGCATAGATCTTGATAGGGCTTCAGTCATAGGTTTGGTTGAGACTCATTGTTTGCTCATACACATACATACAAACTCGTTTCTCGTTATAGCAATAAACTTGCTATTAATTATAGCAATGAACTTTGTTTCTCATTACAACAACAAACTTTTATTACTGAAAACTTATATACATGTTTTAGCAATGAAATTGTTTGCTCCTTGTAGCAACGAAATTGATTGCTCATTTTAGCAATGAAACTTGTTTACTCGTTTGAGTAACGAACTTTATCTTCCATGAGAATATGAATGTTGCATCTTATTTGGGCAACATACCTTATCTCTCATGATGACAAAGAACTTTGTTTTTACAAACTTATTTACTCATTTTAACAATATACTTTTATTATTGGAAACTTTTATCAAAACTTTGATTTCAATTCATGGAACCAGTATTATTTTGTTTATCTGTGAGTACTCACCAACTATTTTTATAGTTGGCGCTCGTTTTACATGCTTTTTCAGGAATCATCGAGTAAGTGGCACTTAGGGACACTTCACTTTTAGGAGCATTCGCATGTGTTGTATTTCAATTTACATTGTAATTTCTTTTAAAAGTTGTTCAAACCCATTGTAAAATTGTAATGATTTTTAATACTATGGTTGGTGTTGTCTTTCAACTTTTGCTATGAAACCCTTTATACTGTCACGCCTCGTGTTTCCGCTTTAGCGGGGTGTGACAGAAAATGGTATCAGAGACGAAGGTTATAGAGAATACCGGTTTTCCTTTGGAGAACCACAACTATAGCCAAAAAATTTCTAAGCGTTTTTAAAATACTGAACATACTACTGGTATAACTAATTCGAGTACGCATTATCAGACTTTAATTAAGTATAGCCTGGCCAACTATGCTTAATTAAGGAAACTTAATGTGGGGCTTGAAACGGTTATAGTAGAATTATGTTCAAAACGATTTTCAACTTAAACTTTTGAAAAACAAAATTTTTCTGTGTGCGTATGGGCATTGCATATTATAGGCATTCATCTAGATACACTTAGAAACTAAGTGCACTTTTATAACAATGCCTTTATTTAGAAATATTCTTGTCCCTTATCAAGTGCTAGGTTAACCACTTAGGTTATATCACTAGCCACTCTAGGAGCAATGCACATAGTACTAAGAACGGGTATTCCTCGGTAGCTATTGACTTTAGATGTAAGATTAGTAGCTAGATATACACAAGTAATAATCTTAAGTCGAAACCTATACCAATTATTCCTCAATACCTCTTCATCGTCTTCGTACTGTAGTTACAACTAGGAAAGCGTTCTGATACCGACACGGATGAAAATTGGAGCATCGCGTAAGGAGGTAGATGAGTCGTTTCTAAGTAGCCACTTGGATATCATTGGAGAGCATTCCCAATTCGACTCACGAGGAGACACGGAGGTTTAACGCATACGTGAGACCTTATTACTACGCTACGATTTAGCTCTACGTTGTTTCCACCTTGAGCTTAAAACTTAACATAGGATGTCCCTTTGACCTCTATAAAAGGTCGTAAACTGTATTGACACCATAAAACGTTTTTCAAACAATTTTTCTTGTCTTTTATCTTGGGGGAAAAGACATCGGCACTCGCCTTGTACTCACCTTAGTATTTAGGTACGATCGGCTACACTAACATACTTATTCCTTATTTCTTAATCTTCCATCCAAAAGTTATTTCGTTTCATCGGTTTTATTTTATCATCGATAAAATACTTTATAACCACTTTATACAACTTACTAGACCTTTCCTAACAATTTACGTCATATTCTCGCTAAAAATCTTTTGACAACTTGCTTTAATTTAACACTTTTCTTCAAAACTCAATTTAACCAATATTTGTTTTGACATTGCTATTTCAATTTCATTTCAATCCATTTCAATGGATAGATGTGCTTTTAAGGGCATATAAACCATTTTAAAACCTTGCTTACCATTTTGACACGTTTTCGAAAAACTTAGAAACAATTTCTTTTATAAAAGTGTTTAGACTCTATGCTATAAAACTTAAACATATGACATTGAAGTTCATATTACGTGTAAAAGCTTCACTGGGTCTTTCAAACCACTTTTGTTTTGGTTGACCACTTCCTCATTTAGGCATTATGCTTTACTTAAATGTGTTTTCTTGAAACCCAACATGATATTTTTACAACTTTCTAATCCAAATGTGTTTACAAGACATCACTGGTTCCTACATTTAAAAACACACCTTATTTATTTATTTCATTTCAAATTAGTTTTATAATTTGTGTTTATAAAACTTACAACATTGCAAAACTTAGTGTTCACTTTTAAACTTTCAGTGACGTACTTTTGACAATGCACAATTATTCATCTAAATATGTTAAGTCTTTACCTTATCCGTTTTAACCATTGTTGGACCCCAGTCAAAAGATCAAAACTGTCAAATTTTCAATTACGAGTTTTAGTGTTTCTTCTTTTTCACAAATGGAGTTTAACTTAATAGATAACTCGTGGGTTTTTAGCAAAACTTAGAAAACACTTTAGAACTTCTACATTTCTATTTAGTCATCAATATACATCAAATATTGAAGTTTGAAATATATCTCAACGTGGTTTTAAATCTACCTATAGGTATTGTTCTTATAATTTTAACAATAACAATCATTGTCGCTGCTACCTTCCTTTTTCTTTCCCCCAAACTTTATTTCTCGCTCTCCTTCTGATTTTAGATCTCGCACACCATAATATTAACATAATACATTGTCTAACTTTGTTTCTGTCTATTTTGCTTCTCGTGGTATCATGTTCGTATACATAAAGACTAGAAGTCTACCCTTTCGTTTTGAGCGATTAATACGTGTATAGTCATGAGGCATGCTTTAATTTTAGTCAACTTTGATATATTCAATTACGCCTTTTACCATATACATCTTGTTTTTATTTTGAAATCTACTATAAGCAAGTGATCCTTATTTACATTTACTCTTTCGTTCTAAATTCAAAAACTTGATATAAAATGCAATCTTCATTGTATTTTTCCTTATAAGTAATACACAAGATGAATACATTTATGCTTATAATTTTTCTATATCTGAAAAATATATGTGAATGATATGTATCCTTATGTTTCTTCTTTTCTTTAAATACATCAAAAGTTTTGAATTTTACGATTATCTATTCTCTAAATGATTGTTTTGTAGAAACACTAAACTATGAATGCACTATTTTCAAAGATTGACCTTTTTACACCTTTCTTAAAATAGTATTTTACTTTGCAATTTTCAGTGAGTTCCTAAAACTCTCAAACTTGTTTCCATAAGTATTCTGACTCCTCTTAAACTTGTATTTGTTTTGACTTAGACAATTAGTCAATTTTACAAAAAGCGTAATGTCAATATTTCTAAAAAAAATCCCTTAATGACGACTTAAACATTTAACTTTAATTAATCTTTATATTATTTTACTACTTCGTTTGATCGCCACACATGTATTTTCATTATCTCGGAATTATTACATATTTTGATAATAGTGAGATTAATTATCATTTTTAAACACACATTTTGATAACAGTGAGATTTCTATCACTTCTAAACACTTAAAATGTTATCTACACAATGTGATTTAAAATATCATAAACTTTCACCGCCTTCATTAGAAACAATGACTCTCTAATTATATATATTCTTCGAGTATAGTTCCATTATTGTAAGAGTAACCGTAGTAGTAATTATAGCATCGGAGATCCTCAATAATTTCGTAACTTATTTTGTAGACGACACTTAAAAAGCCTTTACATTAGAGAGGTACCAAAACTTCGTTGCCTACCCTTAGTACGTATCTTTAGGAACTTACCCTTGATCATTTATTTTCATTCGTGCTACCCCTTCTTATTTCAAAATATATCTTTTCCAGATGTAGTAGTCAACCCGGAAGTGAACAAATTGTTCCTAATCTCTTCTTTATTAAGCGGCGAAGTTACACTTAGTGCAAATTTAGAATGCAACTTAAAGATCAATGCGGATTTAACGCTCAGTGCAGTTGGTGCATCATCGAAACTTATACCGCTCTCTTAATTCAGATGATATCTAACTAGATAATCTTTTCAACTAGGTCGCCATGGTCGGATCATGATTTCCCTAATCCTAATTTCTTGCAATCTAGACTGTAGAACTCGAATTAAAGAAACATTACTTTGATTATAGATAAAGAACTGGGCTCTTCCCTTGGAGAATTAACCCAAAATAATCAAAGAGTTCTCAAAGTCACCACCTCTCCAATTATACAATTGCATCCGGTTTAGTTCTAATAGAATTCGTCACAAATTGAATTTCGGGACGAAATTCTTTCAACCGGGGGAGACTGTGACAACCGTAAAAATTTTGGGCAATTTTGGAAACTATTTTCTATTTATTTTAATTTTTATTAGAATAAATACACAAAAATCATAAAATTGGGATAAATAGTTTAGAAATCTATTTTACTATTTTTCCCAGGTTAAGTATGTGTAATAACAATACTATAAAAAGTTTGGGGCATTTTCTTAACCGATTTCTATTTTTCATGAATTTTTATCTATTTAGAGAATTAAATATGTGAAAAATGGTTATACATATTCATAATCCATGACATCTTATCTAGAAGTCTTTTAGTACATTTAGAACCAAAATCTGAAGTTTGGTAATTTTTATTAACTGTTTAGTATTTTTCATGATTTTATGGTTATTCAAGAAACTAAAATCGTGAAAAATAGTCAGACAAATCAAAAATTCAAGAAAATTTATCTTAAGGTCTTTGACTTCAATTAAAACTTAAATGCAAAGTTTGGGAAAGTTTAGAACTAAATTGATTTAGTTTTGAATATTTAATCATTGGAACACCTCTAAAATGTTAAATATTAACATTTCAATAATGGAAATTTTCCACTTAAATTGTTATATAACAATTGATTCTTTGAAACTTAATTTCCACAGAAAAATGTTTGTAACTTATCAATATTAAATTTTGACACATTATTGGCATAATTCTATTGTAGTTGTAAGTATACTAGTGTTAGATTTCGATTAGAGACTCACTAGCGAATACCATTATTGTAGTAATTGGTAGTGGTACACGTGGAACGTAGTTCAAGGCACCATTTGCATCATCTAAATGCATTGTGAGTATTCACGACTCCCCTTATTTTCAGTTTTTATGTTTTGGGGTGGAAAAGCATGTCCAAAAACCATTTATTATTCGTTGTATTTTATTTGACTCGTATAAACTTGGTTGCTATATTTTGCATATTGTGAGTATTCACGACTCCCCTTATTTTCAGTTTTTATGTTTTGGGGTGGAAAAGCATGTCCAAAAACCATTTATTATTCGTTGTATTTTATTTGACTCGTATAAACTTGGTTGCTATATTTTGCATATTGTGAGTATTCACGACTCCCCTTATTTTCAGTTTTTATGTTTTGGGGTGGAAAAGCATGTCCAAAAACCATTTATTATTCGTTGTATTTTATTTGACTCGTATAAACTTGGTTGCTATATTTTGCATATTGTGAGTATTCACGACTCCCCTATTTTCAGTTTTTATGTTTTGGGGTGGAAAAGCATGTCCCGAAAAACTATTATTTGAATGTTGTATTTAAATTGATTTGTATCAAACATGATTGCTATTTTATTGCTATGTCTCTTTATGTATGTCTATGCAACACGGAACATGAGAACTTATCGTACTAAGGCCCTTCCCTTATCTCTAACCATTAACTCTTTGAGCCAATGGTCATTATGGATAGCGCTATTAGGAATTGACAACTCCTCACTCGCCCTATTGCTGGAGTGCATGATACCATATTCATCTATGGAACGATAAGCATAGATCTTGATAGGGCTTCAGTCATAGGTTTGGTTGAGACTCATTGTTTGCTCATACACATACATACAAACTCGTTTCTCGTTATAGCAATAAACTTGCTATTAATTATAGCAATGAACTTTGTTTCTCATTACAACAAAAAACTTTTATTACTGAAAACTTATATACATGTTTTAGCAATGAAATTGTTTGCTCCTTGTAGCAACGAAATTGATTGCTCATTTTAGCAATGAAACTTGTTTACTCGTTTGAGTAACGAACTTTATCTTCCATGAGAATATGAATGTTGCATCTTATTTGGGCAACATACCTTATCTCTCATGATGACAAAGAACTTTGTTTTTACAAACTTATTTACTCATTTTAACAATATACTTTTATTATTGGAAACTTTTATCAAAACTTTGATTTCAATTCATGGAACCAGTAATATTTTGTTTATCTGTGAGTACTCACCAACTATTTTTATAGTTGGCGCTCGTTTTACATGCTTTTTCAGGAATCATCGAGTAAGTGGCACTTAGGGACACTTCACTTTTAGGAGCATTCGCATGTGTTGTATTTCAATTTACATTGTAATTTCTTTTAAAAGTTGTTCAAACCCATTGTAAAATTGTAATGATTTTTAATACTATGGTTGGTGTTGTCTTTCAACTTTTGCTATGAAACCCTTTATACTGTCACGCCTCGTGTTTCCGCTTTAGCGGGGTGTGACAGAAACGTAGCGCAGAACTCTGCCAAGTAGCAGCAGATCGTGGTTGTTCATGCCGCGATAGCACCTGCTGCCACTGCGCCAGCGAAACAGTATGATGGGAGCCTGCCAAAGTGCAACAAGTGCATCTTCCACCACAATGGACCCTGCCGGGAAATGCAGTGTGCAAACTGCAACAGGAAGGGGCACAATGCCCGTTTCTGCAAAGCTCCGGCTAGACCAATCTCCCAGGTCCCTGGCGTTGGAGTTGAACAGGCTTGCTACAAGTATGGCGAGGTTGGTCACTACAAAGGAACTGCCCGAAGGCAGGGAACGTTGGCGGAGTGGGAAGGGTTTTGGCGATAGGCCACAAGGAAGCGGTAGCAGACCCTACATTGTTCATTGGTACGTTTATCCTCGATAACTCTTATGCATGCATACTATTTGATAGTGGAGCGGAGTGGAGTTTCGTGAACCAAAAATTTGCACACTTAATTAAACAACAACCACGAGCACTAAAAGAACCGTTCACCGTAGAAATGGCTAACAGAAAGACTGAGAGCACTAGCTATATATACGTAGGATGTACCCTATCTCTAGATAGCCATTCATTTTTAATCGACCTCATGCATGTCTCAATTAAAAGTTTCGACGTCATTATCGGCATGGATTGGTTAAATCTTCATCGTGCTGACATCATGTGTTTTGAGAAGGCCGTTCGTCTTAATCTACCGTCTAACGAAACCCTAGTTATCTATGGAGACAAATCAGGCACGAACCTTCGAATCATCTCAAGTATACAAGCCCAGAAGTACTTGCGGAAGAAATGTCATGCATTCCTTGCTCATGTAGTTGATATGAGCCAAGAGGCGAAAGACATAAAGAACATACCAGAAGTACGCGACTTTCCCGATATCTTTCCCGAAGAAATACCAGGATTACCACCACAACGTCAAGTCGAGTTATGAATCGACTTAGTTCCAGGGGCTACCCCAGTAGCCAAATCGCCCTATCGACTAGCACCAGCTGAGATGAAGGAGCTATCTGGTAAACTGAACGAACTGCTCAGCAAGGGCTTTATTAGACCAAGCTTCTCACCCTGGAGAGCACCAGTATTGTGCGTAAAGAAGAAAGATGGATCGTTCCGTATGTGCATTGACTACCGAGAACTAAACAAACTGACTGTCAAGAACCGATACCCTCTACCGCGCATAAACGACTTGTTCGACCAACTGCAAGGGGCGAATTAATTTTCGCAGATTGATCTGAGATCTGGGTATCACCAGTTATGAGTTTTAGAGGAAGATGTTCCCAAAATAGCCTTCCGAACTCGTTATGGACACTACGAGTTTGTAGTGATTCCATTCGGATTAACCAATACGCCCACAGTATTCATGGACTTAATGAATCTGGTGTGCCGTCCTTACTTAGATTCGTTCGTTATTGTATTCATCGATGACATACTTATCTACTCTCGAAGTAAGGAGGAACATAGTCAACACCTATGTTAGGTCTTGGAAACGCTACGATCAGAGAAACTCTACGCGAAGTTCTCTAAGTGCGAATTTTGGATTCGAAGAGTCGAATTCTTGGGTCACATGGTTAGTGAAGAGGGAATTCACGTGGATCCTTCCAAAATAAAGGCCATTGAGAACTGGTCAACTCCAAAGACGCCTACAGAAATTCATCAATTTCTAGGCGTCGCTAGCTATTATCGCAGGTTTATTCAGAACTTCTCTAGGATCGCGAAACCGCTTACTACATTGACCCAGAAAGGCGTGACCTTTGACTGGGAAGAGAAACAGGATAAGGCATTCCAAACGTTGAAGCGAGCCTTATGCAGCGCACCGATATTATCCCTCCCAGAAGGGATAGAAGACTTTGTGGTTTACTGCGATGCATCAAATCAAGGGCTTGGTTGTGTTCTTATGCAACGAGGAAAGGTCATAGCCTATGCCTCAAGACAGCTTAAGACGCACGAAGTTAACTACACGAAAAATGATCTTGAGTTAGGAGCAGTGGTATTTGCTCTGAAGATCTGGAGACACTACCTGTATGGTACGAAAAGCACTATCTTTACAGACCACAAAATCCTTCAACATATATTCGATCAGAAGGAGATCAACATGAGACAGCGACGGTGGGTCGAGCTACTCAATAACTACGAATGCGAAATTCGTTATCATCCTGGTAAAGCAAACGCAGTAGCTGACGCCCTAAGTCGGAAAGAATACTCACGTCGTAGAGTCAAAGCATTGACTATGACAATCCATTCACATCTGTCCACACAAATTAAGGAGGCTCAGCTGGAAGCCTTGAAGCCTGAAAATGTGGCGGGTGAATCCATTAGAGGGATGGATAAGAACTTAGAAGTCAAGGGTGGCGGAGCCTCATGGATCGGATCTGGACACCGAAGCTTGGTGGTTTCAGAGACGTGGTCATGACTGAAGCGCACAATACTCGATTATCCGTCCACCCAGGTTCAGATAAGATGTATCTGGATCTCAAAAAGTTATACTGGTGGCCTAACATGAACGCAGAGATTGCTACCTTCGTGAGTAAGTGTCTTACTTGCGCCAAGGTTAATGTCGAATACCAGAAACCCTCAGGTTTACTACAACAACCGGAATACCTGAGTGGAAGTGGGAGCGGATCACAATGGACTTCATAACCAAATTTCCCAAGACAACGGGTGGTCTCGATACCATTTGGGTGATCGTAGACAGGTTAAACAAGTCCGCACACTTCCTACCTATCAAAGAAATTGACAAGATGGAAAAGCTAACCTGAACTTACATTAGGGAGATTGTACGACTGCATGGTGTTCCCATATCTATTATCTCTGATAGAGATAGTAGATTTACTTCAAGATTCTGGCAGTCGCTACAAAGTTCCCTAGGAACTATGTTGGACATGAGCACAGCCTACCATCCGCAAACCGACAGACAAAGCGAGAGGACTATTCAAACTCTTGAAGATATGTTGCGAGCCTGTGTGATAGACTTTGGAAAGGCATGGAATACTCATTACCCCTTGTCGAGTTCTCCTACAACAACAGTTATCACACAAGCATAAAGGCTGCTCCATTTGAAGCCCTCTATGGCTGAAAGTGTATATCCCCTCTGTGCTGGGCTGAGGTGGGTGACACATAGTTAGCTAAAGGACGAGTTCCTGACAACACTCTCACGGGTCCAGAAATCATTCAGGAAACGACAGAGAAGATTGTTCAGATTCGTGAACGATTGAAAGCCTCTAGAGACCGACAGAAAAGCTACGCTGACAAGAGACGGAAACCTTTGGAATTCCAGGTTGGTGACCATGTTATATTGAAGGTCTCACCCTGGAAGGGCTTGATACGCTTCGGAAAGCATGGGAAGCTAAAACCAAGGTACATAGGGCATTTTGAGATTATCGCTAGAATCGTCCCTATAGCTTACAAACTCAAACTACCTCAAGAACTTAGTAACGTACACCCTATCTTTCACGTATCGAACCTGAAAAAGTGCCTATCCGATGAGACTCTTGTTATCCCACTCGATGAAATTGAGATCAATGAGAGCCTCAACTTCGTGGAAGAACCAGTAGAAATCATGGACCGGGAGGTCAAGCAAACGAAGCAAAGTCGTATCCCGATAGTGAAGGTTCGCTGGAATGCAAAGCGGGGACCAGAATTCACTTGGGAGCGGGAGGATCAAATGAAACTTAAAATTGATGGGTTTTGAGCATTCTAACACTCCTAAGTGTACATGCAACCCTAAATACCTTGGATCTATGTTTTCTCTATTATACATGCAAATATGATTATCCAAGGTATTATCCTAACTAGCATACCAAAACATTGATACTAGGATACTAAAATAGATAGAATACATACCTTGTTGTTGTTGCTTGACTCCATGAAGCTTGAGAGCCTAGTGCCCCAAGTGTGACACCTCAAATGGTTCACACAACATCATGAACTCTTGGAATAACCATGAGAAAAAGACATACATGTTCAAATCGGCTAGCCCTCAAAATATGTATCACTAGTGCCAATTTCTTGAACTAAAGGGGTTCTTATATAGTGTGGCTTATACACTACAAAAATCTAGTTAGATGACTTACCTTTGTTGTAGCTTTGAAACCTTAAGCCTTTAAGAGCCTAGCACCCCAAGTGTGATGCCTCAAATGCTTCACACAACACCACCGACAATGGAGGACTTGAGAAGAGATTGTCTTGCACACACGAAATCGGCTAACCCTCTTGTATCTCACTTAGGTGCCGACTTTGGTAGCCATGAGGTTTCTTATATAGTGTGACACAACTAGGGTTACACCATGTAAACCCTAATGTGCATGACTTTCCACATTCCTTAGGCTCCATGGGTTTTAACCTCCATGGAGTATCCATGGGTCACCACATGGGTTTAGCCCAACAGAAAGAACTATGGATCATAAGCCCACTTTATAAGTATGAATGATTTACACAATCAATCCCCATATATTTAATTAGTCTCTTTTGATCACAAAATTAATTCCAAATTAATTCTTGATCAATACTAATTAAATAATATGATTTCATATTAATATAATATATTAATAAATCATAAATATCATCTTCTCAAAAGTCCATCCTTCAAATTGTTCCGGTGTCATGCAACCCAAATGGACCACGCTACTCTCGGGTCAAGTACATACCAATTATAGTTATGGGCTTAGACACTAAATCCAACATTTTATACATCTGGGAGCTACAAAAATGTATAGAGATCTAAGACTGAGCTATTGGTGGCCCTACATGAAGCGGGAGATCGCTTGGTTCGTGGAGCGGTGCTTGAACTGCAGGAAGGTCAAGGCCGAACATCAGCGGCTGCATGGCAAGGTTCAGCCGCTACCCATTCCTATGTGGAAGTGGGAGGAGATCACTATGGACTTCATCACGAAGTTACCAAGGACAGCGAGGGGTGTGGATGCCATATGGGTGATTGTGGATATGCTGACGAAGAGTGCCCACTTTATTCCGATCTCCGAGAGCATCTCCGCTGAGAAATTAGCGGATATTTACATGCGAGAGGTGGTGGCTAGGCACAGGGTACTAGTGTCAGTAGTCTCTGACCGGGATGTCCGATTTACATCTAGATTCTGGAAGAAGTTCTAGGAGGAGCTGGGTACTCAGTTACATTTTAGCACAGTGTACCACCCCCAGACATACGACCAAAGTGAGAGGACGATCCAAACACTCGAGGATATGCTTCGGGCATGCGTGTTGTACTTTAGAGGGAGTTGGGATACATACCTCCCACTAGCAGAGTTTTCATACAACAATGCTAGTATCGACCGACCACCATTTGAGATGTTGTATGGTTGGAGGTGTAGGACCCCTGTTTGTTGGGGTGAGGTAGGGCACCGAGTCATGGGGAGCACCGAGGTGGTGCTCAAGACGACTGAGTTGATTCAGCAGGTGCGTGACAGACTACGAGTCGCACAGAGCCGTCAGAAAAGCTATGTTGACCGGCGCCGATCAGATCTTGAGTTTCAGGTGGGGGATTTCGTCTTGCTGAAAGTGTCACCATGGAACGGTGTCATTAGGTTCCGAAAGAGGGGCAAGCTAGGGCCCCGATATATTGGATCGTTCAGGATTACTGTCCGGGTGGGCAAGGTGGCTTATCGCTTAGATCTGTCGGACGAGCTTAGCCAGATACATAACACCTTCCACGTGTCTCAGATTCGGAAGTGTGTCACAGACGAGGCCGCGGTTGTTTCTATGGATAACATTCAGGTGGACGAGAGTCTAAACTACATTGAGAGGGCCATTGCGATTTTAGATAGGAAGACCAAGGTTCTTCGAAACAAGGAGGTGAAATTAGTAAATGTGCAATGGCAGCACCGAAGAGGCTCCGAATGGACATGGGAGCCGGAGGAGGAGAAGCGAGAGCACTCCCCAGACTTGTTCGCATCAGCAGACCTCGAGGACGAAGTCTAGTTCAAGTGGGGGAGATTTGTAATGCTCATTTCAGGTATCTATTTCTTTTCAGAATTTTAGGGTTTTAGACTGGCACTCGACGAGTTGGGGAGCTTCAAATCGTCGAGTAGAGATCATTATGGGACGCGAGATTTAGGACCTACTCGACGAGTTGGAAGGCCCAACTCGACGAGTAGGCGCTGTAAAGGAAAACCCTAAATTTTAGGGTTTGCACCATATATAATCTCCTTAAAACCTTGAGGCTGACCTTTCATCAACCTCCAAACCCTAAGAACGTCAGTGCTAAACCTTAATCCCATTTCCTCTCATATTGTGTGAAACATCCCAAAAATACGGCCCAAAAATTTCATTTTTAATTCGTTAATTAAACCATAATCACAAAATCATTCATCCAATATCATAAGTCATTATCTTAAATCAGAGTATCATTTCAAACGCTTGTTCATTTTATCAGAGTAAACATCCCAGGCTAAACTTCTTGGTGTGTGTGTGTGTCATGCGATCACCCCGAGCTCTTCCCTCCGCTACAGGAAGTACCTGAAACCAAAACTGAAAACCGTAAGCACGAAGCTTAGTGAGTTCCCCAATCTACCACATACCATCCACATATAACATGCAACTAGGAGATACGGGCCCCACCCACACTCATGGAGATACGGGCCCCATCCACACTCCGCTATCTAGGAGATACGGGCCCCACCCACACTCTGCTATCTAGGAGATACGGGCCCCGCCCACACTCATGGAGATACGGACCCCGCCCACACTCTGCCATCTAGGAGATACGGGCCCCGCCCACACTCCGCTATCTCTAAGATACGGGCCCCGCCCACACTCAGCTACTTCGAGATACGAGCCCCGCCCACACTCGACTGCTGTGAGATACGGGCCTCGCCCACACTCAGCTACTATCCCAAAACATACAAGCATATAACATAACACATATCATAACACTAAACATACTCTACTGTTCTACCGATCTAAAGCCTCGCCTATCTTGGGCCCCGCACCTGTCCTACTACTGGTGGATCATGGAACCCTGTCCACGCTCCTGATGATAGTGAGATACGGGCCCCTGCACATAAACGCATTTGGTAACTCGATGTTATAAAACGTGCCTTTGTGTATGATTCAACAAGTAGTAGAACAAGCATATGAGTCGAAGTTTATCCATTCATTTTACCCTTGAAAGGATAAAAGCGATATCTTTGGGCCCCTCGATGATTTGGTGATGAAAAACGTAAGTGCTCGGCCGGGCCTGGACTTATTTGATTTGTTCAATTAGTCAGTCGTCATAAATCGGAAATCGGGAAACAACAAATGGACAGAGAGAATGATTATAATCCATGTATCAGTCCATATGATATCTAGAATGGAGGAATATATGATCCCTTATCTAATGGACGCGTCATTGATTTGTTCAGAGTTCGACAGCGGCTTTAAGAGCTACGATTGCTAGTCGGGATCTTGGAGTCATACGCAATAATAGTTTTAGACTTATCCAAGTGGGAGACTGTTGGATTAGGTGTCTAAGCCCATAACTATTATTGGTATGTATTCGACCCGAGAGTAGCATGGTCCATTTGGGTTGCATATCATCAGGACAATTTGTTAGGATGGACTTTTGAGAGAAGATGTTATATATGATTTATTAATATATTATAAGTTCTAATATATTAATATGAAATCATATGTTTTAATTAGTATTGATCAAGAATTAATTTGGAATTAATTTAGTGATCAAAAGAGACTAATTAAAAACTATGGGGACTAATTATGGTAATTAGTTATATTTATATGTGTTGGGCTTATGATCCATGTTGGACCAAGTTTATGTATGGATACATAAAGAGTTGGGCCACATGAACCATGGATCATAGAATCCATGGATATGGGTTTGGGTTATACCCATGACTCTTAGAATTCAACACATATAAATACATATGTTATGACCTAAAACCGCCACCCCTAGTCACCCTTAGTGTGTGTGCATGTTCTTGGAGTTCATGAAGGTTTTAGAGTGCATGGAGATTCTCTCTCAAGTCCTACCTTTGTCCTTGATGTGTTGTGACTTCATTTGAGGCTTCCACACTATTGGGGCTAAGTTCTTAAGGCCAAATACATCAAGACCTCCAGCCACACAAAAAGGTATGTTACACTATCTAGTATTTTATGTAGTTTGTATGACAATTGCATGCTAGCTATAGGTTCAATACCTTGGAAACCATTTGCATGTATAATTAGTGAAAACATAGATCCAAGGTATTTAGGGTTGTATGTGCACCATAGGATGTTGTATTACACCAAAACCCAACAGTGGTATCAGAGCCTAGGGCTGTTTTCATGTTATACTTGCTGAAATGGCTGAAAAATCGAAAATTTTGGCTGTCTGAGCGCTGGACTCGCCGAGTCCACTGATGAACTCGCCGAGTCCATGAAGAAATTCATCCAACTCGTCGAGTTGGTTCATGCACTCGACGAGTAGGACCCCCTGACAGCATATTTTTGACTTTTAAGGCTGGAATTGGACTAGAAACATTACCCTAAGCTGTTTTTTGTCTTGTAGACCTGTTTTGATGTGGTAATGTTTATGCTAAACCAATTTCAAAGATAATTGTCAATAGATTCATGTTTTGTATTAGTTTAATGGTTAGGCTAATCTCATGAAAAAGTTTGATTTGAATTGTCTTGTTCTTATGAGTTAGTTTAGATTAATAGAAAAGTTATGTGATAATTTGTTTCCAATCCATATTAATCTTAAAGTTTCTCATGAAATGTGTTTTTGTAACTTGTCCTCAAGTTATATGAAAAGTCACATTTATGATTCTTTAAAACTCATAAGATTTCCATAAGTTAGGAAAAATGAAGAGTCTTATTTTCTTGAATGATTTTAAAGTCTTCCATAACTTGTCCTCAAGTTATGGAACTTGAAGAGTTTATTCATTAAACTACTTTAAATTCATAGGTTATGAAAATGAAGAGTTTATTTTTCCTTAAATGTTTTTTAAAGTCTTCCATAACTTGTCCTCAAGTTATGGAACTTGAAGAGTTTTCATTAAAACTACTATAAATTCATAAGTTATGGAATTGAAAAAGGTTTTTGAATTGTTCAAAACTTGCCCTCAAGTTTTGGAATTTGTAAAGTTTCCCCCCATGAATACTTTAGTTCCAAGTTAAACCCTTAGAATTTTAATAGTTTAAAATTCAACCCTTATACTATTATAATATTATAGGTTTAATATTTATATATATGTATAAGAGTAAAAGTCAGTCTTACCGTTAGTAGGCCTCATTCACGAAGCCGGTCTATAAGGGGGGTATAAGGTTACTGCCTATAAAATGGCAGTTTAATGGGTGTCCACTCTCACCCACCGCTTCCTTGACTGGTGGAGGGTCGTTAGCCGAACGGGTTTGACAAGACTATAATTCTCCCTTCATTAAAAGTATTAATGATAAATACTAAGTAACTAAACACTTATAAATTTCCAATCTTAGTTACTTAGGAAAATGTGAATTTGGTGCTAACCCATGAAATTTACACTTTGTACCTTACCAAGTCGTTAGTGGAGTGTGTGTGGTTAACCGGCACACTAACATGGACTAGTAAGAGTGGCGAAGGGTAACTTAATGTTTATCATAGATCGGTGGAGCGTGTGTGGTTAACCGGCACATCGATTAGGTGATAATATTAAGGGTACCAAGTGAATTTGCATGGTCATTCACACCTTGTTTTGTGATCCTCGGCATCCCAGTCACAAAATTTGAGAGGGCACAATCGAGATTGAAACATGTCATTGAAAAGTTCAATGAATCTCAAAAGATCTAGGAGTTTCAAAACCAATTAAAACCTAATAAATTATTTCGTTGTTCATGGTGGAAATTGGTGAATCGTCATTCGCCTACCTTCAAATATTTTATAGCTTGGATTACGGCATCCCTCTTCCAAGTTGTAAAATATTGTGTTGGGTCCTAGCCTTAATATTTCATATTGGGTGTTATATTAAGGACTTAAATCAACTAACTTGAATATCTCCCATCTTAGATGTCTAGTTCATACAACTATGATCTTCCCAAATCTGTTTCCTCCACCTCCTCCAATTATTCTCCCTAACCCACAAGTTCAAGGTCACTCAAGCCCTATTGGCAAGCAAAGTCTATGTGTGCTCACATCTTGGAGATGAAGTCACATATTTACAACCAGGGAGAGTTGGGTGTCAAGGTCTTGAGGAAGTTGATTGTTAACTTGTTTCTTTCAATCACTTTCTAAGTCACATAGTGAGTTCCTTTAGAGCTACTATATGACAGACCATGACATGACCCTTAATGATCTTACCCATTTGCTTAATGCTGCTGAATCAACAATGATTTGGAGCACTGGTAAAGCAAATTTGATTGGAAGATCAACTTCCCAAACTTCCAAGGACATTGATAATGGTAACATTGGAAATCCAGAAAAACTTTCTCTTCCCAATGGAAAGGGATCGACCATTGTCAACTCGGTTGACCAAATGGTAAAGAGAAAGGCTAAATCTAAGATAGTCCCGTGTACCATTCCCAAAGAGTCCATAGGTTTCTATTGCCAAAGGAAGGAACATTGGTTGCGAAGCTGGCCAGATTTACCTGATAGTCTGTAAGGATGGTAAAGTCAAAATTTTGACTCTACTTCAGGTAAAGTCCACTATCTAACTCTATTAAGTTCCTATTTGGAGATTCTTATTACATGGTGTGACTAGATCACATTTTGATGTTTTAAGAATCAAAGTGAAGAGGAAGCTTAAAGGAAGAATTTTGAGTTGTTACTTAAAGAGTTGTGATAGATTGCTTAGGAATACATAACAACATTGTTTTTCACATGCATTTGCATTGTAAGGATAAGTTTTTACGCAAAGTTTTAAAATAAAAGAAAAGTTTTTATTTTATTTATTTTAAAATATCCTTACAGTGACATTTGTGAGAAATTGTTGTCTATATGTTTCCATTGATAGCAATATTGGAAAATGGATTTGATTCTTTCGACTGTGGTAGTGTCATAATTTACCAAACAAGGAAATATTCTCATCACCCACGTTTCAGTAGGGTAGAAACTTGGAATCATGCAAGTTGTATGAAGAATGAGAATTTTCAACTTTGGAAAATTAAGACTAATTCCTTGTTTACATGTATATGTGAGTCAAGTGAAGGACTAAGGGATCGAGTACACATTCTTGTGCACTGGTCAAGTGCACCACAAAGATCGATAAGCCTATTCGTCATGATTTACTAAGGTTTAGTAAATATGATTATACTTGCAAGGTTAAGTATAATTCTGAAACATTGCAAAAGTTTCAATGTATGGCAGAACGAATGAGAAGAATCAAATAAGGCAGAAAGATAAAAGTTTCTCAATCTGAAAGGATGGGAGAGTACTTCAGTATCTTGTTTTATGATTATCTTAGTGATTATGAAACCATATCACAATTGTTTCTCTAAGGACATCTTAGTGCATTTGTTTGGCTAAGAAGAGAAATCGTGGATTGTTGAAATGGTTAGAATCAAAAAGATGAATCATACTTCGTTCCATAACAAGTCTTAGAGTCATACTCCAAGATTGTAACTCGAGTGACATATCTTAAGGAAGGTTTGTAACACGTGTCAAGTGTAAGAGTAAAATGTGTTTCTACTCTTGTACATTTGACATTGGTAAGTTGTGATGTTTTGGGTTAAACAGAGACCAACTAAGGCCAATTATGTGAAGTGTTAGTCTTGATAAAAATCCGCACTGACCCTTGATAAGAAATGGTTCTTGACAAGAGAGTCTTATATGTCAAGAGGACAGTAGGAGTCTTAAAGCTCTTGAAAGTTCCAAGAACTAATCAAGAATACAAACCTGAAGTTCTTCACTAGCACACGACTTGAGGTTTATAACCTATCGTGTTGACATTTCTGTGCCTATTCCAGTTAAAGTTGGCTTTGCATAGGAGTTCTGAGAGTTCTCAATTGGTTGCATAACAACTTGGAAGCAATGGCAGGCCCTTGTGCTGCCAGTTGGCAAGAAGTTAAGATTGCACAAGTTCAATCCATATGAGGTTGGATTTGTCACTAACCTTGTCTTGTGATTACGGTTTTGACAAATTCACATGGATAGGAACTCATTCACCACAAAATCTAAGTGTCATAAGGTTTCTCTCCGATTCATGAAAATGATGGTGAGGAAACGCTTTCACTAAGTAGATTTTAAGTAGATAGCAATTGTGTTATTTGCATTCTCAAAGTTGTTAGTGGAGCGTGTGTGGTTAACCGGCACACTAACATGGACTTGTGAGAAGTGGCAAAGGTCTAAACAATTGAGACTATGATTACGGCATCCCTTTTCATAGTTCTAAAATTGTTTAGACACACATATGAGCTATCTAAGGAAAGGTGTATGATTTTGATAAAGTTTTATCAAAGCATCTTGTATCAGAAGTCTGAACTTTGGTAAGAAAGTCAATAAAGTATTGATTTCTAGAAGTCCAACTGATTTCTGGATACATGTCAAAGCTAGTGGGAGCATAAGTGATATGCTAATAATTATCATGTAAGTGGGAGCATGACCATTATGTTAAGTGTTAATTATAGAAAACAAAAGGTTTCAATTGGGAAAAGTTGTTTTGTTATAATTAAGGGAGAGGAAATTATACTTCATTTCAATTCTAAAAGCTTAGATAGAGATTTTGATCATCTTTATTCAAGGATATATATATGAATTTTATGTTGGAATGGTTCAATACAAGGAAATTCTATATATATTGCGTTTTCAAAATTCGATTATGATTACGGCATCCCTCTTCATAGTCAAATTTTGAAAACATGGCAAATAAAAAATATTGTAGCAAAAGACTGGTCTATGATCACGTATTTATGTGAGACATCAGGAATCGTGTCCCATATGCTTCGGATATAGGATCGATTGCATGTGCTGTAATATTTATCCTTTCTAAATTTTCCAAATGCTCAGGGCATTAAGAAGGGAAAAGTCTAGAATTGGATATGACTAAAATTATTAAGCAATTGTCAAGGACAATCTAAGGTTTACCAAAGATTGGTTGCTCATGGACAGTTGGAAGTATAAGTGTTAATTTTGGAAGGACCATATTGACATATTCTGAAAAGAGGTAACTCTTGTTCAGAAGTGATAGTCAAAATGGGAATCTGGAAAGGTTTCCATAGGTGGAAGTTGTTCTTCAAATCTGTGTAAGATTAGAAAACTTAATGCAAGAAGGATGTTCAAAAGAATGTACTTTGAATGTGAGACTTCGTTTCCATGGAATTGATCTCCATTGGAATACCCTGTAATGATTGTTGACAAGTCTTTGTGACTTTGTGCATAGTCATTACGAGAGGATCAATGCATATAAGTTTAGAATCTAACAAATTTCGTTAAATGGTAGGAATTTGGAATTCTTACATTTACGATAAAGATTTGGGATTGTGAAATGAGCATCATTGGAATCATGTTCAATTGATCTATTTCACAAAGTAAAGATCATAGATAAACATAGTGTGCATACTTGGTGTATGGCATGACTAGTGTTTAGAAAACATAGTTTACATGCTTGGAGCATGGGACAACTATTGTTTTAATTCAAGTATAAAGTTGATTATTTGAAACATTATACAATGAATAATGAGTAATCAATATGGTGTTTAAATAAAAGGAGTTTTATTTACTCTCAAAGGTGCTTGGGACCATAGAGTGATTAGTATTATTCTTGTGTTTCACTTTGCATGTTTTGACTTCCAGAATAGCTAGGTTATTCTTCCCGAATGACTAAGTTATTCAAACCATCCACAATCGATAATACGTTGGAAGTAGGTATTAAGGCAAGACTGTCATGAATCGGGTTTGTAGATGTCCAAGGTAGTGGACATAGTAAGAGTTACTACAACATTCATGAGTACTCCTGGAATAGGGATTCGAGTATTGGATTCAACCCACGCTCACTTGAATCACTTCATGGATTTTATCACGAGTGATCGTGAGACGATAATATCTTATATTCTTCAAACCTAGAGATATGACTTGTTACCTATGAGTTGGTTATACATTGATTGCACGTAAACGCATTTGGTAACTCGATGTTATAAAACGTGCCTTTGTGTATGATTCAACAAGTAGTAGAACAAGCATATGAGTCGAAGTTTATCCATTCCTTTTACCCTTGAAAGGATAAAAGTGATATCTGTGGGCCCCTCGATGATTTGGTGATGAAAAACGTAAGTGCTCGGCCGGGCCTGGACTTATTTGATTTGTTCAATTAGTCAGTCGTCATAAATCGGAAATCGGGAAACAACAAATGGACAGAGAGAATGATTATAATCCATGTCTCAGTCCATATGATATCTAGAATGGAGGAATATATGATCCCTTATCTAATGGACGCGTCATTGATTTGTTCAGAGTTCGACAGCTGCTTTAAGAGCTACGATTGCTAGTCGGGATCTTGGAGTCATACGCAATAATAGTTTTAGACTTATCCAAGTGGGAGACTGTTGGATTAGGTGTCTAAGCCCATAACTATTATTGGTATGTATTCGACCCGAGAGTAGCATGGTCCATTTGGGTTGCATATCATCAGGACAATTTGTTAGGATGAACTTTTGAGAGAAGATGTTATATATGATTTATTAATATATTATAAGTTCTAATATATTAATATGAAATCATATGTTTTAATTAGTATTGATCAAGAATTAATTTGGAATTAATTTAGTGATCAAAAGAGACTAATTAAAAACTATGGGGACTAATTATGGTAATTAGTTATATTTATATGTGTTGGGCTTATGATCCATGTTGGACCAAGTTTATGTATGGATACATAAAGAGTTGGG
Organism: Lactuca virosa; assembly: GCF_052849685.1. Taxonomy (NCBI): domain Eukaryota; kingdom Viridiplantae; phylum Streptophyta; class Magnoliopsida; order Asterales; family Asteraceae; genus Lactuca; species Lactuca virosa. Next base: position 113,461,868 of record NC_136427.1, on the reverse strand, counting down.
CCACATGAACCATGGATCATAAAATCCATGGATATGGGTTTGGGTTATACCCATGACTCTTAGAATTCAACACATATAAATACATATGTTATGACCTAAAACCGCCACCCCTAGTCACCCTTAGTGTGTGTGCATGTTCTTGGAGTTCATGAAGGTTTTAGAGTGCATGGAGATTCTCTCTCAAGTCCTACCTTTGTCCTTGATGTGTTGTGACTTCATTTGAGGCTTCCACACTATTGGGGCTAAGTTCTTAAGGCCAAATACATCAAGACCTCCAGCCACACAAAAAGGTATGTTACACTATCTAGTATTTTATGTAGTTTGTATGACAATTGCATGCTAGCTATAGGTTCAATACCTTGGAAACCACTTGCATGTATAATTAGTGAAAACATAGATCCAAGGTATTTAGGGTTGTATGTGCACCATAGGATGTTGTATTGTACCAAAACCCAACACACATAACCATAAGCATAAACATAATGGGCCGACATTGTGGCCGTAGACCCATGCACACAGTGAGGAGACTTACCTCGCACTGCTGAAGACTGGCTAAAACACCTCTGGCTGCTATCTGACAATTCCCCGAACTGCTGCTCCCCTAGCTCCTCGAGCTACCAATACCAACACAACATTTAGACCAGAACACCCTTCAAAAGTCATACTAAGTCAACTCTAGACATAGTCAAAGTCAACGGTCCATGGTCAAAGTCAACACTTCAGGTTCACTGGACTCGTCGAGTTCTAAAGCTAAGAATCCTTCAATTGCGAACCAACTCGTCGAGTCAGCCCCTGACTCGCCGAGTTCCATGGCTGTTCTGACTCGTGATAAATCGAGTCAACTCACCGAGTCATTCCTCTGACTCGCCGAGTTCTAACGCGAATCAACTCGGGATATTCCGATTCGACCCGTCGAGTCCTTCCCTGAACTCGCCGAGTTCCTTGGTCTGTTGGGCTATCTTAATGGATTAAGCCCCTATACTTCAGACCTAACTCCAAAACTTTAAAGGTACTCTAGAAATGACCTTATGAGGGTAAAGTTTCCAACTTTACCCACCTCTAGTCCTTCTTAATGGGTTTAGACAAAACCCTAGCTTATTAAGACATAACTCTTAGGTCCAACAACCCTTATTACTCCAAACCAATACAGGGAAACCAAGATCTGGACCCTAAGCACCCAACAAACATGCAAAGCTTCAACCTTTCCTTTCATGCATGGGCTCTTGGGCTAAAAAGGACCATCCTAACATTCTTAGGGCTTGTATGGGACTTCAATGGCATAAAGGTTGCAACTTTATGCCTTCTTCACCCTCAAGGACATCAGATCTGAAAGGATCTTGGCGTTGAATGTCCAAGTCCCAAAAGCTAACAATCTTGGACCAAAACCCCATAAAATGACCATAAAGAGATCTATGAAACCATAAGGCAAGAAAGGAACTTGATTACCAGAAAATGATGAAGATGAAACAAACTTCCTGGATCTACAATCTTCCCCTTAAACCTTCAACCTCCTTCTACTTCTTCTAGACTTCAAGAACACTCGAAATCCTTCAATAATGGCTCACACACTCAAAGAGAACATTAGGGTTTCGTGGGTTAGGCTCTGGACAGTGGAGGCTACAAATGAGGCTGGTGGAATGAGAATAAGATGTTTAAATAGGGTACCAAGTCCCGATTTTAGCGTTTCTCACCCCAGACCAGACTCGCCGAGTTGGTCCCCCGATTCGCCGAGTCGGTCACTTAACCCCTGACACGGCAACTTGATCCGGCTCGTCGAGTTCTTCCTTGGACTCGACGAGTTGACCCATTACCTTAGAGTTTTCCTTCCCTTTCTTGGTTTGCTGGATTTTGGGTGTTACAACTCTCCCCCACTTAAACTAGACTTCGTCCTCGAAGTCCGCTACGGCCAACTATCCTGCAATCTGCTCACAACATCTCTGCATGGTGAATACATCTCCTACTGAGTCCGATCCTCGAGAGATCACTTCCATTGACCTTCCGCCCGGTCATTCAGCCAAAACTAATCCTTGAAGATAAGAACCTCGAGAGCACTCTGCTCACCAACAATCATGAGAACACGACTCTTTCCCAACTGATAATCCTTTCGGTACTCCTCGAGTACTTATGCTGGACATCCTAGGGGTTCACCCCTTTCTCCTGCACGTTTACTGGCCTTCCCAATACAAACTTCCCAAAAATAACAACCTTTACTTCCTCTGTGAAGGACATACCCTTCGCTGAACCTACCTTTCCAGACACTCCCAGTGCTGGTCACTTCACTGATACATACTGAGTGCTTTCTCTTTCTCTATACTAATGCTGAAAGCCCCTCCCAGAGGATGGATCAGATAATCCTTCGAGTAATAGACTCATCCCTGCAACGGTTAGACTCATACGAGAGCTGCGCAACAGAGTCAAATCACTCACTCTGAGATTATTTAATCCTGCTGTTAGTGGCCTAGCACCTCTCAGTTAACTAACTACTTCCACTTACGAATCCTCTTATTGCTGCCCCTATTCGAAGATTCTGCTGTCTCTGATCCGCTCTCCGGACGAACTGAGACCACCCCGGTCCCAACTAATCTGCCCTCATCTTGACCACCGGACTCCTACCAGTTACTAAACTCAAACTCCATCTCTCAGTCGCTCTCAGCGACTTCCGAAGAAAAACTTCGGCTAACTAAAACTGCTCTGTCTACCTTGCCACTCTGGCTCTCTAAATCCTAGGATCCTCGATCCCCTATCTTAACTCTAAAGTCTCTGCCAGGTTCCACCTGCGCTGCTAAAATCTCACGGGACTCGCCCACGGGTCTCACCCAAACTAGATCTAGAGCGGTCCCTCCCTCTAGTTTCACCTGTACTGCTACTAATATACGAGCCTCGCCCACGGGTCTCACCCAACTGTATCTTGGAGTGGCCTCTCCCTCAGGTCTCACCTATCTAGGGCTATGCATGCCTGCCTCCATACTAATTCTCAACGAACTATGTCTACCTGATCCTGACCATACTAACTAGGAGATATGGGCCTCGCCCACACTCCGCCAACTAAGAGATACGGGCCCTCGCCCACATTCCTCTAACTAGGAGATACAGGCCCTCGCCCACACTCCTCTATCTAGGAGATACGGGCCCTCGCCCACACTCCTCTAACTGGCTACTAACAAATGTTGCGGCTATCCCGCAGTCTTTCCACACTCCCCATGTTGTCTCTACACTGACTACTAATCCGAAAGCATCCCATGCCTGACATACACTCAATCTGTACCTTGACTCTCTCGAGTCCTAATGGCGATCCTCCAACCTGGTTTCCAAAACCAGCTATCAACTAACGTGATCACTACGGTCACCCCGTAGCCTCACTACACTTCCCGTACTGACTACCTAATGGTGAATGCTACAACTATCCCGTAGTCTTACATCCTAGCTAAAATCTTGCCTGCCGAGAAAATCTTCAACCTGGTTTCCCAAACCAATCATCTATTGATCGCTATACACCCACTCAACACCGGGATGTTTCCCAAACTCCCAACTCACGCGTTTCTCATCCGAACAGCCACTCAGACTATTACCCTGCTCAACAGAGTTGCAAACTCATCCCAGCTTCGCACCTTATTCAGTTCCTGACTATATGGGGGTTCCTCCCCCACTTCGATTCAATTAGCTCTTTACAGCTCACTGTCCGGAAAGGATTCCCAATCCTTCGTACCACTTCATGGTCAATCTGCTAAAAACTGATGCTTACCGTTGCTAGTGCTCCAAAACTAACCAATACTGTGACGCCACCATCCTTGAAAGCTGGCGAAATACTTCTAGAGTCCCAATGCACGCTTACTACAGCGACCGCATCCTGAGTAACCTGCTCTAAAAGGGTACAACTACGGACTACTACTCTAAACCCATGGTATGCAGATGGCATATAACTCAATCATAAGCAGGAAACAGAATCCAAAGTACAATCACTAATATCGATGCAGTACCATAGCAATTAAATCATAAATAAAACTGTCAAGCAGCTAAAGGATACGCACCTGCCACATCCGGGGCTACTCGCATCTCCAATGTAGACAACTGAAAAGCCCTGCTCCGTGCCGTAGGCGCCCTTGCCCGGCATCGACGACCGCTGGTGATTCTCAAAGTCATAGGGGCAGGAGCCCTCGCCTGTCCTACTGGAAGCAAACTCGGACATTGGGCCTTCTTGTGGCCCCGCTGACCGCAATGGAAGCATACCATGTCTGATCCCTGGGAGATGGTAAAAGTACAATCTCTGCTAAAATGACCAATCCGCTCGCACTTGAAACAACCCAAATCACTACCACTGCTGCTCCTAGACGCACCCTCGTGCGTCCTTCTGCGCTTGCCTTTGCGACTGCGGCTCTGAAAGTTTCTCGATCTCGAATCCGACCTTTTGGGTCTCTTAGCCGAACATGTGGGCAACTGAACCTCATCCGGTTTCCTCTTGCTCTCTGACTCCAGGCCAATCTCTTGCTCCTGAGTTATCCCGTCTGTCCCATCAACCGTCTGAACAGTCGTTGTCTGACCTTAAAACCTAGCGGATACCCTGCCAATAACAAGCTCGATAATGTTGGGCAACTCCTTGCGTACGGCTCGCGAAACCTCCATAGCGATCCAATCATGTAATGGTCTTTTCTGAAAACAAGGTGCATAACCCACCTCCGATCCCTGACGAACAGAGCTTATAACCGGATCCTTCCTCCCGAGGGATCCCAGAGATCCATACACATCGGGCCCCAGAGGAGCCCCTAACCTCCCCGCAACAATATTTGTCCGGAAGGCCTCGAGGCGGCTATCCAAAAGCTCCAAAACTCCCTCCTTGACTATACCGAAGATCAAAGGAGTCTGGTCCAGAATACTGCGCGTAATCTCAGTTGATACAAACTCTCTCATCTGTTCCTCGAGCTGACTGGCTCCTGAACCTGAGACCGATCCTTCACTGACGCCTGAACCGCCAACTGGTCTACCCCTAAGTGTCACCATGCTGCAATATATCATAACAACCATCTGAATACTTAATACTGTCGAGGGATCCCGCACACACCACCAGTTCCCTGGTTTCATCTCAGCCCTCCTTGGTTCGATTACAGATCCTCTGCTTTCAGTAGTATGGGCCCCTACTACCTTCCACATCTATCCGTACTTTCTTCAAGAATTGCCTCGATTACACCAAGTCCCTTTCACTCCTACTAACACTACTCCCAGCACTACTCTCATCCTAGGCTTGCCCTAGGGTAACCTCCAACTCACTATCTGCCATCAACTGCATAAGAAATTCCGATTATCTCCCCCTAACTAAATCGCGAATACCATTACATATCACTCATACTAGATATTTTTTCGAATGAGAGATCATACCCTACAACGGTTATACTCATACGAGAGCTACGAAATAGGGCTAGACCTAACCTTCTGAAATTATTTAGTCCTTGCAATATGTAACTTAACATATTTATTTACTAGTTAATTAGAGATAACTAGAACTACTAATAGCACAAAGCAAGCAGTATCCGGGCATTGGGGAGACTAACCACATAATGCAATCAAGCTGCTCTATCCTCTAATCAGGAATTTGTACTAGCATGCAGTTCATAAAGCTCATACACATAAAGCAGGCACATAAGGCATCTTCCTAGATCCTCAGTCCTAATCTAGCATGCAGTTCTAAAGCACATACCATAACATAAACTTGTATGGGTAATTTGGGAGTACTTACTTGAGCTCGGCTGATTGCATGCACCACACCCCTTTTCTTCTTTTTCAAAGTTATGTTCTCTTTTCAAAATCCTTTTTCTTTTTCTCAAAGCTCTTTTACAAAAATAATTTTCGTTGAAAAATTTCATACCAAGTCCTCAGTTTGAGTTTAGACACACCCGAGAGTGTATCTGAATCCCTCAAACCAAGGCTCTGATACCAACTTGAAACATCCCAAAAATACGGCCCAAAAATTTCATTTTTAATTCGTTAATTAAACCATAATCATAAAATCATTCATCCAATATCATAAGTCATTATCTTAAATCAGAGTATCATTTCAAACGCTTGTTCATTTTATCAGAGTAAACATCCCAGGCTAAACTTCTTGGTGTGTGTGTGTGTGCCATGCGATCACCCCGAGCTCTTCCCTCCGCTACAGGAAGTACCTGAAACCAAAACTGAAAACCGTAAGCACGAAGCTTAGTGAGTTCCCCAATCTACCACATACCATCCACATATAACATGCACCTAGGAGATACGGGCCCCGCCCACACTCATGGAGATACGGGCCCCGCCCACACTCCGCTATCTAGGAGATACGGGCCTCGCCCACACTCATGGAGATACGGGCCCCGCCCACACTCCGCCATCTAGGAGATACGGGCCCCGACCACACTCCGCTATCTCTGAGATACGGGCCCTGCCTACACTCAGCTACTTCGAGATACGGGCCCCACCTACACTCGACTACTGTGAGATGCGGGCCTAGCCCACACTCAGCTGCTATGCCAAAACATACAAGCATATAACATAACACATATCATAACGCTAAACATACTCTACTGTTCTACCGATCTAAGGCCTCGCCTATCTTGGGCCCCGCCCCTGTCCTGCTACTAGTGGATCATGGAACCCCGTCCACGCTCCCAATCCCATACAAGTATCACAAAGAAAACAAGTATAAGTACACATACACTACTGCCTCGGGTACCACCCGACATCGAACCGAAATCCGGAACATATAAACTGTGTCGGGCTAACCCCGGTAACGGATCTAAATCCGAACATATCTCAATAAGTGCCTAGGGCTAACCCCCGGGTCTTCCAACTACACATAACCATCAGCATAAACATAATGGGCCGGCATTGTGGCCGTAGACCCATGCACACAGTGAGGAGACTCACCTCGCACTGCTGAAGACTGGCTGAAACACCTTTTGTCACATCCACCTAAAATGGATTCGGGTCAACCCAACCCAATTGGAAATTTAATAAACCCTACTCAAGATTACTTGACGCTAATAGGATCAAAACCCATACACTACGATATAAATTGACGTTAATAGCAACATAGTATAGTACAACGTTATAACTATAATCAAATTAAATTATGATACCATATTAAAATCAAATCAAAGTATAATGCTCTAATTAAATTAAAAGAATCAAACTTGAATGCTATAATTAAACTTCAAATCAAAGTAGATTGTTATAATCAAATAATAACCTATCTTTTATAAAACTCCCTTTTTATAAACTTTACATTAAATTTTATAAAACTCTATTTTTATAAACTTTACATTAAATTTTATAAAACTCTTATATTAATTATGTAAAAGATGCTTGTGTTAGTGGGAAATTATGAAGACCACCAAAAGCAAAAAGATTATTCTCTTGGTCTCCCACTCACACCTCCCATCCACTTTCCTTTCCTTTTTCTCCCAACACATTATTCTCTTCACCACTTAAACCTTCTCTATTCTTTCTCTCACTCTCAATCTCGAAATTCATCCAAGAAATACTCATATTCCAGCCAAGAACAATCTATTATACTCCAATCTTCATCCCTCTTGAAGCATTCATCAAGGTATGTTGTTAAAAGTTTCAAATTCATACAAGAAACAAATTAAATCCACCAAACTATCTAAAACTCATTTTATGCATAAACCTGATTTTTCTCAGAATCCCATCAATAAAATAAGAAGTTCTGGAAATTTTCAGAAAATAACTTATTTTTATTGAATTACTATAATTATTGCAATAAAGTAGGGCAATAATTCACATAAAATACTTTTTGCATTCAGTAAATTCTGAGAAACTTCTGGAATGACCTATATATTGATTAAACATAATTTATGAAGTTTCATGCATTTATATTACTGTTTACTATTATTTATGATTTTATTGATTAATTAATAATGAAATATATAAAAAATACTTCCCATAGTCACAAATATCCGAAACTTATACAATGGGCTCTATATCATGTTATAAAACAATGGTTAATTTTACATAATTTTTGAGAATCATTTATTATTTTTCCTGGATTTTGTTGTTGTTTAATCATTAAAGTATTAAATAAATACTAAAACTATTCAGAAAAATATAAAAATTTTACAGTAATTAATATTGTATGAAATAATGATTTCCTAATAATTTCATAATTTTTCAATACTGTTTACTATTTAAAACCATTTTCCTAAGTATTTAAGCATGTAAAAATGCATTTTAATGATTATTTCATATAAATAATTGTTAAAATCTGTAAATAATTATAATTGGGCAAGTTATTATTTTAATAAGAAATTATTAAAATCTGGCCTAAATTGAAAATATAAATTAATTATGCAAAGTAATTAATTCAATTTAAAATTCATTTAACAAATGAATATCTTAATATTCTAATCAAAATGAATTATTGTTAATTCATCTAATATAAGAATATGTGTTTAATTATTTGTATTAATACTCCATTCTCGTTTAGCAGTTCCTAAACCAAAACTATTAATTATATTAGGTTCTACGCCATTTTGATCCGAACCGTCTATCGTACGACACACGCATTTCGTTTTGGGACTAAAGTGAGTAATCTACCCCATATTTTATAATTTTCAATACTTTTGGGGTGTATCATGTGGTTCTAATATGTTCCAACTTCATTCTATTGTTTTATCACAATTGAGACATTGTTGGGACATTTATACGTGAGTCGTTAATTGTATAACTATTGTTTGTTTACGCTACATGTACTTGTAGTGCATTACCATTTTTAGTCTAATCTCCATAACTATGCCCGTATTCTTGAAGTACGTTATGGACAATAATAGCGCTATTGGGTTGACCACCCCGCCTTGGGACGCTAAGGTGATTGATCGCACGTGGTTGAGTGTGTTTGATGATTAGATGCTCCATCCTATATATATATATATATATATATATATATATATATATATATATATATATACATATGTATATATAGGGTGAGGACTTATTGTTGTTGTTATCATTTGTTAATCAATTTTTGATTTATAAACCGTTATCTCAAATACAATTGTTTGCCGACTTCAAAAGAAAACAAATTTCAAATTATAAATGTTTCAACTTTACAATTTTCTCTACTAAAATTAGATTACTCACCAACTCTCGTAGTTGACCTGTTTTTACCCATGATGCAGATTTGAAGAATGAAGTTGATGAAAAATAGGTTGTGCCTTAGAAATCCACAAGACTATTTAAATTTGATGTAATAAATGTTGTTCGTATTTGGATTTGTATTTGTATGTTGTGGATCTTGTTTGCATACTTAGTACTTAATTGAATCTAATCATATTATAACATAGTTGTCATGAGACTTTGAACAATATATCACGCCTTGATCGATTCCGACAAGGATCGGGGTGTGACAGATTGGTATCAAAGCCCTTGACTATAGGGAATTAGGTTAATTGCCTTGACCTAGTCTATAGCCTCTAGGGTCCTCTCGTATGCTAGTTTATAAAATGCACACACAACTGCATGCAATTCACACTTAGAAAATCCTAGGAATACCTTTGTGTGTTAATTGCTCCCTTAAGTGCATACGTATTACTCCTGACACTTATATGTGTGCATACATTGGTGAATATTCTCCTCTTTCTCTGAAAATCACACACATATTCAAGTGGTTTTAAAAAAAATGTATATACATATATATTCCTTAGAGCTCATAGGAAATTCAAAGTCATCCACTCTAGTTGGGTAGGATCATAGTAATGGACGCGTAGTAACTGGAAGGGGGAGGTGTCGGTAGCCTGAAAGTCCTGACTAGGCAAGCATTCGTATACATCCCAATCAACCGAGGGACCAGTTTGCTTATCTGGGGACCAAAGGCGAGAGTTCCCAAACCTATAGGCCAAAGCGCGTCATTCACATTACTTTTGAGCCATCAAAATACCCGACCTTATCAAACGTATCCGAAAGGATACACTCCAAAATGGCCAACTCATTGGACTATTAAGTTCCCTAATGGGCCTAGTAGTGGGAAAGACATGTGAAAACTTAGTTTTGTGGGGGCCCACGCAAGTGCTACATGTTTCACATTTAGTAACCATGGAAAGCCCAAAAGGTGCCCAACACTCCTAACCATGGCCCAACAAGTGTTTTACAATTATTTTACCCAACAATGTCTAAAAACTTTATTTCCATAATCAATTTACAAATAACTCACAAGTCCATATGCGTGTTTCTCGTAGATGGCATTACGACCCCCATACGCTGCTCGCAACAACCGAAGGCTAGCTGCCCTTATCGCCAAGGAGGTAGCAAACGTCATCCCAACAATTGCAACCCAACTTCATTCTCTTCAGCCACAAGCTCCAGCAACCACTCCTCGTTGCTCGTTCAAGCACTTTCGTAACTGCAATCCGCCTTACTTCAAAGGCATCGATGGTGCCACCGCACTCCTCACATGGATTGAAGAAATGGAGAGTACTTTCATCCATAGCGAGTGTCCTGAGGACCTGATGGTCCGTCATGCTACAGGGTGCCTCCAAGGTCATGCTCTCACATGGTGAAACCTAGAAAAACGGGCAAAGGGAGAGGTTGTTGCCTTGGGAATGACCTGGTCAAAACTAAAGGAACGCATGATGGAGAAGTTTTGCCCTGACAGCGAATTGCAAACTCTTGAGGATGAATTCTGGAATCTGAAACAGGTGGGAGGCGACAACGCGACCTACACCAATAGATTCCATGATCTCTCGAGACTCCTACCTCACATGGTTCAACCTATGAAAACTGCAATACGCCGCTACATCAAAGGGTTACCACGCCAGATCCGTGATTCGGTGACCAACAGCAGGCCATCTACCCTAGAATCCGCCATTGAAATAGCAGGTCAACTCAACGAGGACAATATGAACGATGGTGTCCTCCCACGCAAGGGTTCAAAGATGTCAACTGAAAAGCCGACCCCTGAGACCCCCCTAATTGTCAAGTCCGAGTCCTCCCACCGACATGACAAAAAGAAGCGGAAAAGTCATCACCACAACCATGCTGTTATTACCCCTGGTACTCCTATCACCCAAGTCACCCCACAAGCCCAACCGAATAAAAAGCCGTATACCGGACCTCACCCCCTCTATAACCACTGTAACTATCACCATATGACCACCAGCCCGTGTCGCCTCTGTACGAATTGTGGTCGCTATGGCCACTTGGCGGACACATGTCGTGCACCAAAAACTCAGCGACCACTCTATCTACCCTCAAATCAGCAAACACAAACCCGATATCCAACTGGAACATGCTTCAACTGTGGTGACCCCACCCATTTCAGAAACGCGTATCCTAGGCTAGTCAATATCATCAACACCCAAGCCCAGGCAAATCCAACAATGCAGGTTCCAGCTCCCAAAGGCCGAGCCTTTGTCATTACCGCAACCCAAGCAAAGACCGATAACAAGGTCGTAAATGGTACGTTTCTCATAAATGACTGCTACGCGTCAGTACTTTTTGATTCAGGTGCCGATAAAAGTTTTGTGTCTTTGGAATTTGAGCCCACACTTCACACATCTCGCACGATTCTTGATGAGTACTTTACCGTAGAAGTCGCCGATGGAAAATACGTTTCACTCAATGCAGTCATCCAAGATTGCACTTTCGATTTTTGCGGTCATAAATTTTCTGTCAATTTAGTTCCTATGGAACTTGGTAGCTTCGACATCATAGTAGGAATGGACTGGCTATCCCAAAACCATGCTGAAATAGTATGTTACGATAAGTTCATTCGTATTCCTCTCGCCGACGGTCAAAGTCTTCGTATTTATGGCGAGACTCATTCGAAAAAGCTTAGTCTTATGTCATGTACTCAAGCTCGATCATATCTACGAAAAGAATATATGGCTTTCTTAGCCCATGTGGTGGAAACAAAGGTCAAAGAAAAGAAGATCGAAGATATTCCGATAGTACGAGACTTTCCCGACATCTTTCCTGATGATGTATCTGGACTCCCTCCAGTACGTGAGCTAGAGTTCCGCATCGATCTTGTTCCTGAGGCTACTCCCATAGCCAAGTCTCCATATCGGTTGGCTCCAGCCGAGATGCAAGAATTGGCAAGTCAGCTCCAAGAATTAACCGATAAGGGATTTATCCGCCCTAGTACTTCACCCTAGGGAGCCCCGGTTCTCTTCATCAAAAAGAAAGATGGTTCGTTTCGTATGTGTATCGATTATCGGGAGTTAAATAAATTAACCATCAAGAACCGATATCCGTTACCTCGGATCGACGACCTTTTTGATCAGCTTCAAGGAGCTTCATGCTTCTCCAAAATTGACCTTCGCTCGGGTTATCACCAACTTCGAGTACGGGAAGAAGACATCCCCAAAACCGCTTTCCGAACCCGCTATGGTCATTACGAGTTCACTGTTATGCCTTTCGGCCTAACAAATGCCCCTGCCGTATTCATGGACTTGATGAATCGGGTATTTAAACCTTATCTCGACCGTTTTGTTATCGTCTTTATTGATGACATCCTCATTTACTCCAAGACAAAGGCAGAGCATGAAAGACACCTTCGCCTAACTCTCCAAACGTTGCAAGGAAATCGGCTCTACGCCAAATTTTCGAAATGCGAGTTTTGGTTAAATGAGGTACAATTCCTTGGTCATATTGTAAGTGACAAGGGTATTTTAGTCGATCCCGCAAAAGTTGAAGCAGTCCAGAATTGGAAAGCCCCACGTACCCCCAAGGAAATTCGGTCCTTCCTCGGTTTAGCCGGTTATTACCGGCGTTTCATTTCAAATTTCTCAAAGATTGCTTTACCGCTTACTTCTCTCACTTGCAAGGGTACACCATTTGATTGGGGACCCAAGCAGGAATACGCTTTCCAAACCCTTAAACAAAGTTTGTGTAACGCTCCGATTCTTACACTCCCTGAAGGATCCGAAGATTTCGTGGTATTCTGCGATGCCTCCAATCTCGGTCTAGGTTGTGTTTTGATGCAAAAGGGAAAGGTTATAGCTTACGCATCACGACAACTCAAAATCCACGAAAGAAATTATACGACTCATGATTTGGAGCTCGGTGCCGTGGTTTTCGCTCTTAAAATTTGGAGGCATTACCTTTACGGCACTAAATGCGTAATTTTCACCGACCACAAGAGCTTGCAACATATTCTTAATCAAAAGGAACTCAATATGAGGCAAAGACGATGGGTCGAGCTCCTAAATGATTACGAGTGTGAAATACGCTATCATCCGGGCAAGGCAAACGTCGTAGCCGACGCGTTAAGCCGAAAAGAACATGCCCATGCATTTCATCTAATATGTTCTCCTATCTTGTCCAATCTCAGCGACCGAATTCGAGGAGCCCAACACTCGGCAATTACCGAAAATGACATGCCCACGGGAATTGATGGGGAGTTGGAAACTAAATCTAATGGTATTTGCTATTATCAAGATCGCATCTAGATCCCAGATCGTGACAATCTTCGTATATTCCTGATGGAAGAAATCCATAAAACCCGATATTCCATTCATCCGGGCACTGACAAGATGTATCATGGCCTGAGAACCAATTATTGGTGGTCGGGAATGAAAAAGGATATTGCTTTATTCGTGGCCAAATGTCTTACATGTTCCAGGGTCAAAGTAGAACATCAACGACCCTCTGGACTATTGGTCCAACCAGAAATCCCCAGGTGGAAATGGGAAGCGATCGCCATGGATTTCGTAACCAAACTTCCCCGTACCACAAAAGGACACGACAGCATTTGGATAATCATTGACCGTTTGACCAAATCCGCTCATTTCCTTCCCATCCGTGAAAATTTCAAAGTCGAAAAACTTGCTCGGATTTACATCAACGAGATAGTTAGTCGGCATGGCATTCCTCTCAGCATCATTTCAGATCGTGATGGGAGATTTCTCTCTCGGTTTTGGCAATCACTTCAAACAGCCATGGGAACCCGCCTCGATCTCAGTACCGCCTATCATCCTCAGACCGATGGTCAATCTGAGAGGACAATTCAAACACTCGAAGATATGTTGAGGGCGTGTGTCTTGGATTTCGGAGGAAACTGGGACTCTCATTTACCGTTGGTGGAATTCTCCTATAATAACAGTTATCATTCTAGCATCAAGATGCCACCATTTGAGGCATTGTATGGCCGTAAATGCCGATCTCCTATTTGCTGGCATGAAATTGGTGAGTCCCACGTGATTCGCGCAACAGTGGATTCTCCAATCGTTGGTCCTGAGCTTATCCATGAAACAACCGACAAAATCACTCAGATTCGCGATAACCTTCTCGCAGCTCGTAGCCGACAAAAGAGTTATGCCGACAAGCGACGCAAACCGCTTGAATTTACCCTGGGTGACATGGTCATGTTAAAAGTGTCCCCATGGAAAGGTGTGGTTCGATTTGGACGCAAGGGTAAATTGGCACCACGCTACGTAGGCCCGTTTAAGATCATAAAAAGGATCGGACCAGTAGCCTACGAGTTGGATCTACCAACAGAGCTTAAGAAAGTTCACCCAGTATTTCATATAGCCAACCTCAAGAAGTGTTTAGCAGACGAGAACCTTCATGTTCCTCTCGAGGATATCCAAATCGACGAGACAATGCAATTTATCGAGAAACCCTTGGAAATTGCCGACCGAAAGGAAAAGCAACTCAAAAGAAGTCGCATTCCCCTGGTTAAGGTCAGGTGGCAGTCGGCACGTGGACCTGAGTATACATGGGAGCGTGAGGATCATATGCGTACCAAATACCCACAACTTTTCTCTTAAGGTACTCTCTTCTTAAATTTCGGGACGAAATTTCCTAAAGTAGGGGAGAGACTGTGACATCCGCCTAAAATGGATTCGGGTCAACCCAACCCAATTGGAAATTTAATAAACCCTACTCAAGATTACTTGACGCTAATAGGATCAAAACCCATACACTACGATATAAATTGACGTTAATAGCAACATAGTATAGTACAACGTTATAACTATAATCAAATTAAATTATGATACCATATTAAAATCAAATCAAAGTATAATGCTCTAATTAAATTAAAAGAATCAAACTTGAATGCTATAATTAAACTTCAAATCAAAGTAGATTGTTATAATCAAATAATAACATATCTTTTATAAAACTCCCTTTTTATAAACTTTACATTAAATTTTATAAAACTCTATTTTTATAAACTTTACATTAAATTTTATAAAACTCTTATATTAATTATGTAAAAGATGCTTGTGTTAGTGGGAAATTATGAAGACCACCAAAAGCAAAAAGATTATTCCCTTGGTCTCCCACTCACACCTCCCATCCACTTTCCTTTCCTTTTTCTCCCAACACATTATTCTCTTCACCACTTAAACCTTCTATATTCTTTCTCTCACTCTCAATCTCGAAATTCATCCAAGAAATACTCATATTCCAGCCAAGAACAATCTATTATACTCCAATCTTCATCCCTCTTGAAGCATTCATCAAGGTATGTTGTTAAAAGTTTCAAATTCATACAAGAAACAAATTAAATCCACCAAACTATCTAAAACTCATTTTATGCATAAACCTGATTTTTCTCAGAATCCCATCAATAAAATAAGAAGTTCTGGAAATTTTCAGAAAATAACTTATTTTTATTGAATTACTATAATTATTGCAATAAAGTAGGGCAATAATTCACATAAAATACTTTTTGCATTCAGTAAATTCTGAGAAAATTCTGGGATGACCTATATATTGATTAAACATAATTTATGAAGTTTCATGCATTTATATTACTGTTTACTATTATTTATGATTTTATTGATTAATTAATAATGAAATATATAAAAAATACTTCCCATAGTCACAAATATCCGAAACTTATACAATGGGCTCTATATCATGTTATAAAACTATGGTTAATTTTACAGAATTTTTGGGAATCATTTATTATTTTTCCCGGATTTTGTTGTTGTTTAATCATTAAAGTATTAAATAAATACTAAAACAGTTAAGAAAAATATAAAAATTTTACAGTAATTAATATTGTATGAAATAATGATTTCCTAATAATTTCATAATTTTTCAATACTGTTTACTATTTAAAACCATTTTCCTAAGTATTTAAGCATGTAAAAATGCATTTTAATGATTATTTCATATAAATAATTGTTAAAATCTGTAAATAATTATAATTGGGCAAGTTATTATTTTAATAAGAAATTATTAAAATCTGGCCTAAATTGAAACTATAAATTAATTATGCAAAGTAATTAATTCAATTTAAAATTCATTTAACAAATGAATATCTTAATATTCTAATCAAAATGAATTATTGTTAATTCATCTAATATAAGAATATGTGTTTAATTATTTGTATTAATACTCCATTCTTGTTTAGCAGTTCCTAAACCAAAACTATTAATTATATTAGGTTCTACGCCATTTTGACCCGAACCGTCTATCGTACGACACACGCATTTCGTTTTGGGACTAAAGTGAGTAATCTACCCCATATTTTATAATTTTCAATACTTTTGGGGTGTATCATGTGGTTCTAATATGTTCCAACTTCATTCTATTGTTTTATCACAATTGAGACATTGTTGGGACATTTATACGTGAGTCATTAATTGTATAACTATTGTTTGTTTACGCTACATGTACTTGTAGTGCATTACCATTTTTAGTCTAATCTCCATAACTATGCCCGTATTCTTGAGGTACGTTATGGACAATAATAACGCTATTGGGTTGACCACCCCGCCTTGGGACGCTAAGGTGATTGATCGCACGTGGTTGAGTGTGTTTGATGATTAGATGCTCCATCCTATATATATTTATATATAATATATATATATATATATATATATATATATATATATATATATACATATGTATATATAGGGTGAGGACTTATTGTTGTTGTTATCATTTGTTAATCAATTTTTGATTTATAAACCGTTATCTCAAATACAATTGTTTGCCGACTTCAAAAGAAAACAAATTTCAAATTATAAATGTTTCAACTTCACAATTTTCTCTACTAAAATTAGATTACTCACCAACTCTCGTAGTTGACCTGTTTTTACCCATGATGCAGATTTGAAGAATGAAGTTGATGAAAAATAGGTTGTGCCTTAGAAATCCACAAGACTATTTAAATTTGATGTAATAAATGTTGTTCGTATTTGGATTTGTATTTGTATGTTGTGGATCTTGTTTGCATACTTAGTACTTAATTGAATCTAATCATATTATAACATAGTTGTCATGAGACTTTGAACAATATATCACGCCTTGATCGATTCCGACAAGGATCGGGGTGTGACACCTTTGGCTGCTATCTGACAATTCCCCAAACTGTTGCTCCCCTAGCTCCCCGAGCTACCAATACCAACACAACACTTAGACCAGAACACCCTTCAAAAGTCATACTAAGTCAACTCTGGACAAGGTCAAAGTCAACGGTCCATGGTCAAAGTCAACACTTCAGGTTGACTGGACTCGTCGAGTTGCTCCATCAACTCGTCGAGTTCTAAAGCTCAGAATCCTTCAATTGCGAACCAACTCGTCGAGTCAGCCCCTGAATCGCCGAGTTCCATGGCTGTTCTGACTCGTGATAAACCGAGTCAACTCGCCGAGTCATTCCTCTGACTCGCCGAGTTCTAACGCGAATCAACTCGGGATATTCCGCTTCGACCCGTCGAGTCCTTCCCTGGACTCGCCGAGTTCCTTGGTCTGTTGGGCTATCTTAATGGATTAAGCCCCTATACTTCAGACCTAACTCCAAAACTTTAAAGGTACTCTAGAAATGACCTCATGAGGGTAAAGTTTCCAACTTTACCCACCTCTAGTCCTTCTTAATGGGTTTAGACAAAACCCTAGCTTATTAAGACATAACTCTTAGGTCCAACAACCCTTATTACTCCAAACCAATACAGGGAAACCAAGATCTGGACCCTAAGCACCCAACAAACATGCAAAGCTTCAACCTTTCCTTTCATGCATGGGCTCTTGGGCTAAAAAGGACCATCCTAACATTCTTAGGGCTTGTATGGGACTTCAATGGCATAAAGGTTGCAACTTTATGCCTTCTTCACCCTCAAGGACATCAGATCTGAAAGGATCTTGAATTTGAATGTCCAAGTCCCAAAAGCTAACAATCTTGGACCAAAACCCCATAAAATGACCATAAAGAGATCTATGAAACGATAAGGCAAGAAAGGAACTTGAAACCAGAAAATGATGAAGATGAAACAAACTTCCTGGATCTACAACCTTCCCCTTGAACCTTCAACATCATTCTTCTTCTTCTAGACTTCAAGAACACTCCAAATCCTTCAATAATGGCTCACACACTCAAAGAGAACATTAGGGTTTCGTGGGTTAGGCTCTGGACAGTGGAGGCTACAAATGAGGCTGATGGAATGAGAATGAGATGTTTAAATAGGGTACCAAGTCCCGATTTTAGGGTTTCTCACCCCAGACCAGACTCGCCGAGTTGGGCCCCCGAATCGCCGAGTTGGTCACTTAACCCCTGACACGACAACTTGCTCCGGCTCGTCGAGTTTTTCCTTGGACTCGACGAGTTGACCCATTACCTTAGGGTTTTCCTTCCCTTTCTTGGTCTGCTGGATTTAGGGTGTTACATTGTGAGCTAGAGTGACTTTTGGAGCTTAAGAAGAAGAAGATAGTGAGAAGGAGGAGATCCAACAAACAAAGCCTTCACTCTTGAGCTTTACCATCTTGTGGACTATTGTAAGCATTCAAGATTCGATTTTTATCTTAGGATATGACTAGATCTTGAGTTTACTCTTCATTTCCCATCATTCTTGTTGATTGCATGCATGAGGTTCATAAAGTTTGCAACTTTATGAATCTCCAGGGCAAAATGGTCCCATGGTGGGCTAGATCTAGCTTTTGGTCAAGCATGGATGCCATGCATGGATTTTAGGGTATATTTTCCCTTTTTGGCCATTTTGACTTCAAGACATGCATTGGGCATGCATGTCCATAAAGCCTCCATCTTTGGAACGTTTTGAGGATTAGAACTTCTTCTGGAAGGGAGGGATTCCAGATCCCTAGACTCTTGAACCAAATGGATAATCTTTTGAGCTTTCCAACCTTTGTTAAGGGATTTAAAGCATTCAGAGTGGTTCTAGAGGATAAAGTTGGAAACTTTATCCTTGTAGATGATGGGTTTTGAGCACTATAACATCCCTATGGTGCACATACAACCCTAATGCTTTGGATCTAAGTTTTCTCTAGTTATACATGCAATTTTCATTTTTCCAAAGCATGAAGCCTAACTAGCATACAACATTGATATTTGAAACATAAAACGAGTTAGATGATTATCTCTTTGTTGTAGCTTGTAGAACTTGGCCTTTCAAGAGCTTAGCACCTCAAATGTGATGCCTCTAATGTGTCACAAACACCATAAGCAAATTGAGGATAATGAGAGAGAGGCTAGGAGGCACCAAAAACGGCTAGGGTTCTTCTTGGAACTCTTATGGGCCTTTTTGGTGATGTTAGGGGTTACATTTATAGTGTGGAATTCCTAGGGTTTCACTTGTAAACCCTAATTCACTTCCTTAGGCCTTTAGTGTAATAATCCAAATGATAAGCCCTTTGGACTAACTTTTCATGGACTCCCATATAAAATCAGTCCATCCTAATCAACATGAATCATTAGCCGAAACTATATGTATTACTGATTTACTTAATCAGTCCCCGTTAATTTAATCAGTCTCTTTTGATCACTAAATTAATTCCAAACTAATTCTTGACCAATACCAATTAAATAACATGATTTCTCAATTAGTATATTATTCTTATAATATATTAATAAATCATAAATAACCTCTTTCTTAAATATCCAACCTATCAAATTGCTCTGGTGAAAGCAACCCAAAAGGACCATGCTACTATCGGGTCAAGTACATACCAATTATAGTTATGGGCTTAGACACCTAATCCAACAGTCTCCCACTTGGATAAGTCTAATAACTATTATTGCAAGTACGACTTCAGAATCTGATTAACAATCGTAGCTCTCAAAAGCCGCTATTGAACTCTGATATTATCAGTAATGCGTCCTTTAGATAAGGGATCATATATTCCTACATTCTTCAAGATATCATATGGACTGAGACATGGATTACAATCATTCTCTTTGTCCATGTGTTGTTTCCCGACTTCCGATTTATGACGACTAACAACAGACTACATTGAACACATCAACTTAGTCCAGGCTTGGCCAAGCGCTTAGGGTGTCATCACTAAATCATCGAGGGGCCCACAAATATCGCTTTTATCCCACATTGGGTAAAAGGAACAGATAAACTTCGACTCGTATGCTTGCTTAATTTATTCATCAAATCACACACAACAATACGTTTTATAACACCAAGTTACTCGTATATTTACGTATCATCAATGTGCAACCGACTTGCAAACTACAACTCATATGTCTCCATTTCAAGAATATAAGATATTATCGTCCCACAATCACTCGTGATAAAATCCATGAAGTGATTCAGATGAGCGTGGGTTTAATCCAATACTCAAATCTTATTACAGGAGTACTCATGAACACTGTAGCAAACTTATGCTATGTCTAAACACTTAGACAATCTACAGTCAGATTCATGATAGTCTTACCTCATTACTTACTTCCAAAGTATGATTAACTGTGGATGTTTGAATAATCTTATTATTCGGGAAGTCAAAACATGCAATGTGAAACACAAGAATAATCCAATCCTGGACTAAGTTTGGAAACACAGAGTCGACATCTTCAACGTATTAATGAGTTTCATACCAGTGTTGGTGTACGGAATTTGTTTTGTATATTTTGTATGTTTAGAAGGAAATAGATGCAAAGAATTGTAAAGAGAAAACTCATTAATCAATAAGTGTTTTGTAGTAGGAGTATTACTTACATAGATAGAAACTATTCAAGCCAGCCTGTGTCAATCATTGGTCTATGTGGTTGCTTTCCCTGTTGGCCTCATGCCTGTGGTACTGTTGACCATCGTCGACCTGACACTCTGTCACTTACAGGTTTCATGACTCTATTTTGTAAGAACACTCAAGTATAACAAAACAAAGATTTATTGATAAAAGAGCTCCCGAAATGGGAGTACTCCTATAATATTTTACATCTCTCCCTTCTAAGGGAGATTTTTACTCACAAGACATTGAACTGAAAATTTACAAGATAGAGAGTGTTTTTGTTGCACTCGTTATCGCGATGATCTTTTTTCCAAAACATAACTCTCAATTTATAGATATATTGAGAGGGTCTGATCCTTGCCTATTATGTCAGGCATGACGTTTTTATCCACTAAAGATTACATTATTGTGGACAGCTGGAAAGCTTTTAATAATGGAGAAAAGGCATTATTATTTTAAGTGGTGGGGCCATTTGACACGTGAAGCATCTTTCTTTAAGATGATGAGGATTTGTCATCTTCAGAGGGGGGTCCCTCCTTTGTCTCCGAATCTTTGCAATCGCAAAAGTGACAAAGATGTTCTTCGAAAAGTTGTTCTGCATGTCGGCAGAAGTGTTGGCGTGTAGCATTGGATACTTCCATGCTATTGTTCATGAATTTTTCTCCAAACTTGGAGGCTTGACGAAGATCTTCTTGGCCGGTGTTGTTGTAACTCCAGCTTGTAATTATACAATGTGAATCGGTATAATTAATCTTCTTTTTTGAACCAGAGATAATTTCAATGATTTTTTCTGATATTCTTCTTAAACCATTGATGCGGTTAGGATGAAGAATTTCTGTGAAAGGTAGATCTTTATCTTCCATTGGTTGAGATTGTTCAATCTCTCTATTGGCTTTAGAAAGACCAATTTCCAGAAAGTGGTATGGAGAAAGAGTTGATTCTTGAATCCATTCTGGGAGTGAAGAGATGCATCTGATGTAGATCGGATTATCTTTTGCTTTAAGTACTTTCTTTCGAAAGTTCTTAATGGATTCTACCATGCTGCTTGGGAAGAATTTGAGTTCTTGAAGGTTGCAGCTTGGGTAGATATTGTCGATTAGTCCAGCTTGAAAGGCTTGGTAGACTAATTTTGCATCTGCTCCTTCGAGAAAGTTGAACAGACTTTTTGTTTTCTTGTCCGTAGTGAAAAACTTTTCATGAACAAGGTCTTCTGGGCATGCAGCTCTTGCTTTCTTCCAGATTGTTCTGAAATCTTCAAAAGAGATTTCAGGATAGTTAACCATTTGTTGAACGTCAATTGGAACGTCAAACCTTTGGTCTCTGTGGGCTTCTTTGACTTTTTGAATTTTTGGTCGAAGAAGTGGTTGGTTAGTCTTGCTTGTATCGTCTTGATAAGTGGCAAGGCTTAATCTTGCAGATGTTTCATTTCTGAATTTTTTGCAAGTAACTTTATCAACTTTACAGAAGGTTTCTGTAATTCCCCAGTCAGTATGAACACCGGCATGGGGTCCTTTATAGATTACATAAAATCTTTCAGCTTCTTTGTTAAGAGCTTTTTTGTAATCTGGTGTGAACTCCTGCACAGATTTGTTAGTGGGTGACAAAGTTGTCATTTTACTGATTCCTTCAGTACAAGGATTGGGATCAACCAATAAGCTAGTTTTTCCATTAGGAAGAGGAGTAGCTGTCTCCTTTATTATGCTTTTTAGCAAAGCATCAGCTTTCAACGGATTTGTTGATTCTTTACCAGGTGCCGTTTGCACTGGAATAGCCTTTGTTTTTGAGCTTTCGCTTTCCGGTACATTGGTGACCGTTGTTACTTGTTCATACAAATTGATTTTCTGCTCAATTGCAGATAGCTCTATGAGGAGCATTTGTTTCTTCATCCTCAAAATGTTGAGGTCTTCCATTTTTGTAAACTCAATTTTTGTTTACTTTTCTCTCTAATCTCCTCCTCACTTTTTTGTAGGTGAAGTTTTTTGTGAGGAAATATGTCATGAGGATCATATCCTTTTATAGGGCTCGAGAGGAGCGAGTGAGATCATGGATGATGTAAGGCATACCTGAAGTCACGAGTGAGGCAGTCTGCCAGTACGTTTTTGTTTCCTGCGAGATGTTCAATAGCGAAAGTATATCGTGAGAACCACTCTTGCCATCGTATTAGCCGGCCTAATTTGTTATCTCCTGCAATCTTCGTTCGGAGGAAATAAGTAAAATTTTTATTATCTGTACGAACCAGGAAATTTACTGGTGTTAAATATACAGACAATTTTGTAATAACTCTTTTTACAGCGAGTAATTCTTTTTCATTGTTATGGTAGTTTTTCTCAGCTGCTTTGAAACTGCCAGAGGTGTACCTGCAAATTTGTTCTTCGTTTTTGGGGTTTTTAGCTTTTAAAACACCTCCCCAAAATTCATCAGAAGCATCAGTTTCAATAATTAAACTGTCTTCAATGTTTGGAAGATAAAGTTTTGGAAAATTGATTAAAACTTTCTTTATCTTTTTGATGTAGTCTGTATCAGCATTTGACCAATTCCAGATGACATCTTTTTTTAATTTTACCTGTAAAGGTTTTCTCATGGCTGCAAGTTTTTCAATATATGTTTCAGCATAAGTTAAAACACCAAGAAATCTTTGCAGTTGTTTTTTGTCTTCTAAAACATTTGGAAAGTCATGTAAATGTTCAAGAATATGCTTTTGAGGACAATGAGTACCTTCATTTATTTCTAAACCCAAAAAATTGATTTTTGTTTTGAAAAGATGAGCTTTCTTTTTTGAAAGTATTATTCCATATTTTAAAATAGTTCTGAGAACCTGTGTGACATGAACATAGTGTTCTTGTTCATTTTTGCTGAAGATCATGATGTCATCAACGTATACAGTGCAGAAACCTTCAAGGCCTCGAAGAGCGTTCTGCATGTGTCTTTGAAAAATACTAGGAGCTTGTTTAAGCCCAAAGGGTAGTACTTTCCATTGAAAGAGTCCATCAGGACATGTGAAGGCAGTGAGAAGCTGCGATTCTTCATCAAGTAGAACTTGCCAGAAACCTGACTTGCAGTCGAAGCTTGAATAAATGTTTTTTCCTCGTAGAAGAGTCAAGAGTTCGTGCATATTGGGAAGATTATGTGAGTCTCCAATAGTTGCATCATTGATTGCTTTGTAATTGACAACCATGCGCTTCTTTCCTCTTCTTTTCTCTGCTTCTTTATTGACAAGAAAGGCAGGAGACATATGAGGGGATTTTGATTCTATAATTAGTCTCATATCAAGTAATTCCTTGATTTGTTTGGAAAATTCTTCTCTATCTTGTAAAGAGTAAACCATAGGTTTTTCTCTAATAACCGTCTTGGGATTAATAAGCTTAATTGAAGCTTTCATCCATCCTTTGGTTTTATTTGGATCAATAGGATTTTCAGAACAAACTTTTTCAAGAAGATCTTCAATCTGTTTGAACCTGGTAGTTTGAATAGAAATAATCTTTTCTTTATTAATCCCTTCATGGGTTATATTAGTACCTGGAATTTGTTTTTCTTTAGAACCTTTTTCTTGAGTTTCAAGAAAACCTGGTTTTCCTTTGCTATAGGCTTCTGTAACCTTTTTTATAATTACCATATCTTTATTAAGATGAAAGGCGATTCTATCTATCCATTGTATGAATGGTCCATAAACTTGACAGAAGTTGTTTCCAATTATGATATCAATTCCTGAATTTTGTTGGTAAATAGTGGGAACGTTGAAATGTTCTCCTGAAAGTTCGAGATTAATGTTTCTACAAACTTTATTAATTTTTATGGTTTCACCATTTGCAATAGTGGCACTAATTTCTTTGGGAGCGTTTTCCCAGAGTTCATCCGGAATGATGAATTTGCTTGCAAGACATAAAGATGCACCTGTGTCTACAAAACAATGTACTCTAAATTTTTTATATCCTTTAAAGTTAAGGAAAGTAGAAACATAGATAGAGTTTGGATTAGTAAGATTCATGATAAGGGAATCATCAATCTTCTGGAGGTTTACGCAAAAATGGTTAATCTCCTCCTCTCTGAAAAGTGGGGTTTGTATGGGACTAGTCTGAGTCATCCGTTGTTGATTCGTATTCATCAGTGTCTGATGAAGATTCTGTCTCAACATGATATATAAAAACATGTTGTGTACCATCATACTCTTCTTCAAGAGCTTCATAGCCCCCATTGTTAGCGGTTTGTAAAACCTTGACTTTGTCTGGGTATTTTTTTCTATTTGGACATTCATTGGCGTAGTGTCCTTCTTCATTGCAGAGCCAACACCTACATTTTTTCTTTCCTTGCGGACAGGAAGTAGTCTTCTTAGGTGTTTCTTTTGAAGGTTTTTTGAAGTATTTTCTTGGTGAAAATTTTCTTCTTTTCTTTTTCCAAAAAGATTTGAATTTCTTTTTGTTTTTATACTTTTTCTTATTATAA
This sequence comes from Lactuca virosa, assembly GCF_052849685.1. NCBI lineage: Eukaryota > Viridiplantae > Streptophyta > Magnoliopsida > Asterales > Asteraceae > Lactuca > Lactuca virosa. The sequence goes on along the minus strand of NC_136427.1, from coordinate 113,436,518 downwards.
TTTTTCTTTCCAATATCAAAGTTTTTGAAATCAGAGAGAATGCTACAACAATCTTTGCTTATTGTTTTAAGTTTTTGTTGTTTATATCTGTCTTGACAGATTCTATCAATTTCTTCTTTTGCAATTTTTGTTGCATAAGAAAGACTGGTTTGCTGGATTTCTCCAGTAACTTCTTTTTTCCATCTGTCTGTACAGGTTTCTCCAATAATTGGAATTTTCATGAGGTAAGCAGATATCCATTGCGCATATTCACTTCTTTGTGGAATATCATACAGATATGATTCATACATACATGTGTATTTGTCGAGAAGACTAATATCATGTAATTGGAGTTTTGTCATTGAAACTCTTGCTATGTCAACTTTCTTATTAATGGTGAAGTCTTTATTAGAAATATAATCAAGACCTAAGAAAGTAGTGTATATGACATTTATGATATTATCAAAAAGATCTGAACCATGCATTTCTTCATTCCAATTATTGTTTCTTAGGAATTTTTGCACAATTCCATCAGTTTTGTGTTCTAAAAGTAGTAGAACATTTTTTGCTTTTTCAAATTCATCTGGGTTTGTCTGTAAGATTAGTGAAATCTCAGTAACCCATTTTTCTACAACTCTTTCTCTGAGTTTTAGATCTTGGATACAATCAATATTGAGTACATTGATCGTATTGGATCCTTGACCACTATTTGGAATACCATTGTGGACAGGCATTTTGAACTCATATTTCTTTTTATTGCTTCTTCTAGCGGCTGTATAAGAAGATTCTGCTTCATCATCTTCCATATCTGAATATTCGAACTTTACAGTTTTTGTATTAGTCTTAAAGTTATCTTCTTGTTCTGATTCAGTATCAGGTTCATCTATTTTAGTCATTCTAAAATATTGATCAAAAAGTTTGGGTTCTTTTTGATACAATTCTTCGCATTCTTCAGTTTCTAAAGATAAAAGCTGAATAAGTTTTTGGTCAGCCTTATCATAATCTTCATATTGAAGGTTAAAGAAATATTTCTCAAGTTTCTCAGAGATTGTTTCTTTCATTTTTGCTCTTTTTTGAAAATATCGATTTTCTGGGAGTCTTTTGAGCTTCCTAAGTCAGGGTTTCCAATACTTGGATTGGGAGGTGAGTATTTCTTAAGACCTGAATATTTTCCAGTTTTGGTTTTTTGTTCTATGATGGGAATATTCTTGATGTGTTCAAGAATGTCTTTATTACAAGGGCAAGAGTCAATCTTTTCAGATAACTCTTTAGTAATGTCTGCAATAATTTTTGCAGATGCTACTTCTAACTGTGTAGTGGTTACGTATTTAACGGCCGTTAAGTCAAAGTTTATAATCAGCCCATCTATTTTTTCATTAAGGAGGTTGATTGATCTATTTAGCTCGGGTATCGAGGTCATCCTATCAGTTGTTTTAACTGCTCTTGTATATTAGTGATCTTAAGGTTGTTTTCTTTAAGAGTGCCTTCAATATTTGCCTTTTTTATAAAAATGAGGAAAATCAATTTTATTACTCATTTATTACCTCAGAGATTTGTTTGATATTCTGACGTAGACTATCAATTTTTAAAGACATGTTTCTTATTAAGTTACTATCTTTTCTTTCTGAGCTTTCTCCTATATGGAGTGAATCCATAGAAATTCTTGGTCTAAGAGTTTCTCCTAGAGCTTTTTTGTTTCTAGCTATATTTAAAACCCAAGAGTTTTCTTGAGGATTTATGTCGCAGAATTGTTTATCTTTGACATGGCCTATTTCTGAAAAGACATCATCAAGTTCGATGTACTCGTCTTTCTTGTAGTCTATGCTATGGTGACTATTGGTCAGGGCATATCCTATGAGATAGGTTATGGTGAATGGTTTATCACCTGGGTTCATAAGGTCACTTCTTTCAAAGTGATGTATAAAAGATAAAGTTTTATCTATATTTGCAGATTTCAAATCTAGAGCAAATTTTGGATAGACTGAAAACATAAATTTTTGGTATGCAAGGTTTCCCCTAGCAGCACCTAAGATGCAGTCCTGTCTGTCAGTAATTCTGTTGTTAATTAAGGCCATTTTTATGGGAGAATTTATTCCTGCTTGGAATTGGGATTTTATCAAAATTTTTACAGCTCCGATATGGACCATTCTTACTTTTGATCTAATCTCAACTGGAATACTTTTTAAGTTATTGTTTATTTGTTCTTTAGTCAAAAGGGGTAGAAAGACAGCTCCTATTGTGTCTTTTATGTCTACAGACATTTCTTTAGTACTAACAAAGTAGAAAATTTCATTTTTCCTTTTAAGCGGATTTAAAATACTAAGTTTTGAAGGAACATTTTTGAAAATGTTTTCTTTCTTTATTTTTAAATCTGTTTTCTTGACCCGAGAGAGAAGATCTTGTTTTATTAAGAGGTTTGCATGAAAGCCGTCTTCATCCTCAACATAAGTTAGGATTTGTTTTTCTTCTGAATCATTTTCTTCAGAATTGTTGAAAATTTCTTTATTCATGTTTAAGAAATGTTAACAAGTTAAAATCCTTTTTCTGAGTTCTGAAACTGAGTTTAAAGCTTTATCAAGGTGTTCTTGATGCATTTTTTGCCTATGAAGGAGGTACTTACGTATATTAACCATGGTTGGTATATATTCGTGAGTATGTTTATTTTGTGCTTGTAGAATTCTGAAATTTATATGCACTAAATCTTTTTTATTACTTAAAAGTATATCTTTATGTTGAGAAATCTCATTCTCTGTATTACGAATTTCTTCAAATAATTCACTGTAAACTTATGCTACGTCTAAACACTTAGACAATCTACAGTCAGATTCATGATAGTCTTACCTCATTACTTACTTCCAAAGTATGATTAACTGTGGATGTTTGAATAATCTTATTATTCGGGAAGTCAAAACATGCAATGTGAAACACAAGAATAATCCAATCCTGGACTAAGTTTGGAAACACAGAGTCGACATCTTCAACGTATTAATGAGTTTCATCCTCAATATCTTTCACTTCAAGACCATTGTATTTGGAGGTGACTTTTGACAGATTCTTCTAGTAATACAAAGAGGAAATCGTTAAGATATTGTCCAGGTATCATTGCATTCATCAAGATTATGGCGTGAATGTACAATTTTACGTTTGAATGTAAACATGAGGCTTCAGGTCGGCTGTCCAAACAATGATTTCGAAGAGACAAAATCATTTGCTGAATGGATTCTTAAAATTGGCGAATGTACTATTGGTGGCCCTAATGATGGTGAAGTTGAAGTTGAATTTCCAGAAGATGTTCTCGTTCCCTCTACGGGTGACCATATTCATTCAAATGCATCCACCATTTATTCATCCTTTCAAAACCATCTTGATGATCCATCATATTTTCAAGATAAAGCTATTTTGGTCTCTACAAAAGAAGAAGTGGATGCTATCAATGACTACATTTTAGAATTGATGAAAGATGAAGGGAAATGCATCTGAGTTAAGATTCTTTATGTGAGACCGAGGCACACGATTCTTTTGAGGAATCGATATACTCTCCAGATGTGTTGAATGGTTTTAAGGCTGCTGGAATTTCCAACCATAAACTTATACTAAAAAAAGGTGTTCCGGTCATGTTACTTCGTAATATCAACCAAACCAAAGGACTACGCAATGGTACTAGATTACATATCGTAAGGCTTGAAAGACACGTCATTGAAGCTCGAATCATATCTGACAGATTTTTCAATGAGACTACTTATATACCTCGCATTAAGTTAACCCCGTATGATAAAAAAAATTCCATTTCGTTTTCAGCGGAGACAATTCCCCATAGCTGTTTGTTTCACTATGACCATTAACAAAAGTCAAGGACAGTCATTATCAAATGTTGGATTATATTTGCGTAGACCCGTTTTCACTCATGGTTAGTTATATGTAGGCATGTAGTTGTTTCCCGTGTCACAAGTAAATAAAGTTTGAAGATACTCATATGTGACGTGGAAGGTCGTTCAACTAATAAAACAAAAAATATTGTCTACAAAGAGGTCCTTCAACGATTATAGATATTTATCGATTTCAGTGTATCTTCTACATGTTTCAATAATACCAATAGTCATATTTTTTTTTAATTATTATGCAATATCTATAAACATTTGTATGTTTTTTTATGCGTTTCTCACATTTAACTTTAACGCAGATTATAATCTAGTAATCCTATAAAATACTATATTTGACATGTTTTTGGGCCAAGGGAAGGACGGGATGTCTAAGGCTTAAAAAATGAAGTGGGCCGTCGTACAATGGCCGTCGGCCCGTCCACTGCACCCGCAGCCGCAGTTAAACATGAAATAAGGAACCCACCGGCATAGTGGTGGTTACTCTCCACCCCTTTCTCTCTCACACACTTGCCAATCATCATTCAGCTTTTCAGCACTTTTTGTCACACACAAAACACAAATCACAAACATAGGGTTTTTTTAGGATCTCTTTTTCACTAAAACAATCAGAAAAACATCGATAAAAATGCCCTAAAATGGTGTCTGAGTTCTTCTGCTACTACTATTAGATATCATACCAACAAACGCCCTAAAAAGGTTTGTAAATAAATGACAAGGGAGGATCTGGATTGCTATATTATTCACTTGTGCTGTACAAGTTGCAACGAATCGCTTCAGATCACACTTGGTCCAATCAACACCTTTAGGTATGTGCTTACATGTTATTGGTTCTGGAGGAAATTGTCTCAATTTATGCTTCTGTAGTTGTTTTATTTCTATGTTTTTTTTGGATTCCTTTTCCGTTTGTGGCAATATCTTGTTTAATTGGTAGCTCACGCTTTCAATACAGACATTGAATTCATTTTTAGTACTCATAGCAACACCTAGTAGCTCAACACTGGAAAAAGTATTGTAGTTTAGCTGGAAACATGTGATGGGTCGAGAAGTTGCTAAGCTTTCTGATTAAAAGACACAGTTGACGTTTGGAGATGTTGAAGAGCTGTTTAATCTGAAGAACTTGACTGATAGCTCATTTGTTGCTATTTATGTTTGCTTATCTTTTGGTGAGTAGATGGTTTGAGGTTTTTGTTGCTGGCATAAGATTTTAATTTAATGTAAAAAAAGGCTCCTAAATCAAGTTCCCTTTAATATAATGAGACACCCACACACAAACACACAAGATGGGACGATTTACTAACCCTCATCATCAGAAATAGGCCTATAAAGCTTGTTTAGTCTAGTACAATGTAACAAATGCGGCCTAAATGCTTATGTGCAAGTAAAAGCGCATCGTGTATATCCCGGTCAATGTAAAAAATTAGCATTTAATTAAAAAGCTCATGTTAATTGTCAAATATAAAGTAATCTAGACTCTAGGAGAAAACATTTTTATAAAACCAAGCCTAATAGATTTAAAGTCTGAACCACTTTATAGAAAATATGATATGATTTAAAGCCTAATAGATTTACCAAGTATTCTGAGAAGTTCTTATTCTTCATGGGGAAAATGCCTTTTCTAATTATTTATGAGATGTTCTAGTTTCAAGTTTGGTTAGGCACTTGACAAAAAAGACAGGGATAAGTTTTGAAAGTGCTACTAGTTTACTATTCTTCCAACCCCCACCCCAAGATTTACATCTCATATGATGCTCTTGGATCGGGTTGAAGAATAACCCTTTTGCAGAAAAATCGGACAAACCGTTGTAAACTTCTATTAATTTTGAGGAATTTTCTCAATCCTTTGATTATCAAAGTACAAATGATATTAAAATTTTAATTCTTGTATCTAAACATAATTAGTTCTTGTGTACTACCAAAACTAACACCTTAATGTTCCATTTACTGGTCCGGTTATTCTCTTCTTTCGTGATTAAGCACCAGAGATACAAGAGAGTTTTGCTGTTTCTGCTGCAAGATTATCCATATTTATATATATATATATATATATATATATATAAGGCTTGGTTGCTTGGTGTCGATGTTGATGTTGTTTCTTTTTGACTTAATGGACTTAATGGGAATATGACGTAATTCTGTAGGCTATATATGGGTGTTTTTTTTACCTAATGTAGAAAGAACGACTTAATAGAGAAAGTCAATACTTTCCCATTAAGTCTTAACTTTTTACCAATTTGCCCACATTTATTTTCTCCTCTCACTTATTTCCCCAAGGGTGGTGTTTTTAGTTTCTGAAATATTTCTTAAACATCATTTATCCCGACATCACATGGTGCAATGCAGGATTAGTATATCGTTTTGCTTACTTTATGAAGGGATCTCATCAACTACTTCCTAACTAGGGAATTGCTATAATCAGATTCTAATCTAGAGAGCTTTGTTTTTAATACCTAGATGGACAAGATATGGCAATATTGTTATTTGTTTCTTACTATTCTCTCTCCATCCCAAGATAAATGATATTTTTTTGCATAGACATAAGAAATGGCTTATTTTTTTATTTTTTATTTTTATATAGCTCACCGCAAGTCACTATATATCAGAATCAGAATTCATTTTCTTGATGGAAAGATGTTATATATATATATATATATATATATATATATATATATATATATAGAGCTTCTTACATATATATTTTATTGTCTCTGAGCTGTCGATGAAATTTCTTTTTACAGCTCGAGAACGTTTTTGCAGTATTCATGTTGCCGGAGGGGTAGTTAAGCTATGGATTGCATCAAGGCTGCCACTCTTCTGAAGGGTACGTTTTTTAATAATGAAATTTATTATTAATGATGTCATTCTGCCTAATTATATCATGGGCAACATTTATATAAGCTTTAGACTGGAGTGTCCAATGAGCATAGGATTAAATGTGAGAAGTAGCAGTCTACTTCCATTGATTTTTTTTTTAAATTTTATTATAGCATCATACTTCCACTTCTTCCTATTACAGCATTATATTCTGAAGAATACTACCCAGTTGTAGCAATGTCTTTGAATACAAAGCCACCTTAAGTTAATTGGGTTGATGTTTCAATGTATAATGTCCAAGTAAGAAAAAAAGTTGAAAGTATCAAAGTAGAATGCTATAGTTGGATAGATTCTTCAAACAACAATGTTAACAATAAAGAGTCACACAAGTAGAAAGTTGTAATAGAAAGAAACACAAAGAAATTAGAGTAAGTTGCTATCTAACGAAATTTGGCATCTGTTTTGTTTGCATGCATGCAGGATCTTTGTGGTTTCAGCTGTTTGTGTTGACTGTCTGTTCATCCAATTTGTTATATGTAATGTCAGAGGAGAAGCTACCTCCCAGTCCCCCCACGTCTACGTCTCAACTAGTTAGCCTTCCTAGCTCTGGAATCTTTGAGCCTATAGAAATATCACCTTCAGTTTTACCACATTACCCCTTTCTGGGGAAAACTTTGCCACCAATGTACCCTGCCTTCCCAAAGACATACAAACCTGTGTTAACGGGCAAATGCCCCTTTAATTTCTCTTCCATTTCAAATATCATAGAGAAAACCGCATCCGATTGTTCTCAACTTTTAGCACCACTGGTAGCAAACGTGATATGTTGCCCACAATTTGGTAGCTCACTCCACATATTTCAAGGGCATTTCACTAAAAGTTTGGATGTTTTAGTCCTAGAAAATAGCACCGCTGATGATTGTTTCTCGGATATTGTGGAGGTTTTGGGTAGCAGAGGTGCAAACAGCTCTGTTTGTTCTTTCCAATCATCAAATCTAACGGGTGGTTCGTGTCCTGTGAAGGATGTAAATACGTTTGAGAGGACAGTAAACACGAGCAAATTATTGAATGCTTGTAGTGTGATTGATCATCTTAAGGAGTGTTGCAGATCAGTATGTCAACCTGCAATTGCGGAGGCTGCATTTCAGATATCTTCATTGGCATCCGATTCCGATAATATTCATCTATTAAATGACTGCAAAGGAGTTGTCTTTTCATGGCTTTCAAGGAAACTTCCATCCGAGGCTGCCGATTCTGCTTTCCGATTATTGGCTGCGTGTAAAGTTAACAAAGGTATCTTTCCTTTTCTTTTTCTTTTCTTACTCACACCAAGGAAAAGGTTATGTATTGTATTCTCACCTACTTCCCATCTAATGTTGTCCATAAATCACATGTATATATATATATATATATATATATATATATATATATATATATATATATATATATATGAAGGAAAGAAAGAAATTAATCAAAAATTGTCAAAGGTTAGGACTTGATGAGGAAAACATCCTTATTTCCTTGACTTTATTAACTCATTCGTTCCGCATCAAGTCAATGTATGTATATAATATATTAATCAGCTCATGTCAAGTAAAAAAGATGCAACACCTTACATATTGATCTCGAACTGTTTGCCTTCAGGCCTTAGTGCTTCATTGACAGTTGGATAAATTGTTTGTCTGGATAAATGATGTTTAAAACATTATTTCGTGAAATGGAGTAAATGAGGGGAAGTTTGTAAAAGGTTAGGACTTAGGACTTAGGACTTGATGAGGACTGGAGTGCCTCTTTTTCTTGACTTTCGTTATCAAGTCGTTCTCTCTACCGACTCACATATTGCTTTGCCCGATTAAGTCATGTGTTTGTTAAGTCCTAAAGTCAAAAAGAAAGTACAAATGTTATAAATGGTTAGATTTTCAAAAGCATGTGATAGCAGAAAGAAATGTAAGTTAGATGGTATTTCATAATAAACAATTGGAAATGCAGTTTGCCCTTTGGAATTCAAGCAGCCAGTTGAGGTGATAAAAGCTTGTCGAAATTTGGGTGCCCCCAGTCCGTTGTGCTGTAGTTCATTAAATTCTTACATTGCGGGAGTACAAAGGCAAATGTTAATTACAAACCAACAAGCAATAATCTGTGCATCCGTTTTTGGATCAATGCTACGCAAAGGCGGAGTACTTACTGATGTTTATGAGCTTTGTGATGTTGACTTGAAAGATTTTAGTCTACAAGGTAAATAATTCTTACTTATATAATAAGCAAGCAGCCTACTTCCTACTTATTTTTTCTGTGTCTCATCTTCTACTTTTCTGTATGCAACTTTGACTTTTGGTGACGAAGCAGCTTATGGAGAAGAAGGTGACCACCTTAAACCCTACCCCTATCCTTACTCTTCTTTTTATTTTTTGTACTAGCATATCAATTTTCTGAAATGGAAAACAAAGCCTTTTTAAATAGCTGCAAGTTTTGGTGTTTGGTTTTTAAAGGGTTAAATGCAAGAAATAGCAGATATAGCATTTGTATCATAGTTAGATAAATTTTTTAAAGCATACTGATAAGAAAAAAAGTTGAAATTATAATGAGATAATTTGGCTATAAGAAATAAATTGGAAGTACCATAGAGAAATGGCATTAGGATGCTACAATAAACAAATAAATGAAAAGTATGTTGCTGTTTCTAGCAATTAGCCCAAAAACTAAAATGAAATAGTGGGGCTGGTTTGGTTTTTTGTTTTAAAAAAGAAAATAAACCGGAATGGACTTGATTGATGTTTTATACTCTTTCTAGTTTCCATTCCACTCCAAGTAGTTATGTTATGAAATACATACTTGTAAAATGCTTCTTGTTATTATATGTTATGAAACGCAACAAATATCTTCTTCATGCTTTCATGGATTATGACTCAAAAAGTCTGTATTTAATTGATATCTTTGTTGCTGTTTACAACCTTAGTATCGAATAACAAAAAACATTGAAAAGCTGACTCCCCCACCACCACCACCAAAAAAAAAAAAAAAGACTAAACTATTTTTTGGGGTTAAAGCCAAACTTTTTCTGTTTAGTTTATGTTTTAAGTTGAATCTGTGTATCAGTGGGTGCTTTACAGTTTATAAAAATATTGGGTTGGAAAAAAAAAGTGGGTCAACCTGTTTATCTAACAGAACAGAACAGAACACAACTCAACAGGTTGGGCTAAACGTTTAATTAAACATTGACAGCCAAACAGGTTTGGTTAAACCCTAAACCCAAGTGATTAGCTTAAACCATAGGCAGGCAGGGTTTAGTTTATGTGGAAGATGGATGTTATTGATTGATATAAATATAAATATAAATATAAATACGAATGCAGCAGGGTGTCTACTTAGAAGCATGCCTGCAGACGTGGTGTATGACAACTCAAGCGGGTTCAGCTTTACATGTGACTTGAGCGACAATATTGCTGCTCCATGGCCTTCTTCGTCATCTATGGCCTCCTTCTCTCTTTGTGCTCCTGGTAAGTAAAGTAATCATCAATCCACTAAATACACTGCCAACAGCCAACAGCCAATGAGAAAAATAAAGAAAGATCCAGTAGCAGTGTACTGTGGGAGTTTCAATACCAATGTCGATTGGACTCCTTGTGTACTTGTGCTGAATTTTTACATCTCAAATTAATTATGCAACATGTGAAATGATACATAATATCTAATCTTTGGCAGAGATGTCATTGCCTGCACTACCAACATCACAGACGGAATATCCTGGTGAGTACCATACGCACTCCAGTCATACTCATACATAACAATATAACATATAATAAATAATAAATGTGTTCTACTATTAGTCAATTTAAATGTCTGAAGCACCACATCCTTGAGAGGAGAATCTTGTGTACCAAACTGCTGCCTATACCCTATAACTAGCTTACTTTAATTCTAAAATTATACTACTAATTTCAATGTGCAGGCTGCAATGGGTTTCTTTTGGATGTGCTCATATTCATGTATGTGCTTTTTGTACTTCCTTTGAACGATTAGATGTAGGTGAGGTGAGAGAGTTTGACTGGTGGCAAAGTAGATGTATATTTTGAGAATGATTTTCAATGTATAGTGTGTTCATTTATTATTGGTTTTGTTCTAGTGAATCATATATGTGGTTGGTATATATAGATCATCTTTTTGAGTCTGGTGGCGAAAAATGTTCATCTCATGATCAAGCTCCTCTTATACTTTGTTTGATATACAACCTATAAAGGATGGAACATAGACTCATTTTTGACCTATTGTTTGTTCAAAAGACGTACATATCCTCATCCTCATCATTATGTTAAGTTGTTTAATCAAGGGTTTGAGCGATCAAGAGGGTTGTGATTCTTGTCCAGTAAGTTTTTACTTACTAAAAATTAAATTGATTTGGTATGTAGAAAACATGGTGTATGTGATTTTTACTTATAATCATGATCAAGACCCCTTTCTTAATAAGTAAATGTGCATTAATGTTTAAGGGAGTGCTTATGGTGAATGCAATGTTGTTAAGATCGGGATCATAAGTAGGATTAATATTGTCATTACAAGATTGGGATCGTAAGGTCGAGATCTGGATCGCAAGATCTTACTAAAAATGATACAATTATAAGTTAAAACCATAAAAAGTGCATATCCATCAATCAATTTATCCTTCAAAAGTTATAAAATGTATAAAACATTAGTTATAACAAAAATATATTATCCAATCTAATCTAGCATAACAAAGCATGCATCCATATCATTGTCAGCTTCTAAATCCAAAACATCATCTTTTCCTAAATCTCTTTCACCACCCGCACATGCATTGAACGTAAATCACTACTTATAGAACTAAAATGTATCTTTGTCAATTTTAAAATCGTTGAATAAATGAATAACCAACACAATTGATGAAAGAAAGGCATCATCTCCACCATCATCAAAGGCTTGTAACGACTTGAACCTGAACCATCAAAATGATTAATCCGCTCTTCATTTACATGATCATTAGAAGACTCCTCTTCAATAATTCACTCATTCACTCATCCACTCATCCTCGAAACTAACATCATCAAGGTTCAATGTGTTAGGTTCCGTTACATCATGTTCTTTTCCTTTTTTTTTCATTTAACTTCAAGTTTTATATCAAATGCACAAGATCATTCATCTTTTATTGATGATGTCGATTTCTTCTTTTTGAATGTTCCTAAACAATAAAATAAAGAAATAACTGAAATTAAGATAAACAATATAATAAAACAATAATGTTGATATTTGTAATTCTTTGTAGGCACATATATAATCCACCTTTAACCCAACATGTATTCTCAAAATTAAGATTATATTGCATCACTGGATTAAAATAATAACCTGCCACATTGAGTGCCCTATTTAGTTGATTGCAACATCTTTCATCAATGATCTCATCAATCGGTTTGTATTTAAAAATATATACAAACAAGAAATATGAGAATATGGTTTTAAATTAATACCTTAAAATATAAACAAACAAATGTAAATATTCAAATACCTTGCTTGAACATCTTTAAAGTTTGCTTTAATTTATTTCTTTGCATTTACTGTAATGAAACCCATTTCCGGTTTAGAATATGAATCGACCAACAGAAGAACCTTCATTAGGGGATTTGCAGCCCTAAGGCATGTTACAACTGATGAACAAAACCATACAATATCCAAAACTATACCCTTAATATTTTGTCTAGCTTTCTGATGCGTGTTTGGACCGCTCCAAAATCAAACTAACACGAATCGGATTTCTCACCCCACAACTGGTGAGCCTGAATGGCATCACAACGAACTCGTAATGCCCATAACGAGTCTGGAATGCAGTCTTCTCCACGTCTTCTCTCTCACTCTCACATGATGATACCCATACCTCAGATCGATCTTGGAGAACCAAGATGCACCCTGTAACTGATCAAAGAGGTCATCAATCCGCGGAAGGGTATAACGGTTCTTCACCGTTAACTTTTTCAACTCCATGTAATCAATGCACATTCGGTGTGAACCATCCTTCTTCTTGACGAACAGTATCGGCGCTCCCCACGGAGAACTGCTCAGTATGATGAACTGCTTGCCTAACATCTTCTACAGTTGAGATGACAACTCCTGCATCTCAGGCGGTGTCAAGCGGTATGACGCCTTGGAAATCGGGGCCGCACCTGGCACAAGATCAATCCTGAACTCAACCTGTCTCTCAAGAGGCACACTGGGTAACTCCTCCGGGAATACATCTGCAAACTCCCTGACAACTGGAACCTTGGAAATTGAAATCTGATCCCTAACCGGAGTATAAACCACATAAGCCAAGTAACCTGCACACATGTGCTGAGTATACTAATGAGCCCTGGCTGCTGAACAAAACCCTGAACCAACTCTGGTGCACTCCCTATAGATAACCAATTCTTCCCCACTTGGGGTTCGAACTACCACTCACTGGCCCTCACAGACAATCATGGCACCAAATTTGCTCAGCAAGTTCATACCCACTATCACGCATACATCCCCTATGGGGATATGGATCAAATCAATCGGATAAAGCATCCCGAAGATCTCCAATATACATCCCTGATACACTGCGGATGCAGAAACCCCGTTGTCACACCCTCAAACCAAGGATGGTGGAAACGTCCGGGGGTGGAGTACTTCATGTATAGTATCATAACAACGAGTATAATAGTGATCAAAGTAAATACAACCATCATAAATATAATCGAAAAAGTTACATGTTTCAAAATCGATTACAATATAATGATAAAATGGTTTGTCTAACGCCGTTGCGTTCCATCCTCAAAAGCAGGTAGTTATCTGATTACATTGATTACCTGAGAATACAAGTAATTTTGAAAGAGTGTCAACAATTAAGTTGGTGAGTGCATAAGCTTTTGTATGTAGAATTGAAAACCTTTCTTTGTAAATGTAGTGTATGTTCAAGAAAAATCCAATATTTTCCTTATAAAATGAGTAGTAGTCTTAAAACCCAAAGACTGAAATGTACAAGTATTTTTCCATACTTATGATAGTGTATGTAGTTTTAAATAATTAAAACCCCTTTGAATGCAAGAATTTCCGTAAACTATATGTGTCGTTGTATCCCTATGTGAGTTATTATAACCGTGCAATTGACATAGTAAGCCTGTTACGACGTACTCCGGGCGTCAGAATGTTTTGACATTTGTCACCCCAGACCTGTCGGTCTAGCTGTTGCATGCAGCTAAGGTGCGAGATTGTCAGTCCCAATATAAATCTATACACAAGTATCATGCTCTCCCTACATGAGACTATGGTTATAATACAGGACTTTAACCAGTATTCTAAAGAATACAATGAAGTAACGTCTCACAAATTTGATTCAACGAGTTTACGTGTAGTATAAATGAAAATCCTTTTTGTAGTGTAAGTGGAGCCTTCCTTAGTATGTTGGTAGTGTTAATGTACCATAAACTATACATATTATAGTTTATTCTAAAATGTTTGCAGTGAATGTAAACCCCTGTCTGTATTGTAACAAACCATAAACTATACTTATTATAGTTTATCCTATATGCTTGTAATAAATGAAAATCCTTATGATGAATGACTAATTCTGTTTCATGAAGGTAAACTAACATGAAAGTACATTCAAGATATAGCAAAACATTGTTATACACTTTGCTCAACATGTTACAAAGTGTTAATAAATTTATAAACTATTTTACTAGTTTTAAACTTTTCTGTACCTGTTTTTAGAAAGTTCATAGAAAAATCACTGTAAGTCCAAAACTAAATCTGTAAACTCTGAGAGTTTAGAAAATGTGTATAGTTTGTTCAAAATTTTTGTTATGATTTTTAGAGGTCTCTAACCAGTGTGAAAATGTCCATATTCACTGACTGGTCCGAAATCATTTCTGAAATGATAGGTAGTTTTGTAAAAATCGCCATAAATTGTAGACAAATCGTATGAACATGTGAAAATGGTCATTAGAAAGGTATAAACCCGAACTAAATGCATATTGAATAGTTTTGAAAAATATTAAGTTTAAGATGATCAAAATAGTTCGAGAATGGACCATAACTTTTCTGTTGAAAGCTGTTGGTTGTGTTAGAATATGTTTTTGGTGTTGCACTTGTATTCTCCCCCTTAAAACTTGAAGAAAACGTGAAAAGATAGGGGTATGAACTCAACTTCTGTGATTTCTTGAAGAATAGAAGGTTGAAGATGAAGAGCTTCAAGTCAAGAACACTTGAAAGATGCTTGGTGATTTGAAGATCCGAAGAACAAATAAGTGAATATTTGTGTAAATGATCATGATTTGAGTGAAGGAATGTAGAATATTTAAGAGTGAAATGAAGAACATACCAAGAGTGGGGGAAAGAGCTCGAGACTTCCTGGGGAGAGAGAGAGAGAGAGAGAGAGAGAGAGAGAGAGAGAGAGAGAGAGAGAGAGAGAGAGAGAGAGAGAGAGAGAGAGAGAGAGAGAGAAAAGTTTGAATTTGGAGGAAGTAAATGAGGTTTTATAGGGGAATAGTAGAGATTCTAGTGATTGGATTTGGTCAAGAACACTTGAAAGATGCTTGGTGATTTGAAGATCCTAAGAACAAATAAGTGAATATTTATGTAAATGATCATGATTTGAGTGAAGGAATGTAGAATATTTAAGAGTGAAATGAAGAACTTACCAAGAGTGGGGGAAAGAGCTCGAGACTTCCTGGGGAAAGTTTGAGTTCCAGAGAGAGAGAGAGAGAGAGAGAGAGAGAGAGAGAGAGAGATAGAGAGAGAGAGAGAAAAGTTTGAATTTGGAGGAAGTAAATGAGGTTTTATAGGGGAATAGTAGAGATTCTAGTGATTGGATTTGGTCAAGGGTAAATCTAATGGAGTGTTGAAGAAAGATATTGATTTGATTAGGTAGGATGCGAATAGTGACATAAAGTTGATGTGGGGATGGCTTGGTGTCATAACTTTATGGGAAAAGTCAACAATCCTTTGTGTGTGATCTTGAACAAAAGATATTATTTATAGACAATAAATCTTCAAGATGGGAATAAAATATGAGTTTGAAGGGTTCAAAATGATGAAAATACGAATTTGGTGAAATTTCCACGTTAAAATCATCAAAAACCGGGCTTGAGAAGCGAATCTGCGAGGGTGAGAAGGTTGGACGTGAAGGGAAGGTTTGCAGCAAGAGCTGCTGATGCGAGAGTGGGTTCGTGCAAGAGGTTGGCTTCAAGGCGAAGGCGAGGCTCGTTTCCTAAGCAGGGAGGTCCGGAGCGAACCTGGGCGGTTAGAAGCGAGCATTGTCGACCAGAAGCGAACCTTCTCGGTTCTGCTATGCAAGAGTGCCCGATGCGAGAGTAGGCTTCAGTCCGAGGACTAAGGGGCGAACTGTGACAACCCATAAATTTCTATCTTGTAAAGTCAATCAAATCAATCAAAAGTCAGAATTTTTTCTGTTATATTTTTTACTGTGTTAAGGGTCATATATAGGTTTCTAAGCCTTTTACATTTAAGGATTGTGTGTTATGAAGTATTAGCTCGAGATCAGAAGGATGCACCCAAACCAGGAAACCCAACATATGAAGTTCACGACCGCAAACCTTGGTTACGGCCGTGAACTCTCTCTTGGCCGTGATCTCTTCCCTATAAGTAAGAGATTGCTTCATTTTTCCTTCATTTCTTCTTCTTCCGGCCGTGAACTTGAGTTCTCTCTCAAGTATCACCCACAAAAGGGCCTTCTATCACCTCAAAAATGTAAGTAACTCACCCCTCTTTTTGTTGTTACTTGAAAGCCCTTTACCTTCCATCTTAATTCATCATCTTTTCATCTTGAAATTCAAGATCTTCAAGCTTAGGGTCGTGAACCATTCATCATTGGGCCGTGCACCCTTCATATTGGGCCGTGAACCTTCAAGTGGGCCGTCAACACTTCATGTGTTCTTGGGCCGTGAACACCATTTCAACCTTCCAACTTGCTTCTAACACTCCTTTGGTGAGTTATTCTTGCATCCTAGGTTGTTTCCTAATCGCCTTCGTAGTTAGATTCACTAATTTCTTGCCTATATGTATCATTACATGCTATTTAGGACTCGTTTGTGCTTCGGGACTTCACTCGTGGAACTTATCATTCTATATCGAATCTTCAATTGAATCACCCACATAAGGTGAGTTCATACCCCCCCATATATTTTTCCAACTTTTTAATGTTTTAGGGGGGGGGGGGGGGATACAAGTATAACACAAGAAATCTTGTGTTTTAGAATATAAAATGCTTATTTATGTCTTTCTTACCTTTACAAATGTATTTAAAACTTGAAACTTGTTAAAACAGGGAAAATAAGCTTATAAGCTATAAGTTAGTTTATGAAACAAAGGAAATCTTTTTGCAAACTTATCTGTTATTTCTCAAAAAGGATTTTCGCATTATTACTTGTAAAGTCGTTAATCTATCTTGTGAGACACGTCTTCGAGTACTCACGTAAGTACCGGTGGAAGTCTACCCTTATGAACCAGAATCTCCTGGAGAGAGAGCGTGAAATTATGTATAGATCTATATGGGACCAAAAATCCCACACCCTTACTGTTAGATACAGTTGGACCGACAGGTCTGCGGGTGACAAAGTCATAAACGATACAGGCGTCCGTTTCACTTCGTATCAACTAGTATGGTCATAACACTCACAAATAGATACTAACGATATATTTACGTAGTAATATACTTTCTTAAACAATCTCAAGGGATATTAACTATGTGATTACTCAGTATATACTATAGGGTTAGATAAAACTGAAGTCCGGTAGACAGTGGAATGTGTGACTTCTGCCTCATTTCCTGTTCCTTGTTTGGTTGTGGGCTTAGGTCAGATTCACCCATTCAATTGTCTGTTCGATCTCGGTTATATACAACTCGTATGTATTAAGTGATCATAGGAGGGTAGTATCGCCGTATCATGCTTTCAGGGTAAACAAGTCTTTATTCAGTTTAACTCATCAACGAAACTAGATATCATTGAAGTAAGTATATTGATTATACTTGTGCTTTTCGATCTTGGAACAATTTAGACAACTAGTCAGTTTTATAGGAAATAAAGGATTTTCTATGGTAAACATCATTCTTTTAAGGTAAACAGTTTCGATAGAACTTTCTGAAAACAATAACTTTAATTACCGAAAACAATGTTTCACAATAGAGTTAGTGAAACTAGAAACTCATTTATAAAAGGTTTAATACTTCTTATTAAACTAGTATAACATAAAGGATCTTAAATGGTTAATTCTATAGTACCTTAGTTTATACATCAGAGTTATATATAATTAATATCCGATAGGCAGTGGAATGTGTGACTTCCGCCTCATTTCATGTTCCTTGTTTGGTTGTGGGCTTAGGGCAGATTCACACATTTAACTGTCCGTTCGATATTAGATTATATATAACTAGTATAAACTAAGTGATTATAGAAGGAACTATTGTGGTTATCATTTTACTAAAGAAAATATATGATTTTCTTAAAGAATATTTTCATCAAATGTCAAAGAACTATTACAGTTAACTCCATAAGCACCTAGTGAATACATCAGGGTTATATACAATGAGGATCTAACAAACAATGGAATGTGTGACTTCCGCCTCATTTCATGTTCCTTGTTTGGTTGTGGGCTTAGGGCAAATCCACACAATTCATTGTCTGTTTGATCTGGATTGTATATAACTTGTATTCATTAAGTACTCATAGAAGGAATTGTAAGTCATTTTTACTTATCATTCATCACATCAGATTATATAGGAGTTTCTGGAGGAACATGCGAACTTTTCTAAAGAACTCAGACTGTACTTTTTATAACAAAAATACTTATGAACTCACCAGCTTAAATGTTGATCTACTCTTTCAAAATAACTTGTATTCTCAGGAAACTAGTAGACAAGTACGCGCACAGGGATTCAGAAGATGGAGGATAGTAGCTTCATGTCTTTTTTTGTCATTTACTTTTGGAGTTGTAAACCTTTAATATTAATGCAATGGTTGTTGTTACTTTGATTACTATGATGCATGTGTTGTGATACTGAGCATGACGTCCTCCGCCCCCGAACGTTTCCGTCGTTCTGATTTGGGGGTGTGACACGAACCTTCCCGGTTAGACACGAACTCCTCACTCAAAAGCGAACCTGACACGGGAAGGGACACGAAGGCAAGCGAGGGTTCGCTGGTGAACAGTACCCTGCGAACCTTCAACGCTCTTTTTGACTTCTTTCTTCCGTTTTAAGCTGTTTTCGACCAAGGGAAGGTCCGGGATGGCATGGATGTTCATATAAACGTTGGAAAATGGGATTTTCACTACCAAGAGTTTTGAGAGAGATTGGGAGAGATAGAGATAGAGTGGGAGAGATTTAAAGAAATTTGGCCGGTGGCCCTTATTAGTGTTTGGTGCCATAATGCAAGGTTCGTAAACCCCATTATGCCTTGTTATGAGTGTTTTACGCCCCCGAAGGGTACATAATAGTGCTTTATAAAGTCGTTACATCACTCTCCCTGGTTAAGGTTTAGAATTTTCTGAACATATGAAATTTCCGAGTGATACTTTATATTATGATAGAAAGTTGTACATTAGCAAACATAGGGTAAGCCATATCATACAAGCACTAGTTGAGTTTATCGGTTTGACTCGTTGACTTTGTTTGACTTTAACTTGACCAGAAATTGACGGTTGTCATACCCGTGTTCGTTGGCGATAGAAACTCGCAACGGACACTCTAACTCCCCAATAGACATATCAAACTCACTACTGAAACTTCGAGATACAAAGGACCAACTCGCACCCGAGTGAAATACCATAAGAGCAGGCAAAGAGTTCACTAAGAACGCACCTATTAGGAGCATACACATGAGCATAACATAAAACATAATTAACATAATAATAAATAGAAACATACCGGCCACGACGTCTGGTGCCGACCTGGCCTCCCCTACCGTGAGATGGAAAGTGCGACCTCAAGCCCTCGGGGGATCCACCCTACCCTGACTCCCATCCGTGATCCTCAGAGTAGCCGGCGTTGGAGCCTACGTCGGCCTAGCAGTAAGCGAGGAATAGTTGGTCTTCACATGGCCAACCTGGTCGCGATGGTAACAAATCCTAGAGCTGAGTGTTGGGGCCTGCTGGCCACAATCCCTCGCCATATGGCCCCGCCGACAACAATTGTGGCACCCAGAAGATGATTGGCAAGCACCCTCATGAACTTTGTCGCACTTCCTACAAGTGTGGCCCTTTCGACCCCTAGGTCTGGCATCAGCGGCCTTTAACCGCTTCGGCACAGGCTGCGACTGTGCCGGGGCTGCTCCCTCGTCTGGAGCTCCATCTCAATCTCAGGCCACCTGGAGGCTTCCTGCAAATCCATCAATGAACCATAACGCTGAGTGGATACAAACAGCTTGATGTCCGTCTTGAGCAAGCTCAAGTAACGGGTCATCTAAGGTTGCTCAGAAGCAGCAAACTCAGGACAAAACATGGCTCTCTCCTTGAACATCTTGGTGATCTCCATCACCGACTCCGTCCCCTGTCTCAAGTCCAAGTACTCCTGAACCAACCTCTCACGTTCCACCAGTGGAACATATCTAGAACAGAACATCTCCTAGAACTGCTGCCAAGTCACTGCAGTCCTCTACTCAGGAGAATACGAGCTGGTAACAAGTCTCTACCAATCCTTCGCTTAGGACCTCAGAAGGTTCAAAGCGCACCTAACCTTCTGGTCAACTCGGCAAGAGCAAGTGAAGAAGCACCCCTCAATGCTAGACAGCCACCTCATGGATATGATCAAATCCTAAAATCCGTCGAAAGTCGGGGGCTTCATATCGTCAAAGTCCCGATACTGGAAGACCCTCCCAGTACCAACCTAAGCAGCGGCAATGAATGCGGTGGCTGCAACAACAGCAGCCTCAGAGAGGGCAGCGTATCGCTCATCAAAGTACTCCACCATGTCGGTCTTAATAGACCCAAACATCTCTGGAAACTATGCTCAAAAGTGCGCAACAACCTCCTCCTGAAGGATCTCTCTAATCCTATCCTCGGGCACAACCGACCCATTCAGGCCACCTGTCCCTGATCCCGATCCGGATCCTGCCTCAAACTGTCGCGTCATCACCATACTGAATATAAACTAGGGAGATATCAGATAACATGCAAATCATACCAAGGGAACCAACTCCCAACAAAGCCCTAGGTGTTGTGACTTCCCTATTACGCGTATGGGTCCTATGCTTACAGTAGTACGGGCCCATACTACCTTCCACACCTACCCATATTTGTCTCAAGGATCAACACAAAAACCCTAATAATACACACTAGAAAACGCATACACTCAAACCTCACTCCCTAGAGTAAGGCTAAACATCACGAAACTAGCCGGCTGACCCCACACAACTCATCCATGAAACTTCCACCAATCCTGCAGCACTCGTGTATGCTAATGATACATAACACTGGACCATATAAATAGTTGAATATCTGATCCTACCCTAAGCCCTTCATCAAACAAGAACAGAAAATAAGGCCAAAGCAAACATTCTCAGGCTATAGAATCTTAGTTATGTATAACTATGATACATACACTAAGCAACTACAGTAATGATGTCAATTTTATATAAGGAAGAACCCTAGTCTATCAGACATCATATAATCAGGAAATTCTATCATGCAGTTCCTGAAGATCCCTAGCCTATCACTAGCATGCAGTTCTAACATATCACTAGATCAAATAACATTATGGTAATTTAGGGTCTACTTACTGGCTCCGGCTGATCGTACACATCACATCCTCTTTAATTATTTTGAAAACAATTTGAAAATCACTTTTAAAATCCTTTTCCTTAGTTTAAGACTGGATTCGCACGAGTGTTCCTCTAATTCACTCAAACCAAGGCTCTGATACCAACTTGTAACATCCATAAAAATCATGATAAATTTAAACTTTTTAAATACTACCCAAAACCATAGAGTATTTACAAAATAGTTTTCAAAACATTTCCAACCTCAGATTTTCCCAAAATCATAGATCATAACAAGAGGATGTGTACGGTCATGCATTCGCCTTCCGCGGTCATCCGAAGTTCCTGAAACATAACCCAAAACTGTAAGCCAACGCTTAGTGAGTTCCCCAAAAATACCACCACATAACCAAATAACATATACAATAACAACATGCAATGGGTCCACAACTAAAAGATTGGATTACCCTGAGCCCACAGCATAAGTATGGCTTGCCCTCGGGGCCCACAGCTTATGTCTGGCTTGCTCCCCGACCAGATCAGTCCTTGGACTAAAATACCATCAAGCCCTCAGTACGAGTCTGGCATACGACCTGGTCCTCATCTCATATCTGGAATGCTTGTGAGCCCTCAGTATGAGTCTGGAATGTCCTACCCGACCCTCAACTCATATATGGAATTCTCCAAGGTTAGTTGGCTACCGCATGTAGCAGTACAACCTCAACCCCTTACAATATGTCAACATATAACAGATAATAACACATACATATAATCATGCATACAGAAACACAAGTAGTCCTATAGATCTACCAGACTAGTATAAACATGAAGAGCTATTCCATACTCACCATATGAGTGAATATCAGGATATCAAACCAATGGGCCGGCCTTGGTGCCTTCGACCTGCAAATATAGTGAGGAAAACTCACCTCACAAACTAGACAAAAAGTGATGAGGTCTCAACTCCAAATCTCAGCTCCAACTGCCTCCTATTCCAACTAAATGACCAATCTCATTTAGAATCCCAAATACCCAAAATACCCTTAAGGTCAAACTTGGTCAAAGTCAAAGTCAACTGGTAAAACCAACTAAGTCAACTGAGTCAACCCAGCCGGGTCAACCCAACCAAGTCAACTCAACCGAATTGACCTAGTGCGAGTAAACGGGGGGTACTCCGAAGGTACGTTGGGTGTACTCCATCCTCGCATGTTGACCACCATCGGGGTGGTTGACCTTGTACGCAGGGCATACTCCGAGTACACGGGGCGTATTCCCAGGAACTTTAAAACTCATTAAGTGCTTGATGGCTTAAGTACTTACATCCATATTTTAGATCCAAGGCTAAAATACACTCTAGAGTCATAAAGTTTCCAACTTGATGACTTTACATGCCCAATAAGTGCTTATCTCAACTTCTTAATCCATTAAAACATTCTACAAGATGCATGGAGCAAAACCAACCATTAGAAACCCATTTTTATGACTCAAGACCCTCCTAAGGGTATGAAAGGACAGCTTAATTGGTCAAGAACATGCTTTGTTCATGAAACACCACATTTGGGACAAAAAGAACCTAAAATTAACCCAATACAAGATCTACAAGAAACTACACCAAGTTCAGAACTTGATACCTCAAAATGGTGCCAAAAGGTGGTGTGATCCTGGATCTAGAGAGCTTCACTCCTTCAAGGTGGTCTCTTATTCCTTCATTCTTCTTCAAGAGCACTAAAACCCACACACAAGCTTAAAAATGGCTCCTCAAGATGATACTAGGGTTGCAAACACGTATCAGAGGGTGGAGGCTGATAAGGTGAAGGAAATGAGGCCATAAGAGTGCTTAAATAATAGCCAATCCCTAAAAATTAGGGTTTCCTTATCTGGAAATTACGCCCAACATACACTGATGACACCACGTAGGCATGACGTACTCCCAAGGCCAAAATTACAAAAATGCCATTAAGGCCCTTTTGCATACATTTCTTGAACTTTGGGACCAAAATGCAATATGGATTTCAAAAAATTATGGAACATCCCGATCTGAGGTACTCCTAAATAGTTTCTTCCTCTTTTGCATAAACATCTGTCTAGTAGCGTTATAATTGGTAGCACTATCTGTCACAACCTGAACACCATTTTCCTCCCTTATTTTTTCAACAAAGTCATCTAACATTACGAATACTTGTTCCTTTCTCTTCATAATGTATGATGTGTCAATTGATGCTAAAAAGATAGTCCATCTAGGATTGTTTATAAGAAATTACATACTGAGCGATTTTTTCTATCACTCCATCCATCACTCATTAGAGTGCAACCGATCTTCTTCCATTCCCTTTTGTAATCCTCCAGTAATGAGTTTGTGTATCAACTTCCTTTTTCAGCAATATAACCCGTATTTCATGGTAAGAAGTAGGATTAAGACCTTTCCCAAATTACCGACCATTTCAATCATTTTCTGAAACTTAGTATTTTTAACACAGTTAAACTGGATGACACTTGTGTAGAAAAACCTCGCAATCTGATGGAAAACTCTTAAAAATGTTATTCAATGTATTTTGAATTTTCCTTTTTTTTTTTAACAAAACTTCGTAAATTATTTCCTCTCAAATTCATCTCACAGTCCTCATCATCTTTACTGATTGAAAAAGTGTCTCTTGTTTCTTTGTTGTTGTATCATGTTTTCCAACAAACGAGCAATTTCGAGTCTAACATTTTCATGGAACCTAGCTGAGACATTACTATGTGTGCGGACTATGTGATGCTTGAATCTAAAAATCTAAAAATCTGACCCTTTGCATCCTTCGATGATTACCCAAAGCATTACCATGTTGCCAACTAACATCAGTTCTAGCCGCATAAACATTTTTTTCTCATTCTACTTGTGGTTGAAGGTGCACATGTGGTTGTAGGTTACGATCCTAAGTTACCATCCATGATAGCTGTTGGAATTTGGAAATTCAGAATGATATTAAAGACTTACATAATAAATACAGTAACAAAATTACATCAAAGACAAGTTAAGAACTGATGCTAACCTTGCTACTTTCTTCTTAAAGACTTCCGTATTTTGACATTTACAAACTTACATATGCATAAGATATTACATACAAACATACTGAAACACGTAGTAAAAGAATTACATATAGAGTATAGAGATATTGAAACAAGTTAAAAACTACTAGATATAACTAGTTTAATACCCGAATTTATGAAGCATGTGTTGCTTTAAATTCCTAAGAATAATATAACAATTTTAACTTTTAATAAAAAGTTGGTAAGGTTGGATAAGAAGGGAAAAATACTATTTACATGAAGTTAAGAACCACAATCAAGTTGTAACGCCCGGATCCTGGTATGTATTTTAAATTAAAACATTCATTTTTGCAAAGGGACTCGACGAGTCAGAGGCCACAGACTCGTCGAGTAGGAATGAATGATTGGACGCGGGAATTGAAGCATACTCGACGAGTCGAGAGCCTCGACTCGACGAGTAGGGCTGCCAGAGTGAAACCCTAATTTCCAAGGCTTGCACCCTATTTAAACACTTTAACTGGCCTCAACTTCAGCCTCCATCACCTCCAAGCCTTATTCTCGAAACCCTAATCCATTTTGAGTGTTCTTGAGCCATTGTTGTGTGTTCTTGGTGATTTTGAAGCTTGAGAAGGAAGAGGAAGCTTGGAGATTCAAGAAGAGGCAAGTAGATCTAGAGTTTGTGTTGCATTTCTGACTCAGTAGAGGTATAAAGTCTGTACCTTGGCTATTCATTTACCAGATCTCTTCATGGAAGTAGTTAGGGCTTTAAGAATCCCATTTTAGAACCATTCATGGATGCAAGCATGTTTTGGAGTTAGGACCTCAGATCTGGATGTGCATGGCCTTATAAGACTTAAAGTTGCCAACTTTATTAAGTCTTGGCCCTTCTTGTCACACCCCCAAACCGGAACGGCGGAAACGTTCGGGGGCGGAGGACATCATGTACAGTATCACAACAATTGAATAATAGTAATCAAAGCAACAACAACCATTGTATTAATAATATAGTGTTTACATTACATTTGAATCATAGACGATTAACTCCAAAAGTAAATTCAAGTAAAGACTCGAAGCTACTATGGTCCATCTTCTTGAATCCAGGCGTGTACCTGTCTACTAATGTCCTGAGAATACAAGTAGGTTTTGAAAGAGTATCAGCATAAAGTTGGTGAGTTCATAAGCGTTTAGTTTTGGAAAAACTGTGCTTTGTTCTTTTGAAAAGTGCGTTATGTTTCTCCAGAAAACCTTATATTTTCTGATGTAATGAATGTATAAACCTTAAGTAAAAAATGATTCTTTGAAGTATTCACTAGATACTTACAAAGTTAATTGTATTGATCCTTTGATATCTGTTGAAAATGTTCCTCAAGAAAATCCATTATTTTCTTATGAAAAGTATGATTAAACCCATTCTTTCTATGACTTCTTACTTCATACTAGTTACGCATAAAACAATATCGAATAGACAGTTAACTGTGTGGATCTGCCCTAAACCCACAACCGAACAAGGAACAGGGAATGAGGCGGAAACCACACATTTCACAGTCTATCGGGTATTCTTCATACGTAACTCGGATGCATAAACTAAGGAGTCATGGAATTAATATGAATATTTGTTACTTGAATAATAAACCAACTATTTATAAAATACGGATGTTTACTCTGGAAGATCCTATATTTTCCCTAAATGTAAGTTATTAAATTATCTGTTCTAAATCGAAGAGTACAAGTATCTACCATACTTATATTGTTTAAGCATTGTTCTTTTTGAAAACTTTGGCTACCTCCAGTAATGTATAGTAGTTTTATTACATAAATAAAACTAGTTGAAAACGTGTTATTCTGTATACCGAAAGTGTTGTTAATACCCTCCTGTGATCACTTAGTACATACGAGTTATAGAAATCTAGATCGAACAAACAGTCGATTGGGTGATCCCGCCCTAAGCTCACAACCAAACAAGGAACAGGAAATGAGGCGGAGATTACACATCCCACTGCAAGTCGGATGTTAATTTCATATTACCCTGGTGTATATACTAAGTTATCACATAGTTATTAACCCTAATGTTAGTTCGTTAGATATATTATTACGTGGACGAGTCGTTGTTTCACTTGTGGATTCTTATAACTATACTGATGGACGAATACAAAATTGACGTACTTCGGATGTCGAAAACTGAACAGACGTTTGTCACCCCCGGTTGATTGTAGCTAATAGTCAGGGTGCGAGATTGTCAGTCCGGTATAGTTCTATACACAAACTCACGCTCTCCCTCCAGGAGACTCTAGTTACAAGGCATCTCACACTATAGTTCTCTCAACGAATCCACGAATAATACTATGAAAACCCTTTTTTTATTAACATGAATCCTTATAAAATAATATCTTTTATTTCATAATTCATAAGTTTGTTTCCTTAGTTCTGAAAACTGCATTTGCAACGTTTGTATCTTAACATGTTTATAAAACTGCCCGCAATTCTAGTAGTATCTATGTTCATCATGTTTAGAAAATTCTATGTTCAATGTATACTAATGATTGGAAAATATAATAAACCAAATTATATTTTTAAACACAAGATTACTTGTGCTTTTACTTGTATTCCCCCCTGAAAACATTAAAAAAACTCGAAAAAGTATAGGGGTATGAACTCACCGTTAATTGTGCGCAAGCGTCGAATCAATGAACTGGAAACGAAGACCCTCGAGTTGTTTTACGTGGCACTTAACGGAATCCTAATAATAATTAAATACATATATGTATCTAAATTAGCGATTTCATTAAATAAAGTGTTGGAAATCACTTGCTTTCGGTTAAGGAATGTTACCGGGACTTGATTGAATCGAGGAAAGCGGATTTTCAGCCTAATGTACCACTCAAGGAGTGTGTACGGCCATGAAAGGGAGTGTACGGCCGTGAACCGTGTACGGCCGTAGAGTGCCTTGAAGGGGTGTACGGCCTTTGAAGGTGTATGGCCGTGAATGAGTGTACGGTCAACAAACTTGAAGGTATACGACCGTACACTCAAGAACAAGAGTGCTGGAATCGATGAATACGTGTCCTAGATGCTCTGAAATGAACCCCCAATGGTGTTTTTCGATGTTTTTCGGAAGACTAAGGTACTTTAGGGGTGTACGATCAATGATAGTTGAGAGAGAATGGGATTGATCTCGGTTGGGAGGAGGGAAAAATGAGAAGAAATGAGCACTACATATATATATATATATATATATATATATATATATATATATATATATATATATATATATATATATATATATATATATATATATATATATATATATATATATATATATATATATATATATATATATATATAGAGAGAGAGAGAGAGAGAGAGAGAGAGAGAGGGTGGTGTACGGCTGTGGAACTTGTGTACGGCCGTACACACCTTGGGAATGGTTTCAGGAACGAGTCAATCTCTCCAGCCTCGAATAAAACACTAAAGTTAGAAGCTCTTGAGGTGAAAGTGAAGGACTATGATACATATGGGGTGAGTTTACGGCTACCTTGAGTGTACGGCTGTACACCCATATGTGCGGCCGTACACTCCTCTTGAAGGAGTGTTTGGCTTGAATGCAACTCAATGAACTTAGAACTCATCCCCAGACCCAAACCTTGAATGTACTAGGTTTAGAACACTCAAACGGACCCTAAACAATGCTAAAAGATAGTATAAATGAGTCTGACTTTCAATGATCGAGGTAACGTAGAGATAGAGATTTCCGGGTTGTCACATCATCCCCCCGTTAGAGGGAATTTCGTCCCGAAATTCAAGCATAGAATATAAATCATGGAATTGGAATAATATGAGGGGTATCATAAGTGTCTCATCGGATAGAAACTTCTCTAGGATCGGTAGGGTACTTGGGTTTCATAAAACCCTCGCGTTCTCTAGTGAATTCAGATCCTCGCTGGGTGTTTCAGCGGATCATCACTTGTTATATCTGTTGTTCTGGTCTGTGAATGGTGTGTAGGTTTGATTTTCCTGACCACGTTCATCCAACTGGTAGAATGCCCTTTTGTGGTCCTGAGCAGCCTTTGTTCTGAAGTATGTGGCAGGAATCATACCTGGTTCATCTATCATAGTCTCGTGTACACAAGTCGTATATAATTAAGATTGACAAGACGGTCGGATGGGTGGCTCTGCCCCAGGTCCACAACCAGACAAGGAACAGGAGATAGGGCAGAAACACACATCCTAAGTCAGTAGAATCTTAATTATATACCACCCTCACGTGTACATTTAACATTGATAGGCTAACCGTATCTGTCCCTAGCCTATGTGCTTGAACTTGACTTGCTACGCGAGTGGTATTTCCAAAATGATCTGCTGGGAATACTTAAGGAAAGTTACAGGAGGATACCGTACTCCTCGCATGAGTACTTCGAAGGTTTGAAGCGAGAGATGATTCCGAGGTCCGCGTCTAGTTTGTCGTTATGAATGACGAGATTTTTGTTATTCGGTCGGTTTTAAGGCAAAGGGTCTCCTCGGTGACACATAGGTTCGGCATCGCGTGGACTCAGTTAGCCTAGGTGGGATGACATCGTCGGATCGCGTGTTAAGTTAGTTCGGAAAGAGTGCTTTGTTAGAACATCGGTGCATCTGGGTGTATGTTTCTGGTGCTTTCTGTTTTGATCCTGATATTACTACTACGATAGTTTTGCATTGCCTTACGTGTGTATTAACTAAAAGATTGCTCTAGTGACTGATACTTGATATTATCACCCCCATCCGATCCCTCTATAATCGCTTGGTTTCTACAAGTCATATATAATTAAGATTGACAAGACGGTCGACTGAGTGACTCTGCCCTAAATCCACAACCAGACAAGGAACAGGAAATAAGGAGAAATCACGCACTCTAAGTCTATTGGTTCTTAATTATATATGGCCCTAATGTTTACACCAAGTCATTATTGCTTACCAGAAAGAGTATTAAGTTTCTACATAAACTATGTGCTTAGTTTAGACGAGGAAGAATTTATTATAGTTAGGATTAGGTTGGAAAACGTACCACTGTTCTCATGTGGTTGCGGGGTAGACTCTCCTGCAGTGATCATTAGCACCCTTCCTTCTTCATCAGGGTTTCTGGCCAATGGAAAATCTCGCCTGTAGTGTCCTGTTTCACCACACTCACAGCTGGTCTGGCTTGCTTCCTCAAATGGGACCTGAGACATTGGTCGTGCCGGTGCCCTACAGAAGCAGATGGTGTGTCCCCTTCTGAGGCAGTTCTTGCAATATAACTTCCGACACCTTCCGATATGATGGAAGTTGCACTCATTACATTTGTGGAGGGTTCCAGTATAACGACTACCTGGTGTTGATGTGGTTGGTGTCGTAGTAGCATAGGCTGCACCTGTCTGTTGTCCATCGGAGGGTTCTTGTGTTGATTGTCTCCTTTTCCTGTTCTCGGACCTTTGTTTGTCATCACCTTCTTCGGTTGACTCCTGAACCGGGTCCATTATGCCTTGGCGGATCCCATAGTCCACCAATGTTCAAGTCAGGCGTTTAGCACTGTCAAACGTAAGAGGTTTCACTGCTAATATGTTTCCTTGGATTGGAGAAGGTAGTCCCCAAATGTACCTCTCTACCTTCTTGCTCTCCGGGGTAACCATCCCCGGGCATAGTGCAGCTAAATCGCTGAATCTATCGGTGTAGCTATTTATGTCTGAGCCTGCCATGGTAAGATTCCACAGCTCATGCTCGAGTTTATGTACTTCGCCCCTCGGGCAGTACTCTTCCAACATGATCTCCTTTAGATTTTTCCATCCCATTGCGTTTGCTATTGGAAGAGTCAATGACTTGACATGGCTATTCCACCATGTAAGGGCTCTGTCAGAGAATGTGCAGGCAGCAAACTTCACTTTGCTCCCTTCTGGGCACTCGCATAACTCGAAAATCGATTCCGTCTTCTCGAACCATCACATCAGAGCGATGACTCCCCCATTCCCATCGAAGGACTTGGTTCCACAAATCATGAAGTCCTTGTATGAGCACTCCCTTGTGTGTCTGTGGTTGAAGCTGTTGGTATCGCTACCCGATCCACCGGTACCGCTTGCGCGGATTTGAGTCATGGCAGCTGTCACTGCGGCTGATACTGCCGCTTGAAAGACAACCGGATCATACTGAGGGGGTGGCGGTGGTGGTATGTTTTTGTTTTTGTTCGACTTATTCGGTGGCATCTTTCTGCTATAAGGTTTAAAAGATGATACGAGGGTAAGTCCTTAGTGGTTACGAGTCGAGTGTTATCTGAATCAAAATTGTCTCAATTTTGAATGTATCATGTTCTGACTTTCGAAGCAATTCATAACAGAGGTTTATGCATCATAGACTTATGAATTTGATAGTGACTACCCTCTTAATGAAGTTTTGGGACCTGGTTTACTGTTACTTAGCTGATATGATAAAGGCGATAAGCCTGCCACATAGTGTGAGTAGTGTAATCACTAACTCACTAGATCATATTAGTTAGTTAATTATTAGTATGACGTACATGGTGCTCTACCACCTTGCGACACCACTATCACTCCCAAACACATGTTGGTCGTATCTCGAATAAATATAGTTGATCAGGTTATATTTATTCCAGATATATTACATAACTACTTAGGTTTGACTGTAGTGTCCAACATCTAAATACTTTTGTTTGTTTTGTTCTTATTTGTTCTTATTGTGATACTTGTTCTTAGTAGGTATGTTTATTAGTATACTTCTCGTAAAATACTTATATTTTAAAAGTATACTTTTAGTCAGAGCACTCCGGCCCCATTGGTATTTATAGTTGTATATCTTTTACTGGTTGATATACTAAGTTCACTATAAACAATGCCCTGATACCAATCTGTCACACCCCAAACCGGAACGGCGGAAACGTTCGGGGGTGGAGGACGTCATGTACAGTATCACAACAATTGAATAATAGTAATCAAAGCAACAATAACCATTGTATTAATAGTATAGTGTTTACATTACATTTGAATCATACACGATTGACTCCAAAAGTAAATACAAGTAAAGACTCGAAGCTACTATGCTCCATCTTCTTGAATCCGACGTGTACCTGTCTACTAATGTCCTGAGACTACAAGTAGGTTTTGAAAGAGTATCAGCATAAAGCTGGTGAGTTCATAAGCGTTTAGTTTTGGAAAAACTGTGCTTTGTTCTTTTGAAAAGTGCGTTATGTTTCTCCAGAAAACCTTATATTTTCTGATGTAATGAATGTATAAACCTTAAGTAAAAAAAATAATTCTTTGAAGTATTCACTAGATACTTACAAAGTTAACTGTATTGATCCTTTGATATCTGTTGAAAGTGTTCCTCAAGAAAATCCATTATTTTCTTATGAAAAGTATGATTAAACCCATTCTTTCTATGACTTCTTAGTTCATACTAGTTACGCATAAAACAATATCGAATAGACAGTTAATTGTGTGGATCTGCCCTAAACCCACAACCAAACTGTTGGATTAGTGTTTAAGTCCATAACTATAATTGGTATATTCTTGACCCGACCCGGCATGGTCCATTTGGGTTGCATGACATCATGCATTTGGATAGACTAAAATGAGAGAAATAACACTTAAGGTTTATTAATATATTATAAGTTCTAATATATTAATAAGATTATTTAATTAGTATTGATCAAGAATTAATCTAGAATTAATTAAGTGATCAAAAGAAGACTAATTAAATATATGGGTTGATTGTGTAAATCATCCATACTTATATAGTGGGCTAATGCTCCATGGATTATCAAGTTGGGCTAAAACCCATAGGATGCTCCATGGATGCTCCATGGTGTATTTGAACCCATGGATCCAAGGAAATGGAAAGCTATGACAATTAGGGTTTACCCTAATTGTGACTAACTATATAAACATATCATTCTTGTCAAAATCGGCACTAAGTCTATATGTGGAGGGCAAACCGATTTTAGAAGTGTTCTACTTTCTCTCAAGTTATTCCAAGTGTTTATGATGTTGTGTGAACCATTTGAGGTGTTACACTTGGGGCACTAGGCTCTTGAGCTCCATGGAATCAAGCACCAAATAAGAGGTATGTAATCCTACTAGATTTTATATTACGTGTACTTTATATTATGCTAGTTAGAACAATACCTTGGAAAATTGATATTTGCATGTATAATAGAGAAAACATAGATCCAAGGTATTTAGGGTTGCATGTACACCATAGGAGTGTTAGAATGCTCAAAACCCATCACAAACAAGGAACAGGGAATGACGTGGAAACAAGTTTCAATAAATCTCCCTATCCCAGAAGTTTCAAGACTTGATAAGTTCTAAGTCACTCAATCCCTATTGGCAGACAAAGTCTATATGTGCTTAGGTCTTGGAGATTAAGTCACATATTGACAAGCCGGGAGAGTCAGGTGTCGAAGTCTCGAGGTAGCTGGCTGTTGACTTGGTTCTTCAGTCACTCCCTGATGACAGACCACGACATGACCCTTTAATGATCTTATCTATTTGCTTGGTGCTGCTGAATCAGCAATGATTTGGAAAACTGGTAAAGAAAATTTGATTAGAAGATCGACTTCCCATAACTTCATGGACATTGACAATGGTAACACTGGAAATCCAGAAAAACTTTCTCTTCCCAATAGAAAGGGATCGGCCATAGTCAACTCGGTTGACCAAATGGTAAAGAGAAAGGCTAAGTCTGAGATAGTCCCATGTACCATTCCCAAAGAGTCCATATGTGCCTATTGCCAAAGGAAAAGGGCATTGGTTGCGAAGCTGCCGAATTTACCTGAAACCTCATAAGGATGGTAAAGTCAAAAGTTTGACTCTACTTCAGGTAAAGTCCGTTGTCTAACTCTATTAAGTCTCTTTTGGTGATTCTTAATACATGATGTAATGTAATTACATTTTGATGTTTTTTTTTTGAAGAATCAAAGGAAGCTTAAAGAAAAAGTGTGCTGATTCTGATCGCATGGTTCGATGACCAGAATTTTGAGCCACTGCATAAGAGTTATGAGATATTGCTTAGGAATAGATAACAACAAAGTTTTCATATGAATTTGCATTGTAAGGATAAGTTTTTCCGCAAGTTTTAAAAATAAAAGAAAAGTTTTGATTTTATTTATTTTAAGTATCCTTACAATGGCATTTGTGAAACAAATTGTTGTTTATATGTTTCCATTGATAAGCAATATTGGTAAATGGGTTTGATTCATTCATTTGTGGTAGTGTCATAATTTATCAAATAAGGAAAGATTCTCATCACCCAAGTTTCAGTTGGATAGAAACTTGGAATCATGCAAGTTGTATTGTGTGATGAATGAGATTTTTCATCTTTGGTAAATTAAGACTAATTCCTTGTTCACATTCACATGTGAGTCAAGTGAAGGACTAAAGGATCGGGTACATTAGGTTGTGCGCTAGTCAGGTCCACCACAAAGATTCATAAGATTATTCGTTATGATTTACTAAAGTTTAGTAAATATGATTATGCTTACAAGTTTAAGTGTACTGCTGAAACATTGGAAAAGTTTCAATATATGACAAAACGGATAAGAAGAATCAAATAAGGCAGGAAGATAAAAGTTTCTCCAATCTGAAGAGATGGGAGAGTACTTGAGTATCTTGTTTTATGATTATCTTAGTGATTATGAAACCATATCACAATTGATCCTCTAAGGACACCTTAGTTCATTTGTTTGGCTAAGGAGAGGAATCATGAATTGTTGAAATGGTTAAATCAAAAGATAAATCATACTTCGTTCCAAAACAAATCTTAGAGTCATACTCCAAGATTGAGCCTTGAGTGACATAATCTTTAGAAAGTTTATAACACTTGTCAAATGTAGAGTAAAATGTTTTTACTCTTGTACATTTGAAATTGGTAAGTTGTGATGTCTTGGAAAAGACAAAGACCAACTAAGACCAATTGTGTGAAGTGTTTAACTTGATAAGAATCCACACTAATTCTTGAATATTTGTTTTTGTCAAGGAATGGTTTTTGACAAGGGAATCTTATATGTCAAGAGGACAGTGGGAGTCCTAAAATAGTTTCAAGAACTAATCAAGAGTTTTGTTAATCACTAGCCCACGACTTGAGGTTTGTAACATATCGTGTTGACATATTCTTATTTCTGTGCCCATTCCAGTTAAAGTTGGCTTTGTATATGAGTTCTGAGAGTTCTCAAATGGTTGCATAAAACCTGGAAGCAATGGTAGACCCTTGTGCTGCCGGGTGGCAAGAAATTAAGATTGAACAAGTTCAGTCCATATGTGTTTGGATTTGCCACTAACCTTGTCTTGTGATTATGGTTATGACAAATTCACATGGATAGGAACACTTACACCATAAAAATCTAAGTGTCATAAGGTTTCTCTTCGATTCATGAAAATGATGGTGAAGAAACTCTTTCACTAAGTAGATTTTAAGTAGATAGCAATTGTGAGAATGACAAAAGGTCTAAACATTATGATTACGGCATCCCTCTTCATAATTGTTTAGACACACAAGTGAGCTATCTAAGGAAAGGTGTATGATTTTGATAAAGTCTTATCAAAGCAATTGCGTATCAGAAATCTGAACTTTGGTAAGAAAGTCAATAAAGTATTGTTTTTCTAGAAGTCCTGCTGATTTCTGAGTACATGTCAAAGCTAGTGGGAGCATAAGTGTTATGCTAGTAAGATAATAATCATTATGCTAGTGGAAGCATGATGATTATGTTGCAAGTTAGCAATGTTAATTATAGAAAACAAAAGTTTCAATTCGCTTTGAAAAGTTGTTTTGCTATAATTAAGGGAGAGAATTTTATACTTCATTCCAATTCTACAAGCTTAGATTGAGACTTTAATCAACTTTAGTCAAGAATATATATGAATGTTATGCTTTAATGGTTCAACATAAGGAAATTCTATATATGTTACGTTCTCAAAATTCGTTTATGATTACGGCATCCCTCTTCATAGTTCGAATTGTGAGAACATGGCAAATAAAAAATTTTATAGCATGAATCGTGTCCATATGCTTCGGGTATAGGATCGATTACATGAGCTATAATAGTTATCCTTTCTAAATTTTCCTAATGTTTAGGGCATTAAGAGGGGAAAAGGGATTAGAACTGGATATGACTAAAATGATTAAGCAATTGTCGAGGACAATTTGAGGTTTACCAAAGATTGGTTACTCATGGACAATTGGAAGTATAGAGTAAGGACCATATTGACATATTTTGAAAAGAGGCAACTCTTGTTCAAAAGTGATGATCAAAATGGGAATGTGGAATTGTTTCCATAGGTGGAAGTTATTCTTTGAATCTGTGTAAGATTAAAGAACTTAATGCAAGAAGGATGTTCAAAGGAATGTAATTTGAATTTGAGACTTCGTTTCCATGGAATTGATCTCCATTGGAATTCTTTGTAATGTTTATTGCCAAGTCTTTGTGACTTTTGGGTATAGTCATTACAAGAGGATCAGTGCATATAAGTTTAGAGTCTAACAGATTACAGTAAATGGCAAGAGTTTGGTATTCTTACATTTACAAAAGGGATTGGGATTGTGAAATGAGCATCGTTGAAGTTGTGTTCAATTGATCTATTTCACAAAAGAAAAGACCATAAGTAAACATAGTATGCATGCTTGGTGCATGACATGACTATTGTTTCAATTCAAGTATTAAGTTGATAAATCGAAACAATGAATAATGAGTAACCAATATGGTGCTTAGATAAAAGGTGTTTTTATTTACACTCAAAGTATTGGGGGCCATACAGGATTAGGATTATTTTTGTGTTTCACTTTGCATGTTTTGACTTCCAGAATAACTAGGTCATTCTTCCCGAATGACTCAGTTATTCAAACCATCCACAGTCGGTCATATGTTGGAAGTAGATATGAATCAAGACTGTCATGAATTTGGCTTGTATGATTTGTCTAATGTGCATTAGACATAGCAGTGGTTGCTATAACATTCATGAGTGCTCATAAGTTCTGAGTATTGGATTCAACCCACGCTCATTTGAATCACTTCATGGATTTTATCACGAGTGATCATGAGACGATAATATCTTATATTCTTCAAACCTAGAGATATGAGTTGTTGACTATGAGTTGGTTATACATTGATTGCACGAAAACGCATTGGTAACTCGACTTTATAAAACGTGCCTTTGTGTATGATTCAACAAGTAGTCAGTACAAGCATATGAGTCGAAGTTTATCCATTCCTTTTACCCTCAAAGGGATAAAAGAGATATCTGTGGGCCCCTCGATGATTTAGTGATGACAAAATGTAAGTGCTCGGCCGGGCCTGGACTGATTTGATTTGTTCAATTAGTCAGTCATCATAAATCAGAAATCGGGAAACAACAAATCGACAGAGAGAATGATTATAATCCATGTCTCAGTCCATATGATATCTAGAATGGAGGAATATATGATCACTTATCTAATGGACGCGTCATTGATTTGTTCAGAGTTCGGCAGCAGCTTTTAAGAGCTACGATTGCTGGTCAGGTTATGAAGGCGTACTTGCAATAATAGTTATTAGACTTATCCAAGTGGGAGACTGTTGGATTAGTGTCTAAGTCCATAACTATAATTGGTATATTCTTGACCCGACCCGGCATGGTCCATTTGGGTTGCATGGCATCATGTATTTGGATAGACTAAAATGAGAGAAATAACACTTAAGGTTCATTAATATATTATAAGTTCTAATATATTAATAAGATTATTTAATTAGTATTGATCAAGAATTAATCTAGAATTAATTAAGTGATCAAAAGAAGACTAATTAAATATATGGGTTGATTGTGTAAATAATCCATACTTATATAGTGGGCTAATGCTCCATGGTGTATTTGAACCCATGGATCCAAGGAAATGGAAAGCCATGACAATTAGGGTTTACCCTAATTGTGACTAACTATATAAACATATCATTCTTGTCAAAATCGGCACTAAGTCTATGTGTGGAGGGCAAACCGATTTTAGAAGTGTTCTACTTTCTCTCAAGTTATTCCAAGTGTTTATGATGTTGTGTGAACCATTTGAGGTGTCACACTTGGTGCACTAGGCTCTTGAGCTCCATGGAATCAAGCACCAAACAAGGGGTATGTAATCCTACTAGATTTTATATTATGTGTACTTTATATTATGCTAGTTAGAACAATACCTTGGAAAATTGATATTTGCATGTATAATAGAGAAAACATAGATCCAAGGTATTTAGGGTTGCATATACACCATAGGAGTGTTAGAATGCTCAAAACCCATCACAAACAAGGAACAGGGAATGAGGCGGAAACCACACATTTCACAGTCTATTGGGTATTCTTCATACGTAACCCGGATGCATAAACTAAGGAGTCATAGAATTAATATGAATATTCGTTACTTGAATAATAAACCAACTATTTATAAAATACGGATATTTACTCTGGAAGATCCTATATTTTCCCTAATTGTAAGTTATTGAATTATCCGTTATAAATCGAAGAGTACAAGTATCTACCATACTTATATTGTTTAAGCATTGTTCTTTTTGAAAACTCTGGCTACCTCCAGTAATGTATAGAAGTTTTATTACATAAATAAAACTAGTTGAAAACATGTTATTCTGTATACCGAAAGTGTTGTTAATACCCTCCTGTGATCACTTAGTACATACGAGTTATAGAAATCTATATCGAACAAACAATCGATTGGGTGATCCCGCCCTAAGCGCACAACCAAACAAGGAACAGGAAATGAGGCGAAGATTACACATCCCACTGCAAGTCGGATGTTAATTTCATATTACCCTGGTGTATATACTAAGTTATCACATAGTTATTAACCCTAATGTTAGTTCGTTAGATATATTATTACGTGGACGAGTCGTTGTTTCACTTGTGGATTTTTATAACTATACTGATGGACGAATACAAAATCGACGTACTTTGGACGTCGAAAACTAAACAGACGTTTGTCACCCCCGGTTGACTGTAGCTAATAGTCAGGGTGCGGGATTGTCAGTCCGGTATAGATCTATACACAAACTCACGCTCTCCCTCCAGGAGACTCTAGTTACAAGGCGTCTCACACTGTAGTTCTCTCAACGAATCCACGAATAATACTATGAAAACCCTTTTTGTTATTAACATGAATCCTTATAAAATAATATATTTTATTTCATAATTCATAAGTTTGTTTCCGTAGTTCTGAAAACTGCATTTGCAACGTTTGTATATTAACATGTTTATAAAACTGCCAGCAATTCTAGTAGTATCTATGTTCATCATGTTTAGAAAGTTCTATGTTCAATGTATACTAATGATTGGAAAATACAATAAACCAAATTATATTTTTAAACACAAGATTACTTGTGCTTTTACTTGTATTCCCCCTGAAAACATTAAAAAAAACTCGAAAAAGTATAGGGGTGTGAACTCACCGTTAATTGTGCGCAAGCGTCGAATCAATGAACTGGAAACGAAGACCCTCAAGTTGTTGTACGTGGCACTTAACGGAATCCTAATAACAATTAAATACATATATGTATCTAAATTAGCGATTTCATTAAATAAAGTGTTGGAAATCACTTGCTTTCGGTTAAGGAATATTACTGGGACTTGATTGAATCGAGGAAAGCGGGTTTTCAGCCTAATGTACCACTCAAGGAGTGTGTACCGCCGTGAAAGGGAGTGTACGGCCGTGAACCGTGTACGGCCGTAGAGTGTCTTGAAGGGGTGTACGGCCTTTGAAGGTGTATGGCCGTGAATGAGTGTACGGTCAACAAACTTGAAGGTATACAGTCGTACACTCAAGAATAAGAGTGCTGGAATCGATGAATACGTGTCCTAGATGCTCTGAAATGAACCCCAAATGGTATTTTTCGATGTTTTTCGGAAGAATAAATGTGCTTTACGGGTGTACGGTTGATGATAGTTGAGAGAGAATGGGAGTGATCTCGGTTGGGAGGAGGGAAAAATGAGAAGAAATGAGCACTACATATATATATATATATATATATATATATATATATATATATATATATATATATATATATATATATATATATATATATATATATATAGAGAGAGAGAGAGAGAGAGAGAGAGAGGGTGGTGTACGGCCGTGGACCCTTTGTACGGCCGTACACACCTTGGGAATGGTTTTCGGAACGAGTCAATCTCTCCAGCCTCGAATAAAACAATAAATTTAGAAGCTCTTGAGGTGAAAGTGAAGGAATATGATACATATGGGGTGCGTTTACAGCTACCTTGAGTGTACGGCCGTACACCCATGTGTGCGGCCGTACACTCCTCTTGAAGGAGTGTTTGGCTTGAATGCAACTCGATGAACTTAAAAGAACCCATCCCCAGACCCAAACCTTGAATGTACTAGGTTTAGAACACTGAAACAGACCCTAAACAATGCTAAAAGATAGTAGAAACGAGTCTGACTTTCAATGATCGAGGTAACTTAGAGATAAAGATTTTCGGGTTGTCACACTTCTCCATGGCTTAGGTCTCTTTAGGAGCTTGGTTTTGGTGTTATTAGCTTCATAACACCATGCATGAACGTAAAGTTTGTAACTTTACATGTTATATCTGTTGGGTTTTAAGGAAACTAACACTCCTAAGGTGTTCATGCAACCCTAGAAACCTTGGATCTATGTTTGTCTAAAATACATGCAAAATAATTTTCCAAGGTTCATAACCTGTCTAGCATGCATGGGGTACTTTTAAACATAAAAGATACTAGAAGAATTACATACCTTTGTTAGTGAGTTGATTCCTTGGGAGTTTGAGAGCCAAGCACCAATAATGTGAATGCCTCAAATGGAAATCACAAATCACCACAAACTTGGAAAACTTATGAGAGAGTATCCAATCACTCTAGAAATCGGCCACTCTTATGCACACACACATAGTGTCTTTTCAAGCACCAAAATCCTCTTTATATAGTGTAGATGATTAGGGTTAAGAACCATGCAAACCCTAATAACCCATGTCTTTTCCTATTCCAAGGATCCATGGGTTAAAAGCTCCATGGATCATCCATGGACTCCCATTTAAGCTTAACCCATTTCCTAATGAGTGTTAGCCCACACCATATAAATATAATAGCCCATTATTTAATTAGTCACCTTTTGATCACTAAATTAATTCATAATTAATTTAAGATCAATACTAATTAAATAATACAATTTCATATTAATATATTATAACTTATAATATATTAATAGGCCGCAAATATACTCTTCTCATAATATTATCCATATAAATAGTTCGGGTGAAGTGCAACCCAAATGGACCATGCCGGGTCGGGTCAAGTATATACCAAATAAGTTATGGACTTAGACACCTTATCCAACAGTCTCCCACTTGGATAAGTCTGATAACTGTATTTGCCTATATAGCTTCAGGAACCAACCGACAATCGTAGCTCTCGAAAACTCTGTTGAACTATGAAGCGCCATTTTAGATAAGTGATCATATAATCCTCTGCTCTCATGATATCAGCCAGACAAATACATGGAACAATGTCTTACTTATTGTCCAACAGTTTGTTTCCCGATTTCCGATTTGTTTGACAAAGAACTTAATCGAACACATCAATTTAGTTCTGACCGGGCCCGGTACATTGGTCAAAACAAAATCATCAAGGGGCCCAAATATCGCTTCTAATTCAAGAAGGAACAGATAAACTTCGACTCATATGCTTGTTCTACTACTGTTTGAATTGTACACAAAGGCACGTTTTGTAACATCAAGTTACTGATGCGTTTACGTGCAATCAATGCACAACCAACTCATAGGTAACAACTCATATCTCTAGGTTTGAAGACTTATATGATATTACCGTCTCACGATCACTCGAGATAAATTCCATGAAGTGATACAAGTGAGCGTGGGTTTATTCCAATACTCATAACTTATGAGCACTCATGAATGTTGTAGCAAGCATTGCTATGGCTAAACACCTTTAGTCATCTACAATCCCAATTTATGACAATCTTGATTCATACCTACTTCCGACATATGACCGACTGTGGAGAATTTGAATAAATTTATTATTCTGGAAGTCAAAACATGCAAAGCTGAAACAATAGTAAATAATTGACAATGATAGCAACACCTTACTCATAAATAAATCACAACTTTTATTCATCATCAAACGTCGATTACATTTTACAAGTTTCAGTAATAACTATCTAATCTGTAAAACCAATATCGTCCCTCAGCCCGATGCGTCTCGCATGCTGTAAATGCTTAACCCTCGTCAGTCCCTTCGTAAGGGGATCCGCATGGTTCTCATCTGACGATACCCTCTTTGCCACGAGGAGTCCCTCTTCTATCTTGTGTCTTATGAAGTGATATTTTCTGTCAATGTGTCGGGATCTACCATGATCTCTTGGTTCCTTGGCCAAGGCAACCGTACTATTGCTGTCACAGAAAATCTCCATAGGCTCCTTAATAGCTAGTACAATTCCAAGGTCTCCGATGAAGTTCTTCAGCCATATCGCCTCCTTTGCCGCTTCACTCGCTGCTATGTACTCTGATTCACAAGTCGAATCAGCTACAGTCTCCTGTTTGGAACTCTTCCAAGTGATTGCCCCTCCATTTAGGGTAAAGACCCAGCCCGACTGAGAGCGGAAGTTATCCCTATCAGTCTGAAAGCCAGCATCACTATACCCTATTACTCTCAAGTCATCACTCCCACCAAGGGTAAGGATCCAATCCTTAGTCCTCCGCAGGTACTTAAGAATATTCTTTACCGTAGTCCAATGAGCCTTGCCAGGGTTCCCCTGATATCTGCTGACCATGCTCAAAGCGAAGGTCACATCAGGACGGGTACAAGTCATAGCATACATGATCGAGCCAACAGGGGAAGCATAAGGTAATCGACTCATCTCAGCTATCTCATCCTCTGTACTCGGGCTCTAAGCCTTGCTCAGCTTGGCATTGCTTTGGATCGGTAATTCTCCTTTCTTGGAGTTCTGCATGTTGAACCTTTTCAACACCTTATCCAAGTAGATACTCTGACTAAGTCCAATTAGTCTTTTACTCCTTTCTATTAATATCCTTATCCCTAGGATATAGGCAGCTTCTCCAAGGTCCTTCATAGCAAAGCACTTCCCAAGCCAGGACTTAACCTCCTGCAAGGTTGGGATGTCATTTCCTATGAGTAGTATGTCATCTACATACAACACCAAAAAACTGACTATACTCCCACTAGCTCTGACATACACGCAAGACTCATCTTCACTTCTTGAGAAACCAAACTCTTTGACCTTCTCATCAAAACAAATATTCCAACTTCGAGATGCTTGTTTCAATCCATAAATGGATTTTTCAAGCTTGCACACTCTATTGGGGTACTCTGCACTGACAAAACCCTCTGGCTGATTCATGTAAACATCCTTAGCCAACTTTCCGTTAAGAAAGGCGGTTTTGACATCCATTTGCCATATTTCATAATCATGAAATGCAGCAATGGCTAGCATAACCCTAATAGACTTAATCTTTGCCACTGGTGAAAAAGTTTCATCATAATCAATACCCTGAGTCTGAGTAAAACCCTTCGCGAACAGTCGTACTTTATAAGTGTGTACCTTTCCTTCCATGTCGGTCTTCTTCTTGAAGATCCATTTGCACCCGACTGTCTTACGGCCTGGTACATTGTCAACCAAGTTCCAAACTTGATTGTCATACATGGACTGTATCTCGCTGACCATAACCTCCTTCCATTTAGCAGACTCCGGGCCTGCCATGGCTTCCTTAACACTGTTAGGTTCATCCAGATTTACCAGTGTACTATCACTGA
Source organism: Lactuca virosa (assembly GCF_052849685.1). Lineage (NCBI taxonomy): Eukaryota > Viridiplantae > Streptophyta > Magnoliopsida > Asterales > Asteraceae > Lactuca > Lactuca virosa. The sequence goes on along the minus strand of NC_136427.1, from coordinate 113,393,266 downwards.
TAAATGTATCACCTTCTGTAGTAATATGAAATCCATAATAAAACTCAGGTGTGTTCCTAACCCTTGTGGAACGCCTCAGAGGTACAGACTCGTCAGCTGGATCAACAGGAGTTTCCTCCTCAGGTTGATTGCTAGTGTCTGAGGTTCCTTCACCAATTGACTCTTGAATTTCTTCAAGATCAATTTGCCTCCCACTGTCTCCTTGGTTTATAAATTCTCTCTCTCGAAAGATCCCTCTCCTTGCCACAAAGACCACATTCTCACTGGGTCTGTAGAAGAGGTAACCAAAGGATTTTTGTCGGTAGCCGATGAAAATACACCTTTCACTTCGAGGTTCGAGCTTATCATGAGTCTCGCGCCTCACGAAAGCCTCGCAACCCCAAATCTTGATGTGGTCCAAATTGGGAATTTTCCCAGTCCACATCTCATGAGGTGTTTTGGCAACCTTCTTTGTAGGGACTAGATTAAGGATGTGGGCGGCAGTCTCTAAGGCATACCCCCAAAAAGAGATTGGTAGCGAAGCTCGACTCATCATAGAGCGAACCATGTCCAACAAAGTTCGATTACGCCTCTCAGCTACACCATTCAGCTGTGGTGTTCTGGGAGGTGTCAATTGTGTCACACCCCGCTAAAGCGGAAACACGGGGCGTGGCAGTACAAAGGGTCTCATAGCAAAAGTTTAAAGACAACACCAACCATAGTATTAAAAATCATTACAAATTTACAATGAGTTTGAACAAGTTTTTAAAAGAAATTACAATGTATATAAAAGTCAACACATGCAAATGCACCTACAAGTGTTGTGTCTCTACGTGCCTCTTACTAGATGATTCCTGAAAAAGCATGTAAACGAGCGTCAACTATAAAAATAGTTGGTGAGTACTCACAAATTAAAAATAATAATGGTTTCAAGAATCGAAATAAAAGTTTTGATAGAAGTTTCCATAAATAAAAGTATATTGCTAAAATGAGTTTTCAAGAATCGAAATAATATTCGTTGTTACACGGAGCAAACAATTTCATTGTTAAAACAAGTATATAAGTTTTCAGTAATAAAAGTTCGTTGCTATAATGAGAAACAAAGTTCGTTGCTATAATAAGCATAAAAGTTCCGTTGCTAAAATAAGTATACAAGTTTCATTGCTAAAATAAGTATACAAGTGTCGTTGCTAACATGAGAATACAAGTTTCATGTGTGCATAAAGATTCGTATGTGCATCAAGTTTCCATTCATGAGTTCACAACCCAAGCCTAATGACCGAATCGTGCCCTATTGACTACTATGTGTATCGCAAACATATTGTATAAAATGGTAAAATGCACTCAAGCGAATCGTGCGAGTGAGGAGTTGTCTACCTCCTGATAACGCTATCCATAATAACCATAGGCTCGAAAGAGTTAATGAGTTGTGTCTAGAGATTCCAGGGACTTAACCGCGATACAGTCCTCATGAATTAAAGTAACATACACATACATACGAAATATAGCAACGGAGTTTCATACGAGTCAAAATAAATACAATGAACATAAAAAGTTTAGGACATGCTTTTCCACCCCAAAACATTTAAAAACTGAAAATAGGGGAGTGGTGAATACTCACAATGCATTGAGATGATGCAAATGGTGCCTTGACTACGCTCCACTCATACCACTATCGATTCCTACAATAATGGTATTCGCTAGTGAGTCTTTAATCGAAATCTAACACTAGTATACTTACTACTACTATAGAATTATGCCAATATTATGTCAAAATTTAATATTGATAAGTTACAAACATTTTTATGAAATGGTGAAATTTTATAACTCATGTGATTAAGATAATTGTGGATATTATTTTCCATAATTTTGTAATATTAGTTGAGGGTATTTCAATACATTTAAAGGTGTTTTAAACTCCTAAAATGTCACACCCCAAAACCGGAACGGCGGAATCGTTCGGGGGTGGAGGACGTCATGTACAGTATCACAACAATGCAAAGTAGTAAACAAGCAACAACATCATCCATTGCATTAATAATATAATTTCATACAAGTGTGTTCTGTCAAGTTAAATAGACACCAAAAATATGTATCAAAATAAAAGATGAGTCTTGAACGAGCTCCATCTTCTCAAAACCTGGCACCGATACCTGTCTACTGGTGACCTGAGAATACAAGTTATTTTGAAAGAGTTTATTAGCTTTAAAGCTGGTGAGATCATAAGTATATTAGTGTCTGTATTTGTATGAAAGCATTTGTAAGATGTTTGTATAAGTTTGTAAAAGTTTGAATTCTCCTAGAAAACCCTATGTTTCCTACTAAAAGTAGCCTTCTACCAAGGCATCTAGTGTCTGTGTGTGTGTCTCTTGTAAGAGTATGTATTTTCCCAATTCTGACTATCATTAACCAAAAATATAGTTTTTACATTACTGTTCATTGTGTGAATGTTCACAAAGTGAATGTAATGGGAAAATGAAATAGTACTGTAGTGTTGTATTAAGTAACTACTGCTGTACTAACTACCTTAAACCAATTGTTATTTAAAGTACCATGTGATCAGCCTGTACCCTGCTACCGACTCATAGAAAAACGACGATGTAAGACGTCATAAGAAATGATGTTTGGCACCCGTAGACTTGCAAGTCCCATTGTAGCGAGCAGCAAGGTGTAGGATAGTCAATCCAGTATAGATCTATACACAAACTCATACGCTCCCCACTTAAGGAGATTCTGGATACAAAAACGGTCATGGCAGGTAGTGTCATGCCCCGTTACGTGGCTCACATACCTGAAGTAATGTATATGTAATGTATGTGCTAGCTGTATTGTGTGTTCTTCCTCTGTCTAGCATGTATGTATGTTCTCTCTGTAATGTATTGTTTGATTCTCATCACTATGTATTATGTTTGTTTCTCATCACTATTAGTTATGTTTGTTTCTCATCACTATAAGTTATGTTTGTTTCTCATCACTATAAGTTATGTTTGTTTCTCATCATTATAAGTTATGTTTGTTTCTCATCACTATAAGTTATGTTTGTTTCTCATCACTATAAGTTATGACACATGTATGAACTGACTCATTGTATGTTTCATTGGTCTAGTAATAGATTTGTAACTTCCTAAACTATACCTATTATAGTTTACTAGTAATGTTGTTTGTATGTATGAACATGTTTGTATACCCTTGCTACCCAAAGGTATTGAACTGGAAAGAAGTAACCTTTTATATCTATGTACATATACATAATATATAACTAGGATTCAAACGACCTTCGGACAAATAACCCTGATACCCTAAGTCCACAACCAAACAAGGAACAGGAAGTAAGGTGAGCTATCAGTCCTAAGTCCTTTCAATCCTACTTATATAACTATATCTATATAGATACACTTTTAACAGAATATAAGTTTAAAAGAGTTTAAGTAACAGTATTTGACATGTAAAAGAGTTTGACAAAAGCATTTGGTATGAAAAAGAGTTTGTAAAACAGTTTGGTCACACAGTTTGAAAAGTAAGAAATCCACTTGTTTGGTAGTTATTAATCACATGTGATTGATATAATAACTATAATTGTTCAACTTGTATTCCCCCCCCCCCATAAAAGCATTTAAAACATTTAAAAGGTTAATTAAGGGGTATGAACTCACCTGTAGTGAGTGGTTTGGATGAACGGAATGTATAGGATGCTAAGTGTCAAGTGAAGACTTGTACACACACAATGATCCTATTTAACATATAATAACACATATATGTATCCAATTAGTCATTAAACAACTAATTAACCAAGTTAAGACCTCCTAAGACATGTAAAACACTTGATTTAAGTGCTATAAGTCCTAAGGATTGCATCTAAGGGTGGTTGGACCTTGTAATGGAGTTTGGGGTTCAAGGGTAAACTCCCTTGGAGTTTACGGTTTTGTGACCATAACTCATTGAGTTTACGACCGTAAACTCATGGTACTTTGACCATTTTGAGTTTTGAAGCTTTACAAGTCCCAAGAAGCATTCCTACTTCAAGTATAAGCCTTTGGAAGTGATTAGGGCACCATTTCACTCCTTTGTGGAGTTTACGGTCCTTGGACCATTTGTCTTTGGGTTTACGGCCGTAAACCCAAATGGTTTATGGTCATCTTGATGTTTCAAGCCCCTAGCACATCAAGGATGGTATCTAGACTAGTTTCCAAGGCTTTGTAAGGGACTAGGGCACACTTTGGCCCCTTTGTTAGGGTTTACGGTCCAAGAACATCTTGGACCGTAAACACCTTTGATCTTGTGTTTCCTTGTGTTTTCTAGATGATTTAGAAGTGTAGCAAGCCTTATAACAAGCCAAGGTAAGAGTACTTACTATGTAGAAGCTTGAAAGGGTGTTAGAAGTCCAAGAACACTAGTGTGTGTTCTTGGTGTTCTTGGTGAAACTAAGAACACTTGAAGATCTACACAAATGGAATGATTTCACGGATGAAATCATGTAAGATCACTAGATTAAGGAAGATATCGACTAAACAAGGCAAGAAACACTTACTTTCTTGAAGATCTTGAAGAAAAGTCGGATGATACTTGAGAGAGAAATGAGTTCTAGTTCTTGAAAATGTGAAAAAGTGAATAAAATTGCTAAGTGCCATATTTATACCCCTTGGGGTTTACAGCCGTAAACACCTTGTTTAGGCCGTAAACTCCAAACTCTTGGAGTTTTGGAACTTTATTGGTGCACAATAAACCCTAGGGCATCCTCTCTCCTGATATCTCCCGAAGTACTAACTTTAAAACACTCAAACTTATTCCAAAAAGCTTGAAAATTAGCAGAAACTGTTCTGACTTCTATTGAAGTGAATGGTTGTACAGAATAGAAATTTCCGGTTGTCACATAAAAATCCAAAAATATTATCAAACAGTTTCCAAAAATTCATCAAAATTTACATTTTGGTTCCAAATACAGTAGATGTCTTCTAGAAATTTTCTCTTGAATTTTTGATGTGATTAACTATTTTTCCAAATTTTTGTGCCTTCATAACAATATAAATTCGTGAAAAATAGAATCCAGATGATAAAAATTTCCAAACTTTGCATTTAAGTTTTAATTGAAGTCAAAGACCTCAAGATAAATTTTCTTGAAGTTTTGATTTGTCTAACTATTTTTCACCATTTTAGTTTCTTGAATAACCATAAAATCATGAAAATACTAAACAGTTAATAAAAATTACCAAACTTCAGATTTTGGTTCTAACTACATTAAAAGACTTCCAGATAAATTTTCATGGTTTATAGATATGTATAACCATTTTTCTTATATTTAATTCTCTAAATAGATAAAAATTCATGAAAAATAGCAATCAGTTAAGAAAATTCCCCAAACTTTTTATATTACTGCCATTACACATACTTAAGCTGGGAAAAATATAAAAATGGATTTATAAACTGTTTAACCCAATTTTATGATTTTTGTGCATTTATTCTAATAAAAATGGAGATAAATAGAAAACTGTTTCCAAAATTACCCAAACTTTTTGTATTACTGTTATTAAACATTCTTAAGTTGGGAAAAATATAAAAATGTATTTATAAAATGTTTAACCCAATTTTATGATTTTTGTATATTTATTCTAATAAAAAATAGATTTAAGTGTATTTAATCTTGGGAAAATAGAAGAAAAATAGCATACAGAAGAAAAAAATCATCAAACATTTTATGTAGCATCCTAATATATTATAAGGTGTTCTGGTAAATTTTCATGAATTTTGGATAAGTACAGATATTTTTCCCATTATTAGTCCATTATAAATACAAAAATCGGGGAAAAATAGGAAGGCATTATGAAAAATTCTGAACATATTTTTCTAAGTCTTACACATAGGATATGAGCTGCGAAAATTATTAGATAGCCTTTTCAAATTGTCTAAAGTGGTTTTATGATTTATTGGGGCTAAACAAAAAGAAAATTCAAAACCATGCTAAACAGTAACAAAAATTGATGAAACTTAATGAGAAGTTATTATTTAGTATAGGGGTGATCCAAGAATTTACCTAGGATTTATAGACCTCATAAAGTATTTTATATGATTTATTGCCCTATATTATTGCAATAATTGTAATAATTCGAGAAAAATGAATTATTTTCTGAAAATTTGTATAACATCTCATTTTGTTGGTGGGAATCTGGGAAAAATCAGATTTGGTCAGAAAAGAAGTTTTAGATATTTATTTGGAAATAAATCCTTCATGAACATATTTGAAAGCTTTTAACAACATACTTTGATGATCTAGCTTCTAAGCTTCAAGATAATCACATGCATGTTTGTTTGAAGACCATTCATGAGTTTGAAGTGTTCAAAAATCGTTTTTGATAGAAAACTTTGGATGCATTTGGTGTTTTTCCACCAAAACATGTAGAAAAGTGCATTTCCTTGATTTTGACTTAGGTTTAGGTCATGGGACTTCACCATCTACAACATGTATGTTGTTTTTGGATGAAATCCTACCACCATCATCATCAAAACCGTGAGTAGGTACAAGTGTTCATGATTTTACAATAGAATGGAGTAGAAGATTGAGAAAATCCATGAAAAACAAGTAAAACTTGAAGGAATGGTGAAGTAGAAATCGATTTTACCTTCAAGAACACCACATGATGATGAAGATTTTGAGTTTAAGCTGTGTTCTTGGACTCATTTTCTGGAATAAAATTCGTGAGTTTGAGAGAGAGGAAGAATAGAGAGAAGATGAAGTGAAGGAGTGTGAGAGAGAAAGTGAAGTATGGAGAAATGGAGAGGAATTGATTGAGTGTGTTGGGAAGAGGAGAGAGAGAGAGAGAGAGAGAGAGAGAGAGAGAGAGAGAGAGAGAGAGAGGAATCCGACATTTCAATGGAGAGAGGGTCTCCCTCATTTAAATTTTATAAAATATAACTTTATTTTATAAAAATATCAAGTTTTTTATAAAATATGCACCTTATCCTAATTTTCATTCACAAAACCTTGATTTTTGGCTTAGAAAATAAAGTTAAATACTAATGACTTAAATTTTATTTCTCCTTGGTTATATTTTACTAATTTGAGTTATTTTAAATTGATATTATAAAGTCCATACCAAATTTTATGGATTTTTAGGTGTTAGAGTTTATAAATTTGAGTTTTTGGGGTTTTTAGGGTGTTGAGATTTAATAAATATTTGGATATCAAAATGAATTGAATTATTTGAGATTTCAATTTATGTTAGAGTTTAATAACTCTTTTCTAGTTAAAAATAATGTTTGTAATTTATTTTTATCGATTTATTAGCATTCTACGTAGTGGTTTCGAGATTCAAGCGAAATTGAGGAATCGAGTATACTAGTCCTAGTCTTCAACTTTGACTTAAGTTTCTATAAGACTTTGACCTAATTTCTACTTTTAACTCAAGTGCATGATGTGTGTATATGATTCATGAAAATGTGTTCGAGTCAAAGAGTGACCCGAATATGGATAGTCTCTACAGTTAAGTAGTTGTAGAATTCACATATCAATGTGAACTCTAAGTACACTATCCTTCGATTCTACTTGTTTCCAAGTTTCTAGTAGGTTATAACTTAGCTTCTAGTTACTAAGTCTAGTATGTGTTGTGCCTATATGTGAAACTAAGTTTAGTCAAATCTTCGAACCGACTCGAATTTTGACGGTTGTCACAGTCTCCCCCGGTTGAAAGAATTTCGTCCCGAAATTCAATTCGTGACACATTCTATTAGAACTCAGCCGAATACAATTGTATAATTAGAGAGATGGTGACTTGAAGAGCTCTTTGATTATTTTGGGTTAATTCCTCAAGGGAAGAGCCCAACTCTTTAGCTATAATCAAATTAATGTTTCCCTAATTCGAGTTCTACAGTCTAGATTGCGAGAAATTAGGATCATGGAAATCATGATCCAACCATGGCGACCTAGTTGAAAAAGATTATATAGTTAGATATTATCTAACTTAAAAGAACGTTATATGTTTTGCTGAAGCACCAACTGCATTGAGCATTAAATCTGCATTGATCCTCAAGTCGCATTCTAAATTAGCACTAAGTGTAAATTCGCCACCTAATAAAGAAGAGATTAGGAACAATTTGTTCACTTCCGGGTTGGCTACTATATCTGGAAAAGATATATTCCGAAATAAGAAGGGGTAGCACAAATGAAAAAGAAGCGATCGAGGGTAAGTTCCTAAAAATACATACTAAGGGTAGGCAACGAAGTTTTGGTACATCTCCCATGTAAAGGCTATTTAAGTGTCGTCTACAAAATAAATTACGAAATGATTGAGGATCTCCGAGGCTATAATTACTACTACGGTTACTCTTACAATAATAGAACTATATTCGAAGAATATATATATATTTAGAGAGTCAATGTTGCAAATGGAGGCGATTAAATCACATTGTGTAGATAGCATTTTAAGTGTTTAGAAGTGATAAAAATCTCACTTTTATCAAAATATGTGTTTAGAAATGATAATTAATCTTACTATTATCAAAATATGTAATAATTCCAAGATAATGAAAATACATGTTTGGCGATCAAACGAAGTAGTAAAATAATATAAAGATTAATTAAGGTTACAGGTTTAAGTCATCAATAAGGGAATTTATACAAAAATATTTTGATTACTCTTTTGAAAAATTGTCTAATTGTCTAAGTTAGGACAAATTCAAGCTTACGGGTTAGAATATTTATGAAAACAAAGTTGAGAGTTTAGGAACTCACTGAAAATTACAAAGTAGAATGCTATTTTAAGAAATGTGTAAAAATATCGATCATTGAAAATAGTGGATTCTTAATTTAGTGTTTCTACAAAACAATCATTTAGAGAATATATAATAGTAAAATTCAAGACTTTTGATGTATTTAAAGGAAAGAGGAAACATAAGGAAACATATCCTTCACATATATTTTTCGGATATAGAAAAATTATAAGCATAAGGGTCTTCATCTTGTGTATTAATTATAAGGAAAAATATAATGAAACTTGCATTTTAAATCAAGTTTCCGAATTTAGAACGAAAGAGCAAATGTAAATAAGGATCACTTGTTTATAGTAGATTTCAAAATAAAAACAAGATGTATATGATAAAAGGCGTAATTGAATATATCAAAGTTGACTAAATCAAAATTATGTCTCACGACTATACACGTATTAATCGCTCAAAACGAAAGGGTAGACTTCTAGTCTGTATGTGTACGAACATGATACCACGAGAAGCAAAATAGATAGAAACAAAGTTAGTCAATGTATTATGTTATTATCTTGGGTGTGCAATTGATGGGTTTTGAGCATAACATCAGTCCTATGGTGTTCATGCAACCCTAATTGCTTGGATCTAGGTTTTCTACTTTGAACATGCAATAAACTTCCAGGACTTATAAACCCTAGATCTAGCATACAATTAATCAAATTAACATATAAACTAGGGTTTAGATCTTACCTTGATTGTTATGTAGCAATAACAATCAATTCCTTGGCTTCAGAAAGCTTAGTGCCTCAAGTGTTGCACCTCTAATGGAGTCAAAAACACCACTAAGCAATTGGATGAAGGAGAGAAGCGAGTGGAGGCACAAAAAACGGCTGGAAACCCTAAGGGAACTCTTAGCCACGTTTTTGGGGCATAGGGGTCCTATATATACATGTAGGCTATTAGAGTTTGCAACTAGGAAACCCTAATCTGACTGCTTAAGCCCTAAGCAGCCCATGGACCCCTTCTGGAACATGCCTTGGACGATTTCTAATGGGCTTCCCCATAGAATTCGTCCAACCTATTATTCCAAGGTGATCCATAGCCCAATTGCAATTATCCTATAATTACAGTTCAAGTCCCCTAAGTTTAATCAATCTCTTTTAGTCACAAAATTAATTCTTAATTAATTCTTAACTAATATTAATTAAACAATATGATTTCTCCTTTAATATATTATTCTTATAATATATTAATAAATCATAATTAAACCTTTCTCTCCTTAATTCATCCTACATATTGCTATGGTGAAGGCAACCCAAAAGGACCATGCTCATAATCGGGTCAAGTACATACCAAAATAGTTATGGACTTAGACACTAATCCAACAGTCTCCCACTTGGATAAGTCTAATACCTATTTTGTATAACTTCAGAACCTGATCAGCAATCGTAGCTTTCAAAAGCCGCTGTCAACTCTAATCTTATCAGATACGCGTGTCCTTTAGATAAGGGATTATATATTCCTCCATTCTACAAGATATCGTATAGACACAAGACATGGATTTAAATCATTCTCTCTGTCTATGTATTGTTTCTCGACTTCCGATTCATGACGACTGACAACAGACTACAATTGAACACATCAACTTAGTCCCGGCTTGGCCAAGCTCGTAGGGTGTCATCACTAAATCATCGAGAGGCCCACAAATATCGCTTTTATCCCACTTTGGGTAAAAGGAATGGATAAAATTTGACTCAAATGCTTGCTTGCACCTACTAATCGAATCACACACAACAGTAAGTTTTATAACACCAAGTTACTGGTGCGTTTACTTATCATCAATGTGCAACCGACCAGCAAATAACAACTCACACGTCTCGGTTTCAAGAATATACAATGTTATCGTCTCACTAATCACCCGTGATAAATCCATGAAGTGATTCAAGTGAGCATGGGTTTAATCCAATACTTTAATCTTATCAAAGCACTCATGAACTCTGCAGCAAACTTGTGCTATGTCTAAACACTTTAGACAATCTGCAGACAGATTCATGACAGTCTTCCTTCATACTTACTTCCAACGTATGACCGACTGTGGAGGTTCGAATAACCCAGTTATTCTGGAAGTCAAAACATGCAAAATGAAACGCAATAATAATATTAATCCTATATGGTCCCAAAACTTTTGAGCGTAAATAAAAACACTTTTATTTAAACACCATATTGATTACTCATTATTCATTGCTTACTGTTTCAGAAAATCAACTTATTACTCGAATTACAACCACAATTGTCCCATGCTCCAAGCATGCACACTTTGGTTTCCTATGGTCCATACTTTGTGAAATAGATCAATTGAAAAACTTTTCCAATGAAACTCATTTCACAATCCCCAATCCTTATTATTAGTATAAGAATACCAAATTCTTGCCACTTTTAGAATATGTCAGATTCTAACATTTTATGCAATGATTCTTTCGTAATGTCATAGCACAAAAGTCACCAAGACCCGGCTAATGAAATTACAAGGTATTCTATCAGAAATTGTTACAAGACAATTCCATAGACGTGAAGTCTCACATTCAAAGTACATTCCTTTGAACATCCTTCTCGCATAAAAGTTTCTAATCTAGACATGTTTCTTAATATCCAACTCCCATTAATGGAAACATTTCCATATTTGCCATATGACAACTCATTCTTAATAGAATCTTATCTATTCATAATAATGTCAATATAGTCCATCCAGTACTATACTTCCAACTACTCACAAGCGACAAATCATCAGTGAACCTCAGATCGTCCTTTGATAGTTGTTTAATTATTTTAGTCAAAACCGATTCTAGTTCCTTTTTCCCTCTTAATGCCCTAGGCATTTGGAAAATTTTAGAACGGCCAAATATTATAGCATATGCAATCGATCCTATACCTGAAGCGTATTGGACACGATGCATAATGTCTCACATAAAGACGTGATACTTTATCTGTCACACCCCAAAACCGAAACGGCGGAATCGTTCGGGGGTGGAGGACGTCATGTACAGTATCACAACAATGCAAAGTAGTAAACAAGCAACAACATCATCCATTGCATTAATAATATAATTTTAATACAAGTGTGTTCTGTCAAGTTAAATAGACACTAAAATATGAATCAAAATAAAAGATGAGTCTTGAACGAGCTCCATCTTCTCAAAACCTGGCATCGGTGTCTACTGGCGACCTGAGGATACAAGTTATTTTGAAAGAGAGTATCAACTTTAAAGCTGGTGAGATCATAAGTATATTAGTGTCTGTATTTGTATGAAAGTGTTTGTAAGATGTTTTGTAAGATGTTTTGAACTCTCCTAGAAAACCCTATGTTTCCTACTAAAAGTAGCCTTCTACCAAGACATCTAGTGGTCGTGTGTGTGTCTCTTGTAAGAGTATGTATTTTCCCAAATCTGACTATCATTATCCAAAAATATAGTTTTTACATTACTGTATATTGTGTGAAGACCAGAAAGTGAATGCAATGGGAAAATGAAATAGTACTGTAGTGTTGTATTAAGTAACTACGGTTGTACTAACTACCTTAAACCAATTGTTATTTAAAGTACCATGTGATCGGCCTGTACCCTGCTACCGACTATAGAACGCGACAATGTAATATTTTGGAAGAAATGACGTTTGGAACCCGTAGACTTGCAAGTCCCACTATAGCGAGCAGCAAGGTGTAGGATAGTCAATCCAGTATAGATCTATACACAAACTCAACGCTCTCCATTTAAGGAGATTTTGGATACAAAACGGGCCATGACAGGTGATGCCAAGCCCCATTACGTGGCTCACATAAGTGTAATAGTATTCTTGTATATGTACTATATGTACTAGTTGTATTGTATGTTCTCTCTCTGTCTAGTATGTATGTATGTTCTCTCTGTATTGCATAATAGTGTGTTCCCTAGTATAATGTATAGCATGTACTAGCTGTATTGTAATGTATAGTGTGTACTAGCTGTATTGTGTGTTCTTTCTCTGTCTAGTATGTATGTATGAACTGACTCCTTGTATGTTTCATCGTTCTAGTAATAGTATTAGTAACTTCCTAAACTACGCCTATTGTAGTTTACTAGTAATATGATTTGCACGTATAAACATGATTGTATACCTTTGCTACCCAAGGGTATTGAATAGAAAGAAGGAACTTTTATATCTATATACATACACATGATATATAACTAGGATTCAAACGACCTTCGGACAAATAACCGATACCCTAAGTCCACAACCAAACGAGGAACAGGAGGTAAGGTGAGTTATCAGTCCTAAGTCCTTTCAATCCTACTTATATAACTATTTCTATAAAGATATACATTTAACAGAATATAAGTGTAAAAGAGTTTAAGTAAAAGTATTTGACATGTAAAAGAGTTTGATAAAAGCATTTGGTATGTAAAAGAATTTGTAAAACAGTTTGAAGTAGTTTGTTTAAAAACACAGTTTGAAAAGTAAGAAATCCACTAGTCTGGTAGTTATTAATCACATGCGATTGATATAATAACTATAATAGATCAACTTGTATCCCCCCCATAAAAGCATTTAAAAACATTTAAAAGGTTAATTAAGGGGGTATGAACTCACCTGTAGTGAGTGGTTTGGATGAACGGATGGTATAGGATGCTAAGTGTCAAGTGAAGACTTGAACACACACAAGGATCCTAGTTAACATATAATAACACATATATGTATCCAATTAGTCATTTAACAACTAATTAATCAAGTAAAGACACTCTAGGACATGAAAAACACCTTGATTCAAGTGTTATAAGTACTAAGGATTGCATCTAAGGGTTGTAGGGCCTTGCATTTGAGTTTACGGTCTAAGGGTAAACTCTTCTGGAGTTTACGGTTTCGTAACCAACTCCTTTGGAGTTTACGGTCGTAAACCCATGAGTTTACGGCCGTAAACTCATGGTACTTTTACCATTTTGTGTTTTGAAGCTTTAAAAGTCATAAGAAGCATTCCTACTTCAAGTCTAAGCCTTTGGAAGTGATTAGGGCAACATTTCACCCCTTTATGGAGTTTACGGCCCATGGACCATTTCTCCATGTGTTTACAGCCGTAAACCCATATGGTTTATGGTCTTTTTGATGTTTAAGGTCCTAAGCACATCAAGGATGGTATTTAGACTAGTTTACAAGGCTTGGTAAGGGACTAGGGCACACTTTGGCCCCTTCATTAGGGTTTACGGTCCAAGAACATCTTGGACCGTAAACACCTTTGATCTTGTGTTTCCTTGTGTTTTCTAGATGATTTAGAAGTGTAACAAGTCTTATAACACAGGGTAAGAGTACGTACTATGTAGAAGCTTGAAAAGGTGTTAGAAGTCCAAGAACACTAGTGTGTGTTCTTGGTGAAACTAAGAACACTTGAAGATCTACACAAATGGAATGATTTCACGAATGGAATCATGTAGGATCACTAGATTAAGTAAGATATCAACCAATTAGGGCAAGAAACACTTACAAAGTTGAAGATCAAGAAGGAAAATCGGATGATACTTGAGAGGATTTGAGTTCTAGTTCTTGAAAGGGTGAAAAAGTGCTAAAAATGGCTAAGTGCCATATTTATACCCTTGGGGTTTACGGCCGTAAACTCCAAACTCTTGGAGTTTTGGTACTTTATTGTTGCACAATAACCCCTAGGGCATCCTCTCTCCTGTTATCTCCTGAAGTACTAGGCTTTAGAACACTCAAACTGACTCTACACAGCTCAAAAGTTAGTAGAAACTATTCTGACTTCTATTGAAGTGAATTGTTGTACAGAATAGAAATTTCGGGTTGTCACATTATCAGCCTTCTACCATAATATTTTATGTGCCCTGTTCCCACACTTCGAACTATGAAGAGGGATGCCGTAATCATAATCGAATTTTGAGAATGCACTATGTATCCTTGACTAAATTTATTAACATTTCTCAATCTAAGCTTTAGAATTTTGAAACGAAGTAGAATATTCTCTCCCTTAATTATAGCAAAACAACTTTTCAACCCTTGCAACTTTGCAAAGTGAATCTTTGTTTTCTATAATTAATATTGCTAACTTGCAATACTTACCATAATAATCATGCTCCCACTAACACGATGATTATTATGGTAAGTATTGCAAGTTAGCAATATTAATTATAGAAAACAAAGATTCACTTTGCAAAGTTGCAAGGGTTGAAAAGTTGTTTTGCTATAATTAAGGGAGAGAATATTATACTTCGTTTCAAAATTCTAAAGCTTAGATTGAGAAATGGGAGCATGAAGAGGGATGCTTTAATCATAAGAAATTCAGATAGCTCACATGTGTGTCTAAAGAAATTCAGAACTTATGTTACTAAGTCCCAAATGTTCATACTAAATGCCAAATCTCACAATTCTAACTATGAAGAGGGATGCTTTAATCATAATCGAATTTGAGAATACAATTTTCACAATTGCTATCTTCTTAAAATCTCTCTTAGTGAAAGCATTTCCTCACAATCATTTTCATGAAGGAGGGAAACCTTATGTCACTTAGATTTTATGGTATATGTGTTCCTATCCATGTGAATTTGTCAAAACGAAGGTTTGCGACAAATCCAAAACCATATGGACTGAACTTGTTCAATCTTGATTTCTTGCCTCATGGTAACACGAGTGCCCACCATGTCTTCCAAGTGGTTTAGCAACTCACCCTTACATATCAATGTACTTTCCATTGATCAAGGTGCTTTGTCTTTATGCATTCAAATGAGAACTCATAGAACTCACATGCATATCAACTCAATTGGAATGGCACAGAAAAAGAGTATGTCATCCACGATAGGCTTTAAACCTCAAGTCGTGTGCTAGTGATGATCAACTAGGTTTAACTCTTGATTTATTCTTGAAACCTTTCAAGACCATTAAGTCTCCCACTGACTCCTTGACATATAAGATTCTCTTGTCAAGAAACATTCCTTGACAAAACAAATATTCAAGAGTTAGTGTAGTTTTTATCAAGACTATCACTTCACATAATTGGTTCTAGTTGGTCTTTGTCTTATCCAAGACATCACAACTTACCAATCTCAAATGTGCAGAAATAAGAAGACTTTTTCCAATTCCACATTTGTTGAGTGTTATAAACCTACTAAAGACTTGTCACTCAATTCACAATCTTGGAATATAACTCTAAGACTTGATATTGAAACGAAGTATGATTGACTTCTTGATTTTAACCATTTCTACAATTCTCGATTCCTCTTCTTAGACATGCAATTGCACTAAGACTCACTTTAGAGGATCAATTGAGAAATAGTTCTTAATCATTAAGACTTATCATAAAACACAATAAAAGGTACTCTCCCTTCTTCTTAGAATAGAGAAACTTTTATCTTTCTGCCTACTTGATTCTTCTTATTCGTTCTGCTATTGATTGAAACTCTTTCGATCAACTCAGAATTATACTTAATCTTATAAGTATGACCATATTTACTAAACTTTAGTAAATCATGACGAATATCTTTATCACTCTTCTGATGGACTTGATCAACGCACAACCTAGTGTACTTGATCTCCTAGTCCTTCTCTTGACACTTTGTCAAAAATAGTCTAATTTCCAAATATGAAGTTTCTCATTCATCACGCAACCTAGTTGTAAGATTCAAAGTTTCTGTCCAATTGAAACTTGGGCGATGAGAATCTTCCCTTATTTGGCAAATTCTCGACATTTCCACAAATAACATAAATAAGAATCAAATCCATTATTGCTAATAGTAGAAATATTCAAACATCAATTTTTCATACATGCCACTGCAAGGATAAATAAATAAGACAAAATCAAAATTTATTTCATTGCGGAAAAATTTGTCCTTACAATGCAATTCAACTAAAAAACTATGCTATTACATATTTCTTATCAATCTATCCTAACTCTAGAGTAGCAGCTCAAAAATCTGATCCTCGAGTCCATGCGATCGAAATCCATTTCTTCATGATCAGATTCAGCACGCTTCTTCCTTAAGCTTCCTCTCTTTTCTTTGATCCTGCAAAGCATCAAAATGTAATCTTATTACATCATGTATCAAGAATCAAAAAAATAGGAACTGTCACACCCCCGGCCGAGGCGGCGGAACACGCCGGGCTGTGCGACTAAGTTCATGGATCACAGATAAATTGAATATACATCACAAGTACAACAATAAACAAAACAACATTTCATTACATATTTATGTTTTCATAAAAGGTTCCTACAGATAGTAATAAATAATAACACGAGTTTGCCTTAACAGTTAGGCATAACAGTTCAAAAGTAGAAAATTAAAGTACTTGCGAGCCATGTTTTTCATCGTCTGAGTGTGCCCGAAATTTCACTGATTTCCTGAGAATACATATGTGTATTTTGAAAGTCAACACGAGGTTGGTGAGAGTCACAGGTTTTCTGCTAGTCGCAATAATAATACTTTCAACAGTCCAAAAGTAATTTTCTTGTATAACAATAGTTGAAACAATGCTTGTCATGAGTCTTTAAAAGACAAAAATATTTTTATAAATAAATCCATGCTTTTAAAGAAAACGTGTTTGAAATAACTTCATGAAAGGTTAAATATATCCATTGTATAAGTAACCATTATACTTAAAAATAGTTCTGAAAACAACCAAACCTATGGTTGTAGTGAAAAAGTGAGAGAGGTTCGTGTTAATGTTTTTAGTGAGTTCTATAATCGAGCTATGGACGAAAAGTACCCCTCCCTACGACGCTTCATTGGACGTCGTAGTAACGATCGTAGACACATATCACCTGCTTCGATTGATCAGTCGATGGTTGTAGCTAGCAACCGCAGGTGGGGTTGTCGACCCCATATAGATCTATACATATGTACCTCGCTACGAAGATTAACGATTATAGCAGTGTGGGGCAGGCTAAGTGATTAAACTCAGCTAATGAATAGTAGCGTCTCACTCAAAAACCATTAACAAAAAGTTTGTGAATAACTCTCAGCCCTAACTTAATTATAGTTAAGTACCGGGCATAATGAATTTCGTAGTATAGCAATTTTAAAAGCCGAGTATGGTTGACGTATTTATAAAAGTATAAGTTACTCGCTTTTATAGAGATATGTATTTTAACATAACGATCTTGTATAAGTATGTAAAGCCTTATGCATGATAGTATTCAGATATGGAAGTCTTTATAACTTTAAACTTGTAGCATGCATATCATATAAGACTTATGTATTTGTGTCATAAATACTATATAGCACATGCTCCCAAAACGAATAAATATGAAAGAGGGGCCGTAACTCTCACCTTATCGAGTGGTTAACGAGTAGTTCTGAAGACC
The DNA here is from genome assembly GCF_052849685.1 of Lactuca virosa. NCBI lineage: Eukaryota > Viridiplantae > Streptophyta > Magnoliopsida > Asterales > Asteraceae > Lactuca > Lactuca virosa. Next base: position 113,375,262 of record NC_136427.1, on the reverse strand, counting down.
GGAATGTATTGCCGAGAGGTCGTGATTTCCGGGATTAATCCGATTTCCTAGAAATAGTTGTTATAAATTAATATTTGGTTGACATTGTGTAGTTGGACTAAGTGTAATGGTTTATAAATTTTCTAATTATCTCGAAATTTATTTAAATAATCCATTTAAATAAATTTTATTTTAAAAATTAAAAATTTAATTTATTATTTTCCCGAAATACTTTAAATAAACCAAGAAAATTTTAAATTGGGCTAACTTCAAAAGGAAATTTATTTATACTAAATTTTATTTAATAAATAATATTTATAAAATTGTTTATTTAGTTTTGTATTAAAATTGGATTTATTTTGAAAGTATTTTTCCAGTTTAGGGTAAGTTTTAAACATTCTTATCAAACTTTTATTGTTTATGATTTATAATGAAAACCATTTTGATGGGGAGGGACTAAAGGTGGGCAAAGTCAAAATAGAGGGACTGCATGTATTTATTTTGTATCATAGTTTGTACAATAACCATTTTTGTATAACAGGAGGCGTACGCCTCCTGTCCTTCTTCTCGTCGCAACTCATAAACAAAAAAAATTAGCGATTGATTTTTTTTTATGATGATTCTCGATGCAAGAAAGAAAACGAAATCAAGGGGTGGAGATGGCCTACTGGTGGGGTAATGGCAGCAGTAGAAGACGGTGGTGGTGGTGTTACGAGGCTGTGACAATGGCAATGGGGGTGGCCGGCAGCCTCCTGCTGCCGGTCTTCTTGGCGTTTTCCGGCGTGTCTGAAGGCGGGGGAGGATAGAAGGAGGGTGGAGAAGTCTTTTGCAAGCAGCAGCAGGACATCAACAGGTGTTATGTTAGTTTAAGAAAGGTGGCAGGAGGTGGTTTGGTGGTTCTTCTAACTTTTCTGGGCAGAAATGGTGAGTGGAGAGGAAGAGAGTGATAGAGAGAAGAAGAAGCTGATGATTTTGTGAGGATTCATGAGAAGTAGTGGCCTCTATTTATAGTATAAGTCCATACACACATGCTTATCCATGGCCATACTTCCAATCCCATTTTTGTACCTTTGGTGAACCTTGCACACAAAGGAGGAGAGTGTAGGAAGGAAAGGCATGTGGGTTTATACCAGCTGGAAGAGGATCAGGTTTTTGGAGTCCTTCACCCCATGTGGGCCCCACATGGGGTTATACCTTCATTTCATGTCCAAAACATGCAAAAACCGGATGCCTCGGGATTCGTGCATCAGGAATTTTTTTCGAAAGCACCATTGAATAGATTATAATTCAAGGATTCCAGAACATCAAATGGATTAATTTTTGGAGTTACGGAGATCCGGGAAATTGCGTTTGAAGTTTTGCGTCTTAACGGTTGGCGGTGTCCGTTTTCGCAACTTTTGTAAATATTTTCGTAAAAATTATTTCGAGTGTGAAATTAAATAATATATTATATCCTGAGTCCAAAAACTCTCTCGGAAACCCCGTCGGCAAATCATAAGTGCTTCAACAGTTCGATTCGGTTTTACGCGATTAAAGAAAAACAGTGTTTTACTGTCTGTTTTCTTAAAACGGTCGTATCTTTTGCATACGATCTCTGTTTTTGACTTTCTTTATATTTTCGGAAACAGGGGAACATGTACCATCATATTTTAATGTTTGTTTTGCTCAAAACTGATTATTTCTAAATTTCAGTTTTCAGATGCATTAATCAGCGCTGCAGTTGAGCGGTTTGATTTGGTTACCAGTTTACACATTTGGGCATAAAAATATCATCAGATATTATATCTTAACTCATTTATATTTTGTTAGATGCACTTAAAACTGAATGAGTTAAATTACAAATAAATTTTCCGTAATTTAGTCGTTTGAAATCTATGCCGTAAATTCCGGGATGTCACATTACCTCCCCGTTAAGGGAATTTCGTCCCGAAATTATTACATTCTTGGCTACTTTATACTAGTAGTTAGTTGTTTCACTAGTGGAGGGGGCATCGTTGAATAAGTGTGGGTACTTTTGCTTCATTTGGTCCTCGCGTTCCCAAGTAAACTCTGGCCCTCTACGAGAGTTCCATCGAACTTTTACTATAGGTATGCGATTTTGCTTGAGTCGTTTGATCTCCCGATCCACAATTTCCACTGGTTCCTCCACGAATTGAAGCTTCGTATTGACCTGGATTTCATCGAGTGGTACGACAAGGTTTTCATCGGCTAGGCACTTTTTGAGGTTACACACGTGGAAGGTATCGTGAACCTTATTGAGCTCTTGGGGTAGTTTGAGCTTGTAAGCTACCGGACCAACCCTTGCCAGGATCTCGAATGGTCCGATGAAATGGGGGTTTAGCTTTCCTCTTTTCCCAAACCTGATAATACCCTTCCATGGGGCAACTTTTAGTAGGACTCGGTCTCCTACTTTGAATTCTAATGGTTTGCGTCTGTTGTCGGCATAGCTCTTCTGCCGACTACGTGCGGCTTTTAGCCGTTCTTTTATCTGCATAATCTTTTCTGTTGTCTCCTGAATGATTTCAGGTCCATTGAATAGTGTATCCCCAATATGTTTTCCTGCTAGTTGGGTATCCCCAACTTCTGCCCAACATAATGGTGAACGACATTTGCGCCTATACAAGGCCTCGAATGGAGCGGCCTTTATACTAGTGTTATAGCTGTTGTTGTAAGAGAACTCAACTAATGGCAAATAAGTATCCCATGCGTTACCAAAGTCTATCACACAAGCGCGGAGCATATCTTCCAGAGTTTGTATTGTCCTTTCGCTCTGGCCATCCGTTTGAGGATGGTATGCTGTACTCATGTCGAGTTTTGTGCCTAGGGACCTTTGTAGTGATTGCCAAAATCTGGAAGTGAATCTACTATCTCGGTCCGAGATGATAGATATTGGTACACCGTGTAGTCTGACTATCTCCTTGAGATAAGTTCTGGTGAGTTTTTACATCTTATCAGTTTCCTTGATGGCTAAGAAGTGAGCGGACTTGGTCAAACGGTCAACCACTACCCATATGGTATCGTAACCGCTTGATGTCTTGGGCAACTTTGTTATAAAGTCCATTGTTATTTTTTCCCACTTCCATTTTGGAATTGATGGTTGTTGTAGTAGACCTGACGGCTTCTGGTACTCTGCCTTGACCTTGGCACAAGTCAAACATTTACCGACATAGGTGGCAATCTCTGCTTTCATATTGGACCACCAATAAAGCTTTTTCAGGTCGATATACATCTTGTCTGATCCGGGATGTATTGAGTATCTTGACTTGTGAGCTTCATTTAAAACCAAATCCCTGACTTCTCCAAATCTTGGAGTCCAAATTCGGTTCATGAAGTATCACGTTCCATCATCTCTGAGGTCGAACTGTTTGTCCATGCCTCGTAGGTTTTCTTCCATGATGTTCTCAGGTTTAAGTGCTTCTAGCTGAGCATCACGAATTTGAATAGTGAGGTTTGAGTGGATGGCTAGGGTTAGAGCCTTTACACGAAGAGGTTTTGCTCGTTCCTTCCTGCTTAAAGCATCTGCCACAACGTTTGCTTTACCGGGATGATAACGAATTTCGCATTCATAATCATTTAGCAATTCGACCCATCTTCGTTGTCTCATATTGAGCTCCTTTTGATCAAAAATGTGTTGAAGGCTCTTGTGGTCTGTGAATACAATGCACTTTGTCCCGTATAGATAGTGCCTCCAAATCTTCAAGGCAAATACTACGGCTCCCAACTCTAGGTCATGGGTAGTGTAGTTCGTCTCGTTTGGCTTTAGTTGTCGGGATGCATATGCAATAACCTTATTGTTGGATTAATGTCTAAGTCCATAACTATATTTGGTATGTACTTGACCCGACCCGGCATGGTCCATTTGGGTTGCACTTCACCGGCACAATTTATATGGATAGTCTTTTGAGAATAGTATATTTATGATTTATATTAATATATTATAAGTTCTAATATATTAATATGGAATCATATTATTTAATTAGTATTGATCAAGAATTAATTTAGAATTAATTAAGTGATAAAAAAGAACTAATTAAATAAGGACTCTTATATATATGGAATGGGCCAAGTTCATTTAGGTTGGGCTAAGCTTTCATGGATGGTCCATGGAGCTTTTAACCCATGGATCCTATGTAAATGAAAGGTCATGGGTATTAGGGTTTACATGGATGTAACCCTAATCCTCCATAATATATAAAGGGGTCCTTGGCTCACAAAATTGGAACAAGTGTGTGAAAATAAGAGTGGGCCGATTTTAGTGTGCATACATATTCTCTCAAGTTCTTCCAAGGTGTTTTGGTGATTTGTGATTCCATTTGAGCCTTCCACACTATTGGGGCTAAGCTCTTAAAGCTTGAAGACATCAAGCTACATCAAAAGGTATGTCATCTAACTAGAACTTTGTAGTATAGGTGCTTCATAATATGCTAGTTAGGATGAAACCTTGGAATAGTTAATATTTGCATGTATAATAGAGAAAACATAGATCCAAGGTTTATAGGGTTGCATGTACACCATAGGAGTGTTAGAATGCTCAAAAACCCAACAGTGGTATCAGAGCCATGGGTTGTTTTCTGTTATATTGATGCAAATGTTTTATTTTCAAGTTGGAAAAAAAAAGAAAAAAAAACATGACGTTTGTCAAATTTTAAGATAATTACTTGTTTTTGTGAAAAACTAATTATTTGTAAAATTTGAATAATTTGCTATATGAGTTGAATTAGGTCAAATTTAGTAAAAGATAAAATGATATGATTATTTTATTAGTTTTAAAAGTTTGATCTAAAGAGTTTTTTGAAACCTCCATAAGTTATGGATATGAAAAGGTTTTTAAAAAAATTGATTCAAAGTTTTTTATGGAGTTACAAAACTTGGTCTTAATGTTTTAAAGAATTCCATAACTTGTTCTTAAGTTATGGAACATGAAAAGTTTCATCATAAAACAAGTATTTAACTCCATAAGTTATGGAATCCAAAAGTTTTCAAGAGTTACAAAACTTGCTCTCAAGTTTTGGAATTTGGAAAAAGTTTTTTATGATAAAAAAAAGAATTGAATTCTAAAACTCTTGGGTTCATAACTTAAACAATTAATTAAATGGTTTTAATTTTGAATTTAATAATTGGAATTATGATGTTTTTATTGAATAATTCAATTAACTCTTATGGACTTTATTAATAGATAATTAAAGTGTTTAATTAAAAGAGAATTAATAATTCCATAATGACATGGTTTAAATTTAATTAAATTAAGAGTATAGTTTAATTAATAGATTAAACCACCAAGTATTTTAAATGTCTAAAATACACCCTTATACTATTATAATATTAAAAGTTTCATATATTATATGTATAAGAGCAAGTCGTCTTACCATTAGTAGACCTCATTCACGAAGCCGGTCTATAAGGGGGGTATAAGGTTACTGCCTATAAAATGGCAGTTTAATGGGTGTCCACTCTCACCCACCGCTTCCTTGACTGGTGGAGGGTCGTTAGCCGAACAGGTAGGACAAGGACTATAATTCTCCCTTCATTATCAGTATAATGATAAATACTAAGTAACTAAACACTTATAAATTCCCAATCTTAGTTACTTAGGAAAATGTGAATAAGGTGCTAATCCATGAAATTACACTTTGCACTTTGTTTAAGCTGTTAGTGGAGCGTGTGTGGTTAACCGCACACTAACCTGGACTTAACAAGGTAGGCAAAGGGTAACTTAATGTTTATCATAGTATCGTTGGAGCGTGTGTGGTTAACCGGCACATCGATTGAGGGGTAAATATTAAGGGTACCAAGTATATTTGCATGGTTACTTCACACCTTGTTTTGTGATCCTCGACATCCCAGTCACAAAACCTGAAGGGCACACTCGAGATTGAAACATGCCATTGAAAAGTTCAATGAATCTCAAAAGAATCTAGGAGTTTCAAAACCAATTAAAACCTAATAATACATTTCGTTTATCTTGGTGGAAATTGGTGAATCGTCATTCACCTACCTTCAAATATTTTATAGCTTGGATTACGGCATCCCTCTTCCAAGTTATAAAATAGTTTGTTGGGTCCTATACTTAATATATCATATTGGGTGTTATATTAAGGACTTAAATCAACTTTACGTGAATTTCTCCCATTGTTGATGTCTGGTTTAGACAACAATGATCTTCCCAAACCAAGCTTTCCTAATGAATATGACTTCCCGAGTTTGGCTCATGGAAGTCATACTTCTCTTCCTCCACCTCCTCCAATTATTCTCCCTAACCCACAAGTTCAAGGTCACTCAAGCCCTGATGGCAAGCAAGGTCTATGTGTGATCACATCTTAGAGATGAAGTCACATATTGACAAGCCGGGAGAGTTGGGTGTCAAAGTCTTGAGAAAGTTGGATGTTCAATCACTTTCTAAGTCACATAGTGAGTTCCTTTGGGACTACTATGAAACAGACTATGACATGAACCTTAATGATCATATCTATTTGCTTGGTGCTGCTGAATCAGCAATGATTTGGAACGATAGTAAAGCAAATTTGATTAGAAGACCAACTTCCCAAAAACTTTATGGACAGTGACAATGGTGACACTGGAAATCCAGAAAAAGCATTCTCTTCCCAATGGAAAGGGATTGGCCATAGTCAACCCGGTTGACCAAATGGTAAAGAGAAAGGCTAAGTCTGAGATAGTCCCATTACCAAAGGGTCCATATGTTTATTTTGCCAAAGGAAGGGGCGTTGATTGCAAAGCTGCCAAATTTACCTAAGGATGTTAAAGTCAATAAGTTTGACTCTACATCAGGTAGAGCCCATTATCTAACTCTGTTAAGTTCTATTCTGAGATCCTCATTACATGATGTGACTGGGTCACATGTTGATGTTTTAAGAATCAAAGAATAGAGAGAAATCTTAAAGAAAGTATATGCTGATTCTGATAGCGAAGGTGGATTTCGATCGCATCAGAATTTTGAGCAGTTGCTTAAGAAGTTATGATATATTGCTAAGGAATAGATAACAACAATTTTCCATGTGGATTGTAAGGATAAGTTTTTCCGCAAAGTTTTAAAATAAAAGAAAATTGTTTAATTTTATTTATTTGAAGTATCCTTACAATGGCATTTGTGGAAAATTGTTGCTTATATGATTCCACTGACAGCAATATTGGAAAATGGATTTGATTCTTTCATTTGTGGTAGTGTCTAAATTTACCAAATCAGGAAAGTTCCTCATCACCCATGTTTCAATTGGACCGAAACTTGGAATCATGCAAGTTGAATAGTATGATGAATGAGAACTTTCAAGCATTGGAAAATCAAGACTAATTACTTGTTCACATGGATGTGTGAGTCAAGTGAAGGACTAAAGGGATCAAGTACATATTCTTGTGCACTGATCATGTCCACCACAAAGCTCATTAAGACTATTTGATTTACTAAAGTTTAGTAAATATGGTTATACTTACAAGTTTAAGTATAATTCTGAAACATTGGAAAAGTCTCAATGTATGGCAGAACGAATGGGAAGAATCAAATTAGGCAGAAAGATAAAAGTTTCTCAAATCTGAAAAGATGGGAGAGTACTTTAGTATCATGTGTGTGATCATCTTAATGATTTAGAAATCATATCACAATTAGTCCTCTAAAGGTCATCTTAGTGCATTCTTATGACTAAGAAGAGGAGTCATGAATTGTTGAAATGGTTAGATCAGGAAGATGAGTCATACTTCGTTCCAAAACAATTCTTAGAGTTATACTCCAAGATTGTAACTTGAGTGACATATCTTAAAAAAAGGTTTAAAACACTTGTCAAATGTAAGAGTAAAAGTGTCCTACTCTTGTACATTTGAAATTGGTAAGTTGTGATGTTTTGGATAAAACAAAGACCAACTAAGGCCAATTGTGTGAAGTGTTTGTCTTGATAAAGAATCCGCACTATCTCTTGAATATTTGGCAAGATAGTCTTATATGTCAAGAGGATAGTGGGAGTCTTAAAGATCCTAAAAAGAATTTCAAGAACTAATCAAGAATAAAACATGAGGTTCTTCACTAGCACACGACTTGAGGTTTATAACCTATCGTGTTGACATATTTTGTGCCCATTCCAGTTAAAGTTGGCTTTGCATAGGAGTTCTGAAAGTTCTCAATTGGTTGCATAACAACTTGGAAGCAATGGCAGGCCATGTACTGCCAGGTGGCAAGAAGTTAAGATTGCATAAGTTCAGTCCATATGAGTTTGGATTTGTCATTATCCTTGTCTTGTGACTATGGTTTTGACGATTCACATGGATAAGAACACATACACCATAAAATCTAAGGGTCATAAGGTTTCTCTCCGATTCATGAAAATGATGGTGAGGAAACACTTCCACCAAGTAGATTTGAAGCAGATGGCAAAAGGTTTAAACAATTGAGACTATGATTACGGCATCCCTTTTCATAGTTCTGAAATTGTTTAGACACACATGCATGCTATCTAAGGAAAGGTGTATGATTTTGATAAATTTTATCAAAGCATCTCGTATCAGAAATCTGAACTTTGGTAAGAAAGTCAATAAAGTATTGATTTCTAGAAGTCCAGCTGATTTCTGAGTACATGTCAAAGCTAGTGGGAGCATAAGTGTTATGCTAATAATCATCATGTTAGTGGGAGCATGATAATTATTGTTAGTGTTGCAAGTTAGCAATGTTAATTATAGAAAACAAAAGTTTCAATTCGTTAGGCTGCAGGGATTGAAAAAGTTGTTTTGCTATAATTAAGGGAAAGGATATACTTCATTTCAGTTCTAAAGGCTTAGATTGAGACCTTAATCATCTTTAGTCAAGAATATATATATATATATATATATATATATATATGAATTTCATGTTGGATTGGTTCAACTTAAGGAAATTCTATATATTGCGTTCTCAAAATTCGATTATGATTACGGCATCCCTCTTCATAGTCAAATTTTGAAAACATGGCAAATAAAAATATTGTAGCAAAAGACTGGTCTAGATCATGTCTTTATGTGAGACATCATGAATCGTGTACCATTTGCTTTGGGTACAGGATCGATTGCATGTGCTATAATATTTGTCATTTCTAAATTTTTTCAAATTCCCCGAGGCTTAAGGGAAAAGGTCTAGAATTGGATATGACTAAAATGATTAAGCAATTGTCGAGGACAATCTGAGGTTTACCAAAGATTGGTTGCTCAGGGACAGTTGAAAGTATAGTGCTAATTTTGGAAGGAGCATATTGACATATTCTGAAAAGAGGCATCTCTTATTCAGAAGTGATAGTCAAAATGAGAATATGGAGTTGTCTCCATAGGTGGAAGTTATCTGTGTAAGATTAGAAAACTTAATGCAAGAAGCATGTCCAAAGCAATGTACTTTGAATATGAGACTTAGTTTCCATGGAGTTGATCTCCATTGGAATACCTTATAATGACTGTTGACAAGTCTTTGTGACTTTGTACATATTCATTACAGGAGGGTCAGTGCATATAAGTTTAAAATCTAAACAGATTTCGATAAATGATAGGAATTTGAAATTCTCACATTTTTCGATAAGGATTTGGGAGTGTGAAATTAGAATCATTGAAATTATGTTCAATTGGTTTATTTCACAAAGTAAGGATCATAGACAAACATAGAGTGCATACTTGGTGTATGGCAAAACTATTGTTTAAGAAAAACATAGTGTACATGCTTGGAGCATGGGACAACTAGTGTTTTTAATTCAAGTATAAAGTTGATAAAACCGAAACAATGAATAATGAGTAATCAGTATGGTGATAAATAAAAGTGTTTATTTATATTCATAGGGTTTGATACCATATTTGATTCATTTATTCTTGTGTTTCACTTTGCATGTTTTGACTTCCAGAATAACTAAGTCGCTCTTCCTGAATGATTAAGTTATTCAAACCATCCACAGTCGGTCATATGTTGGAAGTAGATATGAATCAAGACTGTCATGGGTTGGTTTGTAGAGGTCCAAGTTGGTGGACAATGCTACAACACTCATGAGTGCTCATAAGTTCTTAGTATTGGATTCAACCCACGCTCATTTGAATCACTTCATGGATTTTATCACGAGTGATCATGAGACGATAATATCTTATATTCTTAAAACCTAGAGATATGAGTTGTTACTATGAGTTGGTTATACATTGATTGCACGAAAACGCATTGGTAACTCGATGTTATAAAACGTGCCTTTGTGTATGATTCAACAAGTAGTAGAACAAGCCATATGAGTCGAAGTTTATCCATTCCTTTTACCTTTGGGATAAAAGCGATATCTGTGGGCCCTTCGATGATTTAGCGATAACACATGTGAGTGCTTGGCCAAGCCAGGACTGATTTGATTTGTTCAATCAGTCAGTCATCATAAATCGAAAATTGGGAAACAACAAATGGACAGAGAGAATGATTATAATCCATGTCTCAGTCCATATGATATCTAGAATGGAGGAATATATGATCCCTTATCTAATGGACAAGTCATTGACAAGGTCAGAGTTCGACAGCGGCTTTAAGAGCTACGATTGCCAGTTAGGTTTTGAAGTCATACTCAATAATAGTTTTAGACTTATCCAAGTGGGAGACTGTTGGATTAATGTCTAAGTCCATAACTATATTTCGTATGTACTTGACCCGACCCAACATGGTCCATTTGGGTTGCACTTCACCGGCACAATTTATATGGATAGTCTTTTGAGAATAGTATATTTATGATTTATATTAATATATTATAAGTTATAATATATTAATATGGAATCATATTATTTAATTAGTATTGATCAAGAATTAATTTAGAATTAATTAAGTGATAAAAAAGAACTAATTAAATATGGACTCTTATATATATGGAATGGGCCAAGTTCATTTAGGTTGGGCTAAGCTTTCATGGATGGTCCATGGAGCTTTTAACCCATGGATCCTATGTAAATGAAAGGTCATGGGTATTAGGGTTTACATGGATGTAACCCTAATCCTCCATAATATATAAAGGGGTCCTTGGCTCACAAAATTGGAACAAGTGTGTGAAAATAAGAGTGGGCCGATTTTAGTGTGTATACATATTCTCTCAAGTTCTTCCAAGGTGTTTTGGTGATTTGTGATTCCATTTGAGGCTTCCACACTATTAGGGCTAAGCTCTTAAAGCTTGAAGACATCAAGCTACATCAAAAGGTATGTCATCTAACTAGAACTTTGTAGTATAGGTGCTTCATAATATGCTAGTTAGGATGAAACCTTGGAATAGTTAATATTTACATGTATAATAGAGAAAACATAGATCCAAGGTTTATAGGGTTGCATGTACACCATAGGAGTGTTAGAATGCTAAAAAACCCAACACTTATTCCTCTGCATCAGTACGCACCCTAAGCCTTGACGTGAGGCATCACAGTATACTACAAAGTCTTCTGTTCCCTCAGGAAGAGAGAAAATCGGTGCACTACATAACAATTGCTTCAATTTTCGGAAGGCAGACTCTTGACTGTCTCCCCAGTCGAACTTTTTGTCTTTCTGGGTTAGTGTGGTGAGAGGCTTGGCTAGTTTGGAGAAGTTCTCGATAAATCTCCGATAATAGCCTGCAAGCCCTAAGAATTGGCGTACTTCAGTTGGTGTTGTCGGTGCTTTCCAATTCTCGACCGCTTCAATCTTCGCGGGATCGACGTGAATCCCTTTACTGTTGACCACATGACCGAGGAAATGAACTTCGTTAATCCAAAACTCACACTTAGAAAACTTTGCATAAAGTTTTTCTTTTCTTAATAGTTCTAGAATTAAACGCAAGTGCTGGCCATGTTCTTCCTTGGTTCGTGAGTATATTAATATGTCATCGACGAAGACAATCACGAATTTGTCCAAGTAGGGTTTACACACCCGATTCATAAGGTCCATGAATACGGCAGGTGCGTTGGTCAGTCCAAATGGCATCACTAGAAACTCATAGTGACCGTATCTGGTTCGGAATGTCGTCTTTGGAATATCTGCTTCTTGAACTCTAAGTTGATGATAGCCGGATCGTAGGTCGATCTTCGAGTAGTAGCAGGATCCTTGTAATTGGTCGAACATGTCGTCGATCCTCGGGAGTGGATACCGGTTCTTGATAGTGAGCTTGTTCAACTCTCTATAGTCGATGCACATCCTGAACGATCCATCCTTCTTTTTGACAAATAATATCGGGGCTCCCCAAGGGGAGAAGCTTGGTCGGATAAAGCCTTTGTCGAGAAGTTCTTGAATTTGACTAGATAGTTCTTGCATTTCCGATGGAGCCAGCCGATAAGGAGATCGTGCCACTGGTGCGGCACCCGGGATAAGGTCGATTTGAAACTCAACCTGTCTGACAGGAGGTACTCCAGGTAGGTCTTCTGGAAATACATCCGGGTAGTCGCACACTTGTGGTATGTCTTTGATTTCCTTACCCTTGTCTCGCGTATCCACCACGTGGGCTAAGAAAGCATAGCATCTCTTTTGCAAACACTTCCTTGCCTTCATGCAAGTAATGACTCTTAGGTTTTTCCGGACTTATCTCCGTAAATTACAAGGGTTTCATTGTTTGGTAAGGGTAATCGTACAGCTTTTTCATAACATAGAATCTCCGCTCGATGGGCTGATAACCAATCCATTCCGATGATTACATCGAAACTTCCAATGGTTATGGGCATTAAGTCGACAGGGAACACGTGATTATTCAGGGTGAGAAGGCAGTTTGTAAGTATTTCTAAGGTGCTTTCTATTTGACCATTGGCTACTTCTACCGTGTAAGCATTATTGAGTTTGCATGATTCATGATTTATCATTTTTCTAAACTGGTGGGAAATAAAGCTCTTATAGGCACCAGTGTCAAATAATACGGAAGCATAAATATTGTCGATAGGAAACGTACCAGTAACCACAGTTGGTTCCTGGCGTACGTCTCCCGCACCTATCACAAACGCCCTTCCTTGACCACCCTGTCTCTTCAGCTTAGGACAATCTTTCCTGAAATGTCCTGGTTGGTTGCACTCGAAGCAAGTTCGACTTTCTTTTGCGATAGTATTTGAGGCTGTGTTGTTTGGGTTCTTTTTGCAAAATCTGGCGGTATGACCCCTTAATTTGCAGTTGCTACAGATCATGCAGTCTCCAACATGATGATAGTTGCACTTAGGGCAGCGAGGTAGAGCTCCAGCGTAGGGCTTGGCTGGAGTGGGAGTGGTTGTGACTACAGCATACACTGTTATAGGATTTGGGTTTGGCTTACGGTGCTTGAAGTTCCCTTTCGGCTTCCCCTGGAACTTTCTCTTAGAATTCCCACTTTGGTTCTTTTCTTTTGCTGGGGCCATGGTGCCTCGTCGGATACATTGTTCAGTCAACTCATAAGCCAGTTGCTTGGCGATGTCAAAAGTGGAGGGTCTGGATGCAGTAACTAGACCTTGGACTGGCGATGCTAATCCCCAAATGTATCTCTCCGTCTTTTTGTCTTCTGAAGGAACCATTCCACGACAAAGGGTTGCAAGATCTTCGAATCGGGAGGTATAAGCAGCTACCTCTGATCCTAGCATGGTTAGATTCCAGAGTTCTTGTTCTAGTGCCTGAATCTCCTGCCGTGGGCAATACACCTTAGTCATCATTAGTTTCAGCTGTTCCCATCCTATGGCATAGGCTTCCGCAATTCCCACGGTCTTGGCATGGTTGTTCCACCAAGTTAAGGAAACATCCATCAGTGTGCAGGTAGCGTACTTAACCTTGCAGTCATTAAGGCAAGAGCTGATGTGAAAGATAGCTTCAATCTTTTCTATCCATCGGGACAGACCAACAGCTCCTTCAGTTCCGTAGAAGGGTCGGGGTTTACAACCCACGAATTCTTTGTAAGAGCAGTGCCTCGGATTGTTTTGGGTAACTACAGGAGTACCACTTCCACTATTTCCGGTATTCCCGTTTCGAGCAGCCTCATAAGTTGCCAAGGCATGCTTTGCATCATAGTGGGATCCATCTGGAAGTTTTGGTGGTTATTTGTAGCACCTGGGGCTTCTTTAGGGTCTGGAGTTTCTTCTGTTGTTTGAGTTATCTCTGGAGCACTTCTCCTGTTAGTTCGGGGAGTCGGTTGTGGACGAACTCGTGGTTCTTTTCGTCGAGGCATTGTCCTAAACGTTTAGAAAAGACACACTTAAGTTGTTCGTACTACTTAATTATAACAAGCATGTAAAATTTTTATTGCATTTATTCCTATAATCCCATAGATTTCCAAGTCTTAGAGTGAGACTGAATCCTGAAATCCTACCGATTTTCCAATGACAGAGGGAAAGGTGATTGGTTTAGAAATCCTCTAGATTTCCGAATGATAGAAGGGGATCTTAATTGCTAATGATTTTGAAATTTATTAGTGTTTTAAAATGTATATATGGATTCTAAGGTACTAGGTTGCTGTAGCGAATCTGGAGAACATTCTTCAATCTCTAAAACGCTCAACCGTTGTAGTCTGTCAAACTCCTTGCTCAAGGTTGGTTGTGCACCGGCCCGACCATAAATAACATAGGCGCGCGTTCCAGGTTTATTTGTGGTATGGCTTATGTACGGTACTAACCTTTAATTGAGGCGTTTGACCTAAAGGGTTGAGTTGGTAGTTTTAGTTGAAGGGATGTTTAGAATTTTTATTAAGTGTTCTCATCGCGAGTCACAGTATATATATAAACTCTTATATATTAAGGTTGGTGGGGTTTGTAGTATTATTAATCTTTGTTTTGTACTTCCCAACTATCGTACCGTAAGTAGTCGAGAAGTAGTTTTATTATTAATAATACTTTTATTAGAGGCTAGTTGCTATAGTTGTATTCCTCTTTCGAAGATACGAGTTCTATATAGCCAATTTAGCTCTCTGATACCAATCTGTCACACCCCCGGCCGAGGCGGCGGAACACGCCGGGTTGTGCGACTAAGTTCATGGATCACAGATAAATTGAATATACAGCACAAGTACAACAATAAACAAAACAACATTTCATTACATATTTATGTTTTCATAAAAGGTTCCTACAGATAGTAATAAAATAATAACACGAGTTTGCCTTAACAGTTAGGCATAACAGTTCAAAAGTAGAAAATTAAAGTACTTGCGAGCCATGTTTTTCATCGTCTGAGTGTGCCCGAAATTTCACTGATTTCCTGAGAATACATGTATTTTGAAAGTCAACACAAGGTTGGTGAGAGTCACAGGTTTTCTGCTAGCCGCAGTAATAATACTTTCAACAGTCCAAAAGTAATTTTCTTGTATAACAATAGTTGAAACAATGCTTGTCATGAGTCTTTAAAAGCAAAAATATTTTTATAAATAAATCCATAAAGAAAACGTGTTTGAAATAACTTCATGAAAGTTTAAATATATCCATTGTATAAGTAACCATTATACTTAAAAATAGTTCTGAAAACAACCAAACCTATGGTTGTAGTGAAAAAGTGAGAGAGGTTTGTGTTAATGTTTTTAGTGAGTTCTATAATCGAGCTATGGACGAAAAGTACCCCTCCCTACGACGCTTCATTGGACGTCGTAGTAACGATCGTAGACACATATCACCTGCTTCGATTGATCAGTCGATGGTTGTAGCTAGCAACCGCAGGTGGGGTTGTCGACCCCATATAGATCTATACATATGTACCTCGCTACGAAGATTAACGATTATAGCAGTGTGGGGCAGGCTAAGTGATTAAACTCAGCTAACGAATAGTAGCGTCTCACTCAAAAACCATTAACGAAAAGTTTGTGAATAACTCTCAGCCCTAACTTAATTATAGTTAAGTACCGGGCATAATGAATTTCGTAGTATAGCATTTGTAAAAGCCGAGTATGGTTGACGTATTTATAAAAGTATAAGTTACTCGCTTTTATAGAGATATGTGTTTTAACATAACGATCTTGTATAAGTATATAAAGCCTTATGCATGATAGTATTCAGATATGGAAGTCTTTATAACTTTAAACTTGTAGCATACATATCATATAAGACTTATGTATTTGTGTCATAAATACTATATAGCACATGTATTCTCCCCCAAAACGAATAAATATGAAAGAGGGGCCATAACTCTCACCTTATCGAGTGGTTAACGAGTAGTTCTGAAGACCGGAATGTATTGTCGAGAGGTCGTGATTTCCGGGATTAATCTGATTTTCTGGAAATAGTTGTTATAAATTAATATTTGGTTGACATTGTGTAGTTGGACTAAGTGTAATGATTTATAAATTTTCTAATTATCTCGAAATTTATTTAAATAATCCATTTAAATAAATTTTATTTTAAAAATTAAAAATTTAATTTATTATTTTCCCGAAATACTTTAAATAAACCAAGAAAATTTTAAATTGGGCTAACTTCAAAAGGAAATTTATTTATACTAAATTTTATTTAATAAATAATATTTATAAAATTGTTTATTTAGTTTTGTATTAAAATTGGATTTATTTTGAAAGTATTTTTCCAGTTTAGGGTAAGTTTTAAACATTCTTATCAAACTTTTATTGTTTATGATTTATAATGAAAACCATTTTGATGGGGAGGGACTAAAGGTGGGCAAAGTCAAAATAGAGGGACTGCATGTATTTATTTTGTATCATAGTTTGTACAATAACCATTTTTTTATAACAGGAGGCATACGCCTCCTGTCCTTCTTCTCGTCGCAACTCATAAACAAAAAAAAAATTAGCGATTGATTTTTTTTATGATGATTCTCGATGCAAGAAAGAAAACGAAATCAAGGGGTGGAGATGGCTTACTGGTGGGGTAATGGCAGCAGTAGAAGACAATGGTGGTGGTGTTACGAGGCTGTGACAATGGCAATGGGGGTGGCCGGCAGCCTCCTGCTGCCGGTCTTCTTGGCGTTTTCCGGCGTGTCTGAAGGCGGGGGAGGATAGAAGAAGGGTGGAGAAGTCTTTTGCAAGCAGCAGCAGGACATCAACAGGTGTTATGTTAGTTTAAGAAAGGTGGCAGGAGGTGGTTTGGTGGTTCTTCTAACTTTTCTGGGCAGAAATGGTGAGTGGAGAGGAAGAGAGTGATAGAGAGAAGAAGAAGCTGATGATTTTGTGAGGATTCATGAGAAGTAGTGACCTCTATTTATAGTATAAGTCCATACACACATGCTTATCCATGGCCATACTTCCAATCCCATTTTTGTACCTTTGGTGAACCTTGCACACAAAGGAGGAGAGTGTAGGAAGGAAAGGCACGTGGGTTTATACCAGCTGGAAGAGGATCAGGTTTTTGGAGTCCTTCACCCCATGTGGGCCCCACATGGGGTTATACCTTCATTTCATGTCCAAAACATGCAAAAACCGGATGCCTCGGGATTCGTGCATCGGGAATTTTTTTCGAAAGCACCATTGAATAGAGTATAATTCAAGGATTCCAGAACATCAAATGGATTAATTTTTGGAGTTACGGAGATCCGGAAAATTGCGTTTGAAGTTTTGCGTCTTAATGGTTGGCGGTGTCCGTTTTCGCAACTTTTGTAAATATTTTCGTAAAAATTATTTCGAGTGTGAAATTAAATAATATATTATATCCTGAGTCCAAAAACTCTCTCGGAAACCCCGTCGGCAAATCATAAGTGCTTCAACGGTTCGATTCGGTTTTACGCGATTAAAGAAAAACAGTGTTTTACTGTCTGTTTTCTTAAAACGGTCGTATCTTTTGCATACGATCTCTGTTTTTGACTTTATTTATTTTTTCGGAAACAGGGGAACATGTACCATCATATTTTAATGTTTGTTTTGCTCAAAACTGATTATTGCTAAATTTTAGTTTTCAGATGCATTAATCAGCGCTGCAGTTGAGCGGTTTGATTTGGTTACCAGTTTACACATTTGGGCATAAAAATATCATCAGATATTATACCTTAACTCATTTATATTTTGTTAGATGCACTTAAAACTGAATGAGTTAAATTACAAATAAATTTTCCGTAATTTAGTCGTTTGAAATCTATGCCCTAAATTCTGGGATGTCACAGGAACCTACAGAGTCAGTTAGTGGATTTTACCTGAAGTAGAGCCATAAGTCTTGACTCTCCCATCTCTTAGATCTCTCAGGTAAACAGGGTAGCTTCGTCTCCAATGCCCCTTCTCTTGGCAGCAGAAGCAAATAGACTCTTTTGGAATGGCACAAGGAACTATCTCAGAATTTACCTTTTCTGGATTTCCAATGTCACCATTTTCAATGTCCATCGAAGTTTGGGAGTTTGATTGACCAGACAAATTTGCTCGATCAGCACGCCAAATCATTTCTGATTCAGCAGCTATAAGCAAATAGGTCAAATCAATGAGGGTCACATCATGGTCCATCATATAGTACTCTCTAACGAACTCACTATATGATTCAGGAAGTGACTGAAGAACCCAGTCAACAGCCAACATTTCTGAGATATCGACACCCATCATCCTTAACCTATCAATGTGTGACTTCATCTCTAAGATGTGTGCACACACAGGTTTTCCATCTTCATGTTTACTTGCCAAAAGGGCTTGAGTGAGCTTGAACTTTTCAAGCCTTTGAACTTGTGGGTTAGGGAGAATAATTAGAGGAGGTGGAGGAAGTGAAGTATGACTCTCATTTCCTTGATCGTATCGTGGAACGTCATCTTCATTTGGAAAGCTTGTTCCAAGGGACTTGGGAAGAGCATTGTAAGATTTAGACATCTACAAAACGGGAGAAAATTCAAGTTAGTTGATAAGAATCCTTGATGTAACACCCAAATGAAACATCAAGGCTAGGATCCAACACAATACTCTACAACCTAGAAGAGGGATGCCGTAATCTAGTTGCAGAATATTTGAAGGTAGGTAAATGACGATTTACCAATTCCCACCATGAAAAACAAAAATGAAGTTTAAGTTTTAAATGAATTGAAACTCCTAGATCTTTTGAGATTCATTGAACTTTTCAATGGCATGTTTAATCTCGATTATGCCCTTCTATTTGTGACTGGGATGCCGAGGATCACAAATAAGGTGTGAATAACCATACGAATCTACGTGATGCACTCAATGATACTATCACCTAATCAATGTGTAGGTTAACCACACACGCTCCATTAATCTATGATAAACATCGAGCCACCCTTCGCCACCAATGTCAATCCCAAATTAGTGTGCCGGTTAACCACACACGCTCCACTAACGTTTGACAAGGGTATGAAGTGTAATTCCATGGATTAGCATACAATTTCACATTTTGCCTAAAGTAACTATGATTTGGGAATTTGTGAAAGCATTTAGTTATTTTGTACTTCATTATACTTATAATGGAAGGTTTCGTCCTATCCTACCCGTTCGGCTAATGACCCTCCACTAGTCAAGAGTGCGGTGGGTAAGAGTGGATACCCATTCAATCGTCATTTTATAGGCAATTTCCTTAAACACTCCTTAAAGACCAGCTTCGTGAATGAGGCCTACTAACGGTAAGACTGATTGTTTACTCATACATATATATATATATATATATATATATATATATATATATATATATATATATATATATATATATATATATATATATATAATACTAGACTTTTAATGTTATATATAGTATAGGGTGTATTTTACACTTTTAAAATACTAGGTGGTTTTATTAACTTTCTCTTTTAATTAAACTTTTAATTAACTTAACAAAACCATGAGGGTGTAATTTAAACTTTTCAAAAATACTAGAGTTTTAGAATTTAAATATTACATAATTAAACTATTAATAAAAAATTTTAAATTCCAAAACTTGAGGGCAAGTTTTGAAACATTTCAAAACATTAGGGTTTAGAATTTAAATATTTCAAAATTAAACTTTTAATCAAAAATTTAAATTCCAAAACTTGAGGGCAAGTTTTGAAACTTTTCAAAACATTAGGGTTTAACTATTTAAATTTCAAAAAACAAAACTATTAAGTTCAAATTTAAACTATAAAACCTAAAGGGTGTAAATTGAAACTTTTCAAACTTACTAGGTCAAATATTTATCTTATAATAATCCTATATTATCCATATTTAACCAAATCCATCAATTTTGATAAGGATAATCATTCCAAACATAAAAAAAACGATTTTAGGCAATAAAAACGAGTTTTGGTAATTATCCACATCAAAATCTGACCAAAAATTCGAAAAACCCGGCAACTGAACAGCCAACTCGTCGAGTCCTCTTTGGAACTCGTCGAGTTCAAGCTACTCGTCGAGTTCTAAGAGCAACTCGGCGAGTTCATCAGGCAGACAGCAAGAAATTTCGATTTTCAGGTCTTTGGCAGTTCAATTATTCATCTATTCAAAAGAAAAACGACCTAGGCTCTAATACCACTGATGGGTTTTGAGCATAACATCAGTCCTATGGTGTTCATGCAACCCTAATTGCTTGGATCTAGTTTTTCTACTTTGAACATGCAATAAACTTCCAAGACTTATAAACCCTAGATCTAGCATACAATTAATCAAATTAACATATAAACTAGGGTTTAGATCTTACCTTGATTGTTATGTAGCAATAACAATCAATTCCTTGGCTTCAGAAAGCTTAGTGCCTCAAGTGTTGCACCTCTAATGGAGTCACAAACACCACTAAGCAATTGGATGAAGGAGAGAAGAGAGTGGAGGCACCAAAAAGGGCTGGAAACCCTAAGGGAACTCTTAGCCACGTTTTTGGGGCATAGGGGTCCTATATATACATGTAGGCTATTAGGGTTTGCAACTAGGAAACCCTAATCTGACTGCTTAAGCCCTAAGCAGCCCATGGACCCCTTCTGGAACATACCTTGGACGATTTCTAATGAGCTTCCCCATAGAATTCGTCCAACCTATTATTCCAAGGTGATCCATAGCCAAATTGCAATTATCCTATAATTACAATTCAAGTCCCCTAAGTTTAATGAATCTCTTTTAGTCACAAAATTAATTCTTAATTAATTCTTGACTAATATTAATTAAACAATATGATTTCTCCTTTAATATATTATTCTTATAATATATTAATAAATCATAATTAAACATTTCTCTCCTTAATTCATCCTACATATTGCTATGGTGAAGGCAACCCAAAATGACCATGCTCATAATCGGGTCAAGTACATACCAAAATAGTTATGGACTTAGACACTAATCCAACAGCAATATCTAAAATTAGAAGGAGAGCAAGAAATCAAGTACGGGGGATAGAAAAGGAAGGTACCAGCGACTCAATAGATTTAGAAGAGTAATTATACATTGTTGAAGGTGCGTCACTGGAAATTTAAAAGTGAACACTAAGTTTTGCAATGCTTTATATTTTAGAAGTTTTAGAGATTATTTAACTAATTTGTAATAAAATATACAAATAAGGTGTGTTTTAAAATGTACGCATTAGTGATGCCTTGTAATCACGCTTGGAGTAGAAAGTTGTAAAAAAAATATCATGTTAGATTTCAAGAAAACGCATTTAAGTAAAGTACAATGCCTAAATGAGAAAGTGGTCAAAAGAGTCAAAACAAAAGTGGTTTGAAAGATCCGATGAAGCTTTTACACGTAATATGAACTTCAATGTCATATGTCTAAGTTTTATAGAATAGAATTTAAACACTTTTATAAAAGAAAATGTTTCTAAGTTTTTCGAAAACGTGTCAAAATGGCAAGCAAGGTTTAAAATGGTTTATATGCCCTTAAAAGCACATCTATCCATTGAAATGGATTTGAATTGAAATTGAAATAGCAATGTTAAAACCAATATTGGTTAAATTGAGTTTAGAAGAAAATTGTTAAGTTAAAGCAAGTTGTCAAAAGATTTTAGCGAGAATATGGCTTACATTGTTTGGAATGGTCTACTAATTGTATGAAGTGGTTATAAAATATTTTATCGATGATAAACAAAACCGATGAAGCAAAATAACTTTTCGATGGAAGATTAAAAGTAAGGGATAGGTAGATTAGTGTAGATGATCGTACCTAAATACTAAGGCAAGTATAAGGCGAGTACTGATGTCTTTTTCTTCAAGATAAAGGACAAGAAAAAAATTATTTATGAAAATTGTTTGAAAAACGTTTTACGGTGTCAATGAAGTTTATGACCTTTTATAGAGGTCAAAGGGACATCCTATGTTAAGTTTTAAGCTCAAGGTGGAAACAACCTAGAGCTAAGTCGTAACGTAGTAATAAGGTCTCACGTGTGGGTTAAAACTCCTTACGCGATGCTCCAATTTTCATCCGTGTCGGTATCGGAACGCTTTCCTAGTTGTAACTCTAGTACGAAGACGATGAAGAGGTATTGAGGAATAATTGGAATAGGTTTCGACTTAAGATTATTACTAGTGTCTATCTAGCTACTAACCTTACATCTAAAGTCAATAGCTAACGAGGAATACTCATTCTCAGTACTAAGTAGATTGCTCCTAAAGTGGCCAGTGATATAACCTAAATGGTTAACCTAGCACTTGATAATGGATAAGAATATTTCTAAATATGACATTGTGGTAAAAGTGCACTTAGTTTCTAAGTGTACCTAGATGAATGCCTATAATATGCAATGCCCATACGCACACCGTAAAATTTTGTTTTTCAAAAGTTTTAAGTTAAAAATCGTTTTGAACATAGTTCTACTATAACCGTTTCCAGCTTCGCATTAATTTTACTTAATTAAGCATAGTTGGCCAGGCTATACTTAATTAAAGTCCAATAATGCGTACTCGAATTATACCATCAGTAGGTTCAGTATTTTAAAAGCGTTTTGAAATTTTTTGGCTATAGTTGTGGTTCTCCAAAGGAAAACCTGTATTCTCTATAACCTTCGACTCTGATACCATTTATGTCACACCCCGCTAAAGCGGAAACACGGGGAGTGGCAGTACAAAGGGTCTCATAGCAAAAGTTTAAAGACAACACCAACCATAGTATTAAAAATCATTACAAATTTACAATGAGTTTGAACAAGTTTTTAAAAGAAATTACAATGTATTTAAAAGTCAACACATGCAAATGCTCCTACAAGTGTTGTGTCTCTACGTGCCTCTTACTAGATGATTCCTGAAAAAGCATGTAAACGAGCGTCAACTATAAAAATAGTTGGTGAGTACTCACAAATTAAAAATAATAATGGTTTCAAGAATCGAAATAAAAGTTTTGATAGAAGTTTCCATAAATAAAAGTATATTGCTAAAATGAGTTTTCAAGAATCGAAATAATATTCATTGTTACAAGGAGCAAACAATTTCATTGTTAAAACAAGTATATAAGTTTTCAATAATAAAAGTTCGTTGCTATAATGAGAAACAAAGTTCGTTGCTATAATAAGCATAAAAGTTCCGTTGCTAAAATAAGTATACAAGTTTCATTGCTAAAATAAGTATACAAGTGTCGTTGCTAACATGAGAATACAAGTTTCACGTGTACATAAAGATTTGTATGTGCATCAAGTTTCCATTCATGAGTTCACAACCCAAGCCTAATGACCGAATCGTGCCCTATTGACTACTATGTGTATCGCAAACATAGTGTATAAAATGGTAAAATGCACTCAAGCGAATCGTGCGAGTGAGGAGTTGTCTACCTCCTGATAGCGCTATCCATAATAACCATAGGCTCAAAAGAGTTAATGAGTTGTGTCTAAAGATTCCAGGGACTTAACCGCGATACAGTCCTCATGAATTAAAGTAACATACACATACATACGAAATATAGCAACGGAGTTTCATACGAGTCAAAATAAATACAATGAACATAAAAAAGTTTAGGACATGCTTTTTCACCCCAAAACATTTAAAAACTGAAAATAGGGGAGTGGTGAATACTCACAATGCATTGAGATGATGCAAATGGTGTCTTGACTACGCTCCACTCGTACCACTATCGATTCCTACAATAATGGTATTCGCTAGTGAGTCTCTAATCGAAATCTAACACTAGTATACTTACTACTACTATAGAATTATGCCAATATTATGTCAAAATTTAATATTGATAAGTTACAAACATTTTTATGAAATGGTGAAATTTTATAACTCATGTGATTAAGATAATTTTGGATATTATTTTCCATAATTTTGTAATATTAATTGAGGGTATTTCAATACATTTAAAGGTGTTTTAAACTCCTAAAAATCCAAAAATATTATCAAACAGTTTCCAAAATTCATCAAAATTTACATTTTTGTTCCAAATATAGTAGATGTCTTCTAGAAATTTTCTCTTGAATTTTTGATGTGATTAACTATTTTTCCAAATTTTTGTGCCTTCATTACAATATAAATTCGTGAAAAATAGAATCCAGATGATAAAAATTCCCAAACTTTGCATTTCAGTTTTAATTGAAGTCAAAGACCTCAAGATAATTTTTCTTGAAGTTTTGATTTGTCTAACTATTTTTCACCATTTTAGTTTCTTGAATAACCATAAAATCATGAAAATACTAAACAGTTAATAAAAATTACCAAACTTCAGATTTTGGTTCTAACTACATTAAAAGACTTCCAGATAAATTTTCATGGTTTATAGATATGTATAACCATTTTTCTTATATTTAATTCTCTAAATAGATAAAATTTCATGAAAAATAGCAATCAGTTAAGAAAATTCCCCAAACTTTTTATATTACTACCATTACACATACTTAAGCTGGGAAAAATAAAAAATGGATTTGTAAACTGTTTAACCCAATTTTATGATTTTTGTGCATTTATTCTAATAAAAATGGAGATAAATAGAAAACTGTTTCCAAAATTACCCAAACTTTTTGTATTACTGTTATTAAACATTCTTAAGTTGGGAAAAATATAAAAATGTATTTATAAACTGTTTAACCTAATTTTATGATTTTTGTGCATTTATTCTAATAAAAAATAGATTTAAGTGTATTTAATCTTGGGAAAATAGAAGAAAAATAGCATACAGAATAGAAAAATCATCAAAACTTTTATGTAGCATCCTAATATATTATAAGGTGTTCTGGTAAATTTTCATGAATTTTGGATGAGTACAAATATTTTTCCCATTATTAGTCCATTATAAATACAAAAATGGGGGAAAAATAGGAATGCATTATGAAAAATTCTGAACATATTTTTCTAAGTCTTACACATAGGGTATGAGCTGCGAAAATTGTTAGATAGCCTTTTCAAATTGTCTAAAGTGGTTTTATGATTTATTGGGGCTAAACAAAAAGAAAATTCAAAACCACGCTAAACAGTAACACAAATTAATGAAACTTAATGAGAAGTCATTATTTAGCATATGGGTCATCCAAGAATTTACCTAGGATTTATAGACCTCATAAAGTATTTTATATGATTTATTGCCCTATATTATTGCAATAATTGTACTAATTCGAGAAAAATGAATTATTTTCTGAAAATTTGTAGAACATCTCATTTTGTTGGTGGGAATCTGGGAAAAATCGGATTTGGTCAGAAAAGGAGTTTTAGATATTTATTTGGAAATAAATCCTTCATGAACATATTTGAAAGCTTTTAACAACATACTTTGATGATCTAGCTTCTAAGCTTGAAGATAATCACATGCATGTTTGTTTGAAGACCATTCATGAGTTTGAAATGTTCAAAAATCGTTTTTGATAGAAAACTTTGGATGCATTTGGTGTTTTTCCACCAAAACATGTAGAAAAGTGCATTTCCTTGATTTTGACTTAGGTTTAGGTCATGGGACTTCACCATCTACAACATGCATGTTGTTTTTGGATGAAATCCTACCACCATCATCATCAAAACCGTGAGTAGGTGCAAGTGTTCATGATTTTACAATAGAATGGAGTAGAAGATTGAGAAAATCCATGAAAAACAAGTAAAACTTGAAGGAATGGTGAAGTAGAAATCGATTTTACCTTCAAGAGCACCACATGATGATGAAGATTTTGAGTTTAAGGTGTGTTCTTGGACTTATTTTCTGGAATAAAATTCGTGAGTTTGAGAGAGAGGAAGAATAGAGAGAAGATGAAGTGAAGGAGTGTGAGAGAGAAAGTGAAGTATGGAGAAATAGAGAGGAATTGATTGAGTGTGTTGGGAAGAGGAGAGAGAGGAGAGAGAGAGAGAGAGAGAGAGAGGAATCCGACATTTCAATGGAGAGAGGGTCTCCCTCATTTAAATTTTAAAAAATATAACTTTATTTTATAAAAATATCAAGTTTTTTATAAAATATGCACCTTATCCTAATTTTCATTCACAAAACCTTGATTTTTGGCTTAGAAAATAAAGTTAAATACTAATGACTTAAATTTTATTTCTCCTTGGTTATATTTTACTAATCTGAGTTATTTTAAATTGATATTATAAAGTCCATACCAAATTTTATGGATTTTTAGGTGTTAGAGTTTATAAATTTGAGTTTTTGGGATTTTTAGGGTCTTGAGATTTAATAAATATTTGGATATCAAAATGAATTGAATTATTTGAGATTTCAATTTATGTTAGAATTTAATAACTCTTTTCTAGTTAAAAATAATGTTTGTAATTTATTTTTATCGATTTATTGGCATTCTATGTAGTGGTTTCGAGATTCAAGCGAAATTGAGGAATCGAGTATACTAGTCCTAGTCTTCAACTTTGACTTAAGTTTCTATAAGACTTTGACCTAATTTCTACTTTTAACTCAAGTGCATGATGTGTGTATATGATTCATGAAAATATGTTCGAGTCAAAGAGTGACCCGAATATGGATAGTCTCTACAGTTAATTAGTTGTAGAATTCACATATGAATGTGAACTCTAAGTACACTATCCTTCGATTCTACTTGTTTCCAAGTTTCTAGTAGGTTATAACTTAGCTTCTAGTTACTAAGTCTAGTATGTGTTGTGCCTATATGTGAAACTAAGTTTAGTCAAATCTTCGAACCGACTTGAATTTTGACGGTTGTCACAAATTGTGAGACAATCCCACACTCCTTAAGATAGTCGAGGAACTCAGTACTAAGATACTCACCACCTCGATCGGATCGAAGCATCTTAATGTTCCTGCCCAATTGATTTTCTACTTCCTGTTTAAATTCTTTAAACCTTTCAAAAGTTTCTGACTTATGTTTGATTAAGTAGACATAACCATATCTACTAAAATCATCAATAAAAGTCACATAATAGCGATTAGCATCCCTTGTGGCGGTTTTGAATGGTCCACATACATCAGTATGTATAAGGTCCAACAAACCCTCACCCCTTGTACAAGTGCCAGTGAAGGGTGATTTTGTCATTTTTCCAAGTAGACAAGATTCACAACTGTCATCCGACTTAAGGTCGAATGACTCCAATACTCCATCCTTTTGGAGCTGGCCTATGCGTTTCTTGCTTACATGTCCAAGACGACAATGCCACAAAGATGCTTTATCCAAGCTAGTAGAAGAATCAATACACAATACATTATTTCCTAAATTATCTACGACTGATACAGCTTCATAAACACCATCACAAGGTAATGCTTTAAAATAAAGAACATTATTAAAGAAAGCATTAATACTACCAACTTCATTATCAAAAGAAAAGGTAAAACCTTGTTTGTACAAAGCATGAAAAGAAATAATATTCCTCGCCATTTCTGACGAGTACACACATTTATTCAAATCTAACTTTAACCCACTATCTAGCAACAAAGTATAAACTCCAATCTTAGTAACAGGCGAAATCTTCCTATTCCCCATGATTAAGTTTATCTTCTCGTGCTCCACATCCTCACTTCTTCTTAGGCCCTGCAAATCATAACATATGTGAATACCACATCCTGTATCAAGCACCCAATAGTTAGAATATGGTGAGTTATTAGACAATATAGTGTAAATACCTGCATGGGTTGGTTTCACTTTCCCATCCTTGACATCCTGCAAGTACTTTGGGCAGTTTTGCTTCCAGTGCCCCTTATTCTGACTGTAGAAGCATTCAGCATCCTTAGGGATGGCAGAAGGAGTGATAGAACCACCTTTGGTTCCGGATGAGGAGCCTTCAAGAGATTTTCCCTTGGTACCCTTCGAAGGGTGCTTCCTCTTCTTCCCTTTGCCTTGCCCGATAGCCAATACAGGGGTAGTAGTAGGAGTAGGAGTAGCAACCGACTTACTTTTAAGACCACTTTCGGCAGTCTTCAGAAGTCCTTGAAGCTTACTGAGTGTGACTTCCTCCTTGTTCATGTGGTATGTGATTCGAAATTGATCGTAACATGAGGGCAAGGAGTGCAAAATGATATCAATTGCCAACTCCTCAAGGAATGTTTCTAGTCCATTTCCAGCAGCAAAACTCGAAAATCTGCATTCTGAGGCTCCTACTCGTCGAGTGCACGAACCTACTCGACGAGTAGGATGAACTTACTCATGGACTCGGCGAGTCCCCCCATGGACTCGGCGAGTTCATGCTGCAGAATGCAGAAAACTTGAGTTTTTCAACAAGTTTGCATCAAGTATCAAGACAACAAGCCTAGGCTCTGATACCACTATTGGGTTTTGAGCAAACTAACACTCCTAAGGTGTTCATGCAACCCTAGAAACCTTGGATCTATGTTTGTCTAAAACACATGCAAAATAATTTTCCAAGGTTCATAACCTATCTAGCATGCATGGGGTACTTTTAAACATAAAAGATACTAGAAGAATTACATACCTTTGTTAGTGAGTTGATTCCTTGGGAGTTTGAGAGCCAAGCACCAATAATGTGAATGCCTCAAATGGAAATCACAAATCACCACAAACTTGGAAAACTTATGAGAGAGTATTCAATCACTCTAGAAATCGGCCACTCTTATGCACACACATAGTGTCTTTTCAAGCACCAAAAGCCTCTTTATATAGTGTAGATGATTAGGGTTAAGAACCATGCAAACCCTAATAACCCATGTCTTTTCCTATTCCAAGGATCCATGGGTTAAAAGCTCCATGGACTCCCATTTAAGCTTAGCCCATTTCCTAATGAGTGTTAGCCCACACCATATAAATATAATAACCCATTATTTAATTAGTCACCTTTTGATCACTAAATTAATTCATAATTAATTTAAGATCAATACTAATTAAATAATACAATTTCATATTAATATATTATAACTTATAATATATTAATAGGCCGCAAATATACTCTTCTCATAATATTATCCATATAAATAGTTCGGGTGAAGTGCAACCCAAATGGACCATGCCGGGTCGGGTCAAGTATATACCAAATAAGTTATGGACTTAGACACCTTATCCAACAATATCGACCCTAGGAGGCCAGAACTATGGTTTGGAAGCCTTGAACCCGACTAGAAACGCTGGATAGATTTGGACTTTGGGGGACTCGACGACTCGGTCATACGACTCGGCGAGTTGGGCCATAGTCCCCCAACCTTTTCTGTTACTGAGCAAACTCGTTGAGTCTAGAAGATGACGCGGCGAGTTAGGCGTGTTTATGGACTTGAAGATCAAAGAACTCGACGAGCCCAAGGATGAACTCGGCGAGTTGAGAGCAAAATGTCCCGACTGATATGAAGAGGAACTCGACGAGTTCAAGGATGAACTCGGCAAGTTGAGAGAAAAATGTCCCAACTTATATGAAGAGGAACTCGACGAGTTCAAGGATGAACTCGACGAGTTGTGAGTGAAATGCCACAACTTGTATGAAGGGGAACTCGACGAGTTCATGGAAGAACTTGACGAGTAGCATCGAGACCCCAGAGTTTTATGGACCCAGGAACTCGAAGAGTTGATGGACCAACTCGGCGAGTTAAGTCAACCAGAAGGTTCACTTGGACCAGAAGGTTGACTTTGACCAGAGAGTTGACCTTTGACCTTGACCATTTACCAGAGTTGACCCTTAAAGGGGTTATGAGTATGAAAGAGTAATTAAAAGATATGTTATGTGTAGGACTTTGAGGAGAGTTGATTCTAGAGCCGAAGACAGTTCAGCTACCACACGACATTGAGGTGAGTTACCTTCCAGTAGAAGTGGGTAGAAGGCACCAATGCCGACCCACTAGTAAGAGTTATAGTAGAGATGATTGTCTTTGTGATAATTATCTGGTATGTCACTATCTGTTATGCTTTTTGTGCTAGTATGCTATGATGTTATGTGATAGTGGTAGGAGGGGTATGATAGACCCCCAGTACCAGGTATGCCAACACCCGAATAAGCAAGGTGTTACACCCCCAAACCGAAACGGCGGAAACGTTCGGGAGTGGAGGACGTCATTTGTAGTATCACAACAATTGAATAATAGTAATCGAAGCAAACACAACCATTGTATTTATAGTATAAGGTTTACATTACATTTGAATCATACACGATTGATTCCAAAAGTAAATAACAAGTAAAGACTCGAAACTACTATGCTCCATCTTCATGAACCCGGTGCGTGTACCTGTCTACTAATGCCCTGAGAATACAAGTAGGTTTTGAAAGAGTATCAGCATAAAGCTGGTGAGTTCATAAGCGTTATGTTTTAGAAAACTATCCTTTATTCTTTCGAAAAGTACGTTATGTTTCTCCTGAAAACCTTATATTTGCTGATGAAATGAATGTTAAGTAAAAAAAAACGATTCTTTGATGTCTGTTGAAAGTGTCCCTCAAGAAAATCCCATATTTTCTTATGTAAAGTAAGATTAACCCATTCCTTCTATGACTTCTTAGTTCATACTAGTTACGCATAAACCAATATCGGGTAGACAATTAATTGTGTGAATCTGCCCTAAACCCACAACCAAACAAGGAACAGGGAATGAGGCGGAAAAACACACATTCCACAGTCTATCAGATATTCTTCATACGTAACCTGGATGCATAAACTAAGCAGTCATGGAATTACTAATGAATGTTCGTTAGTTAAATAATGAACCAATTATTTGTAAAATACCGATGATTACTCCGGAAAATCGTATATTTTCCTTAAGTGTACGTTATTTGAATTATCCGATCCGAATCGTGGTGTACCAGTATCTACCATACTTATGTTGTTTAAGCATTGTTCTGTTTGAAAACCTTTGTGTGAAAACCATTGTGTAGTAGTCTTATTACATAAATAAAACTAGAAGATAATGTGTTGATATGTATCCTGAAAGTGTTGTTAATACCCTCCTGTCATCACTTAGCACATACGAGTTATAGAAATCTAGATCGAACAAACAGTCGATTGAGTGATTCTGCCCTAAGCCCACAACCAAACAAGGAACAGGAAATGAGGCGGAAATCACACATCCCACTGTAAGTCGGATGTTAATTTCATATTACCCTAATGTACATACTAAGTAATCACATAGTTACTAACCATGTTGACTGTTTGTTAGGTATATTATTACGTGAACGAGTCGTTGTTTCACCTGTGGATTCTTATAACCATACTATGGACGTTCAACGTTAAGACATACTCGGATGTCGTGAAAAATGACGTTTGTCACCCTAGGTTGACTGTAGCTAATAGTCAGGGTGCGGGATTGTCACTCCCGTATAGATCTATACACAAACTCACGCTCTCCCTCCAGGAGACTCTGGTTACAAGGCGTCTCACACTGTAGTTCCCTCAACGAATTCACTAATAATACTATGAAAATCCCTTTTGTTATTGTTATGAAATCTTATAAAATAATATCCTTTACTTTATAATTCATAAGTTTGTTTCCTTTGATCTGAAGACTGAATTTGCAATGTTTGTATCTTAGTATGCTTCGTAAAAACTGATTTTAAGTCTAGTAGTAACTATGTTCATCCTGTTTAGTAAATTCTATGTTCAATGTATACTATCGATAGAAAATTATAATAAACCAAATTATATCTTTAACACAAGATTACTTGTGCTTTTACTTGTATTCCCCCCTCAAAACATTTCAAAAACTATAAAAGCGTAGGGGTATGAATTCACCTGCAGTGAGTGGTACGAATGAAAGTTCGGTTTATAGGATGCTGAGTACCAAGTGAAGACTCAAGCACAACGGATCCTAATAAGCATATATTGGCACATATATGTATATAATTAGTCTTTATACAACTGATGATGAAAGGAAAAACACCCTAGGACTTAGAAAACACTTAGATTGAAGTGTTAGAAGCATCAAAAGTCTTCTGAAGTGGGTGTACGGTCGTACAGGGTCGTGTGCGGCCACCTGGTGTGCTGCCCATTGGGTGTGCGCACACTCCTAGGGAAAATGGTCAAAAACATGTTTTTAAGGTTATATCTAATATCCCTTAAGTGTGTTTGATCGTTTGCTAGCATACTAGTTGAGTTTGAGGCCTTAAAGCACTAAAATAAGGGGTGTACGGCCACATGAATGTGTGCGGCCGCACACTCCTTGAAGATCGAGTTCTGAACTTTTAACAAGGCTCAAATATAGCTAAACACATGCAGGAGTAGAGTACTTACATTGTGTAAGTGTATGGGGGTGTTTGGAGCTCAAGAACTTAGTAGGTGTTCTTGGTGTTCTTGGTGTTTTTGAAGAACACTTGAAGATCTAAACAAAAGGAGTAATTTCATGGATGATATCATGTATTGTTACTTAGGAAGTGTATTGCATCAACTTAACATAAGGAGAAACACTTACCACTTGAAGATCTATAAGAAAAATCGGGAGCTACTTGAGAGGAAAACGAGTTCTGGTCTAGGAGGGTGAAAAGGGTTGAATGAAGGCCAACTCTTAACTTTATAGTTGTGAGTATTCTGCCAGAGGAGGGGTGTGCGGCCGCACACCCAAGTGTACGGCTGTACACTCCTTAAGTTGGAGTGTTTGGCCAATTTTTGGGTCGGGTGAACTTGCGGAACTCAAATCTAAGATCTAACTCGAAGATACTAGGTTTAGAACACTCAAATCGACTCAAGACAACGCTTGGAGGTAGCAGAAACGAATCTGAATTTGATTGGTTTGAATAACTGTACAAGGTAGAAATTTCGGGTTGTCACACAAGGCAGTATATGATTTATATGTTTATGCACTAGGATGCTATGTGGTAGAGTAGGGGTGAAATAGTCCCCGGTACCGGTCGATAGGACCGAAGGGGTAGGCCGGCACCCAGATATGCTAGGCGAGGTACCGGTCGAAAGGATCGAAGGGGTAGGCCAGCACCCTGATACGCTAGGCTAGGTACCGGTCAACAGGACCGAAGGGGTAGGCTAGCACCCTGATATGCTAGGCAGTTACTGGTTGAAAGAGACCGAAAGTGTAGTCCAGTACCCGGATATGTTAGACAATATGTATGTTGTATGGTATGTGGTATGATGGGGGAACTCACGAAGCTTTGTGCTTACAATTTTCAGTTTTGTTTTAGGTCCTTCTTCTTCGAAGGGAAAGGAGCTGGCACAGTAGCAGCCAAAAATGTAAATTTTCGATAAAAAGGGGCTGAAATGTCAATTTAATTAAATTGGGCTGAAAAGCTAAATTTCTATACATTTGGGCCGCAAATGTAAATTTTCATCACACACATGTTTTGCGCATAGGAGATTCTTGGGATTTGTACTATGACATTATTACTATTTTATGATATTATTTTGAGACATATGATCTATGGTTTTTATGAAATGAAGTAACTTGATGATGTTTTCTATAAATTGTTTTATTATTCTTATATCAAAAATGAAAATTTTAGTCTAAATTTTGGGATGTTACAAGTTGGTATCAGAGCCTTGGTTTGAGGGATTCGGGCACACTCTCGGGTGTGTCTGGACTCAAACTGAGGAATTGGTATGGAAATTTTCAAAAGAAAAATCATTTTATAAAAAGACTTTTGAAAAGAATTTGAAAAGAGAAAAAGGATTTTTAAAAGAACAAGGTGTGTGATGCGTGCAATCGACCGAGCTCAAGTAAGTTTTTCCCCAAGATGCCCATACATGTTTGTTATGATATATGATATGATTATGAGAATTTCATGCTAGATTAGGGCTGAGGAACTAGGAAGGATGTCTTACATGCCTGTTATATGTATGAGAACTGCATGCTAGATTAGGGCTAAGGATCTAGGAAGATGCCTTATGTGCCTGCTATATGTGCTTATTGAATTTCATGCTAGAACTGATCAGTCAGTGATATGATGGCCTGAATAGGATATGCTCGGTTTTGTTACTCAATGCTCGAAAGCTGCTTACTTTGTACTTTTAGGAGTTCTAGTTATCTTTAACTAACTAGTAAACGAATACATTAAGTTACATATTGCAAGGACTAAATAATTTTAGAAGGTTAGGTCTAGCCCTATTTCGCAGCTCTTGTTTGAGTCCAACCGTTGTAGGGTAGGAACTCTCATTCGAAGAATTATCTGGTTTTAGTGATATGCAATGGTATTCGCGAGCTAGTTAGGTAAAGGTAGCAGGGATTTCTTATGCAGCTAATGGCGGAGAGTAGGTCGGAGAGATACCATAGGGTAAGCCTAGGATGAGATTAGTTCAGCAAGAAGTAGTAGTATAAGGGACTTGGTGAAGTCAAGGAAATCCTTGAGGAAAGTACGGATAGATGTGGAAGGTAGTTTGGGCTCGTACTGCTAAAAGCAGAGGATCCGTACTCGAGTCAAGGAGGGCTGAGATAGAACCAGGGAACTTGTAGAGTGTGTGAGACCTCTCGAGGTTATGTATGATCCTAGTTTCCACATTAGATCATACCCAAAAATTCATTACATGGACTCTTTCATCTATGTCAAGCTCATTCACCATATGCTCAGAAGTTGCATTTATATAGCAGTGAGCAGAACTCAAAATCCCAATTCAGTAAAAAAACTACAACATCTTGACCATTCATGGAACATCCATATATAAAAATTAGGTATGAATGCATGATCAAACATAATGGGGGAGATGGGCATAAAGATAATGGTAAGAATGCACCCACCTGGGAGGATGTAAAAAGTATGAAGTAAGTAGCTTACCCATTAATTAATAAGCAACTTCTTGAGTTCCTACAAAAACAATTACCAATCATAATTGAAATGAACTTTTTGAAAAAAGTTGTTGATAGCTAAAAGAATATTTTGTGAGCATTTTACGAACCGGCTGATCTGGAAGCTATCCCAATTTCATAGATTTTTTTATTCTAACATCCTACTTTCATATGCTACTATTGCAACATTGTAATTTGAGAATTCTACCAAAATCAACCTTAAAAAGTCTACCTTATTACATTGAAAAGTAAGTTTGCAATCTCAAACTATTATCATTTATTTTATTTCTTTAAATTCGTGAAACATAATAATTTGTTATAACATAACACCGACCATTGAAAAAAAACCGTACACCACCTGTGAGTGTAAGTGTAACTGTTGAAGTTATTATCTCAAAGCAAGAATAAAAAAATAAATTCATAAACAAAAGCACATGTCAACACGTTTTGCATTCTCAACACATCCAAATTAAAAAGGAAGAATGAAATTATCATGTATGGCTTTGAAAAGTCGAAAAGGAAAGCATCTCAAAACTCACCATGTTTTCTAGCCACCAAACACCTTCGAAGATATATGACATGCCTTTAGTAGAAACAGTACCTCTTATAGTTACATATTAGTAACTCACTAAAATCACAATATTGAACAAATTATATATTAAAAAAACCAATGTAACAACCTGTTATTTTCAAGTCAATAAAAGTCAAACCCTCTAAATAAAATTTGAGTTTTATTTATTTTGTTAAGATCATAAGGGTTAAATATGATTTAAATTATATAAATGATGTTTTTATATAAGTGTTTTAAGGGTTGGAATAAAATACACTTAAAAATCTTAACATTTTTCCTTGGAACCAAGAACCTTCGCACCGAAAACCCTTCTCGGCCGAAAACCTTCGGACCGCAAACCCCCATAGAGAACTCCCCTGGACCGAAAACTCCATTCCGACCGAGAACCCTCTCGATATATATAACTTCACTCGAAAACATGAGTCATTTCTCACTTTTCCAACCAAAAACACACTCATTTTTCTCTCAAGTATCATCTAAGAACCTTCATATCTTCAAGCAAAATCCTTCAAATCTTCATAATTTTCACCAAGAACACCAAGAACAATCTTCAAATCTTCAGGCTGACCGAAAACCATCAGGATCGAGAACCACTAGACCGAAATTCTTCCTGACCGAGAACACCTTAAGACTGCGAACTTTGTTCTCGGTTGAGGTTTTAAGACCGAAATCAAGGGATTTCGGTGAAGGCTAGACCGAAAACACCTAACAACACTCCAAAATAATTCTTGGTAATTTTTGTATGTAATCCTTACATAAACTAAGTGTTGTTTAACACTTTAGTTAATTATTTCGCTAATTTAAATACGATTACGTGTTTAAATAATATTATGATACCGTCATTTCCATGTACGCTAGCCCGAGGATCATCTCTACAGTTTCGCTACCTGATCACGAAAACGCACTAGAGGTGAGTTCATACCCCTACGTTTTCACTATTTCTCAATGTTTTTAGGGGGAGGGGGAATACAAGTTAAACAAAAGGACTCTTGTGTTAATAATCAAATGATTTCAAACCGTTTCAAACCATTTGAAATTGTTTCACACTAATTCATTGCCATTTTTAACAAAATTATATTTACATAAATTCATATATATAAAGAAGGTTCAACATACTTAGAATTGCCAATTCCGCCCTAAATCATGTTCCTTGTTTGGTTGTGGGTTTAGGATAGAACTAGTCATTCGACTGTCTTCTCACTCTTGATTATATGTTAGGAATATATGTGAGTGTAAAACATATTGTTTACCCTTTTGTAACATACCGAACAAAAGGGAACTCTATACAAATCTTTTATTACTGCTTTATATACACTGATAAATTGCAAAGGTTTTCAGTTCATTACAAAGTATACATTTAAACTATAATAGGTATAGTTTTTGAATCGCTACACTATCTTGCTAAGTTCAATAAACGATACAAGAACATACAATTAAACTATAATTAGTATAGTTTGGGAACCGCTACACTATTTTACAAGCTCAAGAACACTATACAGAAACAAGTAAATAAACTATAATAGGTATAGTTTATGGAACACTACTCTATTTCACTAATTCAAGGATACACTAATAAAATAATTATTTAAGTATAATTATTTTACATTACAAAGTACACTACTACAAAGTAATACATACAGTTTCAAGTACAAGAGAACACTACTACACTACATGTAAACTAGTTAATACAGGATTGTGAGGCACTACTTCATTGTATCCATCATGGTACAGGTTCAAGTCCTATAAATTATAACCAGAGTCTCCTGGAGGGAGAGTGTGAATTTGTGTATAGATCTATACAGGACTGAAAATCCCGCACCTAAACTGCTATCTACAGTTAGGCCGGCAGGCTTGGGGTGACAAATGTCATAACATTCTGACGCCTGAAAAACGTCGTAGAGGCCACTAGTCATTTTAGCATGGTTATATGAAACTCACAATAGTAACAACTAAAACCTTGTTTACAGGATTAACACTACTTCATAGGTTTTATTTTAATTAGTAAAACTACAGTACACTATTTTACACTACAGCTGGTGGATTCCAGGCATTCATACAAACACTAATACGACACACTGCTTTTCTAGTATAGAGTACACTAGTACAACATACAATTTCAAGAAACATTCATGATATAGTTTTATTTATTAATAAGACTACATTTCATTCACTAATACGACTAATACGACTCACTTTCTTCAAACTACCAGGTGAGTTCATACCCCCATTTCTACGCTTTTAACTGATTTTAAATGCTTTTGAACACTTTACGGGGGAGAATACAAGTAAACACACGGTTAATCCTGTGTGAAAACATCTATCTTTCGTTATACATTTCAGATTGTTTTTAATAACTATCATATGGATCATGTCTAACATACAAAACATCTTACTTTACTTTACCCTCACGGAATGAAACATGAGTATAAATATCATAAGCTCTATTGATACGTTTACATCATATTTAGGGTAACCACTTTCGTTATGACATCTTTATACATACAAGAACATACAAATCATTTTATGCCTTTATTATCATTATGAAAAAGGATAATCGCTACAGAAACAAACATATACATTTTGATACGGGACTTAATTGAGAATTTGTGAGGCGTTCATCTTCAATATACCTTTTAAGGTACCACTAGAAGTCCTGTTTATAACCAGAATCTCCCGTCCGGAGAACGTGACAAGTGTGTATAGATCTATACGGGACTAATGATCTCGCGCCCTGACTGCTAGCTATAGTCCCCAGGGTGACAAGTGTCATCTCATTTCGACGCCTGAAGAACGTCACTACAGGCAAATTATGATAGTACGGTTATGAAAAACTCATTGGATAGACAATTATTATGGTATTACGTTTTAATGGGAAAAGTAACAGATACAATTCTTTTCACATTCAAATACAAATCTTCTTATAGTTTTGTTTTATAATAAGACTATACATCATCTTTTGAGCATGTCATATTTGCTTACAGGTTACGGTCTTGGACATTTAAGACTGCATCTCATTTAGGAAAATATAGGATTTTCCTGGTTCAAATACATACAGTTTATACAACGATCTTTCATACTCATTTCATACATTTGTTAGAAAATATCGGATTTTCTGGAAAACATACGCGAACTTTCGAATGACATACATTTTATCAAAACACTACTTA
Organism: Lactuca virosa; assembly: GCF_052849685.1. Classification (NCBI taxonomy): domain Eukaryota; kingdom Viridiplantae; phylum Streptophyta; class Magnoliopsida; order Asterales; family Asteraceae; genus Lactuca; species Lactuca virosa. Next base: position 113,336,787 of record NC_136427.1, on the reverse strand, counting down.
TGAACTCACCAACTTTATTGTTGACACTTTTTCTTTGAAATAACTTGTATTCTCACGAAAATGCTAAATCAGGTAGCAACTACTTTTGAAGACTAACGCGCTGGCGTTAGTAACATATTTTGGATCACCATATTGTATTTGATATTTAAACATGTAACACATACAATCATGTAAACTTTTCAAATATATTTATATTATGGTGGTGTGTACTTTCTTTACTATTCAATTGTTATTATACTGTACATGACGTCCTCCGCCCCCGAACGTTTCCGCCGTTCTGGTTTGGGGGTGTGACAGATTGGTATCAGAGCGTTGTTTATAGTGAACTAAGTATATCAAAACCATTTATTTTTGATATACAACTATAAACACAACTGGGCAAAAACACTCTGACTGAGAGTTATACTTTTAAAATGAAATTTTTATAAAGTATACATGCATACATTGCATAATAGGTACAGTATCATATTGAAAACAATACAGAAGTATTACAGATGAGTTGTGCAGTGCAGGTATGCCTTGGAACATGTAATCGGAACTGGGATGAATATAGTCTGATCAACTATATTTGTCCGAGAGCCGACTAACGTATGCTAGGGAGTAGCTGCAGTGGACAACAAGTCTAAAAAAAAACTTACCAAAAACATAACCTTTTTGAATCAAACATAACATTTAGAATACTATAGGAGTATTTGGTAAATGCAATAAGTTTAAACTTTGATACTTCAGTATGTGCTTTAGTTTATAGTAAATTCTTAACCCTATTCTCGTATAGACACTATGGCTGGATTCCACCTACCAGGAGACCCCTACTACCCCAATCAAGGCAACGGGGGATGGGAGGAAGACGACCCAGAAGAGGATGAGGACCCCATGGAGGAGGAGGAAGAGGAAGGCTCTGATGGGACAGACTCAGAACCAGAAATAATCAATCCACCAGCCGTCCAACCTCCTGCGGTTCGAAGAGGTTTTCAGGGACCAACTCCCGTCTGGGGAAGTCACATTCACCATTGGAGTCAACATCAAGGATTGCGCCCTCCCTACGGCATGTGTCGGGACTTCTACGACGTCAGTGGTGGAAGTTCAGCTGACCGGGCTCTCCCAGTCATGGTGGGAAAAATAGCCAACCAGTCCTACCAATCAGGAGTTCAAGCGAATCGGATTCGCGAAACCGACGTAGAGGTACAAGGTAACGCAGCCGATATCCGTCGCCTGGACAGGGTGCAGGAGGATGCCCAACTCCACACCGACACACTCCAAGACCAACTAAACACAGCCCTCTCTGAGATAAGAGAAATGAAGGAGCAGCAAGCCGCCTTTGACAGGCGTCTCATGCGGGCCAAGCAATCAGACACGGAGTCAAGCTCTAAGCGCAAACCACGTCGCAAGTAGTACTTGCCCGACTCCCAAAATTTTGTTATAGAATAGGATCTCGACTAAAAGTCTTACTTTTTTCTAACTTTTGCAATCGGAGACCTTTAGAAAGGTCGAAAATTTTCCTGACTCCAAAATGTAACCCAATATATGTTTAATATATAAGGAAGTACTCTTTTTGTGTGTTAATTCTTTGCCTACCACTCGAATTCATAAGTTTATCTATAAACTCTAATTATGAATCAAAATCGAGAACCTTGTTTATGTCGAACCCAATTCATGAAATGTTGAAAATGGCTAACTCATTAACACACGACTTTCAAACATGTGAGACTTATTGTCTTCCATTAATTTTGTTTCAGCACAATGCCTCCTCATAGGTCAGCACGCCGAAATACGACACCAACACCGCCACCACCACCTCCAACTTACGATCCCGCTATGGTACAGGCTGCCATCACCGCAGCAGTAGCAGCTGCGCTATCCCAAATAAACTCTAATGGAGCCGGAGGGAGCGGGAGTAGTACCAATCATCAGAACCATGGCACTGGTCATGGTCATGTTAGGGAATGCACCTACAAAGAATTCTCGAACGCCAAACCAAAAATGTTCCACGGCACTGGAGGAGTCATTGCACTTATGCAATGGTTTGAAAAGACCGAGACGGTCTTTGAAATCTGTTCATGCCAAGAAATAAGCTAGGTCAAGTTTGCTGCTTGTACCTTCACGGACCGAGCCCTCACATGGTGGAAGGGCCATGTGAAATCCGTATCTCTTCCAGTCGCCAACGCCACGAACTGGGAGGACTTGAAGGTCCTACTATTAGAAGAATACTGCCCAAGGGGCGAAATTCAAAAACTGGAACAGGAATTATGGAACTTAAAAATGGTTGGTTCTGACCTAGCCGCCTATACGGCCAGGTTCAGTGATTTGTCAGCCCTATGCCCGGGAATGGTCAACCCAGAGCCGAAGAAAGTGGAAAGATACATCTGGGGGTTGTCACCCCAGATTCAAGGGCGTGTTTTGGCTTCCAACGCAGTCACATTCAACAGCGCAAAGCGCCTGGCTCAACGACTAATCGATCACGGGGTTAAACAGGGTACTATCACAGTTACTGCTGACCCTCCAAAGGAGGTAGAGGACCGAAGGAAACCTTGGAACAAGAGAAAGGGGCAAGCCCCGCAAGAGAACCCCAAGAGGCAACAGTTAGTGACAGCTCACGCTGTTACTGTCCCTACCACCCCCGCACCAACAAAGTCGTACATCGGCAATCTGCCGAAGTGCAATAGGTGCAACTTTCATCACCACGGACCCTGCCGTGAGATGCATTGCACCAAGTGCAACCGGAAGGGACACACTGTCCGCTTCTGCAAGGAACCCACCGCTCCAACCGCAAATGTGGGAGTAGGTCGTACTTGTTACGAGTGTGGAGCAACGGGACACTTTCGAAGGGACTGCCCGAAAGCAAACAATGGGAATACTGGGGGAAGTGGTCGAGTATTCGCAATGGGCCAGGAGGAAGCCGTTGCAGACCCCACTATTGTTACGGGTACGTTTCTCCTCAATAACTCATATGCATATATGTTATTTGATAGTGGAGCGGAGAGGAGTTTTGTGAGTCATATTTTTAAAAACCTACTCAAACAAATCCCTCAATCATTAAGTGAAACTTTTATAGTAGAAATGGCTAACGGGAAAACAGAAAGCGCTAAGGAAATATACTTAAACTGTACCCTCTCATTAAACAATAATTCCTTTCCAATCAACCTCGTGCCAGTCTCAATAAAAAGTTTCGACGTCATCATAGGCATGCATTGGCTAAGTTCTCATCGTGCGGACATTTTATGTTACGATAAGGCCGTTCGCCTTAATCTGCCAAATGGCGAAGCCCTCATTATTTATGGAGACAAACCTAGCACCCCTCTTCGTATCATCTCTTGCATCAAGGCTCAAAAATATCTACGCAAGGAGTGCCACGCGTTCTTGGCACATGTTGTGGATGTGAATCGAGGAATAGAAGACTTCAAGGGCGTGCCTGACGTCTGTGACTTTCCTGATATCTTTCCTGAGGATCTTCCAGGAGTATCGCCTACGAGACAAGTCGAATTCAGAATCGACTTAATTCCTGGAGCCACCCCTGTGGCCAAAGCGCCGTATCGCTTAGCCCCAGCAGAGATGCAAGAACTATCCAGTCAACTGAATGAATTACTCAGCAAAGGATTCATCCGACCAAGCTTCTCACCTTGGGGAGCACCAGTTCTTTTCGTGAAAAAGAAAGATGGATCATTCAGAATGTGCATCGACTACCGAGAACTCAACAAACTTACCATTAAGAACCGGTACCCCCTACCACGAATAGACGATTTGTTTGATCAACTCCAAGGAGCAAACTACTTTTCCAAGATCGATCTGAGATCGGGATATCACCAGCTGAGAGTCCTAGAGAGCGATGTTCCTAAGACGGCCTTCCGAACCAGATACGGTCACTACAAATTCGTAGTGATGCCGTTCGGACTGACCAACGCACCCGCCGTGTTCATGGACTTAATGAATCGGGTATGTCGTTCGTTCCTGGACAAATTTGTGATAGTATTCATAGATGACATACTCATTTATTCAAAAAGTAAAGAGGAACATGGTCAGCACCTGAGACAAGTCTTAGAGACGCTGAGAACTAAGAAGCTTTACGCAAAATTCTCAAAATGCGAATTTCGGATTAGGAAGGTGGACTTCCTAGGTCACGTGGTCAGCGAAGAAGGAATCCACGTGGATCCTTCCAAGATCAAGGCTATCCAGAATTGGTCTGCGCCAACAACGCCAACCGAAATTCGCCAATTTCTAGGCCTTGCTGGCTATTATCGCAGGTTCATACAGAACTTCTCCAGCATTGCAAAACCTCTTACCTCCCTGACTCAGAAGGGTGTAACCTACAACTTGGGGGAAAAGCAAGATACTGCATTCCAAACCTTGAAGCAAGCCCTGTGTAGTGCACCCATCTTGTCCCTTCCATAGGGGACAGAAGACTTCGTAGTATATTGCGATGCTTCCAATCAAGGGTTGGGTTGTGTGCTAATGCAGCGAGGAAAGGTTATTGTGTATGCCTCCCGGCAACTGAAAACACATGAGGTTAACTACACCACTCACGACTTAGAACTTGGAGCAGTGGTGTTTGCTCTAAAGATTTGGAGGCACTACCTATACGGTACGAAGTGCACCATCTTCACAGACCACAAAAGCCTTCAACACATATTCGATCAGAAGGAACTTAACATGAGGCAAAGACGTTGGATTGAGCTACTTAACGACTACGAATGCGAAATTCGTTATCATCCGGGAAAAGCCAATGTGGTGGCAGATGCCCTTAGTCGTAAGGAGTACTCTGGTCGAAGAGTGAAGTCATTAACCATGACGATCCATTCACACCTGTCAACACAAATCAAGGAAGCTCAATTGGAAGCCTTGAAACCCGAAAACCTGACAGGTGAAGCACTTAGAGGGATGGACAAAAATTTTGAGATCAAGAGTGACGAAGTTCTTTACCTCATGAACCGAATCTGGACACCGAAGTTCGGTGGGTTCAGAGAAATGGTTATGGACGAAGCACACAAGACCCCATACTCCGTGCACCCAGGTTCAGATAAGATGTACCTGGATCTCAAGCAACTCTACTGGTGGCCAAACATGAAAGCAGAAATTGCTACCTATGTGGGCAAGTGCTTGACTTGCGCCAAGATCAAAGTAGAACATCAGAAGCCCTTAGGTCTACTCCATCAGCCCGATATACCTGAGTGGAAGTGGGAGCAGATTCCCATGGACTTCATAACCAAACTGCTCAAGACGCAGGGTGGTCACGATACCATTTGGGTGATCGTCGACAGGTTAACCAAATCTGCCCACTTCTTGCCTATCAAGGAGAGCGATAAGATGGAGAAACTAACAAGAACCTACGTCCGAGAGATCGTAAGACTTCATGGAGTACCAATATCTATCATCTCGGACCGAGACAGTAGATTCACTTCAAGGTTCTGGCAGACACTGCAAAAAGCTTTGGGAACTAGGCTCGACATGAGTACAGCCTATCACCCACAAACTGACGGGCAGAGTGAGAGAACGATCCAAACCCTAGAAGACATGTTGCGAGCATGTGTAATCGACTTCGGTAAAGCATGGGACGTCCACTTGCCATTGGTGGAGTTCTCTTATAACAACAGTTATCACACTAGCATCAAGACTGCTCCATTCGAAGCCCTTTACGGCCGCAAGTGCAGATCACCTCTGTGCTGGGCGGAGGTAGGCGACACGCAGTTGGCGAAAGGTCTAGTCCCTGATAGTACTCTCACTGGTCCGGAAATCATAAGGGAAACGACTGAAAAGATCGTTCAAATTCAAGAGCGACTGAAAGCCTCACGAGATAGACAAAAGAGCTATGCCGACAAAAGGCGAAAACCCTTGGAATTTCAGGTTGGTGACCGCGTTCTACTGAAGGTCTCACCCTGGAAGGGCATGATACGTTTCGGGAAACGTGGAAAGCTAAACCCAAGGTACATTGGACCCTTCGAAATTACTGCAAGGATTGGTCCAGTAGCTTATAGACTTCAACTTCCAATCGAACTTAACAAAGTACATCCTGTGTTTCACGTGTCTAACTTGAAGAGGTGTCTATCCGACGAAACTCTTGTAATTCCACTCGAGGAAATCGAGCTGAATGAAAATCTTAACTTTGTGGAAGAACCCGTCGAAATCATGAATAGGGAAATCAAACGAACTAAGCAGAGTCGCATACCAATAGTGAAGGTTCGCTGGAATGCTAAGCGGGGACCCAAATTCACTTGGGAGCGAGAAGATCAGATGCAACAAAAGTAACCGCATCTTTTCCCTAGTTCATAAACTTTTGCTTTGTAATCAATTTCGGGACGAAATTCCCTCTAACGGGGGGATGATGTAACAACCCGATATTTCAGGTCAATGTATTGACTAAAAGTCAAATGTGGTATCCCTTTTTGAATTAATTGAAATAACATCAAAAATGAAATGTTCGAAAGTCTCACTTTGAGTGTACTAAGTGGTAGATATCGTAGCAAGGTTTCCAAAAACATAAAGAACATTAAAATCCGAGTTATAACGAAGGAGTTATGACCAATCGAAGATCCGCAACAAAACTAACAAAACACTGTTAAGCGTAAAATACGAAATTCCGATAAAATACTTTTTAGCCTTAGGTATCTAAATGAAAGTCGTATATATCATTAAACCATAAACATACATAAAAAGAACGCCCAAATCTGACTTCGTATGAGGAAGTTATGATTTTTCGAAGTTTCGGACATAGCAGTAGACAGCTAAAAACTCGAATTAGATATCGAGCGACTTTTTGCCAACATGACCTAAACGAGAATCGAAGATCTCATCAATGATATTGCCACGGTAAAAAGTCTGACGAAAACGGACATCGAATGAAGAAGTTATGGATTTTTAACGGACTTTTCCTGTCCCGGCCTGTTAAAAATGTAATATTAAAAATAAATTCAAAATTAGCCAACAAATTCTAAACGAGAGTTGTAGAGCATAATCTCGCCTACGCGTGTATATAAAGAATGTCAAAATCGGAGCTCGTATGCGAGAGATATGAATTTATGAAGTTCAAGACACGAAAATCGAAGCTGTCAGACAGCTCACGACGTGAGCCAGAAGATTCACGACGTGAGTCTGTGATTGATGGGTTCCAGAGCTGTCAGCAGGCGTCTCGTTAGTGGAAGAGGATAAGGGTCGACCTCACGACGTGAGCAACCCAATTCTCACGACGTGAGACCCCAAAAGTTTGCCTATAAATAGATCTCAAGGGTTTTCCGAGTTTAGTTGCTCACTTCTTCCCTTTGTCGTGCTTATGCTCTGCGTTTAACCCCTCGAAGCCATCCCGAAGCCCCGGTTATCATATTCAAAGTCCTGAAGGACGTTTTACGTTCCCGAGATTCCCGAGCATCCCGAGAAATCAGCTTTCTCCAGTCGAAGTTCTGCTCGACTTTTGTGTCACTTTCTTCAAACTACCAGGTGAGTTCATACCCCCATTTCTACGCTTTTAACTGATTTTAAATGCTTTTGAACACTTTACGGGGGAGAATACAAGTAAACACACGGTTAATCCTGTGTGAAAACATCTATCTTTCGTTATACATTTCAGATTGTTTTTAATAACTATCATATGGATCATGTCTAACATACAAAACATCTTACTTTACTTTACCCTCACGGAATGAAACATGAGTATAAATATCATAAGTTCTATTTATATGTTTACATCATATTTAGGGTAACCACTTTCGTTATGACATCTTTATACATACAAGAACATACAAATCATTTTATGCCTTTATTATCATTATGAAAAAGGATAATCGTTACAGAAACAAACATATACATTTTGATACGGGACTTAATTGAGAATTCGTGAGGCATTCATCTTCAATATACCTTTTAAGGTACCACTAGAAGTCCTGTTTATAACCAGAATCTCCCATCCGGAGAACGTGACAAGTGTGTATAGATCTATACGGGACTAATGATCCCGCGCCCTGACTGCTAGCTACAGTCCCCGGGGTGACAAGTGTCATCTCATTTCGACGCCTGAAGAACGTCGCTACAGGCAAATTATGATAGTACGGTTATGAAAAACTCACTGGATAGACAATTATTATGGTATTACGTTTTAATGGGAAAAGTAACAGATACAGTTCTTTTCACATTCAAATACAAATCTTCTTATAGTTTTGTTTTATAATAAGACTATACATCATCTTTTGAGCATGTCATATTTGCTTACAGGTTACGGTCTTGGACATTTAAGACTGCATCTCATTTAGGAAAATATAGGATTTTCCTGGTTCAAATACATACAGTTTATACAACGATCTTTCATACTCATTTCATACATTTGTTAGAAAATATCGGATTTTCTGGAAAACATACGCGAACTTTCGAATGGCATACATTTTATCAAAACACTACTTATGAACTCACCAACTTTATTGTTGACACTTTTTCTTTGAAATAACTTGTATTCTCACGAAAACGCTAAATCAGGTAGCAACTACTTTTGAAGACTAACGCGCTGGCGTTAGTAACATATTTTGGATCACCATATTGTATTTGATATTTAAACATGTAACACATACAATCATGTAAACTTTTCAAATATATTTATATTATGGTGGTGTGTACTTTCTTTACTATTCAATTGTTATGAGACGTCCTCCGCCCCCGAACGTTTCCGCCGTTCTGGTTTGGGGGTGTGACACAACATGTGTTTGGGAGTGATCGTGGTGTTGCGACAAGTCTAAAACTTAACTACACTATATACAAGAGAAACACTAGAACCAAACATAAAGAATGATTTAATATAGGAGTATTTTATGATCCTACAACACTAGAACAAGAAACATCTAGGCCTTGATAGTTATACATAATTCGTATACACTAGGTGTTTATAGAGGGACTCAATGTGAGTAACGCTATACAAATTCTTTACAAGTGTTGCTATAAATGAAGTTGGCGATTGTTTACTTATATTAGTAGACTTCCACTGTAAATCGCTTAATAGAACACTGTAACAGTTCGGATAAGATATATCTTGTTCATTAGCACCTGACTCACGACCACTATATAGGACTTGTCATCATTTTCTCTTTAATCGTTTTAGAGAAAGATGCCTCCAAAGAAGTCCAACAGGAAGAAAAAAAACCCACCAACAAATCCACCACCTCCACAGTATGACCCTGTTGTCTTCAAAGCAGCAGTAACAGCCGTCGTGGCAGCCACCATGACGTTGATCAATGCAAGCGGCACTAGCGGTGCTGGTAGTGGTGCTAACCCATCTAACCACAGGGATAGTCATGGACACCCAAGAGAGTGTTCATACAAGGACTTCACGAATGCTAAACCCAAGTCCTTCGATGGCACTGTAGGTGTCATTGCTTTAACACGCTGGTTCGAGAAGACCGAATCAATATTTGAAATCTGCATGTGTGTTGAAGCTAGCAAAGTGAAATTTGCAGCATGCACTTTCACAGACAGAGCCCTCACTTGGTGGAACAGCCAAGTCAAGTCATTGACTCTCCCAATAGCCAATGTCATGAGTTGGGATGACCTAAAGGAACTTATGCTAGCAAAATACTGCCCGAGGTGCGAGATAAAAAAAGTTAGAGCAGGAGCTCTGGAGTCTGAAGATGAAGGACTCTGATATCGTTGCTTATACTGCTAGATTCAGTGACCTAGCTCTTCTATGTCCCGGGATGGTCACCCCGGAGAGTAAGAAGGTGGAAAGGTATATCTGGGGATTAAATCCCCCGACTCAAGGAAATGTTATAGCTGCCAATCCACTTACTTTCGATAGTGCCAAGCGTCTGGCACATACATTAGTGGATCATGGAGATCGCCAAGGCTCCGTAATAGCCGTTCCTGAACAGCCCAAGGAGAGTGGCAGTAAAAAGAAATTATGGAACAAGCGAAAGGAGCAATCTTCGCAGGAGCCCTCAAAGAAACAGCAAACAGTGGCAGTCCATACTGCTACCATTCCTGTTGTTGTTCCTACTGCTCCAGCACCTCCCATTCGATACGCTGGTAACCTACCGAAATGCAACAAATGTAACTTCCACCACCACGGACCTTGCCGAGAATTGCAATACACTAACTGCAACAGGAAGGGGCATACCGCCTGTTTCTGTAAGACACTGACACAGCCTAATGCCCAGACCCCCAGAACTGGAGTAGGCCAAACCTGCTATGGGTGTGGTGAAGCAGGGCACTACAAGAGGTATTGCCCGAAGGAAAGGAATGATGGCAACACAGGAAGAGTGCTAGCGATGGGTCAGGAGGAGGCAGTAGCGGACCCCATGGTAGTCACGGGTACGTTCCTTCTCGATAACTCTTATGCATGCATACTCCTTGATAGTGGTGCGGAGAGGAGTTTCGTCAGCCATAAATTTAAACACTTACTCAAACACAAACCACAATCACTAAACAAAACATTCACTGTCGAGATGGCTAATGGGAGGAAAGAGAGCACTAATGACATATTCATAGGCTTTACCCTCACTCTAAATGACTATTCTTTCCCAATCGACCTTATGCCAGTCTCCATAAAAAGCTTCGACGTCATCATTGGAATGGATTGGTTAAGTCCTCATCGTGCTAATATTCTATGCTTCAAAAAAGCCATTCGCCTCAATCTGCCAAATGACGAAACCCTCGTTATCTACGGCGACAAACCTAGTACAATCTTTCGCATCATCTCTTGCATCAAAGCCCAAAAATACCTGCGAAAAGAGTGTCACGCATTCTTATCTCATGTGGTCAATGAAAAACAAGAAGTAAAAGACCTCGAGAGCATTCCCGAAGTCTGTAATTTTCCTGACATCTTTCTCGAACATCTTCCAGGAGTTCCTCCTGAACACCAAGTCGAGTTCCGAATCGACTTGATTCCTGGAGCTACCCCCGTAGCGAAATCCCCGTATCGCCTAGCACCTGCAGAGATGCAGGAATTATCTAGCCAATTAAATGAACTACTCAGTAAGGGATTCATCAGACCGAGCTCTTCACCCTGGGGAGCACCGGTCCTGTTTGTGAAAAAGAAGGATGGATCTTTCCGGATGTGCATAGATTATCACGAACTAAACAAGCTTACCATTAAGAACCGATACCCTATTCCGCGAATAGACGACATCTTCGATCAACTCCAAGGAACCAGCTACTTTTCAAAGATTGACCTAAGATCAGGGTATCACCAATTACGAGTCCATGAGAATGATGTTCCCAATACAGCATTCTGAACTCGTTATGGTCACTACGAGTTTGTAGTAATGCCCTTTGGTTTAACAAATGCACCCTCAGTATTCATGCATCTAATGAATCGGGTATGTCGTCCCTTCCTAGACAAATTTGCGATAGTATTCATAGATGATATACTCATCTCCTCACGCAGTGAGGAAGAACATAGCCAGCACCTGAGACAAGTCTTAGAAACATTAAGGCGGAAAAGCTTTATGCTAAATTCTCAAAGTGCGATTTTTGGATTAGGAAGGTAAATTTCCTTGGTCACGTGGTTAGTGAAGAAGGAATACACGTGGACCCCTCCAAAACAAAGGCAATCGAGAACTGGTCAGCACCCAGAACGCCAACAGAGATCTGCCAATTTTTAGGACTTGCTGGCTATTACCGCAGATTCATACAAAACTTCTCCAGAATCGCTAAACCTCTTACTGCCCTGACTCAGAAGGGTGTAACTTTTAGCTGGGGAGAGAAAAAAGACACTGTGTTCCAAACACCGAAGCAAGCCCAGTGCAACGCACCTATCTTATCTCTTCCAGAAGGGACAGAAGACTTCGTAGTATACTGCGATGCATCCAATCAGGGGCTAGGCTGTGTGCTTATGCAGCGAGGAAAGGTTATTGCCTATGCCTCGAGACAGCTAAAGGCACACGAAGTCAACTACACCACTCATGATATTAAGTTGGGAGCTGTAGTTTTTCCACTAAAAATATGGAAGCATTACCTTTACAGTACCAAGTGCACCATCTTCACCGACCACAAAAGTCTTCAACACATCTTTAATCAGCAAGAACTTAACATGAGACAACGACGATGGGTAGAACTACTCAATGATTACGAATGCGAAATTCGCTATCATCCCGGAAAAGACAATGTAGTAGCAGATGATCTTAGTCGAAAGGAGTACTCAGGTCGTAGAGTGAAGGCACTAACCATGAAAATCCATTCACATCTGTCCACACAGATCAAGAAGGATCAGTTAGAAGCCTTAAAGCTGGATAATGTGGCAGATGAAGCCTTAAGAAGAATGGAGAAGAACTTAGAAATCAAGGGTGACGGAGTTCGTTACTTCATGAATCAGATCTGGACACAGAATTTTGGTGGCTACAGAGATGTTTTCATGAATGAAGCCCACAAGACTCGATATTCCATTCATCCAGGTTCAGATAAGATGTATCTGGATCTCAAGAAACTCTATTGGTGGCCAAACATGAAAGCAGAGATTGCTACCTATGTGGGCAAGTGTCTAACTTGCACCAAAGTCAAGGTAGAATATCAAAAGCCCTCAGGTTTACTTCAACAGCCAGAGATACTTGAGTGGAAGTGGGAGCGGATTACAACAGATTTCATAACCAAGTTGCCTAAGACCCCGGGTGGTCATGACACCATTTGGGTAATCGTCGACAGATTAACCAAATCCGATCACTTCCTACCAATAAAGGAAACAGACAAGATGGAGAAAGTGACCAGAACATACATTAGAGAGATAGTACGACTGCATGGTGTGCCCATGTCTATTATCTCAGATAGAGACAGTAGGTTCACCTCGCGGTTTTGGTAGTCATTACATAAATCTCTGGGAACTAGGCTGGACATGATTATAGCCTATCACCCACAAACTGACGAGCAGAGTGAGAGAACCATTCAAACACTAGAAGACATGCTGAGAGCCTGTGTGATTGACTTTGGTAAAGTATGGAGTACCCATTTTCCACTTGTCGAGTTTTCATAGAACAATAGTTACCACTCTAGCATCAAGGTTGTCCCGTTCGAAGCCCTTTATGGCCGTAAGTGCAGATCCCCTCTGTGCTGGGCTGAAGTGGGTGACACGGAGCTAGCTAAAGGGAAAGTACCAGATAGCACTCTCACTGGCCCGGAGATCATTCTAGAAACACTGAAAAGATCGTTCAAATTTGAGAACGATTGAAAGCCTCTAGAGATAGACAAAAGAGCTACACAGACAAGAGACGAAAACCCTTGGAATTCCAGGTTGGTGACCGCGTTATGTTGAAGGTCTCACCATGGAAGGGCATGATACGCTTCGGAAAGCGTGGAAAACTAAATCTAATGTACATTGGGTCATTCGAGATTCTCGCTAGAATCAGCCCAGTAGCTTACAAACTCTGTCTACCACAAGAACTTAACAACGTACACTCTGTCTTCCACGTGTCAAATCTAAAGAAGTGTTTATCCGAAGAGACTCTTGTGATTCCACTCGATGAAATCAAGATAAACGAGAGTCTTAACTTTGTGGAAGAACCAGTAGAAATCATGGATAGGGAAGTCAAACGAACGAAACAAAGACGCATACCAATAGTGAAGGTTCACTGGAATGCCAAGCGGGGACCTGAATTCACTTGGGAGCGAGAAGATCAAATGAGACAAAAATACCCGCATCTTTTCCCAAGTCCATGATGTACTCTCTATAGAAAGAATTTCGGGACGAAATTCCCTATAACATGGGGATAATGTAACAACCCGTTATTTTCAAGTCAATAAAAGTCAAACCCTCTAAATAAAATTTGAGTTTTATTTATTTTGTTAAGATCATAAGGGTTAAATATGATTTAAATTATATAAATGATGTTTTTATATAAGTATTTTAAGGGTTGGAATAAAATACACTTAAAAATCTTAACATTTTTCTTTGGAACCGAGAACCTTCGCAACGAAAACCCTTCTTGGCCGAAAACCTTCGGACCGCAAACCCGCACCGAGAACTCCCCTGGACCGAAAACTCCATTCCGACCGAGAACCCTCTCGATATATATAAATTTACTCCAAAACATGAGTCATTTCTCACTTTTCCAACCAAAAACACACTCATTTTGCTCTCAAGTATCATCCAAGAACCTTCATATCTTCAAGCAAAATCCTTCAAATCTTCATAATTTTCACCAAGAACACCAAGAAAACAAAGAACAATCTTCAAATCTTCAGGCTGACCGAAAACCATCAGGACCAAGAACCACTAGACCGAAATTCTTCCTGACCGAGAACACCTTAAGACCGCGAACTTGGTTCTCGGTTGAGGTTTTAAGACCGAAATCAAGGGATTTCGGTGAAGGCTAGACCGAAAACACCTAACAACACTCCAAAATAATTCTCGGTAATTTTTGTATGTAATCCTTACATAAACTAAGTTTTGTTTAACACTTTAGTTAATTAATTCGCTAATTTAAATACGATTACATGTTTAAATAATATTATGATACCGTCATTTCCACGTACGCTAGGCCGAGGATCATCTCTACAGTTTCGCTACGTGATCACGAAAACGCATTAGAGGTGAGTTCATACCCCTACGTTTTCACTATTTCTCAATGTTTTTAGGAGGGGAATACAAGTTAAACAAAAGGACTCTTGTGTTAATATTCAAATGATTTCAAACCGTTTCAACCATTTGAAATTGTTTCACACTAATTTATTGCCATTTTTAAAAAAATTATATTCATATATATTAAGAAGGTTCAACAGACTTAGAATTGGCAATTCCGCCCTAAATCCTGTTCCTTGTTTGGCTGTGGGTTTAGGATAGAACTACTTATTTGACTGTCTTTTCACTCTTGATTATATGTTAGGAATATATGTGAGTGTAAAACATATTGTTTACCCTTTTGTAACATGCCAAGCAGAAGGGAACTCTATACAAATCTTTTATTACTTCTTTATATACACTGATAAATTGCAAAGGTTTTCAGTTCATTACAGAGTATACATTTAAACTATAATAGGTATAGTTTGTGAATCGCTACACTATTTTGCTAAGTTCAATAAACGATACAAGAACATACAATTAAACTATACTTGGTATAGTTTGAGAACCACTACACTATTTTACAAGCTCAAGAACACTATACAGAAACAAGTATATAAACTATAATAGGTATAGTTTATGGAACACTACTCTATTTCACTAATTCAAGGATACACTACTAAAATAATTATTTACGTATAATTATTTTACTTTACAAAGTACACTGCTACAAAGTAATGCATACAGTGCAAGTACATGAGAACACTACTACACTACACGTAAACTAGTTAATACAGGATTGTGAGGCACTACTTCATTGTATCCATCATGGTACAGGTTCAATTCCTATAAATTATAACCAGAGTCTCCTGGAGGGAGAGTGTGAATTTGTGTATAGATCTATACGGGACTGAAAATCCCGCACCTGAACTGCTATCTACAGTTAGGCCGGCAGGCCTAGGGTGACAAATGTCATAACATTCCGACGCCTGAAAAACATCGTAGAGGCCACTAGTCATTTTAGCATGGTTATATGAAACTCGCAATAGTAACAACTAAAACCTTGTTTACAGGATTAACACTACTTCAAAGGTTTTATTTTAATTAGTAAAACTATAGTACACTATTTTACACTACAGCTGGTGGATTCCAGGCATTCATACAAACACTAATACGACACACTACTTTTCTAGTACAGAGTACACTAGTACAACATACAATCTAAAGAAACATTCATGATATAGTTTTATTTATTAGTAAGACTACATTTCATTCACTAAAGAAAATATTGGATTTTCTGGGAGAACAGTATAACATTTTTCAAAGAACCAAGACAAAGCTTTCCATCTAAAAAACATACTTATGAACTCATCAACTTAAATGTTGATACACTTTCAAAATCACTTGTGTTATCAGGGAACCGGTAGACAGGTACACTCACTAGGGAACCGGGAGACAGGTATACTTACTGGTTTTGAGAAGACGGAGCTTTATAGAGTCGTGTCTTCTATACTTTTGCTATATACTTTTGATGTCATACAAATCATGTACTAAACAGATGTAAACACTATATTTTATCAATGTAATGGTTATGTTTGCTTTGATTACTATTATACAATTGTTGTGATACATTACATGACGTCCTCCGCCCCCGAACGTTTCCGCCGTTCCGGTTTTGGGGTGTGACAACCAATCCGGCTTACGAACAGTAATGTTTAAAAGTTGGCTTCAATTATTTTGATTAAAATTAAGATAAATTTGGTAAAAAAAATTAACAAACCTCTCCATAGAATATGATTTGGGGTGTTTCTGCCTCTACTGATTCCCGTCCTATTTCCATACTTCCTTTTTCCTTCTATTTTATCCTTCACTCGTAAATATATGTTCAGAAGTTTAATTATAGAATTTTCATAGAAAGGAGAAAACGATATAAGGAAGCTTTGGCATTTAAGGAGATATAGCATGAAAACCAAAAACATGTGGCCACTCATCAAAAGATAGATATTGATAGGTCATAGATTTGTGGTTTGGGCTAGGCAATTATTTGTATATGTCTTGGTAGGGTCTTGGTCATGTTGGAGGTATTTTGTAGCTTGTTGAAGTGTGTTTTCGGCTGAGTTGGTGTTTACGGCCGTAAACAGGTTTACGGCCGTGAAGCTGTTTACGGCCAGTCATTCCCTATAAATAGTATGTGTCAGTGTCTGTCAGAGAGTGACGTATCATAAGTGTTTACGGTCAACTGTGTGTAATTCAAGGTGTACCAGACGTTCTTCTTTAATAGGCGTGTGCATTGCTTGATAGTTCTCTTCTTCTACTCATTCTTGTTGTTGATTGTTTTGATCACTGGTTTGGATCTTGTAATTGGGACCTTACAATTGGTATCAAAGCAAATCTGGTGTCAAAACAAACTTTAGTGGTGTTTACGGTTGAAAGAATCTTCAATTTATTCGTTGTTCAAGGCTTGGTTCTGCATTAGATCGTGTTTTCACAGCTAAGGGAATCAAGAACTGACTGAAAAACACTTGTTTTCATCGTTTCTGGGGGTTTACGGTTCTTGGTGTTGAAGGGAGTATGGTCGTAAACATTTTATACAGCTGTAATCCATTGATCTTCAAAGGTCATAAATAGCTAATCTTCTAAAGTTGTAAACAATTAATCTTCAAGGACCGAAAACTCTTGCTTGACCGTAATCTATCGAACCATATTCGAGTATACGGTCGTAAACAGCTTTCGGCCGAAAACTAGTGTGAATTGATTACAGCCGTAAAACAGTTCTCGTATTCTAATTTTTGTTTTCAAGTATCTTTTCACTTAATTTAGAAAATTTAAAAAAAAAACAAAATCAAAAAAATGGATTCACAAAATTCTCACCATGAACTTGATTCCGTTATGGGCACTACCACTCGCATCCCCCGTTTGTTATCGGCTGAGGGGTTCCCGGAATGGAAGTATCGTATGGAGAAATATATCAAGATGAAAGATTTCAAAATTTGGAGATGTATTTTGAAGGGACCTATCAGAATCACAACAACACTTCCGGATAAAACGATCGTTGACAAGGCTGTCGAAGAGTATACTGATGAAGAATTCGATAAAGTTGAACAGCAAGAGAGAGCACTTGCTACTCTTACTATGGCTTTGTCACCAGAAATTGCTCAAGGTTTCCGTGAATAAACATTTGCGAAGGCACTATGGGAGGCACTGATAGAAGTTTATGAAGGGAATGAGGATATGAAACAAAGTAGACAGGATATGCTGAGACAAAAGTTTAACATGTTCAATTATATCTTGGGAGAATCTCTTGAGGCTCAACTGCAGAGGTTCATTGCTTTAACAACTGAGATGAGCTCTGCAGGCATCTTGGTCACCAGGTCTGAAATAAATAAGAAGCTGCTCAATTCTCTGCCAAAGTCATGGGACGTGAACGTGTCTGTGATTAAGAAGACGGAGGACCTTAACCGTCTGAGTCTGGCTGAAACCATGGCAATTATTAAAGCTTGTGATCTGGATGACAAGCAAAGGGAGATCAATCACGTCAATTCGTACTCCACTGCTAATCTTGGGATTCAATCAAACAATGCATTCTCATCCTTGACCACTCCTCAAGTTCAGTCATTTGTTGCTCCTCAACCATCATCATATGCCACTCCATTCATGCAAAGTGTTCAGCCTCCAGTATCTCATCCACAAGTTGCTTCTTTTTCAAAAGCACCTGCTCCAGCTCCTGCTCCCAAGGAAAATGAGGCAAATTTGGCTCTTTCTACTGGTCTTGTCAACTGCTACAATGCTTTTGTGGCTGGTGAGCTACCTCCTCAACTATCTTTCGTTGATTTGGATCAAATTCATCCCGAATATATTGAGGAGATGGATATTACATGGCAAATCGCTATGGCAGTGTTCTGGGCAAAACAGTTATCCAAGAAGACTGGCAAAAATAACTGGGGTATGAATGCCGAAAAGAAGGTGGGGTTCAACAAAGGCAAACTCTGATGCTTTAACTGCCATGAACCTGGCCATTTTTCCAGAGACTGCCCGAAGCCTAACAGAAGAGAAAACAACGAAAGAACAATGGTGCCAGTGGGTAACAACATGGGAGCTACCACCAGTAACCAGACTGCAAACCTTGCTGTGGTAGCTCAGTCGTTTGATTGGGATGACCAAATTCAGGCCCTGAACATCTCGGGACCTACAAATGCGCATCTTGCTCAAATCAACGACATTGCAGAAGGATAAGCTGAGATGGATCCGGAGGAGGAGATGATGAATCTACAATTTGCGTTCATGGTTCAAACTACGCCAGAGCCTGAAAATTCTGAGGTCAGTGAAATCACTTGTTCTCCATCTTGTATTAAAACTATCAACTTTTTACGTGAACAGGCTGATTTGATGCGTAGAGAGATAGAGGAACTAAAATATGAAGGATACCAACTTAGGAAAGGCCAGAAACCATTGAAAGATCAATTAGAGGCCAAGAAAAATGACTATAAGAAATTACAAGCAGACTATAGTGACAAGTGTGTTCATTATAGATATCTTAAAAAAGATTTTGATGTTGTAACTGCGGAACTTGACACATTGAAGACTCGTTTTGCAAATGCTGATTTTAACTTAAAAAAATTTGATGTGTCAAGTGAAAGAGTTGCAACAATAATTGAACACCAAATGAAATGGAGGGACCAGAAGCAAGTAGGAATAGGTTATGAGAGTGTCCCTCCGCCATTCAATCACAATTATACTGCTACTCCATTAACTCAAGCTAAGATTGATCGTGAACCATTTATGGTTTATGGTAAACCAGCTGCTGAACAGGCAACCGAATGTAGTGCTAGGAATTTAGATACTAACGTTTCTACTTCCGATGCAAATTCATCAGTAAGCCAGGAAAAGCAGGAGAATGGAAGAATTGAGCCTGATAATAAGTTTGTGTCAAAATTTGTTGTTCCTATTTCAAAAGTTGATGAGTCTGTTTTTGATGTTAAGACTGATGGTTTAATTTGTGATGATTTGGTGTCAAATGTTAATGTCTCTGATAAATGTGGTGTTGTTTTTGTGAAACCTACTAAATCTGAATCTGTCACTAGCACATCCACATCTTCTACACCTGTCACATAATCTGAATCATGCACTTGCACGTGTGGGAATGTTAGAAAAGTCAATAAGAGCACGAAATCTGATAAAGGCGGTACCATGTCTAATGATAATAAGCAAATTTGTTTCAACTGTGGTATTGCCAGCCACATTGCTCGAAATTGTTCCAACCGGGCATTTGTGCATTTTTCAACACCGAGGAAAGAAAACGAGTCTCAAGGACAGTCTCTAACGAGAAAGTCCTCGAGATCTCGTCTTCGTGATGATGATCAGAAAATTCATAATAATAAGAAAAGGGCCGATCTTAAACCGAACAAACAGGTTTTCTCTAAACCAGCCACAGGTACTTTGCCGAAATCGACTGCGGCTGAGCCAAGGTCAATTTCGTCAAAGGGTGCGTCTGGATCTTCGACTAATTGTAGCCGAAAATCTAAACGCTCAAAGAAAAGGAAAAATGTTTCTAATTCACCTGTGAATACTTTAAAACCTAACTATCAATGGGTGCCCAAATCTACAATTGTCCAATCGTCTTCATCCTCTGAAAGTGTTTCTGATATTAATGCAAATCTGAAAAAGCAAAAAGATAAATTTGTCAAAGTCAAGGGTACACCCAGGACTGTAATGACCTGGGTTCCCAAATCTAAATAATCTCGCTCATTGTGCAGAAATAGCTGCGGAGGAATGTCGCCAGACCATGGTATGTCGACAGCGATTGTTCCAGGCACATGACAAGAGACATCTCCCAACTGCACAACATTCAGAATTTTAATGGGGGATACATTTCCTTTGCGGGAGGAGATGGCGGAAAAATCACTTAGAAGGGAACAGTTTCCAATGGAGTGCTGAGCTTCGAGAATGTTAACTACGCGTCCGAGTTAAAGCACAGTTTGTTGAGCGTCTCTCAGATTTGTGACAAGGGTTATTCGACGCATTTCACAGATAAAGAATGTCTAATTTTGAAGCCAGGCATTGTCATTCCAGAAGAATGGATCCTTGTGAAATCAAAACAGGATGGAAATGCATATATCATTGACATGAACAACAATCTTCCTGAACAAGTCACTTGCCTTTTTCTCAAAAGTTTCCAAGCACAATGTTATGTTGTGGCATCGAAGACTCAGACATGCTAACACAAAGAACTTGAATCGACTTGCTAAGAATGAAATAGTGCGCGGGGTTCCTGTCAAGGATTTCATCACGTTTGAAAAGTGTGTGGCATGCGCCCAAGGAAAACATCACAGAAAGCCACACCTACCTAAACAGGTCAATTCAATCAACTAGGTGCTCCAGTTGTTACATATGGACTTATTTGGTCCGGTCAACGTCCTCAGTATCAACAGAAATTCATATTGTCTGGTTGTGATCGATGACTTCTCGCGGTTCACGTGGGTTTTCTTCTTGTCCAACAAGGCTGGGGTTGCTGACTTGATTAAGAAGTTTATTGTGATGATAGAGAACCAGACAAACCACCGGGTGAAGGCGCTCAGAACTGACAACGGGACAGAATTCAAGAATGTTGTTCTTGATCATTTTTGTGCGAAAAAGGGGATAGGGCGTCAATACAGTGCCGCTCGCACTCCTCAACAAAATGGTGTTGCTGAGCGGCGAAACCGAACATTACAAGACGCCGCAAGGACGATGCTATGTGACTCCAAACTTCCAGTTTTCTTTTGGGCCGAGGCGATCAACACGGCGCGTTATGTTCAAAATCGTGTTCTGATCAACAAAGCTCAGATGAAGACTCCATACGAAATTCTCTACGGTCACAAACCATCTGTTAGTCACTTCCGTATTTTTGGCTGTCCTTGCACCCTCCTTCATCTGGAATCCAATCCCAAATTCAACGCCAAAGCCGATGATTGTTACTTTGTGGGGTATGCTGCTCGCACGACGTACATGGTCTACAATAAGAAGACAAAGCAAATCGTAGAATCCTTCGACGTGCGCTGGTTGGAGGAGAACGAAACTGATGCCAGAGTCGGTCCAGATTGGTTGTTTGATTATACATCTCTATTCAAGTCGTTCAATGTGTTTTCAGATGATTTGTCTGGTTCCATCTCTGGTTCGAAGGTTGTGATTGAAGATGAAGACGAAGAAGTTGTTTACAGGCCGCCGGTTTGTCAATTCAAAGTTTCTGAATCACGTCTACAAGTTGGACAAGGCTTTATACATGTTACATCAAGCTCCAAGAGCGTGGTATCCAACTCTTACGAAGCACTTGCTCGAGCATGGCTATTCACGGGGGACAATCGATCAAACCCTGTTCATCAAGCATGTTGGTGCCTATCAGATTCTGGTTCAGATCTACGTTGATGACATCATTTTCGGGTCCACGAGTCCACAGTTGTGCGAGGAGTTCGAAGGCGTTATGAAGAAGACGTTCGAGATGAGTTCTCTGGGGGAGATGACCATGTTTTTGGGGCTTCAGGTCAAACAAGACTCAACCAGAATCCTGCTACATCAAGCCAAGTATGTTGAATATATGCTAGAGAAGTTTGGGTTTCGAGACGCAAAACCTGCACTGACGCCAATGGCCGAGAGACCACTATTGACTCCAGGTATTGAAGGCGAATCCGTAGATCAGACTGACTATAGATTGATGATCGGATCGTTGATGTATCTAACCGCAAGCAGGCCAGACATCATGTTCACGGTTTGTCAATGCGCACGATATCAGGCTAATCCTAAACTTTCACATCTTATTGCTGTCAAAAGAATTTTTCGTTATCTCAAAGGCAGCCCAAAATTGGGTCTTTGGTATCCGAAAAATTCTGAATTTGATTTATATGCTTTTGCTGACAGTAATTATGGAGGCTGTGAGCTTGACAGGAAATCAACGTCTGGCGGATGTCAATTTCTTGGAGATCGGCTGGTGTCATGGCAGTGAAAGAAACAGCATACAATCTCAACCTCAACGGCAGAGGCGGAATACGTAGCTGCTTCTTCTTGTTGTTCTCAAGTTATCTGGATACAACATCAATTACTGGACTACGGTTTGAATATTCTAGAAACCCCTATTTTTTGTGATAATGAAGCTGCAATTCAAATTGCTAAAAATCCAGTCCAACACTCGAAAACCAAGCACGTCGATATCAAAGTGCATTTTATCAGAGATTGTTATGAGTGTTCGCTCATTCGGTTGGAACAGGTTCCCACTACTAATAATGTGGCGAACTTGTTCACAAAACCGTTTAACAAAGCTCGATTCGATGTGCTTGTGGGATTTTTAAAAATGATTCACTTTGAGGACTAATTTTTTATTTAGTTTAGTTTAAATTTGCGCATTTAATTTTCATTCTCAACCATGCACAAATTTAGGGGGAGAAATTAAACAAAAACCAAACAAAAAATTAGAAAATTAAAAAAATCCAAAAACAGTAGCTTTTCTGTAAGTGTTGTGTTGGGAAGTGATTGATATATTCATGTGATAACAGGCAATTTGAATATGTGTAATGTACCAAAGTTGAATTATCTAGGCTCTTTGTTCGATACGCTGGTAGACACGAAAGATTTAAATGGACTTGACTAGGTGTAGATGAACTTAAGGAATCTAGAGATTTGACAAATCCTAGCTTAGATAGTTACATTTAGCCTGATAATACGACGCTTGGGTAGATTGAGCAGGGAGATATACATGAGAATCCATCGGTCACACTAAAGTAATCCGTATCTAGAACTGTTGTTTAACTCTTCCTCGATGTACGGACTCTGTCCTTAATTCCGGTATTGATGGGGCGACTGGGGAATTCCGAGAAAGTAGGTCTGTAGGAAATTATTTTCTTGCTTTCTTTCTGTTAGTCATATGTTGCCTCCTCCTCTGCGTGACTGAAATACATCCGACCTGGACTGCAACATATGCAATTCTATATCTCTGCATCCTCTATCTATGCAATTATTCCTATCTGTTAGCCATATGTTGTCTCCTCTGCGTGATTGAAATACATCCGACCTGGTACACAGCATATGCATCATTCTACTTCTCAATCCCTCTAAATCTGGTTAGTCATATGTTTCACCCTCTGCGAGATTGGAAGAGATCCAACCTGGGTGTACAACATATGCATTCTAAATCTGACTTCTCCCATAATAATTGTCTGCTCACCTAAAGTAAGGAGTACTTTGGAAGTTCCTGATTATTGGGGTATGTCAGGAAGTGGGAAACATGTTCTAGTACATTTAAAAAATTGAACAATCACTAGGTTGTGTGTAGATCTCGCTGCTCAATTTAGGTGGACAACAATATCCTTGGTCATCGTCAGATGAATGGTCCTTAGAAATTTTATCTAGAAACGTAAGGTCATAATGCCTTGTCATGTATAGTATGTCAAAAACTTGTCACAATCTTTCGTGTTTAAGTGGACCACAATATTGGCGATCGACCAGATCTAGACATGAAGGTAGAGGTACCGATAAACGGATTTGGACTGTCTAACAACTTTGATCCCAATCTCATAAAATTTTATTAGTGTTAGTTGAAGTGAAATTAGTGTTAATTCATTTTAATTTCAAGTTTTATTTTTATGTTTATTATTATTATTGTTATCTTGATAAAAATCAAAAAAATTATTAAAAATTAAAAATTGTTTAGTTTAATTGTTAGAATTTGTTTTATTTTATTTTTATTTTATTTTATCTTTATAGTCCTCAAAATGCATTATTTTTAAATTGTTTTTGGGTATTGGGCTTAATTTTTGAAGCTTTTTGGGTTGTAGTCCATGGGTTTTGGACCGGGTCTTGGGTCCGGGTATATAAAGTGCTAAGTCTGGTTGTAAACTCATTAACTCTCACTTTTATTTCTACGGCCGTAAACTCAATCCCGAATCCTCTCTATGACTGTTCATCGATCCATCTCATTTGTATTTATAACTCGAAATCGACTGTTTACTCTTGTAGGTATGCATATTCCGACCACCAAAATGCTATTTTAACAAGAAATCGATCGTGAATCGAAGGATTAATCGCCGAAATTGAATATGTCGGCGTTTACGGCTCTTGAGCAGTTTACGGCCATTGAAGGGCTTACGGCCGTACACCCGTTTACGGTCGTACACCTCCTATGTGACCGTACACTTAAATTTTGTACATTTGAATTGTTTTTTTAACACTTAATCACCATTAAAGCCTAATTAAATTGTTACATGAGTAAAACCTTAGTCTTAAATGATTAAATAAGTTGTTTTCTCACTTGGCTTGGTTAAGTGCAGATCAAATGGTTGGACTCAAATTTGCTGATAGTCACAATTTGGCGATCTTTTTGGTTGACCCTCCAGCAGCTCATGGTGAATTCAAGTCTATGATCCATGGTTTGAAGAAAGGCTGCTTAGCTACTGCTCTGACTCTAAATCCAGTGGTCTGTCAAAGTCTGATTCAAGAGTTCTGGAAGACTGCAGTGGTGAAAAAGGGGGATGATGGTTCAAAGTCTATTGAAGCTACTGTCAAGGGATGCAAAGTCATAGCAACAGAGCTAATCATCCGGGAGGTGCTAAGAATTGAAGATCAAACAAGTTTCCCCACTGAGATTGCAATGGATCAAGCTCAAGAACTCCTTGGTAAAATGGGATATGAAGGAGATTTTCCTCCTACTCTCAAGAAGTTGTTACCACCATACTGGAGGTTTCTAGCTCATGTCTTTGTGAGCTGCATCTCAGGAAGGAAATCTGGGGCAGACGAAAGCTCTCTACGGAATACAGGCGCAATCGCTGCTCTGGCTGCAGGGTTTGATTTCAACTTCTCCAAGTTCATCTTGGACGAACTTGTCGAGAACCTTGAAGGAAAGAAAAGAGACAAATTCTTCATGTATCCAAGATTCCTTCAAGTGATCATCAATGTATCCAACACTGTTGGTTTAATCAAACAAAACCGTAAGGGTAAAGTCATGTTTCAAGGAAAATATCATTTGGTGAAGTTTGGAGCATTTACGGAGCTAAGTGATTCATTTGAGTCTGAAGAGTCCTCTGTTAACTTGGAATCTGAAGACGATGTCATTACCGTCTCAGAACATGAAGAAGAAAGGGTTCCTCCTGTAGCAATTGTAGCAGAGGAACATGACACCATGACCAATGTGGAGGTACAGAGTGACTTCAACAAGAGTCAAGACACGGGTGGTGATGGTGATGATGATGGTATTGATGAGGATTTCAATGATGATGACTCAGTTTTTGATGATAACTTGGCTAGATATGATGATGTGGAAATGAATTTTGGGCTTGTGAATGACTTTTGCCCCACAAATGAGGACTTTGACTCCTTCTTTTACAATGTCCATGAAGTTGCACAATCGACAACGGAGACACGGGTAGTAGATAATGTTCAAGAAGCTACACCTCCTTCCTCTGCACAGATGGCCAGTACTCCAATAGATACGGATACAACATCAAGGATTCCTCCTCTTAATGTTGATGTTCCAACCTCTACGCCGTTTGTGAGTGATCCGCCTGTGACACATACCTCCCAGCCTCCATTGAAGAGACGAAGACATGATCCGAGGCCGGGGGTACTAATTCAGGAACATACCTCACCCATTCAGCCTGCAATCACAACATCAGCTACTACTCCAATCGTTTCAACTGCTCCTGATCATGAAGGACCAAGAACTATCTTTGAAGCATGGAGTCCTTCAGCTCCTGGAGGTTCCTCCCTCCCAAGCCCTGCTCATGACATCACTTCTGAAAAACTTGCACAGGCCTTGGCAGCACAAGAAGCAACTGGCCTTCCTCCTCACGGAAAAGGCATATCTATTGAGGAAGGTAGATCCGGGGGAGTTGAGCCTTCCAATACAGAGCTCAAGGTTGAGATTAATGTGTTGAAATAGAGGATCATTGAAAAAGATGTTTTAATAGGTAATCTTGACATTCGTCTTTCAGATGTTGAAGCTGACAACATGGCCAAATCAAAGCAAATAACTGATCTCCAAACTCACCTTGGAGCTTTGATTGTTTGCTACTATGATTTGAAGAATAAACTTTATGAAGAATTTGGTGAAAAATTCAAGTCATGTGTCGTTCCACCAGTAGCAATTGAAGGTCCTTCCAGCGCCCCTGTCCAGCCTTCTCTAAATGACAATCTTGTGGATCCTCCACCTCCCAGAACCACACGAGTTGTCGATCGATTCGAAACTGAGTCTGTCAATGCCAATCCTCGAATCACTATCAAGCACGATAAAAGAAAAGTTACTTCTGAGAATAAAGAAGGATGGTTGTTTATGAAGAACTCTGATGAGAATTGAAGTGGAGACCAACATCAACTCACAATAACTGATCTTGAAACACGAAAATTTGGCGACAAGTTTGGAAATCGTTCGGGAATTAAGATGTGCAGATATCATGCTGACTTAAAACTGTGGTTGGTGAAGAGGAACTTTGGCCCTGCTAAATACTATAAGAGTACACATGACTTTTGTTCTTGGACAAGAGTCGATCTTACAGAACTCTCAAATGCTCCATTCCACAATCCCTCCAAAGATCCTCGGGCTTTCAATTTCAAATTCATTTTGGAGCGGCAGGTCAAAGAAAAAAACAACTAACTCTCTGATTAGAAGAGATCCATAGGTGCTTGATCCCAAAACAAATGAGCCAATGAAGATAATGTTGTGGACTGCTACTAAACAGTTGAAAGAAATTCCAATTCCTCAACATTTTCAAGATGGATATCTAGATCGGATGGAATTCTGGGCTTTTGATGAGGTCACAGCCACTACAGTCATCAAGTTCTCAGACAGTGACACTGTCCTTCGACTTGTTGAAGCTAAGGATCTTCTGAGGTTCAGGGAGAGAGACATTCACACCTTGGCAAGTCATCACATAATTTGCAAATCAGACATCTTGGAGACAGCCGCTAAAGAGTACACAGGAATGGTTGCAAAGATCATTGCCAACAGGATTTGGATGAGGGCTATTGAAAGATCGGATGTGAGGCTGTTTGAGATCCCATGATAAAAGAAGACTGAGCTTATGCTAGCCACAAACCAAGGGGAGATTGATAGGTCATAGATTTGTGGTTTGGGCTAGGCAATTATCTGTATATGTCTTGGTAGGGTCTTGGTCATGTTGGAGGTATTTTGTAGCTTGTTGAAGTGTGTTTTCGGTTGAGTTGGTGTTTACGGCCGTAAACAGGTTTACGGCCATGATCCTGTTTACAGCCAGTCATTCCCTATAAATAGACGTATACATTGCTTGATAATTCTCTTTTTCTACTCATTCTTGTTGTTGATTGTTTTGATCACTGGTTTGGATCTTGTAATTGGGACCTTACAGATGTTCAGCTTTAAAGTAGATTTAACTGAAAATTTGCCCCATCTCAATCTTGCAGAATCAAATTTTGTAGCCTATTGCCTGCAGATCCAATATCTACAGTCAGATTCATCCACAGAGAATACCCTTCTAAAGAGAAGAATAAAAATCATATATATATATATATATATATATATATATATATATATATATATACACACACACACACACACCTACACAGATACACATACCTACATACAAACACACAAAAACAGATAAAAACACATGCATACACCTATACAGATACACACACCTATATACACATAAAAACACACACACACACAGATACGCATACGCACACACAAAATACATACCTCTATATGGAATTTTTTTCCTGCAATCGCCTCCAACCTTTTTCTAACCTTCTATTTTCAAGTTCACATGTTAAACATACATACAAATATGAAATCCAATCCTTTAATTCCTCAAATGATCTTTAAGTTTTAAATGTATGTAGCAAAAATTGATGTGTATGCAACAAATCAAAAGAAGAAAATAAAAAAAACGAAATCATAATGTTTTGGGTCCTTGATGGTAAACCAGAAGAGAGAGAGAGAGAGAGAGAGAGAGAGAGAGAGAGAGAAACAAAAAAGAAAGAGAGAGGTTTAGGGCATGGAATCATATCTTATCTTCTATCTGCAAAACATCAAAATCAAAATCAAAAGTGTGGTTTAGGGCTTGAAATCGAGATCAAAAGTGAATTTTAGGGCTTGAAACCGCTGCTTACCTTTGAAATTTAGGCCTTGAAATCGTAAGCTGTCTCTTATCTGCAAAATATCAAGATCGAGAGTAAGTTTCAAGGATTGAAATCGAGATATAGAATGAGGTTTGGAGCATGATATCGTCACACACGCACATATAGATATTTTTATTTCGTGCTGGTCTTCCCAATTTTATCCTACAAAAAAAGAAATCTGATAATGAAAAGGTAACAAAAAATTCACTTTCTCGTGATCTTGAATGGAGCGAGATAACAGAAACAAAGAGAAGCCTTTTGGGTCTCTAATAGAAAAGTGTTTCCAAGTACGAAGATAAGGGGGTACCTTGGTGAATCCGTATCAGGTGGTCGCTTATTAAAGGGTAACAATCTGGCAACCCAATTCGTCGTGAAAGATAAAGGACAAATGAGAGAGGAGGAGAATGCAGGAGCAGGTTTGTGTTAAAGAAGTGAGGTTGGAGAAGTGAAGCGGTGTTGCTAGTGATGCGGAGACGGTGGATGTGACCGGTGAATAAGAGAGAGGGACTTAGAGAAAATGTGAAGGAAGTTGTATGAAGCAAGATGTATAGATCCACACGAACCATAAGGATTTCGTGGAAATTTCAATTTGTTGAGTTGTTTGAGCGGGTTTTCATCTCCACAGGCCGGAAATTAAGGGATGATGATGATAACAGGTTGTGATTGACGGATTCAAAATCTTATATTTGACTTTTCAACTGTTGACGGACTGCAATGTATAAATTGATTGTATATGATGTATTAAGGGTTGTACCTCTTAAAATTCAACATTTGAAGGTAAATGTTTATTAAGGTATTAAGATATATTATTAATTATACACAAAATTACCGTTTTAAGTCACGCCTTACAAAGGACAAGGCTCGCTACAACTCGAAAAAAAAACTTGAGGTTTGACTTTGTCGTCAAGTCACGCCTAACATTATTTAGAACCTTGGCATTGTGTATGCTTACTAAGCGTTTTTGCTTACGTGTGGTTTATTAATATTTTCCAGGGAAAGGACACAACTGGATTGCTATGAGCTTTCGCATGCACATTTAAAGATTCTTAATGTTTTTCAATTAATTTCATTTATGACATTATGAATATGTAAATTGGGTTTTTGACTTGTGCAGTTTTGTTTATGAAATGTTTTTAGTAATCTAAGAGTTTGTTTTGAAATTTTTAACGGAATAAGATTTTAATTTGTACTTTAAACAAAAACTAGGATGTTACATTTTTTGGTTGTCGTGTAATGGTGTTTAGTGCTGGAGTTGTCAGATGCTATTAAATACTCGGACACTTTTGCCCTTGGCTTCTCATTTAGGGTTGCTGCATTTGTGGTTGGTATTGCTAACATTGCTTTTGCCTTATGCTTGGAGGACGGTGGTTTCCTATGTTTTTACCTTTTAGTCATGGTTGTCAAAATCGCGATCTTGATCGTAGGATCGTACGATCCTACGATCCTAGGTATGAAAAACGATCTGGATCGTAAACGGATCGTATTTGGGGTAGGGTCGCAGGTAGGATCGTAAGATCGTAGGTAGGATCGTAGGATCGAGATCCGATCCTACCTTCTCTTGATTTTTTTTTTTTTTTTTTTTTTTGCAAATGAATTTTTTTTACCACTTTATGTCTTTTACTATTTACCAATTTACCATTTATCATTTTGTTTTGTGACTTATGACTAATATTTTGAAGTTTTTATAATTTTTTTAACAAAAAATTGAATGTTTGAAATATTTTTCAAAAATTATAACTTATTTTGTGGGATCTTAGGATCCCGATCCCGATCTTGCAAACGTAAAAACGATCCTACATAGAATCCCGATCTTGACAACCTTGCTTTTAGTAATACTACGTTGGCGTGTTGTTTAGTGGTAGTTTGGTTCCTTTTTGCTTTGGTTTTTTTGTCATAACTCTTGCTAACTTCCCGTTTTTCTTAATATACTATTGCCGTTGAAAAAAAAAATAAAGAAACTAATCAAACTACAATCATTCTTCTACCATGTTTCGCAAATGAAAATACATATTTGCTTGTCTATTGTATTATAAACTAAAGAAGTATATATTTAATTGACCCAAATAAAAACATGCAAGATCCATGATAGAATAGTCGTCGATATTTTTGTAAATATCATAAGAGACTAGAAACACAAGAAACATTATCCAATTAATTTCCTTAAAGGCTAGACTCAAGTTAGTTTATTAAGTAGCCATGACAGGTCCAGGTCCAGGTCCAGGTCCAGCGTTGACGGGTTTCTGATACACCCTGACTACCGGCGTCCCATCAGTCCCATCATCCTTAACTCTCCACCCTCTATCCTTCTTTCTCTGAGGCTTTTTATGATGCTGATGTTTATGAGAGGCAGAGGCGGCAGGAGGCAGTAGCTTCTTCCTTGCACCAGGTACTACCCCTTTACTCAACCCATTAGTCATATCAAAGGTCTCAAGATCATCCATAACCTCTTCCAGCCTCCCTTCACCACCACCACTTTCGGATCTCTCATCCACCTTCTCTACCTTCTCCTTCTCCTCCTCCTCCTCCCCTGGCGGCAGTTGATAATGGGGTAGTTTTCCGTCGATATAATCCTTCAAAATCTGGCGAGCAGCTTTGGTTTCATCAGGTAAACCACTGGAAGCCACATAGCCACGAGAGGCACAATATGACCTCAAAAGCTCAGCGGCCAATGGTGGGCGGTTTTCTGGCTCGTAGGGCTTAGGTTTCGGGAGGGTAATATTATACACAGCCTGGATGACATGTCTGGGAACTCGATCAGCCACCACCTGTACCGCTTCCCGGTGCTCCGTCATCCGGTGAATGGGTAAAACTCCGGATGCAATCATCTCGTATCTCAAGCTTGTAAACGACGGGAACACTAACCCGGGGCAATCACATAACGTAAGTTTTTCAGTGATTATTAAGGTTTGAAAATGCTTGGTTTTCCCGGGGGTAGAAGTTACACCCGTCCGTTTTGCCCCTACCAAAGCGTTGATTGTTGAGCTTTTTCCTACATTCGGGTAACCTACAAATCCCACTGTTACATGTTCCGTGGTCCCCGTCCTCATTTCCACTATTTCCTCTGCCTCTGACTGTAAACGGGACAATAACTCATCCCTCGAGTATAGTTTCGTATCTGTATCTGTATCTGAAGAAGAAGAAGAAACAGGAACAGCTGCTTTTTTCCCTTCTAATTCCGCAGTTGCAACTTTGGCCGACCAAAACACGTACAGAATGTCGTGGAGCTTCAAGTATTCAGCCCATTTTTGTCTGCAAAAAAATCAACACAACACCAACTAAAATATAGAGCTTCCATTCTTCTATTTTTGTGAGTAAGACCAAAATACCACCATCAACATATATTTATTGAAATGAAAATATGATAATTAAACAAAAATATTTGGATATAAATAAGAGTTTTGAAAATTATTTTGGTTTTTATAATTGAATCCCTTCCTCTGACAAAATATTCTGTTTTCAAAAAAACCGGTGTTACTACTAACCTCACGGGATTTGGTAAAAGATCGGCCTTGTTGATGAGAAGTAGCGTCCTTTTATGCTCATCTATTTCTCTTGCATATGCCTGCATGCATTTGACACGATTAGATGATCAAAAAAAGTATTTTATAGGATACGCCTATTCCTTGTTAACAACTGTAAGAAAAATACATATACATAACTTTTGTCCCTGTTTTCAGAAAAAAAAAATGTATATATTTGCATAATAATAGAGTTAAAGAAGTCTAAAGCTTTATCTGACAACAAAAGAACATAGACAATAATGAGGAAAAGTTGAGAAATGTTTGTTACGGAAAAAGAATACAAATTTTATTTTAAAGAAAATTTGAAACCAAGAAAACAAGTAGCTACCATATGCTTATATCATGCTTACAAAGATGCTTACAACTATCACAACACAAGCAACAAGTGATCTAAGCATAATACTACAAAGAGTAGTGACCATGTAAACCTATACATAGGTTCTACAATTAGGTATATAAGTTGTACAAATTTTAAGATGATTAAGCTAAGCTAGTATATGGACATATGAAGGCTAGAAACATGAGGTGGAAGCTAATAAAGAGATGGGAAGGAACAAGTACTTGAGATGTAAGCTTCTAAAGTGATTAAGCTAAGCTAGAAGATGACATGGAAGAGCTAGAGGCTTGAATTGAGGTGTAAGCTCCTGAGGGGATGAGATACAACAAGTCCACTAGGTGTAATCTTTTCATTAGAGTATCACTTTCTAATCCTAAAAGACAAGAATGTTAATGCACATACTTCTCCTATAAATAGCAAGCAACGTTAAGCATTATTCTTGATTCCAAAACAAGTAACACTCTCGAATGCTTAGTGGTAACTTGGAGATTTTAGAAGTATAGAGGTTCTAAACTTTGGCAAGCTAAAACAAAATGAGTACTTATGTGATTTAATGGGATGCATACATACTATAATATATTGTATGCTACTTTGTCATGCTTAATTGCTTAATGTTTTAAAAGCATATGTTTTAGTATGTTATCAAGATAGCATGAAAGTTTTATACATGTTAAGTATGGCCATAGTATAGGGTAAGGTATGAAGGGTCGTCTTGCAAACGGACCTTATAGGACAGCCTTATATGGACCCCAAGGTTATCTAACCTCTTTGCAGTTTGGCCTACTTACTTGTAGCTATGAAAGAATGCATTGATTGTTATTTTTGCATTAAATGTTTATGCTAAATAATCAGAACCTAACTACTCACTAAGCTTAAAGCTTACATATTCATATATGTATCTCAGGAGGAAAAGAGTAAGGACCAAAAGAAGTAGTTACTATTTTAACAGAAGTTTTAGAAGTATTATAAGTCGTCAAAATAGATTTTTTTATACACTTCTGCTTATGTATTTTTGTTAAACCATAATGAAATAAAAAAGTAATATCCTAGTAAAATAAATTGTACCAAGAATAAATGACGGTACCCGCAGGATCGGGGCGTCACAACAACCGTATCTAAAACTTAAAAAATTTATAAAAAATAGACTACGGCTTTGACAACATTATCAATGGAAGAAGAAGAAGATCAAGGTTCCTTTTCACAATAACAAATATTTGTCATCCTTTAACAATATACTTCCTCAACTAATAAACCGATTACGTTTATACCAACAATTCCACCTTTACAAGTAAATCCTAATTTAATTTAAATAATATTATCCAGGATATATCCCAAGTTGTGTATATTATTATGTATCTATCAACTCACCAAATCATAATTGATTTATATATTGGTCAAATCAAAAAACTGAATTGGAAGGTCTGTTTACAAACTAAAATAGTATATACAAGTAAATGAACTTTTTTAAAGCTCAAGGACCATAAAATATGGCTTTCATAAGTGGTTACCAATTATAACACAGAACACCTGCTCTGCCCAAATTATTATATTAAATTGATATGAGATCCAACTGACAAAGTTCATTCATATATGTATGTAAAATCAAATAACCTTCACGAAAATATCAAATAACTATATGAGAAGTGAACATGTATGATTCAGAACCCTTTCTGTAAGAAATGCAACTTTTGCTGGTTATAATTCAAATAAGTACGAAGAGAGTGTACACATGCCCTCACATACACAACCCTGATGACATTATGGTTCACTTATTTTGATTTTTTCATGTTATTTTAGAAAACAAGGCATCAACATTCAAGTTCAACAAGAAAAGATCACAAATTGAACTGAAATCAAACAATGAATCCTAACCCGTTTGATCTAACAAGCAAAAAAAAAACAAAAAGAACAAAGCTACACACCCATAAACAATCCAGATTTTGCAAAGATATGAACCAAATTTCAGATTATAGAAGTAGCTACAAGAACCTTGAAAAAAAGTAAATTTCCAAATTAGGTTTAAAACAGTAAATATACCTCTAGGTCGGGACAACGATAGAACAGTGGATCTCGCGCATCTACAACCATGACAAGCTGGAGAGTTGTTGCCAGATTAATTATTTTTTGAACAAAACAAATATTTAAAGTATATGCATGCGACATAAGAATTGAGTTTTCAAATACTAGAAAGCCACGGTATGTGAAGAAACATACCAGATCACTACGTTCAACAACCCTCCAAAGTTGTCTCCATATATCAAGATTCTTCTCAAATGGTGTAAGAACAAGACTATCATTTTCCTCAAGCCTATAACATAAGAGTTGAGTTTTCAAATCCATAAGATTTCTTACACACAACAAAACATAACATAACAAGCAAAGCAATTGTTCAAAAAGTTATTTAATTTGGGAGAAATATACAAACCTTGCAAGGCTACGCCGCCAAACTAAAAAGGCACGCCTTTCATTGGCATCAAGCTCTTCAACAGACATTTTGGCATTCCATGCTGGCCTGAGAGAGAGAGAGAGAGAGAGAGAGAGAGAGAGAGGTGATGAAGAAAGGGTTAGGACTTAGGAATTGGAATAAATCTTCAAAATGAAAATACAACATTTACAATAAAAAACTTTTAATAAATACCTCCGTGGAACGCTAAGACTGCTCGCATGCAATGCCTCCTCTTTTATTTGAAGCTTTCTCCTTTGCTCGGTAGTCAATATCTCACTGGTGCTAGAACTTGACTCTCTATGTTATACACACACAGCCATCAATTAATTGAGCATCCACATCGTATATACATAAATAGAAGAACAACATCATGAAAACAAATAAACAAAAGGGAACCCGAAAATAAACTAAGTAGGTGTTCAGGTATGATACCAAATCACGAAAACCATAAGCTTGCACAGGTCTAAATACTACCACAACCATAAAAAAAATGAAATTAAACACAGCAAAATCCAAAGTAAAAGACCAAACTATGCCCTTTCTAGAGATCATCTGGAACTAAAACAGATAGATAAGGGCTTCTTGAATGAGAAACGAACAATAAAAAAATGAAATAAGATGGTTAAAGGAGCTAACGACATACAAATCAATAAGGGTATTCACGGCGGTGGGGTTGTCGGCGGAGAAGAGACGCACGGCTTCATCCGCTTGTTGGATTACAGCGTCGATATCGTTGACGTCGGTGATGGATTCAAGAACCTTCTTGTGTTGTTTGTAATAAACCTGACCCTTTTCCTTGGATTCTTGGATCATATGGTTGTGATGCTTGACTAGGGCTCTTCCCAAAGCCGATTTATCGCTTTTCCCCATTGAAGCCCGATGATGGTGGTTCTCAAGTTCCTTCACTAGGTTTTATCTGTATGGGTATGTATGTGCCCCAATTGTCGGCTACGTGAATATGCAGAATAGCAAAGCAACAGAGAGGTCGAGAAGTAGGAATTGGCAGCCCAGGAAGCAGCCAGACCTAAAATGTTGACAGAAAATCGATGAACCGACTGTTTTAAAGTATATTGTTATGTTTACACGTTTTCAAAACGGAATGTGAGGATGTATTTATTTAAAAAAAATATATGCATATCTAATAATTTAGAAAATTTAAATTTATAAAAAAGAAAATAAAATATTAATTATTAAATTTGAAGTGTTTATTTATCTTTCAAATTCAAACTGATAATTTAAATAAACAAACAATTAAAAAATTGGATTCAATTTAGAAATTTAGAAATTATAAGGAAAATTGCATTAATGAATATTGAAAATATATTTATTATTACATTTAAGTATTATATGAAATTTAATAAAATGGAAAAAGTCACAAAATGACACATGGATATAATTAATCTAAATTTACCACAAAATAAATGTGACATAATGCATAAGAAGATGATAAGTGGCAAAATTATTTATTACAGAGGATATTTTTTTGATTTGTATACATTTGATCATCGAGTTTTTTTTTTCCACATTTGATTATTTAACTTGTTTTTTTTTTGTCCACCTTCAGTCTTTATAACCAGATACTCTAGGTTAAGCTGAAAAAAATGACTTAATAGGGTAATATAACTATCAGTTTGTACACATTTAGTTCTTAATGTTTTGTACACATTTAGTCCTTATGATCGATTTCTTTAGATTTTGCTCATAACATCCTACATGGGACAATCCTTAATGAGGTGTTCTCATACGTGGCTCATCCTTCACTTATATCAGTAACATAATTCACGAATCGGTCAAATAATGTTGGTGCCCTAGTTTTCTCCAAGCAGAATATGTCTTCGGCTTCGGTTTCATCTATCTCCATAGCAGACAATAGGATTCTTTGTGATTACTTCCTCCCAACTTGAATTTGCACTTCCAAGACAAATGAATTAAGAAAGATGCTAAAAGAATTTGCACTTCTAATACAAAAAGAACATCATGACAAAAAGTTTCATTTATCTCCATACCAGACAACGAATCTCGTACGATGTCGTGAACAAAAAGAACACCATGACAAAAAGTTTCCTCCCAACTCAATTTTGCACTTCCAAGACAAAGAATCTCGTTGTCTGCTATGGAGATAGATGAAACCGAAGCCGAAGACATCTTTTGCATGGAGAAAACTAGGGCACCAACATTATTTGACCGATTCGTGAATTAGGTCACTGATATAAGTGAAAGACAAGTCACATATAAGAACAATTCATTAATGCCCACGTACGATGTCGTGAACAAAATCTGAAGAAACGGGTCGTTGGGACTAAATATGTACAAAAAACATTAAGGACTAAATGTGTGCAAACTGGAAAATATATTACCCTATTAAGTCATTTTTTCGGCTTAACCTAATGTAATCAGTTATAAGGATTGAATGTGGACAAAAAAAAGGTTAAATCATCAAATGTGGACAAAAAAACTCAGAGACCAAATATATACAATTCAAAAAATATATTATCCTTTTAAGTCGTTATCCCTTTCAATATTTAAAATAGAGAAAAATACAAATCTAGTCATTTTGTTAATGACTTTTTAGTTTTTATCCAAAAATTAAAACTTAGCTCATAATAACCACTGAAACCGTAGGTATTTAGGGAAACATACGGTCAAAGGTCGTTGACTAAAGTCAATGCTAAAAAAATCCGAAAATTAACTACTCTTTCGTAGCAATGGGCTACAGATTCAAGGGTCATTTACTTTTTCAGGGCCCGACCCCGTCATCCGAGAATATATAAAGTTGTAAATTTCATTTAGGTCATTTTTTGTGCTTTTGAAGTTAGGAAAAACTCTCTCAATGGAGACTCCAAACAACAACCAGGTATGTCTCTAATTCTTCGAGTCATTTTTTATTTTTATTGTTTAAGAGAAGATATAATACCTCTGGTTTGATTTTTGTTGGAAAAAAAAAGAAACCGTAGGCTTCATAAGAAACCTATGGTGTACAAGCAGGTAATGCACGTTTTGTGCATCGACTGCTTGTATACTTTAGGTTTCTTAAGAAGTCTACAATTTTTGCATTTTTTTTGCTTGTTGCTTGTACACTATGAAATATAAGAGCATCATGTTAATTTTTGTTCCAAAAAATCCCCAAAAGGGGGGGGGGGGAACCGTAGGTTTCATATGAACCTACGGTGTACAAGTAGGTAATACACATTTTGTGCATTGACTGCTTGTACACCGTAGGTTCATATGAAACCTACGGTTTTGGTAATTTTTAATTTCAATGTATGTTATATAACTTGTAGAAGTTGCTACTGTCATTTAAAATATTTTCTACAACTATAAATTATGCCAATTAGAAAATAAGTTTAATAGAAAATTGAGTATGTTATAATTTTGTTCATTGCGGTATATTCATTTGTGCTTATGTTTGTTTTTCCTTTTGACCAATGTGAAAAAGTAGTTATTTGTAGGAAATTGTGGTGTTATTTTATGTTTTGCTTTGTGATAATATATATTTTTTCTCAATACACCATTGAACTTTGAAAAATGTATCAATTATAACAATGTAATCTACATACAAAGCAATGTGCATGCGTGTAATGGGTAGATATTTTAAAGTATAATGTCTTGATAAGAAAGCATGGTATATTTCTATTTTTTTCGCTTTGTGATAAAATATGTTTTTTCTCATTACACCATTGAACTTTGAAAAATCAACCAATTATAGTAACTCAATCTACATACAAAGCAATGTGCATGCGTGTGATGGATAGATATTTCAAAGTATAATGTCTTGATACGAAAGCATAGTAGATTGTTATTTTTTGCTTTTTTTATAAAATATGTTTTTTCTCATTACACCATTGAACTTTGAAAAATCAACCAGTTATAGCAATTTAATCTTCATACAAAGCAAAATGGCTAGATATTTCAAAGTATAATGTCTTGATAAGAAAGCATAGTAGATTATTATTTTTCGCTTTGTGATAAAATATGTTTTTTCTCATTACACCATTGTAAAGTACAATGTTGTTTTATGCATTTATCCCTTTTAATTATATAGTATAGAAAAGGCAATCAAATTGATTAAGTAATTATTATGTGTCTTTTGCTATTTTATACAAATTAACATATAGGATTCGATTAAGTATTATTATGTGTGTTTAGCTTTTACTACTTTGTTTGGTTTATAATATGTTTTACTGATATTTAGTGATTGTTTAATTTTCAACATGCAAACAAACAAATGATGGCAAGTTGTGACATCCTATTTTCACGGCCAGAAAAGACCGATTTCGTTTATGCTTTTTAAAATAAAATCAGAGTAATCCTTTGATTAAAAGAGTTGTGGAATTTGTTCCCAAAACAAAATATGATAAAATAAAATTTATCAAATCATTTCTTAGAGAAATGTATTTTCATATATAACAAAACTCGGGATGTCATGTTCCGATACAGACCAAAAGCATAAACGGCACATTATAAGCCTTACAACAGTTATATACAACTACATGCCTATAAACAAAATAGCTTGATGATTCATCCAACTTATGCTCTCGCGCCACTACCTGTAATACAAATAAAACTGAGTGGGTCAGGCTTGGGAGCCTGGTGAGCATATAGGGTTTTCAACCCACAATAAATAATTATATTATTTAATCATCAAACAATCAACCCAATTACCCACCCCCATTATCTCCTTTTATTTCTTAGAGATTTACCCTAAGAATCAGCTATTCCTCGTTCATTTATTCCTAAGGATTATCCTAAGGAATCGACACGAAATCCATCGTTGCCAGGGTTTTCTCAACAGGCACTAAATCCATAGTTACCAAGGTTTTCTCAACAGACACTAAATTCATAGTTACCAAGGTTTTCTCAACAGACACTAAATCCATAGTTACCAAGGTTTTTAGAGTACACCGGTGAACATCAAGTCCACAACACCTACAAGTTGCGAGCTTGCTAGTGTTCCACTGGACTGTCTAGAATCGTCCGTGGTTGTCATCCTTACTCTGCTGAATGACGAGGCCAACGTTTGGGTAAAGGTTTCACTCATTTTTCACCTGTCACCCTCATCTCATGATCTATATCATCTTTCGTCTCATCCTCAAACTCATCTTTCCTCACACACCAACTATTTCATCTACCCATGTTCTACCCAACATATTTGTAGATAAAATTTACATATATAGTTTAAATCATTTAAAAACCCGTATAAAACATTCATACAACATCCATCTCAAGTAAACAAACAATATTATATATATATATATATATATATATATATATATATATATATATATATATATATATATACATAGCACGTATTTTATAACAAATACTTCATATCTATGTGTAAGGTGAAAGTAACTACACATTTACTCATAAACTCTTTAACATATATTTAACTCTTTAGCATATATTTAAATCTTTAACAGACTCTTACCCCACCACGTCAATCCTCTCAACGAGACTATCCATACCCTCGGACCTTAAATTATAACTCTTACTCCCGAATCTAATCCATGTTCTCGAATCCATGATTGTGTCCATTTCATACTCTCGGATAAGGGACATCTGGTCTATGTCTAGATCCATACTTCCGGATTAATGACAACTGACTAGGTCTTAATCCATACTACCGGATTCTAGAACTAACCTTTCGACCTGATCCATACTCCCGAATCTAAAACTAACCTCTCGACCTGATCCATACTCCCGGATAAGGGACAATTGGTCTATGTCTAAATCCATACTCCCGGATTAATAACAAATAACTATGTCCTATCCATACTCTCGGACTAAGGACAACTGACTAAGTCTAATCCATACTCCCGGATTAATAACAAATAACTATGTCCTATCCATACTCTCGGACTAATAACAAATGACTATGTCCTATCCATACTCTCGGACTAAGGACAACTGACTAAGTCTAATCCATACTCCCGGATTAATGACAAATAACTATGTCCTATCCATACTCTCGGACTAAGGACAACTGCCTAAGTCTAATCCATACTCCCGGATTAATAACAAATAACTATGTCCTATCCATACTCTCGGACTAAAGACAACTGACTATGTCTTAATCCATACTCTCGGATCGATGACATACTTTTAAAGTTCTATTCTCCATATATATCTCACTCGTACTCATAAAGAGATAGTACCCCATAACCCTCATAACAAATCTTAGGTTTACTCTTTAACCTAAGTTATCATAAACAATCAGTTATGTTCTTTAACACATAATTCATACATCATCAAATAACTCACACAAAACATATATTTAATACTTCAATCAATACTTGTATTAAAATCATGTTCATGAAAGGGACTATGCACATGATACCTTATCGGATGAACACATAGTTTAAAAATACATAATCCGTACTCCCGGATCTAAAATTTAACTTCTTACCTAATCCATATTCCCGGATCAGGTATGTCTAATCCATCTTAATAAACAAACAACATATATACACATAGTACATATTTTATAAGATACTTCATATCTATGTGTAAGATGAAAGTGACTATACACTCACTTGATAAGACGATTATCGGACAGCACTACGGCTCTTCAAGCAGTATTCTCCGGTGAAACCGAAATGTTTTCTCAGAAACCGGACTTCTCGCGGGCAGAGTTTCGGCTCGAAAACTCTTTCTCTCGGGATCTTCGGGGCTTCGGGACTTGCTTCGGGTATCGGGATGATACCGAGGCTTCGGGGGTACTTCAAGAAGGCTAGAGAGGGTATCGGAAGTGAGAGAGTGAAGGAATTAGCAACCATGGCCGGCTGCCCTTCGGTTTCTATTTATAGGGCCCTTTTTCTGGATTCACGTCGTGAATCTCAAAATTCACGTCGTGAGTTCAGTAGTCATCAGGTGCATCATCGCAACTTGGGTATGTTAGGCTCCAGAAGACATTAATACCGAGTTCACGTCATGAACACTGTGTTCACGTCGTGAACTCTGACACAGTGACGGGGTTCGTGCCCCGAACTTCAAAAATTCATATCTTTCGCATACGAGCTCCGTTTTCGACATTCTTTATATCCACGCGTAGGTAAGATTATGCTCTACAACTCTCGTTTAGACACCGTCAGCTAATTTTGACTTTAACTTTTATTATATTATTTTTAGTAGGCCGGGACAGGAAAACTCCGTTAGGAATTCACAACTCCTTCATCTGACGTCCGTTTTTGTCTGTCTTTTTACCGTTAGACTACTATCGACGAGATCTTCGACTCTCGTTTAGATTGTTTCGGCTAGAAACCACTCGATCTCATATTCGAACTTTGGGCTGCATACCGCTAAGTCGAAACTTCGAAAAATCATAACTTCCTCATACGAAGTCGGATCTAGACGTTCTTTTTATGCACGCTCTCGGTTTAACGTATTCTACGACTTTCGTTTAGATCACTAAGGCTAAACGTCGCTCTATCGTAAATTCACTATTTACGTTGCGTAGTGTCGTGCCGGTTCTGTCGCGAAACTTCGACAGGTCATAACTTCTTCGTTATAACTCGGATTTCGGCATTCTTTATATATCTGGAATCCTTGTCCCGACCACTACAACTTAGTTAAGATTATTCATTCTAAATAATCTTTTATCAAAAATTCACTTTTGATGCTTATCGTCTCTAAATTGACTAGTCCGGATCTACGGGCGTTACAATTATCTCCCCCTTAGGATGATTACGTCCCGGAATCATCAACGAAAATAGGGCTTGTATAATGATTCCATACGTTATATTTTCATCCTAGGTAATAATCGTAACTTTTATGTTTCTTCGAATGAGTATCTAACTCTTGGACTTCTTTACCGCAGGCGATGCTCAATCTTGCACCTACCCTTCGTACTATGTTGGACTTTCAATCATAACCTACGAGTTACAAAATAAATCCTTATTGAGGACTCCTTCTTCTTCTTCTTCTTAGGATAAGTACTTTCCTTTATCTATTGTAACAGATCGATGGGTCATGTTCTAATGACCTTTCATCAAATGATGCAACGCCTAGACTCGAGTCTCTGAGAGTTATATTCCAGAATGGAATATACCTTCCTTCATATTCTAATGTTATATAATCACATTTTTTCATGTAGCGTTTCTAGCTACTAACTTCTTTAACAACGAGCGCGATACAATTGATCGCTTTGATTTCAATCTTCCGGCTTAAGTCAGATGCTACATCGAACTTGGTTCTCTGAACCACGTAACAAACTCATCGTAGTCGGACTCAATTTGATATGAACACTCAGGTCAGATTAACATTCATCTTCTGAGTCATTACCGAAACGATGGTAACGACATATATAAATAAAAACGAACTCAATTACAAGCTTCTTGGTAACATTGTGACTTTCCCTGATCCAAGTGTGAGTCCTGTGCTTCCAGTAGTATAGATCTCTACTACTATTCACACCTACTCATACTCGTCCCAAGTATTGTCTCGCAGTCCCCAAGCCCTAAAATCACCAAACAATTTAACACATACGAATGTGTCCAATTAATCATAAAAAATTTCCTAGACTCTACTAGGACTTCTTCCATGCGTATCTTCAATCATCAAGTCTACTTCAACTCGGTTGGTGATGGAAATTCCAGATTAAGGGAAAACTTCACGAATTACACCAATCGTTCCATCATCCTGCCAATCGAAGGTGTACCTCAGACGTACCGTATTCCTCTAAACGTTCCGTTATTTTATCAGACATATTCTAAAGGCAAGATACCACTCTTACGATATCTTCCGATAGGTGTCATTTACTATCATAAGCCTTTCCTTTCCTCCATCTACTCAATTCTCTACGAGTCTTCATCATAACGTTTTGTACACCCAAGCAGACGCTCAGTGTACTTAGGCAAGAATTTTAAGATAGGAAAGCTTTATTTACGATAGACGTATAAATCTCCTTATCACTCTGAAACGTTTACATGCTAGTTCTAATATCGTAGTCATACGCTTAGAATCCTGAACACATAAGGTTTCCAGATCCGGTCGGCAACAGACCATAGATCTGAACAAATAATATCATATATGACAAACATATAAAATTTAGCACATAAAAGCATTTTAGGCATCTTTCCTAAAATATACTAGTGCTTGTGTCTATTCAGGTGCATTACCTAAATTTATTAGACACACTCCTCACAATCTTCACTTAGCATTTTAAGTTTAAGTCTAGAAATCCTACAAATTCCTAGTTCGCTTAAACTAATGCTCTGATACCAACTGTGACATCCCCATTTTCACTGCCAGAAAAGACCGATTTCGTTTATGCTTTTTAAAATAAAATCAGAGTAATCCTTTGATTAAAAGAGTTGCGGAATTTGTTCCCAAAACAAAATATGATAAAATAAAATTTATCAAAGCATTTCTTAAAGAAATGTATTTTCATATATAACAAAACTCGGGATGTCATGTTCCGATACATACCAAAAGCATAAACGACACATTATAGGCCTTACAACAGTTATATACAACTACAGGCCTATAAAGAAAATAGATTGATGATTCATCCAACTTATGCTCTCGCGCCACTACCTGTAATACAAACAAAACTGAGTGGGTCAGGCTTGGGAGCCTGGTGAGCATATAGGGTTTTCAACCCACAATAAATAATTATATTATTTAATCATCAAACAATCAACCCAATTACCCACCCCCATTATCTCCTTTTATTTCTTAGAGATTTACCCCAAGAATTAGCTATTACTCGTTCATTTATTCCTAAGGATTA
Organism: Lactuca virosa; assembly: GCF_052849685.1. Classification (NCBI taxonomy): domain Eukaryota; kingdom Viridiplantae; phylum Streptophyta; class Magnoliopsida; order Asterales; family Asteraceae; genus Lactuca; species Lactuca virosa. Next base: position 113,292,192 of record NC_136427.1, on the reverse strand, counting down.
TCCTAAGGAATCAGCATGAAATCCATCGTTGCCAGGGTTTTCTCAACAGGCACTAAATCCATAGTTACCAAGGTTTTCTCAACAGGAACTAAATCCATAGTTACCAAGGTTTTCTCAACAGGCACTAAATCCATAGTTACCAAGGTTTTTAGAGTACACCGGTGAACATCAAGTCCACAACACCTACAAGTTGCGAGCTTGCTAGTGTTCCACTGGACTGTCTACAATCATACGTGGTTGTCATCCCTACTCTGCTGAATAACGGGGCCAACGTTTGGGTAAAGGTTTCACTCATTTTTCACCTGTCACCCTCATCTCATGATCTATATCATCTTTCGTCTCATCCTCAAACTCATCTTTCCTCACACACCAACTATTTCATCTACCCATGTTCTACCCAACATATTTGTAGATAAAATTTACATATATAGTTTAAATCATTTAAAAACCCGTATAAAACATTCATACAACATCCATCTCAAGTAAACAAACAATATTATATATATATATATATATATATATATATATATATATATATATATATATATATATATATATACACACACACATAGCACATATTTTATAACAAATACTTCATATCTATGTGTAAGGTGAAAGTAACTACACATTCACTCATAAACTCTTTAACATATACTTAACTCTTTAGCATATATTTAAATCTTTAACAGACTCTTACCTCACCACGTCAATCCTCTCAACGAGACTATCCATACCCTCGGACCTTAAATTATAACTCTTACTCCCGAATCTAATCCATGTTCTCGAATCCATGATTGTGTCCATTTCATACTCTCGGATAAGGGACATCTGGTCTATGTCTAGATCCATACTCCCGGATTAATGACAACTGACTAGGTCTTAATCCATACTATCGGATTCTAGAACTAACCTTTCGACCTGGTCCATACTCCCGAATCTAAAACTAACCTCTCGACCTGATCCATACTCCCGGATAAGGGACAATTGGTCTATGTCTAAATCCATACTCCTGGATTAATAACAAATAACTATGTCCTATCCATACTCTCGGACTAAGGACAACTGACTAAGTCTAATCCATACTCCCGGATTAATAACAAATAACTATGTCCTATCCATACTCTCGGACTAATAACAAATGACTATGTCCTATCCATACTCTCGGACTAAGGACAACTGACTAAGTCTAATCCATACTCCCGGATTAATAACAAATAACTATGTCCTATCCATACTCTCGGACTAAGGACAACTGACTAAGTCTAATCCATACTCTCGGATTAATAACAAATAACTATGTCCTATCCATACTCTCGGACTAAAGACAACTGACTATGTCTTAATCCATACTCCCGGATCGATGACATACTTTTAAAGTTCTATTCTCCATATATATCTCACTCGTACTCATAAAGAGATACTACCCCATAACCCTCATAACAAATCTTAGGTTTACTCTTTAACCTAAGTTATCATAAACAATCAGTTATGTTCTTTAACACATAATTCATACATCATCAAATAACTCACACAAAACATATATTTAATACTTCAATCAATACTATGCACATGATACCTTATCGGATGAACACATAGTTTAAATATACATAATCCGTACTCCCGGATCTAAAATTTACCTTCTTACCTAATCCATATTCCCGGATCAGGTATGTCTAATCCATCTTAATAAACAAACAACATATATACACATAGTACGTATTTTATAAGATACTTCATATCTATGTGTAAGATGAAAGTGACTATACACTCACTTGATAAGACGATTATCGAACAGTACTACGGCTCTTCAAGCAGTATTCTTCGGTGAAACCGGAATGTTTTCTCAGAAACCGGACTTCTCGCGGGCAGAGTTTCGGCTCGAAAACTCTTTCTCTCTGGATTTTCGGGGCTTCGGGACTTGCTTCGGGTATCGGGATGATATCGGGGCTTCGGGGGTACTTCAAAATTCACGTCGTGAGTTCAGTAGTCATCAGGTGCGTCATCGCAACTTGGGTATGTCAGACTCCAGAAGACATTAATACCGAGTTCACGTCGTTTAGATTGTTTCAGCTAGAAACCACTCGATCTCATATTCGAACTTTGGGGTGCATACTGCTAAGTCGAAACTTTGAAAAATCATAACTTCCTCATACAAAGTCAGATTTAGATGTTCTTTTTATGCATGCTCTCGGTTTAACGTATTCTACGACTTTCGTTTAGATCACTAAGGCTAAACGTCGCTCTATCGTAAATTCACTATTTACGTTGCGCAGTGTCGTGCCGGTTCTGTCGCGAAACTTCGACAGGTCATAACTTCTTCGTTATAACTCGGATTTTGGCATTCTTTATATATCTGGAATCCTTGTCACGACCACTACAACTTAGTTAAGATTATTCATTCTAAATAATCTTTTATCAAAAAGTCACGTTTGATGCTTATCGTCTCTAAATTAACTAGCCCGGATCTACGGGCGTTACACTAGTGTGTCGGTCAAATCGTCCTGTCATAAAATACTTGAAGTGCTTAGTCGTTTTAAATGCACCAGTCGTGAATTATTTGCGACAACTAGCTTCGGTTACTTTGGACGTGTAGATGTCGAATATTGTTGTGAGATGTCGAAGGTCATGGATAGTTTCGACAGTTTTTTATTTTATTATAAGGGCACTTTATGTATCGAAGTTTTCAGTGTTCAGTCCCTTGTATTTTTTGTATGCTTTCATGATCCCTATAAATATGGGATGTGTACTAGAGATAGATAGAACTTTCGTCATTTTGTCTAATACTCTTTGTACTTACTGAAAACATAATTGAGCCAAACAGACTTTATTTAGATCTTGTGTTCACATTTTTACTTTACTCTGATTTCGTAATTCATACTCGATTTCATTACAACTACATTTGGTATCAGAGCAGGATTCATATAGAATTGATCTGTTTTTTTTTTCTGAGTTTTTGCAAAAGTTTTGAGTCTCGTTCTAGATTTCAATTTTCCGCTCTTTTGTTTCAGGAAATCATCTTAGATCATCTGTTGTGATTTGATTCTGCATTCTGGTTGTAAAATCGAGTGTTCGATTGTTGAATTCTAAGTGTTTTAGCTGTTTGATCTCAATTTGATGTGAGCTTTTCTTAAAATTTTCTATACAACAGTGGCGAACTTTAACATGAACACCATGACTTCTTACTCTCATCTCCTTGGTTCATCAACGAAGATTCCTATGTTGATTCCTAAGTTCTACGATCAATGGGCTGATCGAGTGGAGGATTATTTGAATGGAATTGATGAGGAACTCTGGAAGTGTATTCTCGGTGATGTTCGTCCTCCTGCTGCTGTTCAGAGTATTGGAACTACTTCTAACAATCAAAATGTCAATGAACAGTCTGAGAGATTGTTGAAGAATGAAAAGAAGTGTATGCATAAACTCAGAGGTGCTCTTCCTCCAGTTGTATACAATTATGTGCATAGCTGCAAAACTGCAAAAGAGATTTGGGATATTTTGAAGGAAAAGTATCGAGGCAGTGAAAAAACAAAGATCAGTTCAGTTAAACAATGTATGTTTGAATTAGGAGAGTTTATGCAAAAGGAAGGAGAGACAATTGAGTCCTATTATGATCGTCTGAATGAGTTCATATTCAAGTGTAACCGATATTGAGTAAAATGATCAACAATGGAGTTCAATCTCACTTTTATCATGGGTCTTTGTAAGGAATGGAGAAATGTCAGCCTTATGATAAAGACACAACAAAGTTTTGATTACTTCTCTCTGGATGATCTTTACAATGTGATGAAAGCACATGAATATGAAGTGAATGAAATAGCTGAAGAATCAAAGATAAGTTTAGGTGGTCCACTTGCTCTTGTTTCGAAAGTTACTGGAAGAGAAGCTGAGAAAGATGTTGCTGAGAAGGAGAATTCGGAAGATGAAGGTTTGATCGTCAACTCTGATGACGAAGTTGTGGCATTTTACTCTAACAATCGAGTAAAGAAATTTTTTAAGAAGCCTTTCAATGCTAAATCAAAAGCAAGTGATGTGAAGGGAAGATTCGCTGGAAAATCAGGGAATGATGAGAAGAAAGTTGAGAAAAAGGAAGTTCGTGCTAAGGAAGAGATCAAAGAGAAAAAGCTGAAAGGTGATTCTGGATTCGACTGCCATTACTGCAATGGAGCGAATCATATGGCCAATGACTGTATGCTGCAAAAGTGAGATGAAAAGAAGAACAAAGTCAAAGACGAAGCTTACTATGTTGAGAGATTGGAAAAGGTGTGTGCAAAGACGAAGGGGTTATATCTGGTGGCCAAAGGTATGGATGAAGAAGATGGAACATACCAGATTTGGTCATCTGGTTCTGATGATGACGAGATGTGAAACCCTACACATGGGGCTATGATCGCGATGCATGAGGATAAGGAGGAAGAGAAAATTACTGGGAAGTGATTTGTTTCGACATCTTCACACAAATCACCAATGACTTCTCAGGCACGTTCTCTTTTACAATCTTTTAATATTCCATCAAGTGCATATGATTCGATTTTATATGGGTTTGATGCAGCAATTACTTATGTTAATGATTTACTTATTTTTTCTAGTAATGATGCTAAGAAGTCGAACACACTACTATTAGAAACTCAGAGGATGTTGGAATCGAAGAAAGCGAAAATAGAATACTTAGATTTACAAATAACAAATCTTATGTGTGATAGGGATAGTTTAAGTGCTGATGTCAAGTTGTTGTTAAAACAAAGAAATATCTACTGTAATTCAGCCAAAAGATTATATGTTAAACTGACAGTATTACATCATTCATCGGATATTAGCAAAGAACAACATAGGAAACTTTTGCCCTTTTTAGCATTCGAAAGGGAGAAAATTGACTATATTTCCTATGACTGTGAAAAGACAATTGCTGAATTCGATAGGGTTCCAGATAATAGATATGCATATGGTATAGTGAAAATTGCTGAATGTCTGGATGCAAATGAATTAGTTGATATTATAAATGAAACCTTGACCAAAAATGAACAAATATAGATTTTGAAAAGAACTGAGAATTTGAAATCTGACTCTCAAACTAATTTTGCTGATATCGAAGATGATTCTGATGATATGAGTGAAATTAAAGAGGAGGAAGTTATTGATTGTTCTCAATTGTGATGTGATTTATGAGCTTTGGTTTGGCTTGCGGAATTAAAGAACACATAATGAACATGGTGATTTCGGTGTTTAAGAGATGCATTTGATTATGTATGGTGTTACAAAAAGGGATCTAGATCTAAATCTACATAAATAACACACACTTACACACTCAACTTTACATCTCTCAAGCACACCTCCATAAGTGGTATGAACCCACCTTATATAGAGGTGTTTACATGTCTCTCTCTCACTCTCTATCTCATGTCACAAGGATAATTCACCACATGCAAGTGGGTCTACAAAAGTCAAACCATTTACAAAGTCATACATGGATAACTTTGTACCCCAACATTCTCCCCCTCAAAGTTAGGAATGGATGACCCACTTCAAATCTTCCAAAATCGAGCAACTACGCGATCCAAGCCTCAAGCGTAACACATGTTGAGATGAACTTCAAATCTTCAATTCTTCCATGATTCTTCAATTTGGGTTCTAGTATGTGAGACCATACGAACCGAACATCAACGAATGATTAAGAGCTTCTCAATCTCCAAATAAACACCCTAAAGTTGAGCATAAAAGCACACCCCAAAAATCTTCAATAAGTCCAAACCCATCATGAACCGAAATCACTTCCGAATCTCCAATCGAATCATTTCATAAACTTCAAATACTCGAGGTCACTTCGGTCTTCAAGTTCGCGTAATATGAAAAATTCAACTATCGAATTTCCATATAAATTTCTCCCCCTTTTTATAATCAAAATTTGATTATAAAACCATTAAGGAAAGAGAACGTGCTCTATTCGGAATTTTGCGTGTCAAAACTCCCCCTTAACATGTGGCATAAACTTTGTGCTTCAATCCGGAAAATTCGAAAAATCTTCAATTTTTAGCTTCATTCACGGACAGCCTTTATCAAATTTGGGTAGAAATTGTCAATTTCAAAATTCTACAGTGACCCGATGCGCCCAAAACAGCCAAAAATGCGAAACTCTCCCCCATTTACGAAACTGGGTTGAAAGCGTCAATTCGCATTAACTGCAGGGGCCTGAAATGCATATTCTTCAATTTCTCAGCAAAATCAGTCCATTTTCGAAATTGGGTATGAACGTCCAAATTTTCGAAACTTCAGGGACTTCTTTCGAAATTTCAGCCTTTTGTCCCAAAATGTCGAAAAGTATTCCAACTTTCGAAAGTGGGTAAAAGCTATCAAATTTTCGAAACAGTAGGGACCATTTTCGAAACTTCTGCCTTATTTCTTCCAAACTTGCGAAAATTAGGCCAAATGTCGAATGTGGGTAAAATGTGGCAAACTGTCGAAAGTTTAAGTACTGATTTCGAAATTGCTGCCCACTACATCAAACTTTCGTTTTCTTCTTTCCCAATTCGTTAAAGAGACAAGGAAACCTTCTTCTTCACTTCGTTAATTATGTAACGAAAATTGTTTTCACAGCACAATATCATTTTAACGAAACTTTTTCATATCAACTGATTAACGAAAACGAAGCATGTCGAATGCTTAATCGTGAACAGTAACCTCTTAATCATTCAGCTTCGCTTTTTGTCCAACAGCAACTCAATCATCACGAAATCTAAAAATTCGTTCTTTAGCCCCAACTCAGTTCCAAAACCTTCGTTATCATTCGCTTTTGATTCAAGACTTGACATCAAAATCCAAAACTTTCGAAATCATTATCCATCTCCTTTTCGTTATCAGGTAACGAAAATCTTGATGTCAAAACCAATTCTTCCCAGTTCATTAGCCAAGTCAATGTTTGTTCATCCCCAAACCATCTGTTTGTCATCATCAATTCGTGAACTAATCCTCAAAACGTATTTCGTTATCACGACCTCGGCCATTGAAATCAATAATCCTACCAATCGCCATCAAACCAAAACATATTCGATATCAAGCCTTCAAAATCAATTATCGACTCCTAATCATCGACTGTGAAACCCAAGTGATCGACATTAATAGCAAACCAAACTCAATTTTGACTTTATATGAAGCTTTGACTTTTCAAATCGTCGACACTGACTATCAAAATCGAATTCAACTCCAATCCAGCTTCAAACAGTTCAACATCTAACCCAACATAATGATTCGACTTCAAGTAAACTGTTTCAAACAAATCTATCATTCAAAATCGCCTTTGACCCCCAACTCGATATCAGATACGAACAATCAACACCATATAATGCGAATTCGATTCCAGTACTTCCTTCCTTGTGTATTCGAACATACATCCACCATTGAAGTCAATTGTAACATTCAATAGTATCAGATGTATCAATCAACAGTCAAAAGTCGATTTTGACGTTTCGATATTAAAAGTCAACAAACACAAAAACTCTCAATTCTCATAGATTTTCAACTAAAACTGAGAATATTTAATTGTTTTTGATCATATACAACATTGATCAGAAAGAAACAATTAGAAATCGAGATTAAAAACTCAAAACCAACTGATTATGAAGATACATGAACCGATGGTGCATGTATAAGAAGCGTGTGTACAAGTCAGATGACGAACATCTATTGACGATTCAAAATGATTCAATGAGTTAAAGACATTCACGATTTGGGCTCAAAATATTAATGAACAGTGACGAGTTCTTTTGGATCATACACGAATGAAATATTGGGCTCTTGATTACCACACATATCGAAATTATCAAATAAGAATATGAATTGGGCTCCAATTTCATTTATGAACAGTAAGATGTCAAAAATTTTGGCTAAATAAAAAAGAAATGGATCACAATGAATTTTGGGCTTAAATCTCGATTCAAACGAACAATTGCAATTGTAAAATCGAATCAAACGAACAAATAAGAGATTGGATCGGACTTTGATCAACAAAAAATTTATTGGATCACAACAAATGGGTTTTTCAAAAAAAAAATTGATCCAACGAGTCAAAACGATCAAAAATCAAGAATGTAACGCACTAATCAACAAGAGTAAGAGAGATCATAGAGAGAGACTCACCATAAATGCTCCAATTGTGACAAATTTTGCCAAACCGATAATCGTTTCTTCAAAAAATCATGTTGATCTTCGAAGACCTGCTCTGATATCAATTGATGTGATTTATGAGCTTTGGTTTGGCTTGCGAAATTAAAGAACACACAATGAACATGGTGATTTCGGTGTTTAAGAGATGCATTCGATTATGTATGGTGTTACAAAAAGGGATCTAGATCTAAATCTACATAAATAACACACACTTACACACTCAATTTTACATCTCTCAAGCACACCTCCATAAGTGGTATGAACCCACCTTATATAGAGGTGTTTATATGTCTCTCTCTCACTCTCTATCACAAAGCGAATTCACCACATGCAAGTGGGTCTACAAAAGTCAAACCATTTACAAAGTCATACATGGATAACTTTGTACCCCAACAAGTTGTCTGTCATTAATGTCACATTAATGGCTAAAGGAAAAGAAAATTTTAATGATTATATGGTTACAATTGACACTACTCTACCCTCAACTTTGAAAGTTCATGATCTTGATCATGTGACTGTCGAAGATAGTCAAACATACAATGATGATGACAATGATGATGTTTCGAAAGAAACAACAATTCCAAGGGTTGTAGTTGATTAGGTTTTTGACGAAACTGAGAAATTCGACAAAATTATGAAGGAAAAAGGTTCTCATTACCTTAAAACAAATACAGTTGTGTATCCAAATTTCAAATGCACAGATGATGTTATCTTTTCGAATTAGGTTTTTGTCACAACAGGAAATTGTGATAATATTAAACTAGAGTTTGATAAAATGATTGAAGAGGATAACAAGAAGGCATCAAAAGAAGGATTTTTCTCAAACCAAAGTACTGTCGAAAACAATCTAACAAAGAACTCTTACACTTTTCAACGACAAAACCCACAACGAATTTGGGTTGAAAAATCTAAAATTCAAAAGATGTTTCAAAACAAGTTGACATTGTTTCACAACATGTCAAAATTAATTCTCAAGAGTTTAAGGAACAAATTGAAAAGATTTCAAAAGAAAGTGGTATTTCAAAGAGACAAGCAAGAAAGAAAGTTTTTTGGCAAACCATTGAGTCTCGAAAGAAGCCGGCTGTTTTGCTAAATAAATCATCTGAACAGAAAAAGTCTAATTCAGTTCAGACTTCTTCTCAAAAGAAAGTTGTAAATAAGAAAAATTTCGCTCTAACTCAAAAAGATTTGTCTCAAACTCAACCACAAAATGGTCTTTCAAAATCCAAACCTCATGGGTTAAAAATCAAATTCTCAAACCAATGTTCAAACTTCAAATCAAAAGAATTTCAATTCAAATCATCAAACAAGGCTTTCACAAAATCATTTTTCAAGACAAAATCATTTTTCAAGACAAAACCGATTTTTGAATAATCCAAAGTATTTTCAAAATCGTTTTTCTTCTCAAATGAAACCGGTGTTTTCAACTCAAAAGTTTGATAAATTCCATTCTAAAAGAAATGTGACTTTCACACCGAAACAACCAAATTTTCCCAATCTTCCTACGAAACAAGTTTCCAAAGTTCCGTATGTCAAAGGAAAGTCAAATATGCAAAACATTAACCATTGGCTCGAAGGAAAAGAGATATCATTTCAATCAGGGAAGTTTTCTCAACAACAAATCAAGGATGCTTATGAAAACTATTTGAATGAATCTTCGAATGGAAGTTCTTCATCTAAGAATTCGAATCCTTCAGTCAAGCAATGGAGAGCTATTCCGAAAGCAAAGGTTAATAAGAAACGAACTGAGAAGCAAAAGACAAAAGTCAGTGAAAATTCTAAACTTGTGAATGATTACATTTCTGTGTCTTTAACTAACGAAGTTGACCTAATTGATAGTCTCAAATCTAAAGTTCGTAATTGGGTCTTAGGATCTTCGTTTCACAATGTTTTCGAATCTAATCACCAAGGACCCAAAGAGCCTTGGGGACCTAAATTCTTTCAATAATTGCAGGTTTTGAGTGACGAGCAATATGATGACAAATGATACATTGATACTGGTTGCTCTCGTTACGTGACTGGAAGAAAGGAAAATCTTCGTGATTATCGAAATTTAGAGAATAATGGAGTAGTGAAATTTGGCAACAATCAGAAATGTCAAGTCAAAGGATATGGAAAAGTAACAAATGGGAAATTCACATTGAGTATGGTAGCTTATGTCGAAGGTCTTCAACATAACTTGATAAGTGTTTCGCAACTTGTTGTGGCACTGGCAATCAAGTGGTGTTTAATGAAGAAGGAAGTGTGATTTCAAACATAGACACGAAAGAAGTTTTGCTTAAATCAAAAAGAAAAGGCGATATGTTTACTCTCAACATCAAACCAATTGTTGGGATTCCCTCGATGTGCTTACTTTCAAAAGCTTCATCTGATGTTAGATGGTTCTGGCATCGAAGACTTTCTCATTTGAATTTACGAAATCTGAATAAATTGGTGGTAAATGATCTTGTTCGCAGTTTACCTATGTTAAAATTTTATAATGATACTTTGTGTGCAGCTTTCGAACAAGGAAAGAAACTGTAACATCCCAAAATTCAAGACCAAAATTTTCATTTTTGATTTAACGATTCATAAAACAATTTATAGAAAACATCATCAAGTTATCTTATTTCATAAACCCAGAGATCATATTTCTCAAAAGCATGTCATAAGATAGTAATAATGTCAGAGTACAAATCCCAAGAATCTCATATGCGGAAAATCGTGTGTGTGATGCGCTGCTACCGTGCTGGCTCATTTCCCTTCGAATAAGAAGGACCTAAAATAAAAATTGAAAACCATAAGCACAAAACTTAGTGAGTTCCCCCATCATACCACATACCATACAATATACATATTGTCTAACATATCCGGGTACAGGACTACCCCTTCGGTCTCTTTCAACCGGTAAATGCCTAACATATCAGGGTGTTGGCCTACCCCTTTGGTCCTGTCGACCGGTACCTCGCCTAGAATATCTGGGTGTTGGCCTACCCCTTCGGTCCTTTCGACCGGTACCTCGCCTAGCATATCAGGGTGTTGGCCTACCCATTCGGTCCTTTCGACCGGTACCGGGGACTATTTCACCCCCTACTTCTAAGGGTGGAATTGGTACGATACCAATTCATTTTTCTCTAAACCGTGTACCGTTCCAACTATAATTGGTAACAAAAAATTACTACCGGTACCGTACCAAGTATACTTGGTACCAATATAGTTGGTTACCAACAAGTTTGGTTGGTACAACTTGGTAATGGTATATACCAACTTCTTTTAATTTTATATTGTAAGATTTAAAAATAAGCAAAGACATTGAGTAATTTTGATGTTTAATATAGAAAATAGTTACGTCGTTCTTTTAGTTTACAAAATAATTCTATTGAAGTAACGTTTTTAGTTTGTGCTTCAACGTGGTAATAACTATTGACTAATGCGACCAAATGTATTGTATAATTTTCTTAAAAATGTAAACACTAAACACAATTAGCAGTTGAAAGATACGATTTCGTTTATATATATATATATATATATATATATATATATATATATATATATATATATATATATATATATATATATATATAAATAATAAATGGATTGGTTGGTACGGTAGTACCATGGTATTTTAACTTTTGTACAATTACCATATCAACATTGCTCAATTGGTACGGTACTACCAACCAAACATGTTGGCTACCAATTATATTGGCTACCAACTTTCTTGGTTCGGTTGGTAACATGTTGGTTGGTTGTTCATGGTACAATTTTTCCAGCCCTACCTACTTCTACCATATAGCATCCTAGTGCATAAACATATAAGTCATATACTGCCTAGCTTATCCAGGTGTTGACATACCCCTTCGTCCCTATCGATCGATACTTATCCTACCCCTCCTACCACTATCACATAACATCATAGCATACTAGCACAAAAAGCAGAACAGATAGTGACATACCAGATAATTATCACAAAGACAATCGTCTCTACTATAGCTCTTACTAGTGGGTCGGCATTGGTGCCTTCGACCCACTTCTACTGGAAGGTAACTTACCTCAATGTCATGAAGTAGCTGAACTGTCCTCGGCTATGGGATCAACTCTCCTCAAACTCCTACACATAAAATCTCTTTTAATTACACTTTCATACTCATAACCCCTTTAAGGGTCAACTCTTGTCAAAGGTCAAAGTCAAGGTCAACATCCTGGTCAAAGTCAACATCCTGGTTGACTCAACTTGACGAGTTGTCCCACCAACTCATCGAGTTCCATGATCCATAAAACCCTGGAATCTCGATCCTACTCGTTGAGTTCTTTCATGAACTCGTCGATTTCCTCCTCATAACATAGTCAGAACCTTTCACTCATAACTCGCCGAGTCCCTCCTTGAACTCGTCGAGTTCCTTAATCTTCATAACCCAAAACCATGGCCAACTCGCTAAGTCATCTCCTAGACTCAACGAGTTTGCACAGTAACAGAAAAGGTTAGGGGACCACGACCCAACTCACCGAGTTGTATGAACAACTCATCGAGTCCCCCATAGTCTAAACCCATTCAGTCGTTTCTAGTCGGGTTAAATGCTTCCAAACCATAAATATGGTCCCCTAGTACTAAATTACCACGTAAAATTTCTAACTTTACATTCATGCATGGTGTAATGAAGCTAATAACACCAAAACTAACCTCTTAAAGAGATCTAAGGCATGGAGAAGGGCCAAGACTTAATAAAGCTGGCAACTTTAAGTCTAATAAGGCCATGGACATCTAGATCTGAAGTCATAACTCCAAAACATGTTTACATCCATGAATGGTTCAAAAATAGGCTTCTTATGGCCCTAAACTACTCCACAAAGAGATCTAGTAATTAAATAGTCAAGGTATAGACTTTATACCTCAATAAGGCTCCTTTGACAAAGAAATCGCTGGATCCAAAGCTTCTTCCTTCAACCAAGCACTTCTAACTTCCACTCCTTCAAGGAAATACCAAAGAATCACTCTCTTTTCACTCACACACACTCAGGCTCAAGATCACAAATTAGGGTTTTGCTGGACTGAGGGAGGCGATGAGGGAGGCCATAGTAAAGTGTTAAGGTCCTTAAATAGGGTGTAAAACCCTGAAAATTAGGGTTTCACTCTGGCAGCCCTACTCGTCGAGTTGAGGCTCTCAACTCGTCGAGTAGACTTCAAGTCCCGCGTCCAAATTACATTCCTATTCGATGAGTTTGGGCCTCCTACTCGTCGAGTCCCCTTGCAAAAATGAATAATTTAATTTAAATTACATACTAGGATCCGGGCATTACAAATCCCCCCACTTATTTTAGACTTCGTCATCGATGTCTGCTGCGTCTGGGAATAGCTTGGGGTAGTGCTCCTTCATCTCGTCCTCCGGCTCCCAAGTCCATTCCGAGCCCTTGCGGTGCTGCCATTGCACCTTCACTAACTTGACCCTTTTGTTCCTCAGATCCTTCGTCTTCTCGTCGAGGATTGCTATCGGTCGCTCGATGTAGTTCAGGCTGTCATCCACTTGAATATCCTCTAGAGGCACTACTGCAGAGTCATCGACCAAGCACTTCTGCAGCTGGGAGACATGAAAGGTGTTGTGGATCTGACTAAGCTCGGGTGGCAGATCCAGCCTATACGCCATCTTGCGCACCCGAGCTCTAACCCTGAAAGGACCAATATACCTGGGGCCCATCTCGCCCCGCTTCCTGAACCGGGTGGCACCTTTCCAAGGTGACACCTTCAGGAGGACCATATCTCCTACCTGAAACTCCAAGTCCGAACGACGCTTGTCGGCATAACTTTTATGCCGACTCTGAGCAGTCCGAAGCCTACTCCGGACCTGCTGGATCCTCTCCGTCGTCTTGAGTACCACTTCGGTACTCCCCATGACCCTCTGTCCAACCTCACCCCAACATATTGAGGTTCTTCACTTCCTCCCATAAAGCATCTCAAAGGGAGGACGGTTGATGCTCACGTGGTAGCTATTATTGTAGGAAAACTCTACCAAGGGAAGGTAGTAATCAGGACGAAGATCTCTATACATCTTCGTCGCCCCGGGATGGATGGAAAATCTGGACTTGCGAGCCTCCTCCATCAGGATCTGGCGCACACCACCTGCTTACGGAACCCACACTCTGCGATGTAGTGTCAACAGCCCGCGGCTATCATAGTTGAAGGAGGATATCTGGCCCACAATGCGCTCACTCTTCCGGTGTTTCTCCTTCATAGCCTCCTGTTGGGCCTCCCGGATCTTCTCCAGAAGCGGAGTCACCACCGTCATCCTCAAGCAAATATCTATGATCGGGGCTACCTTGCGGCTAAGCCCATCGGCCACAACATTGGCCTTCCTCGGGTGGTAGAGGATCTCACATTCGTAATCCTTCACCACATCTAGCCAGCGACGCTGCCTCATGTTCAGATTTGGCTGATCCATGAGGTACCTCAAGCTCTTGTGGTCCGTGTAAATGGTACAACGGACCCCATAGAGGTAATGTCACCAAATTTTAAGGGCGAAAACAACCGCCCTCAACTCCAGATCGTGCGTTGGGTAGTTCGCCTCGTGAGGCTTCAGCTGCCTCAAGGCGTGAGCGATGACGTTCCCCCTATGCATCAATACTTCACCCAAACCCGAGATGAACGCATCACAATACACTACAAAATCCTCCACGCCCTCTGGTAGGGCTAAGATCGGCGCCTCGCACAACCTCTGCCTCAATGTCTCGAACGCAGCCTGCTGCGCAGGCTCCCAGCGAAATACAACGACCTTCTTCGTCAGTCGGGTCAAGGGTATTGCTTGTTGGATTAATGTCTAAGTCCATAACTATAATTGGTAAGACTCGACCCGACCCGGCATGGTCCATTTGGGTTGCATGGCATCGGGACAATTGGATAGACAAGATGAGGAAAAAGGATACTAGTGATTTATATTAATATATTATAAGTTCTAATATATTAATATATAATCATATTATTTAATTAGTATTGATCAAGAATTAATTTATAATTAATTAAGTGATCAAAAGGAACTAATTAAATATGGACTCTAAGATATATGTGTGTGATGGGCCAAGTTCATTTAGGTTGGGCTAAGCTTTCATGGATAGTCCATGGAGTGTTTAACCCATGGATCATATGAAATGAAAGGTCATGGGTATTAGGGTTTAACCCTAATCTCCACACTATATAAAGATGTCCTTGGTTGGTGAAATGGGCACTAGTGTGTGTACACAAAAGGGCAAGGCTGATTTCACTAGAGAGAACTAAAGTATCCTTATTCTCAAGGTTATTCCAAGTGTTCATGGTGTTGTGTGAACCATTTGAGGTGTCACACTTGGGGCACTAGGCACTCAAGCTTCATGAAGACAAGTTACATAAAAAAAAGGTATGTATTCTATCTATTTTATTACCCAAGTATATGATATTTGTATGCTAGTATAGGGTAATATCTTGGAAACTTTATATTTGCATGTATAATAGAGAAAACATAGATCCAAGGTATTTAGGGTTGTATGTGCACCATAAGATATTGTAGTATACTAAAACCCAACAGTGGTATCAGAGCCATGGGTTGTTTTCTATTATATTCATGCAAATGTTTGATTTTCAAAGTTGAAAAAAAAAAGAAAAAAAAACATGAAGTTTGTCAAATTTTAAGATAATTACTTGTTTTGTGAAAAACTAATTATTTGTAAAATTTGAATAATTTGCTATATGAGTTGAATTAGGTCAAATTTAGTAAAAGATAAAATGATATGATTATTTTATTAGTTTTAAAAGTTTGATCTAAATGTTTTAAGGAGTTACAAATTTTGTCATAAAATTTTGGAGCTCAAAAAGTTTTTTTAAAGTTGTGATCTTATGTGTTTTGAAACCTCCATAAGTTATGGATATGAAAAGGTTTTAAAAAAAATGATTCAAAGTTTTTATGGAGTTACAAAATTTGGTGTTAATGTTTTAAAGAATTCCATAACTTATTCTTAAGTTATGGAACATGAAAAGTTTCATCATAAAACAAGCATTTAACTCCATAAGTTATGGATTACCAAAAGTTCTATGTTTCCTTGATTTATGAGTTAGTTTAGATTAATGGAAAAAAGAAATTGTGTTTTAGTTGTTTTCAATCCTAATTAATCTAAAAGTTGTTCATAAAATGTGTTTTTTTTGTAACTTGTCCTCAAGTTATATGAAAAGTCACATTTATGAATCTTAAAAACTCATAAATATGCCTTAGGTTACAAAAAAATGAAGAGTTTTTTCTTATAAATAGTTTTTATGGTTCCATAACTTGTCCTCAAGTTATGGATGTCCAAGAGTCTCTTCATTAAAAGTTTTAAAGCTTTACTTAAAACTCATAAGTTATGAAAATCCAAGACTTTTGAATAGTTTCAAAACTTGCCCTCAAGTTTTGGAATTTGAAAAGTTTTCTCTAATGAATACTTTAATTCCAAGTTAAGCCCTTAGAATTTTAAAAGTTAAAATTCAACCCTTATACTTTATAATATTATAAGTTAATAATATATATATGTGTATAAGAGCAAGTCAGTCTTACCATTAGTAGGCCTCATTCACAAAGCCGGTCTATAAGGGGGGTATAAGGTTTTTGCCTATAAAATGGCAGCTTAATGGGTGTTCACTCTCACCCACCGCTTCCTTGACTGGTGGAGGGCCGTTAGCTGAACAGGTAGGAAAAGGACTATAATTCTCCCTTCATTAAAAGTATTAATGATAAATACTAAGTAACTAAACACTTATAAATTCCCAATCTTAGTTACTTAGGAAAATGTGAATAAGGTGCTAATCCATGAAATTACACTTTGCACTTTGTTTAAACCGTTAGTGGAGCGTGTGTGGTTAACCGACACACTAACCTGGATTTAACAAAGTAGGCAAAGGGTAACTTAATATTTATCATAGTATCGGTGGAGCTCGTGTGGTTAACCGGCACATCGATTGAGGGGTAAATATTAAGGGTACCAAGTATATTTGCATGGTTACTTCACACCTTGTTTTGTGATCCTCGGCATCCCAGTCACAAAACCTGAAGGGCACACTCGAGATTGAAACACTCAGCGTAGTCGGACTCAATTTGATATGACCACTAGGGTCGGAATAACAATCATTTTCTTAGTCATTACTGAAACGATGGTAATGACATACTTGAATAAAACGAAATGAATTACTAGCTCCTTGGTATCCTTGTGACTTTCCCTGATCCAAGCGTGAGTCCTGTGCTTCCGGTAGTATATGCATCCACTACCTTTCACACCTACTCATACTCGTCCCAAGTATTGTCTCGCAGTTTTTTTCCAAGTCACCATACAGAAATCACACAACAGTTTAAGACACCAGATAACAAAACGATGGCTTTATTATTTCTTGAAACTATTACATAGGTGTTCAAGTTTACCCTAGACTATGCCTCTAGTAGGCTACATCATATGAAACTACGGCTACTGCATAATCCGATCTTTGGATGAGAAATCCTCATCCTTGATTCCTCGCGTTGTTGTCTGCTTCATCGAGGATCATGTGGAATGCCCTTGGTTTCGGCGGTGCTTTGGCCTTGTTGCTTCATTTTTCTTTGGGCAATCTTTAGAAATATGCCCTTCTTTGTTACATCCGTAGCACACCTTCTTGTTGGACATGCAGTTGTTGGCGTAATGCCCTGTCTTTCCACATTTGTAGCAAGTCATCCCCTCGCTACACTTTCTGAAGTGTTTCTTCTTACACTTCTCGCACCACTTAGCTTTACCTTCTCCTCCAAATTTTGAGATTTTGCTTTCTTTGTTGGTCTTTGAAGATCCCTCATGCTTCCTTTTCTCGCCAACTTCGACCTTGTTGGCGGCTCTACTCTTGATCATCTCTTCTACAAACTTAGCAGCCCAGATAGCTGCCTCTAGAGTATGTGCCTGACGTACCGGCACCGCATACTCCCATGGGAGTCCCTTGGCATACTTGTCGATTTTCGTTAATTCATCCGGCACAAGACGCAAGGCAAACTCCATCTTTTATGTGAAGTTGTTGGTGTACTCATCAATTGACATGCTTCCCTTCTTCAGGGTCAGGAACTGGTTCTCTAGCTCGAGCTGGTTTTGGGCTGAGCAGTACTTGCGTTTGAATTGCACCAAAAACTTTGCCCATGTTAGTTGGAGGGGCTCATTGGGGCTCAGAGTTTTCCCCAGGGTGTTCCACCAACGAACCGCGCCTCCTCGGAACTGACGCACTGCAAACGTGGTTTGTAGCTTGCCTTTGCAACCACATGTCATGAAGGCTAATTCTATCTCCGAGATCCAATCCATAACTCCGATCGGATCTTCCTTCCCAGTGAAAGTCGATGGCTTGCAAGTTAGAAAATCTTTGTACTTGCATCCATTCCTCTCGACTCCATTATCTTGGTTGTTCCTTCTAATTATCGGCGGATCAGCTTGACCAACGGACCTGCTGTAGTTTCCTTCGTCAGACTGCCCATGGTTCAATTCAGGCTCTTCAACAGGCATCGTAGGTTCATCCCTCTCTTGTAGCAGTAACCGCCTTGTTTCCTCCATTTGGCGATCCAACATCATCTGGATCATCGCTTGTACTCCGGCCATTGTGATTGGTTCGGGAGCGGCTACCACCACAGGTATTTGCTCAACCATTGGTGGTTGATTCCTGTTCGCATTCGTATTCCCAGCTCCACTGCGGGTTCTTGCCATCTTGATCTATACACCGAATACGGTGAATTTTAGATCCTTATTTAGGATAGACGTTTAAATCATCCTTATCTCTCCAAAACGTTTACATGCTAGTTCTAATATCGTAATCATACGTTTAGAATCCTAAACACATAAGGTTTCCATAAAGAATATTAGGCATTTTCCTAAATAAGCTAGTGCTTGTGTCTATTCAGGTGTATTACCTAAATTTATTCCTCACGATCATCACTTAGCATTCTAAGTTTAAGTCTAGAAATAAGTCCATATTCCTAGTTCTCTTAAACTAATGCTCTGATACCAACTGTGACATCCCCATTTTCACGGCCAGAAAAGACCGATTTTGTTTATGCTTTATAAAAATCAGAGTACTTCTTTTAACAAAAATGTTGCAGAATTTGTTCCCAGAAAACATGATAAATAAGTTATCAAAGCATTTCCGAGGAAATGTATTATTATTCATTTTCAAAACATTGGGATGTCATTGTCAATACAGAAACATAAGCATAAACAGAACTTACATTATTTACAGTAGTGATCTACATCTCTTTTAAATCTCTCAATGTAAAGTAGCTTCGTATCGACACCTGTGATACAAATAAGCTTGAGTGGGTCAGGTTGGGAAACCTGGTGAGTACATAGGGTTTTCAACCCACATTAATAATTATTATGTTTAAACAACAAACAATCAACCCAATTACCCTTCCCCATTATCTTCTTTATTCTACCCTAAGAATCAACTATTCCTCGTTCATTTATTCCTAAGGATTATCCTAAGGAATCGGCACGAAATCCATCGTTGCCAGAGTCTACTGATTTGGCACTACGTCGCATAGTCTCCAGGTTTTAGGCACTAAGTCTCATAGTCGCCATGGTTTATACAACAGGCACTACGTCGCATAGTCGCCAGGGTTTAGGCACTACGTCTCATAGTCGCCAGGGTTTGTTTATCGACAGTATCGTTTTCGAGAATCCACTCGCAATACATGTCAATGGGTTTTTAGAGTACATTTGGTGAATACACAGTTCAAAACACCTACAGGTTGCAAGCCTTCTAGTGTCCACTGAACTGTCTAGAATAGTCCGTGGTTGTCATCCATACTCTGCTGAATGACGGGGCCAACACATGAGTAAAAGGCTTCTCTCATGGTTTACCTCTCACCCTTATCTCATGGTCTATATCACTTCTCATCATTATATTTTTGTCACACAACAACTATTTCATCTACCCATGTTTTACCCAACACATTTTGTAGATATAAAATACATATACAATTTAAATCATTTAAAACATGTATAAAAATCTTTCACCCAGCACAGACGACAAGTATACAGACAATATGTACACATAGCACGTAATTTATATTAAATACTTCATATCTATGTGTAAGATGAAAGGGACTATGCACTCACCTGATTAGGTGGTGACTTGGCACTCGAACAACGCTTCGTTATCTCAAAATAATTTTTCCATCGACAAAACCTAGTATCAATACCACTAGGGTTTAGCATAACGTTAACCGCGACTAATTAATAGTTTAGCTATTATTATTATTATATAAGCGTTAAATAACACTCATTATAACTCATAATAATAGCCCAAATAATTATTTTAAGGACCTAATAACATTATTATAATTATTTAAAAGTTATATTAAAAATTGCGTAGGCGTAGCTCACTTACAGCGGATTTTAAAGAAAACCGGGCTTCGCTTGGAGCAGCGTTTCCGAACCGAAAGACCCTTTTTCTCGGGACTCCGGGAGCATCGGGGCTTCCTTCGGGTGCTAGGGGTTTTTCCTAGGGTTTAGGGGTGGTTTGGGGAGCTAGAGAGAGAAAGAAACTAGAGAGAGAATGAGAATTGGTGTGAAAAATCCGGAAACCCTCGCCCCCTTTTATAGCCTGCGAGGCCTCGGACTACGCTGGGCGTAATCCTTGGCTACGTGGCGCGTATCTTCGGATGAGGCTGCCAGCGAGCCTCCAGCTGTCTTGCACTCGGAACGGATAAGAGCCGGAGTACGCGGGGCGTACCCAACTTCGGACGCGGGGGGTAATGGCGAGGCGACGTGTCCGAATCCAAAGACCGGACAGCAAGCGACGACCCTGATTGAGCCACGTCATCACCCCCTCGCAGTTTCACATTTTTCTTTCCCAACTTCTAAAAATCACAACTTTCGCATACGAGCTCCGTTTTCGACGTTCTTTATATTCACGCGTAGGCGGGAACGTACTCTACAACTTTTGTTTAGACTCCGTCGGCTAATTTTGAATTTATTTTAAAAGTTATATTTTTAACAGGCCGGGACAGGATTGGTCCGTTAAAAATTCATAACTTCTTCATCCGATGTCCGTTTTCGTCTGTCTTTTTATCGTTACGCTACTATTAATGAGATATTCGATTCTCGTTTAGGTTGTGTCGGCTAAAAACCGCTCGATCTAATATTCGAACTTCGAGCTGTACACTACTAAGCCGAAACTTCGAAAAATCATAACTTCCTCATACGAAGTCAGATTTGGGCGTTCTTTTTATGGAAACTCTCGGTTTAATGTTTTCTACGACTTTCGTTTAGATTGCTAAGGCTAAAAGTCACTCTATCGTAAATTCACTATTTACGTCTCCCGGTGCCGTGCCGGTTTTGCCATAAAACTTCGGCGGGTCATAACTTCTTCGTTATAACTCGGATTTCGGCGTTCTTTATATGTACGGAAACCTTGAGACATATTCTACAACTTGGTTAAGATTATTTATTCTAAATAATCTTTTGTCGAAAAGTCATTTTCGACTCCTATTATCTCCAGATTGACTAGCCCAGATCTACGGGCGTTACAATCAAAATAAGAGATGAGTCTTGAACGTGCTCCATCTTCTCAAAACCTGGTCATCGGTACCTGTCTACTGGTGACCTGAGAATACAAGTTTTTTTGAAAGCGTAGATCAGCATTAAAGCTGGTGAGTTCATAAGTATTTTAGTGTCATTACTTGTATTAGTTTGAAGAAAGTACTTGTAAATGTTTGATGTAAAAGTTTGTAAGTATTTGATGTAATTGTTTGTAAACTTCCTAGAAAATCCTATATTTTCTACTAAAGTAGTCTTCTACCAAGACTCAACTGATCTCTATGTTTGTTCTTTTGTAAAAGTGTGAGTTTTCCCAAAGTATGACTATCATTACCAAAATATAGTTTCTCATTACCGTTTATGTGAGAAGATCACAATGTGAATGAATTGGAAAAATAAAGATGTACTGTAGTTTTATCTAGGTAACTACTAATGTACTAACTACCTTTAAACTTGTTAGTTAATTAAGGTAAAATGTGATATGATTGTAACCATACTCGATTGACCAGTATAACACGACGTTCTAGACGTCAAAATGATATGACATTTGTCACCCGCAGACTTGCAGGTCGCACTGTAGCTAGCAGCAAGGTGTAGGAAGGTCAGTCCCGTATAGATCTATACACAAATTCACGCTCTCCCTCTAGGAGACTCTGGGTACAAAACGTGACACAGCAATATATGCCGAGCCATGAAGTAGTATCTCACATTAATGTTATAGTATTCTTGTATTTGCATAGTATGTACT
Source organism: Lactuca virosa (assembly GCF_052849685.1). Taxonomy (NCBI): domain Eukaryota; kingdom Viridiplantae; phylum Streptophyta; class Magnoliopsida; order Asterales; family Asteraceae; genus Lactuca; species Lactuca virosa. The sequence goes on along the minus strand of NC_136427.1, from coordinate 113,269,784 downwards.
AGTGTAATGTATGTTCTCTCTGTCTAGTATGTAGTATGTTCTCTAGTGTATAGTGTATACTATGTATTGTTTCTCGTTATAGTGTTCTCTGTCTGTTTCTCTTTATAGTGAGTATCGTTTCTCGTTATAGTATGTATTGACTTATGTATGAACTGACTCTTTGTATGTTTCGTTGTTCTAGTAATAGTATTAGTGACTTCCTAAACTATACATATTATAGTTTACTAGTAATGTTGTTTGTATGAATGGACATGTTTGTACACCTTTGCTACCCAAAGGTATTGAACTGAATGAATGACTTTTATATCTATATACATACACATAATATATAATTAAGATTCAAACGACTTTCAGATAAACAACCGATACCCTAAGTCCACAACCAAACAACGAACAGGAAGTAAGGCGAGCTATCAGTCCTAAGTCCTTTCAATCCTACCTATATAACTATATCTATATAGATATGCTTTTGACAAAATATAAGTTTGACAGGGTTTGATAAAGAGTTTGTAAAACTATTTGAAGCAATTTGTTGAAAACACGGTTTGAAGTATACTAATTCTATTTGTTTGATAGTTATTAATCACATGCGATTGATATAATAACTATTATGTTTGTACTTGTATTCCCCCCACCCATAAAAGAATTTAAAATCATTTAAAAGGTAAGTTAAAGGGGTATGAACTCACCTGCAGTGAGTGATACGAATGAAAGATCGGATTGTAGGATGCTAAGTGCCAAGTGAAGACTTGAGCACAACGGATCCTAATAAGCATATAAAGACACATATATGTATATAATTAGTGTTTATACAACTAATCATGCAAGGAACACACCTTAGGAACTAGGAAACAGTTATATGGAAGTGTTATAATCACAAAGGATTGCATCTAAGGAGTTTAAGGCCACACTATGGTGTTTACGGCCAAAGAGGTGATTTAAGGTCCTACAAACATCATGGAAGTGTTCTAGACCCAATACAAGCCTTAAGGAAGTGTTTAAGTCCAACTAGAAGGCTTAACAAGGGTTTACGGCCAAGGGAGATGCTCCTGGCTGTAAACTCTCTTTGATCTTGGGTTTTGGATGATTTCAAGTAGCATAACTAGTATGTAACACACAAAGGAAGGTACTTACGAGTTTAGAAGCCTTTAGGGGTGTTTGAAGTCTAAGAACTTAGTAGGTGTTCTTGGTGTTCTTGGTGAAAACGAAGAACACTTGAAGATCAAACCCAAAAGATGAAATTAATGGATGAAATCAAAGGTTGATACAAGATATCGAGATGTATCAATGATTCAAGGGAAGAAACACTTACATTTTTGGAAGATAAAAATGAAGATCTTATGATACTTGAGAGAGAAATCAAGTTCTTAAGGTTGAAATGGTGAATAATGAGGAAGGAATGATAGAATATCATGTTTATAGACCGAGTTTACGGCCACCTTGAGTTTATGGCCGTAAACTCACATGGTGTGGCCGTAAACTCCACATGATGAAGTTTATGGCTTGCTTGGTGCGTAATGGACTCAAGAAGATAAATCCTAACACTCATTTCTTGGATGTACTAGGCTTAAAACGCACTAATTGACTCTTAACTAATGCTAGAAGATAGCAAAATGAGTCCAATATTAATTGATTTGAACAACTATTCAAGATAGAAATTTAGGGTTGTCACAAAATCCTAGAATTCATAGTCTTAAGGGAAGAGAATGGGGATCCTGGTAGTAGATCCGATGCTGCTTGAAAGATTAAAAGAAAGAGTGTGTGGATCTTCAGGCTGCATGTTTTCGATTCACTTAAAACCTGTAAAGAATCAGATGTGTAAACTAGAAATGAGTTTAGGGCGTAATAAATATCAATATCCAACGTCAACAATCGATCAAAACGATGAAGATGGCTAGAACAAATCCTATAAAAGCGGAAAAACCCTAATAACACTTCGACAGAAGAGTTGCGTATGATTTACATAATCTCCTGCTCTGATACCACTTGTTGAGCATCAGCGCTACCGGTTGATCTAAAACCAATTGGTGTTAGAAAGGGCGCAACCTTACCCATATAGAGCATTCAGCCCTCCAGGACCAGGCATTCGATTGTGGCACTCCAGGCTATCGTGCGAGGACTTGGTCGATGCCATTTCTAACCCCCAACAATCCCCCCTCAGAAATTGCTCCCTGAGAGAATCGAACCCTCGCCACTGGCTCTGATACCAATTGTTAGAATACAAATAGTAAATCGATAGAATCTTAACAGGTATATGAATCAAAGCCAAGAACACAATGATCGAAAATGTGTTGAATGATTAAAAGTCACTGCCTTAGAAGAGCTCGATAAAGAACTTCTACTGTAAAGGCAGTTTAGGATAATTATAATTGATTCTAATCAAGGTGCATGCATGCACTATAAATAGTCTAACCCCTAGCACATTAATAACCAGGTGGACAGGCCCAACCCATTACAAAGATGGACTATAAACATACAAAACAATATTGACACAACACCAAATAACCCAACATATACATAACAACTTTAGGAAACAAGTAATCAAAATGCTAAAATAAGAAACTAGTATACGTTTTATCTATTATGTCTAATATTCTCTAAATAATAATTGCAAGGGGTTTCTTCATTCGGTCCATCCTCTACCAACATGCATTCTACCAACTCCATGCAGCGAACCCCTACGATGGAAATATATAAGAAAATTACTAGTGAAATATTTTCAAGGCTTCAATCTTTGGATAAAGCAATTCAAGACATGAAAAAGAAAGGTTGATGCATGCATGGATGATTTGGGCTCTACAAATGATGAGTTGTTGCTTGTCACGTGGAGGGATGACTTGGCAAGATGTGTGTGCATGCTACTGTGTATAGAGATGGTTTAATATGATGGAGTTATGGAGTTGGAGTTACAAATAAACCATTAATGGTTTAATGTGATGGAGTTATGGAGATGGGAGTTACAAATAAGTCCATCAGTGACATTTAGATGTTACAAATAAGTCCACTAGTGACATTTAGTAATTTTCTTTATTGTATGTTTATTACAAGCCTTTTTTTGGCTTTGTAACTGTTTTCTTTTTACCTTTGTAATTTTTGATCCTTTATAAGCCATTTACAATCATTGTAATGATGGAATCAATCGAAATTTAATGAAGGAACTTTATGTTCATCGAGTTGTTGTTGCACTCAAGATCGTCATTTGAAGGAGGCTTTCCTGATTTTGATATAACTCATGTTAATAGGTATTAACTTGTTTTCACCGATATTCAATATATAGGTATAGGCTGTTTATTATTCTATCCCTTTGTTTCTTTTTTTTGATTCGTTCCATTCTGTTCTATTTTAGATTCTATACAAAAACAACCAAAAACTCTAAAAAAAAGCCTCATTTCCTTTAATTTTGTTATAATCCGCTCCAATCACAAAATCTCCAAAACAAAACACACCATACATGTATCATTTGTGGTATCAAAGCCCAAGTTATGAACTGGGACAACCCTAAATTTCTTAACAATCTTTGTGAAGCTTTAAGGAACATGGAAGAAGGTGATCCAAATCGAAGGTAGCCCCGGCATGGTGAACATAGGGTTGTGGAAGACTTAAAAGTTTTCTGAATTGCCTGAATTCGTTGGTGGAACTGATCCAGAACATTATTTGGATTGGGAACGGAAGATTGAAAGAATTTTCGAGTTTAAAGAATTAGATGATGAGAAGTGTTGCAAATATGCAATTCTGAAGTTGAGTGAAGGTGCTTCATTGTGGTCTGAAGGACTTAAAGCGAAGATAACACGTGAAGGCAAGGAGAAGATTTCTTCTTGGGAGTCATTAAAAAGAAAACTCTGAAAGACGTATGTGCCAACAAATCATAGGTTCGCCACCTATAGGAAGATTGTTGATTTGAAGCAAGGGAAGATGGGTGTTGGGGAGTACATCGATGAATTTGAAAAGTTGGCATTGATGGGTGATAATGAAGAAATAGAAGAGTAAAATATGGCATGTTTTCTAAGGGGTCTGAATTACAACATTGCTCATACGATGAAACTCTATCCATATGCTAATTTTGGAACACTTTCTAATCTGTGTTTGAAATTAGAATCCCAAGTGAAGACAACATATGGAGCAAGTTCTAGTTTGGAATCTACCAAAACCAAGCCTTGTTCTAAGCCTAAAACTAGCATGAAGACAACCACAACACCTAGTCATATTGGTGCTAGTAGTTCCACAACAACCCTAAAATTAAAAAATGAAAACAAGGAGACACAGTTTGTCTAAGGTTCATTATTTGAAATGTCAAGGGTTTGGGCATTATCAAAATGCTTGTCCACCAGGAGGGTGGTGACATTAAGGGAGGCCGTTAAAATCTGTGATGAATTGTTGGAAGAAAAATAGATGATAGGTTGCATCTTCAATGATGAACATTTATATGAAGAAGAGGATGAGGAGAAGTATGAGGCACCTGTGTATGATACAACCTTGGTACTTAGAACTCTTCAGGCTTAAGTTGTGCAAACCGATGTTGTTGAGTTGATCAAAGAGACCAATTATTTCACACCAAATGTTTGGTTAGAGACAAGTGGTGTAGTTTGATAATTAATGGTAGAAGTTATACCAATGTGGATTCTAGTGAGATGGTGACTAAGTTTGGTCTGATCACTACAACCCGTCCTAGACCTTATGCACTTTATTGGTTGGATGATGGAAACAAGGTAAAGGTGACAAAATAGGTTAGAGTTGTTTTACCCATGGAATCTTATGAAGAGGAAGTTTTGTGTATTGCTATTCCCATGGATGCTTGTCAAATTCTGTTGGGATGTCCTTGGCAAATTGATAGGGATGTGATGCATAAGGGAGGGAGTAATGAATATGAGTTGAGGCATAATGGTAAAAAAATATATGCTAAAGCCCATGTCTTCAACAACTATGAGGTTAATAGGTAACAACCATGTCAAGAAGCCAAATCTCATTATGTTGCCTAGTGAAAGGGAGGTGGCAGATTCTTGACCAAGGAGATGTGGTTTAAATGTTTGTTGCTAAGGAGGATCCAAAGGTGGGGATGGTTGTGCAAGAAGAAAGCCCAATTGTAGATTTGCTTATAGAGTATCAAGATGTGTTTCCAACCGATTTACCACCAAGTTTGCCTCAAGTTCGTGGTACTGAACATCAAATTGACCTTATTCCAGGTGCATCTTTGCCTAATAAGGTTGTATACCATTATAATTCGGATGAGACAAAGGAATTGCAAAAACAGATTGGTGAACTCATGAAAATGGGTTATGTTCGTGAAAGTTTGAGCCCATGCGATGTTTATGTTTTGTTGGTGCCAAAGAAGGATGGTTCTTAGAGGATGTGTGTGGATAGTAGAGACATGAATAATATAACCATTAAGTACATGTTTCCCATTCCTAGACTTGATGATATGTTGGATGAATTGCATGGATTTGCTGTGTTCTCAAAAATTGGTTTATGAAGTGGTTATCACCAAATCAGAATGTGTGAAGGTGATGAATGGAAAACAACTTTTAAGACCAAGCATGGCTTGTATAAATGGAACGTGATGCCATTTGGTCTTACTAATGCACCTAGCACTTTCATGAGACTAATGAATGAAGTGTTAAGATCCTTTTTGGGCGAGTTTGTGGTTGTATACCTTGATAACATCTTGGTGTATAGCAAAAGCAGGGATGATCATTTGGTGCATTTAAAACAGGTGTTTGAGACCCTTATAGCTTAAAACTCTATGGGAAGCAAGACAAGTGTTCATTTCTGGTGGAGAATGTGGTATTCTTTGGCTATGTTGTTTCAAAAGATGGTGTATCCGTGGACCGGTCCAAGATTGAGTGATCCATTCATGGACCAAGAAAGCCCAAAAGGTGGTGGATTATTGATTACTAATGGGATAAAAGGTGGTTTGGGCTCAATGGTTAGGTTGTGCATGGTAATCCACAAATTGGATTAGGGTTGCATGAAGGCTAGGGAAATGTTTTAAGGCATCTTTAATGCTAAAACTGTTACTTTTTGTTTCATAAAGCCTCCTAGCCGTTTTTGACACTCTTTGGTGGATTAGGGTTACACTTTAATGCTTCTTATGGCTCCTTAATGGAACATGGACGTTTTTTTCATTCTCAAGTGTCTTGGATGTTTTTTTTGTGTTATTTCAAGAGTTTCCCTAATTTTCATTTACTAGTTTTATTGAGTAGTTGGTTGGTTGGCTTGTAACCACCAACTTTGTAATAAAGGCTTCATATAAAGCCAAGTTTCTGCATGGAAAAAGTAATACATGAATTTTTAATCAAAATAACCTTTTTTCACCTTGAATTATTGTTATAGTTCACTATTTGTCATAATTGAGACGTGTTCTTGACTTGATATGAATTCAATCCAATAGGTATTGGATTGTTTTCACCGGTATACAACTTGATAGGTCTTGAGTTATTACTAATTTATCCATTTTCTTTCCATAAATTTGTGGTTGTTATTCTAACTTAATTTACCTAAACACTACCCTACTCATTAAATCAAGCCCATACACGCATTTCGTTAAGGCTTTGCCTAGAACTCAAAGGGGAAGGATTCCATTATGGTGGTGGTGGATTGGTTTTCAAAAATGGCTCACTTTGTGCCATGTCATAAAACCAATGATGCATCTAATGTGGTTGATTTGTACTTTAAATAGGTGGTTCGTTTGCATGGTATTCCTAAAACAACTGTTTCTGATAGGGATTCCAAGTTTCTAAGTTACTTTTGGAACACTTTGTGGAGGAAAGTTGGTACTAAGTTACTTTTTAGTACATCCTATCATCCATAAACGGATAGGCAAACGAAGGTGACTAATAGAACTTGCAAACGAAGGTGACTAATAGAACTTTGGGTACTTTGTTGAGGGGGTTGGTTAGCAAAACTCAAAAAGATTAGGACATCAAACTTGCACATGTTGACTTTTCCTATAATCATTCTCCTACTTATGTTACATGTCACTCTCCTTTTGAAGTGGTGTATGGTGTGAATCCTTACATGTCTTTGGATTTGATTCCATTTCCAAAGGATGAATTAGTTCACAAGGATGCTAATAATAAGTTGAAGGCCATGATGAAACTGTTGGATTAATGTCTAAGTCCATAACTATAATTGGTAAGACTTGACCCGACCCGGCATGGTCCATTTGGGTTGCATGGCATCATGCATTTGGATAAACTATAATGAGAGAAATAACACTTAAGGTTGGTTAATATATTATAAGTTCTAATATATTAATAAGGTTATTTAATTAATATTGATCAAGAATTAATTTGGAATTAATTAAGTGATCAAAAGGAGACTAATTAAATATATGGGTTGATTGTGTAAATCATTCATTCTTATATATGTGGGCTTGTGATCCAAGATTTCTTATGTTGGACTAAGTCCATGGGGTGACCCATGGATACTCCATGGAGGTTAAAATCCATGGAGCATAAGGAATGGGTAAAGTTATGAGTTACATGGTGTAACCCTAATAGCCACCATATAAAAGAATCCCATGGCTCAAGAAATCGTGCACTAATGTGTGAATATGAGGGCTAGACGATTTCAAGGAGTGTTCCATTTCTCTCAAGTCATTCCATGTGCATTTGGTGTTGTGTGAACCATTTGAGGTGTCACACTTGGGGCACTAGGCACTCAAGCTTCATGGAGACAAGCTACATCAAACAAAGGTATGTATTCTATCCATTTGATTACCCAAGTATCAAGTATTGTATGCTAGATAGGGTAATACCTTGGAAAGTTCATAATTGCATGTATAATAGAGAATCATATATCCAAGGTATATAGGGTTGCATGTACACTTAGGAGTGTTAGAATGCTCAAAACCCATCAGTGGTGTCAGAGCCAAGGTTTGTTTTCTTGTTATACTTGCAAAATTAGCTGAAAAATCGAATTGTATTAGTTTAAAAGTTATGCTAATTACTTGAAAAAAATTTGATGTGAATTATCTTTGTTCATATGAGTTTATTAGATTAATAGAAAAGTTAATTGATTATGTGTTTTCAATCCATTTTAATCTAAGAGTTGATTCTAAAATGTGTTTTTGTAACTTGTCCTCAAGTTATATGAAAAGTCACATTTAAGTTTCATAAAACTCATAAAAAGTTGGCAATGGTTACAAAAATGAAGAGTCTTGTCCTCATTAAATGGTTTTATGACTCCATAACTTGTCCTCAAGTTATGGAGGTTCAAGAGTCACTTCATTAAATCATAAAATGTGTAACCTTAATTAGTTCCATAAGTTACAAAAATAAAGAAAAGTTACATTCTTTTATTAGTTTAAAGTCTTCCATAACTTGTCCTCAAGTTATGGAACTTGAAGAGTTTTTTTTAATTAAAACTACTTTAAACACATAAGTTATGGAATTAATTAGTTTTGAATATTTTCAAAACTTGCCCTCAAGTTTTGGAATTTGTAAAGTTTTCCCCATGAATACTTTAATTCCAAGTTAGCCCTTAGAATTTTAAAAGTTAAAATTCAACCCTTATACTTTATAGTATTATAAGTTAATAATAAATATATGTATAAGAGCAAGTCAGTCTTACCGTTAGTAGGCCTCATTCACGAAGCCGGTCTATAAGGGGGGTATAAGGTTACTGCCTATAAAATGGCAGTTTAATGGGTGTCCACTCTCACCCACCGCTTCCTTGACTGGTGGAGGGTCGTTAGCCGAACGGGTAGGACAAGGACTATAATTCTCCCTTCATTAAAAGTATTAATGATAAATACTAAGTAACTAAACTTTTTATAAATTCCCAATCTTAGTTACTTAGGAAAATGTGAATAAGGTGCTAATCCATGAAATTACACTTTGCACTTTGTTTAAACCGTTAGTAGAGCGTGTGTGGTTAACCGGCACACTAACCTGGATTTAATAAAGTAGGCAAAGGGTAACTTAATATTTATCATAGTATCGGTGGAGCTCGTGTGGTTAACCGGCACATCGTTTGAGGGGTAAATATTAAGGGTACCAAGTATATTTGCATGGTTACTTCACACCTTGTTTTGTGATCCTCGGTATCCCAGTCACAAAACCTGAAGGGCACACTCGAGATTGAAACATGCCATTGAAAAGTTCAATGAATCTTAAAAGATCTAGGAGTTTCAAATCCAATTAAAAACCTAATTACATTATTTCGTTTTTCATGGTGGAAATTGGTAAATCGTCATTTACCTACCTTCAACTATTTTATAACTCGGATTACGGCATCCCTCTTCCAGTTATAAATAGGTTGTTGGATCCTAGCCTTAATATTTCATATTGGGTGTTATATTAAGGACTTTAGATCAACTATCTTGAATATCTCCCAAAAGATGTCTAGTTCAGACATCTATGATCTTCCCAAATCTCTTGGAACTTTACTTTCTCCACCTCCTCCAATTATTCTCCCTAACCCACAAGTTCAAGGTCACTCAAGCCCTAATGGCAAGCAAGGTCTATGTGTGATCACATCTTAGGGATGAAGTCACATATTGACAAGCTGGGAGAGTTGGGTGTCAAAGTCTTGAGAAAGTTGGATGTTCAATCACTTTCTAAGTCACATAGTGAGTTCCTTTGGGACTACTATGAAACAGACTATGACATGAACCTTAATGATCATATCTATTTGCTTGGTGCTGCTGAATCAGCAATGATTTGGAACGATAGTAAAGCAAATTTGATTAGAAGATCAACTTCCCAAAAACTTTATGGACAGTGACAATGGTGACATTGGAAATCCAGAAAAAGCATTCTCTTCCTAATGGAAAGGGATTGGCCATAGTCAACCCGGTTGACCAAATGGTAAGGAGAAAGGCTAAGTCTGAGATAGTCCCATTACCAAAGGGTCCATATGTTTATTTTGCCAAAGGAAGGGGCGTTGATTGCAAAGCTGCCAAGTTTACTTAAGGATGTTAAAGTCAATAAGTCTGACTCTACTTCAGGTAGAGCCCATTATCTAACTCTGTTAAGTTTCTATTCTAAGATCCTCATTACATGATGTGACTGGGTCACATGTTGATGTTTTAAGAATCAAAGAATAGAGAGAAAGCTTAAAGGAAGTATATGTTGATTCTGATCGCGTAGGTAGATTTCGATCGCATCAGAATTTTGAAGCTGTTACTTAGGAGTTATGATATATTGCTTAGGAATAGATAACAACAAGTTTTTCCGTATGCATTTGCACTATAAGGATAAGTTTTTTCCGCAAAGTTTTGAAATAAAATAAAAGTTTTTAATTTTATATTTATTTTAAATATCCTTACAAGTGGCATTTGTGAAAAATGGTTGTTTATATGATTCCATTGACAGCAATATTTGAAAAAAAAATGGACTTGATTCTTTCGTTTGTGGTAGTGTCATAATTTACCAAATAAGGAAAGATTCTCATTCCCAAGGCTTCAGTTGGATAGAAACTTGGAATCATGCAAGTTGAATAGTATGATGAATGAGAACTTTCAAGCATTGGAAAAATTAAGACTTGTTCACATGGATGTGTGAGTCAAGTTAAGGACTAAAGGGACCGAGTACACATTCTTGTGCACTGGTCAAGTCCACCACAAAGCTCGTTAAGACTATTCGTCATGATTTACTAAATTTTAGTAAATATGGTTATACTTACAAGTTTAAGTATAATTCTGAAACATTGGAAAAGTCTCAATGTATGGCAGAACGAATGGGAAGAATCAAATTAGGCAGAAAGATAAAAGTTTCTCAAATCTGAAAAGATGGGAGAGTACTTTAGTATCATGTTTTGTGATCATCTTAATGATTAAAGAACCACATCACAATTGGTCTTCTAAGGACATCTTAGTGCATTCTTATGACTAAGAAGAGGAGTCATGAATTGTTGAAATGGTTAAATCAAGAAGATGAGTCATACTTCGTTTCAAAACAAGTCTTAGAGTCATACTCCAAGACTATAAGTTGAGTGACATATCTTAAAGAAAGGTTTATAACACTTGTCAAATGTAAGAGTAAAAGTGTCCTACTCTTGTACATTTAAAGTTGGTAAGTTGTGATGTTTTGGATTAAACAAAGACCAACTAAGGCCAATTGTGTGAAGTGTTTGTCTTGATAAAGAATCCGCACTATCTCTTGAATATTTGGCAAGATAGTCTTATATGTCAAGAGGACAGTGGGAGTCTTAAAGATCCTAAAAAGAATTTCAAGAACTAATCAAGAATAAAACCTGAGGTTCTTCACTAGCACACGACTTGAGGTTTATAACCAATCATGTTGACATATTCTGTGCCCATTCCAGTTAAAGTTGGCTTTGCATAAGAGTTCTGAAAGTTCTCAATTGGTTGCATAACAACTTGGAAGCAATGGCAGGCCTTGTACTGCCAGGTGGCAAGAAGTTAAGATTGCATAAGTTCAGTCCATATGAGTTTGGATTTGTCATTATCCTTGTCTTGTGACTATGGTTTTGACGATTCACATGGATAAGAACACATACACCATAAAATCTAAGGGTCATAAGGTTTCTCTCCGATTCATGAAAATGATGGTGAGGAAACACTTCCACCAAGTAGATTTGAAGCAGATGGCAAAAGGTCTAAACAATTGAGACTATGATTACGGCATCCCTTTTCATAGTTCTGAACTTGTTTAGACACACATGCATTCTAAGGAAAGGTGTATGATTTTGATAAAGTTTTATCAAAGCATCTCATATCAGAAATCTGAACTTTGGTAAGGAAGTCAATAAAGTATTGATTTCTAGAAGTCCAGCTGATTTCTGAGTACATGTCAAAGCTAGTGGGAGCATAAGTGTTATGCTAATAATCATCATGTTAGTGGGAGCATGATAATTATTGTTAGTGTTGCAAGTTAGCAATGTTAATTATAGAAAACAAAAGTTTCCATTCGTGAGGCTGCAGGGATTGAAAAAGTTGTTTTGCTATAATTAAGGGAGAGGATATACTTCATTTCAGTTCTAAAGGCTTAGATTGAGACCTTAATCATCTTTAGTCAAGAATATATATATGAATTTCATGTTGGATTGGTTCAACTTAAGGAAATTCTATATATTGCGTTCTCAAAATTCGATTATGATTACGACATCCCTCTTCATAGTCAAATTTTGAAAACATGGCAAATAAAAATATTGTAGCAAAAGACTGGTCTAGAATCATGTCTTTATGTGAGACATCATGAATCGTGTACCATTTGCTTTGGGTACAGGATCGATTGCATGTGCTATAATATTTGTCATTTCTAAATTTTTCCAAATGCCCAGAGGCATTAAGAAGGGAAAAGGTCTAGAATTGGATATGACTAAAATGATTAAGCAATTGTCGAGGACAATCTGAGGTTTACCAAAGATTGGTTGCTCAGGGACAGTTGGAAGTATAATGCTAATTTTGGAAGGACCATATTGACATATTCTGAAAAGTGGCATCTCTTATTCAGAAGTGATAGTCAAAATGAGAATATGGAGTTGTCTCCATAGGTGGAAGTTATCTGTGTAAGATTAGAAAACTTAATGCAAGAAGCATGTCCAAAGCAATGTACTTTGAATATGAGACTTAGTTTCCATGGAGTTGATCTCCATTGGAATACCTTATAATGACTGTTGACAAGTCTTTGTGACTTTGTACATATTCATTACAGGAGGGTCAGTGCATATAAGTTTAAAATCTAAACAGATTTCGATAAATGATAGGAATTTGAAATTCTCACATTTTTCGATAAGGATTTGGGAGTGTGAAATTAGAATCATTAAAATTATGTTCAATTGGTTTATTTCACAAAGTAAGGATCATAGACAAACATAGAGTGCATACTTGGTGTATGGCAAAGCTATTGTTTAAGAAAAACATAGTGTACATGCTTGGAGCATGGGACAACTAGTGTTTTTAATTCAAGTATAAAGTTGATAAAACCGAAACAATGAATAATGAGTAATCAGTATGGTGATAAATAAACGTGTTTATTTATATTCATAGGGTTTGATACCATATTTGATTCATTTATTCTTGTGTTTCACTTTGCATGTTTTGACTTCCAGAATAACTAAGTCGCTCTCCCTGAATGATTAAGTTATTCAAAACATCCACAGTCGGTCATATGTTGGAAGTAGATATGAATCAAGATTGTCATGGTTTGGTTTGTAGAGGTCCAAGTTGGTGGACAAAGTGGTGCTACAATACTCATGAGTGCTCATAAGTTCTGAGTATTGGATTCAACCCGCGCTCATTTGAATCACTTCATGGATTTTATCACGAGTGATCATGAGACGATAATATCTTATATTCTTCAAACCTAGAGATATGAGTTGTTACTATGAGTTGGTTGTACATTGATTGCACGAAAACGCATTCGGTAACTCGATGTTATAAAACGTGCCTTTGTGTATGATTCAACAAGTAGTAGAACAAGCCATATGAGTCGAAGTTTATCCATTCCTTTTACCTTCGGGATAAAAGCGATATTTGTGGGCCCCTCGATGATTTAAAGATGATACATGTGAGTGCTTGGCCAAGCCAGGACTGATTTGATTTGTTCAATCAGTCAGTCATCATGAATCGGAAATCGGGAAACAACAAATGGACAGAGAGAATGATTGATAATCTATGTCTCAGTCCATATGATATCTAGAATGGAGGAATATATGATCCCTTATCTAATGGACAAGTCATTGACAAAGGTCAGAGTTCATCGACAAGGTCAGAGTTCGACAGAAGCTTTTGAGAGCTACGATTGCTGATCGGTTCCTGAAGTCATACGCAATAATAGTTTTAGACTTATCCAAGTGGGAGACTGTTGGATTAATGTCTAAGTCCATAACTATAATTGGTAAGACTTGACCCGACCCGGCATGGTCCATTTGGGTTGCATGGCATCATGCATTTGGATAGACTATAATGAGAGAAATAACACTTAAGGTTGGTTAATATATTATAAGTTCTAATATATTAATAAGGTTATTTAATTAGTATTGATCAAGAATTAATTTGGAATTAATTAAGTGATCAAAAGGAGACTAATTAAATATATGGGTTGATTGTGTAAATCATTCATTCTTATATATGTGGGCTTGTGATCCAAGATTTCTTATGTTGGACTAAGTCCATGGGGTGACCCATGGATACTCCATGGAGGTTAAAATCCATGGAGCATAAGGAATGGGTAAAGTTATGAGTTACATGGTGTAACCCTAATAGCCACCATATAAAAGAATCCCATGGCTCAAGAAATCGTGCACTAATGTGTGAATATGAGGGCTAGACGATTTCAAGGAGTGTTCCATTTCTCTCAAGTCATTCCATGTGCATTTGGTGTTGTGTGAACCATTTGAGGTGTCACACTTGGGGCACTAGGCACTCAAGCTTCATGGAGACAAGCTACATCAAACAAAGGTATGTATTCTATCCATTTGATTACCCAAGTATCAAGTATTGTATGCTAGATAGGGTAATACCTTGGAAAGTTCATAATTGCATGTATAATAGAGAAAACATATATCCAAGGTATATAGGGTTGCATGTACACTTAGGAGTGTTAGAATGCTCAAAACCCATCAGAAACTACACCAACAATTTTGTGAGAAGATTGAAGCCGTGAATGAGGTGTACAAATAGGAGTCCAACAAGCATAGGAAACACCGTGTCTTTTAAGATGGTGACTTAGTGTGGGTACATATGAGGAAAGAACGTTTTCCTAACAAAAGGAAAAAGAAGTTGATGCCAAGAGCTGAAGGTCCTTACAAAATGGTTGATGGGTTTTGAGCATTCTAACACTTCCTAAGTGTACATGCAACCCTAATAACCTTGGATCTATGTTTGTCTAATAATCATGCAAAGTTGAATTCCAAGGTTATATTCCTATCTAGCATACATGGGGAACATTTTTAACTTGAATGAAAGATAGAATAACTTACCTTGTTGTTGATTATGATCCTTGAAACCTTGTGAGCCTAGCACCCCAAGTGTGATGCCTCAAATGCTTCACACAACACCAAATGCAAAGGAGTAAACTTTGAGAGAATCTTACACTTGCAAAATCGGCTCTAGCCCTCTTGTTTCTTATGTGTCCCGATTTTGGTGGAGAACATGTTGCTTATATAGTGTGTCACATCTAGGGTTACACCATGTAAACCCTAATGTGGCATGACTCTTCATTTCCATGACCCATGGGTTTGTAACTCCCATGGAGCATTCAATGGGTTTAACCCAACTTGATTATCCATGGAGCCTTTTAGCCCACTATACAAGTTATGGATGATTTACGTGATCAACCCATATATTTAATTAGTCATCTTTTGATCACTTAATTAATCCTAGATTAATTCTTGATCAATACTAATTAAATAATAAACCACAAGTGTTATTTCTCTCATTTAGTCTATCCAAATGCATGATGCCTTGCAACCCAAATGGACCATGCCGGGTCGGGTCAAGTACATACCAGAAATAGTTATGGACTTAGACACCTTATCCAACAGTCTCCCACTTGGATAAGTCTAATAACTATAACTGCAAGTATGACTTCAGGAACCGATCAGCAATCGTAGCTCTTTTCAAGGTTTCTCGGAACTGAGAAGATGATGATATGCCATTTCAGATAAGTGATCATATAATCCTCTGTTCTAGATTTCAGCCGGAAAAATACATGGAACAGTGTCTTACTTTGTGTCCAGCAGTTTGTTTCCCGATTTTCGATTTGTTTGACATAGAACTCAATTGAACACATCAACTTAGTTCTGACCGGTCCCGGTACATAGGTCAAAACAAAATCATCGAGGGGCCCAGATATCAGCTTCTAATCCAAGAAGGAACAGATAAACTTCGACTCATATGTTTGTTGTACTACTCATTGAATTACACACAAGAGCACGTTTTATAACATCGAGTTACCAATGCGTTTTCGTACAATCAATGCATAATCAACTCATAAGTAACAAATCATATATCTAGGTTTGAAGACTTATATGATATTACCGTCTCATGATCACTCGAGATAAATTCCATGAAGTGATTGCAGTGAGCGTGGGTTGAGTCCAATGCTCAGAACTTATGAGCACTCATGAGTGTTGTAGCCATGTCCAACAACTTAGACCTCTGCAACCAATCATGACAGTCTTGATTCATACCTACTTCCGACATATGACCGACGGTGGAGGTTCGAATAATATGATATACCAAACATAATTATTCTGGAAGTCAAAACATGCAAAAGAAATATAGTAAACGATCGACAAGAGATAGCAACACTTTACTCATAAATAAAACACCTTTTATTCATCATCTAATGTCAATTACACTTTACAAATTTCAAGGTTATCTAACTACTAAATCTAATATCATCCTTCAGCCCTATGCTCCGAGCATGCTAGAGATGCTTAACCCGAGTCAGTCCCTTCGTGAGGGGATCTGCTGGATTCTCATCCGATGATACCCTCTTTGCCACGAGGAGTCCTTCTTCTATTCGATGTCTGATGAAATGGTATTTTCTGTCGATGTGTCTGGATCTCCCGTGATCCCTTGGTTCCTTGGCTAAGGCAACTGCACTTTCACTATCAAAGAAAATTTCCATTGGCTCTTTAATAGCTGGTACAACTCCAAGGTCTCCAATGAAGTTCTTCAGCCATATCGCCTCCTTTGCTGCCTCGCTAGCTGCTATATACTCTGATTCGCAAGTTGAATCAGCCACTGTCTCTTGCTTGGAACTCTTCCAAGAAATTGCTCCTCCATTTAAGGTAAAGACCCAGCCTGACTGAGAGCGGAAATTATCCCTATCAGTCTGAAAGCTAGCATCACTATACCCTACAACTCTCAAGTCTTCACTCCCACTGAGGGTAAGGACCCAGTCCTTAGTCCTCCGTAGGTACTTGAGGATATTCTTTACCGCAGTCCAGTGTGCCTTGCCAGGGTTCCCCTGATACCTGCTAACCATGCTCAAAGTAAAGGCTACATCAGGTCGAGTACACGTCATAGCATACATGATCGATCCTACAGCCGAAGCATAAGGTATTCGACTCATTTCTGCTATCTCAGCCTCAGTACTAGGGCTTTGTGTCTTACTCAATCTGGCGTTACTCTGGATGGGTAACTCTCCTTTCTTGGAGTCCTGCATGCCGAATCTCTTCAGCACCTTATCCAAGTAGGTACTCTGACTAAGTCCAATTAGTCTTTTACTCCGTTCTCTCAAGATCCTTATCCCTAGAATATAGGCAGCTTCTCCTAGGTCCTTCATAGAGAAACACTTCCCAAGCCAGGACTTAACTTCCTGCAGAGTTGGGATGTCATTTCCTATGAGTAGTATGTCATCCACATACAATACCAAAAAGCTAACTATACTCCCACTAGCCTTGACATATACACAAGATTCATCTTCACTCCTAGAAAAGCCAAATTCTTTGACTTTCTCATCAAAGCAAAGATTCCATCTGCGAGGTGCTTGCTTTAACCCATAAATGGATTTCTCAAGCTTACACACTTTATTAGGGTACTCTGTATTAACAAAACCCTCTAGCTGACTCATGTAAACATCCTCAGCCAACTTTCCATTAAGGAAAGCGGTTTTGACATCCATTTGCCATATTTCATAGTCATGAAATGCAGCTATGGCTAACAGAACCCTAATAGACTTAATCTTGGCCACTGGAGAAAAGGTCTCATCATAATCAACTCCCGGAGTTTGTAAGAAACCCTTTGCAACCAGTCGTGCCTTATAAGTGTGTACATTACCATCCATGTCGGTCTTCTTCTTGAAGATCCATTTGCACCCTATAGTCTTACGACCTGGTACATTCTCAACCAAGTTCCAAACTTGATTGTCATACATGGACTGTATCTCGCTGTCCATTGCCTCTTTCCACTTGGCTGACTCAGGGCCTGCCATGGCTTCCGCGTAACTGTTAGGTTCATCCAGACCTATCAGTGTCTCATCACTGATAAGTGTATCACCTTCCGCAGTAATATGGAATCCATAGTAATGCTCAGGTGCATTCCTAACCCTTGTGGAACGCCTCAGAGGTACAGACTTGTCAATTGGCTCAACAGGAGTTTCCTCCTCAAGTTGAGTGCTAGGGTTTGAAGTTCCTTCACCACTTGACTCTTGAATTTCTTCAAGGTCAACTTGCCTCCCACTGTCTCCTTGGCTTATGAACTCTCTCTCTCTCGAAAGAAAGCCCTCCTAGCTACAAAGACCACATTCTCACTAGGTCTGTAGAAGAGGTAACCAAAGGATTTCTGTGGGTAGCCGATGAAAATACACCTCTCACTTCGAGGTTCGAGCTTATCATGAGTCTCGCGTCTCACGAAAGCCTCGCAACCCCAAATCTTAATGTGGTCTAGTTTGGGTACTTTACCAGTCCACATCTCATGAGGAGTTTTGGCAACGTTCTTTGTGGGAACTAGATTAAGGATATGGGCGGCAGTCTCTAAGGCATACCCCTAAAATGAGATTGGTAGCGAAGCTCGACTCATCATGGAACGAACCATATCCAACAAGGTTCGATTACGCCTCTCAGCTACACCATTCAACTGCGGTGTCCTGGGAGGTGTCAATTGTGAGACAATCCCACATTCCCTAAGATAGTCGAGGAACTCTGAACTAAGATACTCACCACCTCGATCGGATCGAAGCATTTTAATGTTCCTGCCCAATTGATTCTCGACTTCCTGTTTAAACTCTTTAAACCTCTCAAAAGTCTCTGACTTATGCTTGATTAAGTAGACATATCCATATCTACTGTAATCATCAGTAAAAGTCAAATAATAACGGTTAGCATCCCTTGTGGCATGTTTGAAGGGCCCACACACATCCGTGTGTATAAGATCCAACAAACCTTCACCCCTCTCACAAGAACCTGTGAAGGGTGACTTTGTCATTTTTCCAAGTAAGCATGATTCGCAACTATCATCTGACTTTAGGTCAAATGACTCCAATACTCCATCCTTTTGGAGTTGGCCTATGCGTTTCTTGCTTATATGTCCAAGACGACAATGCCATAATGATGCTTTATCCAAGTTATTATCATTAACAGAATCAATACACAATACATTATTTCCTAAGTTATCAACCACAGATACAGTTTCATACACACCATCACAAGGTAATGCTTTAAAATAAAGAACGTTATTAAAGAAAGCATTAATCGAACCAACTTCATTATCAAATGAAAAGGTGAAACCTTGTTTATACAATGCATGAAAGGAAATAATATTTCTTGCCATTTCTGGCGAATAACAACATTTATTCAAATCTAAACTAAACCCACTACTTAGCGATAAAGTATAAACTCCAATCTTGGTGACAGGTAAAGCTTTCCTATTCCCCATGATTAAGTTTATTCTTCCATGCTCCACATTCTCACTTCTTCTTAGTCCCTGCAAATCAGAACATATATGAATACCACAACCGGTATCAAGGACCCAAGAGTTAGAATGGGGTGAGTTATTAGATAAGATAGTGTAAATACCTGCATGGTTGGGTTTAACTTTCCCATCCTTCACATCTTGCTGGTACTTTGGGCAGTTCCGCTTCCAATGTGACTTTTCATGGCAATAGAAGCATTCAGCCTCTTTTGGGTCAGAAGAAGGAGTGACGAAACCTTTCTTGGTTCCACTTGAAGAAGAGCCATCAAGGGTCCTAGCCTTGGTACCCTTCGAAGAGCTCTTCCTCTTCTTCCCTCGACCTTTCCCGATTGCCAAAACCGGGGCGGAGTTTGGAGTAGGAGTGTTAACAACCGACTTACCCTTAAGACCTGTTTCTGCGGTCTTGAGGAGTCCCTGAAGTTTGCTGAGTGTGACCTCTTCCTTATTCATGTGATATGTCATGCAGAATTGATCATAGCACGATGGTAAGGAGTGCAAAATGATATCTATTGCAAGCTCCTCAGGGAAGTTCACATTAAGCTTCAGCAACCGATCCACATACCTTTGCTTTTTCTGCATGTGGCTCGTGACGGATTCCCCGTCCTTCATCATGGTTGTTATGATAAAGCATATGATTTCATACCTCTCTTGTCGTGCACTTTGATGGTATCTTTCCATCAGATCTTGGTGCATTTCAAAAGGGTAGAAGTCCTCATAGGACTTTTGGAGTTCCGCTGTCATGGTGGCCAACATGATGCATGCCACTTTTGTAGCATCCCTTTCATGTGCCCGGAAGTCAGCGATCTCCTGGAGAGTTGCAGTGGTCTCATCAATCTCCTTAAGCTCCTTGTCAAGGACATATTCTTTGTCCTCGTAGCGGGTAATCATCCTGATGTTTCTGATCCATTCATTGAAGTTGGATCCATCAAAAGTGACTTTCCCACACAAGTTCATAAGGGTAAAGGAGCCATTAGGATTAGAGCCAGAAGCATCATTGTTTGAAGACATCTGAAAGAAGAGAACAGGATTAGTTTAGATATTAAGAGAGAGTCCTTAATAAAACACCCAAATGTAATATTAAGGCTAGAATCCAATCACAATATATTATAACTTAGAAGAGGTATGCCGTAATCCAAGCTATAACATATTTGAAAGGTAGGTGAATGACGATTCACCAATTTCCACCATGAAAAACGAAATATAGATATTAGGTTTTTAATTGGTTCTTAGAAATTCCTAGATTCTTTTGAGATTCAATGAACTTTTCAAAGGCATGTTTCAATCTCGAGTGTGCCCTCCAAGTTTTGTGACTGGGATTCCGAGGATCACAAAACGAGGTGTGAAGTAACCATGCAAATCACTTGGTACACTCAATGTTTATTACTCAAGCGATGTGCCGGTTAACCACACGAGCTCCACTGACCTATAATAAACTTTAAGCAACCCTTTGCCTACCTTGTTAAGTCCAAGTTAGTGTGCCGGTTAACCACACGAGCTCCACTAACGACTTAAACAAAGTGTAAAGTGTAATTTCATGGATTAGCACCTTATTCACATTTTCCTAAAGTAACTAAGATTGGGAATTTAATAAAAGCATTTAGTTACTTTATAATATTCATCATACTTTTAATGAAAATTTATAAGTCCTTGTCCTACCCGTTCGGCTAACGACCCTCCACCGATCAAGGAAGCGGTGGGTGAGAGTAGACACCCATTAAGTTGCCATTTTATAGGCAACAACCTTATACCCCCCTTATAGACTGGCTTCGTGAATGAGGCGTACTAGCGGTAAGACGACTTGACGTTATACATATATATATTAGTAACTTATAATATTATAAAGTATAAGGGTTGAATTTTAACTTTTAAAATTCTAAGGGTTGGAACTAAAGTTTTAATCAAGACTTTACATGTTCCAAAACTTGAGGGCAAGTTTTGTAAACTTCCAAAACTTTTCATTTCTTATAACTTATGAATTAATTGAGTAATAAAAATGAAGACTCTTCATTTTTATAACTCTTGTGTTCTTTTAATGGCTTTAATAAAAGTGAGACTTTTGGTTTTCCATAACTTGAGGACAAGTTATGGACTCCATTAAAACATATTATGATCATGAATTAAACTACCATGAAGTTACAAACAATTCCTATGATTATCTAATCAAATAATACTATTAATATATTAGAACTACCATGGACTCCATTAAAACACATTATGATCATGAATTAAGCTCCATGGGAGTTACAAACAATTCCTATGATCATCTAATCTTCATAAGTTCAAGAACATGAATATGAACACTTTCAAGAATCAAAAATTACACTTAAAAAAACTTGTAATTTTAATAATTGCCATTGTAAATGGATTAGCATAAACATTACACCATCTAAAACAAGCTTTAAAACATCAAAATAGTTTAGGGTAATGTTTCTAGTCCATTTCCAGCAACAAATGTGCAAACTTTCATACATGCAGAAAACAGAAAAACGATTTTTTTCCAAGCTGTTTGCACACAAAAAAAAAACAAACAAACCTAGGCTCTGATACCACTGATGGGTTTTGAGCATTCTAACACTTCCTAAGTGTACATGCAACCCTAATAACCTTGGATCTATGTTTGTCTAATAATCATGCAAAGTTGAATTCCAAGGTTATATTCCTATCTAGCATACATGGGGAACATTTTTTCCTTGAATGAAAGATAGAATAACTTACCTTGTTGTTGATTATGATCCTTGAAACCTTGTGAGCCTAGCACCCCAAGTGTGATGCCTCAAATGCTTCACACAACACCAAATGCAAAGGAGTAAACTTTGAGAGAATCTTACACTTGCAAAATCGGCTCTAGCCCTCTTGTTTCTTATGTGTCCCGATTTTGGTGGAGAACATGTTTCTTATATAGTGTGTCACATCTAGGGTTACACCATGTAAACCCTAATGTGGCATGACTCTTCATTTCCATGACCCATGGGTTTGTAACTCCCATGGAGCCTCCATGGAGCATTCAATGGGTTTAACCCAACTTGATTATCCATGGAGCCTTTTAGCCCACTATGCAAGTTATGGATGATTTACATGATCAACCCATATATTTAATTACTCATCTTTTGATCACTTAATTAATCCTAGATTAATTCTTGATCAATACTAATTAAATAATAAACCACAAGTGTTATTTCTCTCATTTAGTCTATCCAAATGCATGATGCCATGCAACCCAAATGGACCATGCCGGGTCGGGTCAAGTACATACCAGAAATAGTTATGGACTTAGACACCTTATCCAACAATGGTGTCATGTGTCAATGATAATGCTTATAAGGTAGATGTGGGAGGAGACCATGGAGTGCATGCTACCTTTAATGTGGGAGATCTTTCACCTTAACTTGATGATGATGGCCTTGATGAATTGAGGTCAATTCGTTTCAAAGGGGAGGGGATGATCCATGTATGGATCATGAAAGCCCAAAAGGTGGTGGATAATTGATTACTAATGGGCTAGAAGGTGGTTTAGACTCAATGGTTGGGTTGTGCATAGTAACCCACGAATTGGATTAGGGTTGCATGAAGGCAAGGGAAACGTTATTAAGGCGTCTTTAATGCTAAAAACCATTAATTTTTGCTTCATAAAGCCTCCTAGACATTTTTGACACTCTTTGGTGGATTAAGGTTACACTTTAATGCTTGTTATGGCTCCTTAATGGATCATGGACGTTTTTTTTCATTCTCAAGTGTCTTGGATGTTTTTTTTTGTGTTATTTCAAGAGTTTCCTTAATTTTCATCTCCTAGTTTTAATGAGTAGCTGGTTGATTGGCTTGTAACCACCAAATTTGTAATAAAGGCTTCATATAAAGCCAAGTTTATGCTTGGAAAAAGTAATACACGAATTTTTAATCATTATTGTTATAGTTCACTATTTGTCATAGTTGAGACGTGTTCTTGACTTGATACGAATTCAATCCAATAGGTTTTGGATTGTTTTCACCGGTATACAACTTAATAGGTCTTGAGTTGTTAGTAATCTATCCATTTCTTTCTCTTACATGTATCATTTGTGGTATCAGTGCGCCATATTCATATCATTGAGGCAATCAAGTCTTGGTCTATTCCTACCAACATTTCTGAAGTTAGATCATTCCATGGTCTTGCTTTATTCTATAGCAGGTTCATCTGTGATTTCACTTCCATCACAAGTCCAATGACAAGCTGTTTGAAGAAAGGAGCTTTTTTATGGGAGGAAGATGCCCAAAAGGCATTTGAGAATATTAAAGAGTTGTTGTGTGCTGCTCCTATTTTGGCTTTTATAAATTTCTCTCAACCATTTGAAGTTGAGTGTGATGCAAGTGGAGTTGGTATTGGTGCTGTTCTAATTCAAGCCAAACGTCTTATTGCCTATATTTCTGAAAAGTTGGGAGGTGCAAGACTGAATTATTACACTTACGACAAAGAATTTTACATCATTGGAGCCATTATCCATGTGCAAACCATTCTATTTTGCATTATGATCACAAATCTTTAAAATACATCAATATACAACATAAGTTAAGCACAAGACTTGAAAAGTGGGTGGGATTCTTGTAATCCTTTCATTTTTCTTCCAAGTATAAGGATGGAAAGAGTCATGTGGTGGATGTTGCTTTATTACGACGTTATACTTTGTTGGCAACTTTGGATGTTCGTTTATTGGGATTTAAGACCTTGAAGAGTTATTATGAATCTGATGTGGATTTTGGAGATATGTTTGTAAAATGTGAAGGTGGTCCCAATGGTGAGTTCATGGTGCAAGATGGCTTCCTCTTCAAAGGCAATCACCTTTATGTTCCAAAACATGCAATCAATGAGCTACTAGCTCGTGAGGCTCATGGTGGAGGATTGGTTGGCCATTTTGGAATTTCGAAGACATTGGAGGTGCTAAAGGAACATTTCATTTGGCCTAAAATATTTGGTGATGTGACCAACGTTATGGGCAAGTGTGTTAGATGTCACATGGCTAAAAGCTCTTTCAAACCTGGTGTGTACACTCCTTTACCTGTTCCTATCCGTCCATGGGAGGATGTATCCAGGGATTTCATTGTTGCTTTGCCAAGAACTCAAAGGCAGAAGGATGTTATAATGGTGGTGATGGACAAATTCTTAAAAATGGATCACTTTGTGGCATGCCACAAAACTGATGATGCAAGCAATGTGGCAGATTTGTACTTTAAAGAAGTGGTCTGTTTGCATGGCATTCCAAAAACAATTGTTTATGATCGGATTCAAAGTTCTTGAGCTACTTTTGGAACACCTTGTGGAGAAAAGAGGGAATAACGTTTTTGTTTAGCACATCACACCATTCTCAAACGGATGGTCAAACAGATGTTAAAAACAAAACTTTGGGTACTTTTTTGAGGGGATTGGTGAGCAAAACACAAAAAGATTGGGACATCAAGTTTGCACATGCAGAATTTTCCTATAATCATTCTCCAACCTATGTTACTGGTCACTCTCCTTTTGAAGTGGTGTATGGTTTGAATCCTTACATGCCTTTGGATTGGATTCCATTACCAAAGGATGAATTGGTTCATAAAGATGCGAGTGATAAGCTCAAGACAATGGTGAAGTTGCATCAGCAAGTCCATGAGAAGATTGAAATTTTTAATAAAGTTTATAAGCAAAAGTCCAACAAGAATAGGAAACCAATGGTGTTTAATGAAGGTGATCTGGTTTGGGTGCACATGAGGAAAGAACGTTTTCCTAACAAAATAAAGAACAAGTGGATACCAATAGTAGAATTTCCTTACAATATCATTGCACGTGTGAGTGATAATGCATATAAGGTGGAGTTACCAGGAGATTATGGCGTGCGTGCTACCTTTAACGCAGGAGATCTTTCACCCTTTCTTGATGATGATGGCTTTGCTGAATTGAGGTCAATTCCTTTAAAAGGGGGCAGGGATGATGCATGCATGGATGATTTGGGCTCTAGAAAAGATGAGTTGTTTCTTGCCATGTGGCGGATGGGTTTCGAGCAATACATCAATCCTATGGTGTACATGCAAACCCTAATAGCTTTGGATCTAGTTTGTCTAATGAACATGCAATTGATAATCCAAAGCCATAAACCCTAGATCTAATAAACTATAACTGAAATTAGGGTTTAGATCTTACCTTTGATTGTTATATAGCAATAACAATCAATCCTTGGCTTCATAAAGCTTAGTGCCTCAAGTGTTGCACCTCTAATGGAGTCACAAACACCACTAAGCAATTGGATGAAGGAGAGAAGAGAGAGGAGGCACCAAAAACGGCTGGAAACCCTAAAGGATTACTTGTCCACGTTTTTGGGGCTTAAGGGTCCTTTATATACATGTAGACTATTAGGGTTTACAACTAGGAAACCCTAATCTGGCTGCTTAAGCCCTAAGCAGCCCATGGACTCCTTTAACATATCTCTTAGACGAATTCCTTATGGGCTTCCCATAGAATTTGTCCCACCTATATTATTTAGGTAATCCATAGCCCAATTGCAATTATCTTATAATTACAAATCCAGTCCCCTAAGTTTAATTAATCTCTTTTAGCCACTAAATTAATTCTTAATTAATTCTTGACTAGTATTAATTAAACAATATGATTTCTCCTTTAATATATTATTCTTATAATATATTAATAAATCATAATTAAACCTTTCTCTCCTTAATTCATCCTACATATTGCTATGGTGAAGGCAACCCAAAAGGACCATGCTCATAATCGGGTCAAGTACATACCAAAATAGTTATGGACTTAGACACTAATCCAACAGTCTCCCACTTGGATAAGTCTAATAACTATTTTGCATAACTTCAGAACCTGATCAGCAATCGTAGCTTTCAAAAGCCGTTGTCAACTCTGATCTTATCAGATACGCGTGTCCTTTAGATAAGGGATTATATATTCCTCCATTCTCAAGATATTGTATAGACACAAGACATGAATTTCGATCATTCTCTCTATACTGTTTCCCGACTTCTGATTTATGACAACTGACAACAGACTATAATTGAACACATCAACTTAGTCTCGGCTTGGTCAAGCGCTTAGGGTGTCATCACTAAATCATCGAGAGGCCCACAGATATCGCTTTTATCCCACTTTGGGTAAAAGGAATGGATAAACTTCGATTCAAATGCTTGCTTGCACCTACTAATCGGATCACACACAACAATAAGTTTTATAACGCCAAGTTACTGGTGCGTTTACTTATCATCAATGTGCAACCGATCAGAAAGTAACAACTCACACGTCTTGGTTTCAAGAATATACAATATTATCGTCTCACAATCACTCGTGATAAAAAACCATGAAGTGGTTCAAGTGAGTGTTGGTTTAATCCAATACTTTAATCTTATCAAAGCACTCATGAACTCTGCAGCAAACTTGTGCTATGTCTAAACACTTCAGACAATCTACAGACAGATACATGATAGTCTTCCTTCATACCTACTTCCAAGGTATGACCGACTGTGGAGGTTCGAATAACCCAGTTATTCTGGAAGTCAAAACATGTAAAGTGAAACGCAATAATAATATTAATCCTATATAGCCCCAAAACTTTTGAGCGTAAATAAAAACACTTTTATTTAAACACCATATTGATTACTCATTATTCATTGCTTACTGTTTCAGAAAATCAACTTATTACTCGAAGTATAACCACAATTGTCCCATGCTCCAAGCATGCACACTTTGGTTTCCTATGGTCCATACTTTGTGAAATAGATCAATTGAAAAACTTTTCCAATGAAACTCATTTCACAATCCCCAATCCTTATTATTGGTATAAGAATACCAAATTCTTGCTACTTTTAGAATATGTCAGATTCTAACATTTTATGCAACGATCCTTTCGTAAAGTCATAGAACAAAAGTCATCAAGACTTGGCCAATGAAATCACAAAGTACTCTATCGGAAATTGTTACAAGACAATTCCATAGACGTGAAGTCTCACATTCAAAGTACATTCCTTTGAACATCCTTCTCGCATAAAAGTTTCTAATCTAGACATATTTCTTAATATCCAACTCCCATTAATGGAAACATTTCTATATTTGCCATATGACAACTCATTCTTAATAGAATATAGTCCATCCAGTACTATACTTCCAACTACTCACAAGCGACAAATCCTCAGTGAACCTCAGATCGTCCTTTGATAGTTGTTTAATTATTTTAGTCAAAACCGATTCTGGTCCTTTTTAACTCTTAATGCCCTAGGCATTTGGAAAATTTTAGAATGGTCAAATATTATAGCATATGCAATCGATATTATACCCGAAGCGTATTGGACACGATGCATAATATCTCACATAAAGACGTGATACTTTATCAGCCTTCTGCCATAATATTTTATGTGCCCTGTTCCCATAATTCGAACTATGAAGAGGGATGCCGTAATCATAATCGAATTTTGAGAATGCACTATGTATCCTTGACTAAATTTATTAACGTTTCTCGATCTAAGCTTTAGAATTTTGAAACGAAGTATAATATTCTCTCCCTTAATTATTGCAAAACAACTTTTCAACCCTTGCAACTTTGCAAAGTGAATCTTTGTTTTCTATAACTAATATTGCTAACTTGCAATACTTACCATAATAATCATGCTGCCACTAACATGATGATTATTTTCTTACCAGCATAACACTTATGCTCCCACTAGCTTTGACATGTATTCAGAAAACAATTGAACTTCCTGAAAACAATGCTTATTGAATTCCTTAAGTTCATATTTCTAATACCTAATGCTTTGATAAGCCTTTATCTAAGCTTTGTAAGCTCATACACCTTTGCCTTAGATAGCTCACATGTGTGTCTAAAGAAATCCAGAACTTATGTTACTAAGTCCCAAATGTTCAGACTAATTGCCAAATCTCACAATTCGAACTATGAAGAGGGATGCCGTAATCATAATCGAATTTGAGAATACAATTTTTACAATTGCAATCTTCTTAAAATCTCTCTTAGTGAAAGCATTTCCTTACAATCATTTTCATGAAGGAGGGAAACCTCATGACACTTAGATTTTAAAGTGTATGTGTTCCTATCCATGTGAATTTGTCAAAACCAAAGTTTGCGACAAATCCAAACTTATATGGACCGAACGTGCTCAATCTCGATTTCTTGCCTCATGGTAACATGAATGCCCACCATGTCTTCCAAGCAACTCACCCTTTCATATCAATGTACTTTCCATTGATCAAGGTGCTTTGTATTCAAATGAGAACTCATAGAACTCATATGCATATTAACTCAATTGGAATGGCACAGAAAAAGAGTATGTCATCCACGATAGGCTTTAAACCTCAAGTCGTGTGCTAGTGATGATCAACTAGGTTTAACTCTTGATTTGTTCTTGAAACCTTTCAAGACCATTAAGACTCCCACTGACTCCTTGACATATAAGATTCTCTTGTCAAGAAACATTCCTTGACAAAACAAATATTCAAGAGTTAGTGTAGTTTTTATCAAGACTATCACTTCACATAATTGGTTCTAGTTGGTCTTTGTCTTATCCAAGACATCACAACTTACCAATCTCAAATGTGCAGGAATAAGAAGACTTTTTCCAATTCCACATTTGTTGAGTGTTATAAACCTACTAAAGACTTGTCACTCAATTCACAATCTTGGAATATAACTCTAAGACTTGATATTGGAACGAAGTATGAATGACTTCTTGATTTTAACCATTTCTACAATTCTCGATTCCTCTTCTTAGACATACAAATGCATTAAGACTCACTTGGAGGATCAATTGAGATATGGTTCTTAATCATTAAGACTTATCATAAAACACAATAAAAGGTACTCTCCCTTCTTCTTAGAATAGAGAAACTTTTATCTTTCTGCCTACTTGATTCCTCTTAGTCGTTCTGCTATTGATTGAAACTCTTTCGATCAACTCAGAATAATACTTAATCTTATAAATATAACCATATTTACTAAACTTTAGTAAATCATGACGAATATCTTTATCACTCTTGTGGTGGACTTGATCAATGCACAACCTAGTGTACTCGATATCCTAGTCCTTCTCTTGACACTTTGTCAAAGAATTAGTCTAATTTCTAAATATGAAGTTTCTCATTCATCACGCAACCTAGTTGTATGATTCCAAGTTTCTGTCCAATTGAAACTTGGGCGATGAGAATCTTCCCTTATTTGGCAAATTCTCGACATTTCCACAAACAGCAAAACAAGAATCATATCCAATTCAACATTGCTAAATACAAACATCCATTTTCACACATGCCATTGCAAGGATAAATAAATAAGATAAAACTCAAAATTTATTTTATTGCGGAAAAATTTGTCCTTGCAATGCAATTCAACTGAAAACTATGCTATTACATATTCCTAAGCAATCTATTCTAACTCCAAGTAGCAGCTCAAGAATCCAATCTTCAAGCAATGCGATCGAAATCCATTTCTTCACGATTAGATTCAGCTCACTTCTTCCCTTAAGCTTCCTCTCTTTTCTTCGATCCTACAAAACATCAAAATGTAATTTTATCACATCATGTATTAAGAATCTAGAATAGGAACTTAAAAGAGTTAGATGGTGGATTTTACCTGAAGTAGAGCCATACGTCTTGACTCTCCCATCTCTTAGATCTCTCAGGTAAATAGGGCAGCTTCGTCTCCAATGCCCCTTCTCTTGGCAATAGAAACAAATGAACTCTTTTGGAATAGCACAAGGAACTATCTCAAAATTTACCTTTTCTGGATTTCGAATGTCACTATTTTCAATGTCCATTGAAGTTTGGGAGTTCGATTCACAAGACAAATTTGCTTGATCAGTACGCCAGATCATTGCTGATTCAGCTGCTATCAACAAATAGGTCAAATCAATGAGGGTCACGTCGTGGTCCATCATATAGTACTCTCTAACGAACTCACTATATGATTCAGGAAGCGACTGAAGAACCCAGTCAACAGCCAACTCCCCTGAAATCTCGACACCCAACATCCTTAACCTGTCAATGTGTGACTTTATCTCTAAGACATGTGCACACACAGGTTTCCCAAATTCGTTTTTACTTGCCAAAAGGGCTTGAGTGAGCTTGAACTTTTCAAGCCTTTGAACTTGTGGGTTAGGGAGATTAATTGGAGGAGGTGGAGGAAGTGAAGCATGACTCTCATTTCCTTGATCGTATCGTGGAACGTCATCTTCATTTGGAAAGCTTGTTCTAAGGGACTTGGGAAGATCATTGTAAGATTTAGACATCTACAAAATAGGAGAAAATTCAAGTTAGTTGATAAGGATCCTTGATGTAACACCCAAATGAAACATCAAGGCTAAGATCTAACACAATACTCTACAACCTAGAAGAGGGATGCCGTAATCTAGTTGCAGAATATTTGAAGGTAGGTAAATGACGATTTACCAATTTCCCACCATGAAAAACGAAAAAGAAATTTAAGTTTTAAATGAATTGAAACTCCTAGATCTTTTGAGATTCATTAAACTTTTCAATGGCATGTTTAATCTCAATTATGCCCTTCAAGTTTGCGACTGGGATGCCGAGGATCACAAACAAGGTGTGAATAACCATACGAATCTACGTGATGCACTCAATGATACTATCACCTAATCAATTGGATGAAGGAGAGAAGAGAGAGGAGGCACCAAAAACGGCTGGAAACCCTAAAGGATTACTTGTCCACGTTTTTGGGGCTTAAGGGTCCTTTATATACATGTAGGCTATTAGGGTTTACAACTAGGAAACCCTAATCTGGCTGCTTAAGCCCTAAGCAGCCCATGGACTCCTTTAACATATCTCTTAGACGAATTCCTTATGGGCTTCCCATAGAATTCGTCCCACCTATATTATTTAGGTAATCCATAGCCCAATTGCAATTATCTTATAATTACAAATCCAGTCCCCTAAGTTTAATTAATCTCTTTTAGCCACTAAATTAATTCTTAATTAATTCTTGACTAGTATTAATTAAACAATATGATTTCTCCTTTAATATATTATTCTTATAATATATTAATAAATCATAATTAAACCTTTCTCTCCTTAATTCATCCTACATATTGCTATGGTGAAGGCAACCCAAAAGGACCATGCTCATAATCGGGTCAAGTACATACCAAAATAGTTATGGACTCAGACACTAATCCAATAGTCTCCCACTTGGATAAGTCTAATAACTATTTTGCATAACTTCAGAACCTGATCAGCAATCCTAGCTTTCAAAAGCCGTTGTCAACTCTGATCTTATCAGATACGCGTGTCCTTTAGATAAGGGATTATATATTCCTCCATTCTCAAGATATCGTATAGACACAAGACATGAATTTCGATCATTCTCTCTATACTGTTTCCCGACTTCTGATTTATGACAACTAACAACAGACTATAATTGAACACATCAACTTAGTCTCGGCTTGGCCAAGCGCTTAGGGTGTCATCACTAAATCATTGAGAGGCCCACATATATCGCTTTTATCCCACTTTGGGTAAAAGGAATGGATAAACTTCGATTTAAATGCTTGCTTGCACCTACTAATCGGATCACACACAACAATAAGTTTTATAACGCCAAGTTACTGGTGCGTTTACTTATCATCAATGTGCAACCGATCAGAAAGTAACAACTCACACGTCTTGGTTTCAAGAATATACAATATTATCGTCTCACAATCACTCGTGATAAAAAACCATGAAGTGGTTCAAGTGAGCGTGTGTTTAATCCAATACTTTAATCTTATCAAAGCACTCATGAACTCTGCAGCAAACTTGTGCTATGTCTAAACACTTCAGACAATCTACAGACAGATACATGATAGTCTTCCTTCATACCTACTTCCAAGGTATGACCGACTGTGGAGGTTCGAATAACCCAGTTATTCTGGAAGTCAAAACATGTAAAGTGAAACGCAATAATAATATTAATCCTATATAGCCCCAAAACTTTTGAGCGTAAATAAAAACACTTTTATTTAAACACCATATTGATTACTCATTATTCATTGCTTACTGTTTCAGAAAATCAACTTATTACTCGAAGTATAACCACAATTGTCCCATGCTCCAAGCATGCACACTTTGGTTTCCTATGGTCCATACTTTGTGAAATAGATCAATTGAAAAACTTTTCCAATGAAACTCATTTCACAATCCCCAATCCTTATTATTGGTATAAGAATACCAAATTCTTGCTACTTTTAGAATATGTCAGATTCTAACATTTTATGCAACGATCCTTTCGTAAAGTCATAGAACAAAAGTCATCAAGACTTGGCCAATGAAATCACAAAGTACTCTATCGGAAATTGTTACAAGACAATTCCATAGACGTGAAGTCTCACATTCAAAGTACATTCCTTTGAACATCCTTCTCGCATAAAAGTTTCTAATCTAGACATATTTCTTAATATCCAACTCCCATTAATGGAAACATTTCTATATTTGCCATATGACAACTCATTCTTAATAGAATATAGTCCATCCAGTACTATACTTCCAACTACTCACAAGCGACAAATCCTCAGTGAACCTCAGATCGTCCTTTGATAGTTGTTTAATTATTTTAGTCAAAACCGATTCTGGTCCTTTTTCCCTCTTAATGCCCTAGGCATTTGGAAAATTTTAGAATGGTCAAATATTATAGCATATGCAATCGATACTATACCCGAAGCGTATTGGACACGATGCATAATATCTCACATAAACACGTGATACTTTATCAGCCTTCTGCCATAATATTTTATGTGCCCTGTTCCCATAATTCGAACTATGAAGAGGGATGCCGTAATCATAATCGAATTTTGAGAATGCACTATGTATCCTTGACTAAATTTATTAACGTTTCTCGATCTAAGCTTTAGAATTTTGAAACGAAGTATAATATTCTCTCCCTTAATTATAGCAAAACAACTTTTCAACCCTTGCAACTTTGCAAAGTGAATCTTTGTTTTCTATAATTAATATTGCTAACTTGCAATACTTACCATAATAATCATGCTGCCACTAACATGATGATTATTTTCTTACCAGCATAACACTTATGCTCCCACTAGCTTTGACATGTATTCAGAAAACAATTGAACTTCCTGAAAACAATGCTTATTGAATTCCTTAAGTTCATATTTCTAATACCTAATGCTTTGATAAGCCTTTATCTAAGCTTTGTAAGCTCATACACCTTTGCCTTAGATAGCTCACATGTGTGTCTAAAGAAATCCAGAACTTATGTTACTAAGTCCCAAATGTTCAGACTAATTGCCAAATCTCACAATTCGAACTATGAAGAGGGATGCCGTAATCATAATCGAATTTGAGAATACAATTTTTACAATTGCAATCTTCTTAAAATCTCTCTTAGTGAAAGCATTTCCTTACAATCATTTTCATGAAGGAGGGAAACCTCATGACACTTAGATTTTAAAGTGTATGTGTTCCTATCCATGTGAATTTGTCAAAACCAAAGTTTGCGACAAATCCAAACTTATATGGACCGAACGTGCTCAATCTCGATTTCTTGCCTCATGGTAACATGAATGCCCACCATGTCTTCCAAGCAACTCACCCTTTCATATCAATGTACTTTCCATTGATCAAGGTGCTTTGTATTCAAATGAGAACTCATAGAACTCATATGCATATTAACTCAATTGGAATGGCACAGAAAAAGAGTATGTCATCCACGATAGGCTTTAAACCTCAAGTCGTGTGCTAGTGATGATCAACTAGGTTTAACTCTTGATTTGTTCTTGAAACCTTTCAAGACCATTAAGACTCCCACTGACTCCTTGACATATAAGATTCTCTTGTCAAGAAACATTCCTTGACAAAACAAATATTCAAGAGTTAGTGTAGTTTTTATCAAGACTATCACTTCACATAATTGGTTCTAGTTGGTCTTTGTCTTATCCAAGACATCACAACTTACCAATCTCAAATGTGCAGGAATAAGAAGACTTTTTCCAATTCCACATTTGTTGAGTGTTATAAACCTACTAAAGACTTGTCACTCAATTCACAATCTTGGAATATAACTCTAAGACTTGATATTGGAACGAAGTATGAATGACTTCTTGATTTTAACCATTTCTACAATTCTCGATTCCTCTTCTTAGACATACAAATGCATTAAGACTCACTTGGAGGATCAATTGAGATATGGTTCTTAATCATTAAGACTTATCATAAAACACAATAAAAGGTACTCTCCCTTCTTCTTAGAATAGAGAAACTTTTATCTTTCTGCCTACTTGATTCCTCTTAGTCGTTCTGCTATTGATTGAAACTCTTTCGATCAACTCAGAATAATACTTAATCTTATAAATATAACCATATTTACTAAACTTTAGTAAATCATGACGAATATCTTTATCACTCTTGTGGTGGACTTGATCAATGCACAACCTAGTGTACTCGATATCCTAGTCCTTCTCTTGACACTTTGTCAAAGAATTAGTCTAATTTCTAAATATGAAGTTTCTCATTCATCACGCAACCTAGTTGTATGATTCCAAGTTTCTGTCCAATTGAAACTTGGGCGATAAGAATCTTCCCTTATTTGGCAAATTCTCGACATTTCCACAAACAGCAAAACAAGAATCATATCCAATTCAACATTGCTAAATACAAACATCCATTTTCACACATGCCATTGCAAGGATAAATAAATAAGATAAAACTCAAAATTTATTTTATTGCGGAAAAATTTGTCCTTGCAATGCAATTCAACTGAAAACTATGCTATTACATATTCCTAAGCAATCTATTCTAACTCCAAGTAGCAGCTCAAGAATCCAATCTTCAAGCAATGCGATCGAAATCCATTTCTTCACGATTAGATTCAGCTCACTTCTTCCCTTAAGCTTCCTCTCTTTTCTTCGATCCTACAAAACATCAAAATGTAATTTTATCACATCATGTATTAAGAATCTAGAATAGGAACTTAAAAGAGTTAGATGGTGGATTTTACCTGAAGTAGAGCCATACGTCTTGACTCTCCCATCTCTTAGATCTCTCAGGTAAATAGGGCAGCTTCGTCTCCAATGCCCCTTCTCTTGGCAATAGAAACAAATGAACTCTTTTGGAATAGCACAAGGAACTATCTCAAAATTTACCTTTTCTGGATTTCGAATGTCACTATTTTCAATGTCCATTGAAGTTTGGGAGTTCGATTCACAAGACAAATTTGCTTGATCAGTACGCCAGATCATTGCTGATTCAGCTGCTATCAACAAATAGGTCAAATCAATGAGGGTCACGTCGTGGTCCATCATATAGTACTCTCTAACGAACTCACTATATGATTCAGGAAGCGACTGAAGAACCCAGTCAACAGCCAACTCCCCTGAAATCTCGACACCCAACATCCTTAACCTGTCAATGTGTGACTTTATCTCTAAGACATGTGCACACACAGGTTTCCCAAATTCGTTTTTACTTGCCAAAAGGGCTTGAGTGAGCTTGAACTTTTCAAGCCTTTGAACTTGTGGGTTAGGGAGATTAATTGGAGGAGGTGGAGGAAGTGAAGCATGACTCTCATTTCCTTGATCGTATCGTGGAACGTCATCTTCATTTGGAAAGCTTGTTCTAAGGGACTTGGGAAGATCATTGTAAGATTTAGACATCTACAAAATAGGAGAAAATTCAAGTTAGTTGATAAGGATCCTTGATGTAACACCCAAATGAAACATCAAGGCTAAGATCTAACACAATACTCTACAACCTAGAAGAGGGATGCCGTAATCTAGTTGCAGAATATTTGAAGGTAGGTAAATGACGATTTACCAATTTCCCACCATGAAAAACGAAAAAGAAATTTAAGTTTTAAATGAATTGAAACTCCTAGATCTTTTGAGATTCATTAAACTTTTCAATGGCATGTTTAATCTCAATTATGCCCTTCAAGTTTGCGACTGGGATGCCGAGGATCACAAACAAGGTGTGAATAACCATACGAATCTACGTGATGCACTCAATGATACTATCACCTAATCAATTGGATGAAGGAGAGAAGAGAGAGGAGGCACCAAAAACGGCTGGAAACCCTAAAGGATTACTTGTCCACGTTTTTGGGGCTTAAGGGTCCTTTATATACATGTAGGCTATTAGGGTTTACAACTAGGAAACCCTAATCTGGCTGCTTAAGCCCTAAGCAGCCCATGGACTCCTTTAACATATCTCTTAGACGAATTCCTTATGGGCTTCCCATAGAATTCGTCCCACCTATATTATTTAGGTAATCCATAGCCCAATTGCAATTATCTTATAATTACAAATCCAGTCCCCTAAGTTTAATTAATCTCTTTTAGCCACTAAATTAATTCTTAATTAATTCTTGACTAGTATTAATTAAACAATATGATTTCTCCTTTAATATATTATTCTTATAATATATTAATAAATCATAATTAAACCTTTCTCTCCTTAATTCATCCTACATATTGCTATGGTGAAGGCACCCCAAAAGGACCATGCTCATAATCGGGTCAAGTACATACCAAAATAGTTATGAACTTAGACACTAATCAAATAGTCTCCCACTTGGATAAGTCTAATAACTATTTTGCATAACTTCAGAACCTGATCAGCAATCGTAGCTTTCAAAAGCCGTTGTCAACTCTGATCTTATCAGATACGCGTGTCCTTTAGATAAGGGATTATATATTCCTCCATTCTCAAGATATCGTATAGACACAAGACATGAATTTCGATCATTCTCTCTATACTGTTTCCCGACTTCTGATTTATGACAACTAACAACAGACTATAATTGAACACATCAACTTAGTCTCGGCTTGGCCAAGCACTTAGGGTGTCATCACTAAATCATCAAGAGGCCCACAGATATCGCTTTTATCCCACTTTGGGTAAAAGGAATGGATAAACTTCGATTCAAATGCTTGCTTGCACCTACCAATCGGATCACACACAACAATAAGTTTTATAATGCCAAGTTACTGGTGCGTTTACTTATCATCAATGTGCAACCGATCAGAAAGTAACAACTCACACGTCTTGGTTTCAAGAATATACAATATTATCGTCTCACAATCACTCGTGATAAAAAACCATGAAGTGGTTCAAGTGAGCGTGTGTTTAATCCAATACTTTAATCTTATCAAAGCACTCATGAACTCTGCAGCAAACTTGTGCTATGTCTAAACACTTCAGACAATCTACAGACAGATACATGATAGTCTTCCTTCATACCTACTTCCAAGGTATGACCGAC
Source organism: Lactuca virosa (assembly GCF_052849685.1). Classification (NCBI taxonomy): domain Eukaryota; kingdom Viridiplantae; phylum Streptophyta; class Magnoliopsida; order Asterales; family Asteraceae; genus Lactuca; species Lactuca virosa. The sequence continues at coordinate 113,232,227 of NC_136427.1, read as the reverse complement.
TGTGGAGGTTCGAATAACCCAGTTATTCTGGAAGTCAAAACATGTAAAGTGAAACGCAATAATAATATTAATCCTATATAGCCCCAAAACTTTTGAGCGTAAATAAAAACACTTTTATTTAAACACCATATTGATTACTCATTATTCATTGCTTACTGTTTCAGAAAATCAACTTATTACTCGAAGTATAACCACAATTGTCCCATGCTCCAAGCATGCACACTTTGGTTTCCTATGGTCCATACTTTGTGAAATAGATCAATTGAAAAACTTTTCCAATGAAACTCATTTCACAATCCCCAATCCTTATTATTGGTATAAGAATACCAAATTCTTGCTACTTTTAGAATATGTCAGATTCTAACATTTTATGCAACGATCCTTTCGTAAAGTCATAGAACAAAAGTCATCAAGACTTGGCCAATGAAATCACAAAGTACTCTATCGGAAATTGTTACAAGACAATTCCATAGACGTGAAGTCTCACATTCAAAGTACATTCCTTTGAACATCCTTCTCGCATAAAAGTTTCTAATCTAGACATATTTCTTAATATCCAACTCCCATTAATGGAAACATTTCTATATTTGCCATATGACAACTCATTCTTAATAGAATATAGTCCATCCAGTACTATACTTCCAACTACTCACAAGCGACAAATCCTCAGTGAACCTCAGATCGTCCTTTGATAGTTGTTTAATTATTTTAGTCAAAACCGATTCTGGTCCTTTTTCCCTCTTAATGCCCTAGGCATTTGGAAAATTTTAGAATGGTCAAATATTATAGCATATGCAATCGATACTATACCCGAAGCGTATTGGACACGATGCATAATATCTCACATAAACACGTGATACTTTATCAGCCTTCTGCCATAATATTTTATGTGCCCTGTTCCCATAATTCGAACTATGAAGAGGGATGCCGTAATCATAATCGAATTTTGAGAATGCACTATGTATCCTTGACTAAATTTATTAACGTTTCTCGATCTAAGCTTTAGAATTTTGAAACGAAGTATAATATTCTCTCCCTTAATTATAGCAAAACAACTTTTCAACCCTTGCAACTTTGCAAAGTGAATCTTTGTTTTCTATAATTAATATTGCTAACTTGCAATACTTACCATAATAATCATGCTGCCACTAACATGATGATTATTTTCTTACCAGCATAACACTTATGCTCCCACTAGCTTTGACATGTATTCAGAAAACAATTGAACTTCCTGAAAACAATGCTTATTGAATTCCTTAAGTTCATATTTCTAATACCTAATGCTTTGATAAGCCTTTATCTAAGCTTTGTAAGCTCATACACCTTTGCCTTAGATAGCTCACATGTGTGTCTAAAGAAATCCAGAACTTATGTTACTAAGTCCCAAATGTTCAGACTAATTGCCAAATCTCACAATTCGAACTATGAAGAGGGATGCCGTAATCATAATCGAATTTGAGAATACAATTTTTACAATTGCAATCTTCTTAAAATCTCTCTTAGTGAAAGCATTTCCTTACAATCATTTTCATGAAGGAGGGAAACCTCATGACACTTAGATTTTAAAGTGTATGTGTTCCTATCCATGTGAATTTGTCAAAACCAAAGTTTGCGACAAATCCAAACTTATATGGACCGAACGTGCTCAATCTCGATTTCTTGCCTCATGGTAACATGAATGCCCACCATGTCTTCCAAGCAACTCACCCTTTCATATCAATGTACTTTCCATTGATCAAGGTGCTTTGTATTCAAATGAGAACTCATAGAACTCATATGCATATTAACTCAATTGGAATGGCACAGAAAAAGAGTATGTCATCCACGATAGGCTTTAAACCTCAAGTCGTGTGCTAGTGATGATCAACTAGGTTTAACTCTTGATTTGTTCTTGAAACCTTTCAAGACCATTAAGACTCCCACTGACTCCTTGACATATAAGATTCTCTTGTCAAGAAACATTCCTTGACAAAACAAATATTCAAGAGTTAGTGTAGTTTTTATCAAGACTATCACTTCACATAATTGGTTCTAGTTGGTCTTTGTCTTATCCAAGACATCACAACTTACCAATCTCAAATGTGCAGGAATAAGAAGACTTTTTCCAATTCCACATTTGTTGAGTGTTATAAACCTACTAAAGACTTGTCACTCAATTCACAATCTTGGAATATAACTCTAAGACTTGATATTGGAACGAAGTATGAATGACTTCTTGATTTTAACCATTTCTACAATTCTCGATTCCTCTTCTTAGACATACAAATGCATTAAGACTCACTTGGAGGATCAATTGAGATATGGTTCTTAATCATTAAGACTTATCATAAAACACAATAAAAGGTACTCTCCCTTCTTCTTAGAATAGAGAAACTTTTATCTTTCTGCCTACTTGATTCCTCTTAGTCGTTCTGCTATTGATTGAAACTCTTTCGATCAACTCAGAATAATACTTAATCTTATAAATATAACCATATTTACTAAACTTTAGTAAATCATGACGAATATCTTTATCACTCTTGTGGTGGACTTGATCAATGCACAACCTAGTGTACTCGATATCCTAGTCCTTCTCTTGACACTTTGTCAAAGAATTAGTCTAATTTCTAAATATGAAGTTTCTCATTCATCACGCAACCTAGTTGTATGATTCCAAGTTTCTGTCCAATTGAAACTTGGGCGATGAGAATCTTCCCTTATTTGGCAAATTCTCGACATTTCCACAAACAGCAAAACAAGAATCATATCCAATTCAACATTGCTAAATACAAACATCCATTTTCACACATGCCATTGCAAGGATAAATAAATAAGATAAAACTCAAAATTTATTTTATTGCGGAAAAATTTGTCCTTGCAATGCAATTCAACTGAAAACTATGTTATTACATATTCCTAAGCAATCTATTCTAACTCCAAGTAGCAGCTCAAGAATCCAATCTTCAAGCAATGCGATCGAAATCCATTTCTTCACGATTAGATTCAGCTCACTTCTTCCCTTAAGCTTCCTCTCTTTTCTTCGATCCTACAAAACATCAAAATGTAATTTTATCACATCATGTATTAAGAATCTAGAATAGGAACTTAAAAGAGTTAGATGGTGGATTTTACCTGAAGTAGAGCCATACGTCTTGACTCTCCCATCTCTTAGATCTCTCAGGTAAATAGGGCAGCTTCGTCTCCAATGCCCCTTCTCTTGGCAATAGAAACAAATGAACTCTTTTGGAATAGCACAAGGAACTATCTCAAAATTTACCTTTTCTGGATTTCGAATGTCACTATTTTCAATGTCCATTGAAGTTTGGGAGTTCGATTCACAAGACAAATTTGCTTGATCAGTACGCCAGATCATTGCTGATTCAGCTGCTATCAACAAATAGGTCAAATCAATGAGGGTCACGTCGTGGTCCATCATATAGTACTCTCTAACGAACTCACTATATGATTCAGGAAGCGACTGAAGAACCCAGTCAACAGCCAACTCCCCTGAAATCTCGACACCCAACATCCTTAACCTGTCAATGTGTGACTTTATCTCTAAGACATGTGCACACACAGGTTTCCCAAATTCGTTTTTACTTGCCAAAAGGGCTTGAGTGAGCTTGAACTTTTCAAGCCTTTGAACTTGTGGGTTAGGGAGATTAATTGGAGGAGGTGGAGGAAGTGAAGCATGACTCTCATTTCCTTGATCGTATCGTGGAACGTCATCTTCATTTGGAAAGCTTGTTCCAAGGGACTTGGGAAGATCATTGTAAGATTTAGACATCTACAAAATAGGAGAAAATTCAAGTTAGTTGATAAGGATCCTTGATGTAACACCCAAATGAAACATCAAGGCTAAGATCTAACACAATACTCTACAACCTAGAAGAGGGATGCCGTAATCTAGTTGCAGAATATTTGAAGGTAGGTAAATGACGATTTACCAATTTCCCACCATGAAAAACGAAAAAGAAATTTAAGTTTTAAATGAATTGAAACTCCTAGATCTTTTGAGATTCATTAAACTTTTCAATGGCATGTTTAATCTCAATTATGCCCTTCAAGTTTGCGACTGGGATGCCGAGGATCACAAACAAGGTGTGAATAACCATACGAATCTACGTGATGCACTCAATGATACTATCACCTAATCAATTGGATGAAGGAGAGAAGAGAGAGGAGGCACCAAAAACGGCTGGAAACCCTAAAGGATTACTTGTCCACGTTTTTGGGGCTTAAGGGTCCTTTATATACATGTAGGCTATTAGGGTTTACAACTAGGAAACCCTAATCTGGCTGCTTAAGCCCTAAGTAGCCCATGGACTCCTTTAACATATCTCTTAGACGAATTCCTTATGGGCTTCCCATAGAATTCGTCCCACCTATATTATTTAGGTAATCCATAGCCCAATTGCAATTATCTTATAATTACAAATCCAGTCCCCTAAGTTTAATTAATCTCTTTTAGCCACTAAATTAATTCTTAATTAATTCTTGACTAGTATTAATTAAACAATATGATTTCTCCTTTAATATATTATTCTTATAATATATTAATAAATCATAATTAAACCTTTCTCTCCTTAATTCATCCTACATATTGCTATGGTGAAGGCAACCCAAAAGGACCATGCTCATAATCGGGTCAAGTACATACCAAAATAGTTATGGACTCAGACACTAATCCAATAGTCTCCCACTTGGATAAGTCTAATAACTATTTTGCATAACTTCAGAACCTGATCAGCAATCCTAGCTTTAAAAAGCCGTTGTCAACTCTGATCTTATCAGATACGCGTGTCCTTTAGATAAGGGATTATATATTCCTCCATTCTCAAGATATCGTATAGACACAAGACATGAATTTCGATCATTCTCTCTATACTGTTTCCCGACTTCTGATTTATGACAACTAACAACAGACTATAATTGAACACATCAACTTAGTCTCGGCTTGGCCAAGCGCTTAGGGTGTCATCACTAAATCATTGAGAGGCCCACATATATCGCTTTTATCCCACTTTGGGTAAAAGGAATGGATAAACTTCGATTTAAATGCTTGCTTGCACCTACTAATCGGATCACACACAACAATAAGTTTTATAACGCCAAGTTACTGGTGCGTTTACTTATCATCAATGTGCAACCGATCAGAAAGTAACAACTCACACGTCTTGGTTTCAAGAATATACAATATTATCGTCTCACAATCACTCGTGATAAAAAACCATGAAGTGGTTCAAGTGAGCGTGTGTTTAATCCAATACTTTAATCTTATCAAAGCACTCATGAACTCTGCAGCAAACTTGTGCTATGTCTAAACACTTCAGACAATCTACAGACAGATACATGATAGTCTTCCTTCATACCTACTTCCAAGGTATGACCGACTGTGGAGGTTCGAATAACCCAGTTATTCTGGAAGTCAAAACATGTAAAGTGAAACGCAATAATAATATTAATCCTATATAGCCCCAAAACTTTTGAGCGTAAATAAAAACACTTTTATTTAAACACCATATTGATTACTCATTATTCATTGCTTACTGTTTCAGAAAATCAACTTATTACTCGAAGTATAACCACAATTGTCCCATGCTCCAAGCATGCACACTTTGGTTTCCTATGGTCCATACTTTGTGAAATAGATCAATTGAAAAACTTTTCCAATGAAACTCATTTCACAATCCCCAATCCTTATTATTGGTATAAGAATACCAAATTCTTGCTACTTTTAGAATATGTCAGATTCTAACATTTTATGCAACGATCCTTTCGTAAAGTCATAGAACAAAAGTCATCAAGACTTGGCCAATGAAATCACAAAGTACTCTATCGGAAATTGTTACAAGACAATTCCATAGACGTGAAGTCTCACATTCAAAGTACATTCCTTTGAACATCCTTCTCGCATAAAAGTTTCTAATCTAGACATATTTCTTAATATCCAACTCCCATTAATGGAAACATTTCTATATTTGCCATATGACAACTCATTCTTAATAGAATATAGTCCATCCAGTACTATACTTCCAACTACTCACAAGCGACAAATCCTCAGTGAACCTCAGATCGTCCTTTGATAGTTGTTTAATTATTTTAGTCAAAACCGATTCTGGTCCTTTTTCCCTCTTAATGCCCTAGGCATTTGGAAAATTTTAGAATGGTCAAATATTATAGCATATGCAATCGATACTATACCCGAAGCGTATTGGACACGATGCATAATATCTCACATAAACACGTGATACTTTATCAGCCTTCTGCCATAATATTTTATGTGCCCTGTTCCCATAATTCGAACTATGAAGAGGGATGCCGTAATCATAATCGAATTTTGAGAATGCACTATGTATCCTTGACTAAATTTATTAACGTTTCTCGATCTAAGCTTTAGAATTTTGAAACGAAGTATAATATTCTCTCCCTTAATTATAGCAAAACAACTTTTCAACCCTTGCAACTTTGCAAAGTGAATCTTTGTTTTCTATAATTAATATTGCTAACTTGCAATACTTACCATAATAATCATGCTGCCACTAACATGATGATTATTTTCTTACCAGCATAACACTTATGCTCCCACTAGCTTTGACATGTATTCAGAAAACAATTGAACTTCCTGAAAACAATGCTTATTGAATTCCTTAAGTTCATATTTCTAATACCTAATGCTTTGATAAGCCTTTATCTAAGCTTTGTAAGCTCATACACCTTTGCCTTAGATAGCTCACATGTGTGTCTAAAGAAATCCAGAACTTATGTTACTAAGTCCCAAATGTTCAGACTAATTGCCAAATCTCACAATTCGAACTATGAAGAGGGATGCCGTAATCATAATCGAATTTGAGAATACAATTTTTACAATTGCAATCTTCTTAAAATCTCTCTTAGTGAAAGCATTTCCTTACAATCATTTTCATGAAGGAGGGAAACCTCATGACACTTAGATTTTAAAGTGTATGTGTTCCTATCCATGTGAATTTGTCAAAACCAAAGTTTGCGACAAATCCAAACTTATATGGACCGAACGTGCTCAATCTCGATTTCTTGCCTCATGGTAACATGAATGCCCACCATGTCTTCCAAGCAACTCACCCTTTCATATCAATGTACTTTCCATTGATCAAGGTGCTTTGTATTCAAATGAGAACTCATAGAACTCATATGCATATTAACTCAATTGGAATGGCACAGAAAAAGAGTATGTCATCCACGATAGGCTTTAAACCTCAAGTCGTGTGCTAGTGATGATCAACTAGGTTTAACTCTTGATTTGTTCTTGAAACCTTTCAAGACCATTAAGACTCCCACTGACTCCTTGACATATAAGATTCTCTTGTCAAGAAACATTCCTTGACAAAACAAATATTCAAGAGTTAGTGTAGTTTTTATCAAGACTATCACTTCACATAATTGGTTCTAGTTGGTCTTTGTCTTATCCAAGACATCACAACTTACCAATCTCAAATGTGCAGGAATAAGAAGACTTTTTCCAATTCCACATTTGTTGAGTGTTATAAACCTACTAAAGACTTGTCACTCAATTCACAATCTTGGAATATAACTCTAAGACTTGATATTGGAACGAAGTATGAATGACTTCTTGATTTTAACCATTTCTACAATTCTTGATTCCTCTTCTTAGACATACAAATGCATTAAGACTCACTTGGAGGATCAATTGAGATATGGTTCTTAATCATTAAGACTTATCATAAAACACAATAAAAGGTACTCTCCCTTCTTCTTAGAATAGAGAAACTTTTATCTTTCTGCCTACTTGATTCCTCTTAGTCGTTCTGCTATTGATTGAAACTCTTTCGATCAACTCAGAATAATACTTAATCTTATAAATATAACCATATTTACTAAACTTTAGTAAATCATGACGAATATCTTTATCACTCTTGAGGTGGACTTGATCAATGCACAACCTAGTGTACTCGATATCCTAGTCCTTCTCTTGACACTTTGTCAAAGAATTAGTCTAATTTCTAAATATGAAGTTTCTCATTCATCACGCAACCTAGTTGTATGATTCCAAGTTTCTGTCCAATTGAAACTTGGGCGATGAGAATCTTCCCTTATTTGGCAAATTCTCGACATTTCCACAAACAGCAAAACAAGAATCATATCCAATTCAACATTGCTAAATACAAACATCCATTTTCACACATGCCATTGCAAGGATAAATAAATAAGATAAAACTCAAAATTTATTTTATTGCGGAAAAATTTATCCTTGCAATGCAATTCAACTGAAAACTATGCTATTACATATTCCTAAGCAATCTATTCTAACTCCAAGTAGCAGCTCAAGAATCCAATCTTCAAGCAATGCGATCGAGAGCCATACGTCTTGACTCTCCCATCTCTTAGATCTCTCAGGTAAATAGGGCAGCTTCGTCTCGAATGCCCCTTCTCTTGGCAATAGAAACAAATGAACTCTTTTGGAATAGCACAAGGAACTATCTCAAAATTTACCTTTTCTGGATTTCGAATGTCACTATTTTCAATGTCCATTGAAGTTTGGGAGTTCGATTCACAAGACAAATTTGCTTGATCAGTACGCCAGATCATTGCTGATTCAGCTGCTATCACCAAATAGGTCAAATCAATGAGGGTCACGTCGTGGTCCATCATATAGTACTCTCTAACGAACTCACTATATGATTCGGGAAGCGACTGAAGAACCCAGTCAACAGCCAACTCGCCTGAAATCTCGACACCCAACATCCTTAACCTGTCAATGTGTGACTTTATCTCTAAGACATGTGCACACACAGGTTTCCCAAATTCGTTTTTACTTGCCAAAAGGGCTTGAGTGAGCTTGAACTTTTCAAGCCTTTGAACTTGTGGGTTAGGGAGATTAATTGGAGGAGGTGGAGGAAGTGAAACATGACTCTCATTTCCTTGATCGTATCGTGGAACGTCATCTTCATTTGGAAAGCTTGTTCCAAGGGACTTGAGAAGATCATTGTAAGATTTAGACATCTACAAAATAGGAGAAAATTCAAGTTAGTTGATAAGAATCCTTGATGTAACACCCAAATGAAACATCAAGGCTAAGATCTAACACAATACTCTACAACCTAGAAGAGGGATGCCGTAATCTAGTTGCAGAATATTTGAAGGTAGGTAAATGACGATTTACCAATTTCCCACCATGAAAAACGAAAAAGAAATTTAAGTTTTAAATGAATTGAAACTCCTAGATCTTTTGAGATTCATTAAACTTTTCAATGGCATGTTTAATCTCAATTATGCCCTTCAAGTTTGCGACTGGGATGCCGAGGATCACAAACAAGGTGTGAATAACCATACGAATCTACGTGATGCAGTCAATGATACTATCACCTAATCAATTGGATGAAGGAGAGAAGAGAGAGGAGGCACCAAAAACGGCTGGAAACCCTAAAGGATTACTTGTCCACGTTTTTGGGGCTTAAGGGTCCTTTATATACATGTAGGCTATTAGGGTTTACAACTAGGAAACCCTAATCTGGCTGCTTAAGCCCTAAGCAGCCCATGGACTCCTTTAACATATCTCTTAGACGAATTCCTTATGGGCTTCCCATAGAATTCGTCCCACCTATATTATTTAGGTAATCCATAGCCCAATTGCAATTATCTTATAATTACAAATCCAGTCCCCTAAGTTTAATTAATCTCTTTTAGCCACTAAATTAATTCTTAATTAATTCTTGACTAGTATTAATTAAACAATATGATTTCTCCTTTAATATATTATTCTTATAATATATTAATAAATCATAATTAAACCTTTCTCTCCTTAATTCATCCTACATATTGCTATGGTGAAGGCAACCCAAAAGGACCATGCTCATAATCGGGTCAAGTACATACCAAAATAGTTATGGACTCAGACACTAATCCAATAGTCTCCCACTTGGATAAGTCTAATAACTATTTTGCATAACTTCAGAACCTGATCAGCAATCCTAGCTTTCAAAAGCCGTTGTCAACTCTGATCTTATCAGATACGCGTGTCCTTTAGATAAGGGATTATATATTCCTCCATTCTCAAGATATCGTATAGACACAAGACATGAATTTCGATCATTCTCTCTATACTGTTTCCCGACTTCTGATTTATGACAACTAACAACAGACTATAATTGAACACATCAACTTAGTCTCGGCTTGGCCAAGCGCTTAGGGTGTCATCACTAAATCATTGAGAGGCCCACATATATCGCTTTTATCCCACTTTGGGTAAAAGGAATGGATAAACTTCGATTTAAATGCTTGCTTGCACCTACTAATCGGATCACACACAACAATAAGTTTTATAACGCCAAGTTACTGGTGCGTTTACTTATCATCAATGTGCAACCGATCAGAAAGTAACAACTCACACGTCTTGGTTTCAAGAATATACAATATTATCGTCTCACAATCACTCGTGATAAAAAACCATGAAGTGGTTCAAGTGAGCGTGGGTTTAATCCAATACTTTAATCTTATCAAAGCACTCATGAACTCTGCAGCAAACTTGTGCTATGTCTAAACACTTCAGACAATCTACAGACAGATACATGATAGTCTTCCTTCATACCTACTTCCAAGGTATGACCGACTGTGGAGGTTCGAATAACCCAGTTATTCTGGAAGTCAAAACATGTAAAGTGAAACGCAATAATAATATTAATCCTATATAGCCCCAAAACTTTTGAGCGTAAATAAAAACACTTTTATTTAAACACCATATTGATTACTCATCATTCATTGCTTACTGTTTCAGAAAATCAACTTATTACTCGAAGTATAACCACAATTGTCCCATGCTCCAAGCATGCACACTTTGGTTTCCTATGGTCCATACTTTGTGAAATAGATCAATTGAAAAACTTTTCCAATGAAACTCATTTCACAATCCCCAATCCTTATTATTGGTATAAGAATACCAAATTCTTGCTACTTTTAGAATATGTCAGATTCTAACATTTTATGCAACGATCCTTTCGTAAAGTCATAGAACAAAAGTCATCAAGACTTGGCCAATGAAATCACAAAGTACTCTATCGGAAATTGTTACAAGACAATTCCATAGACGTGAAGTCTCACATTCAAAGTACATTCCTTTGAACATCCTTCTCGCATAAAAGTTTCTAATCTAGACATATTTCTTAATATCCAACTCCCATTAATGGAAACATTTCTATATTTGCCATATGACAACTCATTCTTAATAGAATATAGTCCATCCAGTACTATACTTCCAACTACTCACAAGCGACAAATCCTCAGTGAACCTCAGATCGTCCTTTGATAGTTGTTTAATTATTTTAGTCAAAACCGATTCTGGTCCTTTTTCCCTCTTAATGCCCTAGGCATTTGGAAAATTTTAGAATGGTCAAATATTATAGCATATGCAATCGATACTATACCCGAAGCGTATTGGACACGATGCATAATATCTCACATTAACACGTGATACTTTATCAGCCTTCTGCCATAATATTTTATGTGCCCTGTTCCCATAATTCGAACTATGAAGAGGGATGCCGTAATCATAATCGAATTTTGAGAATGCACTATGTATCCTTGACTAAATTTATTAACGTTTCTCGATCTAAGCTTTAGAATTTTGAAACGAAGTATAATATTCTCTCCCTTAATTATAGCAAAACAACTTTTCAACCCTTGCAACTTTGCAAAGTGAATCTTTGTTTTCTATAATTAATATTGCTAACTTGCAATACTTACCATAATAATCATGCTGCCACTAACATGATGATTATTTTCTTACCAGCATAACACTTATGCTCCCACTAGCTTTGACATGTATTCAGAAAACAATTGAACTTCCTGAAAACAATGCTTATTGAATTCCTTAAGTTCATATTTCTAATACCTAATGCTTTGATAAGCCTTTATCTAAGCTTTGTAAGCTCATACACCTTTGCCTTAGATAGCTCACATGTGTGTCTAAAGAAATCCAGAACTTATGTTACTAAGTCCCAAATGTTCAGACTAATTGCCAAATCTCACAATTCGAACTATGAAGAGGGATGCCGTAATCATAATCGAATTTGAGAATACAATTTTTACAATTGCAATCTTCTTAAAATCTCTCTTAGTGAAAGCATTTCCTTACAATCATTTTCATGAAGGAGGGAAACCTCATGACACTTAGATTTTAAAGTGTATGTGTTCCTATCCATGTGAATTTGTCAAAACCAAAGTTTGCGACAAATCCAAACTTATATGGACCGAACGTGCTCAATCTCGATTTCTTGCCTCATGGTAACATGAATGCCCACCATGTCTTCCAAGCAACTCACCCTTTCATATCAATGTACTTTCCATTGATCAAGGTGCTTTGTATTCAAATGAGAACTCATAGAACTCATATGCATATTAACTCAATTGGAATGGCACAGAAAAAGAGTATGTCATCCACGATAGGCTTTAAACCTCAAGTCGTGTGCTAGTGATGATCAACTAGGTTTAACTCTTGATTTGTTCTTGAAACCTTTCAAGACCATTAAGACTCCCACTGACTCCTTGACATATAAGATTCTCTTGTCAAGAAACATTCCTTGACAAAACAAATATTCAAGAGTTAGTGTAGTTTTTATCAAGACTATCACTTCACATAATTGGTTCTAGTTGGTCTTTGTCTTATCCAAGACATCACAACTTACCAATCTCAAATGTGCAGGAATAAGAAGACTTTTTCCAATTCCACATTTGTTGAGTGTTATAAACCTACTAAAGACTTGTCACTCAATTCACAATCTTGGAATATAACTCTAAGACTTGATATTGGAACGAAGTATGAATGACTTCTTGATTTTAACCATTTCTACAATTCTTGATTCCTCTTCTTAGACATACAAATGCATTAAGACTCACTTGGAGGATCAATTGAGATATGGTTCTTAATCATTAAGACTTATCATAAAACACAATAAAAGGTACTCTCCCTTCTTCTTAGAATAGAGAAACTTTTATCTTTCTGCCTACTTGATTCCTCTTAGTCGTTCTGCTATTGATTGAAACTCTTTCGATCAACTCAGAATAATACTTAATCTTATAAATATAACCATATTTACTAAACTTTAGTAAATCATGACGAATATCTTTATCACTCTTGAGGTGGACTTGATCAATGCACAACCTAGTGTACTCGATATCCTAGTCCTTCTCTTGACACTTTGTCAAAGAATTAGTCTAATTTCTAAATATGAAGTTTCTCATTCATCACGCAACCTAGTTGTATGATTCCAAGTTTCTGTCCAATTGAAACTTGGGCGATGAGAATCTTCCCTTATTTGGCAAATTCTCGACATTTCCACAAACAGCAAAACAAGAATCATATCCAATTCAACATTGCTAAATACAAACATCCATTTTCACACATGCCATTGCAAGGATAAATAAATAAGATAAAACTCAAAATTTATTTTATTGCGGAAAAATTTATCCTTGCAATGCAATTCAACTGAAAACTATGCTATTACATATTCCTAAGCAATCTATTCTAACTCCAAGTAGCAGCTCAAGAATCCAATCTTCAAGCAATGCGATCGAGAGCCATACGTCTTGACTCTCCCATCTCTTAGATCTCTCAGGTAAATAGGGCAGCTTCGTCTCGAATGCCCCTTCTCTTGGCAATAGAAACAAATGAACTCTTTTGGAATAGCACAAGGAACTATCTCAAAATTTACCTTTTCTGGATTTCGAATGTCACTATTTTCAATGTCCATTGAAGTTTGGGAGTTCGATTCACAAGACAAATTTGCTTGATCAGTACGCCAGATCATTGCTGATTCAGCTGCTATCACCAAATAGGTCAAATCAATGAGGGTCACGTCGTGGTCCATCATATAGTACTCTCTAACGAACTCACTATATGATTCGGGAAGCGACTGAAGAACCCAGTCAACAGCCAACTCGCCTGAAATCTCGACACCCAACATCCTTAACCTGTCAATGTGTGACTTTATCTCTAAGACATGTGCACACACAGGTTTCCCAAATTCGTTTTTACTTGCCAAAAGGGCTTGAGTGAGCTTGAACTTTTCAAGCCTTTGAACTTGTGGGTTAGGGAGATTAATTGGAGGAGGTGGAGGAAGTGAAGCATGACTCTCATTTCCTTGATCGTATCGTGGAACGTCATCTTCATTTGGAAAGCTTGTTCCAAGGGACTTGGGAAGATCATTGTAAGATTTAGACATCTACAAAATAGGAGAAAATTCAAGTTAGTTGATAAGAATCCTTGATGTAACACCCAAATGAAACATCAAGGCTAAGATCTAACACAATACTCTACAACCTAGAAGAGGGATGCCGTAATCTGGTTGCAGAATATTTGAAGGTAGGTAAATGACGATTTACCAATTTCCCACCATGAAAAACGAAAAAGAAATTTAAGTTTTAAATGAATTGAAACTCCTAGATCTTTTGAGATTCATTAAACTTTTCAATGGCATGTTTAATCTCAATTATGCCCTTCAAGTTTGCGACTGGGATGCCGAGGATCACAAACAAGGTGTGAATAACCATACGAATCTACGTGATGCACTCAATGATACTATCACCTAATCAATTGGATGAAGGAGAGAAGAGAGAGGAGGCACCAAAAACGGCTGGAAACCCTAAAGGATTACTTGTCCACGTTTTTGGGGCTTAAGGGTCCTTTATATACATGTAGGCTATTAGGGTTTACAACTAGGAAACCCTAATCTGGCTGCTTAAGCCCTAAGCAGCCCATGGACTCCTTTAACATATCTCTTAGACGAATTCCTTATGGGCTTCCCATAGAATTCGTCCCACCTATATTATTTAGGTAATCCATAGCCCAATTGCAATTATCTTATAATTACAAATCCAGTCCCCTAAGTTTAATTAATCTCTTTTAGCCACTAAATTAATTCTTAATTAATTCTTGACTAGTATTAATTAAACAATATGATTTCTCCTTTAATATATTATTCTTATAATATATTAATAAATCATAATTAAACCTTTCTCTCCTTAATTCATCCTACATATTGCTATGGTGAAGGCAACCCAAAAGGACCATGCTCATAATCGGGTCAAGTACATACCAAAATAGTTATGGACTCAGACACTAATCCAATAGTCTCCCACTTGGATAAGTCTAATAACTATTTTGCATAACTTCAGAACCTGATCAGCAATCCTAGCTTTCAAAAGCCGTTGTCAACTCTGATCTTATCAGATACGCGTGTCCTTTAGATAAGGGATTATATATTCCTCCATTCTCAAGATATCGTATAGACACAAGACATGAATTTCGATCATTCTCTCTATACTGTTTCCCGACTTCTGATTTATGACAACTAACAACAGACTATAATTGAACACATCAACTTAGTCTCGGCTTGGCCAAGCGCTTAGGGTGTCATCACTAAATCATCGAGAGGCCCACAGATATCGCTTTTATCCCACTTTGGGTAAAAGGAATGGATAAACTTCGATTCAAATGCTTGCTTGCACCTACTAATCGGATCACACACAACAATAAGTTTTATAACGCCAAGTTACTGGTGCGTTTACTTATCATCAATGTGCAACCGATCAGAAAGTAACAACTCACACGTCTTGGTTTCAAGAATATATAATATTATCGTCTCACAATCACTCGTGATAAAAAACCATGAAGTGGTTCAAGTGAGCGTTGGTTTAATCCAATACTTTAATCTTATCAAAGCACTCATGAACTCTGCAGCAAACTTGTGCTATGTCTAAACACTTCAGACAATCTACAGACAGATACATGATAGTCTTCCTTCATACCTACTTCCAAGGTATGACCGACTGTGGAGGTTCGAATAACCCAGTTATTCTGGAAGTCAAAACATGTAAAGTGAAACGCAATAATAATATTAATCCTATATAGCCCCAAAACTTTTGAGCGTAAATAAAAACACTTTTATTTAAACACCATATTGATTACTCATCATTCATTGCTTACTGTTTCAGAAAATCAACTTATTACTCGAAGTATAACCACAATTGTCCCATGCTCCAAGCATGCACACTTTGGTTTCCTATGGTCCATACTTTGTGAAATAGATCAATTGAAAAACTTTTCCAATGAAACTCATTTCACAATCCCCAATCCTTATTATTGGTATAAGAATACCAAATTCTTGCTACTTTTAGAATATGTCAGATTCTAACATTTTATGCAACGATCCTTTCGTAAAGTCATAGAACAAAAGTCATCAAGACTTGGCCAATGAAATCACAAAGTACTCTATCGGAAATTGTTACAAGACAATTCCATAGACGTGAAGTCTCACATTCAAAGTACATTCCTTTGAACATCCTTCTCGCATAAAAGTTTCTAATCTAGACATATTTCTTAATATCCAACTCCCATTAATGGAAACATTTCTATATTTGCCATATGACAACTCATTCTTAATAGAATATAGTCCATCCAGTACTATACTTCCAACTACTCACAAGCGACAAATCCTCAGTGAACCTCAGATCGTCCTTTGATAGTTGTTTAATTATTTTAGTCAAAACCGATTCTGGTCCTTTTTCCCTCTTAATGCCCTAGGCATTTGGAAAATTTTAGAATGGTCAAATATTATAGCATATGCAATCGATACTATACCCGAAGCGTATTGGACACGATGCATAATATCTCACATAAACACGTGATACTTTATCAGCCTTCTGCCATAATATTTTATGTGCCCTGTTCCCATAATTCGAACTATGAAGAGGGATGCCGTAATCATAATCGAATTTTGAGAATGCACTATGTATCCTTGACTAAATTTATTAACGTTTCTCGATCTAAGCTTTAGAATTTTGAAACGAAGTATAATATTCTCTCCCTTAATTATAGCAAAACAACTTTTCAACCCTTGCAACTTTGCAAAGTGAATCTTTGTTTTCTATAATTAATATTGCTAACTTGCAATACTTACCATAATAATCATGCTGCCACTAACATGATGATTATTTTCTTACCAGCATAACACTTATGCTCCCACTAGCTTTGACATGTATTCAGAAAACAATTGAACTTCCTGAAAACAATGCTTATTGAATTCCTTAAGTTCATATTTCTAATACCTAATGCTTTGATAAGCCTTTATCTAAGCTTTGTAAGCTCATACACCTTTGCCTTAGATAGCTCACATGTGTGTCTAAAGAAATCCAGAACTTATGTTACTAAGTCCCAAATGTTCAGACTAATTGCCAAATCTCACAATTCGAACTATGTAGAGGGATGCCGTAATCATAATCGAATTTGAGAATACAATTTTTACAATTGCAATCTTCTTAAAATCTCTCTTAGTGAAAGCATTTCCTTACAATCATTTTCATGAAGGAGGGAAACCTCATGACACTTAGATTTTAAAGTGTATGTGTTCCTATCCATGTGAATTTGTCAAAACCAAAGTTTGCGACAAATCCAAACTTATATGGACCGAACGTGCTCAATCTCGATTTCTTGCCTCATGGTAACATGAATGCCCACCATGTCTTCCAAGCAACTCACCCTTTCATATCAATGTACTTTCCATTGATCAAGGTGCTTTGTATTCAAATGAGAACTCATATAACTCATATGCATATTAACTCAATTGGAATGGCACAGAAAAAGAGTATGTCATCCACGATAGGCTTTAAACCTCAAGTCGTGTGCTAGTGATGATCAACTAGGTTTAACTCTTGATTTGTTCTTGAAACCTTTCAAGACCATTAAGACTCCCACTGACTCCTTGACATATAAGATTCTCTTGTCAAGAAACATTCCTTGACAAAACAAATATTCAAGAGTTAGTGTAGTTTTTATCAAGACTATCACTTCACATAATTGGTTCTAGTTGGTCTTTGTCTTATCCAAGACATCACAACTTACCAATCTCAAATGTGCAGGAATAAGAAGACTTTTTCCAATTCCACATTTGTTGAGTGTTATAAACCTACTAAAGACTTGTCACTCAATTCACAATCTTGGAATATAACTCTAAGACTTGATATTGGAACGAAGTATGAATGACTTCTTGATTTTAACCATTTCTACAATTCTCGATTCCTCTTCTTAGACATACAAATGCATTAAGACTCACTTGGAGGATCAATTGAGATATGGTTCTTAATCATTAAGACTTATCATAAAACACAATAAAAGGTACTCTCCCTTCTTCTTAGAATAGAGAAACTTTTATCTTTCTGCCTACTTGATTCCTCTTAGTCGTTCTGCTATTGATTGAAACTCTTTCGATCAACTCAGAATAATACTTAATCTTATAAATATAACCATATTTACTAAACTTTAGTAAATCATGACGAATATCTTTATCACTCTTGTGGTGGACTTGATCAATGCACAACCTAGTGTACTCGATATCCTAGTCCTTCTCTTGACACTTTGTCAAAGAATTAGTCTAATTTCTAAATATGAAGTTTCTCATTCATCACGCAACCTAGTTGTATGATTCCAAGTTTCTGTCCAATTGAAACTTGGGCGATGAGAATCTTCCCTTATTTGGCAAATTCTCGACATTTCCACAAACAGCAAAACAAGAATCATATCCAATTCAACATTGCTAAATACAAACATCCATTTTCACACATGCCATTGCAAGGATAAATAAATAAGATAAAACTCAAAATTTATTTTATTGCGGAAAAATTTGTCCTTACAACGCAATTCAACTGAAAACTATGCTATTACATATTCCTAAGCAATCTATTCTAACTCCAAGTAGCAGCTCAAGAATCCAATCTTCAAGCAATGCGATCGAAATCCATTTCTTCACGATTAGATTCAGCTCACTTCTTCCCTTAAGCTTCCTCTCTTTTCTTCGATCCTACAAAACATCAAAATGTAATCTTATCACATCATGTATTAAGAATCTAGAATAGGAACTTAAAAGAGTTAGATGGTGGATTTTACCTGAAGTAGAGCCATACGTCTTGACTCTCCCATCTCTTAGATCTCTCAGGTAAATAGGGCAGCTTCGTCTCCAATGCCCCTTCTCTTGGCAATAGAAACAAATGAACTATTTTGGAATAGCACAAGGAACTATCTCAAAATTTACCTTTTCTGGATTTCGAATGTCACTATTTTCAATGTCCATTGAAGTTTGGGAGTTCGATTCACAAGACAAATTTGCTTGATCAGTACGCCAGATCATTGCTGATTCAGCTGCTATCACCAAATAGGTCAAATCAATGAGGGTCACGTCGTGGTCCATCATATAGTACTCTCTAACGAACTCACTATATGATTCGGGAAGCGACTGAAGAACCCAGTCAACAGCCAACTCGCCTGAAATCTCGACACCTAACATCCTTAACCTGTCAATGTGTGACTTTATCTCTAAGACATGTGCACACACAGGTTTCCCAAATTCGTTTTTACTTGCCAAAAGGGCTTGAGTGAGCTTGAACTTTTCAAGCCTTTGAACTTGTGGGTTAGGGAGATTAATTGGAGGAGGTGGAGGAAGTGAAGCATGACTCTCATTTCCTTGATCGTATCGTGGAACGTCATCTTCATTTGGAAAGCTTGTTCCAAGGGACTTGGGAAGATCATTGTAAGATTTAGACATCTACAAAATAGGAGAAAATTCAAGTTAGTTGATAAGAATCCTTGATGTAACACCCAAATGAAACATCAAGGCTAAGATCTAACACAATACTCTACAACCTAGAAGAGGGATGTCGTAATCTGGTTGCAGAATATTTGAAGGTAGGTAAATGACGATTTACCAATTTCCTACAATGAAAAACGAAAAAGAAATTTAAGTTTTAAATGAATTGAAACTCCTAGATCTTTTGAGATTCATTAAACTTTTCAATGGCATGTTTAATCTCAATTATGCCCTTCAAGTTTGCGACTGGGATGCCGAGGATCACAAACAAGGTGTGAATAACCATACGAATCTACGTGATGCAGTCAATGATACTATCACCTAATCAATTGGATGAAGGAGAGAAGAGAGAGGAGGCACCAAAAACGGCTGGAAACCCTAAAGGATTACTTGTCCACGTTTTTGGGGCTTAAGGGTCCTTTATATACATGTAGGCTATTAGGGTTTACAACTAGGAAACCCTAATCTGGCTGCTTAAGCCCTAAGCAGCCCATGGACTCCTTTAACATATCTCTTAGACGAATTCCTTATGGGCTTCCCATAGAATTCGTCCCACCTATATTATTTAGGTAATCCATAGCCCAATTGCAATTATCTTATAATTACAAATCCAGTCCCCTAAGTTTAATTAATCTCTTTTAGCCACTAAATTAATTCTTAATTAATTCTTGACTAGTATTAATTAAACAATATGATTTCTCCTTTAATATATTATTCTTATAATATATAAATAAATCATAATTAAACCTTTCTCTCCTTAATTCATCCTACATATTGCTATGGTGAAGGCAACCCAAAAGGACCATGCTCATAATCGGGTCAAGTACATACCAAAATAGTTATGGACTCAGACACTAATCCAATAGTCTCCCACTTGGATAAGTCTAATAACTATTTTGCATAACTTCAGAACCTGATCAGCAATCCTAGCTTTCAAAAGCCGTTGTCAACTCTGATCTTATCAGATACGCGTGTCCTTTAGATAAGGGATTATATATTCCTCCATTCTCAAGATATCGTATAGACACAAGACATGAATTTCGATCATTCTCTCTATACTGTTTCCCGACTTCTGATTTATGACAACTAACAACAGACTATAATTGAACACATCAACTTAGTCTCGGCTTGGCCAAGCGCTTAGGGTGTCATCACTAAATCATCGAGAGGCCCACATATATCGCTTTTATCCCACTTTGGGTAAAAGGAATGGATAAACTTCGATTTAAATGCTTGCTTGCACCTACTAATCGGATCACACACAACAATAAGTTTTATAACGCCAAGTTACTGGTGCGTTTACTTATCATCAATGTGCAACCGATCAGAAAGTAACAACTCACACGTCTTGGTTTCAAGAATATACAATATTATCGTCTCACAATCACTCGTGATAAAAAACCATGAAGTGGTTCAAGTGAGCGTGGGTTTATTCCAATACTTTAATCTTATCAAAGCACTCATGAACTCTGCAGCAAACTTGTGCTATGTCTAAACAATTCAGACAATCTACAGACAGATACATGATAGTCTTCCTTCATACCTACTTCTAAGGTATGACCGACTGTGGAGGTTCGAATAACCCAGTTATTCTGGAAGTCAAAACATGTAAAGTGAAACACAATAATAATATTAATCCTATATAGCCCCAAAACTTTTGAGCGTAAATAAAAACACTTTTATTTAAACACCATATTGATTACTCATCATTCATTGCTTACTGTTTCAGAAAATCAACTTATTACTCGAAGTATAACCACAATTGTCCCATGCTCCAAGCATGCACACTTTGGTTTCCTATGGTCCATACTTTGTGAAATAGATCAATTGAAAAACTTTTCCAATGAAACTCATTTCACAATCCCCAATCCTTATTATTGGTATAAGAATACCAAATTCTTGCTACTTTTAGAATATGTCAGATTCTAACATTTTATGCAACGATCCTTTCGTAAAGTCATAGAACAAAAGTCATCAAGACTTGGCTAATGAAATCACAAAGTACTCTATCGGAAATTGTTACAAGACAATTCCATAGACGTGAAGTCTCACATTCAAAGTACATTCCTTTGAACATCCTTCTCGCATAAAAGTTTCTAATCTAGACATATTTCTTAATATCCAACTCCCATTAATGGAAACATTTCTATATTTGCCATATGACAACTCATTCTTAATAGAATATAGTCCATCCAGTACTATACTTCCAACTACTCACAAGCGACAAATCCTCAGTGAACCTCAGATCGTCCTTTGATAGTTGTTTAATTATTTTAGTCAAAACCGATTCTGGTCCTTTTTCCCTCTTAATGCCCTAGGCATTTGGAAAATTTTAGAATGGTCAAATATTATAGCATATGCAATCGATACTATACCCGAAGCGTATTGGACACGATGCATAATATCTCACATAAACACGTGATACTTTATCAGCCTTCTGCCATAATATTTTATGTGCCCTGTTCCCATAATTCGAACTATGAAGAGGGATGCCGTAATCATAATCGAATTTTGAGAATGCACTATGTATCCTTGACTAAATTTATTAACGTTTCTCGATCTAAGCTTTAGAATTTTGAAACGAAGTATAATATTCTCTCCCTTAATTATAGCAAAACAACTTTTCAACCCTTGCAACTTTGCAAAGTGAATCTTTGTTTTCTATAATTAATATTGCTAACTTGCAATACTTACCATAATAATCATGCTGCCACTAACATGATGATTATTTTCTTACCAGCATAACACTTATGCTCCCACTAGCTTTGACATGTATTCAGAAAACAATTGAACTTCCTGAAAACAATGCTTATTGAATTCCTTAAGTTCATATTTCTAATACCTAATGCTTTGATAAGCCTTTATCTAAGCTTTGTAAGCTCATACACCTTTGCCTTAGATAGCTCACATGTGTGTCTAAAGAAATCCAGAACTTATGTTACTAAGTCCCAAATGTTCAGACTAATTGCCAAATCTCACAATTCGAACTATGTAGAGGGATGCCGTAATCATAATCGAATTTGAGAATACAATTTTTACAATTGCAATCTTCTTAAAATCTCTCTTAGTGAAAGCATTTCCTTACAATCATTTTCATGAAGGAGGGAAACCTCATGACACTTAGATTTTAAAGTGTATGTGTTCCTATCCATGTGAATTTGTCAAAACCAAAGTTTGCGACAAATCCAAACTTATATGGACCGAACGTGCTCAATCTCGATTTCTTGCCTCATGGTAACATGAATGCCCACCATGTCTTCCAAGCAACTCACCCTTTCATATCAATGTACTTTCCATTGATCAAGGTGCTTTGTATTCAAATGAGAACTCATATAACTCATATGCATATTAACTCAATTGGAATGGCACAGAAAAAGAGTATGTCATCCACGATAGGCTTTAAACCTCAAGTCGTGTGCTAGTGATGATCAACTAGGTTTAACTCTTGATTTGTTCTTGAAACCTTTCAAGACCATTAAGACTCCCACTGACTCCTTGACATATAAGATTCTCTTGTCAAGAAACATTCCTTGACAAAACAAATATTCAAGAGTTAGTGTAGTTTTTATCAAGACTATCACTTCACATAATTGGTTCTAGTTGGTCTTTGTCTTATCCAAGACATCACAACTTACCAATCTCAAATGTGCAGGAATAAGAAGACTTTTTCCAATTCCACATTTGTTGAGTGTTATAAACCTACTAAAGACTTGTCACTCAATTCACAATCTTGGAATATAACTCTAAGACTTGATATTGGAACGAAGTATGAATGACTTCTTGATTTTAACCATTTCTACAATTCTCGATTCCTCTTCTTAGACATACAAATGCATTAAGACTCACTTGGAGGATCAATTGAGATATGGTTCTTAATCATTAAGACTTATCATAAAACACAATAAAAGGTACTCTCCCTTCTTCTTAGAATAGAGAAACTTTTATCTTTCTGCCTACTTGATTCCTCTTAGTCGTTCTGCTATTGATTGAAACTCTTTCGATCAACTCAGAATAATACTTAATCTTATAAATATAACCATATTTACTAAACTTTAGTAAATCATGACGAATATCTTTATCACTCTTGTGGTGGACTTGATCAATGCACAACCTAGTGTACTCGATATCCTAGTCCTTCTCTTGACACTTTGTCAAAGAATTAGTCTAATTTCTAAATATGAAGTTTCTCATTCATCACGCAACCTAGTTGTATGATTCCAAGTTTCTGTCCAATTGAAACTTGGGCGATGAGAATCTTCCCTTATTTGGCAAATTCTCGACATTTCCACAAACAGCAAAACAAGAATCATATCCAATTCAACATTGCTAAATACAAACATCCATTTTCACACATGCCATTGCAAGGATAAATAAATAAGATAAAACTCAAAATTTATTTTATTGCGGAAAAATTTGTCCTTACAACGCAATTCAACTGAAAACTATGCTATTACATATTCCTAAGCAATCTATTCTAACTCCAAGTAGCAGCTCAAGAATCCAATCTTCAAGCAATGCGATCGAAATCCATTTCTTCACGATTAGATTCAGCTCACTTCTTCCCTTAAGCTTCCTCTCTTTTCTTCGATCCTACAAAACATCAAAATGTAATCTTATCACATCATGTATTAAGAATCTAGAATAGGAACTTAAAAGAGTTAGATGGTGGATTTTACCTGAAGTAGAGCCATACGTCTTGACTCTCCCATCTCTTAGATCTCTCAGGTAAATAGGGCAGCTTCGTCTCCAATGCCCCTTCTCTTGGCAATAGAAACAAATGAACTATTTTGGAATAGCACAAGGAACTATCTCAAAATTTACCTTTTCTGGATTTCGAATGTCACTATTTTCAATGTCCATTGAAGTTTGGGAGTTCGATTCACAAGACAAATTTGCTTGATCAGTACGCCAGATCATTGCTGATTCAGCTGCTATCACCAAATAGGTCAAATCAATGAGGGTCACGTCGTGGTCCATCATATAGTACTCTCTAACGAACTCACTATATGATTCGGGAAGCGACTGAAGAACCCAGTCAACAGCCAACTCGCCTGAAATCTCGACACCCAACATCCTTAACCTGTCAATGTGTGACTTTATCTCTAAGACATGTGCACACACAGGTTTCCCAAATTCGTTTTTACTTGCCAAAAGGGCTTGAGTGAGCTTGAACTTTTCAAGCCTTTGAACTTGTGGGTTAGGGAGATTAATTGGAGGAGGTGGAGGAAGTGAAGCATGACTCTCATTTCCTTGATCGTATCGTGGAACGTCATCTTCATTTGGAAAGCTTGTTCCAAGGGACTTGGGAAGATCATTGTAAGATTTAGACATCTACAAAATAGGAGAAAATTCAAGTTAGTTGATAAGAATCCTTGATGTAACACCCAAATGAAACATCAAGGCTAAGATCTAACACAATACTCTACAACCTAGAAGAGGGATGCCGTAATCTGGTTGCAGAATATTTGAAGGTAGGTAAATGACGATTTACCAATTTCCCACCATGAAAAACGAAAAAGAAATTTAAGTTTTAAATGAATTGAAACTCCTAGATCTTTTGAGATTCATTAAACTTTTCAATGGCATGTTTAATCTCAATTATGCCCTTCAAGTTTGCGACTGGGATGCCGAGGATCACAAACAAGGTGTGAATAACCATACGAATCTACGTGATGCACTCAATGATACTATCACCTAATCAATTGGATGAAGGAGAGAAGAGAGAGGAGGCACCAAAAACGGCTGGAAACCCTAAAGGATTACTTGTCCACGTTTTTGGGGCTTAAGGGTCCTTTATATACATGTAGGCTATTAGGGTTTACAACTAGGAAACCCTAATCTGGCTGCTTAAGCCCTAAGCAGCCCATGGACTCCTTTAACATATCTCTTAGACGAATTCCTTATGGGCTTCCCATAGAATTCGTCCCACCTATATTATTTAGGTAATCCATAGCCCAATTGCAATTATCTTATAATTACAAATCCAGTCCCCTAAGTTTAATTAATCTCTTTTAGCCACTAAATTAATTCTTAATTAATTCTTGACTAGTATTAATTAAACAATATGATTTCTCCTTTAATATATTATTCTTATAATATATTAATAAATCATAATTAAACCTTTCTCTCCTTAATTCATCCTACATATTGCTATGGTGAAGGCAACCCAAAAGGACCATGCTCATAATCGGGTCAAGTACATACCAAAATAGTTATGGACTCAGACACTAATCCAATAGTCTCCCACTTGGATAAGTCTAATAACTATTTTGCATAACTTCAGAACCTGATCAGCAATCCTAGCTTTCAAAAGCCGTTGTCAACTCTGATCTTATCAGATACGCGTGTCCTTTAGATAAGGGATTATATATTCCTCCATTCTCAAGATATCGTATAGACACAAGACATGAATTTCGATCATTCTCTCTATACTGTTTCCCGACTTCTGATTTATGACAACTAACAACAGACTATAATTGGAAAGTTCATGTGTTTGAAATCCCAGTCAAAATGAAAATTTCTTTCCAAACTCTTGAAATCCCAGTCAAAATGAAAATTTCCCGAATTGGAAAGTTCATGTGTTTCCCGAATTCACCTGGGAACGCGAGGATCAGATGAAACAAAAGTATCCACATCTCTTTCCAAACTCTTGAAATCCCAGTCAAAATGAAAATTTCGGGACGAAATTCCTTCTAACGGGGGGATGATGTGACAACCGTCAAATTTCGGTAAATTCAAAGTCAACAAGTCAAACCGGTCAACTCCAATAACCCTTGTATGCTAGGGTTTACGTTATGTAATCACTATACAATTCGCTATTTTAATGAGAAATCATCATTTGGAAAGTTCATGTGTTTGATTTTCCTTAGCCTTAACAGTGCTAAACAACGAACCAAAGCGATAAAACACTATTGCACAATCATCGGGATTGTGTACGACACTAAAACACGGTTTAATGGGGTTTACGAACCTTGCGTTGTGAAGCCGGACACTCAAATTAATCACAAACGAAACCTCTCTAAATCGTTTTCACTCTATCTCTTTCTAATTGAAATCTCTCCCAAATCTCTCTCAAAAGTTACTTTAACTTTTTGTAATCATTTGGGTCATCTCGACCCTTAACCGGGTCCAAAATCGCTTGAAACAGGATAAAAACGAGTAAAATAGCTTTAAGGATCCGAAACCAAAGCTTCTGGTCCGAAGCTGTGTCCGAGGTCCGAGGTCCGAAGTCCGAGGTCCGAGGTCCGAAGGACCAGTGTCCGAAGTCGTGTCCGAAGTCGTGTCCGAAGTCCGAAGCCGTGTCCGAAGTCCGAAGCCGTGTCCGAAGTCCGAAGGT
Organism: Lactuca virosa; assembly: GCF_052849685.1. Lineage (NCBI taxonomy): Eukaryota > Viridiplantae > Streptophyta > Magnoliopsida > Asterales > Asteraceae > Lactuca > Lactuca virosa. Next base: position 113,205,284 of record NC_136427.1, on the reverse strand, counting down.
CCGAAGCGAAGCCTCGCAGACAGGCCCTTTTTACCGGTTTTTCGACTACGACTTCGTTTTAACTCCGTTTTTCATTATTTTAACGTGGGATTTTCACCCAAAACTTTATTTTATAAACTAAGGCCCCAAAATATATAAATCTCCAGGGTTTTTATAAAATATATTAAAAGAATTGGTGATTGATCTAATTATTGAGGGAATATTTGCTTTTCCTTAATTTATGGCAAAAGCAACCCACTACCACCTCACTCTATGATCAGCCACTCTTTCCCACTACCCCTTGTCTCCTTAGTGGACCTTTACAGCCAATCTCCAGCTCTTCCCACGTTCTAAGAGCTGGTTGATTGATCCTCTCTCCTCATTCTCCATAAAAACTCTTTCATTCTACACTTAGCAACCAAGAACACTCTCCAAAATTCTCTCATCTTTTCTCTTAACTTCAAGAACTTCAAGGCTTTCTCTAGGGATTTCTTTCTTCAATTAGTAAGTATCTTCATCATTCATATAATTATTAAACTCCATTCTACTCAAATTATTGATATCTTACACAAGTTCCATCTTATTCGGTGTTAGATTTTCGAATCATCAAGACATCTTCTTAGTGTTCTTGAGTTGAACACTTCCTTTCTCTCACTTTCATCTACTGAAACCACATAAGGTGAGTTCATACCCATACATTTACATGTTTTTCTTAAGTTTTAAGGAGGGAATACAAGTAAAATCATCAAGAACACAATTAAACTTTTTCTAACAGATTGCATCAGAAAAGATGGACGTTAATCACGGACTGTTTGGTCAACTTAAATATTTTAGTTTTCAAAGCTGTTTCAGGTGCAAGTAGTTCAAACTCTTAGCTTTAAAATGACTACTTGCACATCTCCAAATGATTTTTCTACAATTAATGGTGATTTTTACAAAACTGCCTGTCATTTCAGAGGCAAACCCGGACCAGTCTGTGATTATGAACATTTTCACCTCTGTTAGAGATCACTAAAAATCAGGATAAAATTTACGAACAAACTAGACTCATATTCCAAACTCTCAAAATTTGCGGATTTGGATTTAGAGCTGTGATGATTTTTCTATAAATTTTCTAAGAACGGTAACAGAAACTGTTTTTAACGAAAAGTTGCTGTTAATTTCATTTCACCTTGTAACATGTTGAGCAAGGTGTATATCTTTATGTGACTATATGTTACTGCAATATATGACATTTTATCTTAATATTTAGACACACATCAGTTTACAACTGGATTTGGTCATATAAAATATAAAGAATAACAAGTGATTATAATCAAAGTACAATCGATACATTCAAACATAAAATAAACTATTTTGAATATAGTTTGCATACATTACCACGTACTACCCTTGGTTGATAAACTATAATAGGTATAGTTTATGATACATTACATAACACATACATTTAAAAAGGGTACATTTATACAAAGGATATTTTCATTAAGCAAGGTACGACCATACGGTACCAAGTTTTCATAACACGTAATTCCGTTAATGACTTTGTGAGACATTTACTTCAAATTACCATTAAGTCCTGTATTGTAACCAGAGTCTCCTTAAGGGAGAGCGTGATACTTGTGTATAGATCTATATTGGGTTTGACAAACCCACACCTAAACTGCATGCAACAGTTAGACCGATAGGTCTGGGGTGACAAATGTCATAACATTTCCGACGCTTGAAGAACGTCGTTTTAGGCAACCTTGGTCATAGTATGGTTATAATAAACTCACATAAAGTATTAACAAACATTGGAATTTACGGGAACTTCATTAAAAATTTAACGAGTTTATGTCGATTTAAACTTGCATTGTTTTACTATAAATATGACAAATTACTTGTACATTTCGGTCTTTGGGTTTTAAGACTACATTTACACATTAAGGAAAATATTGGATTTTTCTAACACAAATACTACTTTTACAAACGAAAGGCTTTTAATAATACCAAACAGAAGCTTATGAACTCACCAACCTTTGTGTTGACACTTTTTCAAACAACTTGTATTCTCAGGAAATCATTAAACAGGTAATCAAGTGCATTTGAGGATGGGACGCTAAGGCGTCTACTATTTCATATTTTATCAACATATTGTGATTGATTCGTAAACATGTAATTCATACAATGATGTAATTTTTTTCAATTATATATATATGTTGGTTGTGTTTGCTTGAATTACTATTACAATTGCTGTTATGATACTATACATGAAGTCCTCCACCCCCGGACGTTTCCGCCATCCTTGGTTTGGGGGTGTGACAGATTGGTATCAGAGCGCAGTTTATAGTGAATTAAGTATATCAAACCACATAAGATATACAAACTATAAACACAATTGGGACTAATAGTCTCTGATTTGTGCATTTTTCAAATAAATATACTTTTAGAAAATAAATGATTCTTTTTATTAAAAAGTATAAATACATGCATACATGCTCACATAGTGTTATAACTAGAAGAACATAAAATAAAAGAAGAGGAGTTGTACATTATGGGTATGCCTTGGTATATGTAAATCAAGTCTGGGAAGGATATAGCCTGATCAACTATATCTGTCCGGGAATTGACTTGCATATACCGGGGGATGGTCAGGATGGACAACAAATCTAACAAAATCGTCTTACCGCTAGTACGCCTCATTCACGAAGCCGGTCTATAAGGGAGGTATAAGGTTGTTGCCTATAAAATGGCAACTTAATGGGTGTCCACTCTCACCCACCGCTTCCTTGATCGGTGGAGGGTCGTTAGCCGAACGGGTAAGACAAGGACTTATAAATTCTCATTAAAAGTATGATGAATATTATAAAGTAACTAAATGCTTTAAGAACTCAAAACTAAACATTTACAAATACTATAGGAGTATTTTGTGTTACTATAATAAAAATATTTTATACTTTCATTTTACCTCATAACCCAATGTATTGGGTCAATAAAAAGTATAAAATCGTATGTATCGTAAACATACCGGAAAACAACGTAATAATATACTTTATGTATAAAAGATTTCTCTCCCTATAAATACACTTTTACTAAAAGTACATTGGTTTACGACTTATGACAGAACCATGCCGCCAAGAAGAAGACCAAGACCTTCCAGCAACACAGCAACACCTCCTCCGCCGCCGCCTCCACAGTTTGATCCCGCGATGTTCCAGGCTGCAGTAACAGCAGCCGTAGCGGCCGCAATGTCGCAGATAGGGACCAACGGAGCTGGTGGTTCGGGATCGGGAGCTACACACTCTAACCACGGAGACAGTACGTGGCGTGCAAAAGAGTGTTCATACAAAGACTTCACAAATGGCAAACCCGACAACTTCAATGGAAGCGGGGGAGTCATCACGTTGATGCAATGGTTTGAAAAGACCGAAGTAGTCTTTCAGGTGTGCTCCTGCCCCGAAGCGAGCAAAGTTAAGTTCGCAACCTTAACCTTCACCGGCCGGGCCCTTACTTGGTGGAACTGCCGGGTTAAGTCACTTACTCTCGAAGTGGCTAGCTCCATAACCTGGGCAGAACTAAACACGTTGATGATGAAGGAGTACTGCCCGAGAGGTGAAATTCAAAAGCTGGAACAAGAACTCTGGAACCTCAGGATGACGGGCTCTGACCTTGAAACCTACACCACCCGATTCAATGAATTGGCTCTCCTCTGCCCAACAATGGTTACTCCGGAGGAGAAAAAGGTGGAGCGATACCTTTGGGGACTGTCTCTCCACGTGCAAAGTAGTGTCCTGGCTTCAAGGCCAACTACTTTTGACAGTGCCAGGGAGCTGGCACAACAACTTGTTGACCACCGAGCCGGTCATAATACTACAACCACCACCACTGATAAATCAAAAGGGGGAAACAACAAAAGGAAGTTCTGGAACGAAAAGAAGAGCCAACCAGCACAGGACCCCGCTAAGAAGCAACAAATTGTTGCTGTCCATGCTGCCACTAATGCTGCCACTACTGCTACCACTCCAGCACCACCGAAACCATATGCGGGAAAACTACCTAAGTGCAACAAGTGCAACTTTCACCATAATGGTGCTTGTAGGGAGATGCACTGTAACAACTGCGACAGGAAGGGGCACACTGCTCGTTTCTGTAAAGCGCCGGCTCAACCAATCAACCAAGTCGCCAGTACGGGGGCAACCCGGACCTGCTACAACTGTGGAGACGCAGGTCACTTCAAAAGAGACTGCCCCAAAGCACAAGCCCCTAATGCTGGTGGAGTAGGACGAGTCCTGGCAATAGGACATGTGGAAGCAGTCGAGGATCCCACGGTGGTTACCGGTACGTTTCTCCTCAATAACTCTTATGCATGCGTACTATTCGATAGTGGAGCGGAGAGGAGTTTCGTGAGCCACCAATATAAACATTTACTTGAACAAAATCCCCAATCACTAAAGGATACTTATGTAGTAGAAATGGCAAATGGGAAAGTAGAACGCACTAGCGATATATACTCAGAATGTACTCTCACTCTAGACAACCATACATTTAAAATTGACCTGATGCCAGTCACCATAAAAAGTTTCGACGTAATCATCGGGATGGATTGGTTAGTTCCTCACCGTGCCGACATTCTATGTTACGAAAGGGCCGTTCGCCTCAATCTACCAAATGACGAAACCCTTCTTATCTATGGTGACAAACCTAGTGCGAATTTACAAATCATCTCATGCATCAAAGCCCAAAAGTATCTCCGGAAGGAGTACCACGCCTTCTTAGCCCATGTAGTAGACAAGAAACAAGACGTGAAAGACATCAAGGACATCCCCGAAGTGTGTAACTTCCCGGATGTGTTCCCAGAGGATCTTCCTGGTGTACCACTCGCACGACAAGTCGATTTCAGAATTGACTTAATACCCGGAGCTAACCCCGTAGCCAGAGCTCCATACCGCCTCGCACCATCAGAAATGCAGGAGTTGTCCAGTCAGTTGACCGAGCTTTTGAACAAAGGGTTCATCAGACCAAGCTTCTCACCTTGGGGAGCACCAGTCCTTTTTGTAAAGAAGAAGGACGGATCCTTTCGCATGTGCATCGACTATCGGGAACTAAACAAGCTCACCATCAAAAACCGATATCCTCTGCCCCGAATCGACGACCTTTTCGACCAACTCCAAGGAGCAAATTTCTTCTCAAAGATCAACCTAAGGCCAGGCTACCATCAGCTACGAGTTCAAGAAGAAGATATTCCCAAAACTGCATTCAGAACTCGCTATGGGCACTACGAGTTTGTGGTGATGTCCTTCGGTTTAACAAACGCACCTGCGGTATTCATGGACCTAATGAATAGAGTGTGTCGACCCTACCTAGACAAGTTTGTAATCGTATTCATCGACGATATCTTGATCTACTCGCGAAGCGAAGAAGAGCATCGCCTACATCTACGCCAAGTGCTAGAGACGCTAAGCGCGGAGAAGCTTTATGCTAAGTTCTCTAAGTGTGAATTCTGGATTAGAGAAGTGGATTTCCTTGGACATGTGGTAAGTGAGAAAGGCATACATGTGGACCCCTCCAAGATCAAGGCAATCGAGAATTGGTCAGCACCCAAGACGCCAACCGAAATTCGACAATTCCTTGGGCTTGCTGGCTACTACCGAAGATTTATACAAAACTTCTCCAAGATTGCGAAACCACTCACCACCTTGACGCAGAAAGGTGTGATATTCAAGTGGGAAAATAAACAAGAAACTGCTTTCCAAACGTTAAAACAAGCCCTATGCAGCGCACCGATCTTGTCTCTCCCAGAGGGAACCGAGGACTTCATAGTGTACTGTGATGCTTCGAATCAAGGCCTCGGATGTGTGCTCATGCAGAGAGGGAAGGTTATCGCGTATGCATCAAGACAGCTTAAGACGCACGAGGTTAATTATACTACGCACGACCTGGAATTAGGAGCAGTGGTATTCGCTTTGAAGATCTGGAGACACTACCTCTACGGCACGAAATGCACTATCTTCACTGATCACAAAAGTCTTCAGCATATCCTCAATCAGAAAGAGCTCAACATGCGACAGAGGAGATGGGTGGAGTTGCTGAATGACTACGAGTGCGAAATTCGTTATCATCCGGGCAAGGCCAATGTAGTGGCCGATGCTCTAAGCAGGAAGGAGTACTCGGGCCGCCGAGTAAAATCCTTAACAATGACAATCCATTCCCACCTGACCATACAAATCAAGGAAGCTCAACTGGAAGCTTTGAAACCAGAAAAGGTGGCAGGAGAGACATTAAGGGGAATGGATAAAAACTTAGAAGTCAAGGATGATGGAGCACGTTATATCATGAACCGGATTTGGACACCGAAGTTCGGTGGACTCCGAGATGTCGTCATGAATGAAGCACACAAGACTCGATACTCCATCCATCCCGGGTCGGGTAAGATGTATCTGGACCTCAAGAAATTATACTGGTGGCCGAACATGAAAGCTGAGATTGCTACCTATGTGAGCAAGTGCCTGACTTGCGCTAAGGTCAAAACCGAATACCAGAAACCATCCGGGCTATTACAACAGCCGGATATACCTGAGTGGAAGTGGGAACGAATAACAATGGACTTCATAACCAAGCTGCCTAAGACATCAGGCGGTCTTGACACAATATGGGTAATTGTAGACAGATTGACCAAATCAGCACACTTTCTACCAATAAAAGAAACCGACAAGATGGAGAAGCTGACTAGAACGTACATCAGAGAGATTGTACGACTCCATGGTGTGCCGATATCCATTATCTCCGATAGAGATAGTAGATTTACCTCACGGTTTTGGCAGTCTCTACAAAAATCATTGGGAACTAGGCTTGACATGAGTACGGCCTACCACCCACAAACCGACGGACAGAGCGAGCGAACCATTCAAACGTTGGAAGACATGTTAAGAGCTTGTGTGATAGACTTCGGTAAAGCATGGGATACCCATCTACCACTTATTGAATTCTCCTACAATAACAGCTATCATACTAGCATCAAAGTCGCTCCATTCGAAGCTCTTTACGGTCGCAAATGCAGATCACCCCTGTGTTGGGCTGAGGTGGGGGATACACAGCTAGCTAGAGGGCAAGTCTCTAATAGCACCCTCACTGGCCCTGAAATCATAAGGGAAACCACAAAAAAGATCGTTCAAATTCGAGAGAGACTGAAAGCGTCTCGCGATCGGCAAAAGAGTTACGCAGACAAACGACGCAAACCCTTGGAATTCCAGGTGGGTGATCGAGTACTACTAAAAGTTTCCCCTTGGAAAGGAATGATACGATTCGGCAAACGCGGGAAACTAAATCCAAGGTACATCGGGCCATTTGAAATCCTTGCTAGGATTGGGCCAGTAGCATACAAGCTTCGATTACCTCAGGAACTTGACAAAGTACATCCCACGTTTCACGTGTCTAACCTAAAGAAGTGTTTGTCTGATGAGACACTCGTAATACCACTCGACGAAATCAAAGTTAACGAAAATCTCCACTTCGTGGAGGAACCAGTCGAAATCATGGATCGGGAAATCAAACGAACGAAACAAAGTCGTATTCCCATCGTGAAGGTACGTTGGAACGCTAAACGAGGACCCGAATTCACCTGGGAACGCGAGGATCAGATGAAACAAAAGTATCCACATCTCTTTCCAAACTCTTGAAATCCCAGTCAAAATGAAAATTTCGGGACGAAATTCCTTCTAACGGGGGGATGATGTGACAACCGTCAAATTTCGGTAAATTCAAAGTCAACAAGTCAAACCGGTCAACTCCAATAACCCTTGTATGCTAGGGTTTACGTTATGTAATCACTATACAATTCGCTATTTTAATGAGAAATCATCATTTGGAAAGTTCATGTGTTTGATTTTCCTTAGCCTTAACAGTGCTAAACAACGAACCAAAGCGATAAAACACTATTGCACAATCATCGGGATTGTGTACGACACTAAAACACGGTTTAATGGGGTTTACGAACCTTGCGTTGTGAAGCCGGACACTCAAATTAATCACAAACGAAACCTCTCTAAATCGTTTTCACTCTATCTCTTTCTAATTGAAATCTCTCCCAAATCTCTCTCAAAAGTTACTTTAACTTTTTGTAATCATTTGGGTCATCTCGACCCTTAACCGGGTCCAAAATCGCTTGAAACAGGATAAAAACGAGTAAAATAGCTTTAAGGATCCGAAACCAAAGCTTCTGGTCCGAAGCTGTGTCCGAGGTCCGAGGTCCGAAGGACCAGTGTCCGAAGTCGTGTCCGAAGTCCGAAGCCGTGTCCGAAGTCCGAAGGTCCGAAGCGAAGCCTCGCAGACAGGCCCTTTTTACCGGTTTTTCGACTACGACTTCGTTTTAACTCCGTTTTTCATTATTTTAACGTGGGATTTTCACCCAAAACTTTATTTTATAAACTAAGGCCCCAAAATATATAAATCTCCAGGGTTTTTATAAAATATATTAAAAGAATTGGTGATTGATCTAATTATTGAGGGAATATTTGCTTTTCCTTAATTTATGGCAAAAGCAACCCACTACCACCTCACTCTATGATCAGCCACTCTTTCCCACTACCCCTTGTCTCCTTAGTGGACCTTTACAGCCAATCTCCAGCTCTTCCCACGTTCTAAGAGCTGGTTGATTGATCCTCTCTCCTCATTCTCCATAAAAACTCTTTCATTCTACACTTAGCAACCAAGAACACTCTCCAAAATTCTCTCATCTTTTCTCTTAACTTCAAGAACTTCAAGGCTTTCTCCAGGGATTTCTTTCTTCAATTAGTAAGTATCTTCATCATTCATATAATTATTAAACTCCATTCTACTCAAATTATTGATATCTTACACAAGTTCCATCTTATTCGGTGTTAGATTTTCGAATCATCAAGACATCTTCTTAGTGTTCTTGAGTTGAACACTTCCTTTCTCTCACTTTCATCTACTGAAACCACATAAGGTGAGTTCATACCCATACATTTACATGTTTTTCTTAAGTTTTAAGGAGGGAATACAAGTAAAATCATCAAGAACACAATTAAACTTTTTCTAACAGATTGCATCAGAAAAGATGGACGTTAATCACGGACTGTTTGGTCAACTTAAATATTTTAGTTTTCAAAGCTGTTTCAGGTGCAAGTAGTTCAAACTCTTAGCTTTAAAATGACTACTTGCACATCTCCAAATGATTTTTCTACAATTAATGGTGATTTTTACAAAACTGCCTGTCATTTCAGAGGCAAACCCGGACCAGTCTGTGATTATGAACATTTTCACCTCTGTTAGAGATCACTAAAAATCAGGATAAAATTTACGAACAAACTAGACTCATATTCCAAACTCTCAAAATTTGCGGATTTGGATTTAGAGCTGTGATGATTTTTCTATAAATTTTCTAAGAACGGTAACAGAAACTGTTTTTAACGAAAAGTTGCTGTTAATTTCATTTCACCTTGTAACATGTTGAGCAAGGTGTATATCTTTATGTGACTATATGTTACTGCAATATATGACATTTTATCTTAATATTTAGACACACATCAGTTTACAACTGGATTTGGTCATATAAAATATAAAGAATAACAAGTGATTATAATCAAAGTACAATCGATACATTCAAACATAAAATAAACTATTTTGAATATAGTTTGCATACATTACCACGTACTACCCTTGGTTGATAAACTATAATAGGTATAGTTTATGATACATTACATAACACATACATTTAAAAAGGGTACATTTATACAAAGGATATTTTCATTAAGCAAGGTACGACCATACGGTACCAAGTTTTCATAACACGTAATTCCGTTAATGACTTTGTGAGACATTTACTTCAAATTACCATTAAGTCCTGTATTGTAACCAGAGTCTCCTTAAGGGAGAGCGTGATACTTGTGTATAGATCTATATTGGGTTTGACAAACCCACACCTAAACTGCATGCAACAGTTAGACCGATAGGTCTGGGGTGACAAATGTCATAACATTTCCGACGCTTGAAGAACGTCGTTTCAGGCAACCTTGGTCATAGTATGGTTATAATAAACTCACATAAAGTATTAACAAACATTGGAATTTACGGGAACTTCATTAAAAATTTAACGAGTTTATGTCGATTTAAACTTGCATTGTTTTACTATAAATATGACAAATTACTTGTACATTTCGGTCTTTGGGTTTTAAGACTACATTTACACATTAAGGAAAATATTGGATTTTTCTAACACAAATACTACTTTTACAAACGAAAGGCTTTTAATAATACCAAACAGAAGCTTATGAACTCACCAACCTTTGTGTTGACACTTTTTCAAACAACTTGTATTCTCAGGAAATCATTAAACAGGTAATCAAGTGCATTTGAGGATGGGACGCTAAGGCGTCTACTATTTCATATTTTATCAACATATTGTGATTGATTCGTAAACATGTAATTCATACAATGATGTAATTTTTTTCAATTATATATATATGTTGGTTGTGTTTGCTTGAATTACTATTACAATTGCTGTTATGATACTATACATGAAGTCCTCCACCCCCGGACGTTTCCGCCATCCTTGGTTTGGGGGTGTGACAAGTTTTAAATGAATTGAAACTCCTAGATCTTTTGAGATTCATTAAACTTTTCAATGGCATGTTTAATCTCAATTATGCCCTTCAAGTTTGCGACTGGGATGCCGAGGATCACAAACAAGGTGTGAATAACCATACGAATCTACGTGATGCACTCAATGATACTATCACCTAATCAATGTGCCGGTTAACCACACACGCTCCATTGATCTATGATAAACATCGAGCCACCCTTCGCCACCAATGTCAATCCCAAATTAGTGTGACGGTTAACCACACACGCTCCACTAACGTTTGACAAGGGTACGAAGTGTAATTCCATGGATTAGCATACAATTTCACATTTTTCCTAAAGTAACTAGAATTTGGGAATTTGTAAAAGCATGTAGTTACTTTGTACTTCATTATACTTATAATGGAAGGTTTCGTCCTATCCTACCCGTTCGGCTAACGACCCTCCACTAGTCAAGAGTGCGGTGGGTAAGAGTGGATACCCATTCAATCGCCATTTTATAGGCAATTTCCTTAAACACCCCTTATACACGAGCTTCGTGAATGAGGCCTACTAACGGTAAGCCTGACTCTTTACTCATATATATAATATTAGACTTTTAATGTTACATATATATAGTATAGGGTGTATTTTACACTTTTAAAATACTAGGTGGTTCAATTTAATAAATTATACTTTTAATTTAATCAAATGTAAACCAAAACTTTATGGAATTATTAAATCTCTTTTAATTATACACTTTAATTAATTAATAAAACCATAAGGGTGTAATTTGAACTTTTTCAAAAATACGAGGGTTTTAGAATTTAACATTTCAAAATTAAACTTTTAATTAACTTTTAAATTCCAAAACTTGAGGGCAAGTTTTGAAACATTTCAAAACATTAGAGTTTAGAATTTAAATATTTCAAAATTAAACTTTTAATCAAAAATTTAAATTCCAAAACTTGAGGGCAAGTTTTGAAACCTTTCAAAACGTTAGGGTTTAACTATTTAAATTTCAAAAACAAAACTTTTAAGTTCAAATTTAAACTATAAAACCGAAAGGGGAAAATTGAAACTTTTTCACAAGATAATTCAAATCTAAATTACAAATAATCAATCTTTATCTAATAAAACAAAAGTTATCTAAATTTTGACAATTATCTTTTATTTTGGCAAGGATAATCACCCAATATCAATAAAAATCGGATCTTATGAATTAAAAACGTTTATGGTAAGTATCCCAAGCCAAAACAGCAAGAAAATCGCCAAAAAACGCTGCCAGACTCGCTGACTCGTCGAGTCAGCACTGGACGCGTCGAGTACCCAGTGGACTCGGCGAGTTCAGTCATGGACTCGGCGAGTTCAGTCATGGACTCGGCGAGTCTAGCCCCAAAATTAAAAAAAAATTGTTTTTCAGCCAATTTTCGATCAAGCAAGCATCAAATTCACTAACAAACAGCCCTAGGCTCTGATACCACTGATGGGTTTCGAGCAATACATCAATCCTATGGTGTACATGCAAACCCTAATAGCTTTGGATCTAGTTTTCTAATGAACATGCAATTGATAATCCAAAGCCATAAACCCTAGATCTAATAAACTATAACTGAAATTAGGGTTTAGATCTTACCTTTGATTGTTATATAGCAATAACAATCAATCCTTGGCTTCAGAAAGCTTAGTGCCTCAAGTGTTGCACCTGTAATGGAGTCACAAACACCACTAAGCAATTGGATGAAGGAGAGAAGAGAGAGGAGGCACCAAAAACGGATGGAAACCCTAAAGGATTACTTGTCCACGTTTTTGGGGCTTAAGGGTCCTTTATATACATGTAGGCTATTAGGGTTTACAACTAGGAAACCCTAATCTGGCTACTTAAGCCCTAAGCAGCCCATGGACTCCTTTAACATATCTCTTGGACGAATTCCTTATGGGCTTCCCATAGAATTCGTCCAACCTATATTATTTAGGTAATCCATAGCCCAATTGCAATTATCTTATAATTACAAATCCAGTCCCCTAAGTTTAATTAATCTCTTTTAGCCACTAAATTAATTCTTAATTAATTCTTGACTAGTATTAATTAAACAATATGATTTCTCCTTTAATATATTATTCTTATAATATATTAATAAATCATAATTAAACCTTTCTCTCCTTAATTCATCCTACATATTGCTATGGTGAAGGCAACCCAAAAGGACCATGCTCATAATCGGGTCAAGTACATACCAAAATAGTTATGGACTTAGACACTAATCCAACATGTGACATGGCAGGTGACAATGCAAGATGTGTGTCCATGGTGATGTGCATGGATATAGTTTAATGTGATGGGATTATGGAGTGGGAGTTACAAATAAACCATTAGTGCTTAAATGTAATGGATTTATGGATATAGGAGTTACAAATAAGTCCATTAGTGACGTTTAGATGTTACAAATAAGTCTACTAGTGACATTTAGTAGCTTTCATTATTGTGTATTTATTACAAGCCTCTTTGGCTTTGTAACTGTTTTCTTTTTACCTTTATAAATGTTAAGCCTTTATAAGCCATTTACAATCATTATAATAAGGAAATCAAATCAAAATTTAATCAAAGAACCTTGTTTTCATCGAGTTGTTGTTGCACTCAAAATCGTCATTTAAAGGAGGCTTTCTTGATTTTGATATAACTCAAGTTAATAGGTCTTAACTTGTTTTCACCGATATTCAATCTATAGGTCTAGGTTGTCTATCAATTTATCCCTTTATTTCTTGTTTTGATTCGTTCCATTTGAAATTCTATACAAAAACAACCAAAAAGTCTAAAAAAAAAGCCTCATTTCCTTTATTTCTGTTATAATCCGCTGCAATCACAAAATCTCCAAAACAAAACACACTCATACACGCATCAAAGGTTTAGCTCTGTTACTCGTTGACTCGGACATATTTTTGACAACACGTTTGAGCTAAAATTATTAAATATAGTAAATGAACCAATTATATATATATATATATATATATATATATATATATATATATATATATATATATATATATATATATATATATATAATGATTATTGATACGTTTATTTTAATTTGTTAACGCACAGAATGAAAATGTAAATGTTTCTTTTCGCACGACACTATCTCAAAGCCTAATGGGGCCACAGTCGGGTAGTCAACAGACAACAAGCCAACCAAATGAGGAGTATGGTAGGAATGATCCACAACCGGGGGGGGGGGGGGGTACAACGAAAGAGATCTTGAAGGAGGTTATAATCTGTTTGTATATTATAATTTAATTTATATCAATGTTTACTATTGTTAGTATCTAATATTATAAATTATTTTGCAGAAGAAGAAGAAAGTTGTTAAAAAAGTTCTTGATATAGAGTGTCATATACCTGGCCCACCTATTGTGAAACCGATTTGCCCCCTAGGAGTTTGAAATCGTCACAATTTCTAAAATATCCCTATGTAACAGTAATTATTTTGTAATTTATATGATACATATTTTGATTTGACAACGTATGTAAATTAATAAGAAAATGTAGGTTCATTCGACACCAAGTACTTTAAGGGCGGGGTAATCTACACCCAACCCCCACCCATATTAGTGAGCGAGTCCCCACCACTTCGATTGGAGCCATACATGGTGTTAGGTTGTAATGTCACTGGTTTATACACAGAAGTAAGCATCTATTTATGAAACATAGGCTTCACAATAATAGAATGTTGAAGCAGTTTTAGGACCTACTATTTTATGTGGAAGAGGTAGGATTTTTAGATGAAGTGGTAAGAATAGATTGCTTAAATTTAAAAGTACAATAATTTTAAGTTTATTGTCTTACATTTAAAAATATTTGCAGCATATTGACATTTGGGTGTGACTTTTGAATGAGTGGATGTCGAGTAATGCTCGATGGACAATCATGTCATCATCATTTTTCGGTGCATTTAGGAGGTTCGAGTGGCCATCACATGCATTAGGACATCCGGTTGATCCTTTGGACGTAGGTAAATCGTGGCTGAAAGTTGACCGAGTGAGTAACTTATTTCATAAAAATACATTTTATCATATAACCATTGTACATTCTGTATAATTATTAAAAATACACATTATACCAATTATTCATTTTAATAAATTACATCGTTTAATTGTAAGACATGTCTATTTTCCTATTTGCTTGACGTCGTATCATTAGGTACTAGGAGAGTTATGGTTAAATACCATGACAATGAATATATATGAAAACTTTCGATCTTTTGAGGCACTTTATACAATTGATTTTGTCCAATTTAAAGAGATAATGGATAAGATTTCAGGCGATATTAACTACTGGGCCACGATGGAGTTACCTACTCAGAAAGTATGTATTAGTGTTATAGATATTGTTGACTTGATTCAACAAGAAGGGTCGTTTGGAGAGTGTGGTGTTTTTATGTTGATGTTCTTAGAGCAGCTTGTTTCAGGCTGACAAGCAGGTATATCGACTCGATCATGTATAGTTGCTCCGCAGTTTTGCAATAGGATGGCCATGATATATTACGTATCTTGGAAACAGTCAATTTTACAATAGTTTGATTAGAAGCTATTTCATAACAATTACTTAAAAAAAATTGAAAACATTATCTTATGTATTTTATCTTAGTTTATGGTACCATTACACATAATACATTCATACTTAATAACCTTAATCATAAGAAACAAGAAAACATTACATATTACGTCGATTTAGTAATAAGCGTTACATAAAATTAGTTGATGAGAAATCATACCATTTAATCAATGATATGAAACTTTGGAAAATCAATGGGATATTTTTCTTTTTCCTGAATCACCTAATTGTTATTTTTATGTATCCCTTTGAAAATCCTCTTTAGTTTAACCTCTTCTTTGTTGGCGTGCTCTATGGTCTTTCATACCCAAACTGTTGCAGTTTTTATGTCGCGTTCTTTATCTTTAACCAACCTCATATTAGACCATATTTAAGATTGTAATTTTTCCAACCATTTTCTATCTTCTTCAATCCATTTACTCTTTGTCTTGATCTCTTCTTCTTTCGTTAAGAGTGGTAAATGCCAAACTCAGCCTTAGGATCATCAACAGGAACCGTGATACCTTCTTTTTCGTAAACATACTTCAATATCAGGCTCCAATAGCGAGCACAAGTAACTCCAACAACAACACTAGCAATACTATTCGCAAACTCTTACCACAACTGAGTTGCATAATCAACCTTTAAATCATAGTACAATCCTACGACCATAGCATAAATATCGAGTTTCGCCTTATCCAATCCAACACTTCGACCAGTTAGGCATCGAAGAAATATCCTGAAAAGAAAATTCCACATACAAGGAAGAAAGGACTTCTTAAAGTCACTTATCTTGGTAAGTAGTGGTTGATAACCCATTTTGTTGAACATATGAACCACCTATTCAGTCTAAACCTCATAAAAAGGTTCTTCGTTGGGTATGTTCAAGATATGAGCAAACTGCTTCTTTGTTTATTTGTATTTCTTCTCATTTGTCAACTGAAAAGTGACCACTTTGGTCGTCTTGTTGAACACAGCAGTGGAACCAGCAAGCGACACTGTCATTGGAACGGAAAAAGAGGCCGACATTGCAGTAGATAAAACGGAGTGATTCAAAGTGACAATAAGCATCTGTAGTTCTTCAGGATACTATTCAACATTAGGTTGAACTTGGTAATTAGTCCCCTGAATCTTCAGTAATGGTTGAGATGTGTTGTCGTCGGTGGTGTAAGAAGGATCAATGTTCACAGTGGTGGCCACCATTGTTAGGGTTTGAAAGTTGTGGAGAAAACATAGCGTATATGAAAAGAGAATTGGGAAAATCTTGATTTTGATCGTGTAAAGTTGGAATGAGAATACCCAAAACCCTTTTATACGTAAACCCCAACTGTGAATATGAAGCGGTTAACCATTAAAACCGTGCCACGTGCCTCCTTGTAAATCAGACCTATAGCCATAAAAGTAGTCACGTCTGAAAAGTAATGAGCACTTTTCCTTGAAAATTGTGAAGCAACCAAACCGTTAATTCAATCAATCGTTACGCGTACCCTAAGAGGATAAGAACCGACATAAGAACTTTGGCATGGAGGTTGGGCCCTTTCACTTTTGGGTTGCGAAGTGAAGTCATATGCTAGATGTTTCGAAATCATCAGCCTGAGTTGGTATTACTCAGAACCTCAAGGATTTTGGTGTGTGCCAAAAATTGGGATTAGATCAAGATAAAAAAAACTTAGATCTGTGATGTCAATTAGAAATCGACATAAATGCAGTATGATCCCAGGCAAAGATCACTTCATTCTACATCAAGAGAGTTGTCAAACAACTTGTGTAGTTTCCCGTGACTTACAATCGAATACTTATAGAGAAGTATCGAAGGGGTTCTTTTTCAAGGCCTCGCGGGTGGACTGAATTTCGTTACATATCACAACTCAATTTAAGTGTGAGAAAATGTTAGCGAAATTACTTCTTTGACCAGTGTAGTCAGTGACAAGTATGCTTTGGAAAATATATAACGTAACGTAGGAACAAACTGATATTCAGAGAAAAATCATATTCAAAGAAAAATAAGTAAGAATTGGACCTTGTTGGGAAAAAATGTCGTGGGTGTCGAACATTTTATCAAGACCACTCAAAATGAAAGAATATGATTTTGAATATCGAAAATAGGTACTGAAATAAGTGTTTCTTTAAAATCTTGAACATAATGTTCACCGTTAATTCCTTAAATGGTTCGAAATAGTGGGTTTCACCTTCATCACGGTCTCATGAATCAAGATCATTAACACAGATTGTTTACATACCTATAAACTGATTGGTTTCAACTAGAGATGTCTTGGGTATGTGTCATTGTGTGTGATCTTGAAAGAACATTAGGGTGAAAAAGATTGGTTTGAGAAACGAAATGTACCTCTGCTCTGAATGGACCAAGCAGGAAACTCTTAACTCAATATGAGAAGAGTAAGGTAGCTCAGTGACTAATGCGAATACAACCTAATTGGGAATGATTTCTCATGATGAAATATCCATTAAGGCTTCGAAACTCATTAATTCATGGAGGCTTGGGACAACATGCTGCAGCATGCTTCTAGGGACACTTAACTAGTGCAAAGAATCAAAATGATACCTTTCCCTAAAGCTGCAAAGCATGTACCACCAGAGGTCTTCGCGAATAAGCTGCACAAACAAGTTAACTAACAAAAAAAATGTAAAATATTTTTGACTTTTTTTTTAGAAGAAAATAACAAAATAAGAAGAACTTTTTGATATTTTTGATTTTTGAATTGAAATAACTAAAATAATAAAATCTTTTTGATATTTTTGAATTTTGAATTGAAATAACGAAAATAAGAAAATCTTTTTGGTGTTTTTGTTTTTGAAACGAAAAAGGTATTAGATAAGCGAAGTGTAAAGTACCGACATAAAGATATAATTCATCGACATAATTGTTGTGTCTTGACTAACGAAGAGTGTGCTGAATCATTTAGAGGAATGTCAAAAGCGAAGCATGTCGAATGCTAAACGGTGAACAGTAACTTCTGAATCAGTCGGCAAACATTCGACACATCTTGACTTTAAGACGAAGGCAGGTGTGGAATAGCACTTGCATCTATCATGCCTAATCCCGACAAAATCCTTAGAAAAGTTTTCTCATCCAAATGTTTGGTGAATATATCAACAAGTTGATTTGTGGTCTTTACAAAGTGAACTTCAATGTTTCCATCTTCAACATGATCTTTGATGAAGTAATAACGAAGTGCAATGTGTTTAGGCTTCAAATGTTGCACTGGATTACGGAAGATGCGAATAACACTTTGTGAATCACAATACAACAGAATTTTCTTCATGTTATGATTTGAGAAGTGTAAGTTGCAGCAACAACATATTCTACTTCCACTGTGGAAATCGAAACATATGTTTCTTTCTTCGATTGCCAGCTAACAAGCTTCCCATCCAAAAGTTGACATCCACCACTTGTGCTTTTGCGATCTAGTTGATATCCACCAAGGTCGGCATCCAAAAACGCTTGAATGAAAAACCCTGTTTTCAAAGGATACCACAAGCCTAATGAAACTGTGCCTTTTAGATAGCAAAAGATATTCTTGACAGCAGTAAGATGAGGTTCTCTGGGGTTCGACTAATACCTAGCACAATTACACACAAAAAACATAATATCAGGTCTACTGGCAGTTAATTAAAGTAACGAACCAATCATGCTTGGGTACAACATGAGATCGACAACTGGCTTGTCTAACAAAGGAGCAAGTCGTGTGCCAACCGCCATTGGTACTCTCAACTTTGAGCTATTCGTCATTCCAAACTTCATCATGCAGATTTCGTGAATACTTCTCCTGATTAATAAAAATTCTTTCTCTGCTTTGACTAATATTCAATCCCAGAAAATTATTTATCGTCCCCATCATGCTCATCTCAAACTCACTCTTCATCATATTTTCAAACTCATTGGATAAGTTAAGATCAGTAGAGCCAACAATAATATCATCAAACATAAATTTGAACAAGCATGAGATGATTCCCAACTTTCTTTCGAAAGAGAGTGGGATCAACAGATCCTTGTATAAATTTCGATGATTTTAAGAAATTAGTAAGAGTGGCATACCAGGCTTGTGGTGCTTGTTTAAGTCCATAAACAACCTTATCTAAAACATAACAATGATCAGGGTAGTGAGAATTTACAAAACCTGGTGGTTGATTGACATACACCATTTCTTCCAGCACTACATTTAGAAAAGCACACTTCACATCCATTTGATATACATCAAAGTCCTTGTGGGCTGCATAGGCTAAAAATATTCGAACAACCCCGAGTCTTGCGACAGGGGAAAAAGTTTCTTCATAATCAATGCCTTCTTGTTGCGAATATCATTTTACAACTAGCCTAGCCTTATTTCGTACTATGTTCCCTTCTTTATCTGTTTTATTATTAAAGATCCACTTTAAGCCTATGACTGATACATCTTTTGGTTTTGGAACAAGTCTCCATACTTTATTTCGTTCAAATTCAGCCAATTCAGATTGCATGCATACAATCCAATCTGGATCATCCATAGCAGCCTTTACTGACTTTGGTTCAATTTTAGAAATAAACACATTGAGCATACAAAATTCTTGATGAACATTGAGTACCTCATTCTTCGCACGTAACTGGGCTCTTGTCATTACTCCAGCGTGAGGATCACCAAGAATTTGTTCGTGAGGATGACTTCGTGTCCATCTATCCATCGGTGGATATGCAGGATCAAAATCCAATGGTGCATCTTCGAACATTTCTTCTTTTTAAGAACCGTCACCTGCATTGGACATATTATCATTCACATCAAGAAATACATCAGTTTGAATATTCGAAGAATTTGGTAAAGATCCATTTTGCTCCCCTCAATAATGGGATCAATATGATGATGTTCCCCCTCGACATCGACATTCATTTGATTATGTCCCCCCTTTAAAGTATGCTCACCCTCAACTTCATTAGTCGAACTCAAGTGCTCCCCCTCCACTTGATCATTGGGTAAAACTGGCAGACTTTCATTGTTCATTGGAGAATTCGTTGAAGAGGTCAAATCAACATCATCCTGTGTGATAATCGAATCATTAGAATGCTTCGAAGCTTCAGCTACTTGATTATCATCAGCATGGATTTCTGCATCAATAACCCTGTCAGGTACACCAAAAATTAAATCATAATCAAAATCTAAAGAATTCAAACTTTGAGATTCATCATTCGATTCATTAATGATTGGATTCTGTTCAAAACTCTTTTCGACTCTTTTAACAAAGTAATCATCAAAGGTAAGATTAAAAGTTTCTTTGATTTTCCTAGTTCACTTATTTAATGCCCTAAATGCCACAGAATTGTGAGAATATCCCCGGAATATCCCTTCATCATTCTCTCTCAACTATCATCCGAAGATCACTTAAATCTTCATAGGATCATACCGAGTTCTTCAAGTGTTTTTCATACCATCAAACAATCATCATCCAATGTCCTTAAAACCCAACCGAAAACACCGTGATCCTCTTAGTTTCACCAAGAACACTTCACCCTTTCAACTGATCGAAAACGCCCAGCTGACCAAAAACTCCTAGCAGTTTCACAGTTCACTTCTAATCCTTCTATTTGTAAGTGATTCTTACATCTTAGGCTATTCCATATCATGTTTATCACTATATTCGATAACTATATACATATATATTGCGTGAAATGCTATTAGGACTCGGTTTTGTTACAGATTTTAACTCGTGGAATTAACTCTACTACACCGTATCTTCACTCGAACACTCACATAAGGTGAGTCCATACCCTATATATTTTACCATTTTACAATGCTTTTAGGGGGAGAATACAAGCAAAACACAATGAAATTGTGTTAAGCCATAAGTACAAATGAAAACAATCAAAAGAAAACAATTACTTTTATGAAAATTGTCAAAACCCCTTTTTAAATTACTTTTAACTATTTAGATTGCTGTTTTTATAAAAATCATGTTCTTATGTATATTTATGTATAATTAGGCTTTAACGGACTTAGAACTATTGCTAATGCATTAACTCCTATTCCTTGTTTGGTTGTGGGCTTAGGGTAGGATCACCTGTCCGACTGTCGGTTAAATCTTAATTATACATGCCAAATATGTATATGAATATTAAAATTATTTTAATAACTTTGTTAATCATTTTCATTACAACCATAACAACTTGTAAATAGTTTAAGTATCAATTCACACCATTTACTAGTTCGAGGATACATTACATGAACATAAGTACAATTACCTTACTTTACAAATATACTATTTAGTTACAAGAACAATAAAACATATATACTCTATACGTAAACGAGTTAATACTAGAATGTAAGACACTACTTCATGGTACCTAATAAGGTTCATGCTAAGATATAACCAGAGTCTCTTGGAGGGAGAATGTGAATTTGTGTATAGATCTATATGAGACTGACAATCCCGCACCTCGGCTGTTAGCTACAGTTGGACCGGCAGGTCTACGGGTGACAAATGTCATAACTTTTTGATGCCTGAAGAACATCGTGTAGTATACTAGTCAATTTAGCATGGTTATAATCTCATTCACATTAAGCATTAACTACACATTTCGGTTTACAAAACAAACATTACTTCAGTGGTTTTATTATAAGTAATAGGAGTACTTATCATTACTTTCCAAAACTATTACACTATAGAGTTCATACACGTGCAGTACACTATTTTCTACCAAAGAAAACATACATTTATAGAAAACATACACTTGTACTATTTTAGAGTAAAATAACATACAAAACATTTTGGTCCTAAGTCTTAAGACTGCTTTTCATTTAATACAGAAAATAAGAGATTTTCTGGAGAACACACTATCATTTTCATGGAACAAATGCAAACATCAAATACTAAATGCTTATGAACTCACCAACTTAAATGTTGATACTCTCTTTTCAAAATAACTTGTATTCTCAGGGAACCAGTAGACAGGTACACTCACCCAGATTTTTGAGAAGACGAAGCTTATCCAATACTCTACTTTTATTTTTATATACATTTTTGGTGTCTTATAAACAATACACAGAACACACATGTATTAACTATATTTTAAATACAATGGATGTTGTTGCTTGTTTTACTATTATGCAATTGCTATGATACTGTACATGACGTCCTCCGCCCCCGAACGTTTTCGCCGTTTTGGTGTGGGGGTATGACGCCATGGTTTATTATATGCATGTAATAACCATGTATCATATGTTTTTAAAATAGAATTATAAAACATAAAAATACCCTTTTGACAAACCTCAAATCTATGTAATCCTTTTGAAAAACACTCGCACATCTTTTGTATGCACTAGTGGGATAAAGGATACCTAACCGCTTAGTGTTATATTTTGATGGTCGGGGGTGTATTCACAATTTCTATAACCAAGTTATAGGCCGATTACACAAGTTTTTCAAATTGGATGATTTGATCGAAAATCTTTTGTGATAAAGGATACCTAAGCAAAGGAAATCTAAGGCATAGATGGGATCAAGTAATGTCTAATTAAATTTGATATTAGAGATCCCATAAATCTAGGAATTATATAGTGAGATATAATTGATAATCGATATGTACCGGGTTGAATTGAAATGGATGGGATAAAGGATACCTAACCATTTATTTGTTTTGCAACTTGGAACCTAGACTTTGATAATTAATGTTTTTGGAAACTAAAAGGGTATTAATTATTAAAGATTAAATATTGAAAATACTAAATGAATTTTCTTAAAAAATTTGTAGTTAAATAATCCATTCTCATTATCATGAATTGTAATTTTCTTTAATGACTTAATGAAAAAATAACATTCACTAGATACAACTTCAATGAATGGGTTCATATCTTAAGAGTCAATCTCGTAAGAGATATGTAATTGTATACACTTAAAGGTCCTAGTCCTAAACTATTTGCTTTCAGCAATAAACCTGAAAATGATACCTAATAAAGGCATCATTGTGATGCTAAAGATGCTTCTAACATCAAGGTAGGAATAGTTATTCATGACTTCTAGGAAGTCTTGGTCAATTTAAAAATATATATGATGATATAACAGGTCAAGCAATGTTCCAATAAATACATTGAAATTTTATTTAAAGCTAGTTTAAACATTGGAATAATGCAAGACTAAAAGAATCACCTTGTGTGATCCAGGAGGCACATGTTTTATGGACTAAACACCTTTAAGCCTAAGAAATCTACTATATCCCACATAGATGGATCGTGTTTCTTTTATGAAGAAACTGGACACTGGAAGAGGATTTACTCCTCTTATTTGGAAAGAAATTCTGGAAGAGACTAGTAATTCTAGTATCTACTAGATATAACTCATACTTTTCATATAACACTTAGGTACTTGGTACTTAAATGTTAATATAATATTTGTAAATGGCTTGCAGATATTTATTGAAAAGTAACCAGCTGAGCACAATCAAGTTGGAGCTACACTCTCGTAGTTTAGTTTATTTTTTTATGTTTAGAACATGAAGTACTTTTAATGTAAAACAATATTTGTTTTGGAACAATGTATGTTTTAAATTTAGCATGTCTAAATTTATGTCTCAGTTATTTTATTCAAATGTTTGATAATTTACTCAATCATTTTTCGTAACGATAATCTTCATATTCGGAAATGATTAACTTCTATTTATGAGACTAGATCTATTAATAGAATTGTAAAGTAAATATCATAATTTTTTATAAATAAAATAAGTTCTATATGCAACACTTTTGACTTAAACTTATTTTAAATCAAACTCATCTTTGACATTGTTATCTTTATTATATAAATGACATTCACATATTCCAACTTCAAGAAAGAGATATTTGAAGGCAAATAATGTAGTTTATTTGACATATGTGAACATTATTTATATGTAAAGGATTCCTAATCATATTTTCACTAAGGTGTAGAGAAAATAATTAAGGAACTATACACTTTGGTGTATGAATTCCTTTTTAATGAATGTCTAAGATTAAGCACAAGATACCAAATCAACTTTATTAACTGTTGGATTTGGTGTCTAAGCCCATAACTATAACTGGGATGTACTTGACCCGATTGTAGCATGGTCCTTTTGGGTTTCCTTCATCAATGCAATTTGATAGGATGGACTTTTGAGAATAAGATTATTTGTGATTTATTAATATATCATAAGTATAATATATTAATTGATAAATCATATTATTTAATTAGTATTGGTTAAGAATTAGTATGGAATTAATTTTGTGATCAAAAGAGACTAATTAAATATGTGGGGATTGATTGGGTAAATCAATCATTCTTATAATGTGGGCTAATGATCCATAGTTATTTAGGATGGGCTAAACCATTGAGATAATCCATGGATAGTCCATGGAGGTTAACCCATGGAGCCTAAGTATATGAAAGGTCATTAGGGTTTAGAAAGTGTAACCCTAGCATTTGCCACATTATAAATACTCACCCCTAGAGTTAAAATCGGCACCCACATACATTCTAAGAGAGTGAAGTTGATTTTGTGCTAAATAGCCTTTTCTCTAAAGCCTCCTCTTGCATTTGGTGTTTGTGAACCATTAGAGGCATCACACTTGGGGTGCTCAAGCTTTCAAAGGTCAAGAACTCTACCCTACTCAACAGGTAAGCATCCAAACTAAGTTTATATTGTATAGATTCAATTGTATGCTAGCTAGGGAGAATGCTTTGGAAAAATTGAAAATGCATGTATAATTAGAGAAAACATAGATCCAAAGCATTTAGAGTCGCATGTGCATCATAGGAGTGTTATAGTGCTCAACACCCAACATTAACAACTATGATAGTTTTAATTATATTTTACATGGTAAATCACAATTGAGAAATCTTTGTGAAGGTTTCAAAAGTTGAGATACAAACCGGTAAGAACCATCTAAGGCCTTAATGATAATAAAGGATGAATTAAATTTTACTTGATATGCTTTATTTTCTAATCGGTAGAAATATCCTCCTTTAATCTTTTTAGGATAACACTTCAATCATAATTAATTGTATCTTGAATACAAATACCAACTAATAAGTAGATTAGACACTTTATAAGATTTAGTATAGAAAGGCTCCATCCTCATCTTACATAATGTTTTATGGATTTGGGGCCGATGTTGGACTAAGGCTTCTAAACCCAAAATCTACTAAATACATATTTGTATAATACTCTAAATGTGGCTTAGATTATAATATGAAAAACCACCAAGAATAAGTTCTCTTATTCTTGTGAAAGCTAAGTTAGTAGAAAACAAGTTTCTAATGACCAAGCGAGTGGGAAGTACATGGAACTTGAAGCAGCTCAAGAACCATAACCTTATGTACTAATAGTTGGCACTAGTTTTAACAAGGACTGTTAAAA
This sequence comes from Lactuca virosa, assembly GCF_052849685.1. Classification (NCBI taxonomy): domain Eukaryota; kingdom Viridiplantae; phylum Streptophyta; class Magnoliopsida; order Asterales; family Asteraceae; genus Lactuca; species Lactuca virosa. Next base: position 113,179,803 of record NC_136427.1, on the reverse strand, counting down.
TTAAATAATAGCTATTCACAAAAACAAATTGTTTGTATTAGTGGTAGAAATCATCTATGACTTGAGAAATGTGGAATCTCTCATTGATGAGCTTTTATTGATGGTTTCTGGAAAATCCATCAAATACCAAGATGCTATGTCAAATCTCGAATCTGATAAATGACTTAGAGTCATGAACATGAGATGTAATCCATGAATGAGAATCAAGTATGGGCTTGATAAAACTTTATCCCCTATAGCAAGGCTAGAAGGAGTAAATAATTCTTCTAGAAAGAATAAGTTACATGGATAGCTATACACATTTAAAGCAAGACTTGTTATAAAAGGATTTTTCTCATACTCATGTCATTGACTATGTTCCTCATCATACCCATGACATTGACTGTGATCAAACCTTTTTCACAAGTTATTATGATTAGATCAACAAGGATATTATTTACTATAAATTCATATTCTTAATATAAGATATAGCAAATAAATTTCAAGAAAGACCACTTTTCTTAATAGACATTTACTAGAAGATATCTATATAGATTAGCCTGGAGGTTTTCTTAATCCATGTTATCCTAAACAAAATGTGTAGAGCTTAAGATCCACTTGTGGATATAAAACAAACATCTCAATGTTGAAATCATCACTTTAATGTAAAACCACAAGGTATGTTTTTACATCAAAATGAATAGAACATGTGTGTTTACTAAGAACTATTGGGAGCATAGTGAAATTCCTAATCTTGTATGAATGAGACATACTTAATCATTTGAAATCACATTCTGACTAAGCAAGGTCGTTTTCACCTTGACTTGGAAAGTGTTTCTAAAATGCAAGACTTGGGAAGGAGAAGATACATTCTTGGAATGTAAAATATATAAGGGATAGATAAAATGAATGTTAAAAGTTTCATGTCCTTATACATATATTGGTAATATCTTGAAAGGGATCAAGATACAAGATTCGTTTGGAGAATTCTTGGCATTGTCATATGGCACCATTTTGAGCTAGCCCCAAAAGTACATAGCTCATAGGCTTGAACTAGATGAAATGATTTATATTCTATTTGCTTGGCAAATAAATTCATCATTTACGCCATATTATGCATAGGACATGGTATTTGATCATGTTGTAAGCATGTCATAGGATACTAATTGAATACATGGTTAAGTCACTGATGACTAAGAGAGCATTCTAAGAGTAATATAGAAGAACTAAGAGAATGTATGTGTGAGAATTAGTTTAGAAAGGATGTTTATGGAAAGAGCAACACAAGATGTTAATTTCTAAAAAGATATAAATAATTATGAATTATAATTGGATTTTAACTTCATTATGGAATAAAGGGTAAGTTTTGTTGGAATAAGGTCCAAGCAAAACATAATGACATAAAAACAATATATGTGGCCCCCTCGATGATTTGGTGATGAAAAATGTAAGTGCTCGGCCGGGCCTGGACTGATTTGATTTGTTCAATTAGTCGGTCGTCATAAATCGGAAACCGGGAAACAAAAAATGGACAGAGAAAATGATTATAATCCATGTCTCAGTCCATATGATATCTAAAATGGAGAAATATATGATCCCTTATCTTATGGACACGTCATTGACTAGGTCAGAGTTCGATAACGACTTTTAAGAGCTACTATTGCTAGTCGGGTTTTGGAGTCACACTTGCAATAATAGTTTTAGACTTATCCAAGTGGGAGACTGTTGGATTAGAGGTCTAAGCCCATAAATATTATTGGTATGTACTCGACCCGAGAGTAGCATGGTCCATTTAGGTTGCATAACATCAGGACAATTTGTTAGGATGTACTCTTGAGAGAAGGTTATATATGATTTCTTAATATATTATAAGTTATAATATATTAATATGAAATCATATGTTTTAATTACTAATGATCAAGAATTAATTTGGAATTAATTTAGTGATCAAAAGAGACTAATTAAATCTATGGGGACTAATTATGGTAATTAGTTATATTTATATGTGTTGGGCTTATGATCCATGTTGGACCAAGTTTATGTATGGATACATAAAGAGTTGGGCCACATGAACCATGGATCATAAAACCCATGGGCATGGATTTGGGTTATACCCATGACTCTTGGAATCCTACATATAAATACATACTCCATGACCTAAAAACGCCACTTTTTAGTGCTTCTTTTCTTAGAGAAATATGGAGGTGTTTTGGTGCATGGAATTCTCTCTCAAGAGTCACCTTTGTTCTAGGTGAGTTGTGATTCCATTTGAGGTGCAACACTTGGGGCACTAAGTTCTTAAAGGCCAAAGTCTTTCTAGCAACACGAAATACATCAAGACTTCAAGCCACATAAAAAGGTATGTTACTCTAACTAGCATCTTGTATTGTTTTTGTCAAATTGCATGCTAGTTATATGTTTAATGCCTTGGAAACTCCTTTGCATGTATAATTAGTGAAAACATAGATCCAAGGTATTTAGGGTTGTATGTGCACCATATGATGTTGTAGTATACAAAACCCATCAGTGGTATTAGAGCCAAGGCTTGTTTTCAATTATACTTGATGCAAATTGCTGAAAAAAATCATTTCTGGCCGTCTGGACTGTGGACTCGCCGAGTCCATGAACAAATTCATCCTACTCGTCGAGTGGGTTCATACACTCGACGAATTGGAGGCCCAGAGTGCAGATTTTCGACTTTTAAGGTTGGAATTGGACTAGAATCATTACCCTAAGCTGTTTTTGAACTTATAAATCTGTTTTTGATGTGGTAATGATCATGCTAATCCAATTTTAAAGATAATTGTCAAAGTTTCAATTTTTATATTAAGTTCATATGATTCTTGAAAAATGTTGATGTGAATTATCTTGTTCTTATGAGTTAGTTTAGATTAATAGAAAAAATTATGTGATAATTGTTTCGATCCAAATTGATCTAAAAGTTGTTCATAATATGTGTTTTTGTAACTTGTCCTCAAGTTATATGAAAAGTCACATTTATGATTTTTAAAACACATAATATTTCCATAAGTTATGAAAATGAAGAGTCTCATTTTTTAAATGTTTTAAAGGCTTCCATAACTTGTCCTCAAGTTATGGAACTTGAAGAGTTTTTTCATTAAAACTATTTTAAACTCATAAGTTATGGAAACCAAAAGTTTTTGAATTGTTCAAAACTTGCCCTCAAGTTTTGGAATTTGTAAAGTTGCCGCCCCATGTATACTTTAATTCCAACCCTTAGAATTTTAATAGTTTAAAATTCAACCCTTATACTATTATAATATTATAGGTTTAATATTTATATATATGTATACGAGTAAGTCAGTCTTATCGTTAGTAGGCCTCATTCATGAAGTCGGTTTATAAGGGGGTATAAGGTTACTGCCTATAAAATGGCAGTTTAATGGGTGTCCACTCTCACCCACCGCTTCCTTGATTGGTGGAGGGTCGTTAGCCGAACGGGTAGGACATGACTATAATTCTCCCTTCATTAAAAGTATAATGATAAATACTAAGTAACTAAACACTGATAAATTCCCAATCTTAGTTACTTAGGAAAATGTGAATTTGGTGCTAACCCATGAAATTGCACTTTGTACCTTACCAAGTCGTTGGTGGAGCGTGTGTGGTTAACCGGCACACTAACATGGACTAGTAAGAATGGAAAAGGGTAACTTAATGTTTATCATAGATTGGTGTAGCGCGTGTGGATAATCGGCACATCGATTAGATGATAAAGTTTACCAAGTTAATTTGCATGGTTATTCACACCTTGTTTGTGATCCTTGGCATCCCAGTCACAAACTTGAGAGGGCACACTCTAGATTTAAACATGCCATTCAAAAGTTCAATGAATCTCAAAGGATCTAGGAGTTTCAATTCACTTAAGACCTAAAATTCTTTTTCGTTTTTCGTGGTGGAAATTGGTAAATCGTCATTTACCTACCTTCAAATATTTTGTAACTTGGATTACGACATCCCTGTTACAAGTTATAAAATATTATGTTGGGTCCTAGCCTTAATATTTCATATTGGGTGTTATATTAAGGACTTAAATCAACTAAACTTGAATTTCTCCCTCATAAATGTCTAGTTCAGACAACTATGGTCTTCCTTATCCTTTTGGATAAAGCTATCCCATTGAAGATGATATCCCACATGGCAATCAAGGTGAAAGATTAATCCCTTTATTGTGAATTAATGGGACTGGAAATCATACTTCACTTCCTCTACCCACTCCAATAATTCTCCCTAACCCACAAGTTCAAGGTCACTCAAGCCCTATTGGCAAACAAAGTCTATGTGTGCTCACATCTTGGAGATGAAGTCACATATTGACAAAGCCGGGAGAGTTGGGTGTCATAGTCTTGAGGAAGTTAGTTGTTGACTAGGTTCTTCAATCACTTCCTAAGTCACATGATGAGTTCCTTTAGGACTACTATATGACAGACCCTGACATGACCCTTAATGATCTTACCTATTTGCTTGATTCTGCTGAATGAGCAATGATTTGGGGCACTAGTAAATCAAATTTGATTGGAAGATCGACTTCCCAAACTTCCATGGACATTGACAATGGTAACACTGGAAATCCAAAAAAGCTTTCTCTTCCCAATGGAAAGGGATCGGCCATAGTCAACTATGTTGATCAAATGGTAAAGAGAAAGGATAAGTCTGAGATAGTCCCTTATACCATTCCCAAAGAGTCCATATGTTTCTATTGCCAAAGGAGGGGGCATTGGTTGCAAAGCTGCCATATTTACCTGAAAGATCATAAGGATGGTAAAGTCAAAAAGTTTGACTCTACTTCGGGTAAAGTCCACTATCTAAATCTATTAAGTTCCTATTTTGAGATTCTTATTACATGATGTGACTAGGTCGCATTTTGATGTTTTAAGAATCAAAGAAAAGGAGAGGAAGCTTAAAGGAAGAATATGATGATTCTGATCGCGAAGATGGATTTCGATCGCATGGTTCGGTGATCAGAATTTTGAGCTGTTGCTTTAGAGTTGTGATAGATTGCCTAGGAATAAATAACAACATTGTTTTCATATGCATTTTCATTGTAAGGATAAGTTTTTCCGCAAGTTTTAAAATAAAAGAAAAAGTTTTAATTTTATTTATTTTAAATATCCTTGCAATGGCATTTGTGAAACATTGTTGTTTATATGATTCCATTGATAGCAATATTGGAAAATGGATTTAATTCTTTCGTTTGTGGTAGTGTCATAATTTAACAAATAAGGAAAGATTCTCATCACCCAAGTTTCAGTTGGATAGAAACTTGGAATCATGCAACTTGTATTGTATGATGAATGAGAATTTTCATCTTTGGGAAATTAAGATTAATTCCTTGATCACATGTATATGTGAGTCAAGTAAAGGATTAAGGGATCGGGTACACTTGCGTGTGCGTTGGTCAGGTCCACCACAGAGAACGATAAGACTATTCGTCATGATTTACTGAAGTTTAGTAAATATGGTTGTGCTTACAAGTTTAAGTGTAATTCTGAAACATTGGAAAAGTTTCAATGTAAGGCAGAACGAATAAGAAGAATCAAATTAGGCAGAAAGATAAAAGTTTCTCCAATCTGAAAAGATGATATAGTACTTGAGTATCTTGTTTTATGATTATCTTAGTGATTATGAAACCATATCACAATTGATCCTCTAAGGACGTCTTAGTGCATTTGTTTGACTAAGAAGAGGAATCGTGAATTGTTGAAATGGTTGAATCAAAAGATAAATCATACTTCGTTTCGAAAACAAGTCTTCGAGTCATACTACGAGATTGTGACTTGAGTGATATAATCCTTAGAAGGTTTAAAACACTTATCAAATGTAGAGTAAAATGTTTTCTACTCTTGTACATTTGAAATTGGTAAGTTGTGATGTTTTTGGATAAGACAAAGACCAACTGAGATCAATGGTGTGAAGTGTTATCTTGATAAGAATCCGCACTGACTCTTGAATATTTGTTTTGTCAAGAAATGGTTCTTGACAAGAGAATCTTATATGTCAAGAGGTCAGTGGGAGTCTTAAAGATCTTGAAAAAGGTTCAAGAACTAATCAAGGATAAAAGGGTATTGTTTATCACTAGCACACGAATTGAGGTTTGTAACCTATCATGTGTCAATATTCTTGTTTCTGTGTCCATTCCAGTTAAAGTTGACTATGCATGTGAGTTCTATGAGTTCTCAGTTGTTTGCATAACTACTTAGAAGCAATGGTAGGCCCTTGTGCTTCCAGGTGACAAGAAGTTAAGGTTGAACGAGTTCAGTCCATATGAGTTTGGATTTGTCACTAACCTCCTCTTGCGGTTATGACAAATTCACATGGATTGGAACACATACACCATAAAATCTAAGTGTCATAAGGTTTCTCTCCGATTCATGAAAATGATGGTGAGGAAACGCTTTCGCTGAATAGATTTTAAGTAGATAGCAATTGTGATATTTGCATTCTCAAAGTCGTTAGTGGAGTGTGTGTGGTTAACCGGCACACTAACATGGACTTGTGAGAAATGGCAAATGTCTAAACAATTGAGACTATGATTACGACATCCCTTTTCATGGTTCTAAAAAATGTTTAGACACACATGTGAACTATCTAAGGAAATGTGTATGATTTTGATAAAGTCTTATCAAAGCATCTCGTATCAGAAATCTGAACATTGGTAAGAAAGTCAATAAAGTATTGATTTTTAGAAGTCCAGCTGATTTCTGGATACATGTCAAAGATAGTGGGAGCATAAGTGTTATGCTAATAATTATCATGTTAGTGGGAGCATGATTATTATGTTAAGTATTGCAAGTTAGCAATGTTAATTATAGAAAACAAAGTTTCAAATTTGCAAAGATGCAGGGTTTGAAAAGTTGTTTTGCTATAATTAAGGGAGAGAAATTATACTTCATTCCAATTCTAAAAGCTTAGATTGTGAGTTTTTAATCAAATTTAGTCATAATTACATTATTTGCGTTCTAAAATTCGATTATGATTACAACATCCCTTTTCTTAATCTGAATTTTGAGAACATGGAAAATAGAAATAAAAATATTATAGCAAAAGACTGATCTAGTATCATGTCTTTATGTGAGACATCATGAATCGTGTCCCATATGCTTCGGATATAGGATCGATTACATGTGCTGTAATATTCATCTGTTCTAAATTTTTCCAATTGCCTAGGGCATTAATAGGGAAAAAGTACTAGAACTGGGTATGACTAAAATGATTAAGCAATTGTCGAGGACAATATGAGGTTTACCAAAGATTGGTTGCTCATGGACAATTGGAAGTATAGTGTTAATTTTGAAGGGCCATATTGACATATTCTGAAAGGAGGCAACTCTTGTTCAGAAGTGATAGTCAAAATGGGAATGTGGAAATGTTTCCATAGGTGGAAGTTATTCATTAAATCTGTGTAAGATTAGAAAACTTAATGCAAGAAGGATGTTCAAAGGAATGTACTTTGAATTTGAGACTTCATTTCCATGGAATTGCTCTCCATTGGAATACTTTGTAATGTCTGTTTCCAAGTCTTTGTGACTTTTGTGCATAGTCGTTACAAGAGGATTATTGCATATAAGTTTAGAATCTAACAGATTTCAGTAAATGGCAAAGAATATTGTATTCTTCCATTTGCGATAAGGATTTGGGATTGTGAAATGAGCATAATTGGAATCATGTTCAATTGATCTATTTCACAAAGTAAGGATCATAGACAAACATAGTGTGCATACTTGGAGTATGGCATAACTATTGTTTTGGACAAACATAGTGTGCATGCTTGGAGCATGGCATGACTATTGTTTTAATTCAAGTATTAGGTTGATAAATCGAAACATTATACAATGAATAATGTGTAATTAATATGGTGATAAATAAAAGGTGTTTTATTTATATTCATAAGTTCCGAGACCATATTGGATTCAATTATTCTTGTGTTTCACTTTGCATGTTTTGACTTCCCGAATAACTAGGTTATTCAAACTCTCCACAGTTAATCATACGTTGGAAGTAGGTATGAATCAAGACTGTCATGAATTGGGCTTGTAGATGTCTAAAGTGTATAGACATAGCAAAAGTTGCTGTAACATTCATGAGTGCTCCTGGAATGAGATTCGAGTATTGGATTAAACCCACGCTCATTTGAATCACTTCATGGATTTTATCACGAGTGATCATGAGACGATAATATCTTATATTCTTCAAACGAAGACGTGTGAGTTGTAGTTGCATGTCGGTTGCACATTGACATATGTAAACGCAACCAGTAACTTGGTTGTTATAAAACATATCGTTGTGTGTACTTTGATGAGTAAGTGCAAGTGAACATTTAGGTCGAAGTTTATCCATTCCTTTTACCCTTGGAGGGATAAAAGCGATATTTGTGGCCCCCTAGATGATTTGGTGATGACAAACGTAAGTGCTCGGCCGGGCCTGGACTGATTTGATTTGTTTAATTAGTCGGTCGTCATAAATCGGAAATCGGGAAACAACAAATGGACAGAGAGAATGATTATAATCCATGTCTCAGTCCATATATTATCTAGAATGGAGGAATATATGATCCCTTTGATGGGTTTTGAGCATTCTAACACTCATATGGTGTACATGCAACCCTAGAAACCTTGGATCTATGTTTTCTCTAAGATACATGCAAATAATAATTTTCCAATGTTTACTTCCTAACTAGCATGTTATGGGGTACTTGAATCATAAAACACTTGTATAATTACATACCTTTTGTAGTGGTTGATTGCTTGGAGTTTGAGAGCCTAGCACCAACAATGTGGATGCCTCAAATGGAAGTCACAAATCACCACAAACTTTGGAAACCTTTAGAGAGAGTATGAACACTTGTAGAAATCGGCCACCTTTGCTCACACTCACACACACACACACTAGTGCCATTTTAAGTGCGAAGGACCCCTTTATATAGTGTGGTGGATTAGGGTTACATCCATGTAAACCCTAATACCCATGACCTTTCATTTCCATGAGATCCATGGGTTAAAGCTCTATGGACTATCCATGGACTTTCCATGCAAGCCTAGCCCATTCTAAATAAGCAATAGCCCACACTATATAAATACAAGAGTCCATATTTAATTAGTCACCTTTTTTATCACCAAATTAATTCTAAATTAATTCTAAATTAATTCTAGATCAATACTAATTAAATAATATGATTTCATATTAATATATTAGAACTTATAATATATTAATAAATCATAACTTATACTATTCTCAAAAGATTATCCATAAATAGTTCGGGTGAAGTGCAACCCAAATGTACCATGCTGGGTCGGGTCAAGTACATCTCAAATATAATTATGGACTTAGATACCTTATCCAACACCCTTATCTTATGGACACGTCATTGACTAGGTCAGAGTTCGATAACGACTTTTAAGAGCTACGATTGCTAGTCGGGTTTTGGAGTCATACTTCGACCCAAATGCTCGCTTGGACTTACTCATCGAATTACACACAACGATATGTTTTATAACAACCAAGTTACTGGTGTGTTTACATATGTCAATGTGCAACCGACTCCCAACTACAACTCACACGTCTCCGTTTGAAGAATATAAGATATTATTGTCTCATGATCACTCGTGATAAAATCCATGAAGTGATTCAAATGAGCGTGGGTTGACTCCAATACTCGAATCTTATTCAAGGAGCACTCATTTACACTGCAACGACTTTGTCCTAGACAAACTACAGACCCATTCATGACAATCTTGCCTCAATACCTACTTCCAAAGTATGATCGACTGTGGATGGTTTGAATAACCTAGTTATTCGGGAAGTCAAAACATGCAAAGTGAAACACAAGAATAATACTAATCCTATATGACCCAAAAACTTTTGATTCATATTGATTACTCATTATTCATTGTATGATGTTTCGAATAATCAACTTAATACTTGAATTAAAACAATAGTTATGCCATGCTCTAAGCATGCACACTATGTTTGTCTAAACAATAGTTATGCCATGCACCAAGCATGCACACTATGTTTGTCTATGGTCCTTAATTTGTGAAATATATCAATTGAAAAACATTTCAATGATGCTCATTTCAAAATTCCAAATCCTTATTGCAAGTGTAAGAATTCCAAATTCTTGTTAATGCTAGGAAGTGTTAGATTATAAACTATCATGCAATGATTCTTTTGTAATGTCTAGGTGCCAAAAGTCACAGAGACGACCAAAGATATTACAAAATATTCCTTTGGAGATTGTTACAAGACAATTCCATGGAAATGAAGTCTCAAATTCAAAATACATTCCTTTGAACATCCTTCTTGCATAAAAGTTTCTAACTTTTTAATCTATTCTTCAACTCCCTATATGGAAACATTCCATATTTGCCATACGACAACTCATTATTAATAAACTCCTGTATATTCATAATAATGTCAATATGGTCCTTCCATTACTATCCTTCCAACTTTCCTTAAGCGACCAATCCTTGGCGAACCTTAGATTGTCCTTAACAGTTGTTTAACCACTTTAGTCATATTCGGTTCTATTCATTTTTCCCTCTAAATGCCCTAGGCATTTGAAAAATTAGAAGACGAGAATATTATAGCGTATGCAATCGATCCTATACCCGAAGCATATGGGACACGATTCATAATGTCTAACATAAAGACATGATACTTGATCAGTCTTTTGCTATAATATTTCTATATGCCATGTTCTCATAATGTTGATTATGAAGAGGGATGCCGTAATCATAATCAAATTTTGAGAACGCAATTAACATTTCCATATATAGAATTTCCTTATGTTAAACTAATTCGAACATAACATTCATATATATATATATATATATATATATATATATATATATATATATATATATATATATATATATATATATATATATATATATATGACTAAATGTGATTAAAATCTCAATCTAAGCTTTTAGAATGGAAATGAAGTATAATTTCCTGTCCCTTAATTATAGGAAAACAACTTTTCAACCACTGCATCTTTGCAAATTGAAACTTTTGTTCTCTATAAATAACATTGCTAACTTGCAACATTTTCCATAATAAATTATGCTCCCACTAGCATAATAATTACATCCTTATTAGCATAACACTTATGCTCTCACTAGCTTTGACATGTATTCAGAAATCAGTTGGACTTCTAGAAATCAATACTTATTGACTTTCATTACCAAAGTTAAGATTTCTGACACGAGATGCTTCAATAAGACTTTATTTAGGCTTCTCAAAATCATACACCTTTCCTTAGACAGCTCACATGTGTGTCTTAACAGTTTTAGAACTTACATCCATAAGTCTGAAATGTTTAGACCTTTGCCATTTCTCACAATTCGAATTATAATGAGGGATGCCGTAATCATAATCGAATTTGAAAATGCAAATATCACAATTGCTATCTCCTTAAAATCTACTTAGTGAAAGCGTTTCCTCACCATCATTTTCATGAATCGAAGAGAAACCTTATGACACTTAGATTTTATGGTGTATGTGTTCCTATCCATGTGAATTTGTCATAACCATAATTACAAGACAAGGTTAGTGACAAATCCAAACTCATATGGACTGAACTTGTTCAATCTTAATTTCTTGCCACCTGGCAGCACAAGGGCCTACCATTGCTTCCAAGTAGTTATGCAAACAACTGAGAACTCATAGAACTCACATGCATAGTCCACTTTAACTGGAATGGGCATAGAAATATGAATATGTCAACACGATAGGTCACATACCTCAAGTCGTGTGCTAGTGTTTAACAATAGGTTTATTATTGATTAATTATTGAAACTTGTCAAGATCTTTACGACTCCCACTGACCTCTTGACATATATGATTCACTTTGTCAAGGAACATTACTTGACAAAACAATATTCAAGAGTTAGTGCGGATTCTAATCATGACAAACACTTCACACAATTGGCCTTAGTTGGTCTTTGTTTTATCCAAAACATCACAACTTACCAATTTCAAATGTACAAGAGTAGAAAACTTTTACTCTACATTTGCTAAGTGTTTTAAACTTTTCTTAAGATTATGTCACTCAAGGTTACAATCTTGGAGTATGACTCTAAGACTTGTTTTGGGAACGAAGTATGACTCATCTTCTTGAGTTAAACTATTTCAACAATTCATGATTCCTCTTCTAGCCATACAAATGCACTAAGATGTCTTTAGAGGATCAACTGTGATATGGTTTTTCCATTAACATTAAGATGATCATAAAACATGATACTTAAGTACTCTCCCATCTTTTTAGATTGGAGAAACTTTTATCTTTCTGCCTAATTTGATTCTTCTCATTCGTTCTGCCATACATTGAACCCTTTCCAATGTTTCAGAATTATACTTAAACTTATAAGCATAACCATGTTTACTAAACTTTAGTAAATCATGACGAATAGTCTTATCGATCTTTGTGGTGGATTTTGACCAGCGCACACCCAGTGTACCCGATCCCCTAGTCCTTCACTTGACTCACATATACATGTGAACAAGGAATTAGTCTTAATTTTCCAAAGATGAAAATTCTCATTCATCATGCAATGTAACTTGCATGATTCCAAGTTTCTGTCCAATTGAAACTTGGGTGATGAGAATCTTTCCTTATTTGGCAAATTTTGACACTACCACAAACGAAAGAATCAAATCCATACTGCTAACATAGAAACATATAATCATCAATTTTCACAAATGCCATTGGAAGGAGATATAATAAAAAAAATAAAAACAAAATTTTATTTATTTATAAAATGCGGAAAAAACTTTTCCTTACAATGCAATTACAAATGAAAACTATGCTATTACATATTTCCTAGAAATCTATCATAACTCCTAAGCAACAGCTCAAAAATCCGATCTTCAAACCATGCGATTGAAATCCATCTTCGCGATCAGATTCAGCATACTCTTCCTTTCAGCTTCCTTCCGTTTGCATGATCCTACAAAACATCAAAATACAACCTTGTCACATCATGTATTAAGAATCAACAATTAGGAACTTAATAGAGTTAGACATTAAACTTACCTGAAGCAGAATCAAACTTTTCGACTCTACCTTTTCTTAGATCTTTCAGGTATTCAGGGTAGCTTCGGAATCAATGCTCCTTCTCTTGGCAACAGAAACATATGGACTCTTTGGGAATGGTACACGAGACAATCTCAGACTTAGGCTTTCTCTTTCCCTTGGAAAGAGAAATCTTTTCTCGACTTCCAATGTTTCCATTGTCAATGTCCATGGAAGTTTGGGGAGTAGATCTTCCAATCAAATTTTCTTTTCCAATGTGCCACATCATTGCTGATTCAGCAGCAACAAGCAAATAGCTAAGATCAATAAGGGCCATGTCGTGGTCTGTCACATAGTAGTCCTTAATGAACTCACTATATGACTCAGGAAGTGACTGAAGAACCCAGTCAATAGCCAACTTCCTCGAGACTTCGACACCCAATATTCTCATCCTGTCAATATGTGACTTCATCATCAAGACATGAGTACACACATGCCTTCCATCTTGATGTTTCATTGCAAGTAGGGCTTGAGTGACCTTGAATTTTTCAAGTCTTTAAACTTGTGGGTTAGGGAGAATTATTGGAGGAGGTGGAGGAAGTGAAGTATGACTTCCACGATCCAACCGCGGGACATCATCTTCAAGAGGAAAGCTTGTTCCATAAGATTTGGGAAGACCATAGTTGTCTAAACTAGACATCTACAATGGGAGAAATTAAAGTTAGTTCATTTAAGTCCTTAATATAACACCCAAATTAAATATTAAGGCTAGGACCCAACACAATATTTTACAATTTAGAAGAGGGATGTCGTAATCCAAACCGCAAAATATTTGAAGGTAGGTAAATGATGATATACCAATTTCCACCACAAAAAACGAAAAAGAATTTTAGGTTTTAAGTGAATTGAAACTCCTAGATCCTTTGAGATTCATTGAACAATTCAATGGCATGTTTAAATCTCGAGTGTGCCCTTCAAGTTTGTGACTGGGATGCCGAGGATCACAAACAAGGTGTGAATAACCATGCAAATTAGCTTGGTACACCCAATGTGACAACCACCTAATCAATGTGCCGGTTAACCAAACACGCTCCATTGATCTATGATTAACATCAAGCTACCCTTTGCCATGAACTGTTAGTCCCGATTAGTGTGACGGTTAACCATATACGCTCCACTAACGGCTTAACAAGGTGCAAAGTGCAATTTCATGGGTTAGCACCATATTCACATTTTCCTAAGTAACTAAGATTTGGGAATTTATAAATGTTTAGTTACTTTATATTTATCATTATACTTTTAATGAAGGGAGAATTAGAGTCTTATCCTACCCGTTCGGCTAACGACCCTACACTAGTCAAGGAAGCGGTGGGTGAGAGTGGACACGCATTAAACTGCCATTTTATAGGCAGTAACCTTATACCCCCCCTTATAGACCGGCGTCGTGAATGAGGCCTACTAACGGTAAGACTGACTTTACTCTTATACATATATATAAATATTAAACATATAATATTATAATAGTATAATGGTTGAATTTTAAACTTTTAAAATTCTAGGGTTTGGAATTAAATGTTTCAAAAGTTATACTTTTACATTTACAAATTCCAAAACTTGAGGGCAAGTTTTGTAACTTTCAAAACCTTTTGGAATCAATAACTTATGAGTTTAATATAGATTTTAATGAAAAGACTTTTGACATTCCATAACTTGAGGACAAGTTATGGAGTTCATAAACCATTTATGGGAATGACTCTTCATTTTTCTATAACCAATGACTTTTAGTGATCCATTTAAATGAAAAACTTTTCATTTTCCATAAGTTGAGGACAAGTTATGGAATTCATCAAAAAAATTTAGATCAAAAAAATTCTAACAAGAAAATCAAACAATATGTTTATGATCTAAATTAAACTTATACGAACAAGACTACTCACATCAAACACATTTCATGTAATTAATCATATAAACAATTACAAAACATGAAACTTTGACAATTATCTTTTAATTGGACAAGCATGAACATTACCCTATTGAAAAACAGGTTTCTAGGTTCAAAAACCAGTTTAGGGTAATGATCCTAATCCAATTGCAAGCCAAAACACGAAATTTTGCTCACAGGTGCATCACCAGGTCGTGGTAAAAGCTGCCACGTCGTGGTGAGCAGTCAGATGCGAAAATGGCACATTTTCAACTTTG
Organism: Lactuca virosa; assembly: GCF_052849685.1. Classification (NCBI taxonomy): domain Eukaryota; kingdom Viridiplantae; phylum Streptophyta; class Magnoliopsida; order Asterales; family Asteraceae; genus Lactuca; species Lactuca virosa. Next base: position 113,164,589 of record NC_136427.1, on the reverse strand, counting down.
GAAAAACAAGAAGCATCAAGTATATGAGGAAGCAAGCCTAGGCTCTGATACCACTGATGAGTTTTGAGCATTCTAACACTCCTAAGGTGTACATGCAACCCTAAATACCTTGGATCTATGTTTTCTCTATTATACATGCAAACTTGAACTTTCCAAGGTATTACCCTAACTAGCATACAAAACATTGATACTTGGGTAATAAAACAAGTTAGAAGACATACCTTTTTTGTAGTTGGAAGCCTTGGACCTTTAAGAACTTAGTGCCCCAAGTGTTGCACCTCAAATGGAATCACACAACACCACCAACAATTGGAATATCTTGCGAGAATGATACTTCCACTCACAAATCGGCTAGCCCTCTTAATACTATCACTCGTGCAAATTTCATGAGCCTTGGGGTTTCTTATATACTTTGCACATTAGGGTTACACCATGTAACTCATGACTTTCCACATTCCTCATGATCCATGGGTTTTAACGTCCATCGAGTATCCATGGGTCACCACATGGGTTTAGCCCAACATGAAGAACTATGGATCATAAGCCCACTTTATAAGAATGAATGATTTACCAAATCAATCCCCATTTATTTAATTAGTCTCTTTTGATCACAAAATTAATCCCAAACTAATTCTTGATCAATACTAATTAAATAATATTATTTCATATTAATATATTAGAACTTATAATATATTAATAAATCATAAATATCTTCTTCTCACAAAAGTCTATCCAAATTGTTCCGATGCCATGCAACCCAAATGGACCATGCTACTCTCGGGTCAAGTACATACCAATAATAGTTATGGGCATAGACACCCAATCCAACAGATAAATCATCACCTTGAACCATTTCAGCTCCATCATCATCCTCATCATCATCAGAATCTAAGACATTATCTTCTTGACCCATCTCATCATCACCTTCATCATCATTGTCATCTACATTAGTCACTGGCACATGTTCCTCTGCAATAATTGCGACAGGAGGAACAACATCTTCTTCATGATCAGAAACAGTGACATCATCATCTTCATCATTTGAGGTACTTTCAGATTCAGAGGCTTCACTAATCTCAGCAAACTGACAAAACTTCTCCAACGGGCGCTTTCCTTGACACACAAATTTTGTACCTTTGCGGTTTTGCTTCAGTAGACCAAATGTGTTTGCACCCAGAGACTTCAAATCCAAGGTTTCACCTCTCTTTTCTAAATCCGGATATTGACTGTCAAAGATCATCTGAAGAAACCTTAGATACGTTAAAAAATTGTCCTTCCTTTTCCCTTGTAAATTTCTCTTCATTTCATTCAACACAAATTTTTGAAAAATTGAATTCAAGATTCATGACTAGAGCAGCGATGGCGCCAATATTCAGTAGGGAAATTTCATCAGCACTTGTTTTCCTGCCAAAGATGCAAATCACAAAGGAGTGAGCAAGAAAACGCCAATACGGAGGCAACAACTTCTTTAATGTAGGAGGGAACACTCCTTCATAGCCCATTCTATCAAGAATCTCTTCGGTCCTATCCATAGGAATTTCAGTTGGAAATCCTGGCTGGTCCTTGAATTGAAGCACTTCGCGAATAATCTGTTCAGACACCACAATCTTTCTTCCTTGGATAACGGATTCCACTGTGCTTTCTCCATTTTCTCCTTCATTAATTGAAGCCTTGTCCCAAAACTGCCTCACTAACTCCTGATAAATGATGGGATTTGATTGAAAAGCATGAGCAAGTCTACAATTTTAAGTCCATGAACCATGCACCTAAACTCTTGATGTCCCACTGGAGGATCGGACAAGAATGCATCAATGTTGTGGCTTTCAGAAAAATTCAAGTCAGCCATTTGTTCTGCATCAAACGAGCCAAGTGAGAAAATCAAGAATTTAAGCAATTAAAAATAAATTTTCTCAATTACAAGTTGATTGGGCCTTAAATTAATTTTGATTCAAGTGAGAAATAGGTTTATACCTGGAAACGAGTTTACAGTTGTAAACAGGTTTACGGCTGTAAACGGGTTTACGGCTGTAAACGGGTTTACGGTTGTAAACGGGTCTACAGCGGTAAATAGGTTTACGACTGTAAACGGGTCTACAACTGTAAACAGGTTTACAGCTGTAAACGCTCCCAGTTCGACGAAGAACACATTTTGGCTTCCATAACCTGCAAAATACGATCGAAGCGGGTTAGATTTAACAGTGTGGGCTTCGCAATCGATATACCTTGAGGAATCAAGGTTCAATTTCAGATATAAACACTGACAAATGATGAATCGATGTCAGAACTTGAGAGAAAAAGGGAAGAAGAGTTTTCAGCTGTAAACGATATGATGAGGTAAGTGGAGTTTTCAGCCGTAAATCCTCCCTTAAATACGTTGAACCAATTCCGGCCCAAAACCCATGGGCTGCAAACCAAAAGCTTTAAGTCCAAACCCAATACATCCAATTTTAATTAAAATGAAAAGCATTTTGAAGACATAAAAATTAAAAATAAAATAAAATCTAAAAAATTAAATTCAAACTATATTTTTTAATTTTTAGAAAATGAAAAAAATAAAAATAAAATAAAATAAAATAAAATAACTCTAATAGCTTTTCACCATTTCAAATTTTATAATTTTGGGATCAAAGTTTTGAGACAACCTTAACCTGTTTTCCAGTACCTTCACCTTCAAGAATAGATCTGGTCAATCACCGATATTGTGGTCCACTTAAACACGAAAGATTGTGACAATATTTGACAAATTATAAGTGACAGGACTTTTGGCCCTATATACCTAAATAATATTCCTAAAGGGACCATTTGGCTGATGACGACCAAGGATATTGTTGTCCACCTAAATTTAGCAGCGAGATCTACAGACAACCTATTAAATGTTCAATTTTAGATGTACTAGAATGTGTTTCCCACTTCCTGATATACCCCGGTAATCAAGAACTTCCAAAGTACTCCTTACTTTAGATGAGCAGACAATCATTAAGGAAGAAGATGGATTTAGAAATGCATATGTCTTATTCCCAGGTCGGATCTCTTCCAATCACGCAGAGGGAAAACATATGACTAACTGAATTAGAGGGATTGAGAAATAGAATGTTGCATATGCTATGTTCCAGGTCGGATAAATTCTTATCACGCAAAGGAGACAACATATGACTAACAGATAGAAAGAATTTCATATAGAAGGAGATGCATAGAGATAGAGTTGCATATGTTGCAGTCCAGGTCGGATCTCTTCCAATCACGGAGAGGAGGCAACATATGACTGACAGAAAGAAAGTAAGAAAATAATCTTCTACAGACCTACTTTATTGGAATTCCCCAGTCGCCCTATCAGTACCGGAATTAAGGACATGAGACCATACATCGAGGAAAAGTTAATCCACAATTCTAGATACATATTACTTTAGTGTATCCCGCAAGTTACCATGTATATCTCAATGCTCAATCTACCCGAGCGTCGTATTGTCAGACCAAACGGAACTAACTAGGTTCACAATGTTAAGTCCTTTCAATTGTCAATCTATGTCTAGCCCTTTTGAATCTTTCGTGCCTACCAACGCATTGAACACAGAGCCTAGACAATTCAGATTCAACACTTTCCACAAGTTAAAATTGCCCGTTATCACTTGCTTGATATCACTTCCCAAATAAGCACCTGCAAACGAACCGTCATGAGACAATATTTTTGGGTTTTTGTTTTATAATTTTTTTTTTGTGTTTTTATTTCTCCCCCTAAATTTGTGCATAGGAAAGAAAATAAATAAAATGCGCAAATTTAAACTAATAAAGTCTATCCTAAAAAAATTAGTCTTCAAAAGGGATGATTTTAAGAAAGCTCACAAGCACATCGAATCGAGCTTTGTTGAATGGTTTGGTAAACAAATCTGCCACATTGTTATCAGTGTGGATTTGTTCCAAACGAATGAGCGAGCGCTCATAACAATCTCGAATAAAATGAACCTTGCTGTCGATGTGCTTGGTTTTGGAGTGTTGGACTGGATTTTTAGCAATTTGGATGGCAGCATCATTGTCACAAAATATTGGAGTTTCAAGAAAATTCAAACCATAATCGAGAAGTTGATGTTGAATCTAGATGACTTGGGAGCAACAGGAAGAGGCAACAACATATTCAGCCTCAGCTGTTGATGTTGACACAGTTTATTGTTTCTTACACTGCCAAGACACCAACCGGTCTCCCAAAAATTGACACCCTCCCGACGTTGATTTCCTGTCAAGCTCACATACTCCATAGTTACTGTCAGCAAATGCATATAAATCGAAATCGGGATTTTTAGGATACCAAAGACCCAATTTAGGGCTACCTTTAAGATACCTAAAAATCCTTTTGACTACAATTAAATGAGAAAGTTTAGGATTAGCCTGATAACGCGCACATTGACAGACTGCAAACATGATGTCGGGTCTGCTGGATGTTAGATACATCAGGGAACCAATCATCGAGCGGTAGTTTGTTTGATCAACAGGCTCCCCCTCTGGGTCAGGAGACAACAATGGTCTTTCAACCATTGGAGTCAAAGCGATCTTTGAATCTTTAAATCCAAACTTCTCCAGCATGTCTTCAACGTATTTTCCTTGATGTAACAAGATTCCGGCTGAATCTTGTCGAACTTGAAGCCCTAAGAACATGGTCATTTCACCCAACGAACTCATCTCAAATCTTTTCTTCATGACAGTCTCGAACTCTTTGCACAGCTTGGAACTTGTCGACCTGAAAATGATGTCGTCCACATAGATTTGTACAAGAATCAGGTCTGCACCCACATGCTTGATGAATAAGGTCTGATCGATCGTTCCTCGTGTATACCCATGCGCAAGCAAGTGCTCTGTAAGAATTGCATACCAAGCTCTGGGAGCCTGATGTAACCCATCTAGAGCCTTGTCCAACTTGTAAACATGATTCAGAAACTTGGAATTGACAAACCTAGGAGGTTGATCAACATAAATTTCCTCCTTCACAGCTCCGTATAAGAAGGCGGTCTTGACATCCATCTGATAAACAGTAAAGTTGATGTATAAAGCATATGCAAGGAATATATGAATGGCTTCCAAACATGCAACTGGAACATATACTTATGTGTAGTCTAGACCCTCTATCTGCCTGAATCCACGAACGACCAATCGAGCCGTATTGCGCACAATCACTCCAGAATCGTCTTGCTTATTTCTAAAAACCCATCGCGTGTCTAAAGACTTCTTGCCCTTTGGTAACTCAACTAGCTTCCAAACACCCAGTTTTTCAAATTGATTTAACTCTTCGTGCATCGCATCAACCCAGCTTGGTTCATTTAACGCCAATGCCACACTCTTGGGCTCAATCTGATAGATAAAGCAATAATAGAGACATGTATTGACATCTCCACTCTGACTTCTCGCTTTAACGCCTTCTCCCAGTGGGCCGATGACATTTTCAATCGGATGATCGCGTTGAATTCTTGTTGGGATTTCATGGCTGATATCATCGACTGAGACTGGAAGTGTGTTGATATTGAAGAATCTATCTTCAGCTGAATCACTCACCTCAGACGATCTAGGATCGTGAGAGGTACTCGCCAAGTATTCATTTAAAATCGGTTCAGGAAAGAGAAGCTCCATGAACGATTGAGTAGCAGCGGAAGTATCCATTGACATGACTTCTCTTTCAGCAGGAGTAAGGGGAGTGGCTTCAGCATCAGAACAGATTCTTTGACTTGAAGAACTTGAGGAAGTACTTGGAGAAACTTCATCCACTCTAGGAGACGCGGGAGTCACCAGGGGTGGTCTGTACACAACATCTTCCTCTTCATCTTCAGCAACTGTACTTGAGCGTGAGCAAGAACCTGAAACATTATCAAAATACACATTAAAGGATTTAAACAATGATGCATAATCAAATAACCAGTCAGGTCCAACTCTAGCATCTGTCTCATTCTCCTCCAGCCAACGCACGTCATAAGATTCCATAATTTTCTTGGTGGCTTTGTTGTATACTCGGTAAGCGGTGCGTGCGGCGTATCCCACAAAATAGCAGTCATCGACCTTTGAGTTGAACTTGGGGTTGGTTTCGAGGTGAAGAAGGGTGCAAGAACATCCAAATATTCTGAAATGAGCAACCAATGGCTTGTGATTGTATAATATCTCGTACGAGGTCTTCATCTGAGCTTTGTTGATCAGGACTCGATTCTGAATGTAACAACCAGTGTTGATCGCCTCAACCCAGAAGAACATCGGCAATTTGGAATCACAAAGCATCGTCCTTGCAGTGTCCATCAGAGTATGATTTCTCCGTTCTGCAACACCGTTTTTTTGTGGTATCCGAACAGAACTGTATTGACGCAAGATTCCCTTTTCTGCACAGAAGTAATCTAGAACTACATTCTTGAACTCTGTACCATTATCAGTTCGAATTGCCTTTACCTTTTCGTTTGTCTGATTCTCAATCATCACAATGAACTTCTTGATCAAGTCAACAATCCCACTCTTGTTGGATAGACAGAAAACCCATGTGAAACGAGAATAATCATCAATCACAACAAGACAATAAGAGTTCTTGTTGATGATGAGAACGTTGACTGGACCAAACAAATCCATATGCAACAATTAAAGAACCTTGCTGATTGAATTGGCCGTCTTTGGCAAATGTGGCTTGCGATGATGCTTTCCCTGAGCACAAGCCACACACTTTTCAAAGGTTATGAAGTCCTTGACTGGAGGACCACGCACAATCTCATTTTTAGCAAGACGATTGAGGTTCTTGGCATTAGCATGGCCGAGACGACGATGCCAAAGCATCATATTGTGTTCTGAGACTTTTGAGAAAATACAAGTGACTTGCTCGGGAATGTTATGATTCATGTCAATAACATAGGCATTCCCTTCTCTTTCAGATCTAACCAAAATCCATTCTTCAGGTATGATGATTCTGGGCTTCAAAATGAGACACTATTTGTTCGTAAAATGAGTCGAATAGCCTTTATCACAGATCTGAGATACGCTCAACAGACTGTGTTTCAGCTCAGGAGCATAGTTAACATTCTCAAAGCTAAGCACACCATTTGTCACTGTACCCTTCCGAGTGATCTTTCCTCCTTCTCCTCCCGCAAAGGAAATAAACCCCCCATTAAAATTCTGAATGTCTTGCAATTGGGAGATGTCTCCTGTCATGTGCCTGGAGCAACCACTATCGACATACCAAGGTCTCACGATATTCCTCCGTAGTTGTTCCTGCACGATGTGCGTGATTAATTAGATTTAGGAACCTATGTCATAGAAACACTGGGTTTTCCCTTGTTAGTAACAAAATTGACCTTTTCATTTGTTAAAACAGATTGATTACCAGATGCACACACAGAACGTTGAGGTGATTGAACATTTGAAATTTTGGGCACCCATCTGTAGTTAGGTTTAGAAACATTTGCAGATGATTTTGAAATGTTTTTCTTGTTGGATTAATGTCTAAGTCCATAACTATATTTGGTATGTACTTGACCCGACCCGGCATGGTCCATTTGGGTTGCACTTCACCGGCACAATTTATATGGATAGTCTTTTGAGAATAGTATATTTATGATTTATATTAATATATTATAAGTTCTAATATATTAATATATAATCATATTATTTAATTAGTATTGATCAAGAATTAATTTATAATTAATTAAGTGATCAAAAGGAACTAATTAAATATGGAATCTTAGATATATATGTGTAGTGGGCCAAGTTCATTTAGGTTGGGCTAAGTCTTCATGGATAGTCCATGGAGCTTTAACCCATGGATCCTAGGAAATGAAAGGTCATGGGTATTAGGGTTTAACCCTAATCCTCCACACTATATAAAGGGTCTTATGGTTCATGAAATTAGGCGAGTGGCTAGTGTGGATACACTAAAGAGGGCAATACCGATTTCATAAGTGTGAGCCAAGTATCCATATTCTCTAAAGGTTTTCCAAGGTGTTTTGGTGATTTGTGATTCCACTTGAGGTCTCCACACTATTGGGGCTAAGCTCTTAAAGTTCAAGACTTCAAGCTTCATTAAAAGGTATGTATTCTAACTTGTTATATTACCCAAGTATCAAGGATTGTATGCTAGATAGGGTAATACCTTGGAATATTCATATTTGCATGTATAATAGAGAAAACATAGATCCAAGGTACTTAGGGTTGCATGTACACTTAGGAGTGTTAGAATGCTCAAAAACCCAACAGTGGTATCAGAGACTGGTTGTTTTCTGTTATATTGATGCAAATGTTTTATTTTCAAAGTTGAAAAAAAAAGAAAAAAAACATGACGTTTGTCAAATTTTAAGATAATTACTTGTTTTTGTGAAAAACTAATTATTTGTAAAATTTGAATCATTTGCTATATAAGTTGAATAAGGTCAAATTTAGTAAAAGATAAAATGATATGATTATTTTATTAGTTTTAAAAGTTTGATCTAAAGAGTTTTTTGAAACCTCCATAAGTTATGGATATGAAAAGGTTTTTAAAAAAATTGATTCAAAGTTTTTTATGGAGTTACAAAACTTGGTCTTAATGTTTTAAAGAATTCCATAACTTGTTCTTAAGTTATGAAACATGAAAAGTTTCATCATAAAACAAGTATTTAACTCCATAAGTTATGGAATCCAAAAGTTTTCAAGAGTTACAAAACTTGCCCTCAAGTTTTGGAATTTGGAAAAAGTTTTTTATGATAAAAAAAAAAGAATTGAATTCTAAAACTCTTGGGTTGATAACTTAAACAATTAATTAAATGGTTTTAATTTTGAATTTAATAATTGGAATTATGATGTTTTTATTGAATAATTCAATTAACTCTTATGGACTTTATTAATAGATAATTAAAGTGTTTAATTAAAAGAGAATTAATAATTCTATAATGACATGGTTTAAATTTACTTAAATTAAGAGTATAGTTTAATTAATAGATTAAACCACCAAGTATTTTAAATGTCTAAAATACACCCTTATACTATTATAATATTAAAAGTTTAATATATTATATGTATAAGAGCAAGTCGTCTTACCATTAGTAGGCCTCATTCACGAAGCCGGTCTATAAGGGGGTATAAGGTTACTGCCTATAAAATGACAGTTTAATGGGTGTCCACTCTCACCCACCGCTTCCTTGACTGGTGGAGGGTCGTTAGCCAAACAGGTAGGACAAGGACTATAATTCTCCCTTCATTATAAGTATAATGATAAATACTAAGTAACTAAACACTTATAAATTCCCAATCTTAGTTACTTAGGAAAATGTGAATAAGGTGCTAATCCATGAAATTACACTTTGCACTTTGTTTAAGCGGTTAGTGGAGCGTGTGTGGTTAACCGGCACACTAACCTGGACTTAACAAGGTAGGCAAATGGTAACTTAATGTTTATCATAGTATCGTTGGAGCGTGTGTGGTTAACCGGCACATCGATTGAGGGGTAAATATTAAGGGTACCAAGTATATTTGCATGGTTACTTCACACCTTGTTTTGTGATCCTCGGCATCCCAGTCACAAAACCTGAAGGGCACACTCGAGATTGAAACATGCCATTGAAAAGTTCAATGAATCTCAAAAGATCTAGGAGTTTCAAATCCAAGTAAAAACCTAATTAAATTATTTCGTTTTTCATGGTGGAAATTGGTAAATCGTCATTTACCTACCTTCAACTATTTTATAACTCGGATTACGGCATCCCTCTTCCAGTTATAAATAGGTTGTTGGATCCTAGCCTTAATATTTCATATTGGGTGTTATATTAAGGACTTCAGATCAACTATCTTGAATATCTCCCAAAAGATGTCTAGTTCAGACATCTATGATCTTCCCAAATCTCTTGGAACTTTACTTCCTCCACCTCCTCCAATTATTCTCCCTAACCCACAAGTTCAAGGTCACTCAAGCCCTAATGGCAAGCAAGGTCTATGTGTGATCACATCTTAGAGATGAAGTCACATATTGACAAGCCGGGGGAGTTGGGTGTCAAAGTCTTGAGAAAGTTGGATGTTCAATCACTTTCTAAGTCACATAGTGAGTTCCTTTGGGACTACTATGAAACAGACTATGACATGAACCTTAATGATCATATCTATTTGCGTGGTGCTGCTGAATCATCAATGATTTGGAACGATAGTAAAGCAAATTTGATTAGAAGATCAACTTCCCAAAAACTTTATGGACAGTGACAATGGTGACAATGGAAATCCAGAAAAAACATTCTCTTCCCAATGGAAAGGGATTGGCCATAGTCAACCCGGTTGACCAAATGGTAAAGAGAAAGGCTAAGTCTGAGATAGTCCCATTCCAAAGGGTCCACTGACAGCAATATTGGAAAATGGATTTGATTCTTTCATTTGTGGTAGTGTCTAAATTTACCAAATCAGGAAAGTTCCTCATCACCCAAGTTTCAATTGGACCGAAACTTGGAATCATGCAAGTTGAATAGTATGATGAATGAGAACTTTCAAGCATTGGAAAATCAAGACTAATTACTTGTTCACATGGATGTGTGAGTCAAGTGAAGGACTAAAGGGATCGAGTACACATTCTTGTGCACTGGTCATGTCCACCACAAAGCTCGTTAAGACTATTTGATTTACTAAAGTTTAGTAAATATGGTTATACTTACAAGTTTAAGTATAATTCTGAAACATTGGAAAAGTCTCAATGTACGGCAGAACGAATGGGAAGAATCAAATTAGGTAGAAAGATAAAAGTTTCTCAAATCTGAAAAGATGGGAGAGTACTTTAGTATCATGTTTGTGATCATCTTAATGATTTAGAAATCATATCACAATTAGTCCTCTAAAGGTCATCTTAGTGCATTCTTATGACTAAGAAGAGGAGTCATGAATTGTTGAAATGGTTAGATCAGGAAGATAAGTCATACTTCGTTCCAAAACAATTCTTAGAGTCATACTCCAAGATTGTAACTTGAGTGACATATCTTAAAGAAAGGTTTAAAACACTTGTCAAATGTAAGAGTAAAAGTGTCCTACTCTTGTACATTTGAAATTGGTAAGTTGTGATGTTTTGGATAAAACAAAGACCAACTAAGGCCAATTGTGTGAAGTGTTTGTCTTGATAAAGAATCTGCACTATCTCTTGAATATTTGGCAAGATAGTCTTATATGTCAAGAGGATAGTGGGAGTCTTAAAGATCCTAAAAAGAATTTCAAGAACTAATCAAGAATAAAACCTGAGGTTCTTCACTAGCTCACGACTTGAGGTTTATAACCTATCGTGTTGACATATTCTGTGCCCATTCCAGTTAAAGTTGGCTTTGCATAGGAGTTCTGAAAGTTCTTAATTGGTTGCATAACAACTTGGAAGCAATGGCATGCCCTGTACTGCCAGGTGGCAAGAAGTTAAGATTGCATAAGTTCAGTCCATATGAGTTTGGATTTGTCATTATCCTTGTCTTGTGACTATGGTTTTGACGATTCACATGGATAAGAACACATACACCATAAAATCTAAGGGTCATAAGGTTTCTCTCCGATTCATGAAAATGATGGTGAGGAAAACTTCCACCAAGTAGATTTGAAGCAGATGGCAAAAGGTCTAAACAATTGAGACTATGATTACGGCATCCCTTTTCATAGTTCTGAAATTGTTTAGACACACATGCATGCTATCTAAGGAAAGGTGTATGATTTTGATAAAGTTTTATCAAAGCATCTCGTATCATAAATCTGAACTTTGGTAATAAATTCAATAAAGTATTGATTTCTAGAAGTCCAGCTGATTTCTGAGTACATGTCAAAGCTAGTGGGAGCATAAGTGTTATGCTAATAATCATCATGTTAGTGGGAGCATGATAATTATTGTTAGTGTTGCAAGTTAGCAATGATAATTATAGAAAACAAAAGTTTCAATTCGTGAGGCTGCAGGGATTGAAAAAGTTGTTTTGCTATAATTAAGGGAGAGGATATACTTCATTTCAGTTCTAAAGGCTTAGATTGAGACCTTAATCATCTTTAGTCAAGAATATATATATATGAATTTCATGTTGGATTGGTTCAACTTAAGGAAATTCTATATATTGCGTTCTCAAAATTCGATTATGATTACGGCATCCCTCTTCATAGTCAAATTTTGAAAACATGGCAAATAAAAATATTGTAGCAAAAGACTGGTCTAGTATCATGTCTTTATGTGAGACATCATGAATCGTGTACCATTTGCTTTGGGTACAGGATCGATTGCATGTGCTATAATATTTGTCATTTCTAAATTTTTCCAAATGCCCAGAGCCATTAAGAAGGGAAAAGGTCTAGAATTGGATATGACTAAAATGATTAAGCAATTGTCGAGGACAATCTGAGGTTTACCAAAGATTGGTTGCTCAGGGACAGTTGGAAGTATAGTGCTAATTTTGGAAGGACCATATTGACATATTCTGAAAAGAGGCATCTCTTATTCAGAAGTGATAGTCAAAATGAGAATATGGAGTTGTCTCCATAGGTGGAAGTTATCTGTGTAAGATTAGAAAACTTAATGCAAGAAGCATGTCCAAAGCAATGTACTTTGAATATGAGACTTAGTTTCCATGGAGTTGATCTCCATTGGAATACCTTATAATGACTGTTAACAAGTCTTTGTGACTTTGTACATATTCATTACAGGAGGGTCAGTGCATATAAGTTTAAAATCTAAACAGATTTCGATAAATGATAGGAATTTGAAATTCTCACATTTTTCGATAAGGATTTGGGAGTGTGAAATTAGAATCATTGAAATTATGTTCAATTGGTTTATTTCACAAAGTAAGGATCATAGACAAACATAGAGTGCATACTTGGTGTATGGCAAAGCTATTGTTTAAGAAAAACATAGTGTACATGCTTGGAGCATGGGACAACTACTGTTTTTAATTCAAGTATAAAGTTGATAAAACCGAAACAATGAATAATGAGTAATCAGTATGGTGATAAATAAAAGTGTTTATTTATATTCATAGGGTTTGATACCATATTTGATTCATTTATTCTTGTGTTTCACTTTGCATGTTTTGACTTCCAGAATAACTAAGTCGCTCTTCCTGAATGATTAAGTTATTCAAACCATAGTTGGTCATATGTTGGAAGTAGATATGAATCAAGACTGTCATGGGTTGGTTTGTAGAGGTCCAAGTTGGTGGACAAAGTGGTGCTACAACACTCATGAGTGCTCATAAGTTCTGAGTATTGGATTCAACCCGCGCTCATTTGAATCACTTCATGGATTTTATCACGAGTGATCATGAGACGATAATATCTTATATTCTTCAAACCTAGAGATATGAGTTGTTACTATGAGTTGGTTATACATTGATTGCACGAAAACGCATTTGGTAACTCGATGTTATAAAACGTGCCTTTGTGTATGATTCAACAAGTAGTAGAACAAGCCATATGAGTCGAAGTTTATCCATTCCTATTACCTTCGGGATAAAAGCGATATCTGTGGGCCCCTCGATGATTTAGCAATGACACATGTGAGTGCTTGGCCAAGCCAGGACTGATTTGATATGTTCAATCAGTCAGTCATCATAAATCGAAAATCGGGAAACAACAAATGGACAGAGAGAATGATTATAATCCATGTCTCAGTCCATATGATAACTAGAATGGAGGAATATATGATCCCTTATCTAATGTACAAGTCATTGACAAAGGTCAGAGTTCGTTGACAAGATCAGAGTTCGACATCGGCTTTAAGAGCTACGATTGCCAGTTGGTTTTTGAAGTCATACTCAATAATAGTTTTAGACTTATCCAAGTGGGAGACTGTTGGATTAATGTCTAAGTCCATAACTATATTTGGTATGTACTTGACCCGACCCGGCATGGTCCATTTGGGTTGCACTTCACCGGCACAATTTATATGGATAGTCTTTTGAGAATAGTATATTTATGATTTATATTAATATATTATAAGTTCTAATATATTAATATATAATCATATTATTTAATTAGTATTGATCAAGAATTAATTTATAATTAATTAAGTGATCAAAAGGAACTAATTAAATATGGACTCTTAGATATATATGTGTAGTGGGCCAAGTTCATTTAGGTTGGGCTAAGTCTTCATGGATAGTCCATGGAGCTTTAACCCATGGATCCTAGGAAATGAAAGGTCATGGGTATTAGGGTTTAACCTTAATCCTCCACACTATATAAAGGATCTTATGGTTCATGAAATTAGGCGAGTGGCTAGTGTGGATACACTAAAGAGCGCAATAACCGATTTCATAAGTGTGAGTCAAGTATCCATATTCTCTAAAGGTTTTCCAAGGTGTTTTGGTGATTTGTGATTCCACTTGAGGCTTCCACACTATTGGGGCTAAGCTCTTAAAGTTCAAGACTTCAAGCTTCATTAAAAGGTATGTATTCTAACTTGTTATATTACCCAAGTATCAAGGATTGTATGCTAGATAGGGTAATACCTTGGAATATTCATATTTGCATGTATAATAGAGAAAACATAGATCCAAGGTATTTAGGGTTGCATGTACACTTAGGATTGTTAGAATGCTCAAAAACCCAACATTTCTTTGGTTTTGATCGTTTAGATTTTCGTCTAAAATTAGCCGAAGACCCAAACGATGAATTTGACGATACCGAATTTGGCTTAACTACTTTCGGTCTCGTTAAAGTAATTGTTGCATTTTTGTTTGAAACCTGTTTGTTCTTTTCAATATTAGCCCATTTTCTTTATTTATTGATGTTCCAATCACCATCAACTGAATGAGATCTTAAGGATTTTCTCTTAAGAGATCTTCCACGTGACTCATTCACTCCCCTTTGTGTACAAAAAGGAACAAATGCACGGTTCGGGCAGTTTCGTGCAATATGACCAGGGGTTCGACAGTTGAAACATGTCTGTTTCTTTACATAAAAATTGTTACAGTTCTTTTATGGTTTAGTGTCTTTAGTTCTTTCTTCACTTTTCCCACATGTGCATGTGCATGATTCAGATTGAGTGCCTGGGTTAGGTGACGTGTATGTGCCAGTCACAAATTCATGAGATTTAGATTTATCAGACACATCACCACACTTATCAGAAACATCTGAATCATCAGTGTTCACAACAACATCATCAGAAACCAAAACATTAGTTTTCAAATTTGAAACAAAAGCATCAGAGTTCATAACAGAAACATCAGATTGCAACACAACATTATTATCAGAAAAACTTTCTCCAGCTGCTTACTTTCCTTGATCTAAGGGTAAATCTGCATGTGAAGTAGAAGCATTAGTATCTTTTACCCTAGAACTACTTTCTGGCACAAACACAACAGGTTTTCCATATTCTAAATGTGCCTCTCTATCCATTTCTTCCTGAGTCGTAGGGATAGACAAATAATTTTGATTAAAAGGAGGAGGAACACTATCATACCCTAGAGCTTTTTTATGATTATCCTTAAACTTCATTTTCTTTCAATCATGGACTCGACTTTCTCGCTTGACACATCAAATTTTTTTAAATTAAAATCTGCATTTTCAAACTTGTTTTTCAAAGTGTCAAGTTCAGCTGTCAAACTAGCAAGTTGTTCCTTAACATAATCATAATTCACACATTTATTACTATGCTCTTCCTGAAGTTTCCTAAAGTTTTTGGTTTTAGCCTCTAATTGTTCTTTCAGGGGTTTCTGACCTTTCCTAAGGGTGCCTTCGTACTTAAGGTACTTATTTTCTCTACGCAATAAATCAATTTGTTCACACAAAAACTTAACAGTATCAATTCATTATTTAGAACAAGAATTATCACTGACCTCGTTCTTCTCAGGCTCAGAAGTGGTAGAAACCATGAAGGCAAACTGTAGCTGCGTCATTTCGGCTTCAGGATCTTCTTCAGCATTTTCTTCTGGAGATTCACTAATCTGTGTCAGGTGAGCATTCTCAGGTCCTGAAATGTTCAATGCTTGAATTTGATCTTCCCAGCCAAATGTCTGAGCCACTACTGCTAAATTTGCAGTTTCACTATTGGATGTTGTTCCTCTGTTGTTCATCACTGGTACCATTGTCCTGTCATGGTTCTCTCTTCTATCTGGCTTCGCACAATCACGAGCAAAGTGTCCTGGCTCGTGACAGTTGACACATCTCAGCTTTCCTTTGTTAAACGCAACCTTCTTATCAGCATTCATGCCCCAGTTGTTTTTCCCTGTCTTCTTGGCAAACTGTTTAGCCCTGAATACCGCCATTGCAATCTGCCATGTAATATCCATTTCCTCCACATCCTCAGGGTGAATTTGGTCAAGATCAACAAATGAAATTTAGGGAGGCAAGTCTCCAGCTACGAAGGCATTGTAGCAATTTACTAGACCAGAGGCTAGAGCCATATTCTCTTCAGCTTCTTTGGGAGCTGAAGTGGTGATAGGAGCTTTTGATGAAGAGGCGGGGTGTTGATAAGAGTGTTGATAAGGCATGGTTGGTGGAATGGTGTGGGTTTGTGGAATGGCATGATTCTGTGGAATGGTGAATGAAGAGAAGGCATTGTTTGATGAAATGCCCAGATTTGCTGTGGAGTAGGAGTTCACATGGTTTATCTCGCGTTGCTTATCATCAAAATCGCAAGCTTTAATGATAGCCAAGGTTTCCGCCAGAGTGAGTCGGTTGAGATCTTTGGTTTTCTTGATTACAGAGACGTTCATGTCCCATGACTTGGGACGAGAATTCAGCAGTTTCTTGTTAATCTTAGATCGTGGTACAGAAATTCCAGTTGTGCTCATTTCAGTGGTGAGTGTAATGAACCGTTGGAGTTGAGCCTCAAGAGATTCCCCAAGAACATGGTTAAACAAGTTGAACTTTTGACGAAGCATGTATTGTCTACTCTGCTTCATGTCATTATTACCCTCATAAACCTCAATCAATGCTTCCCACAGTGCCTTAGCTGATTCATATTCTCTGAAGCCTTGAGCAATGTCAGGTTATAGAGCCATAGTTAGAGTTGCAAATCCTTTTCCTGTTCCTCAATTTTTTCAAAATCCTCATCCGTGTAGTCTTTCACTGGTTTGTCAATTATAACTCCATTCTCAAGAGTAGTGGTAATCCTAACAGGGCCTCTAAGAATGTTGCACCAAACTTTGAAATCTTTCATTTTGATATATTTTTCGATTCTGTATTTCCATTTAGGAAATCCTTCGGTAGACAGCAGACGTGGAATTCTTGTGGTAGTTCCCATGATTGAATCCAACTCCTGATGAATTGCACTGTTTTGTGGTTCCATTTTTTTTAATTTTTTTTTTTAATTTTAATCAAAAATAAACTTGTTCAAAAATCAAAGAAAATCACAACCGAAAAAGGTTTACAACTGAGAAAGGTTTACAGCCGTAAAGGGTATACAGTCGAGGAAGGTTCACAGCCAAATAAGGTTTACAGCCGACGAAGGTTTATGGTCGTAAACTGGTTTACAGCCAAGAATGGTTTACAACAGAAAATGATTCACAGTTAAAGCAGTTCACAGCCTATAATACAAGACGTTTACAGCCGAGAATTAGTTTACAATTGTAAACTAATGAACAGATCACAACCGCAATCGTCCAGATTTTTGACAAAACGAACAATTTAAAGCAAATTTTCGATCCTTTTAGCCTTGAATTCACAATCAATAGCAAAAACCCAGCAACAACAGCAGTAACAATGAATGATTTGCAATAAGAAGCTTGAACAATACCAAAAATGGATACTAAACCAGCCGAAAACTAAGCTTGATCAGTTTTGACACTAGATTGGCTCTGATACCAATTATAAGTCCCCAAAAACTAAGAACCAACTAGTGATAAACACAAAGAACAAGCCAAAATGATAAGAACAAGAAGGAGTAGAAGCAAGATTGATCCAAATTGCACACGTTTATGACAGCTGAAAACGTCAGGTACAATGGACTCAAAACACACACACTTGACCGTAAACAACTATTTCCATCTGACATCTACTGACACTATTTATAGGGAACAGAAACTACAAACACGTTTACAGCCATAAACACCATACAAACCGTACACACCACCCAACCGTAAACCCATACAAACACATGAACAAATACTAACACAGCCCATACAAATGAATGCCTAGCTCAAACCAACTAAACATGACCTAACATTTACAGAGAGAGCTATGTTTTGTCTTGAGTTTGCTGTTTTTGAGCAAGCTCAGATGACTCGGTACTTGAGCATGCTCAAGACAGACATCCGTCAGTTCGTGTCCACACAATGCTATGGATCATTGGTGGAGTTTCAGGAAGTCGCTAGGCGGGGTGAGATTGTATATGGAGCTCCAGGCGAAGGAGCAGAGGTAGGCCTCGATGCAGTCGCAACCTGCACTAAAACGGTTCAAGGTTGATGATGTTAGATCTGGGAGTCATAGGGGTTGCACTTGTGGGAAGTGCAGCAAGGTTCATGATGTAGCTTGCCGATCTTCTTCGGGATGCCACAAATGTGGTAGCTGGGCTACATTGCGAAGGACGACCGACAACAAGCTCCAGTACCCAACATCGGGATTTGCTATCAGTGTGATCTGGTGGGCTACATAAAGGCCCAATGACCCTTGCTTTATTCTAGACCAACGTAGGTTCCAACACTGGCTACCCTGAGGATCACTGATGGGAGTCAGTGCAGGGCAGAGCCCCCGAGGGCTTGGAGTCGCGCTTTTCTACTCACTGTCAAGGAGGCCCGAGCAACACCAGATGTTGTTATCAATATGTTTCTATTTATTGTTATGTCAATTATTTATGGAATGCTTATGTTTATGTTTCTAATAGGTACGTTCTTAGTGAACACTTTTCTTGCTCTTGTGTTATTTGACCCGGGCGCGAGTCGGTCTTTTGTGTCTTGATATTTTAGTAGGGATTTTGGTATGCCCTTATATGAGTTGGAGTGTCCGTTGCGGGTTTCTATCGCCAACGAACACAGGGTTTCTACATCCAGAGTGTATCATGGTTGTATTTTGGAGATCTTCGGGGTGCCTTATCCAATTGATTTGATCCCTATCCCCATGTGGGGATGTGTGTGTGATAGTAGGGATGGACTGGCTGAGCAAGTTTGGTGCCTTGATTGATTGCGAGGGCCAGCAAGTAGTAGTTCGAACCCCAAGTAGGGTAGAACTGGTTATCTATGGAGAGGGTACCAGCGTTGGTTCAGGGTTTTGTTCAGTAGCCAAGGCTCACCAGTATATTCAACATGGTTGTGCGGGTTATCTGGCTTATATGGTTGATACTTAGGTCGGGGAGCAGACTTCAGTTTCAGAGGTACCAGTTGTCAGAGAGTTTGCCGTTGTTTTCCTGGAGGAGTTACCCGGTGTGCCTTCTGAGAGGCAGGTTGAGTTCAGGATTGATCTAGTGGTAGGTACGGCTCTGATTGCCAAGGCATTGTACAGCTTGGTACTGCCTGATATGTAGGAGTTGTCCTCTCAGCTTTAGGAGCTGTTAGGCAAGCAGTTCATCATACCGTGTGGTTCACCGTGAGGAGCGCCAATACTATTCTTCAAGAAGAAGGATGGTTCACACCGGATGTGCATTGATTACCGGGAGTTGAACAAGTTAACGATGAAGAACTGTTATCCCCATTCGCGGATTGATGACCTCTTCGATTAGTTGCAGGGTGCATCTTGGTTCTCCAAGATCGACTTGAGGCCTAGGTATCATCAGGTGAGAGTAAGAGAGGAGGATGTTGAGAAGACTGCGTCCAAGACTCGTTATGGGCATTATGAGTTCATGGTGATGCCATTTGGGCTCACCAATGCACCTGTAGTGTTTATGGATTTGATGAATCGGGTTTGTAGGTCGATGGTCGATCGATCTATTATTGTGTTCATTGATGATATCTCGGTGCATTACAAGACCAGAGAGCAGCATGAGGAGCACCTTCGAGAGTTTCTAGGAGTATTAAGGTGGGAACGACTGTATGCCAAGTTCTCGAAGTGTGAGTTTTGGTTGCGAAAGGTCTAGTTCCTAGGACACCTCGTTAACCAGGATGGGATTTTGGTCGATCTGGCCAAGATCGAGGCTATGGTGCAGTGGGAGGTTCTGAAATCTTGCTCAGAGATCAGTAGTTTCTTGGGTTTGGCGGGATACTATCTGAGATTTATTCAGGATTTCTCTAAGATTACCACTCACTCGTCTGACGAGGAAGGGAGTGAATTTCCGATGGGGCCCTAAGTAGCAGTCGGCATTTGAGACTCTACGACGTAGCTTATGTGAGGCGCCGGTATTGACCCTTTCGGTGGGAGTCGAGCATTTTGTGGTATTCTGTGATGCATCCATCACTGGTTTGGGGGCGGTCCTTATGCAGAGAGGACGAGTGATTGCTTATGCTTCGCGAAAACTAAAGCTACATGAGATGCGATATCCTACTTATGACCTACAGATAGAGGCAGTGGTGTTTGCCCTCAAGATTTGGAGGGATTATCTTTATGTGGTCTGTTATACTGTCTACACGGATCACAAGAGTTTGAGATTTCTTATGGACTGGTCGAACCTGAACATGAGGTTGCATAGGTGGCTGGACGTGGACAAGGATTATGATTGCGAGATCCTTTCCCATCCGGGTAAAGGGAATGTGGTAGCGAATGCTTTGAGCCACAAATCGGCTGGATCTTCAGTTAGAAAGGTGTGTATGAGGATATCTGTTGATTCTCTACTTTTTGGTTTGATCAGGGAGACACAAGTAGAGGGAGTTTGGAAGGAGAACTGGAAATAGGAGACGATAAGGGGCAATATTGACAAGTTTGTCACCAAGAGTCGGGGGTTATTGTCCCGGTGCGGTCGGGTTTAGATTCCAGTTTCCGGTGGGATCAGGCAGCTAGTACTGGAGGAGGCTCATAAGTCTCATTTTTCTATACACCCAGGAGCCACCAAGATGTATCGGGATATGAGATTGAGTTACTGATGGTCGTGTATGAAGAGGGAGATAGCCTGGTTTGTTGAGAGGTGCTTGACCTCTGGGATGGTCAAGCACCAAGCATCAGAGACCGCATGGAAAGCTGTAGCCTTTGGAGGTTCCCATGTGGAAGTGGGAACAAATCACCATGGATTTTATCACCATGTTGTCGAAGGCGGCCAAGGGTTTTGATGCTATATAGGTCATCGTAAATCGATTAACCAAGAGTGCCCACTTTTTGGCCATCCGGGAGAGCTCTTCATCCGAAAAGTTGGCCCATGTGTATGCCCGAGAGATCGTTGCTCGTCATCGGTTCCGGTCTCCATTGTTTCAGACCGAGATGTTTGGTTCACTTCCCGATTCTGAGAGAAGTTCCACGAGGAACTCGACATGAGGTTACATTTCAGCACTGCTTATCATCTGCAGACCGACGGTCAAAGTAAGCGGACATCCAAAACCTTGAGGATATGTTGTGGGCTTGTGTTATAGATTTTGGTGGGAGTTGGGATTCCTACCTACCTTTGGCGGAGTTCTCCTACAACAACAACTATCACTCCATCATTGGTGCCCCACCTTTTGAGCTCTTATATGAATGTGTCACACCCCCAAACCAGAACGGCGGAAACGTTCGGGTGCGGAGGACGTCATGCTCAATATCATAATCATAGTGAAGAAAGTAAACACAACCATCATACATATAATTTAAAAGGTTACATCGTTTCAAAAGTATATGTTTCCAAATAAATTACATATGATGTCAAAATATAGCAAAAGAATCTACGCCTTAGCGTCTTGACTTCAGAAATCTTGTGATTACCTGTATTACTAATTACCTGAGAATACAAGTTGTTTTGAAAGAGTATCAACATAAAGCTGGTGAGTTCATAAGCAATTTATGAATGAAAAATGAATGATGTTCCTTTTTGTTTGTTACAAGTTTGTTACCAGAAAATCCAATATTTTCTAAAAGGTTTGTTGTAGTCTTAACTGGACCAAGACTTAGTATATGTAAGTAAATCGTCATACTTATGTGTGTGGTTTTATATTTAAATAAAACTCCTTAACTCCCCGTGAACTGTGTGTTTTGTTAATTCCCCATGTGAGATGTTATAACCATACTAAAAACTCGAAGACCACGTACTCGACGTTCTTCAGGCGTCGGAATGTTATGACACTTGTCACCCCAGACCTGCCGGTCTAGCTGTTGTAAGCAGCTTAGGTGCGGGTTTGTCAGACCCAATATAGATCTATACACAACTATCACGCTCTCCCTCCAGGAGATTCTGATCATAACTACAGGACTTTTATGTGGTACTTAAGAGTACCCCGAAGGAGGATGTCTCACAAATTTATTCATTAACAAGCTCACGTAATTTGTAATGAAATACTCGGTTTGTAAATCGATTGTGTTACTGCTTTCTTTGTTAAACGAAGTGCTCAAACTATACCTATTATAGTTTATCAAAAGTGTTGTGTGTTTGAATGAAACCTTGTTATGCATGTCTTTGTATTTCAATAAAACGACATTGAAACTACTAAATGTAAATCTTACACACCTTGCTCAACATGTTACAAGGTGTAAATAACTTATTAAACTGTGTTTGACAGTTTTACCCTTAACTGTCACTGTTTTATAATAATTATAGAAAAGTCATCGTAAGTCGAAAAATGAATCCGTAAACTCTGAGTGTTTGGAAAAAGAGTCTACTATGTTCATAAATTTTTCTATAATTTTTGGTGGTCTCAAACCAGTGTGAAAATGTTCATCTTCACAACCTGGTCCGACTTTGATGCTGCAGTGATAGGCAGTTTTGTAAAAATCACCATAAATTGTATGGAGATGTGAAAGTAGTCATTTTAAAGGTATAAACCTGAACTATTTTCATATTAAACAGTTTTGAAAAATATTAAGTTTAAGTTGGGTAAAAACAGTTCGTGAACAGGTCACAACTTTTCTGTTGTAAGCTGTTAAGTTAAGTTTTAAAAATGTTTTGGTGTTTTAACTTGTATTCCCCCCTGAAAACTAAAAAAAACTTGAAAATGTAGGGGTATGAACTCACCTTGAGTGATTTCTTGAAGAATGAAAGGTCGAAGACGAGTAGTATCAAGTCAAGAACACTTGATGAACACGTGAAATCCTGGATGATCCTAAGAACGATTCTTTGGTGTTAATATGTGTGTAGATGATTCAAGGATGTTATGAAAACATGGAATAACACTTGAGTTTAGATGGAATACTTACCAAAAAGTGGAGTAGTAGCTCAAGAACACTAGCACAAAGTGGTGGGAAGTAGAGAGAAAAGAAGCTTTCTTGAGGTGTTAAGAAGTGTGTAAGTTTGGAATGATCAAGGTAAACCAAGAAATCCTCCAGGGATTTCTTTATATAGGGAAGGTTGCTGGAGCAATTTGCAAGTTGAAATGATGTTTACCTTGGTTTGTGTGATGTGGATAAGATTGGGCTAATGAGAGGATGACACATGGAGGCAAGTGGGCACACTTGACCCACTTGTGGGGTAGAATACTCCTCTTAATATAAAATAATGATTTTTAATTAATAAATCCTTGAGAAATAAATAAAATATGAGTTTTGGGGGTTTAAAATGGTAAAAATATGAATTTGGTGAAAAAATCCCGTCAAAAACGTCAAAAACGGGCTTAGGAAGCGAAAGTAGTCGAAAACCAGGCATTATGGAGCGAACCTGCGAGGTTCGACTCTTAGGAGTGTGAGAACCGAGAGAAGGGAGAAGGGAGGGACCGAAGATGCGAGAGGAGGAACCGAAGGTGGAGGCTCGGTCCGAAATTGCTTATGGAACCGAAATGTACCGAGGGCTCGGCCTATTTCGGTTGTAGGGAGGGTTCGACTCTTGATGCTGACTTCGGTCCTGATGGTATCAGTTCGGTTCTCAGAGGCTGGGTTCGGTCCTAAGGGACTAAGTTCGGTCCTCACAAGGGACCTTCGGTCCAAATAGGAGGTTCGGCCCTAAGAGATTCCTTCTAAGAGGTTTGGTTCCTAAGAAGGGTTTCGGCCCTAATTAGCTGTTTTTCGATATAACTCTCCGTTTCAAGCGGTTTTTGGCCAAGTTAAGGGTCGGGATGACCTGAATGACTATAAAAAGTTGAGAGAGATTTTGAGAGAGATTTGGGAGAGATTTCACATACTTGGAGAGATTTGGGAGAGATTTAATTTTAGCCATTATTATCGTATAATCTTGTAATGCAAGGTTCGTGAACCTCGTTATGCTTCGATTATGATCATTTCAAGTCCCCAAAAGGGTCCTTAGTCGTGTTTTGATGCGTTTAACTCCCCTTTTTAGGGTTTTACATTGCTAAACACATAAATTCTCCGAGACACCTGAATTCTTGACATATAAATGCACATTTTTATACATAAATAAGTTTTAACATACAAGTACAAGTTAAGTTTGACCGGTTTGACTTGTTGACTTTGACTTGAATTTGACGGTTGTCACAGAACGGAAGTGTCGTACCCTAGTATGTTAAGGAGAGGTTGGTCATAGGGTTATGGGAAGGACCAAAGTAGTCGTTCAGACCATAGAGCTTATACAACAGATTAGGCAGAGATTGTAGACAGCTCAAAGCCGACAGAAGAGTTATGCCGTCCAGCGACGATTAGGGTTGGAATTTCAGGTCAGCGATATGGTATTACTGAAGGGTTAACCCTAGAAGGGTGTGATACACTTCAAGAAGAGGGGAAAATTGGGTCCCCTATATATTGTACCTTTCCTTGTGATCGCCAGGGTAGGTAGGGTGGCCTACCGGTTGGAGTTTTCGAGTGAGCTCAGTCAGATCCACAACACATTCCATGTCTCACGGTTACGGAAGTGTGTGATGGACGGTGAGACAATGGTTTCTTTGGATGATATACATGTCGATGCGTGTTTTGGTCAAAAAATGAACAATCAATAATCAACCAAATTGTATAAGAGGCTGTGATCTTCGAGGTAAAACAAGTATGAAATGGTAGACAAGGTGACACAATGGTTTACAAGGAAAGCCCTTGATCCTTGCTAGGATCTCTGGCACAAAACCTTGGGAGGTGATAATGATTACCTGCCTTGATGATTTTATTGATGTAAAATGTTAATTACAGAGATGAATGTGTAAATGCTAGTACAAGTATCGTAGATTACCTAATTGTGTGTCTTGCATGTGTAATACAAGTGTTATTTATAGTCTAAACTAAGAAACAAGAAGTTCGATATTCTTAGGATCCTCTGAGATCAGCATATGAACATTGTTTGACTTGGTTCCAGGTCTTAATCTTAGTTGAGATGATTCTCTGTTGAGAATAAGTCTTTCATTGACTAATTCTGCACACGTGTCAATATGAAATGAGATTATAACCATTATAGGTGTTTTGGTCAAAACTTACACAAGTGTAAATCAACCAAATTGAATGAGAGGCTGTGATGATCGAATTGTGCAATATAAAAAGGTAAAGAGAATGACACGATTGTTTACAAGGAAAGACCTTGATCCTTGCTAGGATCTCTGACACAAAACCTTGGGAGGTGATAATGATCACCTTCCTTGATGATTTTATTAATATAAAATGATGATTACAGAGAGTATTTCAGTAAGAACAAGTGAAAAAGTTTGTAGAGTAAGCTAAGAGTAAGCAGTGTATGTTGTGTGCAAGATACATGTGTCAATTTATAGTCTAAACTAGCTAATAAGATGTCTGATATTCCCGGGATCCTCTATGACCAGCTTTGTGAACATTGTTGGACTTGGTATTTCGGGTCTTTATCATAGTTGAGACGACTCTCTGTTGAGAATAAGTATTCTCTTGACTATTTATGCACATGTGTCAATTAAAAATGAATTACAACCGTTATAAATGTTAGTAAGTAATAATAACGGTAATAGTCGGGATCCTGAGATAGTTGAGGATCCTGAATATTTGATGAGATTTGAGGATCCTAAATGCTTTGAGGATCCTAGCCCTAACAATTTCCCCCAAGCTATTCTTAAAAATAAGTGAGTTAGTTTCAATAATATTGAAGGAATAAATTAAAGTAAATAAATGAAAAGATATAATAGTAATTTTTAAATTTTAACCCTTAACGGCTAGAATAATTCTAATTCTAGTGGATGGATTACTAGCCGTTATCAAGCGGTCAAAACAGTTGTGGGTTCAGTATAAATAGAGATGGTTTGTCTCATGATTTTATTTACTCCCCCTTGCTATTTTTCTATTACCAGCGATTTATTAGAAGGTAATTATCTATTTTTCTTCTATGTTTTTACTTCTTCTATCATGGTTAGAAAAATGGCCGTTTCTCACAAAAACATCTTAGCTCTCCCTGAAGACGACTTCATTGACTAAGGGATTCTCTCGTATGAGGAGACGTGTTCCTTCGGCGACGATGATATTGAGTCTTTGAGACTCAATGGAGCCTTTCCTCCTAAATCCGTTTTAGGCCCTTTGACTCTCTCATCCAACCTGACTTTGTTTCTCCTACCTGGGTGTGCTTCCCCAAATACCCCCTCTCCTTGGGTTTGAAATACCCTTTCCCCGGGATTGTCTCTAAATTCTTCAGGGTGACTGGGGTCTCATATATTTAGGCCACGCTGATTGTTTGGAGGATCTTATACTGGATTGACCAAATAAATCAGTCAAAAGGCCATGATATAGGTCTTCCTGAACTGGCCTGCATATATAATTTCACAACCTTCAGGAATTCTCGTATTCTCCTCAAATTTAAAACCCAAAGATCTCCTCTATTCCTGAAAATCAAACATAATGACAGAGATTGGAAAGAAAATTAACTTTTTATAAGACGTGACTTTGTTTTTAGTGGGGATCTCCTGCCGGATGCCTGGGTCAAGAAGGGTAGGATTCTTTTATATTAATATAAGGATCTTGGAATTCACATCTTCTTATTTTGTTTGCTTTTTTGCAGCTTTCAAATTCGAAGAGCTCGCCCCTGTTGCTGAGGAATCTGAAGAGAAGATCGAGAAGTTCTTGGACATGTCTGAATCTGAGAGATCCTTTCGATTTGATCAAGTGTAACACCCCAATTTTCAAGTAATTTGAAATCCATCCCTTGAGTTTTAATTATGTCACTTTTGGTCCTTGGTTTGGAATGACGTGGTCATGGCAAGCCCTAGTGGTAAAATGGTGATTTATGGAGTAGGAGTCGTACGTTGGGCGTACATGTGAGTACGCTGGGTGTATGCATACGTACACATGGCATATGTATGTCCGGGTGAAAACCCTAATTCTTGGTGTTGGTGGGGTATTTAATCATCTTATGGACCATTTCTCCCATCTTTATCCAGCCTCCAAGTCCTTTGGTCATTTTGGCAAAACCCTAGCTTATGTAAGGTGTGTGTATGAGCTAAGACAGTGCTCCTTGTGTGGTTGGAGAAGAAAAGTTTCATTAAATTGATTGAAGAGTGAAGCAAGCTTGTAGATCTGGGATCAACAATTCATGAAGAAGCTCCAGAAGGTTAAAATCTTCTACCTTTGTGCTTGGATTGCTTAGATCTTGTTGTAGTAGCTTTTTGGTGTTCTTCTTGTCCCAAAAATACCATTGTTATGCGTGCCTCATTTTGGACGTTTTGGGTTGTCCTTTAAGACCCTAGGATGGGTTCTAAGGCATAAAAATGAGGTCCCTTGTTCTTTATAGGAGGTCTTAATGGATTAAGACCATGTATTAAGACCTTTTTGGTCGAACAAAGTCTTATAGTTTGAGACTTTATGGTTCTAGAGTGCTTTTGAGTCATGAATATGATGTTTGGGCTTAAGTGCTTAAGTTATTAAGCACTTAACAAGATTTTTGGGCTATGTGAGGGTATGCCTCACATAGGAAGAGGTACGCCCCGCGTACCTGGTCAGTGTGCCCATATGCGGTCAATGCGAGGCTCGCATACGCCCTGCATACCTTCAGGGTACTCCCAACATACGCCATCTATTGGGTTTTCGCATTTGGGCTTCGGGTATTCGGCCATATGTTTGGGCTTTGATGGTTGGGCCCTAATG
Source organism: Lactuca virosa (assembly GCF_052849685.1). NCBI lineage: Eukaryota > Viridiplantae > Streptophyta > Magnoliopsida > Asterales > Asteraceae > Lactuca > Lactuca virosa. The sequence goes on along the minus strand of NC_136427.1, from coordinate 113,136,728 downwards.
GACTATCTGGAAAGGTGTATTTTAGGCTAGTTAGAGGATCGGACCTTTAGCTAAGGCCCAATAAGGAGTTGGGGACCAATTTGGAAAATTGGGCCTAGTGTGGACCTTGAAGTAATTTTGGCCTTTTTGGATCCAGATTCGGTTTGGTTTGCATTAGGCTCTGTTGGGCTGTTTGGGATTTTATGGTTTAGAATTTTGGCTTGTTGTATCCTCTTGAGTGAAGGCCATGGATGGAATTAGGCCCAATTTGGAAAATTGGGCCATAATTGGGCTTAAGGAGTTTATTTTGATGTTGGGCCTTTTGTCAATTAGTTGGGCCTTGGCTTTGGGCCATGCTTGAGGAAGGGTAAAAAGGTCTTTTACCCTGAATTGGATGTATAGTATGAGTCAGTGGCTAGATGTTGATGGATTGTCATTTTGGTATCTGTTAGCGAACGTGTGTTAGTGGATCTGCAGTCAGAGATTTTTCATGGAATCGGTTGCTGATATGGTGTTGTCTTGATGTTCGCGGTTCGGGGATCTGGCAGCCATGGATCGTCTGTGTTTTCGGTAGTGCGATGTGAGTCTTCCTCACTATACTTATGGGTCAAAGGCACCAAGGGCGACCCTTTGGATTGTTATCCTAGTTTATCGTATGCTTGTATGTTGTGGTGATCTGTTAGATCGGTATCCTGGTAGATAGGATGATGTTATGCTTAGTGATCTGTTAGATCTGCATGTTATCTGTTTCGGCTATATGCTTCTAGTAGCATGTGTTGATGTAGTGTGGTTAGGTTGAGACTATGCTGCTTTGTGTTGCCAGTCAACAAACCCTATAATATTTATATCAGTATGCTATATGCATGCTTATCTGTTATGTGTATGTCGACATGTGTGTGTAGTCGGGTTGAGGCGGTCCTGCTATGTGCTGAAGGCCAACAGTCCCAGGGCGGCCCGGATAGACGGAAGGCCCTGCGAGGCGGACCAGTCAGGTCGAAGGCCTGGTGAGCGTTCTGGATATGTTGAACGCCCTGCGAGGTGGTCCAGTCATGTCGAAGGCTCGTAGTGGTCCGGATAGGTTGTAGGCCCTGCGAGGCGGTCCAGTCATGCCGAAGGCTCGAGAGCAGTCCAGAAAGGATGAAGGCCCGGTGAGGCGGACCAGACATGCTGAAGGCTCTGTATGCATGCCGTTATTTGTATATGTTATCTGTTTGGGTGTTGGTACTTTGGGGGAACTCACTAAGCTTCGTGCTTATAGTTTTGGTTTATGGTTTCAGGTACTTCAATAGATCGTGGCAAGGTGAAGGCGTGACCGTACACATCATCGCGTTTTGGACTTATGATTTCTGGGAAACTCTGATAATGTGAATGTTTTGAAAGCTATGTTGAAAGATATTCTGATTTTTAAGTAATGTTTTGAGAACAACGGTTTTTGTAAACACTTCTATGAAAAAAGGGTTGTTTTGAAAAGTTTAAAATTTATGAAATTTTATGGATGTTACATCCAGCCACTCTACGAGAAAGCTCTTCTGCCACTGACCTCATGTCGACATGTAAGGACCCTTGATTACTTTCGCTTATGATGAAGGTTTTTTATGGTCTTCTGTTATATATTTATATAGGATCCAAAGTCACTCGCTCCAGTGCTCGCTTCACACTCGCTGATCTTGACACATCCATGTCGAAGGATCAGCTGACGGTGAAAAAGGAGAAGAGCTCATCTTCTCTTCCTCCCAAAAGATCGACCATTGACTTGACAGTGAAGACCCCGGGATCCCGGAAAAGGAAAACTGTTGAGTTTGCAAATCTATCTTTGGAGGGCCTTGGGGATGAGGAAGCGCTCCAGAAATTAGTCTATTTCTCCCAAGCTGTAAGTGTTGGTTTTATTCTCGTTCTATCCAAGCGAAGAGGGCTAAACAAGCCCTTTAGGGACACGAGAGGATGTGGAAAGCGACCAACGAGTATCTATTGAGGAGAGTGGAGCTGCTCAGCAAGGAGAAGGTTGAAAAGGAGGAGGAGCACTTGCTCGAGGTGGAGGAAGTGATCTCTGATGCAAAGGTCAGTGTTGTGGTGGCTGTTTGGGAGGCCAAGATCCGTCTTGCTGAGGATCTAGAGAATGCATGTTCCTGGGATGTGGACGGTTGGCGCGAGGCACTGGCCAAATTGATTGGCAAGCCTACTACCACCAATCAGGATCCTGTACTGCGGCTGACTGAAGGAGGGGAGAAGAAGGATGCGGTCGGTGATGACCAGGCAAAGGTCTAGGCCTGCAAGAAGTTAGTTTAGGTAGTTTTTGTTTTCATCAGTAATGTAAAACAATTAATCTTTTGGTTGGGTTGGTGTGCAACCCCTTTTGAATGCAATGGTTGTGTTTTCTTTTTATATCTCTCTCTTGATTTTTCTGCATGATTGTTACAATACTAAGATCCTTAAATAATCAGGATCTCGGAAAACTTGGTTCCTACAAATAATCCTGAGAGAAAATTCTTTTAGTGAATCATTTTTAATACACTTGAATTCTGATAGCCAAATGATTCTTTCCTAGGATCCTAGAAAGTTCAGGATCCTTAAACGTTACTTAAAGTTTTTCGAAAATAAGGATAGATGGAACCTGATTGTCTTCAAGTTTTTCCTTAAGCTTCATAAGCTTTTCAACCTTAGAATTTTCTGAGGATAAATCTCAACTTTAGGAAAGAACTTAGGATCGATGTTGTCTTCTGATGATAAAATTCTTGCTGATGAGGATCCATACCGATGAGGATGCTTAATGATGAGGATCCTTAAGGATGAGGATCCTTAATGATGAGGATCCTTAATGATGAGGATCCTTAATCATAAGATCATATAGGGGAATTCCCTTCTTAGGATAACCTATTATAGACTTTGACAAAATTCTTGGGTAACACCATAAGTTCAATTGATAAGATGTTAATGTTATATACCGGGGAGGGTCCTAACTTATGACATATTCCATGGGAAAGATCCCTACTTATGATAACATGGAAATGTTATGATTCATGTGAATTTTCTAAGGAAAATTCCCAACGTGTGATAACATGAAGATGTTATAAACCTTATGTAATTTCTGGTGTAAGATCCCAAATTTCGATAACATGAAAATGTTATAAACCTTATGTAATTTCTGGGGTAAGATCCCAATTTTAGATAACATGAAAATGTTATAAACCTTATGTAATTTTGGGGGTAAGATCCCAATTTTAGATAACATGAAAATGTTATAAACCTTAAGGATCTTAACTTATGTTCAAATATAAGAGGGTTGCCAAGCCACTGCATCGTAAAATGATCCCCTTATCCGTATCCCATAGTTAGATATCATGCGTTCAAGCGAGGTGTATAAACCTTAGTTCGCATGAAAGAGGTAATTAGCTCTTTAAACCTTAGAGGGGATTAAGTACCCTTAAGCGTAGGAGAGATGATAAGTCTCTAGCTTGTGTATATGATAGTTTAAAGATCATACCGTTGATATAATGGAATTCTTCAAGTGTTAAGATGCTGAGATCTTCGTGTGTCAAGATCCTTATGTTTCAGGATCTTCAACCTTGAGGATCCTCATGTTTCAGGATCATTGCTTATGGAGATCCTTAGATGTACCTTGTTCTGCATAGCAAATGTTAGCTACGGGTGGGCGTTAGTCTAGCTAACACGCCCCTTCGATGCTTAAGTTAGTGATGTGTTCGAGGAGAAAATAAGTAATGACTAAATGTTTAAGGTAAAGAACATGTGCACCTTGGTTTTGTTGAAGATCAATTGATCTTGTTTACATATAGTATGCTTTGAGATGTATATCATTCCAGGATCTTGGCAAAATGTCTCCTTCGAGTGTTGCTAGCCAATATACTCCTTTTCCTGCTTCAACATCTATGAGATATGGTCCTTCTCACTTAGGAGCTAATTTACCTGCAGTAGGATCCTTGGTGTTTTGGAATGTTTTCCTTAATACCAAGCCTCCTATTTGGAATCTTCTGACTTGTATGTTTTTGTTGTAAGACTTGGTGATCCTTTGTTGATGAGAAGCAATGCGTATCTTGGCAAGATCTCCGAGTTCATCAACAGTCTCAAGATCCTGGGCTAGGATCCGGTCATTGTTTTCTTGATTTTGGAGCAAGTATCTTGCTGTCGGGATCACTACTTCGGTAGGGATCATTGCTTCTGTCCCAAACACCAAGGAATAAGGGGTCTGACCTATGGCTACTTTGGAAGTAGTCCTATCTGCCCATAGGATGAAAGGAAGCTCTTCTGTCCATCTTCCTTTCTTTTCATCTAGCCTTTTCTTCAAGTTGTTTACTATGATCTTGTTGCTAGATTATGCTTGACCATTAGCTTGGGGATGAACAGGAGTGGACATTATCATTTTGTTCCCCCAACTTGTGAAAAAGTCTCTTGTCCTATTGCTTATGAATTGGGATCTATTGTCGCATATGATTTCAGCAGGGATCCTGAATTTGGTCAAGATATTACGTTTAATAAATGAGACTACCTCTTTATCTCTAACCTGAACGAAGGATTTAGCTTCGATCCACTTCGAGAAGTAATCAGTCATCACCAACATGAAGACTTTTACTCCTGGTGCTATTGGTAATTTTCCTACTATATCCATTCCCCATTTCATGAATGACCATGGAGAGATAATAGGATGCAGAGGTTCCGTCGGTTGATGTAGGATGTTGCTATGTCTTTGGAAAGCATCACACTTTTGAGCATGTAGAAAAGAATCTCTCTTCATGGTTGGCCAGTAGTATCCAATTCTTAATACCTTGGCGCAAAAGACAACTGTGTACTTACATTTTCCCATTACTTTCATATTGTGACAGTTCCACTTGAAAGTTAATGCAAGCTATTTTCGAGTTAAGATAGTTATAAACTAGGGAAAACTTTCATCTTTTCAAACTACAAACAGAACAGTCGAGTCTAGTACATTCAGTAGAAAGGGGCCTATAATGCTAACTTTATGATTCCTTAGTGTATACATCAGGGATATATATTAATCGGATCCGACAGGTAGTAGGATGTGTGCTTTTCGCTTCATTTCCTGTTCCTTGTTTGGTTGTGGGCTTAGAGCAGATTCACCCAGCCTACTATCTATTCGATCTTAGCTATATATATATTCCATATACACCAAGTCATCATAAGGGGTACTAGGTATGGGTCAGGTCATAGGACACTAATTCAATGCACCATTTTCTAGTACAAAACATACTTTTCAAATAGCACATTAGGTATACAAAACTAGAAACTTACCAGTAAAGGGTTTAATCCATTTTATTAAACCAGCATAACTTAAAGGACCTTAGGTGGTTAATTCTATAATAACTTAGTTTATACATCAAGGTTATATATAATTAGTACCCGATAGATAGTTAGATGTGTGCCTTCCGCATCATTTCATGTTCCTTGTTTGGTTGTGGGCTTAGGGCAGATTCACACAATTAACTATCTGTTCGATATTAGATTATATGTAGCTACTGTAAACTAAGAGATTATAGAAGGAACCATTGTGGTTACCAATTTTTACTAAAAGAAATAAGGGTTTTCTTAAAGAATATTTTCATCAAATATAAAGGAACTATTACAGTTAACTCCGTGAGTACCAAGTGAATACGCCAGGGTTATTTACAACGATGATCTGAACAAACAATGGGATGTGTGCTTTCTGCCTCATTTCTTGTTCCTTGTTTGGTTTGTGGCTTAGGGCAGATACACACAACCGATTGTTTTTTTACTCTGGTTTTATATAACTTGTATCCATTTAGTACTCATAGAAAGGATTGTAGAGTCATTTTTACTTATCTTTTATCAAAGCAAGAAATATAGGATTTTCTGGAGGAACCGGCGAACTTTTCTAAAAAGAATTTACAACTTACTTACATCACTAAAATCTTATGGACTCACCACCTTAAATGTTGATCTACTCTTTCAAAATAACTTGTATTCTCAGGAAACCAGTAGACAGGTACGCACACTGGGATTCAGAAGATGGAGCATAGTAGCTTCATGTCTTTTTGTTATTTACTTTGTAGTCTATGTTATGTGAATCACATACTTTGTAAACACTTTCTTTCTAATGAAATGGTTGTTTATTACTTTGATTACTATGATGCATGACTTGAGATACTAAACATGACGTCCTCCACCCCAGAACGTTTCCGCCGTTCCGGTTTTGGGGTGTGACAGATTGGTATCAAAGCATTGTTTATAGTGAACTAAGTATATCAACCGATAAAGATATACAACTATAAATACAATGGGGCCGAAGTGCTCTGGACAATAATATATTTTAAGAATATAACAATACCTTATTAAAGTATACATACATGCTTATACATATATACATACTAGAACAAGTATCACAAGAAGAACAAAACATAAGTATTTAAAGGTTGAACACTGCGGTCAAACCTGTACAGTTATGTAATCATATCTAGGATCAATATAGCCTGATCAACTATATTCATTCGAGATGTGACCGACATGCGTTTGGGAGTGATGTGGCGTTGCAACAGTCTTAAAACTTACCTAACTCTATTCAAGGGATTTCTAGACCAGTACATAAAGTTAGAATACTATGGGAGCATTTTATGATACTATAACACGATAACAAGTCTAAAACATACCAAGTTCATTACATTAAAATACTATAGGAGTTTTTTAGGCACTATAAATAACTTATGTGATAACTTAAAAAACCCTTACGGATAGATCTATAATTTTGGAGTGTATACTTCCAAGGTTTTATATAATTGAGATTTTATAAACTTAGAATTTATGATCTATGCTTCACTACTTGTTCCTTGTTTGGTTATGGTTTTGGAGTAGGATCACTTATTCGAAGGTCTATTTAATCTTAAATTATATACAACTTGTATACATTGTGCAATTATAGGAGGACTCTGTAAGGATCACCCCATAATGTTTCACTTAAAATCTCATAGATTCTTTAGACACTTCCATTCTCGTACGACAAACCCAGATAGATGTAACCACTTCCTCATAGCAATCAGTAGAAGAGTGAAGGAGGAACAAGAGCAGGTTCATGAGAAATTTTCAAAAAAGGGTCAGCCGAAGTAACCAAAACGTCTTATGTGTCACACTAATAAATAATAATCTTGTTTAACTTAATGAGTTAGTGGAGACATTGCTCACACTATCTGTTAGGATTATTTTCTTTTCGTGCAACTGGTAACAGTTATTCAAGTCACAGATATTCATTCGAGGATAGCCATTTCTAATTCATAAAGTTTATTTGGTATAGACTCTTTTATGAATTGTTTCCAGAACCCTGTGAAAGTAAGGACCCGATACACTCAGAACTAGGATAACCTTGTATTTTCAGCTTTCGGCTTATATCCACTGCTGTAGACTTATTTCCATCTCATCTTTGTATTTGTTTTAGCAAAGATGCCTCCTCGCAGATCAAACAGACGCACTACTCCGATAAATCCAACTCAAACTCCACCACCTCCTCCTCAGTTCAATCCTGTTTCTCTCCAAGCAGCGATATCAGCCGCTGTGGCAGCTGCTCTATCTCACATCAGCGAAAGTGGTACCTACGAGACTGGTAGCGGTACCCACTTAACAAGCATAGCAATTAAGGCAGGGGGCACAACATGTTCTAGAAACGAAGGAAAACGATGTGAAGGAAGTGCCCCTGAGCAGAACGGATCCTGAAGCCAAAGTCCTCATAGGATCCTCAATACCTGAGCAAATTGAGCAAGACCTGTTGAACTTCCTTCGAACCAGAAGCAAGATGTTCACTTGGAAACATGAAGATATGACAGGTATAGACAAGAGTATTAGCACTCACAAACTTAATATTGATCCTTCTTTCAGACCGATACATCAAAAGAGAAGGAAGTTTGCACCCGAAAGGAATCACATCATCTAGGAAGAAGTGGAAAAACTCCTCAAGACAGGGATGATCAAGGAAGTGAAGTTCCCGAGATGGATTGCTAATGTAGTTGTCGTACAGAAAAAGAACGGCAAGTTGCGAGTATGTGTAGACTTCACGGATCTTAACAAGGCTTGTCCTAAGGATCCTTTCCATCTACCACACATTGACTCCATGATAGATGCAACGGCTGGCCACAAACTCTTAACCTTCATGGATGCTTCAGCAGGATTCCAACAAATCCAGATGGAACCATCCAATCAAGAAGATACAACACTACATCAACCGACGCGCCAAGGTATTAAGAGACTGCGACAATCACACTGGGGTTGATTGTACTGACTTTAAGAAGATACAACACTACATCAACCGACGCGCCAAGGTATTAAGAGACTGAAGTACTGAATCACCTTAAAACAAGTTTGTTTTATTAAGGTCATAATGTGATGAATAGTACACAGTGACTCTAGCAGGTACTTCCTCACACTCATTCCTTGAATGTACTAGGCTTAGAACACTCAAATAGACTCTAAACAGTGCTAAAAGATAGTAGGAGCGAGTCTGACTTAAGGTTGATTGTACTGACTTTAAAAGGCAAAAAAAATTTCGGGTTGTCACAGATGATCTGGTTTGGAATAGGGCTTCGATTTGTAGGATCTTGGAGCCGAGGATTCGACCTTCCTATTAGGATTCTCGTATTGACTTGAAGGGCTGCTCCTCTTCTAGACTTCTTTATCTTCTTCAAGCCTTATGAATCTCAATGCTGGGCACCTAAGTTCATCCAATCTCTTGCATGGGGTCATCACGAGATCTTCGTAGAAGGGTGAATCCTTCCTTAGACACATCTTGAAGGCCTCTACAGCAGTCGCCATGTCAATGTTAGGGATGCTCAGAGCTTCCCTTCCAAACCTGTTGACAAAATCCCTAAGTTGTTCCTTAGGATCCTGAACCACCCGATAGAGATCACTAGTGATCTTCTCGAAGGTTCTGCTACAAGAAAACTGGTTATTGAAAATATTGACTAAGTGTGCAAATGAAGTAATAGAATAGGGAGGAACACTTTTTCAGCCATTTAAGAGCTGATCCCGTGAGGGTTGAACCAAAGCCTTTGTATAGGCAAGCTTCCTTCAATTGCACTGGGATGGGAATGATCTCCATCCTTTCTCGGTATTGTGCTACATGCTTTTCAGGATCCGTAGTTCCATCATAAGGCTTCATGCTAGGAGTGAAGCGATTAGGAACTTCGGTATCGGCTATAGCAGGGGCAAATCTCGAGATCCTATGACTTGTTGGAGATACTTATGGTATGGGTTGAACTACCCTGGGTACACTTCAGATCATCTGTCTCAACTGCTGAAATTCCTTAGCCATGTTTGGACTTATTCCTACATCAACATTTGTAGAGTTAGTATTGATAGTATTGTTGTTTAAGAAGTTACTAGAATCAAGGTTTCTAGGAGTATTGAAAGGCTCATTGAGATAATTGATCATAGATGCTCGATTGTTCATAGTTGTCCCCCAGGGTGACGCAACACTAGCAGGAGCTGTGTTCCCCTGTTGATTTCCTGAGGATCCCGCATTGTCGAAGTTTAGGATCCTTGGTTGTACAACTATGGGCATCATTTCCTAGGGTTTCTGAAATTCCGCCTTCATCCTCTCCACTTCTCTAAGTAGTGTTCTATTGTCATCTTTCAGCTGAGTCATCTGTTGCGTCATTTTCCTCATCATAGCAAAGAGTTCAGCAGTAGTGATCGGAGCAGTCAGATCCTGGAGTCCTGAAGATCCCAAACTTCCTTGGTTAGTGACCGAAGGGGTGTTTTTATTGGAAGTGTCAGGCGCTTTCCTCTGACCAGGGGGTTCTCTCGGAGGAGGTGGTAGGTTTTTTGTTGGAATGGAAGGAGTGGAGGATGAAGAAAGGATTGGTTGTGTACACATGATCTTTCGAGGATTTTGAACACCACGACCCCACGGTGGGCGCCAAATTGTTTTGGTCAAAAATTATACAAGTATAAATCAACCAAGTTGAATGAGAGGCTGTGATGTTCGAATTGTGCAATAGAAAAAGGTGAAGAGAATGACATGATTGTTTACAAGGATAGCCCTTGATCCTTGCTAGGATCTCTGGCACAAAACCTTGGGAGGTGATAATGATCACCTGCCTTGTAACACCCAGTTTATTTATTAGATAAATAAATAAATTAACAAACGAATAGTAGCCCTAAAATAAATAATTATATATAAAAGGATGATCTCGAAGAGCTAATTGTCATAATTTTAGAAGCTGGGGGTTAAAAGTGTGATTTCCGGACTCAGTTTGTAAAAATTTATGAAGACAGGGGCTCTGTGGTAATTATTTGGATTTAATTTGAAAGGAAAAGAGGTGGAAGGGCTGAATATGTCATAATTAAGATATTGGAGGTTAAAGGGGTAACATAGGGAGCTGAATTGTAAAGATTTTAGAGGATGGGGGCTGTTTGGTAATTTATGGTACTTAATTTGTAAGGGATTTCTATGGATTGGGTTGAAAGGGTAAATATTAGATTACATTTTTAAAGAAAAGGGAAAGGAGGGGCTGAACTTTCCGTTATGGAAACAAGTTTGGGGGATCGGGATATATAAACCCGTGACCCCGGTTTTAACCCTAACCCTAATGAAGTGTCGGCGGCCACCCGCTTCCACTTCTCCAGCCGCCATCACTGGTTTTTACCCCTTGTGCTCCGACCAGATGGAGTCTCGGCGACCACCGATTGCCGCCGTTGTTGAGCTCGCAAGCCACTAAAGTCAACCGTCGTGCCTATCCTGCTGACGGGAATGTAACGTGTAGATGGGAATGTAACGTGATCGAAGGCGGAGCGAGGAGTGCCAATACATGGGCCGTGAACGACCGGTTGATGCCGCCGCTGTGCCCCAACCGGTGAAGGCTAACTCGTCATCGGGATGGCTCAAGACCGCTGTGGATTGGTAGGTTATGAGTGCTGTTGTTGCATCCGCTATCACCACTTCTTCTTCTTCTCTTTTTCCGTTAGCCTCCGCCTGCTGCCAAACACCTCAATCCGCCGCCATCTCGTGTTGCTGCTGTCGCCATCCACCAGAGGTGGGTGTTGGGTTATTTGTCCAAGAAAAAGGATGTGTGTGTGTGTGTGTTTCTGCCACTAGAGTGAATACCATACGTCATGGGTGGCGTGGCTTGGCCGAAGTTCACAAGTACGGCCACCACCACCACCGTGAGGTGGTGGCTGCCACCATCTGCCGCCGTCGGCCACCACAAGGTGGCTGTGTGTGTGTGTGTTTATTTCCCTTTTAGTGTGTTTATTTTTGGGTTGTAAATGTAATTTGGAAATGAAATAATAAAAGAAATTGAAAACCACCACGTTAGGGTGGTGGCTGCCGCCACCGGCCGCCGTGTCGGGTGGCGGTGTGCCTTGTTGGATAGTGGCTAGTTTGGGATCTTTGGACAAGGGACTAAAACCCGAATGGGCCTTGTAAGCCCTAATGGGCCCAATGAAGCTTAATGGACCTAAAAGCCCAAGCATGTGTTAGTGAAACCCTAATGGGCCTAGTAGAATCATAATGAGTCTAATAAACCCTAATTGACCTAAGGAAACCCTAATGGGCTTAAGAACTTGGTTTTGGGCCTATTGGGCTAATATGGGTTGGAAACCCTAATTAGGGTTTGGAAAACCCTGATGCAATGAAACCCTAATTTGGGACATATCGGGATCGCATTGGAATTAATTAATGAACTTAAAATATTATTTAATAATCATTGCAAATTAACCTAAGGCCATGTGGGACAATGGATTAAGTCCTTAATGGGTTAAGTAGGAAAGCTTAACCCTAATCATCATTTTATATGAAAACCCTAATTTCACTTGTGTTTATTGTTGGGCCTTCCTATTGGGCCTCGATGATTGGGTTATTAATGGGCCATTCAAGGTCAAGCAATTGGACTAGAATAATTTATGGGCTTTGAGGTAAGGCCCATATGAGGAGTTGGGCCCAATTTGGAAAATTAGGCCATAGATGGCCATAGTTTGGGCCTTAATGATTATATTGTATTGGGCCATTAGAATGTCAAATGTTGGACTGGACTAATTGGTTGGGCCTCAGGATAAGACCATATAAAGGTTTGGGCCCAATTTGCAAAATTGGGCCATATGTTGGGCTTTGAGCCATAGTTGGACTTTTGGGCCTTTGGACTAGGCCTTGGGCTAAAATAAAACTAAGTTACGGGTAAAGTATTATTTACCCCAAGTATGTTCATATGGTTATGTATTGGAACCCAATTATTAATTGGGTGTTATTTTGGTGTTGACAGTTCGGGAATCTGTAATCCAACAGCTGGGGTTGAGTCTGCGGGACTTCAACAGTGTGGGATTGTATCTACGGGACTTCAGCAGTGTGAGGTGAGTTACCCTTCAGTAGCGGTCGGTCTACGGCCACAATGCCGGCCCACCAGTAGGAGTTGTATGTTAGATGATTGTCTTTGTGATATTCATCTAGGTTTGCTACTACCTGATATGTTTATGTGCTAGCATGATATCTTATATGTGATAGTGGTAGTAGGGGGAGAATAGTCCCCAAGTTTGGTTGTTAGGACCGAAGGGTAGGTCGGGCACCCCAGAATTGTCTGACAATATGTTTATGCTAAGATATTATGTGGTAGTAGTAGGAGGTGAAATAGTCCTCGTATGTCGGGTGAAATAGACCGACGGGTAAGTCAAGCACCCTAGAATGGCTTGACTTGGGTAGTCAGGCACCCCAGAATTTGCTGGCAGTATATGTATGTTATATTATTGCGTGGTAGTGGTAGGGGTGAAATAGTCCCCGGTAGTCGGGTCAAATAGACCGACGGGTAAGTCAAGCACCCCAGAATGGCTTGACCTGGGTAAGTCAAGCACCCAGAATGGCTTGACCTGGGTAAGTCAGGCACCCCCAGAATTGCCTGGCAGTATGTTATTGTATGGTGTGTGGTATGATGGGGGAACTCACTAAGCTTTGTGATTACAGTTTTCAGGTTTGGTTTCAGGTACTTTGTTTTCAAGAAAAGGAGTCGGCTTGATCGCAGCGCATCACACTATGTTTTCCGCATATGCGATCTTTGGGATTACACTCTGATATTGTTCTATATTGACATGTTTTGATTATTTACACTTTGATTTTGACATGGGATGATATTATGGATGATATTATACTAAATGGTTTTATAATAACGTAATTAAACAAATGAAATTTTTGGTCTTGAATTTGGGATGTTACAAGTTGGTATCAGAGCCTTGGTTTGAGGGATTCGGGCACACTTTCGGGTGTGTCTGGACTCAAACTAAGGACTTGGTATGAAAGTTTTCAAAGGGAAGTTATTTTATAAAAAGAATTTCTATAAGAATTTGCAAAGATAAAAGAACTTTGAAAAGAACAAGATGTGTGATGCGTGCTATCAGCCGAGCTCAAGTAAGTTTTCTCCAAGATACCCATACATGTTATGATATGATATGTTATGATATGATTATGAGAACTGCATGCTAGAATAGAGCTAAGGATCTAGGAGGATGCCTTATGTGCCTATTGTATGAGCTTGTAGACTTGCATGCTAGTACTGATCTGTCAGTGATAGGATAGCCTGTTTAGGTTATGCCTAATTGTATGAGCCTTTGGATTGTATGTTCAGATTCCTGATTAGAGGATAGAATGGTTTGAGTAGTATATGATGGTTAGATTTTCCATTGTCTGAATGCTGTTTTCATTGTGCTTTGTGGGACTCTTAGTAATGTGAGCTAGCTATTAAGTGAATATGCTAAGTCACATGTGGCACAGGCTGGATAACCTCAGAGTGATAGATTTGACCCTATTGCGCAGCTCTTGTTTGAGTCCAACCGTTCTAGGGATGGGTCTTTTACTCGAAGGATTATCTGATCTCTATTCCATGTGCCTATATTCATGAGGTAGCTACTTGACATTACTGAGAATCTTTCAGCAGCTGAGGACTGGGTGGGTTTGGGAACCTAAGGAAGCCTAGGATATGTTTCAGTGGGTTAGTAGTGAGGATTAGTGAGACTTGGGTGCACCAGTTGAGGAAGTGACTTGGAGGATTCAGGAGGATTGCTGAGGAAAATATGGATAGGTGTGGAAGGTAGTATTGGGCCCGTACTACTGAAAGCACAGGATCCATACTCGAATCGGTGAGAGTCTTGGAGAATCTGAGAAGCTTCGGGGAGAAGTTTGTGACCTGTTTTGGGGACAGAGGATGTTCCAGTTGTTGCAGCTTAGCCATTGGCAAGTGAGCTAGTGAGCATGACATGGTGTTAGACCCGGAAGGATATGATTTCCAAGAAGTTGCAGAGGCAAGATCGATTTGGAGCACCCTGGAAAGAGAGGGTTGTGCTAGGTGCATATAGTAAAGGGTCCCGGGAAGAGACCCATGACTTCTGATCATCGGTTGAAAGGCCAGCAGGGCGGGAGTCAGTGCAGCGCGTATGAGAAAGTGCACGAGGGTGTTTCTCATCCAAGGGTTTAGGTTGCTACATGTGTGCCAGGGTTGATCATGACAGTTGAAGGTGATCAGTATTCCTCCAGGTGTTGCGGGTATGTCGTCTTATACTGCTGCTAGATGGACGTTGGAAATACGTATCGTTTCAAAATTTTGAGCGAATTTGGATAAGTCAGATCTCGGGTCGGTTTTCTGCTAGTGCCTGGGTTATCAAGGATTATATATGCCATCCTGCATGTCGAAAAGTCCTTGATGAACCCACAGAGGGACGCATCTTGCGGAGTGGGTTCCGCGCGTACCGTTATCATTCCGGATCTTTGTCGGGATCTATGCAGGAGTATTATTTAGAGGATACTCGGTCAGGGTTAGAACGATAGTTCTCCAGTGAAGTCAGCATTTAGTGGTTCTATCATGGTTCAGGTATGGTTGACAATTGTCTATGGGTGAACTTTGGAGTTCAAGGCACTATCGTTGTTAGGGAAGGACTAGTAGCATGAAGATAGTGAAATCAGTAGCGGGTGTTAGATGCATGACCGTTCGGGCATTGGATGTAAAAGAGAAATGTACTTTCACACGGTTGTGTTCGGTAATGCTATGATATTGGGAGTGGGAACGAGGATTCGTCAACGAGAATGAAGATTAAGTCCTCCAGTTGTCAGCATGGGAGGTGGATTAAGGTGTCAGATTGAACCAGATTTCAAGAGTACTCATCAAGATATCCGAGGATGGGCGATCTCAAGGTGTAACCGGTGATTGATCGCTAGCATTAGTAAGCATAGGTTGTTATCAGTGGGATATTAGAAAGCGAGAAGGACTGGGAATCCTTCAATTCGCACGAGCCGTAAAGACTTAGTCGAATCTAAGTGGGGGAGAGAGTTTTTATAATATTCTCCAAATGTGAATTCTGATTGCGCGAGGTGTAATCTCTTGGGCACCTTGTCAACCAGAAGGGTATTCTGGGCAATCCGACCAAGATAGAGGCCGTAATGTAGTGGGAAATTCGGAGGTCTCCATCCGAGATTCGGAGTTTCCTGAGTCTAGCGGGTTATTACCGGAGATTTATACGGGACTTCTCCGAGATTGAGGTTCCTTTGACCCGACTGACAAGAAATCGGTGGCCTTTTGTTGGGGGCCTGAGCAGCAGATAGCCTTCGAGACTCTCAGACAGCGGTTGTGTGAGGCACCGATCCTCACCCTGTCTGAGGGTGTAGATGATTTCATGGTTTACTTTGACTCTTTGATCATGGGCATGGGTGTGGTACTGATACAGTGGGGTCACGTGATAGCAGGTTTCGGGAACCAAGTTAGAGCTCCAGTTAGGACTCAAGTTCAGTTGAGTGTTAGGTCGAGTGCGTGTTCGACCCGGTTTGGAAAGTGTTATAAGACTACAGGGGTAGCCGTAGCATTCACTAGCAGCCAAATAGCGATAGAGTGTTGTAAATCTACGGGTGTAGCCGTAGCATTCACTAGTTTGGTAGATGGCATGAGCGTGTTGTTAGAACGCGAAAGGAGCAGTAGTACCCACCAGTTCGGGTGCAACAGTGAGGATATGGAAATCCACAGATTGGATTTCGGAATTACCCAGATGGATTAGACCTAGTTAAGCTAGTGATATGACTGTAGGAGAGCCACTATAGTTGGGCTTGTGACCTGCATAGATAATTGGGCTTGTGACCCTGATCTATAGTGGGGAACCTCGAGTTATTGAAAGTTGAGTAGCCGGTTGAAGGATAAAGTTGACTGGGTCCAACGATAATGATTCAGTATGGGTGGTCTGACAGGGATTCAGACCATCTCGAGACAGTAGATTTCAAACATAGTAGACGTGATCTTGTTGCGGGGAGTTTATTCACCTGCGAATTATAGGGCTTTGAGAAGATTGGTCACGGCTACCCTGGGAAGGCTAGGGTGCACCCAGGATAGTGCCCATGTTACAAGAGTGTTTGGGTGTGGAAGGAATGGTAAGGAATGATTTAGAGGACGAAATCTAATTTAAGTGGCGGAGAGTTGTACCACACTGTTTATTTATTAGATAAATAAATAACTTAACGAACGAATAGTAGCCCTAAAATAAATAATTATATATAAAAGGATGATCTCGAAGAGCTAATTATCATAATTTTAGAAGCTGGGGGTTAAAAGTGTGATTTCCGGACTCAATTTGTAAAAATTTATGAAGACAGGTGCTCCGTAGTAATTATTTGGATTTAATTTGAAAGGAAAAGAGGTGGAAGGGCTGAATATGTCATAATTAAGATATTGGAGGCTAAAGGGGTAACATAGGGAGCTGAATTGTAAAGATTTTAGAGGTTGGGGGCTGTTTGGTAATTTATGGGACTTAATTTGTAAGGGATTTCTATGGATTGGGTTGAAAGGGTAAATATTGGATTACATTTTTAAAGAAAAGGGAAAGGAGGGGCTGAACTTGCCATTATGGAAACAAGTTTGGGGGATCAAGGTATATAAACCCGTCACCCCGGTTTTAACCCTAACCCTAATGAAGTGTCGGCCGCCACCCCCCCTCCACTCCTCCAGCCGCCATCACCGATTTTTCCCCCTTGTGCTCCGACCAGATGGAGTCCCGACGAGCACCGACTGCCGCCGTTGTTGAGCTCGCAAGCCACTGAAGTCAACTGTCGTTTCTATCCTGCTAACGGGAACGTAACGTGCAGACGGGAACGTAACGTGATCGAAGGCGGAGCGAGGAGTGCCGATACGTGGGTCGTGAACGACCGGTTGCTGCAGCCGCTGCGCCGCAACCGGTGAAGGCTAAGTCGTCGTTGGGATGGCTCAAGACCGTTGTGGATTGGTAGGTTATGAGTGTCGTTGTTGCATCCGCTATCACCACTTCTTTTGCTTGTCTTTTTCCGTTAGCCTCTGCCTGCTGCCAAACACCGCAATCCGTCGCCATCTCGTGTTGCTGTCGTCGTCACCCACCACAGGTGAGTGTTGGGTTATTTGTCCAAAAAAAAGGATGTGTGTGTGTGTGTTTCTGCCACTAGAGTGAATACCATACATCATGGGTGGCGTGGCTTGGCCGGAGTTCACAAGTACGGCCACCACCACCACCGTGAGGTGGTGGCTGCCACCATCAGCCGTCGCCGACCACCACAAGGTGGCTGTGTGTGTGTGTTTATTTCCCTTTTAGTGTGTTTATTTTTGGGTTGAAATGTAATTTGGAAATGAAATAATAAAAGAAATTGAAAACCACCACCTTAGGGTGGTGGCTGCCGCCACCGGCCGCCGTGTCGGGTGGCGGTGTGCCTTGTTGGATAGTGGCTAGTTTGGGATGTTTGGACAAGGGACTAAAACCATAATGGGCCTTGTAATCCCTAATGGGCCCAATGAAGCTTAATGGACCTAAAAGCCCAAGCATGTGTTAGTGAAACCCTAATGGGCCTAGTAGAATCATAATGAGTCTAATAAACCCTAATTGACCTAAGGAAACCCTAATGGGCTTAAGAACTTGGTTTTGGGCCTATTGGGCTAATATGGGTTGGAAACCCTAATTAGGGTTTGGAAAACCCCGATGCAATGAAACCCTAATTTGGGACATATCGGGATCGCAATGGAATTAATTAATGAACTTAAAATATTATTTAATAATCATTGCAAATTAACCTAAGGCCATGTGGGACAATGGATTAAGTCCTTAATGGGTTAAGTACGAAAACTTAACCCTAATCATCATTTTATATGAAAACCCTAATTTCACTTGGGTTTATTGTTGGGCCTTCCTATTGGGCCTTGATGATTGGGTTATTAATGGGCCATCCAAGGTCAAGCAATTGGACTAGAATAATTGATGGGCTTTGAGGTAAGGCCCATATGAGGAGTTGGGCCCAATTTGGAAAATTGGGCCATAGATGGGCCATAGTTTGGGCCTTAATGATTATATGATATTGGGCCATTAGAATGTCAAATGTTGGACTGGACTAATTGGTTGGGCCTCAGGATAAGACCATATAAAGGTTTGGGCCCAATTTGGAAAATTGGGCCATATGTTGGGCTTTGAGCCATAGTTGGACTTTTGGGCCTTTGGACTGGGCCTTGGGCTCGAATAAAACTAAGTTAGGGGTAAAGTATTATTTACCCCAAGTATGTATATATGGTTATGTAACACCAATCAAATTTAGGTCAAAAATAAATTGATCAATAATCGTAATTGGGATTAACAAAGTGGTAGAGATTGTAACAAGGTTTCCAAAAATATATAGAACACTGAAATCCGAGTTATAACGAAGAAGTTATGACCAATCGAAGATCCGCGACAAAACCGGCAAAACACCGTTCAGTGTAAAATGTGAATTTTCGATAAAAGGCTTTTTAGCCTTAACAAACTCAATGAAAGTTGTAGAATATGTTAAACCGAGAACTTTAATAAAAAGAACGTAAAAATCTGACTTCATATGAGGAAGTTATGATTTTTCTAAGTTTCAGTTTAGCAGTAAACAGCTAAAAATTCGAAATAAAAATCGATCAATATTTAGCCGACACAACTTAAACGAGAATCGAAGGTCTCGTTAAAAGACAGACGAAAACGGACGTCGGATAAAGAAGTTATGAATTTTTAACGGATTTCCTGTCCCGGTCTGTTAAAAATAATAATATTAAAAATAAATTCAAAATTACCCGACGAATTCTAAACGAAAGTCGTAGAGTATAATTTTACCTACGCGTGAATATAAAGAACGTCGAAAACGGAGCTCGTATGCGAAAGTTATAAATTTCGCAAGTTTTTGGCACGAAAATCGAAAAATGTTGAAAACCAGGAAAAATCGCATGGTCACCCTTCGGCCACGTCACCTCGCATGCGAGGCTTCCCCGTGTCCGACGCATGTCACCTTCTGATTGGACCGAATTACTCGTGGAACCTCCTGATTGGACCGAAGTTCGGTCCACTCTTGATCCGACGCGCATCCGAGACCGCCTCCTGCTTCGCTTCCCCTTCTGACGCGTGGCTACTGACTCCCCTCTTCGGACCGAACCCTCGCACCTATATAAAGGGTGCGAAACTCTCCGGATTTTTCACCATTTTTACACCATTTTTGCTCCTTTTTCACCCCTTTCACTTGCATAAACTCACAAACAACCCCCAAAAGCCCCGGTATCATATCTAAAACCCAAAGCAAGCCCCAAAGCCCCAGAATTCTCGAGAAGCTAACCTCTTTCCAGTCGAAGTGCTGCCAGCGTAAAGCCCGGTTTTTAATCAAAAACTCGTGGTTTCTTCGAGAAAGATCATTTATAGAAACGAAACGCTGCCCAAATCACCACTTATCAAGTGAGTTCATACCCCTATAATCTACCTTTTTAATGGTTTTTAAATGCTTTTTTGGGGGGGAATACAATACAAGTTGAACACAATATAAATTGTGTTAATAATTGTATGTGATAATAATCACACAAAGGGTTTCCTTATGCTTTTAAGGATTACCAAATACTTCCAAAATGACTTAAAGTCATGTTAAATCTTTAAAGTCATTTGAACTCTTTTATAAATGTTAAATTCTTTGAAAAAGGTTTTATAAACTATTTCAAATTATAATTGGCAAAATCATGTTTATACATGTATAAATATATAAATAAGATTTGAAGGGCTTAGGACTAATGAATTATCTTATTTCCTTTTCCTTGTTTGGATGTGGAATTAAGGTGGTGTTATTTCTCTGAAGGTTGTTTCCTTCTTAATTATATATATATATATATATATATATATATATATATATATATATATATATATATATATATATATATATATATATATATATATATATATATTATACATATATGAATATAAAAGGTTACTTCAGTTGGTATCATTACCTTTGTATCATGCTGAGCAAAGGTGTTCATCCATGAGAAATCATGCTAATCAGATAGAACATATAAATTATAATATGTATAATTTATGATTCAAAACTAAATATACAAGTATGATTCACGATTGTATACTCTTTATTCCAAGGAAATTACTAACAATTCCTTTATCTATACCAGGATAAGTATAATACTTTTAGTATATGGATAATATATTAAAGAAGTAATAATACATCATACCGGGTTTACATTAACAAGGGTACAATACAACGTACCAGGGTTAGCAATCACGGGGTAATAATACATCATACCGGGTTTGCATTAACAAGTGTACAGATACAACGTACCAGGGTTAGCAATCACGGGGTAATAATACATCGTAATATCGTTAAAACAATAAATTTGTGAGACTCTTCATGGTGTACTTATCTAAGTACGACCTTAAATCCTAACTTATTAACCAGAATCTCCTGGAGGGAGAGCGTGAATTTGTGTATAGATCTATATGGGACTGACAATCCCGCACCTTCACTGTTCGCAATAGTTTGGCCGGTAGGCCTAGGGTGACAAATGTCATATCGTTTCCGACGCCTGAAGAACGTCGCATCAGGCACATCAGTCATATTAGTATGGTTAATAGAACTCACATGGATAAAACAACGAGTAAATTACCTAGTAATATACTGTAGAACAGATATAACTAAGAATACTTTTACAAATGAAACGGTTTATAGATTAAACTACTTTTACAAATGGAACAGTTTTATGGGGATATAAAACTACTAATCAGAAACGGTTTTATGTGGATTTGAAACTACTTATCAGATGGAACTTAGTCATTCACTCTCTTTAAACTAGTATAACATAAAGGACCTTTAGTGGTTAATTCTATAATTCCTTAGTTTTTCCATCAGAGATATACATAAGTAATATCCGATTGACAGTAAAATGTGTGACTTCCGCCTTACTTCCTGTTCCTTGTTTGGTTGTGGGCTTAGGGCAGATACACCCATTTAACTGTCATTTCGATATTAGGTTATATATAACTAGAATAAACTAAGTAATTGCAGAGGGAACTATTGAGGTTATCAGTTTATCACCTCAGGAAGTATAGGATTTTCTGGAGGAACCAACGAACTTTTCCAAGAACTTAGAGTATAATTTATAGAACTAAAATACTTATGAACTCACCAGCTTAAATGCTGATCTACTCTTTCAAAATAACTTTTATTCTCAGGAATCCAGTAGACAGGTACACCCCCGAAGCTTTTGAGAAGACTACCTAGTACCGTACTACGACTCTTGTCTTCTACTGTACCTACTTTGGTGTTTGAATATGTAATGTTTAAACACTTATGTAAAACTTATACTTATTAATGCAATGGTTGTTTGTACTTTGATTACTATATTGTATGTGTTGTGATACTTACATGAAGTCCTCCGCCCCCGAACGTTTCCGCCGTTCTGGTTTGGGGGTGTGACAGATTGGTATCAGGGCATTGTTTATAGTGAACTCAGTATATCGGTCATAAAAGATATTCAACTATAAACCCATTGGGAGAAAAACACTTTTGAGAAGACTACCTAGTACCGTACTGCGACTCTTGTCTTCTACTGTACCTACTTTGGTGTTTGAATATGTAATGTTTAAACACTTATGTAAAACTTATACTTATTAATGCAATGGTTGTTTGTACTTTGATTACTATATTGTATGTGTTATGATACTTACATGAAGTCCTCCGCCCCCGAACGTTTCCGCCGTTATGGTTTGGGGGTGTGACAGATTGGTATAAGAGAATTGTTTATAGTGAACTCAGTATATCAGTCATAAAAGATATACAACTATAAACCGATTGGGAGAAAAACACTCTGACCAAGAGTTATACTTTAAAATATAACAATATGTTATAAAAGTATAAGTACATGCAGAATATATATATATACTAGAATGAGTATCACAAGAAGAACAAAACAAAAGTATTTGGATGTTGGACATTACAATTAAACCTAGACAGTGACGTAATCATATCTGGGATCAATATAGCCTGATCAACTATATTCATTTGAGATATGACCAACATGTGTTTGGGAGTGATTGTAGTGTTGCAACAAGTCTAAAACTTACCTAGGTACCAGAAGAATTCTAGAACCAAACATAAAAGGTTAAAATACTATAGGAGTATTTTAGGATACTATAACAAGAAAACTGAAAAATTATCAACTTCTTATATCTAGAAGTCTAAGAATCAAACTTATAATTAAAATACCAAGGAAGTATTTTAAATACCATAAACTTTTGGGAAATTTTAAAAGATCTTTTCTGATAAGTCTATAATTACTAAGTGGATACATTAAAGTTATATATACTTTAGATTTTATAGGCTTAGAATATGTGATTTTCACTCTACTTCCTTTTCCTTGTTTGGATGTGGTTTTAGAGTAGGATTACTTATTCGAAGGTCTATTTGATCAGGATTATATAAAATCGGTACACACCATGTGATTATAGAAGGACCAGAAAGGATCACCTTCGTAAAAATTTAAATTTTCTCAAAGATTCTTTAGACATTCCCATTCTCGTATAAACCCCGTATATAGATGTAGTCACTCCAGCAACCAATAGAAGAGTCAAGGAGGATCCAACCAAATTTCATTAGGAGAATTCTAAGAAAGAAACAGATGAGAAGTAAAGAAACTATAGAAATCATTTAGTGCCCTTACCATATTAAGGACACCAATGAGAGATTCGCATGAACTTCCGAGATTCAAAATCTTCATTACAAAGTAATGGGGATCCGTGTCAGAATCGGAACTAAGACAGCTCAGGAATTCAATATACCTACGGAGGAGAAGGAAACCCTATAGATACCAAGAGAGAACAAATCATTACCACCCAGAATAGAACAGAGAACAAAGGAAAACCACGTATGATTCATGTGAAGTGTTTGAGCGCCTTTTCACCTAAGTAATAACTAGTAAATCAATTCAACCTAGTGAGTTAGTATTTACATTACTCACATTAGGTTTCGAGCTTATCTTCTTTTCCTGTCACTGCTAATAACAATAAATCGGATCACGAAATCTCAATTGATAGTGATTACTTCTCAAATTCATAAGTCTATTTTATGTAGACACTGTTATGAATTGTTTTCAAATATTTTCGAAAGTTGGAAAACGATATCCACCAATCGAAGGTAACTTAGTTCGGATGACACTCGGTTCATAACCATTCTAGAAACTTATTTCTGCTCCTTACCAGGACTGCATCATAGGGATGCAGGTCGAATCATTGACAACAATATAACAAAACGAAAGATTTATACGTAGATACAAATGGTTAGAATACATCTAGAGACAACTATCGTCGCTCACGAGCTCATTTTTTTATCATGTAACAGAATCATACCTCTGAAGAAACGTAACCAACCCACCAGCAAAACACCAATCCTTCAAATAGATGCGGTTACGTTTGAAGCTGCAGTCACAGTAGCTGTAGCAGCTGTCATGGCACACTTTAATGCTAACAAAGCAAATGTTAGTGGTAATGCTATCGGCAACCCCGATCGTGGTGATAACCAAGTACAGCAACGAGTACCTATTTGTAAGGACACTTCGAACCGTAAGCCTAATATCCTGAAATGAAAGTTCGAGAACAAGAAAGGGAGTTGTTCAACTCAAGAACCTAACAGAGGGCAACGAACTGGGGCAATCAATACCCCCATCAGCCCTGTTATTCCAGTACCGACCACACCATAATTAGGAAACCTCCCACATTCTGCAGCAAGTGCAACTATCATCATCATGGAGTTTGCCGAGAGCTGCATTGCAATAAATGCAACATGAAGGGGCATACCGCCCGCATCTGTAGAACTCTGGTTGTGTTTATCACTTCAACTGCCAATGTCAGAACCATTCCAATATGTCACCTTTGTGGTGAAATAGGACATTACAAGAGGGACTGTCCAACAGAGAAGAACGACAGGGGAGTAGGAGAAGTTTGACCCCAATGCATGGGGAGGCATCAAAGAACCCTGCTATATTTTGGTACGCTTCCAAACCCCAATAATTATCTATAATTATGATTACTCTCCCGTTCAAATTAAATCACAGCATTCATGTAAAATTTGAAACCCTAACAGGTAAGCAATGATGACTTAGTGTATACATAAGGGTCATTTATAATTAAGATTTGTAGACTTAGAGTGAGTAATCCCGCCTCATTTCCTGTTCCTTGTTTGGTTGTGGATTTAGGGCAGGGTTGCTTAGTCAAAGGTCTTACCAATCTTAATTATACATGACTTGTATACACCAAGCGATTATAGAGAGACCTAATAAGGATCATTTCATGAAAGTTCATAATTTCAAATTATCAAAACCCTCGTATTGGTAATACCCGCCAATTTCAAATCAAAAAGGGGATTCGTAACCAGAAGCGCTGATGACTTAGGTACATAGGATAGTTCATTATCCTAAGTAATCATTTTCCCCGGAACGACATAATATCTATTTCGTCGAGAAAATTATGACATCCTCATTCGACATGGTTTGGCCTGGCCCTTACCATGTGAAAATTCTTATGTTGTGTAAGAGAACTTTTTCCTTAATCAGCCGTAAGATGAAATTCTTCCAATCCTTAACGCAAACCCTTAGGTTGTCTCTCATTTCAAAACTTCAGAAGTACCCATGCGAAGGGTACCACGCCCTTCTAGCCTACTCAGTAGACAGGAAACTTCAAACGAAAAGCACCGAAGTAGTCTTAGAAGTCAATAACCACCGAAGTACCCCAGTAGAGCTCATAGGAAAATCATTGTAGTGCAGGTCAAGTTCAAGAATAGAAACTAAGAACTCATTAGGTTAATCTATCGCTGCTAAGTGTATACACGAGAGTGGTATATAATTTAGACTTAACAAGATCTAGGATGTGTAATTCTGCCCTATCTCTTGTTTCTTGTTTGGTTGTGGACATGGGGCAGAGTCACCCATCCGAACGTTTTGTGAAATCTAAGTTATATACGACTCGTATACACGAGGTGATGATAGATGAGCCAAGTATGAGTCTTATCGAAGAAAAAGCCGCAGGCTTACTACAACAACCAGAGATACCTGAGTGGAAGTGGTAACGGATTAAAATGGGCTTTATAATCAAGTTACCAAGACAACAGGTGGACTTGATGCCATTTTTGGTGATCGTCGACAGATTAGCCAAGTCCGCGCACTTCCTATAATTTTGAAGAAACAGGCAAATAGAGAACATAACTAGAACGTGTGATAGAGAGATTAGTCAGAGTGCACGGTGTTCCAATAGTTGTTATCTCCGTCGAGATAATAGAATCATCTCCCAGTTCAGGCAGTCACTTCAAAAATCTCTGGGAACTAGAGTAGTCCTGAGCATATGTGATCGACTATGGTAAAGTATGGGATACCCATTTACCAATTAGTTGAGTCCTTTACCATGCTAGCATTTAAGTTGCTCCATTCGAAACCTTTTGTGGTCGCGAGTGCAGATCCTATCTGCACTGGACTAAAGTTGGTGACACCCAACTAGCTAGAGGTCAAATTTCCACACAACACCTTCGCTGGACCGGAATTATTCCAAGAGACTACCGAAAAGAGAATACGAATCAGGAAGCGACATAAAGCTTCCAGAGTTGATCAGAGAAGCTACGACTTCGATAAAAGAAAATCCTTGGAATTCTAGGTTGATGACCTTGTCATATGAAGGTCTCACCCTGGAAGGCCAGGATACGCTTCGGAAAGCATAGAATACTAAATCCAAGGTACATAGGGCCATTCGAGATTCTTACCAGAATCGGTCTTATAGCTTATAAACATAAACTACCACAAAAACTTAAAAACATTCATCCCACCTTTCACATATATAATCTAAAGAGGTGTCTGTTCGATGAAACACTTGTTATTTCACTCGATGAAATCAAGTTAAATAAAAGTCTACACTTTGTAGAAGAACCAATGGAAATCATGGATAGGGAAATCAAAAGAACTAAGCATAATCTTATCCCGATAGTGAAGGTTCGTTGGATTGCAAACCGGGGACCTGAATTCACTCGGGAAAGGGAAGATTAGATGAAACGAAAATATTCACATCTTTCCCCTAGTCCATGAGTATCACTTTAGACTTAATTTCGGGACGAAATTCCCTCTAACGGGGGGATAATGTAACACCAGTCAAATTTAGGTCAAAAATAAATTGATCAATAATCGTAATTGGGGTGAACAAAGTGGTGGAGATTGTAACAAGGTTTCCAAACATATCAAGAACACTGAAATCCGAGTTATAACGAAGAAGTTATGACCAATCGAAGATCCGCGACAAAACCGGCAAAACACCGTTCAGTGTAAAATGTGAATTTTCGATAAAAGAATTTTTAGCCTTAACAATCTCAATGAAAGTTGTAGAATATGTTAAACCGAGAACTTTCATAAAAAGAACGTAAAAATCTGACTTCGTATGAGGAAGTTATGATTTTTCTAAGTTTCGGTTTAGCAGTAGACAGCTAAAAATTCGAAATAAAAATCGATCGAAAGTAGTACAACGGCAAAAAGACAGACGAAAACGGACGTCGGATAAAGAAGTTATGAATTTTAACGGATTTCCTGTCCCGGTCTGTTATAAATAATAATATTAAAAATAAATTCAAAATTACCTGACGAAGTCTAAACGAAAGTCGTAGAGTATAATTTTACCTACGCGTGAATATAAAGAACGTCGAAAACGGAGCTCGTATGCGAAAGTTATAAATTTCGCAAGTTTTTGGCACGAAAATCGAAAAATGTTGAAAACCAGGAAAAATCGCATGGTCACCCTTCGGCCACGTCACCTCGCATGCGAGGCTTCCCCGTGTCCGACGCATGTGACCTTCTGATTGGACCGAAGTACTCGTGGAACCTCCTGATTGGACCGAAGTTCGGTCCACTCTTGATCCGACGCGCATCCGAGACCGCCTCCTGCTTCGCTTCCCCTTCTGACGCGTGGCTGTTGACTCCCCTCTTCGGACCGAACCCTCGCACCTATATAAAGGGTGCGAGACTCTCTGGATTTTTCACCATTTTTACACCATTTTTGCTCCTTTTTCACCCCTTTCACTTCCATAAACTCACAAACAACCCCCAAAGCCCCGATATCATATCTAAAACCCGAAGCAAGCCCCAAAGCCCCAGAATTCTCGAGAAGCTAACCTCTTTCCAGTCGAAGTGCTGCCAGCGTAAAGCCCGGTTTTTAATCAAAAACTCGCGGTTTCTTCGAGAAAGATCATTTATAGAAACGAAACGCTACCCAAATCACCACTTATCAAGTGAGTTCATACCCCTATAATCTACCTTTTTAATGGTTTTTAAATGCTTTTTTTTGGGGGGGGGGAATACAAGTTGAACACAATATAAATTGTGTTAATAATTGTATGTGATAATAATCACACAAAGGGTTTCCTTATGCTTTTAAGGATTACCAAATACTTCCAAAATGACTTAAAGCCATGTTAAATCTTTAAAGTCATGTGAACTCTTTTATAAATGTTAAATTCTTTGAAAAAGGTTTTATAAACTATTTCAAATTATAATTGCCAAAATCATGTTTATATATGTATAAGTATATAAATAAAATTTGAAGGGCTTAGGACTAATGAATTATCTTATTTACTTTTCCTTGTTTGGATGTGGAATTAAGGTGGTGTTATTTATCCGAAGGTCGTTTCCTTCTTAATTATATATATTATACATATATGAATATAAAAGGTTACTTTAGTTGGTATCATTACCTTTGTATCATGCTGAACAAAGGTGTTCATCCATGAGAAATCATGCTAATCAGATAGAACATATAAATTATAATAGGTATAATTTATGATTCAAAACTAAATATACAAGTATGATTCATGATTGTATACTCTTTATTCCAAGGAAATTACTATCAATTCCTTTATCTATACCAGGATATGTATAATACTTTTAGTATATGGATAATATATTAAAGAAGTAATAATACATCATACCGGGTTTGCATTAACAAGGGTACAATACAACGTACCAGGGTTAGCAATCACGGGGTAATAATACATCATACCGGGTTTGCATTAACAAGGGTACAAATACAACGTACTAGGGTTAGCAATCAGGTGGTAATAATACATCGTAATCTCGTTGAAACAATAAATTTGTGAGACTCTTCATGGTGTACTTATCTAAGTACGACTTTAAATCCTGACTTATTAACCAGAATCTCCTGGAGGGAGAGCGTGAATTTGTGTATAGATCTATATGGGACTGACAATCCCGCACCTTCACTGTTCGCAACAGTTTGGCCGGCAGGCCTAGGGTGACAAATGTCATATCGTTTCCGACGCCTGAAGAACGTCGCATCAGGCACATCAGTCATATTAGTATGGTTAATAGAACTCACATGGATAAAACAACGAGTAAATTACCTAGTAATATACTTCTCTTAAAACAGTAAGAAAAGATAATTACATCCTATCTATTTTACTAACCAAATATACATTATGTTTGTTTTTACTTACAGTAAGAACTATGTATCATGAAATCAAGTATGGAAAATATACTTGTACTTTTGGTTTTGGAACGTTTAAAACCACAAATCAGTATTATGGATAATATAATATTTTCCAGGATTAATACCAATGTTTTACTGTAGAACAGATATAACTAAGAATACTTTTACAAATGAAACGGTTTATGGATTAAACTACTTTTACAAATGGAACGGTTTTATGGGGATTTAAAACTACTTATCAGATGGAACTTAGTCATTCACTCTCTTTAAACTAGTATAACATAAAGGAACTTTAGTGGTTAATTCTAGAATTCTTTAGTTTTTACATCAGAGTTATACATAAGTAATATCCGATTGACAGTAAAATGTGTGACTTCCGCCTTACTTCCTGTTCCTTGTTTGGTTGTGGGCTTAGGGCAGATACACCCATTTAACTGTCCATTCGATATTAGGTTATATATAACTAGAATAAACTAAGTAATTGTAGAGGGAACTATTGAGGTTATTAGTTTATCACCTCAGGAAGTATAGGATTTTCTGGAGGAACCAGCAAACTTTTCCAAGAACTTAGAGTATAATTTATAGAACTAAAATACTTATGAACTCACCAGCTTAAATGCTGATCTACTCTTTCAAAATAACTTGTATTCTCAGGAATCCAGTAGACAGGTACACTCCCGAAGCTTTTGAGAAGACTACCTAGTACCGTACTGCGACTCTTGTCTTCTACTGTACCTACTTTGGTGTTTGAATATGTAATGTTTAAACACTTATGTAAAACTTATACTTATTAATCCAATGGTTGTTTGTACTTTGATTACTATATTGCATGTGTTGTGATACTTACATGAAGTCCTCCGCCCCGAACGTTTCCGCCGTTCTGGTTTGGGGGCGGAGGTTTTTGGTCTTGAATTTGGGATGTTACAAGTTAGTATCAGAGCCTTGGTTTGAGGGATTCGGGCACACTTTCGGGTGTGTCTGGACTCAAATTGAGGACTTGGTATGAAAATTTTCAAAGGAAAGTCATTTTATAAAAAGAATTTCTATAAGAATTTGCAAAGATAAAAGAACTTTGAAAAGAACAAGATGTGTGATGCGTGCAATCAGCCGAGCTCAAGTAAGTTTTCCCCAAGATACCCATACATGTTATGATATGATATGTTATGATATGATTATGACAATTGCATGCTGGATTAGAGCTAAGGATCTAGGAGGATGCCTTATGTGCCTATTGTATGAGCTTGTAGACTTGCATGCTAGTACTGATCTGTCAATGATAGGATAGCCTGTTTAGGTTATGCCTGATTGTATGAACCTTTGGATTGTATGTTCAGATTCCTGATTAGAGGAAAGAATGGTTTGAGTAGTATATGATGGTTAGATTTTCCATTGTCTGAATGCTGTTTGCTTTGTGCTTTGTGGGACTCTTAGTAATGTGAGCTAGCTATTAAGTGAATATGCTAAGTCACATGTGGCACAGGCTGGATAACCTCAGAGTGATAGATTTGACCCTATTGTGCAGCTCTTGTTTGAGTCCAACCGTTCTAGGGAAGGGTCTTTTACTCGAAGGATTATCTGATCTCTATTGCATGTGGTTATATTCATGAGGTAGCTACTTGACATTACTGCGAATCTTTCAGCAGCTCTGGACTGGGTGGGTTTGGGAACCTAGGGAAGCCTAGGATATATTTCAGTGGGTTAGTAGTGAGGATTAGTGAGACTTGGGTGCACCAGTTGAGGAAGTGACTTGGAGGATTCAGGAGGATTGTTGAGGAAAGTATGGATAGGTGTGGAAGGTAGTATTAGGCCCGTACTACTGAAAACACAGGATCCATACTCGAATCGGTGAGAGTCTTGGAGAATCTAAGAAGCTTTGGGGTGAAGTTTGTGACCCGGTTTGGGGACAGAGGATGTTCCAGTTGTTGCAGCTTAGCCATTAGCAAGTCAGCTAGTGAGCGTGACAGGGTGTTAGACCCTGAAGGATATGATTTCCAAGAAATTGCAGATGCGAGATCGATTTGGAGCACCCTGGAAAGAGAGGGTTGTGCCAGGTGCATATAGTAAAGGGTCCCGGGAAGAGACCCATGACTTCTGATCATCGGGTGAAAGGCCAGCAGGGTCGGAGGCAGTGAAACACGTATGAGAAAGTGCACGAGGGAGTTTGTCACTCCAAGGGTTTAGGTTGCTACATGTGTAGCAGGGTTGATCATGACAGTTGAAGGTGATCAGTATTCCTCCAGGTGTTGCGGGTATGTCGTCTTATACTGCTGCTAGATGGACGTTGGGAATACGTATCGTTTCGGAATTGTGAGCGAATTTGGATAAGTCAGATCTCGGGTCGGTTTTCTGCTAGTGCCTGGGTTATCAAGGATCATATATGCCATCCTACATGTCGAAAAGTCCTTGATGAACCCACAGAGGAACGCATCTTGCAGAGTGGGTTCCGCGCGTACCGTTATCCTTCCGGATCTTTGTCGGGATCTATGCAGGAGTATTATTTAGAGGATACTCGGTCAGGGTTAGAGCGATAGTTCTCCAGTGAAGTCAGCATTTAGTGGTTCTATCATGGTTCAGGTATGGTTGACAATTGTCTATGGGTGAACTTTGGAGTTCAAGGCACTACCGTTGTTAGGGAAGGACTGGTAGCATGAAGATAGTGAAGTCAGTAGCGGGTGTTAGATGCATGAGCGTTTGGGCATTGGATGTAAAAGAGAAATGCACTTTCGCACGGTTGTGTTCGGTAATGCTGCGAGATGAGGAGTGGGAACGAGGATGGGCGATCTCAAGGTGTAACCGGTGATTGATCGCTAGCATTAGTAAGCACAGGTTGTCATCAGTGGGATATTAGAAAGCGAGAAGGACTGGGAATCCTTCAATTCGCACGAGCCGTAAAGACTTAGTCAAATCTAAGTGGGGGAGAGACTTTTTATAAAGTTCTCCAAATGTGAATTCTGATTGCGCGAGGTGCAATCTCTTGGGTACCTTGTCAACCAGAAGGGTATTTTGGGCGATCCGGCCAAGATAGAGGCCGTAATGCAGTGGGAGATTCCGAGGTCTCCATCCGAGATTCGGAGTTTCCTGGGTCTAGCGGGTTATTACCGGAGATTTATACGGGACTTCTCCGAGATTGAGGTTCCTTTGACCCACTGACAAGAAGTCGGTGGCCTTTCGTTGGGGGCCTGAGCAGCAGACAGCCTTCGAGACTCTCAGACAGCGGTTGTACGAGGCACCGATCCTCAGCCTGCCAGAGGGTGTAGATGATTTCATGGTTTACTGTGACGCTTTGATCATGGGCATGGGTGGGGTACTGATACAGTGGGTTCACGTGATAGCAGGTTTCGGGAACCAAGTTAGAGCCCTAGTTAGGACTCAAGTTCACTTGAGTGTTAAGTAGAGTGCGTGTTCGACCCGGTTTGGAAAGTGTTGTAAGACTACGGGGGTAGCCGTAGCATTCACTAGCAGCCAAATAGTGATAGAGTGTTGTAAGTCTACGGGTGTAGCCGTAGCATTCACTAGTTTGGTAGATGGCATGAGCGTGTTGTTAGAATGCGGAAGGAGCAGTAGTACCCACCAGTTCGGGTTAAGCAGTGAGGATATGGAAATCCACAAATTGGATTTCGAAATTACCCAGATGGATTAGACCTAGTTAAACCAGTGATAAGACTGTAGGAGCGCCACTACAGTTATGGGATCAGGAAAGCAATGAACCGTATAAGATTGCTTGTGATGTAAGGCTACCATCGGTTAGGTGGCAATCACTTTTAGTCTTGGATTTGATGATGACAGGATTCGACGCATGGACCTGATCGATTAGATCGGGAGGTTGTTAGAGCCATAGTGGCATGATAACTAGTGGCAACTAGTTCCAGAGAAGGATTTCATTCGAAAGTCCTGTGAGGCGTCTAAATGGGAGTCCTTTTAGCTCAGCGACCGGTTCGGGGCCCCATACTTCAGATGATTGTCGAACAAGTTGAGGCCAGGCAGGTCTCGGTAGATTTTGGAAAGCAGCCAGGTGGTAACCTACTACTTCAGGCAGATTAGTGTTTGGGCAGTTTCAGCGTTTGGGTAGTATTAGTATTTGTGTTTTGGGTTGCAAATACGGACGAAATAGCTGGTTTATTGGGGAGTGACAAGTCAATCACAGCTGGATTAGCCGAGCCTTGGCCAAGTATAAGTGACCTGCATAGATAATTGGGCTTGTGACCCTGAATTATAGTGGGGAACCTCGAGTTATTGAAAGTTGAGTAGCCGGTTGAAGGATAAAGTTGGCTGGGTCCAATGATAATGATTCAGTATGGGTGGTCTGCCAGGGATTCAGACCATCTCGAGACAGTAGATTTCAAACATAGTAGACGTGATCTTGTTGTGGGGAGTGTATTCACCTGCGAATTATAGGGCTTTGCGAAGATTGGTCACGACTACCCTGGGAAGGCTAGGGTGCAACCAGGAAAGTGCCCATGTTACAAGAGTGGTTGGGTGTGGAAGGAATGGTAAAGAATGATTTCGAGGACGAAATCTAATTTAAGTGGGGGAGAGTTGTAACACCTTGTTTATTTATTAGATAAATAAATAAATTAACGAACGAATAGTAGCCCTAAAATAAATAATTATATATAAAAGGATGATCTCGAAGAGCTAATTATCATAATTTTAGAAGCTGGGGGTTAAAAGTGTGATTTCCGGACTCAGTTTGTAAAAATTAATGAAGACAGGGGCTCCGTGGTAATTATTTGGATTTAATTTTAAAGGAAAAGAGGTGGAAGGGCTGAATATGTCATAATTAAGACATTGGAGGCTAAAGGGGTAACATAGGGAGCTGAATTGTAAAGATTTTAGAGGATGGGGGCTGTTTGGTAATTCATGGGACTTAATTTGTAAGGGATTTCTATGGATTGGGTTGAAAGGGTAAATATTGGATTACATTTTTAAAGAAAAGGGAAAGGAGGGGCTGAACTTGCCGTTATGGAAACAAGTGTGGGGGATCGGGGTATATAAACCCGTCACCCCGGTTTTAACCCTAACCCTAATGAAGTGTCAGCCGCCACCCCCCTCCACTCCTCCCGCCTCCATCACCGGTTTTTCCCCCTTGTGCTCCGACCAGATGGAGTCCCGACGACCATCGACTGCCGCCATTGTTGAGCTCTCAAGCCACTGAAGTCAACCGTCGTGCCTATCCTGCTGACGGGAACGTAACGTGATCGAAGGCGGAGCAAGGAGTGCCGATACGTGGGCCGTGAACAACTGGTTGCTGCCGCCGTTGCGCCGCAACCGGTGAAGGCTAAGTCGCCATCGGGATAGCTCAAGACCGTTGTGGATTGGTAGGTTATGAGTGCCGATGTTGCATCCGCTATCACCACTTCTTCTTCTTCTCTTTTTCCGTTAGCCTCCGCCTGCTGCCAAACACCGCAATCCGCCGCCATCTCGTGTTGCTGCCGTCGCCACCCACCATAGGTGGGTGTTGGGTTATTTGTCTAAGAAAAAGGATGTGTGTGTGTTTCTGGCACTAGAGTAAATACCATATGTCATGGGTGGCGTCGCTTGGCCGAAGTTCACAAGTACGGCCACCACCACCACCGTGAGGTGGTGGCTGCCACCATCTGCCGCCGCCGGCCACCACAAGGTGGGTGTGTGTGTGTGTGTGTTTATTTCCCTTTTAGTGTGTTTATTTTTTGGTTGTAAATGTAATTTGGAAATGAAATAATAAAAGAAATTGAAAACCACCACCTTAGGGTGGTGGCTGCCGCCTCCTGCCGCCACCGGCCGCCGTGTCGGGTGGCGGTGTGCCTTGTTGGATAGTGGCTAGTTTGGGATGTTTGGACAAGGGACTAAAACCCTAATGGGCCTTGCCCTGATGGGCCCAATGAAGCTTAATGGACCTAAACTCCCAAGCGTGTGTTAGTGAAACCCTAATAGGCCTAGTGGAATCATAATGGGTCTAATAAACCCTAATTGACCTAAGGAAACCCTAATGGGCTTCAGAACTTGGTTTTGGGCCTATTGAGCTAATATGGGTTGGAAACCCTAATTAGGGTTTGGAAAACCCTAATGCAATGAAACCCTAATTTGGGACATATCGGGATCGCAATGGAATTAATTAATGAACTTAAAATATTATTTAATAATCATTGCAAATTAACCTAAGGCCATGTGGGACAATGGATTAAGTCCTTAATGGGTTAAGTACGAAAACTTAACCCTAATCATCATTTTATATGAAAACCCTAATTTCACTTGGGTTTATTGTTGGGCCTTCCTATTGGGCCTTGATGATTGGGTTATTAATGGGCCATCCAAGGTCAAGCAATTGGACTAGAATAATTGATGGGCTTTGAGGTAAGGCCCATATGAGGAGTTGGGCCCAATTTGGAAAATTGGGCCATAGATGGGCCATAGTTTGGGCCTTAATGATTATATGATATTGGGCCATTAGAATGTCAAATGTTGGACTGGACTAATTGGTTGGGCCTCAGGATAAGACCATATAAAGGTTTGGGCCCAATTTGGAAAATTGGGCCATATGTTGGGCTTTGAGCCATAGTTGGACTTTTGGGCCTTTGGACTGGGCCTTGGGCTCGAATAAAACTAAGTTAGGGGTAAAGTATTTTTTACCCCAAGTATGTACATATGGTTATGTATTGGAACCCAATTATTAATTGGGTGTTATTTTGGTGTTGAGAGTTCGGGAATCTGTAATCCAGCAGCTGGGGTTGAGTCTGCGGGACTTCAGCAGTGTGGGATTGTGTCTACGGGACTTCAGCAGTGTGAGGTGAGTTACCTTCCAGTAGCGGTGGGTCTACGGCCACAATGCCGGCCCACCAGTAGGAGTTGTATGTTAGATGATTGTCTTTGTGATATTCATCTAGGTTTGCTACTACCTGATATGTTTATGTGCTAGCATGATATCTTATATGTGATAGTGGTAGTAGGGGGAGAATAGTCCCCAAGTTCGGTTGTTAGGACCGAAGGGTAGGTCGGGCACCCCAGAATTTCCAGACAGTATGTTTATTCTATGATATTATGTGGTAGTAGTAGGAGATGAAATAGTCCTCGTATGTCGGGTGAAATAGACCGACGGGTAAGTCAAGCACCCCAGAATGGCTTGACCTGGGTAGTCAGGCACCCCAGAATTGCCTGGCAGTATATGTGTGTTATATTATTGTGTGGTAGGGGTGAAATAGTCCCCGGTAGTCAGGTGAAATAGACCGACGGGTAAGTCAAACACTCCAGAATGGCTTGACCTGGGTAAGTCAAGCACCCTAGAATGGCTTGACCTAGGTAAGTCAGGCACCCCAGAATTTCCTGACAGTATGTTATTGTATGGTGTGTGGTATGCTGGGGGAACTCACTAAGCTTTGTGCTTACGGTTTTCAGTTTTGGTTTCAGGTACTTTGTTTTCAAGAAAAGGAGCCGGCTCGATCGCAACGCATCACACTATGTTTTCCGCATATGAGATCTTTGGGATTACACTCTGATATTGTTTTATATTGACATGTTTTGATTATTTACACTTTGATTTTGACATGGGATGATATTATGGATTATATTATACTAAATGGTTTTATAATAACGTAATTAAAAAAATGAAATTTTTGGTCTTGAATTTGGGATGTTACATGCGTTGATGATTTTATTAATATAAAATGATGATTACAGAGAGTATTTCAGTAAGAACAAGTGAAAAAGTTCGTAGAGTAAGCTAAGAGTAAGCATTGTATGTTGTGTGCAAGATACGTGTGTCATTTTATAGTCTAAACTAGCTAACAAGATGTCCGATATTCCTGGGATCCTCTATGACCAGCTTTGTGGATGTTGTTGGACGTGGTATTTCGGGTCTTTAGCATAGTTGAGATGACTCTCTGTTGAGAATAAGTCTTCTCTAGGCTATTTCTGCACATGTGTCAATTAAAAATGAAATACAACTGTTATAAATGTTAGTAAGTAATAATAATGGTAATAGTCGGGATACTGAGGTAGTTGACGATCCTGAATATTTGTTAAGGTTTGAGGATCCTAAACGCTTTGAGGATCTTGGCCCTAACAATAGGTGTTAGTAAATAATGATAATAACAATAATAGTCGGGATCCTGAAGTGGCTTAGGATCATGCGTGCTCTTTGAGATCCGGGATCCTTAGAGGATTGAGGATCTTGCCCCTAACAATTGCCCCCAAATTATTCCTGCGGAATGTTAACGTTTGTTTTGTCCAATATTTACAAGAATAATTTAAATAATAAATAAATGAGTTAAGAGATTTGAATTTCAAACCCTAATTGGATAGGATTTATCCGATCAATAGTAATCATCACACAGTCAAATCATATCCTCTTTCTTCTGTCACTAGGTTAAATAGGGGTAAATAGTCGATTTTCTCTACCTTCCCCAAAAAATTTTCCGATCTTTTCCGGTCATTTCCAAAGGTAATTTCTTTTTCCCTTCTTCCTTTAGTTTTTCTTTTCCGATCATGGGTAAGACGACTCGTTCTCGTGACAGCATTACCGGTACTAATGAGAATGACTTCGTCGATTAAGGGATCCTGACCTATGATGAGGTTTGTTCCTTTGATGGTGAAGACATGTAGTTCCTTAGAACTGGCAGAGCTTTTCCTTCTAAAGTCGTTTTTAGATCCTTTGAAGCTTCCAATCAGCTTGATTTTTTTCGTCTTCTTGGGTATGTTTCCTGAGTATCCCTTTTCTTTGGGTTTGAAATATCCTTTCTCCGACATTATTTCTGAGTTTTTTCAACCCCCTCAATTCTCATACATTCAATTTATGCCCGTTGTCTGGAGGATATTATCTTGTATTGATCGAGTGAATGATACCCATAATCAAGAGATATGTCTTCTTGATTTGGCTTTTGTTTATGAACTTTCTACGTTTGGAAATTCTCGTTTCTTGCTTAAGCTCAAATCCAGTCAGTCTCCTCTTATCTTGAAATCGAAACATAATGACTGAGCATGGAAGGAAAAGTACTTCTTCTTAAGGCGTGATTCTATCGTTAGCAGAGATCTTTCGCCCAAAGCTTGGGTCAGAAAGGGTAGGATATATTTGTTAGTTTTATGGATCTAAGGATTTACTTTTCTTATTTTGTTTGTTCAGATGCAGGTTTAAAGTTCGGAGAAGTTTTTCTGTTGTCGAAGATACTGAGGATAAGGTCTCGAGTTTCCTTGCTTTACCTGCTGACGTTCGATCATTCAAGTTCGAGTGCCCTATTCTCCAAGAAGGTTCATCTACTACAGCTACAATGGCCATCGGTAAGGATCCTTTCTAGTTTATCTATTTGTTTTAGGATCTTGAGCTTATAAGGATCCTTCATAATTTGAAGGATCTATGGCTACTTGCTCCAGTGCTCAGTTTGCTTTGGCTGATCTTGAGGATGATATGTCTAGTGGCCTGCTTGTTGTGAAGAAGGAAAAGATCCCTCCCTCTCTCCCTACTAAGAGGACTCAATTTGATTTTGATGTGAAAACCCCTGCATCTCCCAAGACAAAACCCTTTGATGCATGGGATCTTGAGAATCTTGGAACATATGAGGCATTAAGGAAGCTGATCTCTTTCTCTCAAACCATAAGAGCTTTTCCCTCTTTTATTTTACTTCTTACTTTTTACTTATCATCGTTTTTCTCAGGTTGCTGACCACATCTCTCGTTCTATTGAGGTTATTAAATTCAAGCTTGCTCAAACCGAGCATGTTTTGAAAGATAAGGAGGAGATCAACAAGGAGCTCTTGGAAAGGGTGGAGAAGTTGTCCAAAGAGGGGGAGGAACATGTGACTGAGATGGATGAGGTCATAGCTGAGGTGAAGGCTAGTGTCGCGGTGGTTGTTTGGGAGGCGAAGATAAAAGCTTGCGGAGGATCTAGGGATGCGGAATCCTGGAAAGTGGTCGGGTGGTGTGAGGCCCTGGCCAAGTTAACTGGCAAGCCTATGAAAGCCAGTCAGGATCATGTTCCACAGCTGAAGGAGGGAGGAGAGAAGAATAAGACGGAGGTGGCTTCGGGTGATGGTGATCAATTTGCAGCTTAAGATTGATTTAGTTCAAAACAGTTTTAATAAATTTGGGTCTGTAAGACAATATTATACTCTCTTTTTTGTGGGTTTGGTGGGCAACCCTTTTAATTTATGGTCACTTTATATTTCTATCTGCGTGGTTGACTTGTTTGATTGACATGTAGTACTCGGATCTTCAAATAATTAGTATCATG
This sequence comes from Lactuca virosa, assembly GCF_052849685.1. Classification (NCBI taxonomy): domain Eukaryota; kingdom Viridiplantae; phylum Streptophyta; class Magnoliopsida; order Asterales; family Asteraceae; genus Lactuca; species Lactuca virosa. Next base: position 113,097,808 of record NC_136427.1, on the reverse strand, counting down.
AAAAGTTTAGTATCTTAGGAAATTATTAGGAATTTGGTAATTAGGAAAGATTGGATATATCAAGTAATTCTTAAAGTAAAATCAATTTTCACAAAGTATCAATTTAAAACATAGAAATCTGATAACCAAGAAATATTATTTGTTTAGGATCCTGAAGAGTTTTGGATCCTCAAACTTTATTTAGAAAAATTTAATGATTTCTTAAAAGTTTAAAACAAGAATAGATAGAATTTGGTTGTTGCCCTTTGAGTTTTTTTTCTTAAGCTTCATGTTTCTTCCTTGTTTTTTTTCCATAGAAAGGATTCTCAAACTTTAACTTTAGAATTTACTAGGAATCGATCCCAACTTAGAAAAAACTTAGGATAAGTTCTTCAGTTTCATGGTGTCTTCGATAACTTCTGATGAGGGGATCCTTACTTTAGAGGTTTATTATTAAGGATCCTCGATTAGCCATAGCTTGGTGATTTTTAGAAAGCATTTTTTTGTAACACCGTAAATTTCCAAACAAAATTTTCATTTGAAATTCACATTAATCTCATTATCACAACCATAAAAATCACCCAATATCAAGTTATCAAAAGCACATGTTCATTAATTGTGTAAAACACAATCCTGGATCCTCCAAAAACATATCTCCAACTCGTGTGTGTACAATCAAGCCGGTGCCTTCCCGTGATCCTGAGAAGTACCTAAAACACATAACACATAACACGGTAAGCACGAAGCTTAGCGAGTTCCCCAAAATACCACACACATCACATTAGCCTCTCATAGCTATGCTCAATAAGACCCTATGGCCAATGTGTCTCAGTGGGACCCTTAGGTCCCACAACTCGGGTGGACCCTCTGGTCCTAACTTAGCAAGCTCAGAATAATACACAGTATAAATCACAAGACATAATGCAGGATACAACAATACTCAATATAAGCACACAAGACCCTCCAGTCACACAAAATTACCACTTAAGGTAAGTATAGTGAGAAGACTCACCTCGTATGAAATCAGATAACCTCGAACTCAAATCCCCGGTCTAGCCTCCGCCTAACACATACGATAATTATTTCTAATTAATAACGACTCTCAAAGAAGCTAGACTAACCCTTCTTCAAACTCACAGAAGGATAAAAGACCATTTTACCCTTCCATGGCCTTAATAGTCCACAAATTGACCAAACCCTAAAAGTCAACTAAAAGTCAACGGCAGTACGTACGCCGCGCGTACCATCCGTCTACGCTAGGTATACTCCATCGCCATGCAATGCATCGGGGATTCTCGACCCTACGTTGCGCGTACTAGGATTAAGCTCAGCGTACGTCCCAGTTTTGCTCTTACTACTAATTTGGTCTTAATCCGTTAAGACCTTAGCTCAAATCTCAGATCTGGACTCCCTAAAGGCTCATACTTCATATAGTTTGTGACTTTAAGCCTTTGCATGGCTGATAAAGTCACAAACACCAAAAGTCTCACTCTCTATTCTCAAGAATGCTCATATCTCATGCATGGGTTGGTTTAAACGTCCAAGTCTCGGTTTTTATGACTCTACACCACTAAAAACACTCAAAGGAGCTGATAATAAACTCTGGAGCTCAATATCTCATAAAGCATCCAACTTTGGGACCAAAACCCTAAAATGAACTAAAATGATGCACAAATCAAAAGGGTGAGAAAACTTTGAGCTTTATACCTCTAACTGAAGCTCCAACCACAGATAAGCTCAGATCCAAAGCCTGGACTCCCACTCCTTCCTCTTAAAAGCTCCTTCTTCACTCCAAAGAAACCACAAGAACATTTAATAGCTCACAAATGGACACACAAGCTCAAGGGACGAGAAATTAGGGTTTGAGAGGGTTGATGTCTAGGAATGGTGGCCAGAAATGAGGCCATCATGTCCTTTAAATAGGGACACACCCTAAATTAGGGTTTTCACTCCGGCCTAGTACGCCCAACGTACTATGTGGCTTCTGCGTCAAAAACACGCACATGAGTACGCTGAGTGTACACATGCGTACACCCTGCGTACTCATTTACCACCTTTTCTCAAATAAGGGCCAAACTTGACAATTACCAAAAGGACAAGGGTTTATAAGGTATACCTGGTCTTGGGATGTTACAATTCTCCCCCACTAGAATCAGACTTCGCCCTCGAAGTCATCTTCTGTAAATAACTTTGGGTACTGCTCGCGCATCTCGGACTCCGGCTCCCAAGTCCACTCGGACCCCTTCCGATGTTGCCACTGGACATGAACCAAGGGCACCTCTTTATTCCTCAAGAACTTCACCTTCCTATCTAAGATCGCTATCGGCCTCTCGATGTAATTCAGACTTGCAGCAATCTGAATTTCCTTTAACGGTACCACTGCCGTCTCGTCGGCTACACACTTCCTCAATTGAGACAAGTGGAAGGTGTTATGTATCTGGCTCAACTCTGCACGTAGCTCTAACCGATAAGCTATCTTCCCCACTCTAGCAGTCACTCTAAAAGGACCAATATATCCGGGACCCAATTTTCCTCGCTTCCTGAATCGGATCATCCCTTTCCACGGGGATACCTTCAGGAGGACAAAATCTCCCACCTGGAACTCAAGCTCGGATCGTCGCCGGTCTACGTAACTCTTCTGGCGACTCTGAGCCGTCAGCAACCTCTGTCTGACCTGCTGAATCTGCTCAGTCGTTTTGAGCACTATCTCTGTGTCACCCATCTCTCTCTGCCCTACCTCTCCCCATCAGATGGGAGTCCGACACCTTCTCCCATATAAGAGCCCAAAGGGAGGCATACCAATACTGGAATGGTGGCTGTTGTTATAAGAAAAACTCAGCCAATGGAAAATAGGTGTCCCAACTTCCTCCAAAGTCCATAACACATGCTCGCAACATGTCCTACAGCGTTTGAATCGTCTGCTCACTCTGCCCGTCAGTCTGTGGGTGGTATATGGTACTGAAGTGCAATCGGGTACCCAACTCCTCATGACACCTCTTCCAGAACCTGGAAGTAAAAAGCACATCCCGGTTTGACACTATCGAAGTCGACACCCCATGTCGTGCCACCACTTCTCTCACATAAATCTCGGCCAATCTCTCTGCGGAAGAGCTCTCACTGATAGCAAGAAAGTGCGCACTCTTCGTCAACCGGTCCACAATCACCCATATCACGTCGACACCTCGCACGGTCCTCGGTAATTTGGTGATAAAATCCATGGAAATCTGCTCCCACTTCCACTGGGGAATCTCTAGAGGCTGTAACGGGCCATGTGGACGCTGGTGCTCCACCTTAACCTGACGACAGGTCAAGCACCTCTCAACTACCCATGCCACATACCTCTTCATACAGGGCCACCAGTATTCTCTCTTCAGATCCAAATACATCTTAGTGGCTCCTGGATAGATCGAGAATCTCGACCTATGTGCCTCCTCCATCAGTATACGCCGAGCTCCACCTGTATAGGGCACCTAAATCCGCCCAAGGAAAGTCATAAGCCCCCGACTATCCGTCTCAAACTCGGTCCGATCACTCACTCCCTCTTGAGGTTCTCGGGCCTCCCAACCTCCACTTAAGCCTCTCGGATGGTATCTAGGACTGGAGTCATCACCGTCATCCTCATACACACGTCTCGAATCGGAGCACTCTTTGCTCTGCGACTCAAGGCATCGGCTACCATATTAGCCTTGTCGGGGTGATATAAGATCTCGTAGTCGTAGTCTTTCACTACATCCAACCACCTCCTCTATCTCATATTCAGGTTGGGCTGATCCATGAGGTACTTCAGACTCTTGTGGTCTGTGTATATGGTACACCGAACTCCATACAGATAGTGGCGCCAGATCTTGAGGGCGAACACCACCTCCCCCAACTCCAAATCATGGGTGGGATACCTCATCTCATGAGGCTTCAACTGCCTCGATGCATAAGCTATCACATGTCCCCTCTACATCAACACCGTACCCAATCCCGATATAGATGCATCATAGTAGACTACAATGTCCTCCACTCCCTCGGGAAGGGCTAACACCGGGGCTTCGCATAATCTCTGGCGAAGAGTCTCAAATGAGGCCTTCTGCTCGGGCCCCCAGGAAAAAGTAACACCCTTCCGGGTCAATCTGGTAGGAGGAACAACAATCTTGGAGAAATCTCTAATGAATCTCTGATAGTAGCTGGCCAAACCCAGAAAACTTCTGATCTCGGATGGGGATCTCGGCACCTCCCATCTCATAACTGCCTCAATCTTGGCCGGGTCGACCATTATCCCATTCTGATTAACGGGTACCCTAAGAACTGGACCTCTCGTAACCAGATTTCACATTTGGAGAATTTGGCATAAAGCCTCTCCGCCCTCAGTACTCCAAGAATCTCTCGAAGATGCTCTTCGTGCTGCTCTCTGGACCTCGAGTATACCAGAATGTCATCGATGAACACGATCACCGACCGATCCAACATGTGCCTGCACACCCGGTTCATGAGATCCATGAACGCTACCGATGCATTGGTGAGTCCGAAAGGCATCACCACACACTCGTAATGCCCATAACGAGTTTTGAAGGCCGTCTTTTGGATATCCTCCTCGCAAACTCTCATATGATGATATCCAGACCTCAAATCAATCTTGGAAAACCAAGATGCCCCCTGCAACTGATTGAACAAATCGTCGATCCTCGGTTGCGGATAACAGTTCTTGACCGTCAGCTTGTTTAACTCTCGGTAATCGATGCACATCCGGTGTGAACCATCCTTCTTCTTAACAAAAGGATAGGTGCTCCCCACGGCGAACTACTCGGTCTGATGAAACCCTTCCCCAGCAGCTCCTGGAGCTGTGAGGATAACTCCTACATCTCTTGTGGCACAAGGCGATAAGGTGCCTTGGAAATAGGCGTCGCGCCCAGAACTAAATCAATCCGAAACTCCACCTGCCTCTCGGGAGGCACACCTGGCAACTCCTTGGGAAAAACATCCGGGAACTCGCACACTATCGGAACCTCGGAGATAGAACTCGGCCTCTCTGAAACGACTCGCGTATCTATCACGTACGCCATGAAGCCCATACAACCCTGCTGTAAACTCTGCCTCTCCCTGGTAGCAGAGCAGAAAGCTGGTCCAGATCTGGTACCCTCGCTATACACTGTAAGCACTCCCCCACTAGGGTCTCGTATAGTCACCAACTGACGCTCGCAGTCGATCACATCTCCAAAACAGCTCAACCAATCCATGCCTACGATGACACAGACATCATCCATCGCTATCGGAACCAGATCTATCGGGAACTCGACACCAAAAATCTCCAGCACACATCCTCAGAATACATCAATAGCAATAACCGCATGCTCGTCGGCTATGGAAATCCTTAGAGGTCGACTCAACGCCTCACGTCGAATACCGATGTGACGACTAAAATCTAAAGACACGAAGGATCGACTTGCACCCGAGTCAAATAACACCAAAGTAGGTATAGAACTCACAAGAAATGTACCTAAATACAACACAAAATAAGCACAATAAATCAAAAAATAAAATAAATAAGGAAATACGTACCAGCCACGACATCAGGTGCTGCGCGAAGCTCCTCCGCTGTCAGCCGAAAAGCTCTCCCACGAGCCCTCGGAGCCTCGGCCTTCACCGACCGACTATCAGTAGCACACAAAGCAGCAGGAGTGGAACCCTGGGCTGATCCCTGAACAAGCTGAGGGCACTCGACCTTCCGATGGATGGTCTGGTTGCAGTGAAAGCAAACTGCAAACCTAATGAGTTGAAAACTCTTTTAAGATCGAATAGATTCTTAACAAGCAAATCAAGAAAGCAAAATAAAAACACAAACTCACGATAGACCAAACAAGTGCTGAATGATTAATATGCAACACCTCAGAAGAGCTCGATAAAGAACTTCTACTGTAGATGTGTGCTAGGGTTACAGTACAATCAAGAAAATAATTAATTAGAAGCGTACTAAGAACGATGCATGCATGCACCTTTTATACTAAACCATAACAAACTAAACACGATTGGACATGCCTAGACCGTGACTAATATGGACCGAAGTAAAGGCCCAATGACGCAACTTCTCAAACCCAACATTCTCCCCCTCTACGTCAATTGAGGTGATAGATTAGTGTAGCACAACCTGAATATTCTTCTTAACTGTTCTAAACAGCTTCAGTATCATCGCTAGAATAGTTCGATGAAAGTTGAGATACCACGAAATCATGTCATTGAAGATCTGCTTTGCAGCATCGTCATTATATTTACATCTGTTGACTATGTCCAGAATGTGTACAAGAGCGGCAGTTGAAAACAGATGCTTGTCAGACAAAGCGAACATGCACTTCATTGGAGGAGCCGAACTACCAACACCTTTCGTAAACATCAACGTTAAGTGTTCGGTGTCAATCTTGCCCATACTCATTTTGTTCACATCACTGACCTTGCCAATGGTTTGACAGTGGGCTTCATCCTTAGAGAAGCAACAATTGCCTGATCAAGCTTCGCTACTTCATGTATATACGAAACCAACATTCTCTTTATGTGATCAAGAATGGGTTCGTACTTCTGCTCATTTGACAGCAAAATGTTAGTCAACAAAATCTAGTCATGAGGGTTGAGATTCGGCAGATCAGCAAGAGAACATTCATGAACCGAATCATCTGATCCACGAGTAACATGGAATTTCCCATTGATGAACTTCCCCGCAGCGACTGGTTTCAAGACCTTGACCGTGGTAATCTTCTTTGCACTCCAGGTCAAATGTTGAGGTTGCAAGAAAGTAACGTAATAATCGATTAGATCTCTATCAACCGTCGGGTCTGGTGAGGGAACAGAAGCGATTGGCTCAAAACAATGAAAGACGAAAGCCCTTCGGGTGATAGGCATATCGAATTGCATGTCTTTGGAGTTGACCAAGTCAAATGAAATGACTGGTTCAAGCCAATGAGTACTTGGGTATTCAATCGCTTCTTTCAGCAGGTTGTCTGATGTCCATGATGGAAAAAGAGTTATACTTCGTTCCAAAATGTCATGGTCCTGTTTAGCTTTTCTTTCCCTCTCTTCGGTTTTGCGGGTTTTCTTTAACGACCCTTCTTGATTCATATCTTCTTCTTCTCCACTTTCATTAACAATCCTCTTTCCCTTATCTTGAACAGTAGAACCCGAAGCTTCAGTAACCTTCAGTTCTGTGATGACACTTGGTTTAACTGGAGGAGGTGGAGGATTTTTAGTTGTTGAAGTTTGTTTTGGTGGAGGTTGAGTTGCTTCTCCCCCTTGTTTTGGAGGGACATCTGCCTTCGAAACACCATTGATTCTACAAAGAAGTACAAGAGCTGGACACAGTTTTTCAGCTAAGTGCCTCCTGACGGTGATTGTGAGAACAATATCATGGGCATCCAGAATATCAAGCAGAACAACATGAACATCAACAACAGAGGATTTGAGAAATGTTCGTTCGGTTGTGAGATCATCAATCTCCTTTCGGGCTTGGGTGAGCTTGAGAGACTTTGTTTTGAGCGAAGTGGCTTGTCGGGCGAGCTCATCCATCACTTTATTTTCCATGGCGAGGTCAGCCTGGAGTTTGTCTAAACGAGAGTTGATAGACTGATGGAGCGCCGATTGATCAAATTGGATTGCAGAGCGAACAATATCAAGCTTTAGCAGTTCGGTTTGGAGAGAAGAAACAAGCTTCTCGACAGAAGAGTTCATTGTATTCACCTGTTGTTGCGACTCAGCTTGTAGAGACTGCAAAAATTGTTTAGCATCAGCCATTAGTTTTTCAACTTTTTCGATCGTAGTCTTAGTGGATTCTTCGACGGCTTGGGTTGCTTTCTGGATAGAACTGTCATGTTGTTGAACCAAAGTGGCTACCAAGGCTTGAATGGCAACATCAGAATAAGCAGAAGTGGAAGATTGAGAGGAAGAAGCGAGCAAAGTGTCAAGCTTCTCATTTAATCCCTTGGGATGCTTCTTGATGACAGGGGCATCATCATCATCATCACTTTGAACCGTGTAGGGACTGTAGTGAAAAGTATCAAAATCCATTTCCGCCCCACCAATAATAGTATCAGATTCTTCGGATTGGAGTGGAGAAAGTGGTTTAGAGGTACCAGGAATTTCAAAACCAGAAGTCGTTGCCCCCGCATCAGATGCATTGACATCAACAGGTGGTTCGGTTGTGGTGGTAGTTGTGGTGGTGGTTGTTTCGGTGAATAGGGGTGGAGGTAATGGTGAAGAGATAGTAGGTTGAGTTGATACTGGAGGAGGACATGGAGCGATGGAAATGGGAACAGAAGACTGAGGAGATGAAGGTGGAGAGGGAATTGTGTTCATAAAAATTACCTCAGGAGTAACCACTCGGACCGAATCATCTGACTTGTCTTGCTCCGACTCTTGTTCAACCTCGACATCGTGATCAGAGGGAACATATTCACTATCGCTTGATGATGAAACAGTTCGCTTGTGTGCTTTCTTCTTCAGCTTTCGCTTTTTATGAGCCGAAGATTCAGCAGCTTGACCCTTTCGCTTTTTGAGTGTGAGAAGTTTAAGCGATGGACCCTCGTTAACATCCTTCTTTTTATCTTCTTTCTTACCCCCTTTCTTCATCTTATCAACGTCATCTATGGAACATTGCATCTCAGGATTAAATTCCCTTGGACCTGAACCAGGTAATTTCCTTTATTCGGTAAAGACAATGCTTGTAGCAGGAACACATCTGTACATTGTTTCAGGGACTGAACCAATAAAGGAAAATTTGGAGGACTCAGCGACGATGATCTTTGTTGTGTGGAAAGTCGCAATCGAAGATAATAAAGAATTCGCCATCACAGGAATTTGAAATTTTTCCATAGCCCTTTGTGTCACTATGGTCCAGAACCTCCCACATGAAATCTCATTGTGGCGAGATGAAGAGTTCAAGCTTTGAACCAATTGAGCCCATAGAATAGACCCATAGTCGAGATTTATACCATGGTACAGACCATAGAGAACGGTCATAAACCCTTTGCTTGCACCATCAGACCCAACCACTCGCTCAGAAAAACCCTTAAAGAGAAGGGTAAACAATCCATTCCATTGTGGACGAAGGCAAGATTTCTTTACCTTGGTAATGGTGGAGAGAACATCATTGTACGCCATGTTGTAAAACATCTCGAAAAGTTGTGCAATCGTAATCGATTCTGGGTTCACCGTTGAATCACCATAAGGAAGCTTTAAAAGAGTGCAAAACCTAACTTTTGACACCGAAGACTTCTTATCAAATATCTCGAACGTAATGCGTTCCTCCGCCTTGAGATACTTCGCAGAGGAATAAACTTTAGAGAGAAGAGCCATCGGCACACATTCGAATGTAGAAAGAGTACCAATGGTGAGTACTTGAGACACTCAACCACCTGCAACATAAAAGAATCATACTTGTACGGCGTCAAGTCAATGATTAGGTTTTGGTTAGGCTTGATTGTGAGGAATGAAGATTGAGCGGTTTGTTCTTGAACAGAAGAGGAGTCTGCCATTGTTGAAGCTTTAAGAGGAAGATGAACAGTAAAGAGAGTTTTCGCCGTTTGAATTCTTGAGAGAGTATGTGAATGGTAAAGTAAAAAGGAATAATAAAGAATCCTTTTATACGATATCCATGAGAGAGAAAATCAATGATGATCACGTAGCTGATATTTCAGAAATGACGCCTAATTGGGCGTCATTTGACAACTGTAAACCCCCAAAAAGCGTGTCAGTCAGCGTGACAAGAGGTGACGATCCATCTCTCACGTGCCTTTATTTGAATCTTATCCATTCTGCGTCTCTTCGTATTATTGAGATGTTTCAACTTCCAAAGAAATGAATCCTTCTTCCTTTCTTAGATCAAATAAATGAACCAAGCTCCTTTCGCCTTTTAACATATAAGATCACCAGTGAAGAAGAGGCGAAATAACATGAATGAAAATTACCATTAGTACCTCGAACTAGACATTTGGAGAATCATAAAGATCTTCGTGCAAGAGTGTGCCATAGAAAAAGAAATAAAGCAAGTTATTTATGTGGGATATTAGTGATGTCTTTTAAAGACACAAAACTATGGATCCCGGGCACGAATCTCTTCCTTGAAAGTCAAGAGAGACTGAGAAGTGTCTGTGTGGTTTCCCGTTGAATTACGATCAAATGTTTGTTAAGAAGCAATGAAAGGCATCTTTTCAAGATTTGGTTATAAGGGTGGCTTTCGCTTCAACTGAACTACGGACCTTCATATAAGACCGAAAGTCGAGTTAAGTACTTGTGTGGCCAGTGTAGCCAAAAACATAAAGTAGGTGGGTTCATTTTTCAGTGACTTGGTGATAAATTTAGAAATCTCCAAACAAAAATAAAACTGAATCTTTTAGGTAGAAATGTCCTTGTGTTGGAGCATTTCGTAAAGATCTCATAAAGTAAAATAAAAGAGATTTCATGGTACCGACCACAAAGGTGGTTTCGTTAATACATTGGTGAAAACTAGAACGTTTCATTGTTCACCGTCAATTCAGTTAAGGTATTGGATTGTAGGTTTCACTTAGTACATGGTGAAACGAAACTAAGATCATTAACACAGATTTTGTGTAACCATAAACCTCAGTGGTAAATGATGAGAGTCTCAAGGGTTACGAATTTAGGGCTGGAAAAATTGTACCATGAACAACCAACCAACATGTTACCAACCAAACCAAGAAAGTTGGTAGCCAATATAATTGGTAGCCAACATGTTTGGTTGGTAGTACCGTACCAATTGAGCAATGTTGATATGGTAATGGTACAAAAGTTAGAATACCATGGAATACCGTACCAACCAATTCATATATATATATATATATATATATATATATATATATATATATATATATATATATATATATATATATATATATATATATATATATATATATATATATATATATATATATATATATATATATATATATATATATATATATATATATATAAACGAAATCGTATATTTCAACTGCTAATTGTGTTTAGTGTTTACATTTTTAAGAAAATTATACAATACATTTGGTCGCATTAGTCAATAGTTATTACCACGTTAAAGCACAAACTAAAAAAGTTACTTTAACGTTACTTCAATAGAATTATTTTGTAAACTAAAAGAACTACGTAGCTATTTTCTATATTAAACATCAAAATTACTCAATGTCTTTGCTTATTTTTAAATCTTACAATATAAAATTAAAAGAAGTTGGTATATACCATTACCAAGTTGTACCAACCAAACTTGTTGGTAACCAACTATATTGGTACCAAGTATACTTGGTACGGTACCGGTAGTAAGTTTTTGTTACCAATTATAGTTGGTACGGTACACGGTTTAGAGAAAAATGAATTGGTACCGTACCAATTCCACCCTTAGTTACGATTATGAAGCGTAATGAAATGGAGAAAAGTATAAAGGTGGTTAAGGAACCGAAAGTACCTCTGCTATAAAGTAAGGACCGAGTAGATAACTCTTAACTCAATATGAGAAGAGTAAGGTAGCTCATTACTTAAGTGATTTTCCAGCCTGATTGGGAAGAAACGATTTGTATATATCGAATCAGTAAGGCTTCACTTAGAGTTTGTGAGGCTTTGGTCAACGTGCAGCAGCATGCTTCTAGGAACACTTAGCTAGTATACAGAGTAAGAATATATACCTTCCCCATGTTTCATGGTTGAGACACGCAGTGAGTTTGATAGAATCCAAAAAAGAAATACAAGAAAATATTTTTGTGTTTTGATAGATCTGAAAAAATAAAATAAAATAAACAGAAAGGAAAAAAATATATTTTTGTATTTTTGATAATTAAAACAAATGACATAAAAACAAAAGAAGAAAACTATTTTTGTATTTTATATTTTTCTGAAAAAGATATAAAAACAGAAAAGAAAAATAAGTGTACCAAAAATACAACCGAAATTTCACCTTTGCAATAATGAAGCGAAATGGACCGAGCGTTCGGTTCATTTCGGTTCCCGAATAATCCGGAACCGAAATAGACCGAGCGTTCGCTCTATTTCGCTTGTCAAATTTTAATGAGGCGAAAAAGATTTCGGTACCAATTCAGCTTCCATCATTCCCAAGCCGTGGAGTATTCTATTAAAGCTTGCTTCAGGTAAGGCTTTTTGTGAAGATGTCAGCTAATTGATCAGTAGATCGAACAGAGTGGATTTCAACGTTAACATCTTCTACGTGATCCTTGATAAAGTGGTACCTCAGTGCTATATGTTTCGTTTTTTAGTGCTGCACTGGGTTGTGACATATTCGAATAGCGCTTTCTGAGTCACAATAGAGGGGAATCTTCTTCATGTTCAGGCCATAATCCCTAAGTTGGCTTTGTATCCATATGACCTGTGAAGTGCAAGACGCTGCGACGATGTATTCAGCTTCGGTCATAGATAAGGACACAGACGTTTGTTTCTTGGACTGCCAGCTAACTAGTTTTCCATCAAGAAATTGACACCCGCCAGTTGTGCTCTTTCGGTCCAGACCACACCCTCCAAGATCAGCATCAGAGAAGTCTTGAACAAAGAACCCTGATTTCACAAGGTACCAGAGACCGAGAGACGAGGTTCGCTTCAAATATCTAAAGATATTTTTAACAACTACCATATGAGGTTCGCGTGGATTAGCTTGGAACCTGGCACAATAACAGACAGAAAACATAATGTCTGGTCTACTAGCTGTTAGATACTTTAGGGACCCTATCATTTGACGATAGAGGGTCATATCAGCAGCCGATTTCTCCAGAGAAGGTGTTAGCTTCATTCCGAATGCCATTGGAACCTTAACTTTAGAATCTCCCATCATACCGAACTTCTCTAGTAAGGTCTTTGTGTAAGCCTCTTTATTAATAAATATGCCTTCTGGTCCCTGTCTAATGTTCAATCCAAGGAAAAAGTTAATCGGACCCATTGAGCTTATCTCAAACTTAGTCTCCATCAGCTTTCGGAATTCAGCCGTTAGGCTAGGATTCGTAGAACCGAAGATGATGTCATCGACATAGATTTGGACGATCATTAAATGGTCACCCTCTTTCTTCCGAAAGAAGGTTGGGTCAACCGAACCTTGTTTGAATTTTGACATTTTAAGAAAGCGAGTTAACGTTTCATACCAGGCTCTAGGGGCTTGCTTCAGACCATAGACTGCTTTGTCCAGAATGTAGCAATAATTAGGATACTTTTCGTTCACAAATCCTGGTGGTTGCTCAACATACATGGTTTCTTCCAGTTCCCCATTTAAGAACGCACACTTGACGTCTATTTGAAAAACGTCAAAATTTTTATGAGCAGCGTATGCCAGAAAGATCCGTACTGATTCTAACCTTGCTACTGGAGCGAAGGTTTCTTCATAATCTATGCCTTCTTCCTGACAATATCCCTTCACCACAAGCCATGCTTTGTTGCGTATCACATTCCCTTCTTTATCCATCTTGTTCCGGAATACCCATTTTAATCCAACCACAAATGCATCCTTTGGTGTAGGAATTAGTCTCCACACTCGATTTAGCTCAAACTCATTGAGTTCGTCTTGCATAGCCTGTACCCAATCAGAGTGATCAAGTGCCGTGTTAACTGTTTTCGGTTCGATTTTGGAGACAAACGAATTAAACATGCAGAATTCCACTTGAGAGAATAAAGCAGTTTGCTTCGCTTTCAGTTGAGAGTGTGTAAGAACTCCCTTAGATGATTCACCAATAACTTGAGTTTTTGGATGATCTCTTATCCATTTTGTGAGTGGAGGGAAGTTTGGATCATAAGCAGGATCCAATTCAACATTTATTTCTTCTTCAAATTCTGATTGAACATCTTCGTCATTTGTATTATGGTTCTCCCCCTCGAATGACGAAACAAGTTCAATTTCAGGTTCAAAATTCTCCCCCTCGATTGGACTTCCAGTGTTCATAGTTGGAAATGAGTTCTCCCCCTGGAAGGGCAAATCAGTTCGGTTTGGTGTAGACGAACCCTCCCCCTGGAATGTGGAGCGTGCATGTGTAGGTTCACTTGGACCTTGAGGTTCGCTTAGACCTTGAGGTTCGCTTGGACCTTGAGGTTCGCTTTCCATAGCTTTTGCAGCTTCGTCGATTATCTTCTTCAAGTTGTCACCCTTATTATCAGTTGCTTTCGCTTCAGAGAGAATGGCGTTCTCCGGTTCATCAAAGAGCAACATGTACTCTTCAAAGAGATTGGATATTGGAATCGAGACTTGACCTGTTTTTGGAAAGATTTCCTCCATTGAGCCTTCGCTGGATGGAAGTTTCTTCATGTAATTATCATCAAATGTGACATAATAGGTTTCCTCGATTTTCTTTGAACGTTTATTCAGAACCATATATGCCTTGGAGGTGAGAGAGTAGCCAAGAAAAATCCCTTCATCAGCTTTTACATCAAACTTGTTTCGGTTCTCTTTAGAGTTAAAGATGAAGCACCTGGAACCAAAAACATGGAAAAACTTGACGTTAGGCTTGCGATTATTTAGAATTTCATAAGGAGTGATAGAAAATCACTTATTGAGGAATGTTCGGTTCTGAGTATAGCAAGCAGCAGAAATTGCATCAGCCCAGAAATACAGTGGAAGAGAAGCGAAGCTAAGCATGGTTCGGGCGGCTTCGCACAAGGAGTGGTTTCGTCTTTCAACAACGTCGTTTTGTTGTGGAGTGTAAGGAGCGGAGAAGTTGTGAGTTACTCCCTTTTCGGCCAGAAATTCTTCAAATTTGTTGTTCTTAAATTCTAACCCATTGTCACTTCTGACATTTCTTACTACCTTTCTCAGCTTTACTTCCACTTGCTTTATAAAGGTTTTGAGCTTTGGAGTTGCCTCTGATTTCTGTTTAAGAAAGAAAACCCAGGTGAAGCGTGAAAAATCATCGACAATAACAAGAATGTAATTATTACCACCGATACTTTCTATGGCGGAGGGACCTCACAGATCGATATGTAGAAGCTCAAGGGGTTCGATAATCTTTGTGTTAACTCGTGTGGGATGACTTTTTTGGCTTTTCTTGCCCATTTCGCATGCAGCGCACAAATGCTCCTTGTCAAACTTGAGAAGTGGAAGTCCTCTCACCAAGAACTAGCTTGTTGATATCTTTGAAATTAAGGTGTCCGATCCTTCGGTGCCATAGCCAGCTTTCATCAGAATGAGCTTTTGTTAGAAGGCATATAGCAGGCTTCCCTCGTATCGGGTTTATATTTAAAGGATACATTTCGCCTTTGCGTTGGGACTTCAACAGAACTGTCTTAGTTTTCTTTTCTATGATCTCGGATCTTCATCATCAAATGAGACCTTCAGGCCAGTCCCCACAACTAATTACGAAACACTTATAAGATTGTGTTGCAATCCTTCCACATAGGCTACCTTTCGAATTGAAAAATCTTTGTTTGTTATCATTCCATAGCCTTTTATTGTGCCATATAAGTTGTTTCCGTACTTGACACATCCCCCATCTTTAAGAGCACGAAATTCCCTCAGCTCTTCCTTCCTTCCTGTCATGTGACGTGAGCAGCCACTATCAATATACCATTCATCATCGAACTGCTCGTCACGTATGATCTGCAAAAATTAAGCAGATTTAGGAAGTCAAAGTTGTTTGGGTCCTGGTGAGCCTTTTACAGGACAAGGAAAAACAATAGAAAGATCAACCATATACATTCTTTTTATTAAAGTGGTTTCGTCTTTTCTTTTAATGGTGAAAACTTTTATTTTGTTATTCACTTTGTTTGAACCAGTTTGCTTTTCTTTATTTCGATTCTTAACACTTCCTTTAGTATCCTTCCTAGGGTTAGTAGTCGTCTTGTTTTTTTGTTCTTCTGAATCTGAGACGAGCTTTCCCTTTCCTTTGACATCCTTGATAGGATTTTGCTTGGTTTGAGAATAATGAGGAGAATTGGATTTAGGACCGAAACTGCTCTTTCGGTTCTTCTGACTGCAGGATTGGCAGTGAGAGCATTGATCAGAGTTTGCCTTTGTGCTTACTTTCGTCTTTGCATTGGACGCTTTTTCCTTGCGAACATAGTTGGAGTTTTGGGATTGCTAAAACTGCTTCCTCTCAGTTAGATTCCTTTGATATCTCCTGTTTCGTTGGCGTTTCTGCTCTGACAGTTGTTTTTGAGACTTGTGAACGTTTACTTTCGGCTTCGGTCTATCTCCATGAGTTTCGCTCTTCAATGAAGAGGATTCGCTTCCCTCCTTCGCAGGTTCGCTTTGAATCTCTTTAGTACCAATTGTACTTGCTTTAGCGAAGTTAGATGGCTTATTGATTGGTTCAGCCACGTATCTGCCTTTCACCCTCCAAGAGGTTCGTTCCGATAATCCTTTCGTTTCATCTGCATTATCAATCGGGGCAGACCAAAAATACTCATCACAACCATCAGCATTATCTTCATCCACTAACGAAGTTAGCTCAACAGTTTGCTTCTTGGTAACCCCAGTGGTGGCGTACACTTGATTTGGTACAGTTTGTACCTTTCGGTATACAACAGCCTTTTCTTTCAGGACTCTGTTCTGGACTTTAGATGATCGATCGAACTCAACTGAGTTTTCAGATATAAGGACTTTTGCTGGTTCGGGTTCGGTTTTAACAAATTCAGAACAGTCAACCACGTCCTCTACAGAAATTTCACTCATATCATTGTCCTCATCAAATTCAGAAGTATTCTCAATATTAATCTTGTTTTCTGAACTTAATTTCGTACTCAATGAATCAAAATTTTGTACGGTTTCGGTCTTGATTTTCAAATTATCATTTTCTTCCAACAAGTTTTTAAGCATGTCCTTGTGGTCTTTTGATTTAATAAAGGACTCAATTTTGTCCAGACCAATCCTATAGGCATCAGTGGTTTCTTCTGACGAGACAATTGATTCACATTTATAACAATCAACATCTATTTCGTCTTCCTTTAGTTCAAGGAAGGGAAAAATCATTTTGTGAATCTTTTTTCCAATATCACAATTTAGATGCAACTGAGTAATATTTGTATAAAGATGTTTAGCAATTAAATAAAAAATATTCCTTTGTTTTAAAATTTTCAAATTATCACGTTGCAAATATATCAATTCGTCTCTTGCCCTAACCAACTCTAACTCCTTCTGCTCTATCCAAATCCTTTACTCCTCACTCTTTGATGACACCATGCTAATTTGATCAGTTAGGTTAGCATTTGAGAGGCGAGTTTGTTTTAGACTACCACTTAGACTAGAAAATTTAGATTGTAAATCAGTTAATTCCTTTTCATAGTCACAAACGGGTATTTTGAGTGTTTTAAGGAGAGAATTTACCTTCTTGATCAACTGATCACATTCGTTGATCTATTCTCCAACCGGTTTCGCTGTGAAGCATCTATCCTCCCTTTCTTTCGCTTTATCATCCCCACCATCTCTATTGTAGTCTCTCATTTGTGACACTCCAGTGGTCACCATCAGATACCTTTCAGCAAATTCAGCACTATCCTCCTTCGTCACAAAAGCCCTGCCATGCGTGGGCTTGCGAACTTCTTCATCCTCAGAGTCGATAGACCATATCTCTACTCCTCCAAACTCATCATCAACTATATTCTCCTGCATAATTAAAGCATTCATTGAATTACTAGAGGTTTTCTTCTTCTTTATTTCCTCCAGCTTGCATAAATGGTATGCTTCATCATCTTCTCCATCCTTCTTCTCAGCCAGCTTCCTCAACATGCAATATTTAGCAAAGTGATTTTTGTCGTGGCAGAAATTGCAGTCATATCTGGAGTCACCTACAAGCGTGTTCTCCTTCTTCACTTCTTCTTGTTGAGGAGCGTTTTTAACCTCCTCTTTCGCCTTTTCGGAACTGTAGATCCCTTGCCAGTTTCGGTTCTTGGATGTAGGAAACTTTTTGCGAGCAAACTTCTTGGGATTAGAGACCATTAATGCATATTCGTTATTTGTCAGATCACATTCAGAGAGATCCAACTCTTCTTCTTCTTCAGCCATGTTCTTGCCCTTTGGGAAAGGGGCCAAAGATCCCATACTAGACACCACCTTCGTTTCCTTAGTCACTACATTTTCATGTGACTTGAGTATTCCCACAAGCTTCGCCAATGAATAGGTTTTGAACTGTTCATGAGCTTTCACATTCAAAACCACCGCCATCCATTCAGGTCTTAGACCATTCATAAAAGTGACCTTCCGTTTGATCACTTCTCTTCCGATTCCGTGCTTGATCATCTTGATGAGAAGATGATTGAAACGATCGAACGCCTGAATGAGTTTTTCTTCTTTCCTTTTCTTGAAGTCACCAAATTCCGAAAGCAGAAGAGTTTGAATTGAATGCTCCAGATCCTCATCGGTGGAATATAGCTCCTTAAGCCTATCCCATATTGGTTTTGCTGTCGTGCATGAACAAACCAGACGAAAAGTATCAAACTGTAAGGCAAATCTAATCATTCTCATGGCTTTAATGTTGCTCATCAGTTTGTCCTTCTCGTCTTGAGGAACTTTCTCCACGTCAATCATAAGCTGATTATATTCCTTTTGCGTCTTGATGGTTTTATTTGTTCCAGAATGAACAAACGGACCCAAGGTAATAGCCTCCCAGATTAGATACCCATTTTCTTCTGAGCCAAGAACATAGTCTTCAAAGTGATCCGTCCAGACTTCATAATCTTGAGTATATAAAATTGGGATTCTCGTGGTAGATCCAATACTGTTGGAGATGTTAATGGAGTTGGAATAAGAGTTGTCATGTGACATGATGATTTGTTTTGATAACCTGTCAAGAATCAGACTAGTAAACAGTGTTAGGGTAAGATCGAAATCTAAGAGTAGCGTCAATAAACAGATGACAACTCTAACAGATACAATAATAGAGGAAACCCTAAAACCTTCTTCAAAAGAAGAGATGTGTATGGATTACACAGTCTCCTGCTCTGATACCAATTGATGAGTTGAAAACTCTTTTAAGATCGAATAGATTCTTAACAAGCAAATCAAGAAAGCAAATAAAAACACAAACTCACGATAGACCAAACAAGTGTTGAATGATTAATATACAACACCTCAGAAGAGCTCGATAAAGAACTTCTACTGTAGAGGTGTGCTAGGGTTATAGTACAATCAAGAAAATAATTAATTAGAAGCGTATTAAGAACGATGCATGCATGCACCTTTTATACTAAATCCTAATAAACTAAACACGACTGGGCAGGCCCAAACCGTGACTAATATGGACCGAAGTAAAGGCCCAATGACGCAAATTCTCAAAGCCAACAAAACCCCTTGGGGTAATCCTTCGCCATGTGACCCTTTTTGCCATATTTGTAGCAAATCCCCGCCCGGAAAGATCCCTCATGACTCTTTCTGCACTTGCCCGAAGCTTAGTGAGTTCCCTAAAATACCACACACATCACATTAGCCTCTCATGGCCATGCTAAATAAGACCCTCCGGCCAATGTGTCTCAGTGGGACCCTCCGGTCCCGCAATTCGGGTGGACCCTCTGGTCCTAACTCAGCAAGCTCAGAATAACACACAGTATAAATCACAAGACATAATGCAGGATACAACAATACTCAATATAAGCACACAAGACCCTCCGGTCACACAAAATTACCACTTAAGGTAAGTATAGTGAGAAGACTCACCTCGTAAGAAATCGGATAACCTCGAACTCAATTCACTGGTCTAGCCTCCGCCTAACACATACGATAATTATTTCTAATTAATAACGGTTCTCAAAGAAGCTAGACTAACCTTTCTACAAACTCACAGAAGGATAAAAGACCATTTTACCCTTCCATGGCCTTAATAGTCCACAAATTGACCAAACCCTAAAAGTCAACTAAAAGTCAACGGTAGTACGTACGTCGCGCGTACCAGCCCTTTACGTTGGGCGTACTCCATTGCCATGCATGCATCGGGGATTCTCGACCCTACGTTGCACGTACTGGGATTACGCTCAACGTACGTCCCAATTTTGCTCTTCCTACTCATTTGGTCTTAATCCGTTAAGACCTTAGCTTAAATCTCAGATCTGGACTCCCTAAAGGCTCATACTCCATAAAGTCTGTGACTTTAAGCCTTTGCATGGCTGATAAAGTCACAAACACCAAAAGTCTCACTCTCTATTCTCAAGAATGCTCATATCTAATGCATGGGTTGGTTTAAACGTCCAAGTCTCGATTTTTATGACTCTACACCACTAAAAACACTCAAAGGAGCTGATAATAAACTCTGGAGCTCAATATCTCATAAAGCATCCAACTTTGGGACTAAAACCCTAAAATGAACTAAAATGACGCACAAATCAAAAGGGTGAGAAAGCTTTGAGCTTTATACCTCTAACTAAAGCTCCAACCACAGATAAGCTCAGATCCAAAGCCTGGACTCCCACTCCTTCCTCTTCAAAGCTCCTTCTTCACTCCAAAGAAACCACAAGAACACTTAATAGCTCACAAATGGACACACAAGCTCAAGGGACGAGAAATTAGGGTTTGAGAGGGTTGATGTCTGGGAATGGTGGCCAGAAATGAGGCCATCATGTCCTTTAAATAGGGACATACCCTTAATTAGGGTTTTCACTCTGGGCCTAGTATGCCCAGTGTACCCTCTGGTACGTCCAGCGTACTAGGTGGCTTCCGCGTCAAAAATACGCACATGAGTACGCTGAGCGTACACACGCGTATGCCCCGCGTACTTATTTACCACCCTTTCTCAAATAAGGGCCAAACATGACAATTACCAAAAGGACAAGGGTTTATAAGGTGTACCTGGTCTTGGGATGTTACATTTTTACTTAGAAATGATTCTGACTCGGAAAGTACCTGATAATAATGATAATTTTGTATGCCTTGTGCACTATCTGGGGATGATCCCAATTTAAGTTAACATGTTTTGTGTTACATGACTTGGTAAATTACTGGGGAAAATCCCAATTGTGTGATAACATGAAAATGTTTTAAACCTTAGGTATTTCCTAGGGAAGATCCCAACTTGAGATAACATGTCAATGTTATAAACCTTTGGTATCATCTAGGGAAGATCCTAAATTGAGATAACATGTCAATTTTATAAACCTTAGATTTTAACTTTAGGATCTTAACTTATGTTCAGAAATAAGAGGGTTGCCAGGTCACTAACACGTGAAATGATCCCCTTATTCACATCCCATAGTTAGATAACGTGCGTCCAAGTGAGGCGTAAAAACCTTAACTCGTATGAAAGAGGCAGTTCACTCTTTAAACCTTAGAGGGGATTAAGCACCCATATTCGTAGGAGAGATGATCAGTCTCTATTCTTAGTTACGAGGATACTTTCTTATTACAATCATTAAGAATCATAGAACGTTGTAGCTATGGGACTCTTAAGTTCCAGGGTCCTCAAATGTCAAGATCCTTGTAAGCCAGGATCATTGGATCTTCATGTGTCAAGATCCTTGTGTGTCAAGATCCTTGGATCTTCATGTGTCAAGATCCTTGTGTTTCAGGATCCTTGAGTCCCTGTGCACAAAACACATTAGCTAGGGGTGGGTGTTAGTCAAGCTAACGCCCCACCGATGCTCAAGTTAGTAATGCATTCAAGAAGAGTAAATAATAATAATAGTTAAGGTAAAGAATACGTGCACCTTGAGTTTGTTGAAGAGTGGCTAATCTTACTTACATATGATATGCTTTAAGATGTATAGCATTCAAAGATCTTGGCAAGATACTCCCATCGAGAGTAGCTAACTCGTATTCCCCTTTCCTGCTTCACCATCTATGAGATATGGTCCTTCCCACTTAGGTGCCAGTTTACCTGCACTAGGATCCTTGGTGTTTTGGAATGTTTTCCTTGATACCAAGTGTCATATCTGGAATCTTCTAACTTGTATATTCGTGTTGTATGCATTGGTGATTCTCTATTGATGAGTGGCGATGTGGATCTTTGCTAGATCCATGAGTTCATCAATAGTATCAAGATCCCGGGCCAGGATTATGTCGTTGTTTTCTTAACTTTGAAGTAGGTATCTTACTGTTGGTATCACTACTTCAGTAGAGATCATTGCTTCTGCTCTGTACACCAAGGAATATGGGGTTTGGCATGTGGCTATTTTGGAAGTGGTCCTATCTGCCAATAGGATGGAAGAAAGTTCTTCTACCCATTTTCCTTTCTTTTTATCTAACCTTTTATTCAAGTTATTGACTATGATTTTGTTGCTAGATTCTGCTTGACCGTTGGTTTGAGGGTGAACAGGAGTGGACATTATCATTTTGATTCCCCAAATCGTGCAAAATTCTCTTGTCCTTTTGATTATGAACTAGGATCCGTTGTCGCATAGGATTTCGACAGGGATCCCAAATCTGGTCAAGATATTGCATTTAATAAATAAGACTACCTCTTTGTCTCTTACCTAAATCAAAGCTTCGACTTCTATCCACTTCGAGAAGTAATCGGTCATCACTAGCATGAAGACTTTTCCTCCAGGAGCTACCAACAATTTGCCTACTATATCCATCCCCCATTTCATGAATGGCCAAGGGGAGATGATCGGATGTAGATGTTTTGCTAGTTGATGTAGGATGTTGCTCTGTCTTTGACAAGCATCACATTTTTGAGCATTTAGGAAGGAATATTTCTTCATGGTTGGCCAACAGTATCATGTTCTCAACACTTTGGAGCATAAGGATATGCCCCTAGTGTGATTGTCACAGTCTCCTTCATGTATATCCTTTAGAACTTCTGCAGATTCGTGATATTCTAAGCATCTAAGGTATGGACATGCCATGGATTTTTTATATAGTTTACCTTGGATTATTACAAACCTTGAGACCCTTGTTCTGAATGCTCTAACACTTTTTTCCTCTTTTGGGCTCGTTCCATTATGGAGGTATTCCATAATAGGTTGGATCCATGATTTTGGATTTCTTTGAGGATCTTAATCGTTATGATCCCTTTGAGGAAGGGTCTATGGGTCAGGATCTCCGATAGCTGCTATATTCATTGTTCGGTCAGGGTTGTTTGGTTTCTCAAAGGGATCTTCTATTACTGGAGTTAGTATGTGGGTTATAGGGATCCTTATTTCTGGTGGGATCCTTAGAGAAGATCCTAAGTTAGCCAATGCGTCTGCTTCAGTGTTTTCTTCTTTGGGAACTAGATCTAAGCTAAAGTTTTCAAATTTGGAGGCTAGTTTTTTGAGGATCTCGAGATATAGTGCAAAGCTTTCGCCTTTTACTACATAGGATCCGTTAAAGTGATTAGTCAATAATAACGAATCAACGAATACCTGAAGATCCTTGATTTAGAGATCCTTAGCCAATTGCAATCCCATGATGAGTGCTTTGGATTCTGCCACATTGTTGGTTGCATTGAATTCATAACTTACTGTATGGGGTAGGATGTCCCCCTGTGGTGACTTTAGTGTGATCCCTAGTCCATTTCCTCTTTGGTTTGATGCTCCATCCGTGAATAGTGTCAGTTTTGCCATGTTTTCTTCTTCTAAGAGCTGCTTAGCTTCTACTTCTACTTCATTTTGTACATCATCGCTGAAGTCAGCCACAAAGTCCGCTAATGCTTGAGATTTTATAGCGGATCTTGGCTCATACTTTACGTCGAATGTGCTCAGCGTAACGGACCACTTTACCATTCTTCCTGACATCTCTGGTTTTCTCATCATATTCTTAATGGGATAGTTAGTCTTTATACGTATGGTATGTGTTTCAAAGTAATATCTTAATTTAGTGGAAGCAGTTACCAATGCAAGTATTAACTTTTCGAGATGGGAATACTTGGTCTCAGGATCTTGGATACTTTTACTTATATAGTAGACGGGATGTTGGTCTCTGTTGAGATCCTTAGCGAGTACAACACTCACTGCGTTTGAGGATACTAAGAGGTAGAGGAGGAGTGGTTCCCCATCTAGAGGTTTCACCAATAGTGGTGCTGAACTTAAATATCTTTTAATTTCTTGGAAGGCTTCTTCGTGCTCCTGGGTCCATTCGAATCTTTTATTATTCTTCTTCAAGATATCGTAGAAAGGTTTGCATCTTTCTGAGGATCTTGAGAAGAATCTGTCGAGGGCTGCTATTCTTCCAGTTAGCCTTTGAATGTCCTTTGTTGAAGATGGGGATTTTAGTTCGATGATTGCTTTGATCTGCTTCGTACTTGCTTCTATCCCTCTTTTGGTTACCGTATATCCGAGGAACTTGCCTGATCTCATTCCGAAATGACACTTGGACGAATTCAACTTCATGTTCTATTCGTCCAATATGTCGAAGGCTTCTTTAAGATCCTTGAGACGATCTTTGGCTTTCATAAACTTGATCACCATGTCGTCGATGTAGACTTCCATGGTGTCCCCCAGTTTCTCTTTAAACATTCGGTTGACTAACCTTTGGTACATTGCACTTGCATTTTTAAGACCAAATGGCATTATGGTATAACAATATATACCATTCGGAGTTATGAATGCTGTATCTTCTTTGTCGGATGGTTCCATCTGTATCTATTGGAATCCTTCTGAAGCATCCATAAATGTTAACAACTTGTGGCCAACTGTAGCATCTATCATGGAGTCAATATGTGATAGAGGTAAAGGATCCTTAGGACAAGCCTTGTTAAGATCTGTGTAATCTACACACACTCGCCATTTTCCGTTCTTTTTCTGTACTACGACCACTTTGGCTAGCCACCTTGAGAATTTTACTTCCTTGATCATCCCTATTTTGAGGAGTTTCTCCACTTCCTCTTGGATGATTTGATTTCTTCCAGGTGCGAAATTCCTTCTCTTTTTGGTGTATTGGTCTGAAAGAAGGATCAATGTTAAGTTTGTGAGTTATAATGCTTTTATCTAGACCTGTCATGATCCTATGAGGACTTTGGCTTCAGGATCCTCAATGTTCAGGGGCACTTCCTTTATGTTTTTCTTTCTTGTTTCCAGTACGTCTCGTGCCCCTGCCTTAATTGCTATGCTTGTTTTAGTTTTGCCGTAGACTTCATCGAGGTCTTGTAGCAGCATTCTTTTGATTCTTTTGATCTCCTATGATCTTCAATGTTCCCCATGGAGTGGGAATCTTCACACATTGGTGGTATGTTGATGGAACCGTCTCATTTCGTGGATCCATGGTCTACCTAGTATAACATTATAAGAGGATAATGTGTCAATTACGCAAAAGTTTTACATAGAGTTTACCCCCTCTATGTATATAGGTAGCTTTATCTCCCCAGTCATATGTTTCGTCTCACCATTGAATCCTATGAGGACTAAGGATCTTTTGATTATTTCAGACTCTGGGATGTTCATCCTTTTCAGTGCATCCAAGAGTATGATAGTCTGAGGATCCTTCATCAACAAGGATCCTTCTGACAAAGTGGTTGGCGATGTAGAGTGTGATTACTAGTCCATCATGGTGGGGATCCTGGTTCTCTTCCCTGTCCGCTTCATCAAAGGTGATCTCCTTCTCGTTTGTGATTGAGATATTCTTTCGTGGTCTTTCTTCCTTTTCTGCTTTCAACAACTCAGTGTGCCTTTTAGCTTGAGAATAAGAGGTACCACAAATGGTAGAACCTCTTGAGATGACATTGATTATCTTGGTGTCTACGGGAGGGGATCATAGTTTTTCCGGGATCTTGTGACCATCTTGACTGTTCTCCTTGGATTTTTCTTTCTTTCTTCCGAGGATCTCTCTGAAGTGTCCTTTGCTTAGTAGGTAACTGATTTCCTTTCTTAGAGCTATGCAATCTTCTGTCATATGACCGGAGTCTTCGTGATATACACACCACTTAGACTTGTCCTTCCAGTTGGTGGATTTGTCTCCCTTCTTCAGCCATCTTTCATTATTGATAGGTTTTATACAAACAATCCTATGTGTGCATGCAACCCTAATTGGATCTATGTTTTCACTATTAGACATACAACTTTATGAACACAAAAAGAAACCTGGAATTCTCCTCTAATTTTCGAAATCTACATAGGAGAATAGAATACATACCTTTTGTTGTTATATAGCAATAACAACTAGTTCCTTGAATTTCCTTAGCTCTTGAAAGCAAGTACCACAAGTGTAGTACCTCTAATGGCTCACAAACACACTAGGTGAAAGGATGAATATGGGAGAGAGGAGAAAAGGGTATCTTGCTCTAAAATTCGTCCCTTTTAGGGTTTTTCCAAGGAGTGGTCGAATTCTAGTGCCTTAGGGTGCTATTTATACTTGAGGCTAGCTAGGGTTTCAAGGTGGAAACCCTAATCCCTTAGCTTAGGGCCTAAGCAAGTCCATGGACTCCTTTCCTTAAGCCCTTGGACGAAAACTCCTAGATCCTTCTAGGATTTTCGTTCAAGCCTTAATAAAGGTGATCCAATAGCCCAAAGTCTCAACTATCAAATAATTACAAAACAGCCCCTGTACTTTTAATTAATTCCTTTAATCCCAAAATTAATTCCTAATTAATTTCTGATTAAATACTAATTAATAATATGATTCCAAATTAATATATTATTCATATAATATAATAAATAAATCATATTTATGCCCTAATCAACCTCTCTCCTCAACTGTCATCCTGTCTAGTCACCAGTGTGAAGGCAACCCAAAAGGACCATGCTCACAATCGGGTCAAGTACATACCAAAATAGTTATGGACTTAGACACTAATCCAACAGTCTCCCACTTGGATAAGTCTAATAACTATTCCGCGTATGAATTCAGAACCTGATCAGCAATCGTAGCTTCCAAAAGCCGCTGTAAACTCTGATCTTATCAGATACGCGTGTCCTTTAGATAAGGGATCATATATTCCTCCATTCTATGAGATATCGTATAGACATGAGACATGGATTGAAATCATTCTCTCAGTCTATGTGTCGTTTCCCGATTTCCGATTTATGACGACTGACTAATTGAACAAATCAAATCAGTCCTGGCCCGGCCGAGCACTTTCCTTTGTCATCACTAAATCATCGAGGGGCCCACATATATCGCTTTTATCCCACTTTGGGTAAAAGGAATGGATAAACTTTGACTCAAATGCTTGCTTGCACCTACTAATCGAATCACACACAACAATAAGTTTTATAACACCAAGTTACTGGTGTGTTTACTTATCATCAATGTGCAACGGACCAGCAAATAACAACTCACACGTCTCGGTTTCAAGAATATACAATGTTATCATCTCACTAATCACCCGTGATAAATCCATGAAGTGATTCAAGTGAGCGTGGGTTTAATCCAATACTTTAATCTTACCAAAGCACTCATGAACTCTGCAGCAAACTTGTGCTATGTCTAAACACTTTAGACAATCTGCAGACAGATTCATGACAGTCTTCCTTCATACCTACTTCCAACGTATGACCGACTGTGGAGGTTCGAATAACCCAGTTATTCTGGAAGTCAAAACATGCAAAGTGAAACGCAATAATAATATTAATCCTATATGTCCCCAAAACTTTTGAGCGTAAATAAAAACACTTTTATTTAAACACCATATTGATTACTCATTATTCATTGCTTACTGTTTCAGAAAATCAACTTATTACTCGAATTATAACCACAATTGTCCCATGCTCCAAGCATGCACACTTTGGTTTCCTATGGTCCATACTTTGTGAAATAGATCAATTGAAAAACTTTTACAATGAAACTCATTTCACAATCCCCAATCCTTATTATTAGTATAAGAATACCAAATTCTTGCCACTTTTAGAATATGTCAGATTCTAACATTTTATGCAATGATTCTTTCGTAATGTCATAGCACAAAAGTCACCAAGACTCGGTTAATGAAATTACAAGGTATTCTATCGGAAATTGTTACAAGACAATTCCATAGACGTGAAGTCTCACATTCAAAGTACATTCCTTTGAACATCCTTCTCGCACAAAATTTTCTAATCTAGACATAAATTCTTAATTTCCAACTCCCATTAATGGAAACATTTCCTTTGCCATATGACAACTCATTCTTAATAGAATCTTATCTATTCATAATAATGTCAATATAGTCCATCCAGTACTATACTTCCAACTACTCACAAGCGACAAATCCTCAGTGAACCTCAGATCGTCCTTTGATAGTTGTTTAATTATTTTAGTCAAAACTGATTCTAGTCCTTTTTCCCTCTTAATGCCCTATGCATTTGGAAAATTTTAGAATGGTCAAATATTACAGCATATGCAATCGATCCTATACCCAAAGCGTATTGGACACGATGCATAATGTCTCACATAAAGACATGATACTGTATCAGTCTTTTGCCATAATATTTTGTTAGCCATGTTCTCACAATTCGAACTATGAAGAGGGATGCCGTAATCATAATCGAATTTTGAGAACGTGTTATGTATCCTTGACTAAATTTTATTAACATTTCTTGATCTAAGCTTTTAGATTTTGAAACGAAGTATAATATTCTCTCCCTTAATTATAGCAAAACAACTTTTCAACCCCTACAACTTTGCAAAGTTAATCTTGTTTTATATAATTAATATTGCTAACTCGCAATACTTGAAATAATAATCATGCTCCCACTAACACAATGATTATTTCCATACAAGCATAACACTTATGCTCCCACTAGCTTTGACATGTATTCAGAAAACACTTGAACTTCTAGAAAACAATGCTTATTGAATTCCTTAAGTTCATATTTCTAATATCTAATGCTTTGATAAGCCTTTATCTAAGCTTTTTAAGCTCATACACCTTTCCTTAGATAGCTCGCATGTGTGTCTAAACAATTTAGAATTTATGTTACTAAGTCCTAGATGTTCAGACTAATTGCCAAATCTCACAATTCGAACTATGAAGAGGGATTCCGTAATCATAATCGAATTTAAGAATACAATTATCACAATTGTTATCTTCTTTAAAATCTCTCTTAGTGAAAGCATTTCCTCAAAATCATTTTCATGAAGGAGGGAGACCTTATGACACTTAGATTTTAAAGTGTATGTGTTCCTATCCATTTAAATTTGTCATAACAATAATCGTAAGACAATGTTCGTGACAAATCTAACTCATATGGACTGAACTTGTTCAATCTCGATTTCCTGCCTCATGGTAGCATGAATGCCCACCATTGCTTCCAGGTCGTTGAGTAGTTCACCCTTTCCTATCAATGTACTTTCCATTGATTAGGGTGCCTTGCCTTTATGAAATCAATTCATAGAACTCATATTGCATAGTTGACTTCATCTGGAATGGCGCAGAAACAAAATTATATCAACACGATAGGTCGCCAACCTCAAGTCGTGTGCTAGTGATTAACTATCGGTTTATTCTTGATTTGTTCTTGAAACTTTTCAAGGCAATTGAGACTCCCACTGACCTCTTGACATATATGATTCTCTTGTCAGGAACCTTTCCTAGACAAAACAAATATTCAAGAGTTAGTGTAGTTCTTATCAAGACAAAACACTTCACATAATTGGTCCTAGTTGGTCTTTGTCTTATCCAAGACAGCACAACTTACCAATTTCAAATGTGCAAGAATAAGAAAACCTTTTCCAAACTCCACATTTGATGAGTGTTATAAACCTACTTAAGACTTGTCACTCAATTCACAATCTTGAAATATAACTCTAAGACTTGATATTGGAACGAAGTATGATTGACTTCTTGATTTTAACCATTTCTACAATTCTCGATTCCTCTTCTTAGACATACAAATACACTAAGACTCACTTGGAGGATCAATTGAGATATGGTTCTTAATCATTAAGACTTATCATAAAACACAATAAAAGGTACTCTCCTTTCTTCGTAGAATAGAGAAACTTTTATCTTTCTGCCTACTTGATTCTTCTTATTCGTTCTGCTATTGATTGAAACTCTTTCAATCAACTCAGAATTATACTTAATCTTATAAGTATAACCATATTTACTAAACTTTAGTAAATCATGACGAATATCTTTATCACTCTTGTGGTGGACTTGATCAATGCACAACCTAGTGTACTCGATCTCCTAGTCCTTCTCTTGACACTTTGTCAAAGAATTAGTCTAATTTCCAAATATGAAGTTTCTCATTCATCACGCAACCAAGTTGCATGACTCCAAGTTTCTGACCAACTGAAACTTGGGCGATGAGAATCTTCCCTTATTTGGCAAATTCTCGACATTTCCACAAATAACATAATTAAGAATCAAATCCATTATTGCTAACGATAGAAACAATCAAACATCAATTTTTCATACACACCATTGCAAGGATAAATAAATAAGACAAAATCAAAATTTATTTTATTGCGGAAAAATTTGTCCTTACAATGCAATTCAACTGAAAAACTATGCTATTACATATTTCTAATCAATCTATCCTAACTCTAGAGTAGCAGCTCAAAAATCTGATCCTCGAGTCCATGCGATCGAAATCCATTTCTTCATGATCAGATTCAGCACACTTCTTCCTTAAGCTTCCTCTCTTTTCTTCGATCCTGCAAAAACATCAAAATGTAATCTTGTCACATCATGTATTAAGAATCAAAGAATAGGAACTTATAGAGTTAGTTAATAGATTTTACCTGAAGTAGAGCCATACGTCTTGACTCTCGCATCTCTCAGATCTCTCAGGTAAATAGGGCAGCTTCGTCTCCAATGCCCCTTCTCTTGGCAATAGAAGCAAATGGACTCTTTTGGAATGGCACAAGGAACTATCTCAGAATTTGCCTTTTCTGGATTTCCAATGTCACCACTTTCAATGTTCGTTGAAGTTTGGGAGTTTGATTCACCAGACAAATTTGCTTGATCAGCACGCCAAATCATTGCTGATTCAGCAGCTATAAGCAAATAGGTCAAATCAATGAGGGTCACGTCATGGTTCATCATATAGTACTCTCTAACGAACTCACTATATGATTCAGGAAGCGACTGAAAAACCCAGTCAACAGCCAACTCACCTGAAATCTCGACACCCAACATCCTTAACCTATCCATGTGTGACTTCATCTCTAAGACGTGTGCACACACAGGTTTCCCATCTTCGTGTTTACTTGCCAAAAGGGCTTGAGTGAGCTTGAACTTTTCAAGCCTTCGAACTTGTGGGTCAGGGAGAATAATTGGAGGAGGTGGAGGAAGTGAAGCATGACTCTCATTTCCTTGATCGTATCGTGGAACGTCATCTTCATTTGGAAAGCTTGTTCCAAGGGACTTGGGAAGACCATTGTAAGATTTAGACATCTACAAAACGGGAGAAAATTCAAGTTAGTTGATAAGAATCCTTGATGTAACACCCAAATGAAACATCAAGGCTAGGATCCAACATAACATTCTACAACCTAGAAGAGGGATGCCGTAATCTAGTTGCAGAATATTTGAAGGTAGGTAAATGACGATTTACCAATTCCCACCATGAAAAACGAAAAAGAAATTTAAGTTTTAAATGAATTGAAACTCCTAGATCTTTTGAGATTCATTGAACTTTTCAATGGCATGTTTAATCTCGATTATGCCCTTCTATTTGTGACTGGGATGCCGAGGATCACAAACAAGGTGTGAATAACCATACGAATCACGTGGTGCACCCAATTGCTACTATCACCTAATCAATGTGCCGGTTAGCCACACACGCTCCATTGATCTATGATAAACATCGAGCCACCCATCGCCACCAATGTCAATCCTAAATTAGTGTGCCGGTTAACCACACACGCTCCACTAACGTTTGACAAGGGTACGAAGTGTAATTCCATGGATTAGCATACAAATTCACATTTTGCCCTAAAGTAACTAGAATTTGGGAATTTGTAAAAGCATGTAGTTACTTTGTACTTCATTATACTTATAATGGAAGGTTTCGTCCTATCCTACCCGTTCGGCTAACGACCCTCCACTAGTCAAGAGTGCGGTGGGTAAGAGTGGATACCCATTCAATCGCCATTTTATAGGCAATTTCCTTAAACACCCCTTATAGACCAGCTTCATGAATGAGGCCTACTAACGGTAAGACTGACTGTTTACTTATACATATATAATATTAGACTTTTAATGTTATATATATAGTATAGGGTGTATTTTACACTTTTAAAATACTAGGTGGTTTTATTAATTTTCTCTTTTAATTAAACTTTTAATTAACTTAACAAAACCATAAGGGTGTAATTTGAACTTTTTCAAAATACGAGGGTTTTAGAATTTAACATTTCAAAATTAAACTTTTAATCAACTTTTAAATTCCAAAACTTGAGGGCAAGTTTTGAACTTTTCAAAACAATTAGGTTTAAAAAATTTTAGAAAAATTAAAACCTTTTAATCTTAAATATTAAAATTTGATTTAATAATTATCCAAAATTAACCAATTAATTTGAATTATTAAATCTTGGAGGATATCTATTAAATTAAACAATTAATTTAGCCTAATCCCTTAAATCCCCTAAAAATCGAAATTATGGGATGGGATAATTCAAAATCTTTAATTACCAAATTTAAACACTTAAAAGATAATTACAAGATATGGCATTATCCAAATCCCTAAAAATTAGGATCTAATCTTGGGGAGGAGGCCAATTTAGAAATCCTAGGGTTGGATAACCCTAGAATTCGAAATCTTGGAGGCTAAGGAAAGGATTTTGGGAAACCCTAACCAAATTTCGAAATTTAGGGTTTATGAACCCTAATTTCGAAAATCATGCCTTTAGGGTTTATTGGCTATAAACCCTAATATGTCAAATTCATACTTTTGTATAGAATCTAATTGAAAACAAAAACCAATGCTCTGATACCACTGATAGGTTTTATACAAACAATCCTATGTGTGCATGCAACCCTAATTGGATCTATGTTTTCACTATTAGACATACAACTTTATGAACACAAAAAGAAACCTGGAATTCTCCTCTAATTTTCGAAATCTACATAGGAGAATAGAATACATACCTTTTGTTGTTATATAGCAATAACAACTAGTTCCTTGAATTTCCTTAGCTCTTGAAAGCAAGTACCACAAGTGTAGTACCTCTAATGGCTCACAAACACACTAGGTGAAAGGATGAATATGGGAGAGAGGAGAGAAGGGTATCTTGCTCTAAAATTAGTCCCTTTTAGGGTTTTTCCAAGGAGTGGTCGAATTCTAGTGCCTTAGGGTGCTATTTATACTTGAGGCTAGCTAGGGTTTCAAGGTGGAAACCCTAATCCCTTAGCTTAGGGCCTAAGCAAGTCCATGGACTCCTTTCCTTAAGCCCTTGGACGAAAACTCCTAGATCCTTCTAGGATTTTCGTTCAAGCCTTAATAAAGGTGATCCAATAGCCCAAAGTCTCAACTATCAAATAATTACAAAACAGCCCCTGTACTTTTAATTAATTCCTTTAATCCCAAAATTAATTCCTAATTAATTTCTGATTAAATACTAATTAATAATATGATTCCAAATTAATATATTATTCATATAATATAATAAATAAATCATATTTATGCCCTAATCAACCTCTCTCCTCAACTGTCATCCTGTCTAGTCACCAGTGTGAAGGCAACCCAAAAGGACCATGCTCACAATCGGGTCAAGTACATACCAAAATAGTTATGGACTTAGACACTAATCCAACAGTCTCCCACTTGGATAAGTCTAATAACTATTCCGCGTATGAATTCAGAACCTGATCAGCAATCGTAGCTTCCAAAAGCCGCTGTAAACTCTGATCTTATCAGATACGCGTGTCCTTTAGATAAGGGATCATATATTCCTCCATTCTATGAGATATCGTATAGACATGAGACATGGATTGAAATCATTCTCTCAGTCTATGTGTCGTTTCCCGATTTCCGATTTATGACGACTGACTAATTGAACAAATCAAATCAGTCCTGGCCCGGCCGAGCACTTTCCTTTGTCATCACTAAATCATCGAGGGGCCCACATATATCGCTTTTATCCCACTTTGGGTAAAAGGAATGGATAAACTTTGACTCAAATGCTTGCTTGCACCTACTAATCGAATCACACACAACAATAAGTTTTATAACACCAAGTTACTGGTGTGTTTACTTATCATCAATGTGCAACGGACCAGCAAATAACAACTCACACGTCTCGGTTTCAAGAATATACAATGTTATCATCTCACTAATCACCCGTGATAAATCCATGAAGTGATTCAAGTGAGCGTGGGTTTAATCCAATACTTTAATCTTACCAAAGCACTCATGAACTCTGCAGCAAACTTGTGCTATGTCTAAACACTTTAGACAATCTGCAGACAGATTCATGACAGTCTTCCTTCATACCTACTTCCAACGTATGACCGACTGTGGAGGTTCGAATAACCCAGTTATTCTGGAAGTCAAAACATGCAAAGTGAAACGCAATAATAATATTAATCCTATATGTCCCCAAAACTTTTGAGCGTAAATAAAAACACTTTTATTTAAACACCATATTGATTACTCATTATTCATTGCTTACTGTTTCAGAAAATCAACTTATTACTCGAATTATAACCACAATTGTCCCATGCTCCAAGCATGCACACTTTGGTTTCCTATGGTTCATACTTTGTGAAATAGATCAATTGAAAAACTTTTACAATGAAACTCATTTCACAATCCCCAATCCTTATTATTAGTATAAGAATACCAAATTCTTGCCACTTTTAGAATATGTCAGATTCTAACATTTTATGCAATGATTCTTTCGTAATGTCATAGCACAAAAGTCACCAAGACTCGGTTAATGAAATTACAAGGTATTCTATCGGAAATTGTTACAAGACAATTCCATAGACGTGAAGTCTCACATTCAAAGTACATTCCTTTGAACATCCTTCTCGCACAAAATTTTCTAATCTAGACATAAATTCTTAATTTCCAACTCCCATTAATGGAAACATTTCCTTTGCCATATGACAACTCATTCTTAATAGAATCTTATCTATTCATAATAATGTCAATATAGTCCATCCAGTACTATACTTCCAACTACTCACAAGCGACAAATCCTCAGTGAACCTCAGATCGTCCTTTGATAGTTGTTTAATTATTTTAGTCAAAACTGATTCTAGTCCTTTTTCCCTCTTAATGCCCTATGCATTTGGAAAATTTTAGAATGGTCAAATATTACAGCATATGCAATCGATCCTATACCCAAAGCGTATTGGACACGATGCATAATGTCTCACATAAAGACATGATACTGTATCAGTCTTTTGCCATAATATTTTGTTAGCCATGTTCTCACAATTCGAACTATGAAGAGGGATGCCGTAATCATAATCGAATTTTGAGAACGTGTTATGTATCCTTGACTA
Source organism: Lactuca virosa (assembly GCF_052849685.1). Lineage (NCBI taxonomy): Eukaryota > Viridiplantae > Streptophyta > Magnoliopsida > Asterales > Asteraceae > Lactuca > Lactuca virosa. The sequence continues at coordinate 113,062,655 of NC_136427.1, read as the reverse complement.
AATTTTATTAACATTTCTTGATCTAAGCTTTTAGATTTTGAAACGAAGTATAATATTCTCTCCCTTAATTATAGCAAAACAACTTTTCAACCCCTACAACTTTGCAAAGTTAATCTTGTTTTATATAATTAATATTGCTAACTCGCAATACTTGAAATAATAATCATGCTCCCACTAACACAATGATTATTTCCATACAAGCATAACACTTATGCTCCCACTAGCTTTGACATGTATTCAGAAAACACTTGAACTTCTAGAAAACAATGCTTATTGAATTCCTTAAGTTCATATTTCTAATATCTAATGCTTTGATAAGCCTTTATCTAAGCTTTTTAAGCTCATACACCTTTCCTTAGATAGCTCGCATGTGTGTCTAAACAATTTAGAATTTATGTTACTAAGTCCTAGATGTTCAGACTAATTGCCAAATCTCACAATTCGAACTATGAAGAGGGATTCCGTAATCATAATCGAATTTAAGAATACAATTATCACAATTGTTATCTTCTTTAAAATCTCTCTTAGTGAAAGCATTTCCTCAAAATCATTTTCATGAAGGAGGGAGACCTTATGACACTTAGATTTTAAAGTGTATGTGTTCCTATCCATTTAAATTTGTCATAACAATAATCGTAAGACAATGTTCGTGACAAATCTAACTCATATGGACTGAACTTGTTCAATCTCGATTTCCTGCCTCATGGTAGCATGAATGCCCACCATTGCTTCCAGGTCGTTGAGTAGTTCACCCTTTCCTATCAATGTACTTTCCATTGATTAGGGTGCCTTGCCTTTATGAAATCAATTCATAGAACTCATATTGCATAGTTGACTTCATCTGGAATGGCGCAGAAACAAAATTATATCAACACGATAGGTCGCCAACCTCAAGTCGTGTGCTAGTGATTAACTATCGGTTTATTCTTGATTTGTTCTTGAAACTTTTCAAGGCAATTGAGACTCCCACTGACCTCTTGACATATATGATTCTCTTGTCAGGAACCTTTCCTAGACAAAACAAATATTCAAGAGTTAGTGTAGTTCTTATCAAGACAAAACACTTCACATAATTGGTCCTAGTTGGTCTTTGTCTTATCCAAGACAGCACAACTTACCAATTTCAAATGTGCAAGAATAAGAAAACCTTTTCCAAACTCCACATTTGATGAGTGTTATAAACCTACTTAAGACTTGTCACTCAATTCACAATCTTGAAATATAACTCTAAGACTTGATATTGGAACGAAGTATGATTGACTTCTTGATTTTAACCATTTCTACAATTCTCGATTCCTCTTCTTAGACATACAAATACACTAAGACTCACTTGGAGGATCAATTGAGATATGGTTCTTAATCATTAAGACTTATCATAAAACACAATAAAAGGTACTCTCCTTTCTTCGTAGAATAGAGAAACTTTTATCTTTCTGCCTACTTGATTCTTCTTATTCGTTCTGCTATTGATTGAAACTCTTTCAATCAACTCAGAATTATACTTAATCTTATAAGTATAACCATATTTACTAAACTTTAGTAAATCATGACGAATATCTTTATCACTTTTGTGGTGGACTTGATCAATGCACAACCTAGTGTACTCGATCTCCTAGTCCTTATCTTGACACTTTGTCAAAGAATTAGTCTAATTTCCAAATATGAAGTTTCTCATTCATCACGCAACCAAGTTGCATGACTCCAAGTTTCTGACCAACTGAAACTTGGGCGATGAGAATCTTCCCTTATTTGGCAAATTCTCGACATTTCCACAAATAACATAATTAAGAATCAAATCCATTATTGCTAACGATAGAAACAATCAAACATCAATTTTTCATACACACCATTGCAAGGATAAATAAATAAGACAAAATCAAAATTTATTTTATTGCGGAAAAATTTGTCCTTACAATGCAATTCAACTGAAAAACTATGCTATTACATATTTCTAATCAATCTATCCTAACTCTAGAGTAGCAGCTCAAAAATCTGATCCTCGAGTCCATGCGATCGAAATCCATTTCTTCATGATCAGATTCAGCACACTTCTTCCTTAAGCTTCCTCTCTTTTCTTCGATCCTGCAAAAACATCAAAATGTAATCTTGTCACATCATGTATTAAGAATCAAAGAATAGGAACTTATAGAGTTAGTTAATAGATTTTACCTGAAGTAGAGCCATACGTCTTGACTCTCCCATCTCTCAGATCTCTCAGGTAAATAGGGCAGCTTCGTCTCCAATGCCCCTTCTCTTGGCAATAGAAGCAAATGGACTCTTTTGGAATGGCACAAGGAACTATCTCAGAATTTGCCTTTTTTGGATTTCCAATGTCACCACTTTCAATGTTCGTTGAAGTTTGGGAGTTTGATTCACCAGACAAATTTGCTTGATCAGCACGCCAAATCATTGCTGATTCAGCAGCTATAAGCAAATAGGTCAAATCAATGAGGGTCACGTCATGGTTCATCATATAGTACTCTCTAACGAACTCACTATATGATTCAGGAAGCGACTGAAAAACCCAGTCAACAGCCAACTCACCTGAAATCTCGACACCCAACATCCTTAACCTATCCATGTGTGACTTCATCTCTAAGACGTGTGCACACACAGGTTTCCCATCTTCGTGTTTACTTGCCAAAAGGGCTTGAGTGAGCTTGAACTTTTCAAGCCTTCGAACTTGTGGGTCAGGGAGAATAATTGGAGGAGGTGGAGGAAGTGAAGCATGACTCTCATTTCCTTGATCGTATCGTGGAACGTCATCTTCATTTGGAAAGCTTGTTCCAAGGGACTTGGGAAGACCATTGTAAGATTTAGACATCTACAAAACGGGAGAAAATTCAAGTTAGTTGATAAGAATCCTTGATGTAACACCCAAATGAAACATCAAGGCTAGGATCCAACATAACATTCTACAACCTAGAAGAGGGATGCCGTAATCTAGTTGCAGAATATTTGAAGGTAGGTAAATGACGATTTACCAATTCCCACCATGAAAAACGAAAAAGAAATTTAAGTTTTAAATGAATTGAAACTCCTAGATCTTTTGAGATTCATTGAACTTTTCAATGGCATGTTTAATCTCGATTATGCCCTTCTATTTGTGACTGGGATGCCGAGGATCACAAACAAGGTGTGAATAACCATACGAATCACGTGGTGCACCCAATTGCTACTATCACCTAATCAATGTGCCGGTTAGCCACACACGCTCCATTGATCTATGATAAACATCGAGCCACCCATCGCCACCAATGTCAATCCTAAATTAGTGTGTCGGTTAACCACACACGCTCCACTAACGTTTGACAAGGGTACGAAGTGTAATTCCATGGATTAGCATACAAATTCACATTTTGCCCTAAAGTAACTAGAATTTGGGAATTTGTAAAAGCATGTAGTTACTTTGTACTTCATTATACTTATAATGGAAGGTTTCGTCCTATCCTACCCGTTCGGCTAACGACCCTCCACTAGTCAAGAGTGCGGTGGGTAAGAGTGGATACCCATTCAATCGCCATTTTATAGGCAATTTCCTTAAACACCCCTTATAGACCAGCTTCATGAATGAGGCCTACTAACGGTAAGACTGACTGTTTACTTATACATATATAATATTAGACTTTTAATGTTATATATATAGTATAGGGTGTATTTTACACTTTTAAAATACTAGGTGGTTTTATTAATTTTCTCTTTTAATTAAACTTTTAATTAACTTAACAAAACCATAAGGGTGTAATTTGAACTTTTTCAAAATACGAGGGTTTTAGAATTTAACATTTCAAAATTAAACTTTTAATCAACTTTTAAATTCCAAAACTTGAGGGCAAGTTTTGAACTTTTCAAAACAATTAGGTTTAAAAAATTTTAGAAAAATTAAAACCTTTTAATCTTAAATATTAAAATTTGATTTAATAATTATCCAAAATTAACCAATTAATTTGAATTATTAAATCTTGGAGGATATCTATTAAATTAAACAATTAATTTAGCCTAATCCCTTAAATCCCCTAAAAATCGAAATTATGGGATGGGATAATTCAAAATCTTTAATTACCAAATTTAAACACTTAAAAGATAATTACAAGATATGGCATTATCCAAATCCCTAAAAATTAGGATCTAATCTTGGGGAGGAGGCCAATTTAGAAATCCTAGGGTTGGATAACCCTAGAATTCGAAATCTTGGAGGCTAAGGAAAGGATTTTGGGAAACCCTAACCAAATTTCGAAATTTAGGGTTTATGAACCCTAATTTCGAAAATCATGCCTTTAGGGTTTATTGGCTATAAACCCTAATATGTCAAATTCATACTTTTGTATAGAATCTAATTGAAAACAAAAACCAATGCTCTGATACCACTGATAGGTTTTATACAAACAATCCTATGTGTGCATGCAACCCTAATTGGATCTATGTTTTCACTATTAGACATACAACTTTATGAACACAAAAAGAAACCTGGAATTCTCCTCTAATTTTCGAAATCTACATAGGAGAATAGAATACATACCTTTTGTTGTTATATAGCAATAACAACTAGTTCCTTGAATTTCCTTAGCTCTTGAAAGCAAGTACCACAAGTGTAGTACCTCTAATGGCTCACAAACACACTAGGTGAAAGGATGAATATGGGAGAGAGGAGAGAAGGGTATCTTGCTCTAAAATTAGTCCCTTTTAGGGTTTTTCCAAGGAGTGGTCGAATTCTAGTGCCTTAGGGTGCTATTTATACTTGAGGCTAGCTAGGGTTTCAAGGTGGAAACCCTAATCCCTTAGCTTAGGGCCTAAGCAAGTCCATGGACTCCTTTCCTTAAGCCCTTAGACGAAAACTCCTAGATCCTTCTAGGATTTTCGTTCAAGCCTTAATAAAGGTGATCCAATAGCCCAAAGTCTCAACTATCAAATAATTACAAAACAGCCCCTGTACTTTTAATTAATTCCTTTAATCCCAAAATTAATTCCTAATTAATTTCTGATTAAATACTAATTAATAATATGATTCCAAATTAATATATTATTCATATAATATAATAAATAAATCATATTTATGCCCTAATCAACCTCTCTCCTCAACTGTCATCCTGTCTAGTCACCAGTGTGAAGGCAACCCAAAAGGACCATGCTCACAATCGGGTCAAGTACATACCAAAATAGTTATGGACTTAGACACTAATCCAACAGTCTCCCACTTGGATAAGTCTAATAACTATTCCGCGTATGAATTCAGAACCTGATCAGCAATCGTAGCTTCCAAAAGCCGCTGTAAACTCTGATCTTATCAGATACGCGTGTCCTTTAGATAAGGGATCATATATTCCTCCATTCTATGAGATATCGTATAGACATGAGACATGGATTGAAATCATTCTCTCAGTCTATGTGTCGTTTCCCGATTTCCGATTTATGACGACTGACTAATTGAACAAATCAAATCAGTCCTGGCCCGGCCGAGCACTTTCCTTTGTCATCACTAAATCATCGAGGGGCCCACATATATCGCTTTTATCCCACTTTGGGTAAAAGGAATGGATAAACTTTGACTCAAATGCTTGCTTGCACCTACTAATCGAATCACACACAACAATAAGTTTTATAACACCAAGTTACTGGTGTGTTTACTTATCATCAATGTGCAACGGACCAGCAAATAACAACTCACACGTCTCGGTTTCAAGAATATACAATGTTATCATCTCACTAATCACCCGTGATAAATCCATGAAGTGATTCAAGTGAGCGTGGGTTTAATCCAATACTTTAATCTTACCAAAGCACTCATGAACTCTGCAGCAAACTTGTGCTATGTCTAAACACTTTAGACAATCTGCAGACAGATTCATGACAGTCTTCCTTCATACCTACTTCCAACGTATGACCGACTGTGGAGGTTCGAATAACCCAGTTATTCTGGAAGTCAAAACATGCAAAGTGAAACGCAATAATAATATTAATCCTATATGTCCCCAAAACTTTTGAGCGTAAATAAAAACACTTTTATTTAAACACCATATTGATTACTCATTATTCATTGCTTACTGTTTCAGAAAATCAACTTATTACTCGAATTATAACCACAACTGTCCCATGCTCCAAGCATGCACACTTTGGTTTCCTATGGTCCATACTTTGTGAAATAGATCAATTGAAAAACTTTTACAATGAAACTCATTTCACAATCCCCAATCCTTATTATTAGTATAAGAATACCAAATTCTTGCCACTTTTAGAATATGTCAGATTCTAACATTTTATGCAATGATTCTTTCGTAATGTCATAGCACAAAAGTCACCAAGACTCGGTTAATGAAATTACAAGGTATTCTATCGGAAATTGTTACAAGACAATTCCATAGACGTGAAGTCTCACATTCAAAGTACATTCCTTTGAACATCCTTCTCGCACAAAATTTTCTAATCTAGACATAAATTCTTAATTTCCAACTCCCATTAATGGAAACATTTCCTTTGCCATATGACAACTCATTCTTAATAGAATCTTATCTATTCATAATAATGTCAATATAGTCCATCCAGTACTATACTTCCAACTACTCACAAGCGACAAATCCTCAGTGAACCTCAGATCGTCCTTTGATAGTTGTTTAATTATTTTAGTCAAAACTGATTCTAGTCCTTTTTCCCTCTTAATGCCCTATGCATTTGGAAAATTTTAGAATGGTCAAATATTACAGCATATGCAATCGATCCTATACCCAAAGCGTATTGGACACGATGCATAATGTCTCACATAAAGACATGATACTGTATCAGTCTTTTGCCATAATATTTTGTTAGCCATGTTCTCACAATTCGAACTATGAAGAGGGATGCCGTAATCATAATCGAATTTTGAGAACGTGTTATGTATCCTTGACTAAATTTTATTAACATTTCTTGATCTAAGCTTTTAGATTTTGAAACGAAGTATAATATTCTCTCCCTTAATTATAGCAAAACAACTTTTCAACCCCTACAACTTTGCAAAGTTAATCTTGTTTTATATAATTAATATTGCTAACTCGCAATACTTGAAATAATAATCATGCTCCCACTAACACAATGATTATTTCCATACAAGCATAACACTTATGCTCCCACTAGCTTTGACATGTATTCAGAAAACACTTGAACTTCTAGAAAACAATGCTTATTGAATTCCTTAAGTTCATATTTCTAATATCTAATGCTTTGATAAGCCTTTATCTAAGCTTTTTAAGCTCATACACCTTTCCTTAGATAGCTCGCATGTGTGTCTAAACAATTTAGAATTTATGTTACTAAGTCCTAGATGTTCAGACTAATTGCCAAATCTCACAATTCGAACTATGAAGAGGGATTCCGTAATCATAATCGAATTTAAGAATACAATTATCACAATTGTTATCTTCTTTAAAATCTCTCTTAGTGAAAGCATTTCCTCAAAATCATTTTCATGAAGGAGGGAGACCTTATGACACTTAGATTTTAAAGTGTATGTGTTCCTATCCATTTAAATTTGTCATAACAATAATCGTAAGACAGTGTTCGTGACAAATCTAACTCATATGGACTGAACTTGTTCAATCTCGATTTCCTGCCTCATGGTAGCATGAATGCCCACCATTGCTTCCAGGTCGTTGAGTAGTTCACCCTTTCCTATCAATGTACTTTCCATTGATTAGGGTGCCTTGCCTTTATGAAATCAATTCATAGAACTCATATTGCATAGTTGACTTCATCTGGAATGGCGCAGAAACAAAATTATATCAACACGATAGGTCGCCAACCTCAAGTCGTGTGCTAGTGATTAACTATCGGTTTATTCTTGATTTGTTCTTGAAACTTTTCAAGGCAATTGAGACTCCCACTGACCTCTTGACATATATGATTCTCTTGTCAGGAACCTTTCCTAGACAAAACAAATATTCAAGAGTTAGTGTAGTTCTTATCAAGACAAAACACTTCACATAATTGGTCCTAGTTGGTCTTTGTCTTATCCAAGACAGCACAACTTACCAATTTCAAATGTGCAAGAATAAGAAAACCTTTTCCAAACTCCACATTTGATGAGTGTTATAAACCTACTTAAGACTTGTCACTCAATTCACAATCTTGAAATATAACTCTAAGACTTGATATTGGAACGAAGTATGATTGACTTCTTGATTTTAACCATTTCTACAATTCTCGATTCCTCTTCTTAGACATACAAATACACTAAGACTCACTTGGAGGATCAATTGAGATATGGTTCTTAATCATTAAGACTTATCATAAAACACAATAAAAGGTACTCTCCTTTCTTCGTAGAATAGAGAAACTTTTATCTTTCTGCCTACTTGATTCTTCTTATTCGTTCTGCTATTGATTGAAACTCTTTCAATCAACTCAGAATTATACTTAATCTTATAAGTATAACCATATTTACTAAACTTTAGTAAATCATGACGAATATCTTTATCACTCTTGTGGTGGACTTGATCAATGCACAACCTAGTGTACTCGATCTCCTAGTCCTTCTCTTGACACTTTGTCAAAGAATTAGTCTAATTTCCAAATATGAAGTTTCTCATTCATCACGCAACCAAGTTGCATGACTCCAAGTTTCTGACCAACTGAAACTTGGGCGATGAGAATCTTCCCTTATTTGGCAAATTCTCGACATTTCCACAAATAACATAATTAAGAATCAAATCCATTATTGCTAACGATAGAAACAATCAAACATCAATTTTTCATACACACCATTGCAAGGATAAATAAATAAGACAAAATCAAAATTTATTTTATTGCGGAAAAATTTGTCCTTACAATGCAATTCAACTGAAAAACTATGCTATTACATATTTCTAATCAATCTATCCTAACTCTAGAGTAGCAGCTCAAAAATCTGATCCTCGAGTCCATGCGATCGAAATCCATTTCTTCATGATCAGATTCAGCACACTTCTTCCTTAAGCTTCCTCTCTTTTCTTCGATCCTGCAAAAACATCAAAATGTAATCTTGTCACATCATGTATTAAGAATCAAAGAATAGGAACTTATAGAGTTAGTTAATAGATTTTACCTGAAGTAGAGCCATACGTCTTGACTCTCCCATCTCTCAGATCTCTCAGGTAAATAGGGCAGCTTCGTCTCCAATGCCCCTTCTCTTGGCAATAGAAGCAAATGGACTCTTTTGGAATGGCACAAGGAACTATCTCAGAATTTGCCTTTTCTGGATTTCCAATGTCACCACTTTCAATGTTCGTTGAAGTTTGGGAGTTTGATTCACCAGACAACTTTGCTTGATCAGCACGCCAAATCATTGCTGATTCAGCAGCTATAAGCAAATAGGTCAAATCAATGAGGGTCACGTCATGGTTCATCATATAGTACTCTCTAACGAACTCACTATATGATTCAGGAAGCGACTGAAAAACCCAGTCAACAGCCAACTCACCTGAAATCTCGACACCCAACATCCTTAACCTATCCATGTGTGACTTCATCTCTAAGACGTGTGCACACACAGGTTTCCCATCTTCGTGTTTACTTGCTAAAAGGGCTTGAGTGAGCTTGAACTTTTCAAGCCTTCGAACTTGTGGGTCAGGGAGAATAATTGGAGGAGGTGGAGGAAGTGAAGCATGACTCTCATTTCCTTGATCGTATCGTGGAACGTCATCTTCATTTGGAAAGCTTGTTCCAAGGGACTTGGGAAGACCATTGTAAGATTTAGACATCTACAAAACGGGAGAAAATTCAAGTTAGTTGATAAGAATCCTTGATGTAACACCCAAATGAAACATCAAGGCTAGGATCCAACACAACATTCTACAACCTAGAAGAGGGATGCCGTAATCTAGTTGCAGAATATTTGAAGGTAGGTAAATGACGATTTACCAATTCCCACCATGAAAAACGAAAAAGAAATTTAAGTTTTAAATGAATTGAAACTCCTAGATCTTTTGAGATTCATTGAACTTTTCAATGGCATGTTTAATCTCGATTATGCCCTTCTATTTGTGACTGGGATGCCGAGGATCACAAACAAGGTGTGAATAACCATACGAATCACGTGGTGCACCCAATTGCTACTATCACCTAATCAATGTGCCGGTTAGCCACACACGCTCCATTGATCTATGATAAACATCGAGCCACCCATCGCCACCAATGTCAATCCTAAATTAGTGTGCCGGTTAACCACACACGCTCCACTAACGTTTGACAAGGGTACGAAGTGTAATTCCATGGATTAGCATACAAATTCACATTTTGCCCTAAAGTAACTAGAATTTGGGAATTTGTAAAAGCATGTAGTTACTTTGTACTTCATTATACTTATAATGGAAGGTTTCGTCCTATCCTACCCGTTCGGCTAACGACCCTCCACTAGTCAAGAGTGCGGTGGGTAAGAGTGGATACCCATTCAATCGCCATTTTATAGGCAATTTCCTTAAACACCCCTTATAGACCAGCTTCATGAATGAGGCCTACTAACGGTAAGACTGACTGTTTACTTATACATATATAATATTAGACTTTTAATGTTATATATATAGTATAGGGTGTATTTTACACTTTTAAAATACTAGGTGGTTTTATTAATTTTCTCTTTTAATTAAACTTTTAATTAACTTAACAAAACCATAAGGGTGTAATTTGAACTTTTTCAAAATACGAGGGTTTTAGAATTTAACATTTCAAAATTAAACTTTTAATCAACTTTTAAATTCCAAAACTTGAGGGCAAGTTTTGAACTTTTCAAAACAATTAGGTTTAAAAAATTTTAGAAAAATTAAAACCTTTTAATCTTAAATATTAAAATTTGATTTAATAATTATCCAAAATTAACCAATTAATTTGAATTATTAAATCTTGGAGGATATCTATTAAATTAAACAATTAATTTAGCCTAATCCCTTAAATCCCCTAAAAATCGAAATTATGGGATGGGATAATTCAAAATCTTTAATTACCAAATTTAAACACTTAAAAGATAATTACAAGATATGGCATTATCCAAATCCCTAAAAATTAGGATCTAATCTTGGGGAGGAGGCCAATTTCGAAATCCTAGGGTTGGATAACCCTAGAATTCGAAATCTTGGAGGCTAAGGAAAGGATTTTGGGAAACCCTAACCAAATTTCGAAATTTAGGGTTTATGAACCCTAATTTCGAAAATCATGCCTTTAGGGTTTATTGGCTATAAACCCTAATATGTCAAATTCATACTTTTGTATAGAATCTAATTGAAAACAAAAACCAATGCTCTGATACCACTGATAGGTTTTATACAAACAATCCTATGTGTGCATGCAACCCTAATTGGATCTATGTTTTCACTATTAGACATACAACTTTATGAACACAAAAAGAAACCTGGAATTCTCCTCTAATTTTCGAAATCTACATAGGAGAATAGAATACATACCTTTTGTTGTTATATAGCAATAACAACTAGTTCCTTGAATTTCCTTAGCTCTTGAAAGCAAGTACCACAAGTGTAGTACCTCTAATGGCTCACAAACACACTAGGTGAAAGGATGAATATGGGAGAGAGGAGAGAAGGGTATCTTGCTCTAAAATTCGTCCCTTTTAGGGTTTTTCCAAGGAGTGGTCGAATTCTAGTGCCTTAGGGTGCTATTTATACTTGAGGCTAGCTAGGGTTTCAAGGTGGAAACCCTAATCCCTTAGCTTAGGGCCTAAGCAAGTCCATGGACTCCTTTCCTTAAGCCCTTGGACGAAAACTCCTAGATCCTTCTAGGATTTTCGTTCAAGCCTTAATAAAGGTGATCCAATAGCCCAAAGTCTCAACTATCAAATAATTACAAAACAGCCCCTATACTTTTAATTAATTCCTTTAATCCCAAAATTAATTCCTAATTAATTTCTGATTAAATACTAATTAATAATATGATTCCAAATTAATATATTATTCATATAATATAATAAATAAATCATATTTATGCCCTAATCAACCTCTCTCCTCAACTGTCATCCTGTCAAGTACATACCAAAATAGTTATGGACTTAGACACTAATCCAACAATTATCTCCAAGATCATGCATGGCATATATCAGACATGAAACATCCACAAAAAAACAATGGTCAGTGATCTTAGGAAGCTATTCTTCCTTTCCTTCATCTTCAAGGCATTAACCCTGTGATGATCAGGTTTGGATTAAGGCTTTGATTTGTAGGATCTTTGGGCCGAAGAGTCGGCCTTCCTGTTGGGATTCTCATATAAGCTTGGTGGGTTTCTCCTCTTTTGGATCTCCTTGTCTTCTTCGAGCCTTATGAACCTTAGTGCTCTGCTCCTAACTTCGTCCATCGTTTTGCATGGAGTCATTACGAGGTATTCATAAAAAGGAGAGTCCTTCTTTAAGCTTTTAAAGGATTCAACTGCAGTCGCCATGTCAATGTTGGGGATACTTAGCGCTTCCTTGCCAAACCTGTTAACAAAGTCTCTAAGTCGTTCTTTAGGATCATGAACCACCCGATAGAGATCACTGGTGATCTTCTCGAATGTTCTGCTACAAGAAAATTGATTATTAAATATGTTAACTAAATGTGAAAATGATGTAATAGAATAAGGAGGAACATTCAACAGCCATTTAAGAGTTGATCCTGTGAGAGTTGAACCAAAGCCCTTGCATAGGCAAGCTTCCTTCAAGTGTGTGGGGATGGGAATGATCTCTATCCTTTCTCGATACTATGTCACATGCTCCTCAGGATCCGTAGTTCCATCATAAGGCTTCATGTTGGGAGTTTGGAAGCGCTTTGGAACTTCGGTGTCATCTATTGCAGGAGTAAATATCGAGATCCTATGGCTTGTGGGAGATTCTTCCACTATAGGTTGAACTACCCCGGACACACTTGAGATCATTTGCCTTAATTACTGAAGTTCCTTGGCCATAATTAGACTCATTCCTGCATCAAGGTTCATAGATTTAGTATTAAAAGTATTGTTATTTATGAAGTTACTAGTATCGGGATTTCTAGGAGTAGTGAAAGGTTCATCGATATCATGGATCATAGATGCTCGATTGTTTGGAGTTGTCCCCCCATGGATATGCGGAAGTTGTAGAAATCATATTCCCGTGTTGCTTCCTTGAGGATCCTGAGGTATCAAAGTTCAGGATCTTCGGCTGCATGACCGTGGGTACTGTCTCCTGGGATCTTTTTATCTCGGATTTCATCCTTTCCATTTCCTTAAGTAGAGTCATATTATCCTCCTGTTGTTGGGACATCTATTGTCATTTTCCTCAACATGGAGAGGAGCTCAGTATTGGAGACCATAGCAGGAGGATCCTGGAGTCCTCCAGATCCCAAACTTCATTGGCTGACGACCGGAGAGGTGTTTTTCTTAGAAGTTTCGGGTGCTTTTCTCTGACTAGGGGGTCCGCTCGGAGGAGGTGGTAGGTTTTTGGTTAGAATAGTAGGAATGGAGGATGAGGATATGGTTGGTTGAGTAGACATGATTTTCTGAAGGTTATGAACACCACGGCCCCACGGTGTGCGCCAAATTTTTGGGTCAAAAAATGAACAATTAATAATCAACCAAATTATATGAGAGGATGTGATGTTCGAGGTAAAACAAGTATGAAATGGTAGACAAGGTGACACAATTGTTTACAAGGAAAGCCCTTGATCCTTGCTAGGATCTCCGACACAAAACCTTGGGATGTGATAATGATTTTATTGATGTAAAATGTTAGTTACAGAGATAAATGTCTAAATTCCAGTATAAGTATCGTAGATGAGCTAATTGTGTGTCTAGTGTGTGTAATACAAGTGTTGATTATAGTCTTAACTAAGCAACAAGAAGTGTGATATTCATGGGATCCTTTGAGATCAGTATAGGAACGTTGTTTGACTTGGTATTAGAGATGAATGTCTAAATTCTAGTATAAGTATCGGAGATGAGCTAATTGTGTGTCTAGTGTGTGTAATACAAGTGTTGATTATAGTCTAAACTAAGCAACAAGAAGTGTGATATTCATGGGATCCTTTGAGATCAGCATAGGAATGTTGTTTGACTTGGTATTACGGGTCTTAAGCTTAGTTGAGACTATTCTATGTTGAGAATAAGTCTTTCATTGACTAATTCTGCACACGTGTCAATAAGAAATGAGATTATAATTGTTATAGGTGTTAGTAAATAATGATAATAATAATAGTCGGGATCCTGAAGTGGCTTAGGATCTTGAGTGCTCTTTGAGATCCGGGATCCTTAGAGGATTGAGGATCTCGCCCCTAACAATGAGCGCTTGAATTATGTTGAGAGGCCAGTGTCGATTTTGGAGAGGAAGATGATGGTCCTGCGCAACAAGGAAATACCTTTGGTAAAGGTTCAGTGGCAACAACGGAAGGGCTCTGAGTGGACTTAGGAGGCGGAGGCTAAGACGCGGGAGCATTATCCTGAGTTGTTTGCTACGGTCGACTTCAAGGACGAAGTCTGATTCAAGTGGGGGAGAATTGTAACATACTGATGCTAATGTATTTTCAATTTCGACCCTTTGTATGATTAAAATTGCATTTTGGTCCCTAAGTAAGAGAAAGAGTACAAAAGGTCCCATTGTGGCATTTTGGTAATTTCAGACTTTGGGGAGTACGCTAAGTGTACGTGTGTACGCTGAGCATACTAGGGCGCGCCTTAGTACGCTGGACGTACACCTTGTACGCATGGCGTACATGAGGACCACGCAAACACTAATTTTTAGGGTTTTTTTTTCATATCTAAACCTCATTATCGGCCTACATATCATTCTTATTTAACCTCCCTCTATGAAATCGACCCCAAGCAAACCCTAAGTGATAGAGAGAATTTAGAGCCCTTGGAGTGATTAGAAGTGTCCTTGAAGAAGAAGAAGAGAGTGGTGTGGAGAGTTTGGAGTTGGGGAAGCACTTTGGATTTGAGGTTTCTTTCTTGTTAGCAAGCTCTAGAAGGTAAAAAGCTTTCATCTTGATCAATCCATCTTGTAGATTTAGACTTTTGTTCTTTTAAGACACTTTTTGGTCCCAAAATGGTGATTCTTGGGCATAGCATGTTCTCGACCCATTAAGTCGTCCTTTCAGACCTTAGGAAGGGTCTTGAGTAATAAAAATGTGACTTGAATGGTTAGTTTTGCTCCATGCTTTCTTTAGAAGGTCTTTATCCATTAAGATGTTGTACTTTGAGGTATTGGGCACTTAATGGGCATGCAAAGTCATAAAGTTGGAAACTTTATGACTCTTGAGGATGATTTGGCCTTGGATCTAAAAGTTGGGCGTAAGGGCTTAAGGTATTAAGCTCTTAATGAAGTTTCGAGAAGTCTGGGTGTATGCCCTGTATAACCTGACTACGCAGCACGTACATGGTCAACTCTCCCTTCTACGGTCAAGATTTGAGTACGCCCCGCGTACGCGTCCTATGTCGACTTGGCTGAGTTGACTCGGCAGTGGTGACTCAGTTGACTTGTTTATTTTGACTAGTTTGACTTTGACTTTGACCAAGGTTGACGCGGTTTGACTTAAGGGTATTTTGGATTGTTGTTGAGAATTTGTCATTTGGTTGGATAGGTGACGGTTAGAGCAGAGATTCAAACTCGAGACCTCATCAACTATTGTTCAGACTGTGAGATGAGTCTTCCTCACTGTACTTACGGGTCCAAGGCACCAAGGCCGACCCATTTGATTGATATCCTGGTATGCCATTGTTGCTATGCTATAGTGATCTGTTAAATATGTATCCTAGTTTATAGGGTGTTGCTATGCGGTAGTGATCTATAGATCTGCCTGTTTGTTTGTTGGTTGATTATATGTTTATCTGTTATGTATATATTGACATATTTTGAGTCGTGGTTGAGGCTTTACTGCTTTGTGCGTCATCTAACAGACCGAGGGCATTCCAACACGATGCTTGATTTGGGCCCGAGGGTATTGCATCCCGAGGATGACTGGACCCATTGTATATTGGCATTCCAACCTGGGGTATTCCATCCCAAGGATGACTGGACCTGGAGGTTGACTGGTTCTAGGTTATTCCAACCCGATGGTTGATTGGACCCGACATGTCGTTGTATATGTTATATGTTTGTGTGTTGGTACTTTGGGGGAACTCACTCAGCTTTGGCTTATGGTTTTAGTTTGTTGTTTCAAGTACTTCTGATGATCACGGGAAGGCAAAGGTGTGACTGTACACATCCTCTGTTTTATGGCTTTATGATTTTGAGATACTCTGATATTGATAAACAATTTGGAAACAACAATTTTGTAAACCTTTTATGACTATGGGTTGTTTTAAAAAATTTAAATTTATTGTGATTTTTGAGTCGTTACAGATTTGGAGCACGTGGAACTCAATGGAGCACTTGAGGTTCATGGAGCATGTGACAAAGGAATGGATCATCTGAGAAGGGAATGGATCGTCTGAGAAGGGAATGGATCATCTGACAAAGGAACGAATCAAGTTCCAAAGGAACATATCATATGGAAGGGGGTTTAGAGCATCTAGAAGAGGTTTGGAGCACTTGGGAGTAATATGGAGCAACAAAGGAACCTTGTTGCGCCATCTGTTGAAGGGTTGGACCAAGAAGGATGTTGTTGCGCCAAGGGCATTCCTTTTTGCGCCATCCTACTCCCTCTTGTACCATGAGGTATCCCTCTTGGGACATGACATATCCTTCTTGAGCCATGGGGCTTCCTCTTGCGCCATGGAGTATATTGTTGCCCAAGCATGTTGTTGTTGTGCCAAGATGGTGATGTTGATCCAGCCTAAAAGTTCTTGCACCATACTTGATGCCTGTTGTGCCATCCTTGCACATGTTGCGCCATCATGGTGCAAGATGGGCCATTTTGGTTCCTTGATGAGCCATGCTACCCATGATGAGCCAAGTATGCTATGAAGTCCTCTATGATGCTCAAGATCATTCAAGGATGCTCAGAAGTTGGTATTGCTCGAAGACTACACCATGTTGTACCACCATGATGGATGTTGGACCATTAGTGTTCATGATGCGCCACCTATTCATGATGCTCCACTATGGTCAAGGTGGTCCATCATGTGTGTTGTTGATGCTCATGGGTTGTATGACATGGAAGAATGTTCCAGAAGATGCTGCATGGCGGGATATGATTAGTTGTCACATTTCGTGGGTCTATGGGCCAATAGGCTTGGCCCATTAGGGTTTTAGGTATGATCCCTCGAGTATAAAATAGACTTATATCTCCATCATTATGAGTGTGTAGAAATTTCAACAGAGTAATCATTGTGAGGTTGAAAGCACTCCTTCGGAGCGGTTTGTAAGCAAGAGAGATTCTTTTGTTTTGAGAGCTCAAGTGAGGTGTAACCTTTGTATGATTGTAGTTATTCTTGGAAGTTAATAAAATCCTCTCTCTCTCGTTCGTCTGTGGATGTAGGTCACTTTGACCGAACCATATTAAATATTATGTTCACTTTATTTACATTTTCAGAAGTTTTATTTCCGCAAGTTCACCAAAGTTTGTTTTGGTATTTGTTTGAAGTGCTTAACTTGTTTTTTTGTCACCCAACAAACTGTTTTTAGAGCTATGGCTGAATATGGGAAAGTTAAGATTGAAAAAGTCAATGGGCACGATTTCGGTTTCTGGAAAATGCAAATCGAAGACTACCTCTACCAGAAAAACTTACATGAACCATTGTCCTAAAGTAAACATAAAGAAATGAAGCAGGGGGTTGGGAATTGTTAGATTGGAAGGCACTTAGTGTTGTGAGATTATCATTGGAAAAGAATGTAGCATACAACATTGTCAATGTGAAGACTACTCATGAGTTGATCAAGGAACTATCTAACATGTATGAAAAACCTTCAGCAGCGAACAAGGTTCACTTGATTCGACAATTGGTAAATTTAAAGATAAAGGAGGGTGGCTCAGTGACTAATCATGTTAATGAATTTAATTCAGTCCTATCAAGGTTGATGTCGGTTGATATTAAATTTGAAGAGGAAGTGATGGCATTGCTACTATTATCATCTTTGCCTAGTAGTTGGTATGATACAGTGACATCAGTTAGCATCTCAACTGAGGATGCTAAGCTGACATTCGAAGGCATTCGTGATTTAATCGTTGGTGAGGATGTACGCAGACGGAGTGCTGGAGAATCTTCCAGTAGTCTTCTAAGTACTGAAGATAGAGGAAGGGGGTCTAATAGAGGATGTGAGGGTAGTGGAAGATCAAAGCCGAGAAGGAGAGGTGGACAGAACAACAAGAGGGACGTGACCTGTAGGAACTAGAAAGAGAGTGGTCATGTAAAAATTCATTGCCCAATGCTCATGGCAGATAAATGCCAAAAGGAGATGAATATGGAAGAAGATTTTGAAGGTGACACGTTTATTTTTTCTGTTGAAAACTCAATATAATCCTTGGTGTTGGATTATGGTGCGTCATTTCACGTTAGTCATTCCAAAGATGTAATGCAGAACTTCAGGCATTACCAAGGCAAGGTCTGGCTAACATATAACAAGTGTCTAAATATCATGGGCGTCGGAGATGCGTTTCTCAAGACGACTCTGGGTACATAATGGACTTTAAAGTATGTCAGGTTTATTCCAGATCTAAAGAGGATGTTGATATCAGTTGGACAACTTGATAATAATGGTCATCATGTTACATTTGGTGATCACAAGTGGAAAGTGAAGAAGGGAAATTTGATCATTGCTAAGGGTCAGAAACATGGTACACTATATATGGTGGAGGTTTCTGAAGAGGAAGCAAGCATTGTTGAAGGAGTTTGAACATCCACTCCATGCCACAAAAGAATTGCTTATATAAGTAAGGAGGGAATGAGGAAGCCTGTATCAAGTAGGAGGATGCCATATTCGAAGAATGTGACAGATGCTTCTAAGACATGTTTTATTAGCAGAAAGAAGAAAGTTAGTTTTGTGAAGATAGGAAATCTACCTATGTTTAGGAAGTCAGGTTCAGTTCATTCTAATGTTTACAGTCCAACTTCATATTCTTCATTGGGAGGATCCCAGAATCATGCAAAACCTATCTCTGGTCAAAGGATAGACAAATGTTCAAGAAGCAGTGGGAGCTCTGATAAATTTGGAAATAGTGGGAGCTCTGGTGATAATGGTTATAAGGGTGGAGTTGTAGGTGTTTCAAAGATCAAACCACATATTATCCAGAGGACCATGAAGCAAAGTACTCCGGTGAGGTATTCTCCATCAACCAATGACATATTGATGTGTGAGAATGGGTCAAAACCAGAGGCCTTGAGGATGAACTCCATACAATGGGGAAAGGCTATGGATGAAAAGTTGAGCGGACTGCAGAATAGTAAGATGTTTCAAGTAAAGTATGAGATAGATGACGGTAAAACTTGCAAAGGAAAATTAGCAGTCAAGGGAATACAACAGAAGAGAGAGGACGATTCTCTAGTTGCGAAGATGACTACAATTACTTCTATGTTGAATGCAGTGGCCTCTAAAAATATCCATCTAGATCACCTAGATGTGAATACAACTAATCTCCTTTATGTTAACTTGGAAGGAGGCATCTTGAAGGCACAACCAGAAAGTGTTCTTACAACTGGAAAGAAAAAGTTGGTGTTCAAGAAGAAAGAAAACATGTATGGCATGAACCAAACTTCTAAGCAGTGGTACTTAAAGTTTGATAACTTCATGAGGAGGAGTGGGTTCGGAAGACATGAAGTAGATCACGGTTGCTACTTGAAGAAGTTAAGCTCATCCTACATCATCCTCGTATTAAATGTTGATGTCATGTTGATTATTGGTTCCAACACGCAGAAGATCAATGAGCTTAAGATACGGCTGGCCAGAGAGTTCAAGATAATAAACCAAGGGGTTACTAAGCTGAAGAAAGTCCTTAGTATGGAGAACTCAACAGATGAATCTACTAAGGTGTTTACCACTGAAAATTTGAAGCCATGCATGGTTTCAGCTACCCTTCCAAGATTTTGAGGTCGGGGTTGGCGAAGAGAGGGAGAGAGATTAAGAGAATGATGAAGAGTTTGAATGGCAGATGAAGTTGTTCAAACCTTCAAGTGGGAGATTGTTGAGGTATGAAGTCTTGTCCAACATGGAGCATTTGGATCATGTTCAAGGAGCATTTGGAGCACTTGGAACTTAATGGAGCACTTGAGGTTCATGGAGCATGTGACAAAGGAAGGAATCATCTGAAAAGGGAATGGATCATCTGACAAAGGAACGTATCAAGTGCCAAAGGAACGTATCATACAGAAGGGGTTTTGGAGCATCTGGAAGAGGTTTGGAGCACTCGGGAGTGATATGGAGTAACAAGGGAACCTTTTTGCTCCATCTGTTGAAGGGTTAGGCTAAGAAGGATGTTGTTGTGCCAAGGACATTCCTTCTTGCTCCATCTTGCTCCCTCTTGCACCATGAGGTATCCCTCTTGGGCCATGAGGTATCCTTCTTGCGCCATGGGGTTTCCTCTTGCGCCATGGAGTATATTGTTGCGCCAAGCATGTTGTTGTTGTGCCAATATGGTGATGTTGCTCCGAACTAGAAGTTCTTGCGCCATACTTGATGCCTGTTGCGCCATCCTTGCACATGTTGCGCCATCATGGTGCAAGATCGACCATTTTGGTTCCTTGATGATCCATGGTATCCCTAATTAGCCAACTATGCAATGAAGTCCTCTATGATTCTCAAGATCGTTCAAGGATGATCAGAAGTTGGTATTTCTCGATGATTACATCATGTTATGACACCATGATGAATGTTGGACCATTAGTGTTCATGATGCACCACCTGTGCATCATGATGCTCCACTATGGTCAAGGCGGTCCATCATGTCTGCTGCTGATGCACATGGGTTGTATGGCATGGAAGAATGTTCTAGAAGATGTTGCATGGCGAGATATGATTGGTTGTCACATTTCATGGGCCTATGGGCTTGGCCCATTAGGGTTTTAGGTATGATCTCTCACGTATAAATAGACTCATATCTCCGTCATTATGATTGTGCAGAAATTTCAAGAGAGTAATCATTGTGAGGCTGAGAGCACCCCTTTGGTGTAGCTAGTAAGCAAGAGATATTTTGTTTTAAGAGCTCAAGTTAGGTGTAACCGTTGTGTGATTGTAATTGTTCTTGGAAGTTAATAAAATCCTATCTCTCTCTCGTTCGCCCGTGGATGTAGGTTACCTTGACCGAACCACGTTAAATATTATGTTCACTGAAGTTTGTTTTGATATTTTTCTGAAGTGCTTAACTTGTTTTGTTGTCACCCAATAGGTTTTTGGCTAAAACCGTAGGTTTCTCGAAACCTACTCTTTGGGAAACCGTAGGTTAGTGTGAGCATACCTTACATTTTAAAAAAAACCCTACAGTTTCGTAATGGAATTTGAAAAAAAAAATTAAATACGAAGTTCCAAAACCATAGGTTTCGGGTGAAAGATTGGGCGATTTATAATACCTACAATTTTAGTGGTTATTATGGGCTATGTCCTAATTTTTGGCTAAAAAGTGAGAAGTCATTAAGGGATTTTGCTATATTTGTCATTTTCTCTTATAAATATATATTTTAGTAGATACCTCTTTAAATATTAAAATATAATATTTGTCATAATAATTTTAAATATTATTTTTTATAAACTTTTAAAATATTAAATTTGTCTAAAAAAATTATTATTTGGTAAAATTATATGTGAAACCCATGTTTTCTCAAATCAAACAAGACATTATTGCATATGGCATTTTCAAAATGATAAATGAGTTAAAGGAATAACAAAGTTTTAAAAATGTTCAAAAAATATCATTGTTGTTTTTCAATACAAAAAAATAACCATTAAGGTATACTATTTGTGCATAGAATACAAACGTAGTATAGATGCGTTCAAATAAAACCTTGGTAATCAGTTATCTCTGGTAAATGGAAAAATGACTTAAAAGGGGAATGAAGTTTCCAAATGTTTAAAAAAATATCATTGTTTTTTTGTATAAAAATACAATTGAAGTATACCATTTGCACATATAATATTAACGAAGTACACATTTAGTACAAAAAATACCATTGAAGTTTCAAAATGTTCAAAAAATATCATTGTTGTTTTTTCAGAGCACCTTTTGTTAACTTCATTGTTTCCGGATTATGTACAACATAGTCACTTGAGATCATGCACCGTCATATCAGTTTACACCAATTGTGCACTCTCCTTCATTCCATGACTCGATCAGTTTGTAGCAAAATACAATCACATACATAACTAAGAATGTCACACCCCCAAACCGAAACGGCGGAAACGTTCGGGGGCGGAGGACGTCATGTACAGTATCACAACAATTGTATAATAGTAATCAAAGCAACAACAACCATTGTATTACTAATATAGGGTCTAAATTGTACTCGATTTACATAATGTTTGACTCCAAAAGCAAAAAAAAAAAAGAAAAATGAAACAAAGACTTGAAGCTACTATGCTCCGTCTTCTCGAAACCTGTGTGTACCTGTCTACTAGTTTTTTGAGAATACAAGTGATTTTGAAAAAACGTCAACATTGAATGTTGATGAGTTCATAAGCGTTTTGTTTTAGAAAATAAGTTTTTGTTCCTTGAAAATATTTGTGTTTTCTTCAGAAAATCCTATACTTTCTCAATAAAATGGAATGTAGTCTTGGGCCTTAAGACCAAAAATATATATGTTTCTTATGCTTAAAGAATATAACGTAACACTTTGAATTCATAAAAGAAATGTGACCCATATTGGTTCCTACTATGGTTCCTAACCTAATAGTAAGTAATCATATTTGTTTCCAGAAAGTTGAAATGTAAACTGTTTACTAGTAAAATAATGATGTTTATTCCTGGAAAATCTTATATTTTCCATAAAACCGAATTGTAGTCGTAAACGTTCCAAGATCGAAAAGTATAAATACAATTGCCATACTTAGTATAATCATACGTACTTTTATTCATAAGTAAAGCTAACTGAAAACGTGTTTGCACTGTAACCAGATGTGATGTTGATACCCTCCTATGGTCACTTTGTACATACGAGTTATATATAATCGAGGTCGAACAGGCAGTCTAATGGGTGAATCTGCCCTAAGCCCACAACCAAACAAGGAACAAGATTTATGGCGGAAATCACACATTCCACTGTCTACCGGACATAAATTTTTATATAACCCTGACGTATGCACTAAGTAGCCACAAGGTGAATACACGTTTAAGACTGTTTGAAAATATATCATTACGTAAATATTTGGTTAATGCTTATTGTCAGTGTTCATTATAAGCATGCTAATATGACTAATGGCCCGGACGACGTTCTTCAGACGTCGGAAAGTTATGATGTTCGTCGCCCTAGACTTGCGGGTCTAACTGTAGCGAACAGTTAAGGTGCGGGGTTGTCAATCCCGTATAGATCTATACACAAACTCACGCTCTCCCTCCAGGAGACTCTGGTTATAATTCGGGATTTTAACGGGTACCATGTTTGGTACAACGAAGGAGTGGCTCATAATCCTGTATTAACTAGTTACATAAAGTGTGTTGAAGTTATCCTTTCCTTGTTATCGTTTGTATTATCCTTTTATAGTATTCATAATGTATAAAATAATCATATTTTATATGATTATTCCTTTGACCCAAAAGAGTAAAATAACGTGAATGTTCCCCAAACTATACCTACTATAGTTTATCTTGTTTGTTTATTGAAAATACTCATATAATCATTTATATAAATACATAGTAAATATCATAGATTTTTTTACATGAATATGTCATTAACACTTACATCTAACACAAGTATAAAAACATTTGGTACGATAAAGACAATTTCTAGTTTTTGACTTTTCTGTCCATGTTTCTAGAAAAATTATAGAAAAATCATCGTAAGTAGAAAATTGGATCCGTAAACTCTGAGAGTTAAGAAAATGAGTCTAATTTGTTCATAATTTTTATTATGATTTTTAGTGCTCTCAAACCGGTGTGAAAATGTTCATCTTCATAGACTGGTCCGAAATCATTTCTGAAATGATAGACAGTTTTGTAAAAATCGTCGTAAATTGTAGAAAAATCGTATGAACACATGCGAGTAGTATTTAGAAAGGTATAAACCTGAAATATTTGCATATTGAACAGTTTTGAAAAATATTAAGTTTAAGATGGTCAAAACAGTCTGTGAATAGACCATAACTTTTCTGTTGAAAGCTGATGTTTAAGTTTAGATTATGTTTTGGTGTTGTAACTTGTAGTTTTAGTTTGAAAAGCCTTTAGATCATCCAAATATGATTTGTTTACTTGTATCCCCCCCCCCCCTAAAAGCTTGGAAAACTCGAAAATGAAGGGGGTATGAACTCACTTTGAGTGGATTTCTTAGTGGATAAAGAGATGAAGATGAAGATCCTCAAACTTAGAACACTTGAAGATGGTTGAAGAACACTTGAAGATGGTATTACCCTATGGATAATAACACATATATTAAAATGTGTGTAAATGTAACAAAACTAGTATGAATGTGTGTAAAAACACTAGATTAACAAGGAAATGCTTACCAAAAATCTAAGAACCAACTTATGAAGCTTTATCCTTGAAAGTTCGGAGCTTGTTCTTGAGAGGTGAAATGAAGAAGATGAAGGAAAAGATGAAGATGAGGATGATGAGGTGGGGGGAGGGGTGGACATCTTTTTCAGGGTGGAGGGGGAAGGAGGGTGGTGAGGTGGGCAGGGGTGGGGTGGGGTAAGATGACATGCATGGTTACATGTTGAATAAAGGCTTGATTATTTGTTGTGTAATAGATTTATTTGGAAATATGAAACCATCTTGTCCCCTAATGTCAACTCCTCTTTAATTTTATAAAAATCTTGGTAGTTTATAAAATTCTGTTAATTTTTATAAAAAAAGTGATATTTTATAAAAAGTGTGGTATAATAATGTATAGTTACTTAATTTGAATCATAAAAATTCAAATTATTATAAGAACCTCATAATCATCAAAGTAATTAATATATCGTGTTATGAATATTATTTTTGCCAAAATAATATATACTTGAATTATCGAATTCTGCGTTGTAAATCCTAAATAGGACTTTTATTCACTAATTGATGAAAATAACGTACTTTGTCTTAACACTTGTAAGTTGTACATTAGAAATATTAGGAAACGTTGCGCTTATCCTAAAACCCTAATTCTAGCCGAGTTGACTTGTTTGGGTTGTTGACTTTGTTTGACCCTGAATTGACAGTTGTCACATCATCCCCCCGTTAGAAGGAATTTCGTCCCGAAATTCGTCCTGAAGCAGCTCTCAAGAACTTGGGAAAATATGTGGGTATCTCGGTTTTGTCTAGTCTCTTCGTTCCTAGGAGAATTTAGGTCATTGCTTGGTGTTCCAGCGGACCTTCGCTATTGGTATTTGACCTTGCTCTTTTGGTTTCCCTGTCCATGATTCTCACATGTTCTTATTTGGGGTGTAGGTTCTTGTTTACTTGGATTTCGTCGAGTGGGATTACAAGAGCTTCGGCGATTAGATACTTATTAGGGTTGGACACATGGAATGTGGGATGTATGATGTTAAGTTCTTGTGGTAGCCGAAGCCCATGGGTTACTGGACCTATCCTGGCGAGGTCCTCGAATGGCCTAATGAAAATCGCGTATTTGACGCCCTAGAGGTAGTGTCTCTAGATCTTGAGATGAACACTACAGTCTCTAAGGTTAAGGTTGCGTGTGGTGCAGCTGGACCTATGAATCTCAGGCTATCTTGGGAGGTTTCTTCTTAGGAATTTTGAGCTAGTGGTATGTCGACTTTGCTTGTTTTCTTGAGGTTGGATGAACGGATCGTTGGTTCGGAATGGAGGATATTGGTCCTTGTTGATACGTTTGTTTGGCTCTTGGTAGTCAATGGTCATACGAACAATTTGCCATTCCTCCTTACGAGTCGGATGGGTGCTCTCTGAGGTTAGGGGCTCGGTCTGAAAATTTCCTTACTTAATAGGTCGTTCCATCGACCGGAAAATTCCTATGTTCACGTTGGTACTAAGGGGCTGTTTGTTTTTCTGAAGCCAAAATGTCTGCAGTCTGCGGACCACATCTGCAAGCCTCTGCAGCAGAAGAGGTGGACCAAACGTCTGCAGTCTACAATAAGAAGAATGTTTGTTTTTTAACGTCTGTAAGCTGCTGAAATAAACTGAATTTTAAATAAAATGATTTTACAAACTTAAAATGATTTTTCAACACCAAAATTTTAATAATAATAGTCTTATAGCATTGAAAAAAAATTCATGCAACTAAATTAGTCATACAATAAAAAAAGTTGGTTTTACAATAACAATTTCATTTAAAACAATTCAATCTATATTGTGCATCAACTGATCAGCAATTTCATCCCGTAACTGAGTCATATATTCACGGTCTGCTGCAGTACCATGTGTTGGAATCCCGTCTTCATCATCATCAACGGCCATATTGTTATTTCGAAACAAGACATTGGGTTCATCGTATCGTGCGAAATACTCATCACTCAGTCCTTCTCCTTATAAAATTATGAAGCTTGAAACATGCCATGGCAATGTTTCTTTGTGTCACAAACGGGAATGGTGCCATCCTCTTCAATATAGCGAAGCGTGCTTTCAAAACACCAATAGCACACTCAATGACATTCCGAAGTTTTTCATGTCCATGGTTAAATTGTTCCTTATTGGTCAATGCACGTCTTTGACGAAAATCTCCAAGCCAATACCTCACATTACGATAAGGGGCCATAAATCCTCGAGTGTGTGCATACACGGCATCACAAAGATAATACTTGTCTGTAAAAAATGAAAAACACTAATCAATTTTCAAACTAAGATAAGAGTATTTAAAAAAACAAAAACTTACCGGGTGATGGAAACGGGAATGATGCTTTTGGATCGGTTATTGCTTCTGATAATATTCTAGAGTCGTGCGCTACCCCTTCCCACCCGGCCACAACAAATGTAAAAATCATATTGAAGTCACAAATTGCCAATACGTTTTGGTAGCAATCTCCCTTTCCCTACTTCTATATAAGTCTTGTTTCTTAGCAGGGACAACAGCATGTATCAAAGTGCCATCAAGTGCACCAACCGCCCCTTTGAAAACTCGTCGTAGCCTCCTATTATGTCCTGGAATATTTGGATTCAGATTAAAAGAAGTTAGTACTATAACATCTTGTGCGAAACGCATCATTTTTTCCAACACTTCATAAAAAAATTTATGAATTCTTTGCTTCGAGGGTTGAAATCTCCGCTTAATAATCACGTAACGTTGATTATGGCCGATCATCATCAAAAACATGTCCATCTTTTCCTCAACCGATACATGTTTGCTGTCCTTTAATGAGTAATTTGCTCTAAAATGAGCACATAGTCTCACAAAAGAGTCACGGGACATGCGTAGTACTTCAACACATTGTAAACGATTACGATGTAACAACTCCAATGTGTATTCATGTCCCGTCATTTCCGAATCATTATCCAGCAATCGTTTCACACCCCTCTTCCAAAAATAACGGATGTACAGGTACATAAGAATTACGAGAAGTAACTTTTGATCGTGATCCATTATGAACCTAAAATCAACAAAGTAGAACTTTAAAAAACATTACATTAATCATATTTCAAGTAGAAAAAAACATTACATAAACCATATTTCAAGTAGCAAATTAACATTACATAAACCATATTTCAAGTAGCAAATTAACATTACATTAATCATATTTCAAGTACCAAAAAAACATTACATAAACCATATTCCAAGTAGCAAAATAACAAAACATAGTTCCAACAAAAGCAAAAAGACCTAACAAAATAGCTCCAACAAAGGCAAAAAGACCTAACAAATAGTTTCATCACTAGAAAAATCATCGAACAATCTTTCCATCCTTCAAAACTCCTAAACTTGTACCCGTCATCTCAAGCCATCCTCGTAATATCTCGGGAACATCGGGCAAATGCATCCTCATCTCTCTCATGTTCATGGTCCCTCCAAAAATATGATATGCAACTAAGCGTAAAGGATCTGTAGGGCCTAACTGAAGCACCTCTAACTTCTCTAAACATTGAGGGATTGTATACCCTTTAGTCAAACTTTGTAGAGCTTTTTTCATTTCTAATGCTAAATCGTCACCAGTAATAGAAGTTCCATTAGGTGAAGAAGCAGACGATGAGGTACTAGGAGGTATAGGAGTTGAGGGTTTAGCCCTTTTGTTGGGGTTACCAGATGGTGAAGCAGTATATGGTGAAGCAGCAGAAGGTGAAGCAGCAGAAGGTGAAGCTGCAGAAGGTGGTGGCTCATGGTGGGAAGTGTCATCACCATCATCATCTATTCCATGAAAAGGGATGGCGGTAATTTGAAGTGGTGGAACACGACAAGAGGATGCTCCAGCTACCGATGATGATTGGGTTGAGTAACTCCTAAAATTACCAGTTGAACTATTTCCATCAAAAAGACGTGCACAAAGATCTGGAAAAGGCAATGGGATTGTTCTCAATGAAGCAGCCTTCGGATGCCCCTAAACCCAAATGTAACAAAAAATAGTATAAGAATATTTGGCAACTTCAAACGTAAATGTTTAATATATATATATATATATATATATATATATATATATATATATATATATATATATATATATATATATATATATATATATATATATATATGTAAATGTATATAAATGTATATATACCTTTTTAAAATCATTCCATTCCTCGGCTGTTAAGGTAAAAGTGTTTGTTTGAGAGTTGTATATATTACCAGTTTTGTTTTTTAAATACACCCATCTTGTATATTTGGCTTTCAGACTGTCATATGCGTTTTTCATTTGTTTTTGACTCAACTCAAACCAAATTTCTCCTTAAGAACTCTTCCAAACCTTATCCATGAGTCTTTCTGCAAACTCAATCCTTTTCTACCGACACTCTCTACTTCTTCAATACAAGTATCCAATAAGCATTTTAAATGCTCATTTGTCCATTGTTGTTTTTCTCCCATTTCTAATAAGCAATATATCATAGACAATAATAATTTTATAAGGTATTGTAGCATTCACAAATTGAGAAATATGATTTCATAAGGTATTGCATATCATACACATTCCAACAAAAAATATAAGGATTTGAAACAATAAAGAGTATTTTCAAAACCAAATAACAATAAACAATCAACAAGTAACATTCAACAACAATTTGAGATAATAAAGAGTATTTTCAGCAAAATCAAAACATTCACATCATTATTTATAATATTGTTGTTATTTTTTGATTTTTTTGTCGTTAGCAAATGAATAACCCATTATTTAATTTAAATATACAAATAATATGATTCCATCATTTTTTTTACATGTAATTTATATTTTTTTATGGTATTTTCATCTATGTTTTTACATTACATTAAGTATATTTCAATCTAAAACACATTTATTTTTATGATTAATTGTGTTTTTTTTTCACTATATTGAAATTTATATTGCATTCTACATAATCAAGATTTTATTAAATATCCATAAATACAAATCGTCCATCAAATTCAAACCACTTTACATATTAATGATATTCATTATATCATTATAATTTAATTAAAAATATTTTTAAATTTCTAATCCATGATGTCCGATAACCTAGTTCGAAATAAAAAGCTAAACGACACACTTGCAAATGAAAAAGTGAAAAACCCATTCATTCGTGGGATTAATAAAACCATATCGTGAATCAATTAATTCTTTAAAATCTTTTGAATTAATTCTGAAATTGAAAACTAACCTTTAAAAAGTATTAAATGAATAGCCAAAACATAATCAATCACATCTAAAAATAAAATAAAATAAGATCAATTAAAAACTTAGAGGGTGTTTGTCTATAAAGAAGGCAGCAGTGTAAATATATTCACGGCATTCACAACAATGTATACAATATTATATTCCTTTGTAGGGTCATTTCTAAATTAAAATTATTTGAGTAAATGGCGTGATGTATATGGCTTTGTGTAAACCTTGTGAATATTTTGATGACCTGAACATAAACATGAAAAGAAAAGGCAAGACTTTCTTTCCATTGGTTTAATCTTAATTTTCATAATTATTGATCTTTAGCGAAAGCAAAATAGGCTATATATTTGTAACATCCCAAAATCCAAGGCCAAAAATTTCGTTTTAATTAAGTAATCATATAAAACCATCAGTATAAAAACATTCATAATAATATCTTGTGTCAAACCAAAGTATTGATGGGTTTTAAGCATAAGAACAATCCTATGTGCTCATACAAACCCTAATGCTTGGATCTAGGTTTCTCTATTGTACATGCAATGAATCCAAGACTTACAAACCCTAGATCTATCAAATAAAAATTGAAATAAGGGTTTAGTAATTACCTTTGATTGTTATATAGCAATAACAATCAATCCTTGCTTTGATTAGCTTCAGAAAGCTTAGTGCCTCAAGTGTTGCACCTCTAATGGAGTCACAAACACCACTAAGCAACTTGGATGAAGAGGGAGGAGAGGAGGCACCAAAAACGGTTGGAAACCCTAGAGGAACTCTTAGCCACGTTTTTGGGGCATAGGGGTCCTATATATACATGTAGGCTATTAGGGTTTGCAACTAGGAAACCCTAATCTGACTGCTTAGGCCCTAAGCAGCCCATGGACTCCTTTAACATATCCCTTGGACGATTTCTAATGGGCTTCCCATAGAATTCGTCCAACCTATATATTATTAGGTGATCCATAGCCCAATCGTAATTATCTTATAATTACAAATCCAGTCCCCTAAATTCAATTAATCTCTTTTAGCCACAAAATTAATTCTTAATTAATTCTTGACTAATATTAATTAAACTATATGATTTCTCCTTTAATATATTATTCTTATAATATATTAATAAATCATATTTAAACCTTTCTCTCCTTAATTCATCCTACATATTGCTATGGTGAAGGCAACCCAAAAAGGACCATGCTCATAATCGGGTCAAGTACATACCAAAATAGTTATGGACTTAGACACTAATCCAACAGTCTCCCACTTGGATAAGTCTAATAACTATTCTGCGTATGACTTCAGAACCTGATCAGCAATCGTAGCTTCCAAAAGCCGCTGTCAACTCTGATCTTATCAGATACGCGTCTCCTTTAGATAAGGGATTATATATATTCCTCCATTCTACAAGATATCGTATAGACATGAGACATGGATTGAAATCATTCTCTCAGTCTATGTGTCATTTCCCGATTTCGAATTTATGACGACTGACTAATTGAACAAATCAAATCAGTCCTGACCCGACCGAGCACTTTCCTTTGTCATCACTAAATCATCGAGGGGCCCACAGATATCGCTTTTATCCCACCTTGGGTAAAAGGAATGGATAAACTTTGACTCAAATGCTTGCTTGCACCTACTAATCGAATCACACACAACAATAAGTTTTATAACCCCAAGTTACTGGTGCGTTTACTTATCATCAATGTGCAACCGACCAGCAAATAACAAGTCACACGTCTCGGTTTGAAGAATATACAATGTTATCGTCTCACCAATCACTCGTGATAAAACCATGAAGTGATTCAAGTGAGCGTGGGTTTAATCAAATACTTTAATCTTATCAAAGCACTCATGAACTCTGAAACAAACTTATGATATGTCTAAACACTTTAGACAATCTACAAACTGATTCATGACAGTCTTCCTTCATACCTACTTCCAACGTATGACCGACTGTGGAGGTTCGAATAACCTAGTTATTCTGGAAGTCAAAACATGCAAAATGAAACGCAATAATAATATTAATCCTATATGGTCCCAAAACTTTTGAGCGTAAATAAAAAAAAACACTTTTATTTAAACACCATATTGATTACTCATTATTCATTGCTTACTGTTTCAGAAACTCAACTTATTATTCGAATTATAACCACAATTGCCCCATGCTCCAAGCATGCACACTTTGGTTTCCTATGGTCCATACTTTGTTAAATAGATCAATTGAAAAACTTTTCCAATGAAACTCATTCCACAATCCCTAATCCTTATCATTAGTGTAAGAATACAAGGTTCTTGCTACTATTAGAATATTTTAGATTCTAACATTTTATGCAACGACCCTTTCGGAAAGTCATAGCACAAAAGTTACCAGGACGTGGCTAATGAAATTACTAAGTTCTCTATCACAAATTGTTACAAAACAATTCTATAGATGTGATGTTTCTCACTCAAAGTACATTCCTTTGAACATCCTTTTGCATAAAAGTTTCTAATCTACATAGATTCTTAATTTCCAACTCCCATTCATGGAAACATTTCCATATCTGCCATATGACAACTCATTCTTAATAGAATCTTATCTATTCATAATAATGTCAATATAGTCCATCCAATACTATACTTCCAACTACTCACAAGCGACAAATCCTCAGTGAACCTCAGATCGTCCTTTGATAGTTGTTTAATTATTTTAGTCAAAATCGATTCTAGTTCCTTTTTCCCTCTTAATGCCCTAGGCATTTGGAAAATTATAGAATGGTCAAATATTATAGCATATGCAATCGATCCCATACCCGAAGCGTATTGGACACGATGCATAATGTCTCACATAAGGACGTGATACTATCATCCTTCTGCCATAATATTTTATGTGCCATGTTCCCGCAATTCGAACTATGAAGAGGGATGCCGTAATCATAATCGAATTTTGAGAATGCACTATGTATCCTTGACTAAATTTATTAACATTTCTCGATCTAAGCTTTAGAGTTTTGAAACGAAGTATAATATTCTCTCCCTTAATTATAGCAAAACAACTTTTCAACCCTTGCAACTTTGCAAAGTGAATCTTTGTTTTCTATAATTAATATTGCTAACTTGCAATACTTACCATAATAATCATGCTCCCACTAAAATGATGATTATTTTCTTACCAGCATAACACTTATGCTCCCACTAGCTTTGACATGTATTCAGAAACCAATTGAACTTCTAGAAAACAATGCTTATTGAATTCCTTAAGTTCACATTTCTAATACCTAATGCTTTGATAAGCCTTTATCTAAGCTTTTTAAGCTCATACACCTTTGCCTTAGATAGCTCACATGTGTGTCTAAACAATTCCAGAACTTATAGCAATAAGTTTCGATTGTTCAAACTAATTGCCAAATCTCACAATTCGAATTATGAAAAGGGATGTCGTAATCATAATCGAATTTGAGAATACAATTTTCACAATTGCAATCTTCTTAAAATCTCTCTTAGTGAAAGCATTTTCTCACAATCATTTTCATGAAGGAGGAAACCTTATGACACTTAGATTTTATGATGTATGTGTTCCTATCCATGTGAATTTGTCAATACGAAAGTTTGCGACAAATTCAAAACCATATGGACTGAACTTGTTCAATCTTGATTTCTTGCCTCATGGTAACATGAATGCCGACCATGTCTTCCAAGCAACTCACCCTTTCATATCAATGTACTTTCCATTGATCAAGGTGCTTTGTCTTTATGCATTCAAATGAGAACTCATAGAACTCACACACATAATTAACTCAATTGGAATGGCACAGAAAAAGAGTATGTCATCCACGATAGGCTTTAAACCTCAAGTCGTGTGCTAGTGATGATCAACTAGGTTTACTCTTGATTTGTTCTTGAAACTTTTCAAGACCATTAAGACTCCCACTGACTCCTTGACATATAAGATTCTCTTGTCAAGAAACATTTCTTGACAAACAAATATTCAAGAGTTAGTGTAGCCTTTTGTCAAGTTTAACACTTCACACAATTGGTCCTGGTTGGTCTTTGTCTTATCCAAGACATCACAACTTACCAATTTCAAATGTGCAAGAATAAGAAAACTTTTCCAAATTCCACATTTGTCGAGTGTTATAAACCTACCTAAGACTTGTCACTCATGTCAGAATCTTGACTCTAAGACTTGAGATTGGAACGAAGTATGATTGACTTCTTGATTTAACCATTTCCATAATTCTCGATTCCTCTTCTTAGATATGCAATTGCACTAATACTCACTTAGAGGATCAATTGAGATATGGTTCTTAATCATTAAGACTTATCATAAAACACAATAAAAGGTACTCTCCCTTCTTCTTAGAATAGAGAAACTTTTATCTTTCTGTCTACTTGATTCTTCTTATTCGTTCTGCTATTTATTGAAACTCTTTCAATCAACTCAGAATTATACTTAATCTTATAAGTATAATCATATTTACTAAACTTTAGTAAATCATGACGAATATCTTTATCACTCTTGTGGTGGACTTGATCAACGCACAACCTAGTGTACTCGATCTCCTGGTCCTTCTCTTGACACTTTGCCAAAGAATTAGTCTAATTTCCAAAATATGAAGTTTCTCATTCATCACGCAACCAAGTTGTATGATTCCAAGTTTCTGTCCAATTGAAACTTGGGCGATAAGAATCTTCCTTTATTTGGCAAATCCTCAACATTTCACAAACAACATAATCAAGAATCACATCCAATTCAACATTGCTAAAATTAGAAATACATAAACATCCATTTTCACATATGCCATTGCAAGGATAAATAAATAGGACGAAATCAAAATTCATTTTATTGCGGAAAAACTTGTCCTTACAATGCAATTCAAATGAAAACTATGCTATTTCAATTTCTAAGCAATCTATTCTAACTCTAAAGTAGTAGCTCAAAAATCCGATCTTCAAGCAATGCGATCGAAATCCATTTCTTCACGATCAGATTCAGCTTGCTTCTTCCCTTAAGCTTCCTCTCTTTTCTTCGATCCTACAAAACATCAAAATGTAATCTTATCACATCATGTATTGAAAATCAAAGAATAGGAACTTATAGAGTTAGTTATTGGATTTTACCTGAAGTAGAGCCATACGTCTTGACTCTCCCATCTCTTAGATCTCTCAGGTAAACATGGCAGCTTCGTCTCCAATGCCCCTTCTCTTGGCAGTAGAAGCATATTGACTCTTTTGGAATGGCACAAGGAACTATCTCAGAATTTACCTTTTTCTGGATTTCCAATGTCACCATTTTCAATGTCCATTGAAGTTCGGGAGTTTGATTTGCCAGATAAATTTGCTCGATCAGCACGCCAAATCATTTCTGATTCAGCAGCTATAAGCAAATAGGTCAAATCAATGAGGGTCACGTCATGGTCCATCATATAGTACTCTCTAACGAACTCACTATATGATTAAGGAAGTAACTGAAGAACCCAGTCAACAGCCAACATTTCTGAGATATCGACACCCATCATCCTTAACCTATCAATGTGTGACTTCATCTCTAAGATGTGTGCACACACAGGTTTCCCATCTTCGTGTTTACTTGCCAATAGGGCTTGAGTGAGCTTGAAATTTTCAAGCCTTTGAACTTGTAGGTTAGGGAGAATAATTGGAGGAGGTGGAGGAAGTGAAGCATGACTCTCATTTCCTTGATCGTATCGTGGAACGTCATCTTCATTTGGAAGGCTTGTTCCAAGGGACTTGGGAAGACCATTGTAAGATTTAGACATCTACAAAACGAGAGAAAATTCAAGTTAGTTGATAAGAATCCTTGATGTAACACCCAAATGAAACATCAAGGCTAGGATCCAACACAACATTCTACAACCTAGAAGAGGGATGTCGTAATCTAGTTGCAGAATATTTGAAGGTAGGTAAATGACGATTACCAATTCCTACCATGAAAAACGAAAAAAGAAATTGAAGTTTTAAATGAATTGAAACTCCTAGATCTTTTGAGATTCATTGAACTTTTCAATGGCATGTTTAATCTCGATTATGCCCTTCTATTTGTGACTGGGATGCCGAGGATCACAAACAAGGTGTGAATAACCATACGAATCACGTGGTGCACCCAATTGCTACTATCACCTAATCAATGTGCCGGTTAGCCACACACGCTCCATTGATCTATGATAAACATCGAGCCACCCTTCACCACCAATGTCAATCCCAAATTAGTGTGCCGGTTAGCCACACACGCTCCACTAACGTTTGACAAGGGTACGAAGTGTAATTCCATGGATTAGCATACAAATTCACATTTTGCCCTAAAGTAACTAAGATTGGGAATTTGTAAAAGCATTTAGTTACTTTGTACTTCATTATACTTATAATGGAAGGTTTCGTCCTATCCTACCCGTTCGGCTAACGACCCTCCACTAGTCAAGAGTGTGGTGGGTAAGAGTGCATACCCATTCAATCGCCATTTTATAGGCAAATTCCTTAAACACCCCTTATAGACCAGCTTCGTGAATGAGGCCTACTAACGGTAAGACTTACTCTTTACTCATATATATAATATTAGACTTTTAATGTTACATAGATATTAGACTTACTCTTTTAATTAAACTTTTAATTAACTTAACAAAACCATGAAGGTGTAATTTGAACTTTTCAAAATAATAGAGTTTTAGAATTTAAATATTACATAATTAAACTATTTATCAAAATTTTAAATTCCAAAACTTGAGGGCAAGTTTTGAAACATTTCAAAACATTAGGTTTTAGAATTTAAATATTTCAACATTAAACTTTTAATCAAAATTTTAAATTCCAAAACTTGAGGGCAAGTTTTGAAACTTTTCAAAACATTAGGGTTTAACTATTTAAATTTCAAAAACAAAACTTTTAAGTTCAAATTTAAACTATAAAACCAAAAGGGAGTAATTTGAAACTATTCAAACTTACTAGGGATCAAATAACAAATAATATAAATCAAACAATTAATTTAGTGATTATCTATATTTGACCTAATCCAATTTTAGTCACAAGATAATTACCAAATAATTTGAATAATCTATATTTATCATATAAAGAAACTATTATTCAAAAGATTTGAAATTATCTTTTGTTTTGGTAAGGATAATCATTTACATACAATAAAATTCGGATTTTATTATCAAAAAACGATTTTGGCATCAATCCTACAACAAAACAGCAAGTAAATCCTGAAATATACTCTGTCAGACTCCCGGACTCGTCGAGTCAGTCCTGAACTCGCCGAGTAGGGCCAACTCGCCGAGTCCAGATACTGACTCGCCGAGTTGAGTCGGGCAGAGGCAAAAAAAATTGATTTTCAGCAGAAAAACGACAATTGCATCACATACAACAGAAACCAATCAAGGCTCTGATACCACTGATGGGTTTTAAGCATAAGAACAATCCTATGTGCTCATACAAACCCTAATGCTTGGATCTAGGTTTCTCTATTGTACATGCAATGAATCCAAGACTTACAATCCCTAGATCTATCAAATAAGAACTGAAATAAGGGTTTAGTAATTACCTTTGATTGTTATATAGCAATAACAATCAATCCTTGCTTTCATTAGCTTCAGAAAGCTTAGTGCCTCAAGTGTTGCACCTCTAATGGAGTCACAAACACCACTAATCAACTTGGATGAAGAGGGAGGAGAGAGGAGGCACCAAAAACGGCTGCAAACCCTAAAGGAACTCTTAGCCATGTTTTTGGGGCATAGAGGTCCTATATATACATGTAGGCTATTAGGGTTTGCAACTAGGAAACCCTAATCTGACTGCTTAGGCCCTAAGCAGCCCATGGACTCCTTTAACATATCCCTTGGACGATTTCTAATGGGCTTCCCATAGAATTCGTCCAACCTATATATTATTAGGTGATCCATAGCCCAATCGTAATTATCTTATAATTACAAATCCAGTCCCCTAAATTCAATTAATCTCTTTTTGCCACAAAATTAATTCTTAATTAATTCTTGACTAATATTAATTAAACTATATGATTTCTCCTTTAATATATTATTCTTATAATATATTAACAAATCATATTTAAACCTTTCTCTCCTTAATTCATCCAACATATTGCTATGGTGAAGGCAACCCAAAAACGACCATGC
Organism: Lactuca virosa; assembly: GCF_052849685.1. Lineage (NCBI taxonomy): Eukaryota > Viridiplantae > Streptophyta > Magnoliopsida > Asterales > Asteraceae > Lactuca > Lactuca virosa. The sequence continues at coordinate 113,024,831 of NC_136427.1, read as the reverse complement.
TCATAATCGGGTCAAGTACATACCAAAATAGTTATGGACTTAGACACAAATACAACAAGTATCAGTAATCAAAACATATTATCATAAAATAATATCAGAGTGTAATCCCAAAGATCTCATGTGCGGAAAACATAGTGTGATGCGCTGCGATCAAGCCGGCTCATTTCCTTTGAAAACGAGTACCTGAAACCAAAACTGTAAACCGTAAGCACAAAGCTTAGTGAGTTCCCCCATCATACCACATACCATATAATCACATAGCCTACATACTGTCGGGCAATTCTGGGGTGCCGACCTACCCGGTACGACCATTATGGGGTGCCGACCTACCCGTGTCAAGCCATTCTGGGGTGCTGACCTACCCGTGTCAAGCCGTTCTGGGGTGCTGACCTACCCATCGGTCCTAACAACCGAACCTCGGGGACTATTCCACCCCCTACTGCTACTATCACATATATCATAACATAAACATACTATCAGACATATCTGGGGTGTCCGAACTACCCTTCGGTCCTAACAACCGAACTTGGGGACTATTCCCCTCCTACTACCACTATCACATATAACTTATCATGCCAGCATATAAACATATCATAACATACTGTCAGGCATATCTGGGGTGTCCGACCTACCCTTCGGTCCTAACAACCGAACTTGGGGACTATTCTCCCCCTACTACCACTATCACATATAACATATCATGACAACATATAACATATCAGGTAGTAGCAAACCTAGATGAATATCACAAAGACAATCATCTAACATACAATTCCTACTGGTGGGTCGGCATTGTGGCCGTAGACCCACCGCTATTGGAAGGTAACTCACCTCACACTGCTGAAGTCCCGTAGACACAACCCCACACTGCTGAAGTCCCGCAGACTCAACCCCAGCTGCTGGATGACAGATTCCCGAACTGTGAACACCAAAATAACACCCAATTACTAATTAGGTTCCACCACATAATCATATGTACATACTTTGGATAATTACTACATTACCCCAAGCTTGGCTTATTCAAGCCCAAGGCCCAATCCTTAGTCCCAAAGTCAACTGGGAATCGAAGCCCAACATATGGCCCAATTTTCCAAACTGGGCCCAAGCCTATACATGGTCTTATTCTAAGGCCCAACATCATATAATCATTAAGGCCCAGACTATGGCCCATCTATGGCGCAATTTTCCAAATTGGGCCCAAACCCTTTACATGGGCCTTACTCTAGGCCCATTAAATTATTCGAGTCCAATCGCTTGACTTTGGATGGTCCATGAGTAACCCAATCATCAAGGCCCAATAAAGAGGCCCAACAATAAACCCAGTGAAATTAGGGTTTCACATAAAATGATGATTAGGGTTAAGTTTCCTACTTAACCCATTAAGGACTTAATCCACTAAGGACTTAATCCTTTAAGTCCAATATTACTTAGATTAATCTTTGCCAATGATTATTTAATATCTCAAGTTATTAAATAATTCACGTGTGTCCTGGTTAACTCCCCAAATTAGGGTTTCATTGCATTAAGGTTTTCCAAACCCTAATTAGGGTTTCCAATCCAAATACTACCCATTTATCAATTTGTTGGGCTTTTAGATCAATTAGGGCTTTATTGGGCCTATTAGGCCCACTAGAATATCATTAAGCCCATTAGGGTTTTATTGGGTCAATTAGGATCCATTAGGTCTTACAATGCCCATTAGGGTTTCGAGCACCCCAAACGAATCAAACTCAACGAGGCGAGCACACCACCACCCAACACGGCGGCCGGTGGCGGCAGGAGGCGGCAGCCACCACCTAACGGTGGTGGTAACGGATTTTCTTCACTATTCCAATTAATACAAAATTACAACAAAATAATCAAACCGCACACACACACTAGGCTAAACACACACAAACACATAACCACCTTGTGGTGGCCGGCGATGGCGAGTGGCGGCAGCCACAACCTCACGGTGGTGGCGGTGGGGTGTTCCTTTGAATTTCCAGTCAAGAATTGCTTCCAGCAGCCTTATACCATCGCGACACATGAGCACATACATTGTAGTACGCACACATCCACCTTTCACGGTGGCTAGTGGCGGCAGAAAAGCATTTCCGGTAACCGAACACTCCAAACACACGCTACGATCAGCATGATGCAGCAGTTAATGGTGGTGTGGACGGTTGTAGCCACCATGGCCGCCTACCATGGTGGTTCTTCACGACCCTACTCGACGGAGAGCCCACACACACGAACACAACACACTTCGGGGTGGCAAACAGTAACCAGAGCAACGAAACATGCCAAACAGCAGCGACAGCGGCGCTCATGGCGGCATTTTGCGATGGCTAGAGCAGCGACTCGAGCCACGATGGCAGCAGCAACAGCGACGACGCCACAGGTGGTGTTTAGTGGCGGCGGCACAGACCAACGGGGATCGAATCGGAAGAAAGAGAGGGAGAGAGAGATCAGCGTTCGGGAAATAGCAACAGCAGCCACGGTCTCGGCCTTCACGCTTGTCGTCGGAGTCACTTAATCGGTGGTTAACAATATCGACGGAGGAGGGAATCGAAGCCCAACATATGGCCCAATTTTTCAAACTGGGCCCAAGCCTATACATGGTCTTATTCTAAGGCCCAACATCATATAATCATTAAGGCCCTATGGCCCATCTATGGCCCAATTTTCCAAATTGGGCCCAAACCCTTTACATGGGCCTTACTCTAGGCCCATTAAATTATTCGAGTCCAATCGCTTGACTTTGGATGGTCCATGAGTAACCCAATCATCAAGGCCCAATAAAGAGGCCCAACAATAAGCCCAGTGAAATTAGGGTTTCACATAAAATGATGATTAGGGTTAAGTTTCCTACTTAACCCATTAAGGACTTAATCCACTAAGGACTTAATCCATTAAGTCCAATATTGCTTAGATTAATCTTTGCCAATGATTATTATTTAATATCTCAAGTTATTAAATAATTCTCGTGTGTCCCGGTTAACTCCCCAAATTAGGGTTTCATTGCATTAAGGTTTTCCAAACCCTAATGAGGGTTTCCAATCCAAATACTACCCATTTATCAATTTGTTGGGATTTTAGATCAATTAGGGCTTTATTGGGCCTATTAGGCCCACTAGAATATCATTAAGCCCATTAGGGTTTTATTGGGTCAATTAGGGTCCATTAGGGCTTACAAGGCCCATTAGGGTTTGGAGCACCCCAGACGAATCAAACTCAACGAGGCGAGCACACCGCTACCCGACACGGCGGCCGGTGGCGGCAGCCATCACCTAACGGTGGTGGTAACGGATTTTCTTCACTATTCCAATTAATACAAAATTACAACGAAATAATCAAACCGCACACACACAGACACACACTAGGCTAAACACACACAAACACATAACCACCTTGTGGTGGCCGGCGGTGGCGAGTGGTGGCGGTGGGGTGTTCCTTTGAATTTCCAGCCAAGAATCGCTTCCAGCAGCCTTATACCATTGCGACACATGAGCACATACATTGTAATACGCTCACAACCACCTTTCACGGTGGCTAGTGGCGGCAGAAAAGCATTTCCGGCAACCGAACACTCCAAACACACGCAACGATCGACATGATGCAGCAGTTAACGGTGGTGTGGACGGTTGTAGCCACCATGTCCGCCTGCCATGGTGGTTCTTCACGACCCTACTCAACGAAGAGCCCACACACACGAACACAACACACTTCGGGGTGGCAAACAGTGACCAGAGCAACGAAACGTGCCAAACGGCGGCGACAGCGGCGCTCACGACGACATTTTGCGATGGCTAGAGCAGCGACTCGAGCCACGATAGCAGCAGCAACAGCGACGACGCCACAGGTGGTGTTTAGTGGCGGCGGCGCAACCCAAAGGGGATCGAATCGGAAGAAAGAGAGGGAGAGAGAGCAGGGTTCGGTAAATAGCAACAGCAGCCACTGTCTCGGCCTTCATGCTTGTCGTCGGAGTCACTCGATCGATGGAGATGAGGGAGGTATAAGGTGGTCGAGGGTTGGCGGCTGCAATGGGTTTCTAGGGTTAGGGTTTCATAACCTTTATATACCGGCTCCTTATACGAGTTTGCCATGATGACCAAAATGGTCCCTCCAGCTCCCATTTATCTCGAAATAGATCCTATATTTACCATATAAACCCTCCGCATTAAATCCTTTACAATTCAGGTCCAGTTTTTACTAAAACAGCCCCTCCTCTACAAATTCTTTACAAAACTAATCCAGAATTTACAAAACCGCCCCTTGCTTGACACATTATTTTCAATTAAGCTCCAGAATTTACCCTTCAGCCCTCAACTTCTAAATTTATGACAATTAGCCCCTCGAGACCATCCTTTGATATATAATTATTTATTTTAGGGCTACTATTCGTTCATTATTTCATTTATTTATTTAATAAATAAACGGGTGTTACAACTCTCCCCCACTTAAATTAGATTTCGTCCTCGAAATCATTTCTTACCATTTCTTATGCACCAAACCACTCAAGTAATATGGTCACCATTTGGGCACACCCTAGCCTTCTCAAGGTAGCCGTGACCAATCTTCGTAAGCCCTAAAATCCGTAGGTAAACGAATTCCTTGCAACCAGATCACATCTACTCCGTCTGAAATCTGTTGTCTAGAGATGGTCTGCTTCCCTGACAGACCACTCATACTGAATCATGTCATTGAAACTAGTCCGTTATCCCTTAGCCGACTACTCAGCTTCTAATAGCTTGAGGTTCCCACTATAAAACAGGTTCACAGACCTAATTATCCCTACAAATCACTTATACTTGGCCAAGGCGCGGCTAATCCCGCCGTGAGTGACTTGTCACTCCCCAATAAACCAGCTATCTGTGTGTACTTGCAACGTAAACACGAATACTAACACTGCCCAAACGCAGAAATTGCTCGAACACTAAACTGCCTGAGGCAGTATGTTACCACTTGGCTACTTCCAAAATCTAACGAGACCTCCCTGGTCTCTATTCTTTCACCAATCATCTGAAATATCGGGTTTCGGCCCGGCTGCGGAGTCAAAGGACTCCCACTTAGTCGCCTCACATGACTTCTGAACGAAATCCTTCTCTGAAGCTAGTTGCCACTAGTTACCCTGCCACTGCGACTCTAACAACTTTCTGATCTAACCGATCGGGTCCATGCGTCGAATCCTGTCATCATTAAATCCAAGGCTAAAAGTGATTGCCACCTAACCGATGGTAGCCTTATATCACAAGCAATCTTATACAGTCCATTGCTTCCCTGATCCCATAACTGTAGTGGCACTCCTACAATCGTATCACTCGCTCAATCTGATCTAATCCTTTTGGTTAAATCCGAAATCCAATCCGTTGATTTCCATATCCTCAATGTTGCATCCGAACTTGTGCATACTACTGTTCATTCCGCGTCCTAACAACGCGCTCATGCTATCTGCCATCCAAGTGAAGACTGCGGCTAAACTCACAGACTTACATCACTCAAGCACTATCCGCTAACCTTGTGAATGCTACGGCTACACCCGCAGACTTATAACACGCTAACACTATTTGGTCACTAGTGAATGCTACGGCTACCCCCGCAGTCTTACAACACTTTCCATGCTAACTGACCGTTGGTGAATGCTACGGCTACCCCCGTAGTCTTACAACACTTTCCATACTAACTGACTATTAGTGAATGCTACGACTATCCCCGTAGTCTTACAACACTTTCCATACTATCTGACTATTAGTGAATGCTATGGCTACCCCCGTAGTCTTACAACACTTTCCATACAATCTGACTGCTAGTGAATGCTACGGCTACCCTTGTAGTCTTACAACACTTTCCATATTATCTGACTGCTAGTGAATGCTACGGCTACCCCCGTAGTCTTACAACACTTTCCCAACCGGGTCGAACACGCACCCGAACTAACACACCACTGAACTTGAGTCCTAACCGGAGCTCTACCTTGGTTCCCGAAATCTGATGTCTGAGAGTCTCGAAGGTTGCCTGCTGCTCAGGCCCTCAACGAAAAGGCCACCGACTTCTTTGTCAGTCGGGTCAAAGGAACTGCAATCTCGGAGACGTCCCGTATAAATCTCTGGTAATAACCCGCTAGACGCAGGAAACTCCAAATCTCAGCTGGAGACCTCGGAATCCCCCACTGCATTACGACCTCTATCTTGGCCGGATCGACCGGAATACCCTTCTGGTTGACAAGGTGCCCAAGAGATTGCACCTCGCGCAACCAGAACTCACATTTGGAAAACTTAATAAAAGTCTCTCCCCCCACTTAGATCCGACTAAGTCTTCGCGACACGCGAGAATTGAAGGATTCCCAATCCTTCTCACTTTCTAGTATCCCACTGGTGACAACCTGAGCTTACCCAATGCTAACGATCAATTACTAGTCAGACTTTAAGATCACCCATTCTCTGAAATCCTGACGAGTACCCTTGAGATATGGTCCAGTCTGACACCTCAGACCATCTCCCATGCTATCCACTGAAGACCTTAATCTTCACTCTAGCTGACGAATCCTCGTTCCCACTTCCAATCTTGCAATACCACTGAACTCTGACCGAACACAGCCCATGCGAGAAACGTAATTCTCTTGGACATCCAATGACCGAACACCCATGTGTCTAACACTCGCAAATGCCTTCACAATCTTCATGCCACTAATCCTTCCCTAGCAACGATGGTGCCTTGAACTCCAAAGTTCTTCCATAGACAGCTAACGACCCTACCCAACAATGATGGAACCACTGAATGCTGACTTCACTGGAGAACTATCACTCCAACCCTGACCAAGTATCCTCTAAATAATACTCCTGCATAGATCCCGACAAAGATCCGGAATGATAACGGTTCATGCGGAACCCATTCCGCAAGATACGTCCCTCTGTGGGTTCATCAAGGACCTTTCGACATGCAGGATAGCATATACGTTCCTTGATAACCAAACACTAGAAGAAAACCAACCCGAGATCCGACCTATCCAAACTCACTCATAACTCCAACGCGATACGTATCCCCAACATCCATCTAGTAGCAATAGAAGATCACATACCCGCAACATCTGGAGGAATACTAACCACCTTCTGCTGACATGACCAACCCCGCTACCCTGTAGTAGCCTAAACCCTTGGAGCGACAAACTCCCTTGTGCATTTTCCTGTACGCGTTGCACAGACTCTGGCCCTGCTGGCCCTTCACCCGATGATCAGAAGTCATGGGTCTCTTCCCGGGACCCTCTACTATACCCACCTAGCACAACCCTCTCTTTCCAGGGTGCACCAAATCGATCTCGCATCTGCAACTTCTTGGAAATCATATCATTCAGGGTCTGACACCCTGCCACGCTCACTAACTCACTTTCCAATTGCTAAGCTGCAACAACTGGAACATCCTCTGTTCCCAAACTGGGTCACAAACTCTTCCCTGAAACTTCTCAGATTCTCCAAGACTCTCACCGATTCGAGTATGGATCCTGTGCTTTCAGTAGTACGGGCCCAATACTACCTTCCACACCTATCCATACTTTCCTCAGCAATCCTCCAGAATCCTCCAAGTCACTTCCTCAAACTGGTACACCCAAGTCTCACTGAGCCTCACTACTAACCCACTGAAACATATCCCAGGCTTTCTTAGGTTCTCGTACTCACCCAGTCCTCAGCTGCTAAAAGACTTCCCACTAATGTCAACTAGCTACCTCGTGAATATACTCACATGCAAAAGAGACCAGATAATCCTTCGAGTAAAAGACCCATCCCTAGAACGGTTGGACTCAGACAAGAGCTCCATAATAGGGTCAAGTCTATCACTCTGAGATTATCCGGCCTGTGTTCCATGTGACTTAGCATATTCACTTAATAGTTAGCTCACATTACTAAGAGTCCTACAAAGCGCAAAGCAAACAACATTCAGACAATGGAAAATCTAACTATCATATTCCAATCAAATCATTCTATCCTCTAATCAGGAATCTGTACATGCAATTCAAAGGCTCATACAATCAGGCATAACCTAAAGAGGATATCCTATCACTGACTGATCAGTAATAGCATGCAAGTCTACAGGCACATACAATAGGCATATAAGGCATCCTCCTAGATCTTCAACCCTAATCTAACATGCAGTTCTCATAATCATATCATAACATAACAGATCATAACATGTATGGGTATCTTGGGGAAAACTTACTTGAGCTCGGCTGATTGCACGCATCACACACTTTGTTCTTTTCAAAGTTCTTTTTTCCTTCAAATTCTTTTCAAACTTCTTTTCATAAAATGATTTTACTTTTGAAAATTTTCATATCAATCCTTAGTTTGAGTTCAAACACACCCGAGAGTGTGTCCGAATCCCTCAAACCAAGGCTCTGATACCAACTTGTAACATCCCAAAATTCAAGGCCAAAAATTTCGTTTTAATTAAGTAATCATATAAAACCATCAGTATAAAAACATTCATAATAATATCTCGTGTCAAACCAAAGTATCAATAATCAAAACATATTATGATAAAATAATATCAAAGTGTAATCCCAAAGATCTCATGTGCGGAAAACATAGTGCGATGCGCTGCGATCAAGCCGGCTCCTTTCCGTTGAAAACGAGTACCTGAAACCAAAACTGTAAATCGTAAGCACAAAGCTTAGTGAGTTCCCCCATCATACCACATACCATACAATCACATAGCCTACATACTGCCGAGCAATTCTGGGGTGCCCGACCTACCCGGTACGACCATTCTGGGGTGCCAACCTACCAGTGTCAAGCCGTTTTGGGGTACCGACCTACCCGTGTCAAGCCGTTCTGGGGTGCTGACCTACCCATCGGTCCTAACAACCGAACCTCGGGGACTATTCCACCCCCTACAACTACTATCACATATATCATAACATAAACATACTATCAGACATATCTGGGGTGTCCGAACTACCCTTCGGTCCTAACAACCGAACTTGGGGACTATTCCCCTCCTACTACCACTATCACATATAACATATCATGCCAGCATATAAACATATCATAACATACTGTCAGGCATATCTGGGGTGTCCGACCTATCCTTCGGTCCTAACAACCGAACTTGGGGACTATTCTCCCCCTACTACCACTATCACATATAACATATCATGCCAGCATATAACATATCAGGTAGTACCAAACCTAGATGAATATCACAAAGACAATCATCTAACATACAACTCCTACTGGGTGGGCCGGAATTGGGGCCGTAGACCCACCGCTACTGGAAGGTAACTCACCTCACACTGCTGAAGTCCCGTAGACACAACCCCACACTGCTGAAGTCCCGCAGACTCAACCCCAGCTGTTGGATGACAGATTCCCGAATTGTCAACACCAAAATAACACCCAATTAATAATTGGGTATACTTTGGATAATTACTACATTACCCCAAGCTTTGCTTATTCAAGCCCAAGACCCAATCCTTAGGCCCAAATTCAACTAGGAATCGAAGCCCAACATATGACCCAATTTTCCAAACTGGGCCCAAGCCTATACATGGTCTTATTCTAAGGCCCAACATCATATAATCATTAAGGCCCAAACTATGGCCCATCTATGGCCCAATTTTCCAAATTGGGCCCAAACCCTTTACATGGGCCTTACTCTAGGCCCATTAAATTATTCGAGTCCAATCGCTTGACTTTGGATGGTCCATGAGTAACCCAATCATCAAGGCCCAATAAAGAGGCCCAACAATAAACCCAGTGAAATTAGGGTTTCACATAAAATGATGATTAGGGTTAAGTTTCCTACTTAACCCATTAAGGACTTAATCCACTAAGGACTTAATCCTTTAAATCCAATATTGCTTAGATTAATCTTTGCCAATGATTATTTAATATCTCAAGTTATTAAATAATTCACGTGTGTCCCGGTTAACTCCCCAAATTAGGGTTTCATTGCATTAAGGTTTTCCAAACCCTAATTAGGGTTTCCAATCCAAATACTACCCATTTATCAATTTGTTGGGCTTTTAGATCAATTAGGGCTTTATTGGACCTATTAGGCCCACTAGAATATCATTAAGCCCATTAGTGTTTTATTGGGTCAATTAGGATCCATTAGGTCTTACAAGGCCCATTAGGGTTTCGAGCACCCCAAACGAATCAAACTCAACGAGGCGAGCACACCACCACCCGACACGGCGGCCGGTGGCGGCAGGAGGCGGCAGCCACCACCTAACGGTGGTGGTAACAGATTTTCTTCACTATTCCAATTAATACAAAATTACAACAAAATAATCAAACCGCACACACACACTAGGCTAAACACACACAAACACATAACCACCTTGTGGTGGCCGGCGGTGGCGAGTGGTGGCGGCGGGGTGTTCCTTTGAATTTCCAGCCAAGAATTGCTTCCAGCAGCCTTATACCATCGCGACACATGAGCACATACATTGTAGTACGCACACATCCACCTTTCACGGTGGCTAGTGGCGGCAGAAAAGCATTTCCGACAACCGAACACTCCAAACACACGCAACGATCAGCATGATGCAACAGTTAATGGTGGTGTGGACGGTTGTAGCCACCATGGCCGCCTGCCATGGTGGTTCTTCACGACCCTACTCGACGGAGAGCCCACACACACGAACACAACACACTTCGGGGTGGCAAACAGTGACCAGAGCAACGAAACATGCCAAACAGCGGCGACAGCGGCGCTCATGGCGGCATTTTGCGATGGCTAGAGCAGCGACTCGAGCCACGATGGCAGCAGCAACAGCGACGACGCCACAGGTGGTGTTTAGTGGCGGCGGCGCAGACCAACGGGGATCGAATCGGAAGAAAGAGAGGGAGAGAGAGATCAGCGTTCGGGAAATAGCAACAACAGCCACGGTCTCGGCCTTCACGCTTGTCGTCGGAGTCACTCAATCGGTGGTTAACAATATCGACGGAGGAGGGAACGACCGCTGGAGATGAGGGAGGTATAAGGTGGTAGAGGGTTGGCGGCTGCAATGGGTTTCTAGGGTTAGGGTTTCATAACCTTTATATACCGGCTCCTTATACGAGTTTGCCATGATGACGAAAATGGTCCCCCCAGCTCCCATTTATCTCGAAATAGATCCTATATTTACCATATAAACCCTCAGCATTAAATCCTTTACAATTCAGGTCCGGTTTTTACTAAAACACCTCCTCCTCTACAAATTCTTTACAAAACTAATCCAGAATTTACAAAACCACCCCTTGCTTGACACATTCTTTTCAATTAAGCTCCAGAATTTACCCTTCAGCCCACAACTTCTAAATTTATGACAATTAGCCCCTCGAGACCATCCTTTGATATATAATTATTTATTTTAGGGCTACTATTCGTTCATTATTTCATTTATTTATTTAATAAATAAATGGGTGTTACAATATTTATATTATTTTCCAGAATATCAATCAAACATACATGATACATGACTGTAGTTCCATTCTTTTTGTATGCAAAAACCTAATCTGATCAAGAAACAAGATACGCATGTATTGCAATAACAGTTAACAAGAACTCGAAGCAAGAAACAAGATTTTTAGTGCATTAAAGAGTTTTCCTATTAAGATTAATCCTCAATTTCATGTTGGGACTGAAGAAAAAAAAACGTAAGGGTTCTGTCGAAACCTGTTCGCTGGTGGCCTGGATCGCGTATGTCGGCTGGTCGAGATGCCGCCTGGTCGCTGGACGCCTTCGATCGAAGAGGAGGGCGGCGACGGGGGTGCTGATCGGAGGTGATGGTCGACGGATTGAAGATGAGAAGGGTTCTGACGGGTGGAGAAATATGGACGATGTGGGAAGTTTGACGAAGGAGGTGGATACAAAAGAACGGACACGTTTTTTTTTAGGTTTAAAACACTAGCAGACTTTAGAAGAGGTTGGCCCAAGTTTGTGTGGTGAAGACCTCGCGCAGATGTTTTTATGTCTGCGCACTTCAGAAAAACAAACACACTTCAAACCTTTAAGTCTACGCGTGGTCTGCGCCGCGCAGACAAAAGAGCCCACGCAGATCTGCAGAGAAAAAACAAACGCCCTCTAAGTGGTATTGGGGATTTGGCTATGGGAATGGATCCAAGAGTCGAGTCGATTCCGAACTCAACTTGGCACATGGGTGATATTTCCGAAAGGGTTTCGGAACATATCGGGGAGGTTATAAACCTCTGAGATTCGTTTGAGGTATTTTTGCTTCTTGTTTCCTATTTCTATTGTGGCTAGAAAATAGCGTGGTATCCTTTTTCATAGGTACTTATGAGTCCAATTGTAAGAGATGATTTGGAGGTTTGTCGTTATAGATTGAATGAGTTTCGTTAATCGGTCGGGTAAGGCGAAGGATCTCTTCGTAGCACATGAAATTGGTATGGCGAGGATCAAGCCAATCCATTTCGGATGACGACGTTGGAACTTCTTATAGTAATAGGTGTTAAGCCGATTAGGAAAAAGTGTTTAGAGCGATAGTGCCTTCTGTTGGATTTAGTGTCTAAGCCCATAACTATAATTGGTATGTACCTGAATAATTTGTAAGGATGGACTTTTGAGAAGAGGATATTTATGATTTATTAATATATTATAAGTTCTAATATATTAATATGAAATCATATTATCTAATTAGTATTGATCAAGAATTAATTTGGAATTAATTTTGTGATCAAAAGAGACTAATTAAATATAAGGAGTTGATTTGGTAAATCATTCATTCTTATGGTGTGGCCCAATGATCCATGATTCTTTAGGTTGGGCTAAACCAATGTGATAACCCATGGATGATCCATGGATGTTTAAACCCATGGAGCCTAAGGAATATGGAAGGTCATGCACATTAGGGTTTACATGGTGTAACCCTAGTTTTGCTACACTATATAAGAACCCCCTTGGCTCCTAAAATCGGCACCTAAGTAGTCTTTGGAAGAGCTATAGCCGATTTTGAGTGCAATTCATCCTCTCTTAAGTTCTCCATTGTTGGTGGTGTTGTGTGAAGCATTTGAGGCATCACATTTGGGGTTATAGGCTCTTAAAGGTCCAAGGAATCAAGCTATATGAAAAGGTATGTTATCTAACTAGTTTTTGTTAAACAAGTACCATGTTTTGTATGCTAGTTAGGATAATGATTTGGAAAATCAAATTGCATGTATAATTAGAGAAAACATAGATCCAAAGCATTTAGGGTTGTATATGCACCTTAAGGTTGTTAGGATGCTCAAAATACTTCAGTGGTATCAGAGCCTATGATTGTTTTCTATTATACTTGATGTTTTATTGGTTTTCAAAGTTGGAAAAATCAAATTACTGCATTCTGCCCAGTGAACTCGCCGAGTCCACTGGGTGACTCGCCGAGTCCCTTCAGAAAATGACCAACTCGACGAGTCCAGTTCATGTACTAACCGAGTTGGTGGTCCAAAGTGCATATTTTCGAGTTTTGGCCAGAAATTAGATTAGGATCATTACCCCAAACTGTTTTTTAAACCATGATATCTGTTTTTTTTCATAAGGTAATGATCATGCTTGTCCAATTAAAAGGTAATTTTCATAATTTCAATATTTTTATTAGTTTATATGATTAGGCTAATTTCTTGAAGATTGATGATATGAATTACCTTATGCTTATGAGTTTATTTAGATCATGCATGTTTTATTTGATTATTGTGTTAATTAAATTAGTGGTCTAAATGGTTTTAATGGACTCCATACCTTGTCCTTAAGTTACGGAAAACCAAAAGTTTTTTCTTTAAAAGTCATTAAACTCATAAATTAAGAAAATCAAAAGTTTTGAATAGTGTCAAAACTTGTCCTCAAGTTTTGGAATTTGTAAAGTCACATTTATAAACACTTTAATTCCAAACCTTAGAATTTTAAAAGTTTAAAATTCAAACCTTATACTATTATAATATTATATATATATATATATATATATATATATATATATATATATATATATATATATATATGTAAAAGACAAGTCAGTCTTACCGTTAGTAGGCCTCATTCACGAAGCCGGTCTATAAGGGGGTATAAGGTTACTGCCTATAAAATGGCAGTTTAATGGGTGTCCACTCTCACCCACCGCTTCCATGACTGGTGTAGGGTAATTATCTGAACGGGTAGGATAGGACATTAATTCTCGTTAAAAGTATAATGAAAATTATAAAGTAACTAAATGTTTTATTAATTTCCCAATCTTAGTTACTTTAGGAAAATGTGAAATTGATGCTAATCCATGAAATTGCACTTTGCACCTTGCCAAGTCGTTAATGGAGCGTGTGTGGTTAACCAACACATTAACTTGGGCTAGTAAGGGTGGCAAAGGGTAGCTTGATGTTTGTCATAGATCGGTGGACCGTGTGTGGTTAACCGGCACATCGATTAGGTGATAAATGACATCTGGTGTACCAAGTTAATTTGCATGGTTATTCACACCTTGTTTGTGATCCTCGGTATCCCAGTCACAAACCTGAAGGGCATAATCAAGATTTAAACATGCCATTGAATAGTTCAATGAATCTCAAATGAATCTAGGAATTTCAATCCAATTAAAACTTAATAATCTATTTCGTTTTTCATGGTGGAAATTGGTAAATCGTCATTTACCTACCTTCAAATATTTTGCAAGTTGGATTACGACATCCCTCTTCCAATTTGTAAAATATTGTGTTGGGTCCTAGCCTTAATATTTCATTTGGGTGTTATATTAAGGACTTTTATCTAATCTAAATTTTGTTTTTCTTTCTTTTCAGATGTCTTCCAACACTGCTTCTGGCTCAAACCCTACTAGCTCCTTCTCTCTCATGAACTTGTGTGGGAGAGTCATCTTTGATGGTTCCAACTTCAATGATTGGATTAGGAACATCACGATGGTCACTCGTTATAAGGACAAGGAATATGTCCTAGACAAGGAGCTTAAGGAAATCGACGAGTCTTCTGCTACTCCTGAGGAGGTCGCTGAGTTTAGGACTCATGAGAAGGATGCCACCAAGGTGTCTTGTATCATGTTGGCCACCATGACAGCTGAATTCCAAAAGTCCTATGAGGACTTCTACCCTTTTGAGATGCACCAGGACCTGATGGAAATATACCTACAGAGTGCTCGTCAACAGAGGTATGAAATCATCTCTTCCATGATAACAACTAAGATGAAGGATGGTGAACCCATCACGGCCCACTTGCAGAAAATGCAAAGGTTTGTGGACCGTTTGCTGAAATTGAATGTGAACTTTGATGAGGAGCTGGCTATAGGTATCATTCTACACTCATTACCTCCATGTTATGATCAGATCCGCATGACCTATCATATGAACAAGGAGGAGGTCACACTTAGCAATCTTCAAGGGCTTTTGAGGACTGCTGAAAGTAGTCTCAAAGGTAAATCGGTTGTTACTACTCCTACCACCGCCCCTGTTCTGGCAATTGGACAAGGGAAGGGGAAGAAGAGGAAGGCTCCCTCAAAGAGCCGCAAGGGAAAGTCTCTTGATGGATCCTCTTCATGTGGGACCAAGGCTGGTTCTGCTGCTCCCTCTACCATTCCTAAGGAAGCAGAGTGTTTTGATTGTCATGAGAAAGGGAACTGGAAGCGAAGCTTCCCCAAATACTTGCAGGATGTTAAAGATGGGAAGGTTAAGGCCACCCATGCAGGTATTTATACTATTCTGTCTAATAACTCATCACATTCTTGTTCTTGGGTCCTTGATACAGGTTCTGGATTTCACATTTGTTCTGATGTGCAGGGCCTAAAAAGAAGTAAGGATGTGGAGCACGGGAAGATAAACTTGATCATGGGGAATAGGAAGGTTTCACCTGTCACCAAGATTGAGGTTTACTCTTTATTGCTTAGTAGTGGGTTAGAGTTAGGATTGAATAATTGTTGCTACTCGTCTGAAATGGCGAAAAATATTATTTTCTTTCATGGTTTGTAAAAACAAGGTTTTAGTTTTTCATTTGATAATGAAATTGGTGCTATTAATGCTTTTTATAACGGTGTTTTTTATTTTAAAGCATTACCTTGTAATGGTGTATATGAAACTGTGATGGTTGTAGACAACTTAGGAAATAATGTGTTGCACATTGATTCTTCCAATGAATTGGATAACGCATGCTTGTGGCATTGTCGTCTTGGACATGTCAGCAAGAAGCGCATAGGCGAACTCCAAAAGGCTGGAGTTTTGGAGTCATTCGACTTAAGGTCGGATGACACTTGCGAATCTTGCTTACTTGGAAAGATGACCAAGTCTTCCTTCAATGGTACTTGTGAAAGGGGTGAAGGTTTGTTGGATCTCATACACACTGATGTGTGTGGGCTCTTCAGAACTGCCACAAGGGATGCTAACCGCTTCTATGTGACTTTTGCTGATGATTACAGTAGATATGGCTATGTCTACTTAATCAAGCATAAGTCAGAAACCTTTGAAAGATTCAAAGAGTTTAAACAAGAAGTGGAGAATCAGCTGGGCAGGAAGATAAAGATGCTCCGATCCGATCGGGCTGGTGAGTATCTTAGTATCGAGTTCCTTGACTATCTTAAGGAATGTGGAATTGTTTCACAGTTGACGCCACCCAGGACACCACAAATTAATGGTGCGGCTGAAAGGTGCAATTGAACCTTATTGGAGATGGTTCGTTCCATGATGAGTCGAGCTTCGTTACCTATCTCATTATGGGGGTATGCCTTAGAGACTATCGCACATATCCTTAATCTAGTCCCAACTAAGAAGGTTGCCAAAACACCTCACGAGATGTGGACATGGAAGGTTCCTCGTTAGCACACATCAAGGTTTGGGTTTGCGAGGCTTTTGTGAGACGCGAGACTCACGACAAGCTCGAACCTCGTAGTGAGCGCTGTATTTTTCATCGACTACCCACATAAATCCTTTGGTTATCTCTTCTACAGACCGAGTGACAATGTTGTCTTCGTTGCGAGGAGAGGAGTCTTTCGCGAGAGAGAGCTCATAGGCCAAGGAAACAGTAGGAGGAAAATTGACCTTAAAGAACTTCAAGAGTCAAGCGGTGAAGGAACCTCAAACACTAGCGATCAACCTGAGGAGGAAACTCATGTTGAGCCGATTGACGAGTCTGTACCTCTGAGGCGTTCCAGTAGAGTTAGAGTTCCACCTGAATTTTATGGTTTCCATATTACTGTAGAAGGTGATACATTTATCAGTGATAGCACACTGGTAAATTTGGATGAACCTAACAACTACAAGGAAGACATGGCAGGCCACGATTCTGCAAAATGGAAAGAGGCTATGGACAGAGAGATTCAGCCCATGTATGACAATCAAGTTTGGAACTTCGTTGATAATGTACCAGATCGCAAGACAGTCGGGTGCAAATGGATCTTCAAAAAGAAGACCGACATGGATGGGAAAGTACACACATATAAGGCGCGACTGGTTGCGAAGGGCTTTACTCAAACTCCGGGAGTTGATTATGATGAGACCTTCTCGCCAGTAGCGAAGATTAAGTCTATTAGGGTTATGCTAGCCATAGCTGCATTTCATGATTATGAAATATGGAAAATGGATGTCAAAACCGCTTTCCTTAATGGAAAGTTAGCTAAGAATGTTTACATGAGTCAGCCATAGGGTTTTGTCAATGCAAAGTACCCTAATACAGTGTTTAAGCTTGATAAATCCATTTATGGATTAAAACAACCATCTCGCAGATGAAATCTTTGTTTCGATGAGAAAGTCAGAGAGTTTGGTTTTTCGAGAAGTGAGGATGAGTCCCGTGTATATGTCAAAGTTAGTGGGAGTACAGTTAGCTTCATGGTGTTGTATGTTGATGACATACTACTCATGGGAAATGACATCCCAACCTTGCAGGAGGTTTAAGTCCTGGCTTGGGAATTGTTTCTCTATGAAGGACCTCAGAGAAGCTGCCTATATTCTTGGGATAAGGATATTGAGAGACAGGAGTAAGAGACTAATTGGACTTAGTCAAAGTACCTACTTGGAAAAGGTGTTGAAAAGATTCAGCATGATGGATTCCAAGAAAGGTGACTTACCAATCCAGATCAATGCCAAACTGAGTAAAACTCAGAGTCCGAGTACAGAGGCTGAGATAGCTGAGATGAGTCGAATACCATATGCTTATATAGTTAGCTCGATCATGTGTGCTATGACTTGTACTCGCCCTGATGTGGCCTTTTCTTTGAGCATGGTCAGCAGATATGAAGGGAATCCGGGCAAGGCTCACTGGACTGCAGTAAAGAACATTCTCAAGTACCTGCGGAGGACTAAGGACTGGGTCCTTACCCTCGGTGGGAGTGATGACTTGAGAGTGGTGGGATATAGTGACGCAAGCTTTCAGGCCGACAGAGATAATTTCTGCTCTCAACCAGGCTGGATCTTTACCCTAAGTGGAGGAGAAATAACTTGGAAAAGTTCCAAGCAGGATACAGTAGTTGATTCAACTTGCGAATCAGAGTACATAGCAGCAAGCGAGGTGGCAAAGGAGGCAATATGGCTGAAGAACTTCATCGGAGACCTTGGAGTTGTGCCAGCTATAAAGGAGCCTATGGAGATTTTCTGTGACAACGAGAGTGCAGTTGCCTTAGCCAAGGAACCAACAGATCATGGCAGATCCAAGCACATCGACAGAAAATATCACTTCATAAGACATCGAATAGAAGAAGGAATCCTCGTAGCAAAGAGGGTATCGTCTGAGGAGAACCAAGCAGATCCCCTCACGAAGGGACTGAGTAGGGTTAAACACTTACAGCTTGCGAGGCACATCGGGCTGAAGGACGATATTAGTTTTAATGATTAGATAGTTTTGAAACTTGTAATAGTTGAAATGTAATTGACATTTAATTATTAAATAAAAGGTGCTTTTTATTTATAAGTAATGTTACTATCTTGTGTCAATCATTTACTATTGTTTCACTTTGCATGTTTTGACTTCCAGAATAATTATATTATTCAAACCATCCACAGTCGATCATACTTTCGAAGTAGGTATTGAAGCAAGACTGTCATGAATTTGGCTTGTAGATTGTCTGAATTATATTAGACATAGCAAAGGATTGATATAGCATTCATGAGTGCTCATGAGGTCTGAGTATTGGATTAAACCCACACTCACTTGTATCACTGTTGAATCATAAAAGTGACCCTCTTGAACTAGAGCTACCGCAGCTCTCAAGGATCCGCAGTCAACCTTCATCAACAACCTCATCCGAAGTCATCATCAACCGCAGCATTACTTACTATTTTACTTAGTTTAACTCTTTATCTGCTTTTGTTGTAGTACTCTCTATTGTCCAGTATGCCTTGCATGGCTACTCTTAGAGATTCGATCCAATGTAATTCTTGAGTCTCTATATATAGAGCTCAATCTTTCTTATTAAATACAACTTCTATGCTATCAATTACATCTCTTACCTCTATCTGATTACGCATATTTAATCTTATACTCACTCCTTCTTACTCTCAAAGTTCACTTGAACATAACTGAATATTACTTCTCTTCGGAGCAAGTCATTTGTGACTTAATCACTAAGTTTGATCTCACTTACTAACTTGGTCTGAATGCATTCCTTGTTATGAATCAACTTATGTGTATACTTGCTGTCATTTATACTTCCTTACCTTTCCGCAACTAACTCTCTAACTATCTAACTCTTTAACTTATTAATATTATTGTTGAGCTTTTAAATCCTTCGAGATAAACTATTCCGCAACTATACTTGTTCTAACGTTTGTTCAAGTGTGTCTCAAGTTTTTCTCTCAACAATTGGTATCAGAGCCATAGTGGTTGCCTTTTGAAAAACAAAACTCTGATTTTCAAAGGGCCTTCTATACCACTGAAGCTCATTTCTTAAAAAAAAACTTCAAAAAAAAACAACAAGGAAAAAATGGCACAAGCATTATCTCTGAATGTTTCCAACAGTGTTGGTGGTTCAAATCGAGCCCCAATATTGGTGGCAAATGAATATCATCACTGGTCTCAGAGAATGGAAAGATACTTAAGGAGACTTGGTAGAGATGTATGGCGGTCCGTAGAAGAAGGACCACATGTCCCTGTTCTTACACCAGTTCAAACCGATGGCGCCACAGCCAGACTAGGAGGAGGTCAACCAGTCATGAACCGTCCCACTAAAGATGATCTCGACAAAATGGAAAATGATGCTGTTGCTTTTTATGAAATCTCTTGTGGAGTTGCTCCTGACAATTTCGACATTATCATAAACTGCAAATCAGCAAAAGAGATCTGGGAAGTTCTCAAGAATTTGTACGAAGGCTCAGAACAAGCTCAAGATAAGAAGCTCACAACTGCACTCAATGAGTTCAACAATTTCAAAGCTCATACTGGCGAAAGTTTAGATGACTCCTTTAAAAGGTTCAACCTGATAGTCACCAAGTTATCGAATGCTGGCACCATCCGCAGTAACCATGAAACAAACCTTCAGTTTCTCAATGGTTTGGGAAGACATTGGACTACTGCTAAGATGATAGTTCAAGGGGATAGAAAGATTCATTCTTTGTCTCTCTACAAGCTCTACGGGGAACTGCAAGCACAAGAATCCACCGTAGTCAAAGACTGTGCTGACTTCGGAGGACCACTTGCTCTTATAGCACAAGCTCCACATAATCAATCCTACTCTCCCTCGTATGACACTACACCGCAGTCATACGAAGCTGACTCAAAGTATGATGATGAAGAAGAATTTCAGAAGGCTATTGCTCTTGTTAGTCAACAGTTCAACCGGCTACCACCTCCTTCTTTTCGTAAGAATCAGCAGTTCAACAAACCTCCATTCAACCGTAACTTCAACCTGTAGAATAACCACTCTCGATATCCCAAAAGTTCTCATCCACCACCGCAATCTCAAAATACTCAACCAAAGGAGGCATCGCAGTCCATCCAAACCACTGACTCCGGTACTCCCTCAGAAGACAAAAGTGATGTTGTGATTTGTCACAAGTGCAAAAAAGAGAATCATTTTGCAAAATATTGAAAGGCAAATGTAGTGAAAGACAGAGCATTCTACTTGAGAATGGCTCAAGAATTGGAAGAAAAGGAAAAGGCTAGGGCATACGTAGCCCATATCAAAAGAGGCCATCAAGTTTGGTCATCCGGAGATGAAGAAGAAGTCATCAGCAATGTCATAGGAAAGGGCAAAATCTGCATGCTGGCAACTGCGGATGATGATGGGTCTACAAAGCTGGAAAAGAACTACTGCTACATGGCAAAGGATGGAACTCTAAACATCGTTGAACAGGTAAAACTCATGATTCAACCTCTAAACTATAGCATGCATGACTGTCAACCCTTCATAGACAATCTTAATGACACATGTGATGCCGTCCTTACAGACTATAACAAAGCTTTAGATGAGAAGAACATAGCGTCCCAAGAGATGTTTCATGTAAGAGGACAACTGGACAACAAAAGACTCAAAATGGCTATGTTAGAAAATGACTTAGAGTTAGAAAAAGATGCAAGAATGTTGAGTGCAACACAACTAGAGATAGCTTTGAACCAAAGAGATTTAGCTCAGAGTGAGATTGTACGCTTAAATCTATTAATAGAAAAACTGTTCAATGAAAGTGAAGCTATTGAAAATTTGGTGAATAATGGAACTGTGGACAATACATACAATTGGGGTTGGTCCAATGGATATCCTACCGCAAAGGATTCCTCACCCTGGTTTAACAAAGATCGACTGTATGTCCCTCCGGACCAAGAATTTCATTTCCCAGTCAATGACAAGACCTTTCCTGAAGATATCAGAACACACTTCGGTAGACTTCATAATCTAAGTAATAATTGTGTCATTGAGGAAATTGTGCCTGAGGTTTCGGGTCACTCAAGTGATCAAACTCCTATCTGTGGCATAATCTATTCAAATTCTCAGACCTCATCAGTTGTTGATGAAGAAATTGTCATAGAGAGTCCCGAACTCTCACAGGACTTCCCATCTCTGCCCTCCGACCGCAGTGTCTCTCCCTGTAGTCATGAGCCGCAGAAGTCCCACAAAAGTCCCACTGAAGTGCCAACTCAGTCTTACTCTGCGGTAGTCAAATCATCCTTACCGCAGTCCTCAATAAAAAGTTCTGTGACTCTTCAGCCAATTCATCATGAATTACCCATAGAAAACTTTGAAGTGGGTCAATGCTCTCAAAACCCTGAATCTTCAAGTTCGGATGAATCAAGCCCTCGTTTTCAAAAATTTTCAAAGGCTTCCAGGAAACCGCATCTGAACACTAATGACTGCGGTTCTCCAAAAACCTTAGCAAAAAAGGCTTTCAAAGAGGAAATTCGATCCCGAGGCACAAATCGACAAATCTTTTCTAAAAACAAAAGACATATCAGATTTCCAAAATCTAAGAGTCCAGAAAAGTTTGTTTTCTCGCACTATTTTTCAAAAAACTCTCCAATCAAGAAAACATGCAAAAAGGAATGTACAGTTTCAACAGTCATTCCTAACTCATCTGACACAACCCAAAAGAGTGTAAGGTCTTTTAGAAGCAATGGTTTTCAAATCTATTCCTCAGATGATCCAAAATGGAAGGGTATCTTACCCACTCCAACACTTTTAAAATCACATCAAAATTTTAACAAGTGGAAGGGAATTTTACCAAACCCAACAAAAAGGTCCAGAAAATCTACACGTGCTAAATCTTTTTCGAAACAAACTTTTTCAAATTCCAACAACACCAATGTCAGATATTACCAACCTCGAACCGGTCACAAGCCTACCTCATCATTTAGACAGCTGACCAAACAAAGTGTCAGAGCAAAAGACAAAATTTCAGCATGTCAATGTCAATGTAATTGTCAAAATGGTTTATCTCATGTCAAATCTGATCCTTTTCAGAAACCTCGTAACTTTTCTAAAAAACGCAACACTCCAAAAACTCACAAACACCCAATACTAGGATTAAAAGTTGACACGAAAGCAGTCCCTGCAACCTCGGTTCATGCATCATTCAGAAACTCATCTTTTGTCCCAGGCTCCAAACTAGTTTGGATGCCTAAACTAACCGTGTAATTCTCAGGCCTTGTGCAAGGAGGAACAAGAAGAAGAATGGTTAATCGACAGTGCCTGCTCCTTGCACATGACCGGAAGGTTAGAATACCTTTGGGATTTCAGGCCAATTTGCAACGGTGGAAATGTCACATTCAGCAACAATGCGAATGGGATAATCCGAGGTTATGGTGTTCTCACTACGGGAAACTTCTCTATTCAAAAGGTTGCTTATGTAGAAAGCCTTAAACACAATCTCATCAGTGTTGGTCAACTATGTAAGGCAGGCCATCGAGTTGAATTTGATGACCAATTTTGCTATGTAATGACAAGCAATAGGAGCACTTGTCTGATCAAGTCCCTATCCTAAGGTACTATGTATCCTCTAGACGTGTCTCTGATCATAGGCAAACCGCAGTTATGCTTCCTATCCAAAGCAGTATCCGAAGTCAGCTGGCTATGGCACCACAAGCTAGCTCATCTCAACTTCAGATACATCAACAATTTGGTCACCGGAGAACTAGTCAGAGGTCTTCCAATCCTCAAGTTCAGCAATGATACTCTCTGTCCTGCATGTGAATGTGGAAAGCAATCCAAAGCAAGTCACCCCATGGTGATTGATTCCTCAATTTCTGAACCACTGGAACTCTTGCACATTGATCTATGCGGTCCATCTACCGTAGCCAGTCTTCATCACAAGAAATACATACTGGTTATAGTTGATGACTTCACACGGTTCACCTGGGTTTCTTTCATAAGACTCAAATCAGAAACTCCGCAGATATTGATCAATTTCATCAAGGAAATTGAACTTCAGATCAAGTTACCAGTACAACGCATCCGAAGTGATAATGGAACCGAGTTTACTAACCATCTCCTAAATAGTTTCTTGGTTTCAAAGAGCATCACTCACAACTTCTCAGCTCCCTACACACCGTAACAAAATGGGGTAGTAGAGCGAAGGAACCGCACTCTAGTAGAAGCAACCAGATCTATGCTCAACTTCGCACACCTTCCTCTCTACTTCTGGGCCGAAGCAGTGGCCACAACTTGCTTTGTACAGAACCGAATCATTGTGTGCAAACGTCTCAGCAAAACACCATATGAGGGCCTTAACAACCGCAAGCCAAATGTCCGATTCTTCCATATATTTGGGTGTAGATGTTTCGTAATCAACAACAGAGACCACCTTAACAAATTCGCACCGAAGTCTGATGAAGGCATCTTCCTTGGCTACTCCACTAACAAAGTTGCTTATAGGGTTCTCATTAGACGCACAAGGCTGATAATTGAAAGCTTCGATGTGAAATTTGATGACTATCACATCCGCAACACCGCTCCATCAACCGAAACCACAACAATTCTAGAAAGTGATATTCCTGCTTCTTCGGGTCCACTAAACCTAGTTGAAGTAAACTATGACGATCTCTTCGACCCTGTAGAAACAGCCAAGTTATCCGAAGTTCTTGTGTCCCTGGAAGCTCTACAACAGCATGCTGACGTATCTGGTCCTACACCGTCCGATGAGGCATCACTGAATACTTCCACCTCGCCGGTTGAGGGGGAAAACTCAACTCCGGACCATACAACAACCATCGAGGTTCCAGTACTAGAAGATGCAGCTCCAATCCCTATCCACAGAATTTTTCAACCATCAAACGTTTCTTCGGACTCGCATGATGAAAACATAGAGAACATTGACACAAGAACAGACTCGAGGATTATCACACTCCCATCCGCAATCCAGAGGGAACCTTCTCAGGTTCAAAGGGAACTCCCATCTGCAATCCAGGGGGAACCTTCCCCATCTGCCCAAGAAAACTCTGATCCCACCTTTCCAGTTCAAGACAATTCAGCAGGATGTTCTCAAGTCCAGGGGGAACTGCCATCTCCAACCGCAAAGTCTTCCGATATTGAAGACATTCCCTCTACCGCAGCTGCTGATCATCTGCAACCCCGTCTACACGTATGGACGAAGGATCACCCACCAGGTCAAATCATCGGCAACCCATCCGCAGGTATCCAAACTCGATCTTCCAAGGATTTATCTGATCACTGTCACTACGTAGCGTTTATGTCCTCGGTCGAGCCCCGAACGATCAAAGAAGCATTACTAGAACCAGACCGGATATCCGCAATGAAAGAAGAGCTAGAAGAATTCAAAAGAAACAAAGTATGGCAGCTCGTTCCGAAGCCGCAAGGTCACACCATTGTTGGTAATAGATGGGTGTACAAGAATAAGTTGGATGAATCTGGTGCGGTCGTCAGAAACAAGGCAAGGGTAGTTGCCAAGGGATATAGTCAACTTGAAGGTATTGACTATGATGAAACGTATGCTCCGGTAGCACGAATGGAAGCCATCCGAATCTTCTTAGCATACGCAGCTCACAAGAACATCAAGGTACATCAAATGGATGTGAAAAGTGATTTTCTCAACGGTGAGTTAAAAGAGGAGGTTTATCTTCAGCAACCTCCGGGCTTTGAAAGTCTTGAATTCCCAGACCACTGCTACAAGCTTGAAAAAGCAGTCTACGGTCTAAAGCAAGCCCCAAGAGCGTGGTACGAGACTCTCTCTGAATTTCTTGTCTCGTCCGGATACAAAAGAGGAGTGATTGATCCCACTTTATTTAGAAAAGCAAATGATAATCACCTTGTGCTTGTACAAATATATGTGGATGATATCTTCTTCGGATCAACTGATCAAAAAATGGTGGATAAATTTGCTAAGCTCATGACCAACAAGTTCCAAATGAGCATGAATAGAGAGATTAACTTCTTTCTAGGACTTCAAGTGAAACAAGTCCCTCAAGGGATATTCATTCATCAGGAGAAATACACCACTGAACTGTTAAAGAAATATTCAATGGACAACTGTTCTTCGGCTAAGGTTCCCATGGCCTTCGGATATAAGATATCTGCTGATCCCTCAGGCGAATCAGTGGATCACAAGACTTATAGAGGTATAATTGGCTCATTGATGTACCTCACCGCAAGCCGACCAGACATTGTCTTTGCAACAGGTGTATATGCGCAAGGTACCAGGCTGACCCAAAAATGTCACACATGACCGCAGCCAAGCAGATTCTAAGATACTTAAAGGGTAGCAAGACTCTTGGCTTATGGTACCCCGCAGGGAATGACTTCAGCCTACAAGCATTCACTGATTCGGATCATGCCGGATGCAGACTAGATCGAAAAAGCACCTCCGGTGGATGTCAATTTTTGGGTGGAAGACTCGTCAGCTGGTCATCAAGAAAACAAAATTGTGTATCACTGTCTACTGCAGAAGCTGAATATGTGGCCGCAGCCAGCTGTTGTTCACAAGTCTTATGGATGAAAACACAACTTATGGACTACGGATACAGAATGCTGCGGATACCAATTTATTGTGACTCTGAAAGTGCTATAGCGATTTCTCATAATCCAATCCAGCACTCTAAGACAAGGCATATTGCACTACGGTATCACTTCATCAAAGACCACATCCTGAAAGTTCTTCTACTGCAGTCATCCAACCGTCCATCCGCAATGAAAAAAAATCCATCCGCAATGACAAATGATCCATCCGCAATGAAGTCTCAATCCGCAATCACATTGATTGATTTCTCAACTGTTTCATTAATTCTTGAATCATGGTGTGCTATTTAATGATCCTTCATTAAATAAGAAAAACATTAAAAAAAATATTCCTTGTGTAACATATCACTGTACCATTTCCCCTTTTTGAATAAACCTTTTGTCAGACCTATTTTGGGTATGATGACAAAAAGAACGATTTTCCATAAAAAAAATCCTTTTTAAACCGTCTCTTCCTATTACCCCAAAACGTCAAATCCGTTACATCTTCCCCTTTTTACACAACGGATTAAACCCACCCTCACCACACGTTCTTCAGACGTGATGTTTTAGACTGACACTTCATTAAATGCTAACCCCTTTTGGTAAATCTCAAAAAATAAATTAAACCTTTTCTTATCTGTGGCTGAGATTTCCTCTCCTAATCAAAGAAAACACCCAAACGTTTTTACCTTATCTAATTTCACTTAGGGTAAAATCAATAACCGTTTCAAATCCGCCACTATAAAACTCCCTTCTTCTTCCCCAAGAAAGTTTTTACGCTTTCTGAACATCGAACTTCTTCTCCTTCATCTTCTTGCACTTTGTTTTCCTGCAAGTTTCTTCAACTCTAAAAAATGGTGAAATCTGGTATCTCAAAGAAACATTCCAAGGCATCTGCCTCAGCAAACCCAACTGGTTCAGACTCTGCTTCAAGGAACCAAATGCCAACGATTGCTTCAAGCAATTTTAGGGCTGTGTTCGAAGAGCATTCCTCCTATAATGCTCCGATCAAGTTGATGGTCAAGTTCCTGACCAATCACCCACTGTTTGGTCCCTTCGATTCATTCACAGATGTGGTTCCTCTTTCAACCCTCTTCAAATGTGCCTTCTCTGCATATCGACCCCTCGAAAATCTTCAAGAGGTGCATCTGAATCTGGTGAACGATTCTTTGGTTATTCTGACCAAGGAAAAATTCCTCAATGCCATCAATCTGTTAGTTCATCCTTCAACCAAGGTCTTCACTCCAAGCATGGCAGACATTCTTTCTGCACTCTACCAAATGGGTTACCAGAAGAAGATCAAAGGCATAGGCGAATTCAAGAAAAATCAGTTGCCTGCGGTGTGGCGGTTCGTTTTGCCACTTTGTGATCCGCAGCCTGTCAGGCAGAACCGGAGGCACTGATAACATGGGTCTCAAACTCCTGGAGTTAGTGTGGAGTATTTTCACTGGCCACGATGTCAACTACGGTCAGATCTTGTGGGATGACTTCTTGCAGTACATTCCCAAAGAGAGTCCAAGAGAAAACCCTACCGAACTCACATTTGCTAGGTTCTGGTCTCTATGCATCTCAGATCTTCATGCGGATGCAGGACTTAGCATGGGCAACGATATCAACCTCTTCATCACCAAAGATCTTAAAAGGTACAATCCCTCTACCGATCAATCTGTTTTTGGACCCATTAGACGGCTACCAGTCCACATTCTATCTACCCTTGGTCTTGAAACCACTAATGTTACAAACCATATAGAGGCTACGGAAGGTATTGACCCATACCTTCCTACCCCGCCTCTACAAGCCACATCTGCACTCACCATCCCTGGTAGTACCGCAGTCCCATCCTCCACCACTCTCTCCAACCTGTCTTTATCAAAAAGACGCAACCAGTTAGCCTCAGTCCATCAAGGCCCCCGAAACATCACCAAGAAACATGAAACTCCAAAGAAGAAAGATGCTCCCAAACAAACTGAACCATCAAAGAAACGAAAACTCAAACAAACTGTGCCCTCAGATGACGAATCAACCGAAAATCGATCTCACTCTCCCTCTATGAGTGATTCTGATGAGGATGCACAACCCATCTCTATACTCAATAAAAGAAAGACCAATCCCACAGACCAAATGTGTGATCGGACTGATGCCGCAGCCTCTCAAAAGGCTCCGGTAGTCCTTGGGGTGGCCGCAGACCCATTCAATACCACCATCGAATTCCACTCAGACATAGAAAGTGTGTCTGTTTCAACTGAACGTGGAGACTCACCCCCAGCTCACTCCCAAGGGGATGGAACTGGTTCTCGCCCTAAGGTCTCCAGGGCTTCCCGTCTACATTTCTTTTCCCCTGAGGAGTTGAACTCCATCCTTTTGTCTGTAACCCAAACACTGCAAACACCTTCCCAACCGCAGGGCAACTCTTCAGCCCTTGCCAGAACTGAGCTGAGGCCAGACTTGACCACGGGCCAAGGAGACCGAGGAAGCTCAGGAAATCCTACTCCACTTCCATCTTTTACAGGTGGTTTAGGCACGGTGAGCACCAATATGCAAGGATCCGTGGACCCGAGGGACACCTCGGTGCGATTCCAAGGATTTGACGGCGACGAATCAAATGATTCGTGGTTACATTACAATCTGGTCTCTGAATCCGATATCAAGAAATATGTCGCTTTCTCTAGGTCATTTCAAGCAAGGAAGGATCAGCAAATCAAGCAATTTCGACAGAAACAACAGGAGATTCAATCCGTAGCCAAGTATTGGGCGGACGCCATCAATAACGCCAATACCGTAGCCACCATCCTGAAAGTACAAGAGTGGATGTCCACAATGGATGAGACAATCCTCAAGGCTCAGTCCACTCATGGTGGTGAAGGTACATCTAAACTCCCTCCAGCTCCAACTCCAACTGTTAGAGATTCTCAAGACGAGGGAACCGCAATCGAAGTTAGCTCCGCTCCTACCTTCAGATTCGATGACTTTGATCTCAATGAGGTAAATCAGCCTAACCCTTCTGATGATGATTTAATGATGTTTGATGAGGAAGAAGAATCGAGTGGCTCTCAACACTCAACCTCCAAGCCGAAAGAGAAAAAGAAGAAAAAGAAGATCGTTGTGTCCAGAAAAGAATTTCTGAGTCTACAAGCCAAAGTAGATCAGATTCTTGCTGCGGTTAAGCCCACTCAACCACAACCTGAAGACATTCCAGGACCACAGTCCTTAATTGAAAGAATCGAAAGACTGGAAACTCGTGAACGACTGGCTGCTGAGCGAATTTCTCTGAAATTTGAAATGGGGATTCGATCCCTGGATACAAGTCGCCAGGCTGATCATAAGCAATTCATGGCTGCTGCGGAGTGCCTCATCTCTGAGGTATCCGCAATCAAGGCAGATTTACAAACAGCCATTGCGGACCAGTCAACTCACTCACAGAAGCTTATAGCTGAGACTCATACTGCCTATGAGTCCACCATCTCGGTTCTTCAATCTACCATCAACAGACTTCAACGCTCCTTGTCTTCAAATTTTCATGGTCCTGAGATTCTTCAACTTACAAAGGAGATTCATCAACTACTCTTCAACACCGCCATCCCAGACAATCAGCAACTGGCTGATACTCTTAAAGCTCAATTCCAGGAGGTGTGTGCCAAAGTCGATGGTCTTAAGCAATGGCTTGAGCATGCTCCGGTTTTGCATTCCTCAAGAGGGGGAATTGATGAAGACCATCATTCAAACATCGTCTCTCATCATAGGAGCCCCCCCCATCATAACTGAAAAAGTTCCCTCACCGCAACCATCTCCTCATCAGACACCACCGCATCAGTCTCCACCGCAACAGAAAATCACTCAAGAAACTTCTCCTGAGCGACCGGAGACTCCTCCCCACTTCAAGAATCTAGCATCCAACATGTCATCCGAACACTCCAACGACTCTTCTACAACGAAACAGAAGAAAGCAGATTGGAAAGCAGCCAAATTTGCTGAACTCATCTGGAGAGAAAACGAATTCGACATCACCATGGATGAATCCTTAGTCAATTCCTGGATCAATCCCCACCGAAGACTGCTGGATGATGACTACAAACCCTATCTTACTTATGCTGAACCCCCTTCTGACGGTTACTGGGATGTTCCAATCTCCCCAAATGCTAAGTACTTCACTGTATTTGAGCAGTTTGACCGTAGCCTACCTGATCACAAGAGACTGCCCATGGAATTCGAAAGACTCAATCGATTCTATGCCAAACATGCTTCTTCCATAGAGAAAATCTGGTCTAATGATAGACCATCCGCAGTCAAGAACTTTAAGCCCCGGAAATTCATGAAAGCTGACTTCATTTAGTATACTCTTACAAGAAGGAATTAGGACTACGTCCGCACCCAAGCTAACTTCCCATGTATGAATCCAGAAGAAGTCTTCCTGATAGCTAAGGTGTTCCAAAACAAAAGCGAGAAGTATCCAAAGATGAAGATAGCACTTGAAAGGGCAAGCACATTTCTGAGGGAAACCTTCTGTGACTTCGCAAAGATTGATGCAGACATTTACCCTACAATTGCCAAAAAGTTCGATTTACCACCACTTGACCCTGCACCGATGCCTACCGAAGGTTATCAAGAGAGCTCCCTAGGTGCAACAAACTTCCCAGAACTTGGAGTCATTTTCAAAAGAAAGGTTGATAAAACCAAATACTTCATTCCCATGACTGCCATGAATCACCTCACAAGGAAGCAACTTGAAATTTGTCGAACCGCATTTGAAAGATCAAAACACACGACTGCCGAAGTCAAGTTTGAAATTTTAAGAAGGATCACCTGGTTGGAAAATATCAGAAGGTTTTGGTGGATTCTTATCAAGTTCCTAAAACTTGATAACTGAAGAGAAGTTAAAGAGGTCACTTAGGGGGAAATTGTTGAATCATAAAAGTGACCCTCTTGAACTAGAGCTACCGCAGCTCTCAAGGATCCGCAGTCAACCTTCATCAGCAACCTCATCCGAAGTCATCATCAACCGCAACATTACTTACTATTTTACTTAGTTTAACTCTTTATATGCTTTTGTTGTAGTACTCTCTATTGTCCAGTATGCCTTGCATGGCTACTCTTAGAGATTTGATCCAATGTAATTCTTGAGTCTCTATATATAGAGCTCAATCTTTCTTATTCAATACAACTTCTATGCTATCAATTACATCTCTTACCTCTATCTGATTACGCAAATTTAATCTTATACTCACTCCTTCTTACTCTCAAAGTTCACTTGAACATAACTGAATATTACTTTTCTTCGGAGCAAGTCATTCGTGACTTAATCACTAAGTTTGATCTCACTTACTAACTTGGTCTGAATGCATTCCTTGTTATGAATCAACTTATGTGTATACTTGATATAACACCTGCTGTCATTTATATTTCCTTACATTTCCGCAACTAACTCTCTAACTATCTAACTCTTTAACTTATTAATATTATTGTTGAGCTTTTAGATCCTTCGAGATAAACTATTCCGCAACTATACTTGTTCTAACGTTTGTTCAAGTGTGTCTCAAGTTTTTCTCTCAACAATCACTTCATGGAATTTATCTCGAGTGATCGTGAGACGATAATATCATATAAGTCTTCAAACCAAGAGATATGAGTTGTTGACTATGAGTTGGTTGTACATTGATAGTACGAAACCGCATCAGTAACTTGATGCTATAAAACGTGTTGTTGTGTGCAATTCAACGAGTAGTTAGTACAAGCATATGAGTCCAAGTTTATCTGTTCCTTTTAGTCCTTGGAGGATTAAAAGCGATATATTAGGCCCCTCGATGATTTTGTTTTGACTTATGTGTCAGGCCCGGTCAGAACTAAATTGATGTGTTCGATTAAGTTCTATGTCAAACAAATCGAAAATCGGGAAACAAGTTGCTGGACAATAAGTATGACGTTGTTCAATGTATTTGTCCAGCTGATATCTTGAAGAACGGATGATTATATGATCACTTATCTAAAATGGAGTCTCACAGTTCGACAGAGGCATTTAAGAGCTACGATTGCTAGTCGGTGGCATTGGGGATTTGGCTATGGGAATGGCATTGGGGATTTGGTTATGGGAATGGCTCCAAGAGTCGAGTCGATTCCGAACTCAAGTTGGCACATGGGTGATATTTCCGAAAGGGTTTCGGAACATCTCAGGGAGGTTATAAACATCTGAGATTCCTTTGAGGTCTTTTTGCTTCTTGTTTCCTATTTCTATTGTGGCTAGAAAAGAGCGTGGTACCCTTTTTCATAGGTACTTATGAGTCCAATTGTAAGAGATGATTCAGAGGTTTGTCATTATAGATTGAATGAGTT
The DNA here is from genome assembly GCF_052849685.1 of Lactuca virosa. Classification (NCBI taxonomy): domain Eukaryota; kingdom Viridiplantae; phylum Streptophyta; class Magnoliopsida; order Asterales; family Asteraceae; genus Lactuca; species Lactuca virosa. Next base: position 112,992,199 of record NC_136427.1, on the reverse strand, counting down.
TCGTTAATCGGTCGGGTAAGGCGAAGGATCTCTTCGTAGCACATGAAATTGGTATGGCGATGATCAAGCCAATCCATTTCGGATGACGACGTCGGAACTTCTGATAGTAATATGTGTTAAGCCGATTAGGAAAAAGTGTTTAGAGGGATAGTGCCTTCTGTTGGATTTAGTGTCTAAGCCCATAACTATAATTGGTATGTACTTGACTCGAGAGTAGCATGGTCCATTTGGGTTGCATGGAACCGCAACAATTTTTAAGGATGGACTTTTGAGAAGAGGATATTTATGATTTATTAATATATTATAAGTTCTAATATATTAATATGAAATCATATTATCTAATTAGTATTGATCAAGAATTAATTTGGAATTAATTTTGTGATCAAATAGACTAATTAAATATAAGGGGTTGATTTGGTAAATCATTCATTCTTATGGTGTGGGCTAATGATCCATGATTCTTTAGGTTGGGCTAAACCAATGTGACAACCCATGGATGATCCATGGAGGTTTAAACCCATGGAGCCTAAGGAATATGGAAGGTCATGCACATTAGGGTTTACATGGTGTAGCCCTAGTTTTGCCACACTATATAAGAACCCTCTTGGCTCCTAAAATCGGCACCTAAGTAGTCTTTGGAAGAGCTATAGCCGATTTTGAGTGCAAGTCATCCTCTCTCAAGTGCTCCATTTTTGGTGGTGTTGTGTGAAGCATTTGAGGCATCAAATTTGGGGTGCTAGGATCTTAAAGGCCCAAGTAATCAAGCTACAAGAAAAGGTATGTTATCGAACTAGTTTTTGTTAAACAAGTACCATGTTTTGTATGCTAGTTAGGGTAATGCTTTGGAAAATCAAATTGCATGTATAATTAGAGAAAACATAGATCCAAAGCATTTAGGGTTGTATGTGCACCTTAAGGTTGTTAGGATGCTCAAAATCCTTCACCTTCAACGTGTATGTTTTTTCAGTGCCTTTGGTTTTATACTTATTATTACTACTGCGAACATTTTGTACCGTGTTTAGCGAGTACTAGCAGTACGAGTGCTCCGATTATTAGTGATGAAATTTCATAATATGATCCTTACTAGGTCCCTCTATAATCGCTTGGTGTATACAGGTCATGTATAATTAAGATTGATAAGACTGTCGACTGAGTAACTCTGTCCTAAATCCACAACCAGACAAGGAACAGGAAATAAGGCGAAATCACGCACTCTAAGCCTTTAAAATCTCAATTATATATGACCCTAATGTATACACTAAGACATCATAGCTCACCTGCAAGGACCCTTAGTTTTTATATGAATGATATGTTTCGTTCGGACGAGAGAGTAATTTATAATTATTTACTAAAGCTTTAAATATCTTTATTGGGGAAACGTACCGCTGTTCACAGGTGATTCCGGGAGGGTCTCTCCTGCGGTGATCATCAGCACTCTTCCATCCCCACCAGAGTTCCTTGTTATTGGACAATCCCTCCTGAAGTGTCTAGGTTCGCCACACCCGTAACAGGTCTTGCTTATTCCAATGTCGGGGACCTGGGAGATCGGTTGTGCCGGTGCCCTGCAGAAACCGGCAGTGTGCCCCTTCCTGTTGCAATTCTTGCAGTGTTACTCTCGGCAGACTCCATAGTGATGAAAACTGCACTTGTTGCATTTTAGGCGAATCCCATAATATTGTCTCACTGGTGTTGGGGTGGCAGGTGTTGTGGCAGTATGAACATCAACAATCTGTTGTTTCTTCGAGGGCTCTTGAGTTGGCTGTCCCTTTTTCTTACTCCCGGACTTTTGCTTATGGTCGCCTCCTTTTGTTGGCTCAGGAATGGAGTCCATTACACCTTGGCAGACTCCATGGTCCACAATTGTCTGTGCCAGACGCTTGGCACTGTCAAAAGTAAGTGGGTTGGCAGATATAACGTTCCCTTGGATTAGGGGAGTTAGTCCCCAGATGTATCTCTCCACTTTATTACTTTCCAAAGTGACCATTCTGGGACACAGAATAGCTAGGTCTCTGAATCTGGTTGTGTAAGCAGCAATGTCAGAGTCTTTCATCGTCAGATTCCAGAGCTCTTGTTCTAGTTTTTGTACTTTGCCTCTCGAGCAGTACTCTTCCATCATTACGACTTTTAAGTTCTCCCAGTCCATTGAGTTAGCTACGACAAGAGTCAGTGACTTGACATGGCCATTCGACCATGTAAGGGCCCTGTCAGAGAAGGTGCAGGCTGCAAACTTCACTTTGCTCCCTTCTGGGCACGCACATATTTCAAAAATCGACTCCTTTTTCTTGAACCATTGCATTAGAGCAATGAATCCCCCGCTTCCACTAAAGGATTTGGGTTTGCAATTCATTAAGTCTTTATATGTACACTCTCTAGGGTGTCCGTGGCTATTTCCATGGTTAAAGTTGTTGGTACCGCTTCTCGCTCCGCTGGCACTACTTGCGTTGATCTGAGTCATGGCGGCTGCTACGGCGGCAGTCACCGCAGCCTGGAACATAGTGGGGTCATATTGAGGAGGTGGCAGCGGTGGATTTGTTGTCGTGTTGTTGTTACGCGTGATATATCTACGAGGCGGCATCTTTCTCTCATAGAGTTTTAAAGATGAAACGTTGGTAACGCATTCGCAGTGGTTATAAATTGAATGTCATAAGAACTAGGTTATTATAGTTTTGTGTGTATCATGCTTCGAAAGTGTTTTGTAAATCATTCATAACAGAAGCCTATGTGAAAATAAACCTATGAATATTCAATAGTGACCATCCTCACTGAATTCCCGTGACTTGATTTGTAGTTATTAGTTCTGACAAAAGATGTTATAAATCTAACACATAGTGTGAGTAGTGTAATCACTGACTCACTAGGTTATATTAGTTTATTAGTTATTATTGTGACGCATATGGTGCTCAGCCTTCTCGCATGTCTTGCGAGCGCTTCTCTCCATCTGATTCCCTCTCGAAATCCTCCCCCCGTACTCCTTCTGGTTCTGCCTCGACTCCTCTGTTGGTTGTTTGCGATGTATAGGTGTGTCGTTTGTGCGAGAATGAGTGTGTCTAAAGAATCTATGAGATAAATAAAACATTCTTATTTTTATGGGGGTGATCCGTATCGGGTACTCCTATAATCACGTAGTGTATACGGATTATATATAACCAAGATCAAATAGACCTTCGAATAAGTAATCCTACTCTAAAACCACAACCAAACAAGGAATAGGAAGTAGAGCGAAGATCACAAATTCTAAGTCTATAAAATCTCCATTATACACAACCCTGGGAGTATACACTTCGTAATTATAGGCCTACCGGTAAGGGTCCTTTTAAGTTTTACATAAGTTAGTTATAGTGCCTAAAATACTCCTATAGTATTTTAATTATATGTTTGATTCTAGAGCTCCTTAGTATGATAAGTTTTTAGATTTATTGTTATTGTATAGTATCATAAAATACTCCTATAGTATTTTAAACTTTATGTTTGGTTCTAGTGTTCCCTTGTATATAATGTTGGTAATCTTTAGACTTGTTGCAACACTACCCTCACTCCCAAACACATGTTGGTCGTACCTCATATAAATATAGTTGATCAGGCTATATTTATCCCGAATATGATTACATAACTGTCTAGGTTTGACTGTAGTGTCCAACATCTAAATACTTTGTATTGTTCTTCTTGTGATACTTATTCTAGTATGTATATATGCAGGTATGTATACTTTTATAAAAGTATTAATATATTATAAAAGTATAACTCTTGGTCAGAGTGTTATAGTCCTATTGTGTTTATAGTTGTATACCTTTTATGGGTTGATATACTTAATTCACTATAAATAATGCTCTGATACCAATCTGTCACAACCCAAAACCGGAACGGCGGAAACGTTCAGGGACGGAGGACGTCATATACAGTATCACAACAATTGTAGAGTAGTAATCAAAGCAACAACAACCATTGTATTACTAATATAGGGTTTACATTGTACTCGATTTACATAATGTTTGACTCCAAAAGCAAAAAAAAAAAACGAAACAAAGACTTGAAGCTACTATGCTCCGTCTTCACGAAACCTGTACGTGTACCTGTCTACTAGTTTCCTGAGAATACAAGTGATTTTGAAAAACATCAACATTGAATGTTGGTGAGTTCATAAGCATTTTGTTTTAGAAAATAAGTTTTTGTTCCTTGAAATTTTTTGTGTGTTCCTTCAGAAAATCCTATACTTTCTCAATAAAAAGGAATGTAGTCTTGGGCCTTAAGACCAAAAATATATATGTTTCTTATGCTTAAAGAATATAATGTAACTCTTTGACTTCTTAAAAGAAATGTGACCCATATTGGTTCCTACTATGGTTCCTAACCTAAGAGTAAGTAATCGTATTTGTTTCCAGAAAGTTGAATTGTAAACTGTTTACTAGTAAAATAATGATGTTTATTCCTGGAAAATCCTATATTTTCCATAAAACCGAATTGTAGTCGAAAACGTTCCAAGACCGAAAAGTATAAATATAATTGCCATACTTAGTTTAATGATACGTACTTTTATTCATAAGTAAATCTAGTTGAAAACGTGTTTGCACTGTAACCAGATGTGATGTTGATACCCTCCGATGGTCACTTTGTACATACGAGTTATATATAATCGAGGTCGAACAGGCAGTCGAATGGGTGAATTTACGCTAATCCCAGAACCAAACAAGGAACAAGATTTAAGGCGGAAATCACACATTCCACTGTCTACTAGACATAAATTTTTATATAACCTTGACGTATGCACTAAGTAGCCACAAGGTGAATACCCCTTTAAGACTGTTTGAAAATATATCATTACGTAAATATTTGGTTAATGCTTATTGTGAGTGTTCATTATAAGCATGCTAATATGACTAATGGCCCGGACGACGTTCTTCAGACGTCGGAAAGTTATGATGTTCGTCGCCCTAGACTTACGGGTCTAACTGTAGCGAACAGTTAAGGTGCGGGGTTGTCAATCCCGTATAGATCTATACACAAACTCATGCTCTCCCTCCAGGAGACTCTGGTTATAATTCAGGATTTTAACGGGTACCATGTTTGGTACAACGAAGGAGTGGCTCACAATCATGTATTAACTAGTTACGTAAAGTGTGTTGAAGTTATCCTTTCCTAGTTATCGTTTGTATTATCCTTTTATAGTATTCACAATGTATAAAATAATCATATTTTTATATAATTATTCCTTTGACCTAAAAGAGTAAAATAACGTGAATGTTCCCCAAACTATACCTACTATAGTTTATCTTGTTTTTTTTATTGAAAATACTCATATAATCATTTATTTAAATACATAGTAAATATCTTAGATGTTTTTACATGAATATGTCATTAGCACTTAAATCTAACACAAGTATAAAAACATTTGGTACGATAAAGACAATTTCTAGTTTTTGACTTTTCTGTCCATGTTTTTAGAAAAATTATAGAAAAATCATCGTAAGTCGAAAATTGGATCCGTAAACTCTGAGAGTTAAGAAAATGAGTCTAATTTGTTCATAATTATTATTATGATTTTTAGTGGTCGCAAACCAGTGTGAAAATGTTCATCTTCACAGACTGGTCCGAAATCATTTCTAAAATGATAGACAGTTTTGTAAAAAATCGCCATAAATTCTAGAAAAATCGGATGAACACATGCGAGTAGTCTTTAGAAAGGTATAAACCTGAACTATTTGCATATTGAACAGTTTTGAAAAATATTAATTTTAAGATGGTCAAAACAGTTAGAAAAGTTTTGCAAAATATTAGATTATGTTTTGGTATTGTAACATGTATTTTTAGTTTGCAAAGCCTTTAGATCATCCAAATAAGATTTGTTTACTTGTATCCCCCCCCCTAAAAACTTGGAAAACTCGAAAATGATGGGTTATGAACTCACTTTGAGTGGATTTCTTAGTGGATAAAGAAATGAAGATGAAGATCCTCAAGCTTAGAACACTTGAAGATGGTATTACCCTATGGATAATAACACATATAAATGTGTGTAAATGTAACGAAACTAGTATGAAATGTAACGAAACTAGTATGAATGTGTGTAAAAACACTAGATTAACAAGGAAATGCTTACCAAAAATCTAAGAACCAACTTATGAAGCTTTATCCTTGAAAGTTTGGAGCTTGTTCTTGAGAGGTGAAATGAAGAAGATGAAGGAAAAGATGAAGATGAGGATGATGAGGTGGGGGAGGGGTGGACGTCATTTTAAGGGAGGAGGGGGAAGGAGGGTGGTGGGGTGGGTTGGGGGTGGGGTGGGGTGAGATGACATGCATGGTTACATGTTGAATAAAGGCTTGGTTATTTGTTGTGTAATAGATTTATTGGGAAAGATGAAACCATCTTGTCCCCTAATGTCAACTCTTCTTTAATTTTATAAAAATATTGGTAGTTTATAAAAGTCTGGTAATTTTTATAAAAAAAGTGATATTTTATAAAACGTGTGGTATAATAATGTATAATTACTTAATTTGAATCATAAAAATTCAAATTATCATAAGAACCTCATAATCATCAAAGTAATTAGTATATCGTGTTATGAATATTTTTTTTTCCATAATAATATATTCTTGAATTATCGAATTCTGCGTTGTAAATCCTAAATAGGATTTTTATTCACTAATTGATGAAAATAACGTACTTTGTCTTAACACTTGTAAGTTGTACATTAGAAATATTAGGAAACGTTGCGCTTATCCTAAAACCCTAATTCTAACCGAGTTGATGTGTTTGGCTTGTTGACTTTGTTTGACCCATAATTGATAGTTGTCATATCGAGTTCCACCTAATCCCACATCGGCTTGGAAGGAGAACGAAACATTTCCTTATAAGGGTTGTGGAGACCTACCTTGTCACAACGCGTTTTAAAGCCGTGAGGGCAACAGATCCCATAAGAACTCTACAATTAAGCGTGCCCGGGCGAGAGCAATCTAGGGATGGGTGGCCCCTTGGGAAGTTTTTGTGTTGGGAGCCAAAAGCGGACAGTATTGTGATACGTGCCAGAGGGAGATGTTACAAATGGTAGCAGAGCTGGGGGCACGGGTCGATGGGCTCGACGGGGACGTCGAACCCTATAATTGGGGGTGAAGGTGGGTTCCACCTAATCCCACATCGGCTTGGAAGGAGAACGAAACATTTGCTTATAAGGGTTGTGGAGACCTTCCTTTTCACAACGCATTTTAAATCCGTGAGGGCAGCAGATCCCATAAGAACTCTGCAATTAAGCGTGCTCGGACGAGAGCAATCTAGGGATGGGTGGTCCCCTGGGAAGTTTACGCGGCAAGAGCCCAAAGCGGACAATATTGTGATACGTGCCAGAGGGGGATGTTACAAAGAATCCATCAGTTAGGATGCAAGTCATTCAAGTGCTCCAATACATATGTTTCTCCTCTCTACTTTGATTACAAATCGATATAAACTTAGTCGCATGATGATGAGTGCTCCTGACCATTCATCCCTCACTAGTCCCAAAGAATTAAACGCAACTTATACTCTTTGCATCCACATTTAGGAATTCTAATGACATAACGTCACATTCACTTCTCTCTTTAACCAATATACATGTTGGAGATGCATGGACTGACAGAAATCATACATATATGCACAATACTAATCATTTGAAGCATCATCATCCGACAACCTTTGTAGTTCCATAAAATCAGCAACCACTCTTATGTCTATTTTTTCTTTGTGTCTCTCTTGTGTTGCAACACTAATGAACGATTAAGCCTGATGTATAATATGTGCATCTATATAACATATAGACATTTTAGGTTTGAGGAATATAATGCAATCAGGAAGCAAGAACGTTTAACTAAGATTATTACGTATTTGCTTCTCATGTTATCGCAAGAATGATTGAGGGGGTGAAAGAGAGTGCACAACTGTTGTGAACTGATACGAAGGTGCATGAACTCCGATGACTATGTTCTACATTATCCAACAACAACGAAATTAATAAAAGGTGATATGGAAAAACAACAATGGTATTTGTTGAACATTTTGGTAACTTCAATGGTATTTTTTATATTAAGTGTGCTTTGCTGGTATTATGTGTACAAATGGTATACTTTATTGGTATTTGTACAAAAAAAACAACATGATATTTTTTGAACATTTTGGAAACTTTGTTACTTTTTAAATCATTTTCCCATTTACCCGATGTAACCGGTTACCACAAGGTTTTATTTGAAAATTTTGAACTTCATTGTTATTTTGTGTACAAATGGTATACTTCAGTGATATTTTGTATACTAAAAAACAACAATGATATTTTTTTGAACATTTTAGAAATTTTATTACCCTTTTAAGTCATTTTCCTTTTTCAAAAATGTCATATCTAATTTAGGAAGATTTATTTTCACATATGGCATTTTCAAAAATGTCATATCTAATTTAGGAAGATGTGGTTTTCTCAAATGAATATTATATTTTTGTAGAAGTCTTCTGTGGAAATATCAAATTTGGTATGAGAAATATGACTCATTATAGTGTATGTGTTTTTATCTTAGTCTTCAATATTCATTGTTGTGTCATCTTTGTAAATAGAATATGAAATGATATGTTTTGAGGGTAGACAATAGAGTCTTGTTGATGGACTATGTTTTAATTGATTTGTAAATTTTTGATTTGTACAAGAGCAATTGTTACAATTGGGGATCCCATTACCTCCTTTAGAAGTCGAGGAGCATAGAAAGTTAGTTCTTTATAATATTAGAATGTTCTTCATTACAATATGTCTCCTACACAACAGTTTCCCAAACATGATGGTAAGAATCCAAGAAGCACGTGGGGCGAGTGCAAACACTTGAGGAGCGAGTTGAATTGCTCGATAATGAATTAAATGTTACATACATTTATTTAAATTTCACAAAGACATTGCTTGGTTGCACCTGAGGCAAGTCCAAAGTATATGTATGTATTATGTATAAAGACAACATAATGTGTCTTAAGTAGGTATGTATTACGTATAAAGACAATGATGTTATATTAAAGAGTAATATGTAACTTGTTATGTTTTTCATGAATGATAGTACTTATCATTTTCGTTAGTTAAATCAAAATGATAAAAGAACTCGTTTTAAAGTAAATACAAGTTTAATATGATTACAACAGTTTATATAGTACTCAAGTAAGGTGTGGGTGGAAAATTGAAGATGGTAGGTGGTAACTGAATATTAATAGGTGGTAAGCGAGTTTCTACATTTTATCTCCTATAAATACTCATTAACCTCTAGAATTCTTTCATTCCTTTTCTTCAACTACTCAACTCGTACTTGTTTTATTTAAACCTTAATTTCATTCCATCTTCTCACCACAATTGGCAGCAATGGTTCCCGTATACCACTACCATTAAGTCATTCATGCTTCAAAAGCATGTCTACTTATAATCATTAAGCATGGGTCTTAAAGTGTTAAGACTCAAAGGGTAAAGACTAGTTTGTAAAGTGCTTAAAGGCTTTCATTTGCTTCCTTCCCCCCCCCCCCCTTTATGCAAACCGTGACTTGAATTTCTCTCTTTTCTTTCACTCTTAAATTGTTAAGACTTTGATAAAGGAGTTTCATACTTTAACACTCTCCTTTAAGACACATATTGGATTTTGTTCTAAAAGGCTTAAGAGCTTTTTGCTGCAAGGAAGTACTAGCAAAAAAATATTTTGTAACTTGTTGTTGGATGCCTCTAGAGGAACTCTCCTTGTGTTCTTGCCATCTTCATCATTTGTCAACCTCCCAAGAGGAACCAAAGTCTAAAATGGTTGTTATTTCTTTTTATCTCATATGGTTGTGTATTTAATCTTTCATGTTCATGAAAAATGATTGCAACATCCCATTTTTACAACAAAAATTTTCATTTTTAATTTAGGTAAAAACATTGTTTCCATATAACCAAGTCAAGAAAACCATAAGTATCAAAATATAGTCATCCCAAAATCAGAGTATCATAATAATGTGGAATCACAAAAGCTATCGACAAGTGTGTACATTCAAGCCTTTTCCTTCCCACGATCATCAGAAGTACTTGAAACACATTTAAATCAACAACTATAAGCACAAAGCTTAGTGAGTTCCCCAAAATATCACATACTACACAACATAATAAACAACTATGAGTTATCAGCAACCTTGGGACTATCAGTAGTCTTTAGGACTATCAGTAGTCTTGTGGGTTATCAACAACTCTACGGACTATCAACAGTCCTGGAGTTATCAGTAACAATACACATAACAACAATCAACAAATAAGACTCAACTAGTCTAGCATGCACACCACTATGACATAGGTAATAGAGTGAGAAGACTCACCTTGCAAATAGCAGACTAACACAACAACTCTCTGACAGTGAAGACTGTACTATGAATCGCCTAATCATCAATATAGAACTAATATCTCATCCTACAACCTAAAACCCTCAAGTTAACCAAAAGTAAACTTTGTCAAAGTCAACGGTCAAAGTCAGCCCCAGCTGACCTCCAAGTTGTGGCCAACCATAGGCCACGTCTTGGCAACTACACATCAAAACAATCGTGGTGACACCGGTCACCATCTCGTGGAAAGCACACTGCCACGTCGTGGGAACTGGTTTCTCACAGCTTAATGTATTAAGCTCTTAACCCTTAACCCCATAAGCTATAAATCTCATATTTGAACCTTCCCAAGGACTTGATGGATAAACTTTCCAACTTTATCCATTAAGACATCCCAATAAGCCAAGATCTCAAATCCTAAGCTCTTAATGATTGCATCCATTGCATGGACACTAAACTAAGTCATGAAAGCCCCCTTTTCTAACCCGCCATCATGGTCTAGAAGTCGAATAAGGCACACAAAGGTTCTGGAGTTCACTCAAACTCCAAGAACAAGAAGATTTTAACCAAAAAGTTCATGAAATGACCTAGAACTACATCTAGATAACTAGTGAGCAAGGTGAATACTTTGTACCTCCAAAAAACCAAAAATATGGTGAAGATGCAAGATATAAGCTGGAACGAATAACACAAGCAACAAAATGGACTTCTTCTTCATTCAATCTTCACAAAAGTGGCTTCACAAACTCAAAACACACATATGGATGCTAGGGTTTGGATGAGGTATGATCTCAGAGGGTGGAGGCTACCAATTGAGGCAACCATAGGAGTTAGTGCCTTTAAATAGGGCACAAACCTGAAGATTTAGGATTTTGCACCAAAATAGTTGTCACGTCATGGCCAAGGCCATGCCAAGTCGTGGCACTTCGTGGCTCTGCGTTCCTCAATCAGATAATGCCACATCATGGGGCCTCGGCCACCACGTCGTGGCTCATACGAAATCCTAAAAGTTATATTAAAATAAATTAAACTCAGAAAAAGCATTACCTGGAAAACAGATGTTACAACTCTCCCCTACTTGAATCGGATTTTGTTCTCGAAATACGCTGCCATGAACAACTTGGGGTAGTGCTTCATCCTCTCCTCCTCAGGTTCCCAAGTCCATTCAGAACCCTTCCGGTGCTGCCATTGCACCTTAACCAAGCCCACCACCTTGTTGCGGAAGGCCTTTGTGTTCCTGTCAAGAATAGTCACTAGTCGCTCGACATAATTCAAACACTCATCGACCAGAATATCATCCAATGGAACTATAGTTATCTCATCAGTTACACACTTCTACAACTGAGAAAGATGGAAAGTGTCATGAATCTGATTGAGCTCCTTAGGTAACTCCAATCGATAGGCTAGCTTGCCTACCCTGGCCATAACTCGGAATGGACTGATAAATCTGGGGCCTAGCTTACCCCGCTTCCTGAAACGAATGACACCCTTCCAGGGGATACCTTTAAAAGTATCATATCCCTAAACTGAAAGTCCAACTCCGGACGGTGTCGATCCATATAACTCTTCTGTCGGCTCTGTTGTAACATCTCGTTATTTTCATTATAGTAAAAGTCAATATTAGTCAACAAAAGTCAAACTTCTCATTTTAATCTATCTTATATTAAGTAGATTTGGCTTAAAAACCTTTAATTCAAAAGAGTTGTGTGTTTAAGAAGGAAAACTTTTAGAACCGAGAACCCTCGCATCTTTTTCTTCTTTCTTTCCTTCGGACCGCAAACCACCTCGGACCACATACACACTTTGGGCCGCAAACAGTTCACGACCGTGAACTCCCTTCGCAGTCGTGAACCCTTCGCAGGCCGTGAACCCTCGCAAGCCGTGAACCCTTCGCATGTCGTGAACCCGAAGATCTTATCTCCTCGGGATGTATTTACTGCCGAAGACTCTTAGGTATAAATACAAATGTGATTGATTTTTCTCTCATTCCACACACTCCAACCACAAACACTCTCATTCTCTCTCAAGTAGAAAGGGCCAAAAACCTCCTCTCTCCTCAAGAACATCAAGTATTCTTCATCTTTATCAAACAATCACCTTCCAATCTTCATATACTTGGGCCAAAAACACTTGAATCTTCAAGTGTTCTTCAATTCATCAAGTGTATCAGCCGAAAACCCAAGAACATCCTCACTGTTTGGGCCGTGAACTCAAGAACACCAAGTGTTCTTGGGCCGTGAACCCCTCTTCTGGCCGTGAACAGCTTCTAGCTTTCAAACTTTGCTTTTAACACTCTTATTTGTAAGTTAAGCTTATAAATTAGTCCATTTCTTATCATATTTGTGATCATATTCACTAAAAATATGTATATATATTACATGAAATACTTATAGGACTCGAAATCTAACTCGTGGAAATAACATCCTAAATCAAGTCTCCAATCGAATCACTCACAAAAGGTGAGTTCATATCCCTACATTTTTATGATTTTTAGCTATTTTAAGGGGGGATACAAGTGAAACAAAATAAAATTGTGTTAATATCTCAAAAGATTTTTAAATGTTTTAGTATATTTTAAATTGTTATAATTGTTAAAAATTACATATTTATATATGTGTAAATTATATAATTTGGATTTAGAAGATTTAGAATATGTAATTTGACCCCATTTCCTGTTCCTTGTTTGGTTGTGGGCTTGGGGTAAAGTTATTTAATCGAAGATCTAATTAATCACAATTATATAAATATTACATTTATATAAATATAAAATGGTTTTCAAACTGTTTGATACTACATGGGTACAAACAGAGAATTTCATGGAATAACAGTATTATAGATTCTTACAGTAAAACAAACAGCTAAACTATAATAGGTATAGTTTAGAGGACTCATTCATTAGTTTCAAGTTTCAAAGTACATAACAAGAAAACAAACATAGTACATAACGAAAAACAAACAGAGGATAACTATTAGAAAACAAACAGATTACTTTACTGAAAACAAACTTATGAACTATATTCTATACCGTGTATTTATTACAAAGTAACCTTTCAATGTTCTACACATAATCATCAATATAGCATTTGTGAGACTACCTTCATGTACTTTTCTAAGTACCAACCAAGTCCTGAAATTATAACCAGAGTCTCCTGGAGGGAGATCGCGACACTTGTATATAGATCTATATGGGACTGACAATCACACACCTAAACTGCTAGCTACAATTAGGCAGGCATGCCTGGGGTGATAAATGTCTTACATATTACGACGCCTGAAGAACGTCGTGTTCAAGCGATCCGAGGTCATCTAGTATGGTTATAATAACTCACAATTTGGTATTGAATAAAATGATTAGTGTATGAATAAGTAACACTTCACATAGTTTTATTTAATTCTAAAACTATAATACAGTATTTTACAAGTGTAAAAACAGATTACTATTTCAATACAGAGAAAACATACTTTTCATGGTTTTATGAGAACTAAACTACATTTTACAAACTCGTAGTACAGAAAGTATCACACATTTTGTTTACAGAATAACATAGCAGAAAATATAGGATTTTCTGGGAAAAACATGTTTACTTTATCAATGAACAAGAAAACAGATTTCAGTTGCAAACATACTTATGAACTCACCAACTAAATTGTTGACACCTTTTCAAAATCTACTTGTATTCTCAGGGAAACAGTAATACAGGTACATCCACAACTTTTTAGAAGACAGAGATCTATAAACTCATGTCTTTTAAACTTGTACTTTTGAGTTCATATACACTATGTTTTTATCACAATTGTAAAACTTATAACTTTGTAAATACAATGGTTGTTGTTGTACTTTGATTACTAATATGCATTGTTGTGATACCAAACATGAAGTCCTCCACCCCTGAATGTTTCTTCCGTTCTGGTTTGGGGGTGTGACAGATTGGTATCAGAGCATTGTTTATAGTGAACTTAGTATATCAAACCATAAAAGATATACAAACAATAAATGCTATGGGGCTGAAGCGCTCTGTCTACAAGTATATACTTTTAAAATTTAAGTATTTTATAAGAAGTATACTAACATGCATATATTCAGGAAACTATTTCACAGTAAGAACAATACAAAAGTATTTGGATGTTGGACACTACAGTTAAACCTGGACAGTTATGTAATCATATCTGGGATCAATATACCCTGATCAACTATATTTATTTGAGATATGACCAACATGTGTTTGGGAGTGATAGTGGTGTTGCAACAAGTCTAAAACTTACCTAAGTACCAGAAGAACTCTAGAATCAAACATAAAAGGTAAAATACTATAGGAGTATTTTATGACATTATAACGTAAAAACAACAACATACAAGAGAGTCATCCTTACCAGAAACAAACATGTGAAAACAAAGAATCATTTTGGTAGAGCTATAAATATTAAGTATATATTTCAGTTATAAAGAATTAAGGTTTTATAGACATAGAATCTGTGATCTAGCTTTATTTCATGTTCCTTGTTTGGTTGTGGACTTAGAGCAGGATCATTTATTCGAAGGTCTATTCTACCCAAGTTATATATAATTAGTGTACACTTTGAAGTTATAGAAGTACCTAGTACGAGTCATGCCATACATAATACAATAACTGTTAACTATAAGTTTCTTATATGGAAACTTGAAATTGTTTATTTGGACTTATCAAATCTATTAGATGTCTCTTACCTCCCTATTCTCGCATAGATAGCATGGTTGGATTTCATCTACTTGGAGATCCATACTTTCCCAATCAAGGGAATGGGAGATGGCTCAATGCTGAACCAGAGGATGATCCTGCAGACCCAATAGAAGAGGATTTTCCTGAAGATTCTGATTCGGAATCAGGAGCCTATAACCCACCTCAAGTTGCCCAAAATCCCAATCCTCGACAAAATTTTCATGGTCCGACACCTTAGTGGGCAGTGAATTTAGATAGGTGGAGTCATGAGCAGGGTCAGGACCGTCCTTATAATGGAGACCGAAGCTTTTACAATCTTGACGAAGGAGGCTCGGCAGAAGGAGCTCTTCTCGTATTAGTTCGTCAGGTTGCGTGTAACAATGAACAAGGAAGATCTACTATCGACGGAGTCGTACAAGTTAGTGCTACCACAAGAGTTAACACAATCCGTCTTCACCACCTGATTAGAAACCATGAGACAACAAGGAATATTACCGAAACCCTACGAAGGGAACTAGCGGCAAGCTGAACTGAAGTTAGAGAACTTCGAGAACGTCAAGCCATACTAGAAAGGCATATGTATGCCACAGAATGCCAGTTGGCTAGGTTCAGGGCTGAATCTAGTAGGAATACGAACCGTACTCCTCGCGAGTAGAGCATACTCTACTCACTCTTTTGGGATGTAGTCTAAATCCGTGTATATACACTAGTGATGTTTTCATGTACATAGTATGACCTCGAAATTTCATTTTCGATTGGTCAGTATGCTGTCAAGTTTTCAGTTAAGTTGGTATATTGTAGACCTACTACAAGGTCAAATTTTCCGAATTCTATGTATCTAATATACCAATATATGACAGACATATTATTTCCTTTGAAAAATCACTATCCAATTTCAGATTGTCATTTTACAAGTTGTTCCTTGTATTGGACTACTATGTAAACTTTTTCTGAATACCTGTAGAACTAATGTAATTAGTTCAAAGACATTTGATTTTATTATCACTACTGATGTCTTACTACCTTTCCATTTTTATATCTTGAAGCAAAAGATGCCTCCCAGAAAGAATCTGAGACATGTCAATGTCAATGAAGCACCGACACCGACACCGCCACCACCTCCTCTACAATTTGACGTTGCTGTCTTTCAGGCAGCAGTGGCTGCTACTGTGGCTGCTGCCATGGTACAAATCAACTCCAGTGGTAATAGTAGGGTAGGCAGTGGTGCTCCAGTTTCCGGTCATGGCGAAGGTCTTGGTGTCACAACTAGCATTTTTGCTAGGAAATTCTACTCTCATGTATACATCATCTATTGTAAAACTTGTACTCTAAGTGTATGTCATACTCTATGCTCAATCAAAATCATACATTTGAAATTAAAAAAAAAACTCACTCAAGAGGTTCAAGACCTAGTACAATACACCTCACATGTTCAACTATGGGTTGAAAACCCTAGAAATCCCGGTTCAAGTTCATTATGAACTAGGATTCTCTTATTGGGCCTAATGGACCAATAAACTTTCAACTTGATCACTTTGGGCCTAGGAACCCTAATTGGGCTCTAAATGGACCACATTCTTAAAACTTTAGCATTTTGGGCCATGTGGGCCTAAAATAAATTCATTTTATCTTTAATAGGCCTTGTTGGGCCATAAATGATTTCTTTTTGCCCTAATGGGCCGTAAGCTCTTTTAATTGGGCTTCATAAATTCGAACTAAGCCAAGGAAGCCCAAACCATTTCCTCTTCATTCTCTTTAGCCCAATTCTCGGCCCTATATATATATATATATATATATATATATATATATATATATATATATATATATATATATATATATATATATATATATATATATATATATATATATATATATATATATATATATATATATATATATATATATATATATATATATATATATATATATATTATGAAGGATTAAGGAATAAGTGACACCTTATAACTACATGGAATACATCCATGCATTGTCTTCCATGTATCTAGGCATGCAAGATTACCTCCTATATATCAAGCCAAAGCCTTTCCCCTCCCTTTCTTCTATCTTCGGCCAAAACACCCCACAACACCACCTCCATTTCTTTCTTTCAAACTCTCTCAAGAACCCTTCATCCTCCTCTAAAAATTTTCGAGATTGTGGGCATTTCCAAGAAGTTTTTTACTAAGATCATCATTTTGGTAAGTTCATACTTGGATCTATGGTTTAGTTTCTTGATTACTTCAAAAATCTCTTCTTAACTCATAATATTTCATGATCTATACTCTTAAACTTCATAGAATTCGAAAACTCCTTCAAGGAGCTTGTTAGGGCCGAGAATCACATCACCTCCTTCCATTTCTTCTTCAAATCGAGAACAACAAAGCAAGGTGAGTTCATACCCCCTTGTTTTCGGTTTTATAATGTTTTTGGGGGAGGATACAAGTGCTTTTGTGTTAGATTTATGTATATGTGCATGTTTATGTGTTTAACTTTTAGATCTTTACTTGAACATGAAGTTTATCATTTGGATCTTCATAAAAACCTTGAGAAAAGTATTTGCTATCACATATAATACATGTAAACTTGTATATCTGGGATTTATACACTTAAAATAGCAAAAATGAGTGTTGTGTTCAAAGATTTATAAACTAAACTCAAAAATGAGCCCTTGAAAGAAAAGTTTTGGTCCAATCTCGAACTGTTTTGACCACCTTAATGATAATATTTTTCAAAACTGTTTTAAATGCAAAAATTTCAGGTTTATACCTTTAAAATGACTACTCTCACGTTTTCATACGATTTTTCTACAATTTTTGGCGAATTTTACAAAACTGCCTATCATATTTGAAATAATTTCGGACCAGCCTGTGAAGGTGAGCAATTTCATACTTGTTAGAGACCATTAAAAATTATGAGAAACATTATGAACAAAGTAGACAAAATTTCCAAACTTCCAGAGTTTACGGATCCAAATTTCGACTTACGATGATTATTCTACAAATTTTCCAACAACCGGGTCAGAAAAGCCAAAAATCAGGAAAATGTGTATTTTCACAAAAATCAAGCCAAAAATGATATTTTTGACAAAAATGAGTTTAAAATGTTATTTTTACCAAAAACTAGCCATAAATACAAGTTTTGAACAAAATTGGGACTTGAGTATTATTTGTACTAAAATTGAGCCTTAATTGTAAATTTTTGGCTTATTGGGCCAACAACGTCATTTTTACAAAAAGTGGGCCTTTTATGCTATTTTAGTGAATAATTGAACCAAAACCAACAATAAACTAACAAACGGATTAATTTTGATCATTTTTAGGTTATCGGGCCTTAGTGGTCCATTTATATGTTTGATAGGTCCTGAATACTATGTATTTGTTTATTGGGCCTCACTGACCCATTAACATGCGTGACGGACCTTGTATACTATTTGCGTGCTATTTGGGCCTATAAATACCTTACATGTGAAATGGGCCTTAATTGTCCTTTTACATATATTTTGGGCCCATGTTATATAATCTCATTCCTATCGGGCCTTGAAATGACTTACATGTTTAGCGATGCCCTAGTGGTTCACTTACATGGTTCATTGGGCCTGGGAATGAGTTTATATGTTTCTCTTTGCGTAAATTCGGTTAAGGATCTAGTGAGATTTGTCGGTTGACACCTATTGAGTGTACGATCGTAGCCTGTAGTTATAATCAGAGTCTCTTGGAGGGAGAGCGGGGTTTTGTGTATAGATCTATACGGGGATGACAACCCACACCTGAGCTGTTCGCTACAGTTAGACTACATCGGACTAGGGTGACTATAACCTTATTCTATTTTTCCGTCGGCGTTCACCAACGCGAAGACAGGCGAAATTGTCATTATTTAGTATGGTTATGACGGCTCACTTAAAGGAATTAACGTTATGAAGTTTGTGGAAGACTATTTTCTTTTATGTTGGATTACTCAGAAACTTACTCACACTGGTACTCAACCTCGGCGTTGGTACGGCAGCATTCTCTATTCTTCTTTTACGGCCAACATCGGGTTGTCTGGGGGCATTCTATTTACATTCTCTTCAATCACTTTTGGCATTCTATTAAACAATAACACACATGCATTAATACAAGATCGGACATAAACATACCAACCTATTTTAAGAAAATACAGGATTTTCTTGTGATTACAAAGTTATACAAATCATTATCTCAAATATACTGTAACATCCCAAAATTTGAGGCCAAAAATTTCGTTTTTAATTGAGTGATTTATCAATCAGTTTATCAAAATATTGCCAAGATCATGTCAATACATAAAACCATAATATCATGTCTCAAAACGAAATCATCTGAAGTAACGAAATATAAGAGTATAATCCCAGAAAACTCTAAGCGGAAATCATGTGTATGTGTGATGCGCTGCTACACCGCCGACTCCTTCCCCTTGAATGAAGAGGTACCTGAAACCAAAACTGAAACTGTAAGCACAAAGCTTAGTGAGTTCCCCCATCATACCACATACCATACAATCACATAGCATACATACTGTCAGTCAATTCTGGGGCGCCCGTCCTACCCATGTCAAGCCATTCTGTGGTGCTGGCCTACCCATGTCAAGCCATTCTAGGGTGCTGACCTACCCATGTCAAGCTATTCTGGGGTGCTGACCTACCCATGTCAAGCCATTCTGGGGTGCTGACCTACCCATGTCAAGCCATTCTGGGGTGTCGACCTACCCTCCGGTCTATCTCAACCGAACACGGGGACTATTTCACCCCCTACTACTAACACATAAAATCATATCGTAATCATGTTGTAAGACATATCTGGGGTGTCCGACCTACCCATTGGTCCTAGCGACCGAATCGGGGACTAGTCCCCTTCTACTGATACTATCTCACATAACATAGTCATCAAACAGAACATACAACCCTAGCATACTCACATATCTAGCAATCTAGCATACTCACATATCCAACAATAACATACCAGACAATTATCACAAAGATAATCGTCCCAACTAACAATTACTAGTGGGTCAGCCTTGGAGCCTTAGACCCACTTCTACTGGAAGGTAACTCACCTCGATGTCGTGTAGTGTCTGAACTGTCCTCGGCGTGAAGGTCGGCTCTCCTCGACTCCTCAATCCCTACACGACAACCTTCAAGTCATCAAACAGAACATACAACCCTAACCAGGGTCAATACCAAAACCAGGCAAAGTCAACATTGGTCAAAGTCAACACCCAGTTGACCTGACTCGCCGAGTTGGTCTACCAACTCGTCAAGTCCATACTCCACTAACCCGATCCAACCCCAACTCCACTCATCGAGTCTAGCAAGAACTCGACGGGTTCTCCTTCATTCAAACCATCGGGACCATCTTCATCCGACTCGCCGAGTTCTTCCTTGAACTCGGCGAGTTCATCTCCCTCATAAGAATGTGTCCGGTCTACGACTCGCCGAGTGGTATGAACAACTCGTCGAGTCCATCTTCAAAGATTAAGAGATTGCCTTGGACTCGCCGAGTCTGTTCATACACTCGTCGAGTCCCATGATTCCCAGGTCCCTTCTCGTGTCTAAACATCTACGAGGCTTTCCTTCCTAACAACTGGTCCATCCACAGAAAGGATTTGGTGGTCATTACATCGCGACTCGCCGAGTCCCAAAAACAACTCGTCGAGTCCATCCTCGAGCAACACTATACAGTCGATTTAAATGGGTCTTAACACCACAAAATCATAGATCTGGCCTCCTAATGTCCATTTCATACGTAAAGTTTCCAACTTGGTGCACATGCAAGGGGTCTTTGGCCCATAAAGCCATAAAAGATGGCCTCCTAGGTGCATGGGGTGTTCATGGCAGCAAAATGGGCACCTTTGTGCCATAAAACCCCCCAATAGACCTGGATCTAAAGTATACACTGACTTCCAACACTTAATCCCCAATACAACCTCTCTAGGGCTTAGAAAGATGTAGGAAAAGGCCAAAAATCAAGATCTATAGACAAAGGTTCAGCTTCATACCTCCAATAAGCTGAAAATGAGCTCCAAACTCTGGATCTTCTTGTTTCCCCTTGGTCTCACAAGTCTCCTTCTCCTTTCCAAGCTTCATACACAAAAAGTAGCACCATAAGGCTCAAGAACACAATAAGAACGGCTAGGGTTTCGATATACATCTTTCTGGGAGTAATAGGGACGATGGAGGCTGAGATAAGGCGTTTAAATAGGGTGCAAACCCTCAAATTTAGGGTTTTACTCAAACAGCACCTACTCGCCGAGTCATTCTTCCGACTCGTCGAGTAGGTCACTTAAATTGTCCGCGGATCTCGACTCTACTCGACGAGTTGGGCCTCCAACTCGTCGAGTCCCAGAGAAAAATACAAGAAATGCTTAAATTAACTACGTACCAGGAATAGGGTGTTACAAATCTCCATCACTTATCTTAGAATTCGTCCTCGAAGTCTGCTGCTCGATCCTGAAAAAGCTCGGGGTAATGCTCCCTCATCTCGTCATCCGGCTGCCAGGTCCATTCCGAGCCCTTTCGGTGTTGTCACTGCACCTTTACCAGCTCCACTCTCTTGTTCCTCAGATCCTTTGACTTCCTGTCAAGGATTGCCACTGGCCGCTCGATGTAGTTCAGGCTGCCATCAACCTGAATATCCTCCAAAGGCACCACCGCCTAATCGTCTACCAGGCATTTTCGCAATTGGGAGACATGAAATGTGCTATGAATCTGACTGAGTTCGGCTGACAGATCCAACCTATATGCCACCTTGCCCACCCGGGCCATAACCCTGAAGGGTCCAATATACCTGGGGCCCAGCTTGCCCCGCTTCTGAATCGAATGACGCCCTTCCATGGCGACACCTTCAGGAGCACCATATCCCCGACCTGGAACTCCAGGCCTGACCGATGCTTGTCGGCATAACTTTTCTGCCGACTCTGAGCAGTCTGAATCCTGCTCAGAACCTGTTGGATCCTCTCCGTAGTCTTGAGTACCACTTCGCTACTCCCCATGACTCTCTGCCCAACCTCTCCCCAGCATATCGGGGTCCTGCACTTCCTCCCATACAACATCTCGAAAGGAGGACGGTTGATACTCGCATGATAGCTATTGTTACAGGAGAACTCCGCCAATGGAAGGTAAGTATCCCAACTACCACCGAAGTCTAAAACGCACGCCCATGAACGACCAAGGGCGCTCTTGGTCAATCGATCAACGATGACCCAAATCGAATCCACTCCTCGCGCGGTCCTGGGAAGCTTCGTAATGAAGTCCATAGTAATATCCTCCCACTTCCACAACAGGATATCCAACGGCTGGACCTTGCCGTGTGGTCTCTGGTGCTCATCCTTGACCTTTCTGCAGGTCAGGCACCTTTCCACAAACCAAGCTATGTCCCTCTTCATACAAGGCCACCAATAATCGAGACAAAGATCCCTGTACATCTTCGTCGCCCCGGGATGGATAGAGAACCTGGATTTGTGTGCCTCTGCCATCAATACATGGCGCACACCCGCATGATAAGGGACCCACACCCTACGGTGAAGAGTCAACAATCCCCAGCTATCATAGTCGAAGGAGGAAACCTGACCCACAATTCGCTCGCTCTTCTGATGTTCCTCCTTCATGGCCTCCTGCTGGGCCTCCCAAATCTGCTCCAACAGCGGAGTCACAACTGTCATCCTCAGACAGATGTCCCTGATCGGCGTTGCCTTGCGGTTAAGCGCATCGACCATGACATTGGCCTTCCCCGGGTGGTAGAGGATCTCGCAATCATAATCCTTCACCACATCAAGCCACCGACGCTGCGTCATATTCAGATTTGGCTGGTCCATGAGATACCTCAGGCTCTTGTGGTCCGTGTAAATGGTACGACGAACCCCATAGAGGTAATGGCGCCAAATCTTGAGGGCGAAAACAACAGCCCCCAGCTCTAAATCATGCGTCGGATAATTTTCCTCGTGAGGCTTCAGCTGCCTCGAAGCGTAAGCAATAACATGCCCCCTCTGCATCAATACCGCGCCCAAGCCTGAGATGGACGCATCACAATATACCACAAAGTCCTCCATGCCCTCTGGCAGGGCTAAGATTGGCGCCTCGCACAATCTCTGTCTCAACGTCTCAAATGCGGCCTGCTGCTCAGGCCCCCAGCGAAAGACCACAACTTTCCTTGTCAACCGGGTCAGGGGCACGACTATCTTGGAGAAGTCCTGAATAAATCTCCGATAGTATCCTGCCAGCCCCAGAAAGCTCCGAATTTCGGATAGAGACCTCGGAACCTCCCATCTCATCACGGCCTCCACTTTGGCCGGATCAACCGAAATCCCCTCCTGGTTGACAAGGTGCCCAAGAAACTGCACCTCGCGCAATGAGAACTCACACTTAGAGAATTTAGCATACAAGCTCTCCCTCCTCAAAGTATCCAACACCTCTCACAAGTGCTCCTCATGTTCTTCTCGTGTCTTGGAATAAACCAAGATGTCATCGATGAAAACTATCACAGACCGATCCAACATCGGTCTGCACACGCGGTTCATGAGGTCCATGAACGCAACATGAGCATTGGTGAGCCCGAAAGGCATCACCACGAACTTATAGTGGCCATAACGCGTCCGAAACGCACTCTTCTGCACATCCTCCTCTCTGACCCTTATCTGATGATACCCTGAACGCAAATCAATCTTGGAGAACCAAGATGCTCCCTGTAGCTGGTCAAAGAGGTCATCGATCCTCGGAAGTGGGTAACGATTCTTCACCGTTACCTTATTCAGCTCCCGATAATCTATACACATCAGATGCGACCCGTCCTTCTTTTTCACAAACAAAATCGGGGCTCCCCAGGGTGAACTGCTCGGTCTAATGAATCCCTTGTCTAACAGCTCCTGCGGGTGTGTAGACAACTCCTGCATCTCAGGAGGAGTCAACCGATACGGTGCCTTGGCTATCGGAGCCGCACCAGGGACTAGGTCGATCCTCAACTCTACCTGCCTCTCCGAAGGTATCCCAGGAAACTCCTCGGGAAATACATCCGCAAACTCTCGTACCACTGGCACATCGCCCACCGTCGCCTTACCCGCCTCCCGGGTATCCATAACATAGGCGACAAATCCTGTGCAACCCTACTGAAGGTAGCGCCTAGCTCTCGCTGTTGAACATAAGGCTGGTCCTCGCTGTGGCCTCTCGCCCTGAATCACCAGCTCTCCCCAACTTGGGGTCCTGATCAACACCAAATGTTGCGCGCAGTTGATCACTGCCCCATTGGGGCTTAGCAAATCCATACCAATAATAACCTTGTTCCACCGCAAAGGTATGGGAACCAGATCAACTAGGTAGCGCTCCTCGAACAGCCTCAAAACACAATCTCAGTAGACCTCCGATGTTCGCACAGACCGGTCGTCCGCAATATCGGCCTCTAGAGGGCAATCCAACATGCCCGAAGACTCAGGAAACTTCTTGCTAAGCGCAAGAGAGACAGACGATCGGGTAGCACCCGAATCAAACAATACCTGAACTGGGATACCGTTCACATGGAACGATCTCGTCACCACATCGGGTGCTGCGTGTGCCTCCTCGGCTGTCAACTGAAATGCTCGGCTCCGCACCACTGGAGCCTCTACTTTAGCCTTCCGACCATCCGTAACCCGCGTTGTCGCTGGAGTCGGCGCCGCCGCTGGCGCTGCTGCTGTCGCTGTTGTCAATCTAGGGCAGTTGGCCTTCTTATGGCCCCTCTGATTGCAATGGAAACAAATCAGGTCTTACATCTGCACTGTGGGGGCGGGCAGTACAATCCCTGCCAAAGTGCCTCGTCTTGCCGCACTTGTAGCAGCCGAACGATCCCGCTCTACAAGCTCCCTCATGCGGCCTGCCGCATTTCCTGCAGCGGCTCTGGCCCGGCTGGCCCTTCGACCGTACGTCGGATCCCTTGGGTTTCTTCCCCAAAACCCCTGTCACCTGCTCAGACTCTGCTTTCCTCTTCCTGACGTGCTACAAATCGAGCTTCCTCTCCCGCGCCCTGGAAATCATGGACTCCAGGGTCGGGCAGGCCGAATAGCTGACATGCTACCGGATATCAGCCCTCAACATACCATGGTAGCGGGTCTTCCGCATCTCCTCATCCCCTGCATACTCAGGTACCAACAAGGCCCTCTCCCTAAACTTGGTGGTGATCTTCGCCACTGTCTCTGTCGTCTGCCGCATATCCAAAAACTCCCTGGCCAGCTGCTGAAGCTCCACAGCCGGCGCAAACTCAGCCCTGAATCTGGTCACGAAATCTGACCAAGTCATAGCCTCGACGGCTGGGGCTCCCAACGAGTCACCAACCGACTCCCACCAATCTCTAGCTCTATCCCTCAAACATCCCGCAGCAAAGCGTACCTTCGACCCTTCCGGGCAGAAGCTCGTCAACTACGCAGACTCAATGTTTGCGATCCATCTCTTGGCAGCAATGGGGTCCTTCGCCTCGTGAAAGTCCGGCGCACCACTCCCTCTAAAGTCCTTGAAGGACAGTGTGCGCGTACCCGCTTGGCCAGACGCCAAATCACTCCTGAATGATCGGAGGCAATCCTCCATCAGCTCGATAATCCCCTCCTTGATCGACCCGAAAATAACCGGCGTCGACTCAAGGATACCTCTCGTGATCTCAGACGCGATGAACTCGCGTAGCCCATCGTCAACCTGCTCGGATCCTGCACCCGAGCCCGATCCTGATCCTGACCCAGATCCTGGTCCCCCCTGCTCCATGTCGTGTGACCACCATACTGAAAATAAACACATAAATGTTAGGATCATACTTACTCTCGAGAGGTCTTACACACCCTCCAAGTTTCCTGGTTCCAACTCGGCCCTCCTTGACTCGAGTACGGATCCTCTGCTTCCAGTAGTACGGGCCCATACTACCTTCCACATCTATCCGTACTTTCCTCAAGGATTACTTCAACTTCACCAAGTCCCTTACTAGTACTGCTTTCCACTAGTCCCATCCTAGGCTTTCCTAGGTCACCTTATGACCTACTCTCTGCCATCAGCTGCACTAGGAGTCCCTACTTCCTCTCCCTAACTAGATTGCGAATACTGTTACATATCCGCTCACTAGTTAGTTAAAGATAGCCAGGACCCCTATAGCACAAAGCAAGTAGCATTCGTGCATTGAGTAACCATATCAAGCATAGCCTAATCAGGATATCCTACTGCTAACTAAAGTGTCCTAGCATGCAGCTCATACAACAGGCATTCAAGGCATCCTCCTAGATCCTTAGCCCTAATCTAGCATGCAGTTCTCAGAATCATATATCAGGCATAAAAGGCATCCTCCTAGATCCTTAGCCCTAATCTAGCATGCAGTTCTCAGAATCATATCTCAGGCATAAAAGGCATCCTCCTAGATCCTTAGCCCTAATCTAGCATGCAGTTCTCAGAATCATATATCATGTAACGTAACATAACAAGTATGGGTATCTTGGAGAAGACTTACTTGAGCTCGGTCGGTCGCACACATCACACACCTTGTTCTTTCTCAAATTTCCTTGATTTTCGATTTTAGAAAACTGTTCTCTTTTTGAAAAAAAATCTTTTAGTCCCTCGGTTTGAGTCCAGACACCCCCGAGGGTGTGTCCGAATCCCTAAAACCAGGGAACAGATACCAACTTGTAACATCCCAAAATTTGAGGCCAAAAATATCGTTTTTAATTGAGTTATTTATCAATCAATTTATCAAAACATTGCCAAGATCATGTCAATACCTAAAACCATAATATCATGTCTCAAACCCAAATCATCTGAAGTAACGAAATATCAGAGTACAATCCCAGAAAACTCTAAGCGGAAATCATGTGTGTATGTGTGATGCGCTGCTACACCGTCGGCTCCTTCCCCTTGAACGAAGAGGTACCTGAAACCAAAACTGAAACTGTAAGCACAAAGCTTAGTGAGTTCCCCCATCATACCACATACCATACAATCACATAGCATACATACTGTCGGGCAATTCTGGGGCGCCCGTCCTACCCATGTCAAGCCATTCTGGGGTGCTGACCTACCCATGTCAAGCCATTCTAGGGTGTTGACCTACGCATGTAAAGCTATTATGGGGTGCTGAACTACCCATGTCAAGCCATTATGGGGTGCTGGCCCACCCATGTCAAGCCATTCTGGGGTGCCGACCTACCCTCCGGTCTATCTCAACCGAACACGGGGACTATTTCACCCCTACTACTAACACATAAAATCATATCGTAATCATGCTGTCAGACATATCTGGGGTGTCCGACCTACCCATTGGTCCTAGCTACCGAATCGGGGACTAGTCCCCTTCAACTGATACTATCTTACATAACATAGTAACTAGCAAACTAGCATACTCACATATCTAGCAATCTAGCATACTCACATATCTAGCAATCTAGCATACTCACATATCCAACAATAACATACCAGACAATTATCACAAAGATAATCGTCCCAACTAACAATTACTAGTGGGTCGGCCTTGGTGCCTTAGACCCACTTCTACTGGAAGGTAACTCACCTCGATGTCGTGTAGTGTCTGAACTGTCCTCGGCGTGAAGGTCGGCTCTCCTCGAGTCCTCAATCCCTACTCGACAACCTTCAAGTCATCAAACAGAGCATACAACCCTAACCAGGGTCAATACCAAAACCAGGCAAAGTCAACATTGGTCAAAGTCAACACCCAGTTGACCTGACTCGCCGAGTTGGTCTACCAACTCGTCGAGTCCATACTCCACTAACCCGATCCAACCCCGACTCCACTCGTCGAGTCTAGCAAGAACTCGACGGGTTCTCCTTCATTCAAACCATCGGGACCACCTTCATCCGACTCGCCGAGTTCTTCCTTGAACTCGGCGAGTTCATCTCCCTCATAAGAATGTGTCCGGTCTACGACTCACCGAGTGGTATAAACAACTCGTCGAGTCCATCTTCAAAGATTAGGAGATTGCCTTGGACTCTCCGAGTCTGTTCATACACTCGTCGAGTCCCATGATTCCCCGGTCCCTTTTCGTGTCTAAACATCTACGGGGCTTTCCTCCCTAACAACTGGTCCATCCACAGAAAGGATTTGGTGGTCATTACACCACGACTCGCCGAGTCCCAAGAACAACTCGTCGAGTCCATCCTTGACCAACAATATATTGTCGATTTAAATGGGTCTTAACACCACAAAATCATAGATCTGGCCTCCTAATGTCCATTTCATACGTAAAGTTTCCAACTTGGTGCACATGCAAGGGGTCTTTGGCCCATAAAGCCATAAAAGATGGCCTCCTAGGTGCATGGGGTGTTCATGGCAGCAAAATGGGCACCTTTGTGCCATAAAACCCCCCAATAGACCTGGATCTAAAGTATACACTGACTTCCAACACTTAATCCCCAATACAACCTCTCTAGGGCTTAGAAAGATGTAGGAAAAGGCCCAAAATCAAGATCTATAGACAAAGGTCCAGCTTCATACCTCCAATAAGCTGAATATGAGCTCTAAACTCTGGATCTTCTTGTTTCCCCTTGGTCTCACAAGTCTCCTTCTCCTTTCCAAGCTTCATACACAAAAAGTAGCACCACAAGGCTCAAGAACACAATAAGAATGGCTAGGGTTTCGATATACAGCTTTCTGGGAATAATAGGGACGATGGAGGCTGAGATAGGACGTTTAAATAGGGTGCAAACCCTCACATTTAGGGTTTTACTCAAACAGCACCTACTCGCCAAGTCAGTCTTCCGACTCGTCGAGTAGGTCACTTAAACTGTCCGCGGATCTCGACTCTACTCGACGAGTTGGGCCTCCAACTCGTCAAGTCCCAGAGAAAAACACAAGAAATGCTTGAATTAACTGCGTACCAGGAATCGGGTGTTACATATACTTATGAAATCACCAACATTTTTGTGTTGACCTTTTTAAATTAACTTGTATTCTCAGGAAACCGTTGAAGCAGATTGAGCGAAACAAACTAATGGATACTTAGTAATATTTTTTTTATCATACCCTGACTAATTTGGCATGTAATATTCAAATACAATACTCGACGTAAACAATGAATGTTGTTGTTGAGTTTAATTGTGTTGCGTCATGGGCTTTATGTTTTGTATCCGGATTGGGCCTGTCCATCCGTGATTATCTAATAGGGTTATACTATAAATATGCATGCATGTATGCGTTAGAGAGAGTTGATAATTATGTTTATTGTTTCGTAACCCTAAACACCTCTACAGTCGAAGTTCTTAATCGAGCGCTTCTGAGGTGTTGAAGTTTTAATCATTCGACATATTCAAAGCCATTCTTGTGTTCTTGATTATGTTCTTAATTGTTTGCTTGCATAGAATCTAACGATCCTAAAAGAACTTTGTTCTAACAATTGGTATCAGAGCAGGAGACTGTGTGATCAATACACATTCCTTCTGTATTCAGAATTCTTTAGGGTTTCCGCTTTTATCGTATAAATAGAAGCCGTCTTCTTCGTATCGACGGCAACTCTGTTTCAGATAAAACCCTAATCTCAAGTTTACAGGTTTGATTCTAGCAGCTCACCATGTCTCACGAAGATTCGCAAACAAATCCCATCAACATCTCAAACAGCATTGGATCAACAACCAGGATACCCATACTCTACACTCAAGACTATGAAGTATGGGCGCATCACTTTGAAGACTACGTGGTTGGATCTGAAGATAATGGCTATCTCATCTGGGAAGCTATCACACTTGGGCCGTTTGTTCATTTAGGAACGAACACGACAGTTAAGTCCCAAAAGGAATATAACAAGCTGGTGGCGGATGTAGAGAAGATGCCACAGGATGAGAAAGACAAGTTGATGTGTAACGTGAAGGCCATGAGAATGATTAGATTCGCCTTGCAATCTGACACTTTTCGATTGGTTGGATCATGCACGACGGCCAAAGAAATCTGGGATAGGTTGAAAGAACTTTATTCAACTGATGAAGATCTGGAACACTCCATTCAAACCTTGCTGCTGTTAGAATTTTGAGTTTTCGAACAGAAACCAGAAGAAAAACTCATACAAACTTTTGATCGGTTCAATCATCTCCTAAGTAAGATGATCAAGCATGGAATAGAAAGAAAGTTGATCGAGCAGAAGGTGACCTTCATGAACGGTCTGAGACCAGAATGGATGGCTGTGGTTTCAACCGTGAAAGCGCATGAACAGTTTAAATCTTACTCACTAGCGAAACTTGTGGGAATACTTAAGTCCCATGAGAGTGTAGTCACCAAAGAAGCGAAGGTAGTTTCGGGTGTGGGATCGTTAGCGCTTGTCTCCAAAGGAAAAAGCATTGCAGAAGAAGAAGAAGAGTCTGATATGTCTGAGTGTGATCTTACAAGCGAAGAGTATGCTATGATGGCCACCAATCCAAAGAAGTTTGCACGAAGAAAATTTCCTGTCAACAAGAACCGAAACTGGCAGGGAAGTTACAGTTCTGAGAAGGTGAAGGACGAAGCGAAGGTCTCTTCTCAAAAGGATGAAGACAAGAAGGAGAGCAAACTTGCAGGAGACTCTGGGTTCGACTGCAACTACTGTCACGGCAAGAACCACTTTGCCAAAGACTGCATGCTAAGGAAAATGGCTGAGAAAAGAGATGGTGAAGATGATGATGCGTACCGCAAGTTGGAAGAGATCAAGAAAAAGAAGGCTACTAATAGTTCTATGAATGCCTTAATTGTGCAGGAAAATGCAGATAAAGATGAGTTCGGTGGCGTTGAAGTTTGGTCAACCGACTCTGAAGATGAAGAGGTGAGAAAGCCCACTCATGGAAAAGCTTATGTGGCAAAGGAAGTAGGTTCGGCTGGAAGGTGTTTAATTGTCACAGCTGGTTCATCAACCGAAAGTGCAAGTGAGGAACCGAACCTGACTGAGGACAAGTGTTTTGCGGCCAAGCCTGTGAGTGAGAAGATCAACGACTGCGATCGGTTGAGCAAAAAGGTACAATCCATCCTTGAATCACTTAAAGTTCCAATAACAAATTACGAAGAAGAATTAAATGAATTAAAATTTAAATTTTCTAACTTAAGTGGTAGTCTCATGCCAACTCGCTTAGCGAATTCTAACCTAACTGACCAACTCAGCAGGGTATCTTCAAAAAGTGACGAGAGAAGGATGTGGATTGAGCTGAAGGAGGCGGAATTAATTAGGGCTAGGGATGAAAGTATTTATTTGCAAAGAGACAATTTAAAGTTTTTAAAACAAAGGAATGTTTTTTGTTTAATTGCTAAGCGTTTATACTTTAATATTGCTCAATTGCATTTAAGTTGTGAGATAGGAAAGAAGATTCATAAGATGATGTTACCCTTCCTTGAATTTAAGGAGGATGAGGTCATAGCAGAATGTGAATCAGTAGTATCATCAGAAGAGACATCCATGTCTTACAAAATAGGACTGGACAAGATAGAAACCTTCATTGATTCTAAGGAACACAAATGTATGCTCAAAAATATTTTAGATGAAAATGATAGGTTAAAAATTAAGTCTGAAACTATTCAATCCTTTGACTCGTCAAATGCCATATTAACTTCAGAAAATAAAATGAACTTAGATAATACGTCTGAATTTGATGAGGAAAGTGAGATGAGTGAAATCTCAGTAGAAGACGAAGTTGATTGCTCTGAGTTCATGAAGAGTGAAACCGAGAATGAGAAACCCCTCATTTCTGAAAATTCGGTTGAATTCGCTCGCTTGTCGAAAGAAAAGCCACAGAAACTCAAGGAAAAAGCTATAGTCTATCAAAAGGTTCAAACTGTGCCGAATCAGGTATATGCAGTTACAGGGGTCACTGCTAAACAAACGGCGGAATTAAAGATCTTGTTCGACAAAGACAATGCTGAAGGATGTGACGATTATTTCTGGTATGCCCCTATTGACAACGCAGACGAAACCGTAGGCTTATCTGAGCAAACTTCATGGACGGTTAAAGGAAGATATGTTGTTGAACCCATCAACAAACCCTCAAGTTTCGACAAACCAAGCACAAGTGGAACTAAAGAAATCCCTGAAGAACCGATGACAGAACCAACTGTTCCAACAAATGCAACCGAAAGTAAAAAGGAGAAGCCAAAGGCTAGCTTCAATATCCACAAATCACAGAAGGAGTTAGCTGAACAGAAACGCTTAAGAAATCAAAGATACGCAAGGAATCTGAATGAGCGAAAACGTCACTGGCAATCCCAAAATCCCAATTACGTTCCTCCTAAGAAAGAATCAACGG
This sequence comes from Lactuca virosa, assembly GCF_052849685.1. Taxonomy (NCBI): domain Eukaryota; kingdom Viridiplantae; phylum Streptophyta; class Magnoliopsida; order Asterales; family Asteraceae; genus Lactuca; species Lactuca virosa. The sequence continues at coordinate 112,959,966 of NC_136427.1, read as the reverse complement.
ATAGAGGAAAGGAAAAACTAAAAGGAAAAGAAAATTTCAGCCCAAATTCCTACTATTCCAAATGTCAGAACCGAACATCTACTTTCGGTTCCCAAACTAGCGTAGCAAACCGAAAGTCAAGTTTCGGTCTCCACATTGGCTCTCAGAACCGAAAGTCAAGTTTCGGTCCCCACATTGGCTCTCAGAACCGAAAGTCAAGTTTCGGTCCTTCTAACTCCCATAGCAAAACAAATTCAATGAAGGACATCAAAGGAAAGGGAAAGCTCGAATCAAAATCTGAGTACCATAATAAGAAAAAGTCAGCTAACCCTAGGATTCAAAAGAAAAGTCCCAAACCATCTAACAACACACCAACTAATGCACCAAAAATTAAACAAGATAAAACTAAAATCAAGGTGTATACCATTAAAAGAAAAGATCAAACCACTCTAGTAAAAAAAACATATTTAGTTGATATTTCTTATGTACTTCCTTTTTCTGTGAAAAACTCACCAGGACCCAAGAAACTTTGGGTTCCTAAATCTGCTTGAATTTGCAGGTAATCAGTGACGAGCAGTTCGATGATGAATGGTATATAGACAGTGGCTGCTCGCGTCACATGACAGGAAGGAAGGAAGAGCTGAGGGAGTTTCGGTCCCTAAAAGATGGTGGGTTTGTAAAGTATGGAAATAACTCCTATGGAACAATCAAGGGATATGGTATGATAACCAATGGAGATTTCTCAATTCGAAAAGTGGCGTATGTGGAAGGACTGCAGCATAACCTCATCAGCGTGTCACAATTAGTTGTGGGAACAGGTCTGAAAGTATCATTTGATGATGAGGGCTCTGAAATAATAGAAAAGCAATCGAAAAAGGTTCTGCTAAAGTCTGAACGCAAAGGAGAAATGTATCCTTTAAATCTCAACCCAATACGAGGAAAACCAGCAATATGTCTGCTGTCAAAGGCGAACACTGATGAAAGTTGGTTGTGGCATCGACGTCCATCGCACCTGAACTTCAAAGACATTAATAAGTTGGTGCTTGGTGATCACGTTCGAGGCCTCCCTCTTCTCAAGTTTGACAAGGAACATCTGTGTGCAGCGTGTGAGACGGGCAAACAAAGCAGAAAGAGCCACCCTACACGAATCAATACGAAGATTGTTGAAGCTTTTGAACTATTGCACATTGACTTATGTGGACCTTCAGCTATGGAGAGCATCGGTGGTAGTAAGTACATCCTTGTTATCGTAGATGATTTTTCGCGCTTCACCTGGGTTTTCTTTCTTAAACAGAAATCAGATGCAACTCCCAAGTTGAAGACTTTTATCAAGCAAGTGGAAGTGCAGCTGAGAAAGACGGTGAGGAATATCAGAAGTGACAACGGTCTGGAATTCAAGAATAACGATTTTGAGGACTTTCTGGCTGACAAGGGGATAACTCACAATTTTTCGGCCCCTTATACACCACAACAGAATGGGATTGTTGAAAGATGAAACCGTTCTTTGTGTGAGGCAGCCAAAACCATGCTCAGTTTCGCTTCTCTTCTGTTATACTTCTGGGCTGATGCAGTTGCAGCCGCGTGCTACACTCAGAACCGATCTTTGCTCAACAAGAGATTCTCAATCACTCCATACGAGATCATAAACAATCGAAAGCCCAACGTCAAATTTTGCCATGTGTTCGGTTCAAGGTGCTTCATCTTTAATTCAAAGGAGAACCGAAACAAGTTTGACGTCAAAGCAGATGAAGGAATTTTTCTTGGTTATTCACTCACTTCAAAAGCCTGTAGAGCGTTGAACAAACGCTCCAAACGAATTGAAGAAACATATTATGTCACCTTTGACGATAACTACATGAAGAAAGTGCAAAGGAGTGAAAGTGACTTAGATGAAATATTTTCGGAATCTGGACAGGTCTCGGTTCCAATATCCAACTTGTTTGAAGAGTACATTCGGTTATTCGATGAACCAGAGAAAGCGGCACACTCAGAGGCGAAAGCAGCAGATAACAAAATTGATAATCTCAAAAAGATCATAGATGAAGCTGCCAAAGAAATGGAAAGTGAACCTCCTAAAACTATAGGTGTTCAATCCTCAACTGACTCTCCCATCAACGGCTCAATATTCAAGGGGGAGAGTTCTTCAGCACCAAAGACAACCGAAATGTCTTTGAGGGGGGGAGTCTTATTCTATCCCCAACTCCTAAAGGTCCAAGCGAGGGTGAACATACTGCTCCAAACCCACCCAATAGTAGTCCAATCGAGGGAGAGAATCCAACTCCCACAAAGGATGCATATTCTGATGCTGCCACAGGTTACACTTCGCCAGTCGAGGGGGAGAAAGAGAATGCAACTGACGAAGGCGAAGGTGATCAATCAGAACTTGAAGAGGAAGTGAATGCTGAATTGGATCCAACATATGACCCAAATTATCCTCCGTTAGTCAAATGGACCAAGGACCATCCCAAAGCTAAAATTATTGGAGAATCATCTGAAAAAGTACTCACTCGCTCACAGTTAAAAGCGAAACAAACTGCATTATTCTCTAAAGTTGAATTTTGTATGTTTAATTCGTTCATATCCAAGATCGAGCCGAAAACAGTTAATGTTGCACTTGATCATTCTGATTGGGTTCAAGCAATGCAAGATGAGCTCCATGAGTTTGAACGCAACTGAGTTTGGAGGCTGATTCCTACACCAAAGGATGCTTCAGTGGTCGGCTTAAAATGGGTCTTCAGAAATAAGTTAGATAAAGAGGGGAATGTCATTCGCAACAAGGCTCGGTTGGTGGTGAAAGGTTATTTCCAAGAGGAAGGGATAGATTATGAGGACACCTTCGCTCCAGTAGCTAGGTTAGAGTCAGTTAGAATCTTCCTGGCATATGCTGCTCATAAAAACTTCGAAGTTTTCCAAATGGATGTCAAATGCGCTTTCTTGAATGGGGAACTAGAAGAAACACTGTATGTTGAGCAACCTCCCGGGTTCGTGAATGAGAAATTCCCTGATCATTGCTATGTGCTGGATAAAGCGGTATATAGTTTGAAGCAAGCACCGAGAGCCTGGTATGAAACTTTAACTCGCTTTCTGAAAATGTCGAAATTTAAGCAAGGTTCGGTTGACCCAACCTTCTTCCGAAAGAAAGAAGGCAAACATCTAATGATAGTTCAAATTTATGTCGATGACATCATCTTCGGCTCCACGAATCCTAGCTTAACAGCTGAATTCAGGAAGTTGATGGAGACTAAATTTGAAATGAGCGCAATGGGTCCGATTAATTTTTTCCTTGGTTTGAATATTAGACAGGGACCAGAAGGTATTTTTATTAACCAGGAGGCGTATACAAAGACCTTGCTAACAAAATTTGGCATGACAGGAGACTCAAAAGTGAAGGTTCCTATGGCATTTGGCACCAAGTTAACACCTTCTCTGGAAAAACCTGCTGTTGACAAAACACTATATCGACAAATGATAGGGTCCCTTCTGTATCTAACAGCTAGTAGACCGGATATTATGTTTTCTATTTGTTATTGTGCTAGGTTTCAAGCTAATCCAAGAGAACCTCACATGGTGGCGGTGAAAAATATTTTTCGTTACCTGAAGCGAACCTCATCTCTCGGTCTCTAGTATCCTGCTAGATCTGGATTCTTCATTCAAGCCTTTTCTGATGCTGATCTTGGAGGATGTGGTCTGGACCGAAAGAGCACTACAGGTGGATGCCAATTTCTTGACGGAAAACTGGTTAGCTGGCAGTCCAAGAAGCAAACCTGCGTGTCACTTTCAACAGCCGAAGCTGAGTATATAGCTGCAGCATCTTGTACTTCTCAAGTCATATGGATTCAAAGTCAACTAAGAGATTACGGGCTAAGTATGAAGAAGATTCCTCTCTATTGTGACTCAGAAAGTGCAATAAGGATATGTCACAATCCAGTACAACACTCAAAGACTAAGCACATTGCACTTAGATATCATTTCATCAAGGATCACGTAGATGATGGGAACGTGGAAGTATATTTTGTTCGATCCTCTGATCAATTGGCTGACATATTCACTAAAGCCTTACCTGAAGCGAGTTTCAATAAAATTCTGCAAGGCTTGGGAATGATGGAAGCAGAGTCGGTACCGAATCCTTAATTCAACACCTAAAAATTAGACAAGCGAAATGGAGCGAACGCTCGGTCTATTTCGGCTCCATAATTTTCGGGAACCGAAATGAACCGACCGCTCGGTCTATTTCGGCTCTGGAATTTTGAGGAACCGAAATGAACCGACCGCTCGGTCTATTTCGGCTCCATAATTTTCGAGAACCGAAATGAACCGACCGCTCGCTCTATTTCGGCTCTAGAATTTTAAGGAACCGAAATGAACCGACCGCTCGGTCTATTTCGCTTCATTCCTTTAAGATAAGGTTTCGGTTGTACATTTTGTTCAAAGAGTGTTTTATGCAACTTTATTTTCTTTTTCTGTTTTTATTATTTTTCAAAAAACTTCAAAAATCCAAAAATATTTTCTTTTTCTGTTTTTATTATTTTTCAGAAAACTTCAAAAATCCAAAAATATTTTCTTTTTCTGTTTTTATTATTTTTCAGAAAACTTCAAAAATCCAAAATTATTTTCTTTTTCTATTTTTATTGTTTTTCAGAAAATTTCAAAACTTCAAAAATATTTTTTTTGTGTGGTGTGTTTGTTTGTTTGTTCCTTTCATTAGGTCACACGTGTATCAGTGCAACAGAATTTGGAGCTAAGACAGGTATAATCATTTGCATAAGAACTAGTTAAGGGTCCCTAGAAGCATGCTGCTGCATGTTGACCAAAGCCTCTACGACTTAGAGTAAGGCCTTAATGATTCGATCTCTACCTATCGTTTCTTCCCAATCAGGCTGTTCAGATCAACTCAGTCTAGAGCTACCTTACTCTTCTCATATGAGTTAAGAGTTTTTCTGCTTAGTCACGTCTTTATAGCAGAAGGTACTTTCGGTTCCTTAACCACCCTCCTTACTTTCTCCATCAACTTTCGGTTCATCACTGTAACCCTTGAGACTCTCAGTCTTTACCACTGAGGTTTATGGTTGCACAAAATCTGTGTTTATGATCTTAGATATGTATACCACGTACTGAGTGAAACCCACAATCCAACACCAACAACGAATTGACGGTGAATTGTCATATTCAAGATGTTACTGGTTACCGAATGAAATCTCATTTTTATTTTTGAGTGATCTTTTATGAATTTGTCTAACACCAAGGCTTTTTCTTCCCATAAATATCCAGTTTCTTTTTGTTTTTGAGATTTCTATATCTTCTTTAGTCACTATAAAATATATCCCACCTACTTGTTCAACAGACCACATCGGTCTCACAAGTACTTCTTCCAATGTTCGGTCTTATGTTAAGCATCGACGTTCGATTGAAGATAAGCCACCTTAAGCATATGACTTAAAAAGAAGCCTTTCAATGTTTCTCTACAAACATTTGATCGTTATTTCACGGGAACCCACACAAGCACTTCAAGTCTCTCTTGACTTTGAAGGAAGCGATTCTTGCCCGGAATCCCCTGCTTTCTGTCTTATAATGAGACATCACTCACATCCAATACACATTTGCTTTATTTCTTTATCTTTTGTCACTCTATTGCACAAAAATTTTAATTTTCCAACATTCTGGTTGTTGTTGGTTCGATTTGTGTTTATCTTTTGGCGAAACAGGGGTAATTCTACATCTTGGAGCGAAACTGAATTTCAAACGACGATTGAGGATAAGAATTTGGGCGCGTGAATTTGAACGGTCTCAATACCGATGCGTGCTGACGTATACTTGGGAGTAACCAACCTGTCACATCGCGCTTTTTCAGGCGACGTTTTAGTAACTGCGTCATTATCATGATGATTTTTCTCTCTCCTAGCAACGGTATATAAAGGGTTTCTACTTTTATTTGTCTTTTACCAGCAACAAATTCTCTCAAAATTACAAGGCAAGTTTCAAACTGTTCATCTTCTTTCTTCGATCAACAATGGCGACTTCTTCATTCGTTCACGATCAGACTGCTTCGTCCACATTGCTTTCGATCAATCCCAATCAGAACATGATTATTGAACTCGATCCGTTTCTGTACGACTCGTATATGCTGCAGGTGGTTGAGTGTTTGAAGTATTCTCCACTAGTTCTAGCCCTAACACAGGTGCAAGCCATTCCGATGTCCCTTCTATCACAAGTTTATTCTACTGCCTCATATGACAAGAGCAAGGAAAGAATCTACTTTCTAATCCATTCTAAAAAGGCTTATATTTCAAAAGGGAGATTTTGTTCCTTGTTGCACCTCGCTGTGGATTCATCTGTGATTTCACCCGATTTCATCACCACTACTCAGCTTTTCTCGATGATGTACGAAATGGGATACACTGACGTGCTTACAACAATAACGAAGGTTAAGAAGTCCTGCCTACCATCCCCATGGAATGGACTGCTTACTCTTCTTATCAAGAGTTTGGCGGAGAGAAGTGTTGGATCTGATGGCACCAGCAAGGCTTTCCTAACCCTTCTCTACGGCCTTTACAATGGTCTCAATCTTGATTATGGGACGATCATCTGGTCTCAAGTGGTGCAAAGCCTCAACACTACAGCGAGGCATTCTAAAATCTCATGTGCACGATTCTGGACTCTCATTACCAGAAGGGCGATAAATTCTTTGGGCATTCCGGTGATGAAGGATGCTCTCCTTGCGTCTATTGCTACGTTTCACACGAAGAAAATCATAACTTCTGATCCTAAGAAGTTCCCTCACATTGGCTCTATCCCTGAGACAATGTATAGATGTGTTATAGCCGAAAGTAAACTCATGGCTGATTATCGAAAACTTCCTCCCAAGGAACCGAGAGTCCTATCTCCTGAACAGCAGGCTGCCCTAGATGCTGTTGACAAGCCGAGTAACCGAGGTAAACGGATTTCTACCAAGAAAGAGCCAAAAGAGGATGATAAGTCTAAGACTTCCAAGTCTAAGAAGCGAAAGTCTGATACAGGGGATTCTTCTAAACCGAAGAAGATTAAAAAGATGGCAAAAAGGTCCAAGAGTCCTATTCCTCCTAGCTCAGAAAATGACGAGGAAGGTGAAGAAGAGGAAATTCGTCATGCATCACCGAGAGGTAATACCCCTCCCCGATCTCCTACTCCAACCGAATCTCCTCACAACAAGCTTCCAATCCCACCATCATCACCGAAACAGACAGTTCCAATTTCGGTTCCTCCTATTCCCCCACCTACCACATCTCCAACAACAACTTCCTTACCACCACCACCAGTTTCGTCTATTCCTATTTCTACAACTCCCATCTCAACTCCTATTTTTCCCAATCCACTACAACCACTATTCCTGAACCGACAGTAGGAGTCAACGTATCTGATACGGGGGCGACTACTGAAACAGAACCCCCAGTTACTTCTACACCCCTTTCACCCTCACCTTCAACCGACTCCGGTGCCACTCTCGGTGGTGATAATGATGAGTATGATTCTATATACTTCAGTCCCTATCGGCTTCCTACTGATGAGGATGATGATGCTCCTATCACCAGCCAACACTTGCAGAGCATTCATGAGAAGTTAGATAAATTGATTGAAGACAGCAAGTCCTATAGTGGTGTTGTGCTTAAAGCCTTTTTGGACACTGCTCTTGAACAATATACGGAGTCAATTGAAAAATCCACCAAAGCTGTTAATGAGTCTACCTCCTCTTGCCAAAAGGCCACCACTGATATTAATGAAATTGTTCATAGTACTCAGATCTTTCTTGAGTCACTTAAAGGGCATGCTGATACGAATGCAGCAAAGGTGAATGCTTCTGTGGATTCTTTCTCCAAGTCTCTTCAAGAAGAACAAACTAAGTTTGAGGCTGTGCGTTCCTCTATCCAAGCCGACAACACTTCTCTTATCAGTTTGGTGAATTCTCGCCTTGAAACTCTTCACGCTGATTTGGCGAAAGAAAGTGCTCTGAAGGAAGAACTTGCTCGACAAGCATCCACGATCGAAGTTCAGAAGGTTCAGCTAGCTCAAGCTGATAAAGAAATTGGTTTGTTGAAGACAGAGAGAGCTATTTTTCGCAGCTCTCTTTGACCATTCGGAATCATCTTACAACAAAACTTCTTCCTGCCCTTGCATTGTTACACGAGATGAAGGGTGTTTCGGAGAAATTCGTTGCTCCAAAACAAGGGGGAGAGGGTGCTCATCAACCGAAGGTTAAGACTGAAACCGAAACTGCTCAACCGAAGGTCAAAGTTACAACTGAACTGAAGGATAATGTAGCTTCAGGTTCTGGTCGACAAGAAAAGCAAAAGGAGATTGATGATGATAGCAGTAACGAATATGGTGAAACTATTGTTGAGGCTCTTAAGCGAAAGAAGAGAGATAAAGAGCTTGATGAAACCTTGAAGATTGCAAGGGAAGCAGAGGAGAGGGAGAGGAGAAACAAGGAAGAAGAAGAAGCCTTGAACTGCAAGAAGGCCTTGTTTCCCCTATGGACTAAAGAGGCACTTATCAATCAAGCTATAGAGTTTCCAAGTGTTTATTGGTTGGAACCTGTTGCTTCGTTTGACTGTGATAACTCTAAGGACTCGCAGTTCGATATGCCGATAACAAGAAAGGCGTTCATGTTTCACTGTTTCGATTCGACTGCTGAGGTTCCTTTTCCTCATCCAAAGGTTGATCGAGAGCTTATTGATTTCTATCTGAAGTATGGACAACCGCAGTACTTGACATGGAGCGCACAGAAGATAATCACTGTCAAGGTACTGAAACCTACGTCTGCTGGGAGGTTTATAAATGTCAATTTTAAAATCACACGAGGCTCTGCAAACTCGGTGTCGATTATTTCCCTAGCAGACCTTCCAAATCTAAATCCTCATGATTGGATTTTATTATTCAATATTCTGCTCACAAATCCGAGGGAATATGAACCGATTTTGGAGCACTTGAAGAGGATGTTGGCTTCTTACATCCATGAGGTTGCAGCTATGGATCAAGAGATAACGAAAGTAATGAACAAGAAACCGACCATCAAGCCAACACCGAAACCAGGAGATGTGAATAAGATGAAGATGGGCCAAATAGATTCAAAACATCTCACTGTGTTGCGTCATGGGCTTTATGTTTTGTATCCAGATTGGGCCTGTCCATCCGTGATTATCTAATAGGGTTATACTATAAATATGCATGCATGTATGCGTTAGAGAGAGTTGATAATTACGTTTATTGTTTTGTAACCCTAAACACCTCTACAGTCGAAGTTCTTAATCGAGCTCTTCTGAGGTGTTGAAGTTTTAATCATTCGACATATTCAAAGCCATTCTTGTGTTCTTGATTATGTTCTTAATTGTTTGCTTGCATAGAATCTAACGATCCTAAAAGAACTTTGTTCTAACAGTTGTTATATTACATGTGTGATGATGATGATGTTATGTTTCAATTATATACTCTGTGATGATACTGAAATGTTGAAAGTCACACTAAGCCCCCGGACGTTTCCGCCGTCTGGTTCGGGGGTGTGACACTTGGACACCCTCGTGAGTGTTCATATAAAGACTTTACTAATGCAAAGCCCATAACTTTTGATGGCACTGGAGGTGTCATTACTCTGACGCGCTGGTTCGAGAAAATAGAATTAGTGTTTGAAATATGTGCATGCCCCAAATCAAGCAAAGTTAAGTTTGCAGCATGCACCTTCCTGGATAGAGCCCTTTCCTGGTGGAATGGCTATATCAAATCCTTATCCCTTCCAGTCGCCAATTCTATGGGCTGGGATGATCTAAAAACCCTGATGCTAGCAGAATATTGTCCGCACGTCAAAATTCAAAAGCTAGAGGAAGAACTTTGGAGTCTGACGATGAAAGACTCCGATATAATTGCATATACTGTCAGGTTCAGTGATCTGGCTATTCTGTGTCCAGGGATGGTTCCGACCGAGAGCAAGAAAGTTGAGAGGTATATCTGGGGACTCTCTCCTCAGATACAAGGAAATGTTATAGCTGCTAACCCTCTCATTTTTTACAGTGCCAAGTGTTAGGTGCATTTTGTGCACCTTTTTGCACACCTTTTAGTCTCATTTCATGCATCTATTTAGCATAATTGTTCTTCCTTTTTCTTGCATTTCATCATATTCATGTTAGTCTCTAGAACAACCTTATTTGCACACTTTCATGTCTTTTTCAGGTAAACCGGAGCTTGGAATGCGCTTTGGGAGGTGCCGGGAAGCATTGGTGAAGATTTCGGGATGATCGGGCGAAGAACAAAAAAGTTGGAAAATCAAGTTTGCATTCGGAGTCAGAGGGGTACACGGGCCGTGTTGGATTTACACTGTAAAATCAACATGGGCCATGTTGACCAAAATGGGAGCTGTTGACCATGCTGAACACGGGCCGTGTCAGTTTAGTGCAAATCAACACGGGCCGTGTTGGCTGCTGAACACGGGCCGTGTCAGTTTAGCCTATTTTAACACGGGCCGTGTTCGACCCAAAAACCAACTTTTGGCAGTTTTTCCTATCTTTCATATTACGGGTTAAGGGCCATTTTGAGACACACACAACATATCAGAGCACATTTTGAGAGGGGATTTCGAAGGTTTTTGCAAGGATTTAATCATTTATCATTTGGAAACATTATTTCTCTTATTTGTAAGTTGTAATTGCACATTATTTCCATCTTTTATTCTTGTGATCTTGTTCTAGCCATGTGTGGCTAGAACCCTAGTTTCTCCAATTTCATGTTTTGACTTTTTGGTAGTGACTTCAATCATATGACTTGATGTTTGTTCTTAATTTCTATCTAGTGAATTTGCTTTAGCTTTAATTGAATGTTTGATTCTAATTGTGATTCTTATTGGCCATTTGAATTAGGGTTAGGTCATTCAAGTTATCTCTTTTATAAAATCCATAATTGTTTTGTGAAATTGAACAAGTAACAAGCACTAAACTGATTTCCATTGAATGAATTTAGTGTAAATCTTATTCACACACTCTTACGCTCCCGAGCTTGTGAGGAGTATTGAATGTTGTTGGGAACATTCACATAAAGTTTAATGCAATCTTTCAATCTAATTCTAAGAGCGTGTTTAGATTAGGTTAGTAAGGTTAGGGTTAATCAAAGAGCTTGTTTTGGTTAATTAATGTGGTGAATGGGAAGTGTTAGAGCTTGTTAACACTTTCAAGTAACAACTTAGATAGAATTGAGCAAATATCATGTTATCTTGGAATCACATTGCTAAGTTGTCATACATGAGGTTGGAGTCCTTACCATCTCTGAATTTAATTCACTCTTTTAGTTGATTACTTGTGTTTTTAATTGTTTGTTTAATCATTGCATTCTAAACCCCCCCCCCCCTCTCTTTACTATTGGTGACCATAGTACCTTGTGCAAAGAGGTATAGACCAATTTTCCCGTGTCTCTGTGGATCGACCCTACTTGCCTTGTACTACCTGTTAGTGCAATATAGTAGTGTTATTTTGGAGTATATCGTACCCCTATTATTTGTTGGGTTTGACACGCCTAACACCAAGCGTTTGGCACAGACACTAGTAGACCACGGAGTTCATCATGGCTCTATGGTACCTATCCTGGAGAAACTCAAGGAAGGGAGTGGTAAGAGGAAGAAATTGTGGAACAAGCGAAAAGGGAAATCGTCTCAAGAGCCCTCGAAAAAGCAACAAACAGTGGCAGCACACGCTGCTATTGTTCCTGCTGCTGTTCCAACTCCTGTTCCTACCACTTTGTCTATCACTCCAGCAACCCCAAGTAAATACGCTAGAACTTTGCCAGAGTGCAATAAATGCAACTTCCATCATACTGGAGCTTGCAAAGAAATGCACTGCAAAGAAAGGGGCATACTTCCCGTTTCTGTAGGGCACCAGTGTAGCCTATTTCTCAAGTCCCTGCTACAGGAGTGAGCCTAGAATGCTATGAATGTGGGGAAGCAGGGCATTTCAAGATAAATTGTCCCAAGTTAAAGAACGCTGGTGGTACTGGAATAGTCTTGGCGATTGGTTATGAAGAATCAGTAGCGGATCCTAATGTGGTGACCGGTACGCTCCTTCTCAACGATTCTTACGCATGCATTCTTTTTGATACCGGTGCAGAGAAAAGTTTCGTAAACCATAAGTTCAAACATCTTCTAAAACAAAATCCCAAAGCACTAAACGATACATTCACCGTTGAGATGGCCAATGGAAAAACCGAAAGTACCAATGACATTTACATAGGATGCACACTTACTCTAAATAACCATTCATTTCGAATTGACCTTATGTCGGTCTCAATTAAAAGTTTTGACATCATAATCGGCATGGATTGGTTAAGTCTTCACCGTGCTGATATCCTGTGTTACGAGAAAGCCATCCGTCTTAATCTGCCAAGTAACGAATCTCTTGCTATCTATGGCGACAAATCTAGTGCAAATCTTCAAATCATTTCTTGCGTCAAAGCTCAGAAGTATCTTCGTAAAGATTACCGCGCCTTCTTAGCTCCCGTTGTTGATAAGACACAAGAAGTGAAAAGCATCAAGGATATCCCTGAAGTCTGTGACTTCCCTGATGTGTTCCCTGAAGATATCTCAGGAGTCCCTCCTGAACACCAAGTCGAATTCCGAATCGACTTGATTCCCGGAGCTACCCCTATAGCTAAAGCCATGTATCGTCTTGCACCTTCAGAAATGCAAGAAATGTCCAGCCAGTTGAACGAACTACTCAGCAAAGGCTTCATTATACTAAGCTTCTCACCCTGGGGAGCGTCGGTCTTGTTCGTGAAAAAGAAGGACGGATCATTTCGTATGTGCATAGACTACCGGGAATTAAACAAACTTACCATTAAAAATCGATACCCTTTGCCACTGATAGATGACCTCTTTGATCAACTCCAAGGAGCTAGTTTCTTCTCCAAGATTGACCTGAGATCAGGATACCACCAACTGCGAGTCCAGGAGTCAGAGATTCCAAAGACTGCTTTCAGAACTCGCTACGGTCACTACAAATTCGTAGTGATGCCCTTTGGTCTAACAAATGCACCTACAGTATTCATGGACCTTATGAATCGAGTGTGTCGACCTTACTTGGACAAGTTCGTCATAGTCTTCATTGACGATATACTAGTCTATTCTCAGAGTAAGGAAGAACACAGCCAACAATTGAGACAAGTTTTGGAAACTTTGAGGGCAGAGAAATTGTATGCGAAGTTCTCCAAATGTGAATTTTAGATTCGAAAGGTGGAGTTCCTAGGTCATGTAGTCAGCAAGGATGGAATACATGTTGATCCCTCCAAGATCAAGGCTATCAAAAGTTGGGCGAGCCCACGAACCATAACAGAAATTCGACAATTTTTAGGTCTCGCTGGCTACTACATGAGATTCATTCAGAACTTTTCGAAGATTGCGAAACCACTCACCACCTTTACTCAAAAAGGTGTGTCATTTGAATGGGAGGAGAAACAAGAAACTGCTTTCCAGACCTTAAAACAAGCCCTCTGCAGTGCACCGATCTTGTCCCTCCCAGAAGGGACGGAAGATTTTGTAGTCTACTGCGACGCGTCTAATCAAGGGTTAGGTTGTGTTCTTATGCAACGAGGAAAGGTTATATCATATGCCTCAAGACAGCTTAAGAACCACGAAGTCAATTATACTACGCACGATCTCGAACTGGGAGCAGTGGTTTTTGCCTTGAAGATCTGGGGACATTATCTATATGGTACAAAGTGCACAGTCTTTACTGATCATAAAAGCCTTCAGCACATCTTTGATCAGAAAGAACTCAACATGAGGCAACGACGATGGGTAGAGCTCTAAATGATTACGAATGTGAGATTTGTTATCATCTTGGCAAGGCTAATGTGGTAGCAGATGCCCTTAGTCGGAAAGAGTACTCGGGCCGCAGAGTAAAGTCTCTGACTATGACTATCCATTCCCACTTATCCGCACAGATCAAGGAGGCTCAGTTGGAAGCCTTGAAACCTGAGAATATGACAAGTGAAGCTTTGAGGGGAATGGAAAAGAATTTGGAAATCAAGGGTGATGGAGTTCGTTATTTCATGAATTGAATCTGGACACCGAAGTTCGGTGGCTACAGAGATGTTGTCGTGAATGAAGCCCATAAAACTCGATACTATGTTCACCCGGGTTCAGACAAGATGTATCTGGACCTAAAGAAACTCTATTGGTGGCCAAACATGAAAGCTGAAATAGCTACTTTTATGGGCAAGTGTCTAACTTGTGCTAAAGTCAAAGTAGAAAAACAAAAGCCCTCAGGTTTACTTCAACAACCAGAAATACCTGAGCGGAAGTGGGAGCGAATTACAATGGATTTCATAACCAAGTTACCCAGAACAACGGGTGGTCATGATACCATTTGGGTTATTGTCGATTGATTAACCAAATCCGTCCACTTCCTGCACATAAAAGATACAGATAAAATGGAGAAGTTAACAAGGACGTACATAAAAGAAATAGTACGGTTGCATGGTGTGCCAATATCTATTATCTATGACCGATATAGTAGATTTACCTAGCGGTTTTGGCAATCATTGCGAAAATCCTTGGGAACAAATCTTGACATGAGTACAGCGTACCATCCTCAGACCGATGGGCAAAGTAAGAGAACAATTCAAACACTGTAAGACATGTTAAGGGCCTGTGTGATTTATTTCGGTAAAGCTTGGGACACCCATTTACCACTTGTTGAATTCTCCTACAACAACAGCTATCACACTAGCATTAAAGTTGCACCCTTTGAAGTTCTCTATGGCCGTAAGTGCATATCCCCTTTGTGCTGGGCTAAAGTGGGTGATACGCAACTAGCAAAGAACCAAATACCTGATAGTACTCTAACTGGTCCCGAGATCATTCGTGAAACCACAGAAAAGATAGTCCAAATTTGGGAACGGTTGAAAATTTCTCAAGATAGACAGAAGAGTTATGCAGATAAACGACGAAAACCCTTAGAATTTCAGGTTGGAGACCGTGTTCTATTGAAGGTCTCACCCTGGAAAGGATTGATACGTTTTGGTAAATGTGGCAAGATAAATCCAAGGTACATTGGACCATTCCAGATTATTGCTAGAATTGGTCATGTTGCTTACAAACTCAATCTACCGCATGAACTCAGTAACATTCATCCCATATTTCATGTCTCAAATCTCAAGAAGTGCTTGTCCGACGAGACTCTTATTATCCCACTCGACGAAATCGAATTAAATGAGAGTCTCAACTTCGTAGAACAACCTGTAGAAATCCTAGATAGGGAAGTCAAGAGAACTAAACAAAACCGTACCCCGATAGTGAAGGTTCGTTGGAATGCAAAACGAGGGTCTGAATTCACTTGGGAGCGAGAAGATCAAATAAAACAGAAGTATCCACATCTCTTTCCCTAGTCTTAATGTATCTGTATAATCTTAAATTTCGGGACAAAATTCCTTCTAACGGGGGAATAATGTAACATCCTGTTATTTTCATTATAGTAAAAGTCAATATTAGTCAAAAAAAAGTCAAACTTCTCATTTTAATCTATCTCATATTAAGTAGATTTGGCTTAAAAACCTTTAATTCAAAAGAGTTGTGTGTTTAAGAAGGAAAACTTTTATAACCGAGAACCCTCGCATCTTTTTCTTTTTTCTTTCCTTCGGACCGCAAACCACCTTGGACCGCATACACACTTCGGGCCGCAAACGGTTCACAACTGTGAACTCCCTTCGCAGCCGTGAACCCTTCTCGGCCGTGAACCGAAGATCTTATCTCCTCGGGATGTGTTTACTGCCGAAGACTCTTAGGTATAAATATAAATGTGACTGATTTTTCTCTCATTCCACACACTCCAACCGCAAACACTCTCATTCTCTCTCAAGTAGCAAGGGCCGAAATCCTCCTCTCTCCTCAAGAACATCAGTTATTCTTCATCTTTATCAAACAATCACCTTCCAATATTCATATACTTGGGCCAAAAACACTTGAATCTTCAAGTGTTCTTCAATTCATCAAGAGTATCAGCCGAAAACCCAAGAACATCCTCACTGTTTGGGCCGTGAACTCAAGAACACCAAGTGTTCTTGGGCCATGAACCCCTCTTCTGGCCGTGAACAGCTTCTAGCTTTCAAACTTTGCTTTTAACACTCTTATTTGTAAGTTAAGCTTACAAATTAGTCCGTTTCTTATCATATTTGTGATCATATTCACTAAAAATATGTATATATATTAAATACTTATAGGACTCGAAATCTAACTCGTGGAAATAACATCCTAAATAGAGTCTCCAATCGAATCACTCACAAAATGTGAGTTCATATCCCTACATTTTTATGATTTTTAGCTATTTTAGGGGGGAATACAAGTGAAACACAATAAAATTGTGTTAATATATCAAAAGATTTTTAAATGTTTTAAGTATATTTTAAATTGTTATAATTGTTAAAAATTACATATTTATATATGTGTAAATTATATAATTTGGATTCAGAAGATTTAGAATATGTAATTTGACCCCATTTCCTGTTCCTTGTTTGGTTGTGGGCTTGGGGTAAAGTTATTTAATCGAAGATCTAATTAATCACAATTATATAAATATTACATTTATATAAATATAAAATGGTTTTCAAACTGTTTGATACTACATGGGTACAAACAGAGAATTTCATGGAATAACAGTATTATAGATTCTTACAGTAAAACAAACAGCTAAACTATAATAGGTATAGTTTAGAGGACTCATTCATTAGTTTCAAGTTTCAAAGTACATAACAGGAAAACAAACATAGTACATAACGGAAAACGAACAGAGGATAACTATTAGAAAACAAATAGATTACTTTACTGAAAACAAACTTATGAAGTATATTCTATACAGTGTATTTATTACAAAGTAACCTTTCAATGTTCTACGCGTAATCATCAATATAGCACTTGTGAGACTAACTTCATGTACTTTTCTATGTACCAACCAAGTCCTGAAACTATAACCAGAGTCTCCTGGAGGGAGAGCGCGACACTTGTATATAGATCTATATGGGATTGACAATCCCACACCTAAACTGCTAGCTACAATTAGGCAGGCATGCCTGGGGTGACAAATGTCTTACCTATTACGACGCCTGAAGAACGTCGTGTTCAGGCGATCCTAGGTCGTCTAGTATGGTTATAATAACTAACAATTTGTTATTGAATAAAATGATTAGTGTATGAATAAGTAACACTTCACATAGTTTAATTTAATTATAAAACTATAATACAGTATTTTACAAGCAAGGTTGTAGAACTCGTTACTCGGTACCTGTTCGGCCGACTACCGAGTAGCGAGTACCCGGGAGTACTCGGGGAGTACTCGGATTCGGTAATTCAAGTAGAAATATTTTTAGGGAAATTATATATGTCAAAATTATAAGTTAAAATCATAAGCTGGTTCAAATATATAACAAAATTAGATACATCTGAATACACAAAAGCTAAAAAACACATAATGGTCTCACTTCGTGAATAATTACTGAAAATTTAAGATATATATATGTAGTAATAATCACATGTGTGTGTTAAATAATAAATCATTAAGTATATTATACATATTAATCACCGAGTTGACTGTGTTTTACAACACTACTCAGTTCAGTAAGGGGTTGATCAGTGAGTACTCGGGATTCTGTAACTCGCCTCGGTAAGGGGCCGAGTAGCGAGTACTCGGAGGAGTAATCGGCCAACTCGGCGAGTTTTACAACATTGTTTACTAGTATAAACACAGATTACTATTTCAATATAGAGAAAACATACTTTTCATGATTTTATGAGAACTAAACTACATTTTACAAACTCATAGTACAGAAAGTATCACACATTTTGTTTACAGAATAACATAGCATAAAATATAGGATTTTCTGGGAAAAACATGTTTACCTTATCAATGAACAAGAAAATAGATTTCAGTTGCAAACATACTTATGAACTCACCAACTTAATTGTTGACACCTTTTCAAAATCTACTTGTATTCTCAGGGAAACAGTAATATAGGTACAACCACAACTTTTGAGAAGACGGAGATCTATAAACTCATGTCTTTTAAACTTGTACTTTTGAGTTCATATTCAGTATGTTTTGATCACAGTAGTAAAACTTATAACTTTGTAAATACAATGGTTGTTGTTGTACTTTGATTACTAATATGCATTGTTGTGATACTATGCATGAAGTCCTCCACCCCCGAATGTTTCCGCCGTTCTGGTTTGGGGGTGTGACATCTAAGTCGTCAACAATCTCTGTTTGACTTGCTGAATAAGGTTTGTCGTCTTGAGCACCACCTCCATGCTCCCCATGACTCTCTGCCCAACTTCTCCATAGCAAACCAGGGTCCGACACTTTCTCCCATAGAGAAGCTCATTAGGAGGCATACCAATGCTAGCGTGATGGTTGTTTTTGTAGGAAAACTCAACCAAAGGAAGGTAGGAGTGTTAGCTCCCACCGAATTCAATGATGCAAGCTCTCAACATATCCTCAAGAGTCTGAATAGTCTGATCACTCTGACCATATGTCTGCAGATGATGTACAGTACTGAAATGCAGCATGGTACCCAACTTATCATGGAACCTCTTCTAAAACCTAGAAGTAAACCGAACGTCTCGATCCAATACTATAGAAATAGGCACCCCTTAACGAGCCATAACCTCTCGAATATAAATGTCGGACAATTTCTTGGCCAAGTATCTCTCCTGAATTGCAAGGAAATGAGAACTCTTGGTCATATGATCCATAATAACCCAAATAACATCAAGCCCATTGGGCGTCCTTGGTAACTTCGTAATAAAATCAATGGTGATATGCTCCCATTTCCATATGGGCAACTCTAAAAGCTGCAACTTACCATGTGGTCTCTGATGCTTGCCCTTGACCTTTCGACATGTCAGGCACCTCTTGATGTACCATGTTATCTCCCTCTTCTTGCAGGGCCACCAATAACTGAGTCTCAAGTCTTGATACATTTTTTCCGTGTCAGGATGAACCGAGAACTTAGACATTTGAGCTTCCTCCAACACTTTCTAGCAAATTACAACAGAAACTGGAACCTAAACTCTTCCACACTGAGTCAACAGACCACGCCAATCAGCAAAAAAATTAGCAATCTGACCCATGATCTTCTCCTTTTTCCAGTTCTCGTTATTGATTCCCTTATCCCGAGCCTCTTTGATCATATCCAAAAGTGGTGAAATGACGGTCATCCTCAAGCATAGGTATCGAATAGGAATACCATCCGTCTTGTGGCTCAAAGCATCGATCACCACATTGGCATTCCCCGGGTGATATAAGATCTCACAGTCATAATCCTTAACTACATTAAGCCACCCACGCTGCCTCATATTTAGATTCAGCTGATCCATAGCACCAAATCTTAAGGGCAAAAACCACTGCCCCCAACTCAAGACCGTGAGTAGGATAATTCGCCTAATGAGGCTTCAGTTGCTTCGAAATGTAAGTTATCACATACCCTCTTTGCATCAAAACGACACCCATGCCTAGAATCGACACATCACAATATACCAAAAAGTCATCAACTCCCCCAGGGAGTGCCAGAACCGACGCCTCACATAACCTCTATCGTAAGGTCACAAAAGTCGCCTGCTGCTCAAACCCCCAGCAGAAAGTGACATCCTTCCTAGTCAACCTGGTAAGAGGAACTACAATTTTGGAGAAGTCTCGAATAAACCTCATGTAGTAACTGTTGGATTAATGTCTAAGTCCATAACTATAATTGGTAAGACTTGACCCGACCCGGCATGGTCCATGTGGGTTGCATGGCATCATGCATTTTGATAGACTATAATGAGAGAAATAACACTTAAGGTTGGTTAATATATTATAAGTTCTAATATATTAATAACGTTATTTAATTAGTATTGATCAAGAATTAATTTGGAATTAATTAAGTGATCAAAAGGAGACTAATTAAATATATGGGTTGATTGTGTAAATCATTCATTCTTATATATGTGGGCTTGTGATCCAAGATTCCTTATGTTGGACTAAGTCCATGGGGTGACCCATGGATACTCCATGGAGGTTAAAATCCATGGAGCATAAGGAATGGGTAAAGTTATGAGTTACATGGTGTAACCCTAATAGCCACCATATAAAAGAATCCCATGGCTCAAGAAATCGTGCACTAATATGTGAGTGTGAGGGCTAGACGATTTTAAGGAGTGTTCAAGTTTCTCTCAAGTTATTCCAAGTGTATTTGGTGTTGTGTGAACCATTTGAGGTGTCACACTTGGGGCACTAGGCACTCAAGCTTCATGAAGACATTCTACATCAAAGAGGTATGTATTCTATCTTGTTATATTTATTATTTTGTATGCTAGATTAGGATAATACCTTGGATTTTCATAATTGTATGTATAATAGAGAAAACATAGATCCAAGGTATTTAGGGTTGCATGTACACTTAGGAGTGTTAGAATGCTCATAACCCAACAGTGGTATCAGAGCCTAGGCTTGTTTTCTTGTTATACTTGCAAAAGTAGCTGAAAAATCGAGTTGGATGCATATATTCGATTGTTTTGGCTGGAATTGGACTAGGAACATTACCCTAAGATGTTTTTGGACTTATAAACTTGTTTTTGATGTGGTAATGTTCATGCTAATCCAATTTCTAAGATAATTGTCATAATTTTGTGACAACCGTCAAATTTCGGTCAATTCAAAGTCAACAAGTCAAACCGCTCAACTCCAATAACCCTTGTATGCTAGGGTTTACGTTATGTAATCACTATACAATTCGCTATTTTAATGAGAAATCATCATTTGGAAAGTTCATGTGTTTGATTTTCCTTAGCCTTAACAAGTGCTAAACAACGAACCAAAGCGATAAAACACTATTACACAATCATCGGGATTGTGTAAGACACTAAAACACGGTTTAATGGGGTTTACGAACCTTGCGTTGTGAAGCCGGACACTCAAATTAATCACAAACGAAACCTCTCTAAATCGTTTTCACTCTATCTCTTTCTATTTGAAATCTCTCCCAAATCTCTCCCAAATCTCTCTCAAAAGTTACTTTAACTTTTTGTAATCATTTGGGTCATCTCGACCCTTGACCGGGTCAAAAATCGCTTGAAACGGGGTAAAAACGAGTAAAATAGCTTTAAGGATCCGAAACCGAAGCTTCTGGACCGAAGCCTCGCATCCGAAGCCTCGCATCCGAGGCCTCTGATCCGAAGCGAGGGTCCGAAGGTCCGAAGGTCCGAAGGTCCGAAGCGAGGGTCCGAAGGTCCGAAGCGAAGGTCCGAGGGTCCGAAGTCCGAAGCGATTTACCGGTTTTTCGACTACGACTTCGTTTTAACTCCGTTTTTCATTATTTTAACGTGGGATTTTCACCCAAAACTTTATTTTATAAACTAAGGCCCCAAAATATATAAATCTCCAGGGTTTTTATAAAATATATTAAAAGAATTGGTGATTGAACTAATTATTGAGGGAATATTTGCTTTTCCTTAATTTATGGCAAAAGCAAACCACTACCACCTCACTCTATGATTAGCCACTCTTTCCCACTACCCCTTGTCTCCTTAGTGGACATTTACAGCCAATCTCCAGCTCTTCCCACGTTCTAAGAGCTGGAGGATTGATCCTCTCTCCTCATTCTCCATAAAACTCTTTCATTCTACACTTAGCAACCAAGAACACTCTCCAAAATTCTCTCATCTTTTCTCTTAACTTCAAGAACTTCAAGGCTTTCTTCAGGGATTTCTTTCTTCAATTAGTAAGTATCTTCATCATTCACATAATTATTAAACTCCATTCTACTCAAATCATTGATATCTTACACAAGTTCCATCTTATTCGGTGTTAGATTCTCGAATCATCAAGACATCTTCTTAGTGTTCTTGAGTTGAACACTTCCTCTCTCTCACTTTCATCTACTGAAACCACATAAGGTGAGTTCATACCCGTACACTTACATGTTTTTCTTAAGTTTTAAGGGGGGAATACAAGTAAAATCATCAAGAACACAATTAAACTTTTTCTAACAGATTACATCAGAAAAGATGGACGTTAATCACGGACTGTTTTGGTCAACTTAAATATTTTAGTTTTCAAAACTGTTTCAGGTGCAAGTAGTTCAAACTCTTAGCTTTAAAATGGCTACTTGCACATCTCCATATGATTTTTTTACAATTTATGGTGATTTTTACAAAACTGCCTGTCATTTCAGAGGCAAACCCGGACCAGTCTGTGATTATGAACATTTTCACCTCTGTTAGAGATCACTAAAAATCATGATAAAATTTACGAACAAACTAGACTCATATTCCAAACTCTCAAAATTTGCGGATTTGGATTTAGAGCTTTGATGATTTTTCTATAAATTTTCTAAGAACGGTAACAGAAACTGTTTTTTAACGAAAAGTTGCTGTTAATTTCATATCACCTTGTAACATGTTGAGCAAGGTGTATATCTTTATGTGATTATATGTTACTGCAATATATGACATTTTGTCTTAATATTTAGACACACATCAGTTTACAAATGGATTTGGTCATATAAAATACAAAGAATAACAAGTGATTATAATCAAAGTACAATAGATACATTCAAACATTAAATAAACTATTTTGAATATAGTTTGCATACATTACCACGTACTACCCTTGGTTGATAAACTATAATAGGTATAGTTTATGATACATTACATAACACATACATTTAAAAAGGGTACATTTATACAAAGGATATTTTCATTAAGAAAGGTACGGCCATACGGTACCAAATTTTCATAACACGTAATTCCGTTAATGACTTTGTGAGACATTTACTTCAAATTACCATTAAGTCCTGTATTGTAACCAGAGTCTCCTTGAGGGAGAGCGTGATACTTGTGTATAGATCTATATTGGGTTTGACAAACCCACACCTAAACTGCATGCAACAGTTAGACCGATAGGTCTGGGGTGACAAATGTCATAACATTTCCGACGCCTGAAGAACGTCGTTTTAGGCAACCTTGGTCATAGTATGGTTATAATAAACTCACATAAAGTATTAACAAACATTGGAATTTACGGGAACTTCATTAAAATTTAACGAGTTTATGTCGATTTAAACTTGCATTGTTTTACTATAAATATGACAAATTACTTGTACATTTCGGTCTTTGGGTTTTAAGACTACATTTACACATTAAGGAAAATATTGGATTTTTCTAACACAAATACTACTTTTACAAATGAAAGGCTTTTAATAATACCAAACAAAAGCTTATGAACTCACCAACCTTTGTGTTGACACTTTTTCAAACAACTTGTATTCTCAGGAAATCATTAAACAGGTAATCAAGTGCTTTTGAGGATGGGACGCTAAGGCGTCTACTATTTCATATTTTATCAACATATTGTAATTGATTCGTAAACATGTAATTCATACAATGATGTAAATTTTTTTAATTATATATATGTTGGTTGTGTTTGCTTGAATTACTATTACAATTGCTGTTATGATACTATACATGAAGTCCTCCACCCCCGGACGTTTCCGCCATCCTTGGTTTGGGGGTGTGACAGATTGGTATCAGAGCGCAGTTTATAGTGAATTAAGTATATCAAACCACATAAGATATATACAAACTATAAACACAATTGGGACTAATAGTCTCTGATTTGTGCATTTTTCAAATAAATATACTTTTAGAAAATAAATGATTTTTTTTTTATTAAAAGTATAAATACATGCATACATGCTCACATAGTGTCATAACTACAAAAACATAAAATAAAAGAAGAGGAGTTGTACATTATGGGTATGCCTTGGTATATGTAAATCAAGTCTGGGAATGATATAGCCTGATCAACTATATCTGTCCGGGAATTGACTTGCATATACCGGGGGATGGTCAGGATGGACAACAAATCTAACAAACCTAATAACATACTACAAAGGATACTTTAAGAACTCAAAACTAAACATTTACAAATACTATAGGAGTATTTTGTGTTACTATAATAAAAATATTTTATACTTTCATTTTACCTCATAACCCAATGTATTGGGTCAATAAAAAGTATAAAATCGTATGTATCGTAAACATACCGGAAAACAACGTAATAATATACTTTATGTATAAAAGATTTCTCTCCCTATAAATACACTTTTACTAAAAGTACATTGGTTTACGACTTATGCCAGAATCATGCCGCCAAGGAGAAGACCAAGACCTTCCAGCAACACAGCAACACCTCCTCCGCCGCCGCCTCCACAGTTTGATCCCGCGATGTTCCAGGCTGCAGTAACAGCAGCCGTAGCGGCCGCAATGTCGCAGATAGGGACCAACGGAGCTGGTGGTTCGGGATCGGGAGCTACACACTCTAACCACGGAGACAGTACGTGGCGTGCAAAAGAGTGTTCATACAAAGACTTCACAAATGGCAAACCCGACAACTTCAATGGAAGCGGGGGAGTCATCGCTTTGATGCAATGGTTTGAAAAGACCGAAGTAGTCTTTCAGGTGTGCTCTTGCCCCGAAGCGAGCAAAGTTAAGTTCGCAGCCTTCACCTTCACCGGCCGGGCCCTTACTTGGTGGAACTGTCGGATTAAGTCACTTACTCTCGAAGTGGCTAGCTCCATAACCTGGGCAGAACTAAAAGCGTTGATGATGAAGGAGTACTGCCCGAGAGGTGAAATTCAAAAGCTGGAACAAGAACTTTGGAACCTCAGGATGACGGGCTCTGACCTTGAAACCTACACCACCCGATTCAATGAATTGGCTCTCCTCTGCCCAACAATGGTTACTCCGGAGGAGAAAAAGGTGGAGCGATACCTTTGGGGACTGTCTCTCCACGTGCAAAGTAGTGTCCTGGCTTCAAGGCCAACTACTTTTGACAGTGCCAGGGAGCTGGCACAACAACTTGTTGACCACCGAGCCGGTCATAATACTACAACCACCACCACTGATAAATCAAAAGGAGGAAACAACAAAAGGAAGTTCTGGAACGAAAAGAAGAGCCAACCAGCACAGGACCCCGCTAAGAAGCAACAAATTGTTGCTGTCCATGCTGCCACTAATACTGTCACTACTGCTACCACTCCAGCACCACCGAAGCCATATGCGGGAAAACTACCTAAGTGCAACAAGTGCAACTTTCACCACAATGGTGCTTGTAGGGAGATGCACTGTAACAACTGCGACAGGAAGGGGCACACTGCTCGTTTCTGTAAAGCGCCGGCTCCACCAATCAACCAAGTCGCCAGTACGGGGGCAACCCGGACCTGCTACAACTGTGGAGACGCAGGTCACTTCAAAAGAGACTGCCCCAAAGCACAAGCCCCTAATGCTGGTGGAGTAGGAAGAGTCCTGGCAATAGGACATGGGGAAGCAGTCGAGGATCCCACGGTGGTTACCGGTACGTTTCTCCTCAATAACTCTTATGCATGCGTACTATTCGATAGTGGAGCGGAGAGGAGTTTCGTGAGCCACCAATATAAACATTTACTTGAACAAAATCCCCAATCACTAAAGGATACTTATGTAGTAGAAATGGCAAATGGGAAAGTAGAACGCACTAGCGATATATACTCAGAATGTACTCTCACTATAGACAACCATACATTTAAAATTGACCTGATGCCAGTCACCATAAAAAGCTTCGACGTAATCATCGGGATGGATTGGTTAGTTCCTCACCGTGCCGACATTCTATGTTACGAAAGGGCCGTTCGCCTCAATCTACCAAATGACGAAACCCTTCTCATCTATGGTGACAAACCTAGTGCGAATTTACACATCATCTCATGCATCAAAGCCCAAAAGTATCTCCGGAAGGAGTACCACGCCTTCTTAGCCCATGTAGTAGACAAGAAACAAGACGTGAAAGACATCAAAGACATCCCCGAAGTGTGTAACTTCCCGGATGTGTTCCCAGAGGATCTTCCTGGTGTACCACTCGCACGACAAGTCGATTTCAGAATTGACTTAATACCCGGAGCTACCCCCGTAGCCAGAGCTCCATACCGCCTCGCACCATCAGAAATGCAGGAGTTGTCCAGTCAGTTGACCGAGCTTTTGAGCAAAGGGTTCATCAGACCAAGCTTCTCACCTTGGGGAGCACCAGTCCTTTTTGTAAAGAAGAAGGACGGATCCTTTCGCATGTGCATCGACTATCGGGAACTAAACAAACTCACCATCAAAAACCGATATCCTCTACCCCGAATCGACGACCTTTTCGACCAACTCCAAGGAGCAAATTTCTTCTCAAAAATCGACCTAAGGTCAGGCTACCATCAGCTACGAGTTCAAGAAGAAGATATTCCCAAAACTGCATTCAGAACTCGCTATGGGCACTACGAGTTTGTGGTGATGTCCTTCGGTTTAACAAACACACCTGCGGTATTCATGGACCTAATGAATAGAGTGTGTCGACCCTACCTAGACAAGTTTGTAATCGTATTCATCGACGATATCTTGATCTACTCGCGAAGCGAAGAAGAGCATCGCCTACATCTACGCCAAGTGCTAGAGACACTAAGAGCGGAGAAGCTTTATGCTAAGTTCTCTAAGTGTGAATTCTGGATTAGAGAAGTGGATTTTCTTGGACATGTGGTAAGTGAGAAAGGCATACATGTGGATCCCTCCAAGATCAAGGCAATCGAGAATTGGTCAGCACCCAAGACGCCAACCGAAATTCGACAATTCCTTGGGCTTGCTGGCTACTACCGAAGATTTATACAAAACTTCTCCAAGATTGCGAAACCACTCACCACCTTGACGCAGAAAGGTGTGATATTCAAGTGGGAAAATAAACAAGAAACTGCTTTCCAAACGTTAAAACAAGCCCTATGCAGCGCACCGATCTTGTCTCTCCCAGAGGGAACCGAGGACTTCGTAGTGTACTGTGATGCTTCGAATCAAGGCCTCGGATGTGTGCTCATGCAGAGAGGGAAGGTTATCGCGTATGCATCAAGACAGCTTAAGACGCACGAGGTTAATTATACTACGCACGACCTGGAATTAGGAGCAGTGGTATTCGCTTTGAAGATCTGGAGACACTACCTCTACGGCACGAAATGCACTATCTTCACTGATCACAAAAGTCTTCAGCATATCCTCAATCAGAAAGAGCTCAACATGCGACAGAGGAGATGGGTAGAGTTGCTGAATGACTACGAGTGCGAAATTCGTTATCATCCGGGCAAGGCCAATGTAGTGGCCGATGCTCTAAGCAGGAAGGAGTACTCGGGCCGCCGAGTAAAATCCTTAACAATGACAATCCATTCCCACCTGACCATACAAATCAAGGAAGCTCAACTGGAAGCTTTGAAACCAGAAAAGGTGGCAGGAGAGACATTAAGGGGAATGGATAAAAACTTAGAAGTCAAGGATGATGGAGCACGTTATATCATGAACCGGATTTGGACACCGAAGTTCGGTGGACTCCGAGATGTCGTCATGAATGAAGCACACAAGACTCGATACTCCATCCATCCCGGGTCGGATAAGATGTATCTGGACCTCAAGAGATTATACTGGTGGCCGAACATGAAAGCTGAGATTGCTACCTATGTGAGCAAGTGCCTGACTTGCGCTAAGGTCAAAATCGAATACCAGAAACCATCCGGGCTATTACAACAGCCGGATATACCTGAGTGGAAGTGGGAACGAATAACCATGGACTTCATAACCAAGCTGCCTAAGACATCGGGCGGGCTTGACACAATATGGGTAATTGTAGACAGATTGACCAAATCAGCACACTTCCTACCAATGAAAGAAACCGACAAGATGGAGAAGCTGACTAGAACGTACATCAGAGAGATTGTACGACTCCATGGTGTGCCGATATCCATTATCTCCGATAGAGATAGTAGATTTACCTCACGGTTTTGGCAGTCGCTACAAAAATCATTGGGAACTAGGCTTGACATGAGTACGGCCTACCACCCACAAACCGACGGACAGAGCGAACGAACCATTCAAACATTGGAAGACATGTTAAGAGCTTGTGTGATAGACTTCGGTAAAGCATGGGATACCCATCTACCGCTTATCGAATTCTCCTACAATAACAGCTATCATACTAGCATCAAAGTCGCTCCATTCGAAGCTCTTTACGGTCGCAAATGCAGATCACCCCTGTGTTGGGCTGAGGTGGGGGATACACAGCTAGCTAGAGGGCAAGTCTCTAATAGCACCCTCACTGGCCCTGAAATCATAAGGGAAACTACAGAAAAGATCGTTCAAATTCGAGAGAGACTGAAAGCGTCTCGCGATCGGCAAAAGAGTTACGCAGACAAACGACGCAAACCCTTGGAATTCCAGGTGGGTGATAGAGTACTACTAAAAGTTTCCCCTTGGAAAGGAATGATACGATTCGGCAAACGCGGGAAACTGAATCCAAGGTACATCGGGCCATTCGAAATCCTTGCTAGGATTGGGCCAGTAGCATACAAACTTCGATTACCTCAGGAACTCGACAAAGTACATCCCACATTTCACGTGTCGAACCTAAAGAAGTGTTTGTCTGATGAGACACTCGTAATACCACTCGACGAAATCAAAGTTAACGAAAATCTCCACTTCATGGAGGAACCAGTCGAAATCATGGATCGGGAAATCAAACGAACGAAACAAAGTCGTATTCCCATCGTGAAGGTACGTTGGAACGCTAAACGAGGACCCGAATTCACCTGGGAACGCGAGGATCAGATGAAACAGAAGTATCCACATCTCTTCCCAAACTCTTGAAATCCCAGTCAAAATGAAAATTTCGGGACGAAATTCCTTCTAACGGGGGGATGATGTGACAACCGTCAAATTTCGGTCAATTCAAAGTCAACAAGTCAAACCGCTCAACTCCAATAACCCTTGTATGCTAGGGTTTACGTTATGTAATCACTATACAATTCGCTATTTTAATGAGAAATCATCATTTGGAAAGTTCATGTGTTTGATTTTCCTTAGCCTTAACAAGTGCTAAACAACGAACCAAAACGATAAAACACTATTACACAATCATCGGGATTGTGTAAGACACTAAAACACGGTTTAATGGGGTGTACGAACCTTGCGTTGTGAAGCCGGACACTCAAATTAATCACAAACGAAACCTCTCTAAATCGTTTTCACTCTATCTCTTTCTATTTGAAATCTCTCCCAAATCTCTCCCAAATCTCTCTCAAAAGTTACTTTAACTTTTTGTAATCATTTGGGTCATCTCGACCCTTGACCGGGTCAAAAATCGCTTGAAACGGGGTAAAAACGAGTAAAATAGCTTTAAGGATCCGAAACCGAAGCTTCTAGACCGAAGCCTCGCATCCGAAGCCTCGCATCCGAGGCCTCTGATCCGAAGCGAGGGTCCGAAGGTCCGAAGGTCCGAAGCGAGGGTCCGAAGGTCCGAAGCGAAGGTCCGAGGGTCCGAAGTCCGAAGCGATTTACCGGTTTTTCGACTACGACTTCGTTTTAACTCCGTTTTTCATTATTTTAACGTGGGATTTTCACCCAAAACTTTATTTTATAAACTAAGGCCCCAAAATATATAAATCTCCAGGGTTTTTATAAAATATATTAAAAGAATTGGTGATTGAACTAATTATTGAGGGAATATTTGCTTTTCCTTAATTTATGGCAAAAGCAAACCACTACCACCTCACTCTATGATTAGCCACTCTTTCCCACTACCCCTTGTCTCCTTAGTGGACATTTACAGCCAATCTCCAGCTCTTCCCACGTTCTAAGAGCTGGAGGATTGATCCTCTCTCCTCATTCTCCATAAAACTCTTTCATTCTACACTTAGCAACCAAGAACACTCTCCAAAATTCTCTCATCTTTTCTCTTAACTTCAAGAACTTCAAGGCTTTCTTCAGGGATTTCTTTCTTCAATTAGTAAGTATCTTCATCATTCACATAATTATTAAACTCCATTCTACTCAAATCATTGATATCTTACACAAGTTCCATCTTATTCGGTGTTAGATTCTCGAATCATCAAGACATCTTCTTAGTGTTCTTGAGTTGAACACTTCCTCTCTCTCACTTTCATCTACTGAAACCACATAAGGTGAGTTCATACCCGTACACTTACATGTTTTTCTTAAGTTTTAAGGGGGGAATACAAGTAAAATCATCAAGAACACAATTAAACTTTTTCTAACAGATTACATCAGAAAAGATGGACGTTAATCACGGACTGTTTTGGTCAACTTAAATATTTTAGTTTTCAAAACTGTTTCAGGTGCAAGTAGTTCAAACTCTTAGCTTTAAAATGGCTACTTGCACATCTCCATATGATTTTTTTACAATTTATGGTGATTTTTACAAAACTGCCTGTCATTTCAGAGGCAAACCCGGACCAGTCTGTGATTATGAACATTTTCACCTCTGTTAGAGATCACTAAAAATCATGATAAAATTTACGAACAAACTAGACTCATATTCCAAACTCTCAAAATTTTCGGATTTGGATTTAGAGCTTTGATGATTTTTCTATAAATTTTCTAAGAACGGTAACAGAAACTGTTTTTTAACGAAAAGTTGCTGTTAATTTCATATCACCTTGTAACATGTTGAGCAAGGTGTATATCTTTATGTGACTATGTTACTGCAATATATGACATTTTGTCTTAATATTTAGACACACATCAGTTTACAAATGGATTTGGTCATATAAAATACAAAGAATAACAAGTGATTATAATCAAAGTACAATAGATACATTCAAACATTAAATAAACTATTTTGAATATAATTTGCATACATTACCACGTACTACCCTTGGTTGATAAACTATAATAGGTATAGTTTATGATACATTACATAACACATACATTTAAAAAGGGTACATTTATACAAAGGATATTTTCATTAAGCAAGGTACGGCCATACGGTACCAAATTTTCATAACACGTAATTCCGTTAATGACTTTGTGAGACATTTACTTCAAATTACCATTAAGTCCTGTATTGTAACCAGAGTCTCCTTGAGGGAGAGCGTGATACTTGTGTATAGATCTATATTGGGTTTGACAAACCCACACCTAAACTGCATGCAACAGTTAGACCGATAGGTCTGGGGTGACAAATGTCATAACATTTCCGACGCCTGAAGAACGTCGTTTTAGGCAACCTTGGTCATAGTATGGTTATAATAAACTCACATAAAGTATTAACAAACATTGGAATTTACGGGAACTTCATTAAAATTTAACGAGTTTATGTCGATTTAAACTTGCATTGTTTTACTATAAATATGACAAATTACTTGTACATTTCGGTCTTTGGGTTTTAAGACTACATTTACACATTAAGGAAAATATTGGATTTTTCTAACACAAATACTACTTTTACAAACGAAAGGCTTTTAATAATACCAAACAAAAGCTTATGAACTCACCAACCTTTGTGTTGACACTTTTTCAAACAACTTGTATTCTCAGGAAATCATTAAACAGGTAATCAAGTGCTTTTGAGGATGGGACGCTAAGGCGTCTACTATTTCATATTTTATCAACATATTGTAATTGATTCGTAAACATGTAATTCATACAATGATGTAAATTTTTTTTAATTATATATATGTTGGTTGTGTTTGCTTGAATTACTATTACAATTGCTGTTATGATACTATACATGAAGTCCTCCACCCCCGGACGTTTCCGCCATCCTTGGTTTGGGGGTGTGACAGATTTCAAGATTTGTATTAGTTTGTATGTTCATGCTAATTTCTTGAAGATTGATGATTTGAATTATCTTGTTCTTATGAGGTTCTTAGATTAATAGAAAAGTTGTGTGAAATAGTTGTTTTCAATCCATTTTAATCTAAGAATTGATTCCAAAGTGTGTTTTTGTAACTTGTCCTCAAGTTATATGAAAAGTCACATTTAAGAATCATAAAACTCATAAAAGTTGGCAAAGGTTACAAAATGAAGAGTCTCTTCATTAAATTAAAAAAAAAAGTTATTTTTTTTAATTAGTTTAAAGTTTTCCATAACTTGTCCTCAAGTTATGGAACTTGAAGAGTTTTTTTTTTTAATTAAAACTACTTTAAACTCATAAGTTATGGAATTAATTAGTTTTGAATAGTTTCAAAACTTGCCCTCAAGTTTTGGAATTTGAAAAGTTTTCACTTATGAATACTTTAATTCCAAGTTAGCCCTTAGAATTTTAAAAGTTAAAATTCAACCCTTATACTTTATAATATTATAAGTTAATAATATTTATATATATGTATAAGAGTAAAGTCAGTCTTACCGTTAGTAGGCCTCATTCACGAAGCCGGTCTATAAGGGGGGTATAAGGTTACTGCCTATAAAATGACAGTTTAATGGGTGTCCACTCTCACCCACCGCTTCCTTGACTGGTGGAGGGTCGTTAGCCGAACGGGTAGGACAAGGACTATAATTCTCCTTTCATTAAAAGTATTAATGATAAATACTAAGTAACTAAACTCTTATTAATACCCAATCTTAGTTACTTAGGAAAATGTGAATTTAGTGCTAACCATGAAATTACACTTTGCACTTTGCTTAAGTCGTTAGTGGAACGTGTGTGGTTAACCGGCATAACAAGGTAGGCAAAGGGTAACTTAATATTTATCATAGTATCGGTGGAGCGTGTGTGGTTAACCGGCACACTGATTAAGGGGTAAATATTAAGGGTACCAAGTATATTTGCATGGTTATTCACACCTTGTTTTGTGATCCTCGGCATCCCAGTCACAAAACCTGAAGGGCACACTCGAGATTGAAACATGCCTTTGAACAGTTCAATGAATCTCAAAGATCTAGGACTTTCAAATCCAATTAAAACCTAATAAATTATTTCGTTTTTCATGGTGGAAATTGGTGAATCGTCATTCACCTACCTTCAAATATTTTATAGCTTGGATTACGGCATCCCTCTTCTAAGTTATAAAATAGTTTGTTGGGTCCTAGCCTTAATATTTCATATTGGGTGTCATATTAAGGACTTTAAATCAACTATCTTGAATATCTCCCAAAAAGATGTCTGGTCTAGACATTTATGATCTTCCCAAATCTCTTGAAACAAGCTTTCCTAAATGAAGATGATGTCCCATGGATATCATACTTCTTTCACCTCCTCCAATTATTCTCCCTAACCCACAAGTTCCTAAAAAGTTTAAGGTCACTTAAGCCCTATTGGCAAGGCAAGGTCTAGGTGTGATCACATCTTGGAGATGTAGTCACATATTGACAAGCCGGGAGAGTTGGGTGTCAAAGTCTTGAGAAAGTTGGTGGCTCAACTACTTTCTAAGTCACATAGTGAGTTCTTTTGGGAATCCTATGAAAGAGACTAAGACAAGACCCTTAATGATCTTATCTATTTGCTAAGATCAACTTCCTAAAACGCTATGGACATTGACAATGATGCCAGTGGATATCCAGTAAAGCTCTCTCTTCCCAATAGAAAGGGATCGGCCATAGTCAACTCTGTTGACCCAATGGTAAAGAGAGAGGCGAAGTCTGAGATAGTCCCATTATCAAGGATCCATAGGTAACTATTGCCAAAGGAAGGGGCATTGGTTATGAAGCTGCCAAATTTACCTAAGGATGTTAAAGTCAATAAGTTTGGCTCTACTTCAGGTAAAGTCCATTGTCTAACTCTATTAAGTACATGCTGATTCTGATCGCGAAGATTGATTTCAATCGCATGGTTCGGTGATCAGAATTTTGGGCTATTACTTAAGAGTTATGATATTTATATTGCTTAGGAATAGATAACAACAAGGTTTTCATATGCATTGTAAGGATAAGTTTTTCCACAAAGTTTTAAAATAAAAGAAAAAGGTTTTGATTTTATTTATTTTAAGTATCCTTACAATGGCATTTGTGAAAAGTTGTTGCTTATAAGATTCCATTGATAGCAATATTGGAAAAATGGATTTGATTCTTTCGGTCGTTAGTGGAGCGTGTGTGGTTTACCGGCACACTAACATGGACTTGTGAGAAGTGGCAAAGGTCTAAACAATTGAGACTATGATTACGGCATCCCTTTTCATAGTTCTAAAATTGTTTAGACACACATGTGAGCTATCTAAGAGAGGTGTATGATTTTGATAAAGTTTTATCAAAACAATCTAGTATCATAAATCTGAACTTTGGTAAGAAAGTCAGCTGATTTCTGAGTACATGTCAAAGCTAGTGGGAGCATAAGTGTTATGCTAATAATCATCATGTTAGTGGGAGCATGATAATTATGACAAAGGTTGCAAGTTAGCAATGTTAATTATAGAAAACAAAAGTTTCAATTCGTGAGGTTGCAGGGGTTGAAAAAGTTGTTTTGCTATAATTAAGGGAGAGGAAATTATACTTCATTTCAATTCTAAAAGCTTAGATTGAGATTTTAATCGTATTTAATCAAGGATATATATATATATATATATGAATTTCATGTTGGAATGGCTCAACATAAGGAAATTCTATATATGGGTCCATTATTTGCGTTCTAAAATTCGATTATGATTACGGCATCCCTTTTCATAATCTGAATTTTGAGAACTTGGCAAATTGAAATGGAAATATTATAGCAAAAGACTGGTTTAGTCTTTATGTGAGACATCATGAATCGTGTCCCATATGCTTCGGATATAGGATCGATTACATGTGCTATATTCATCCTTTCTAAAATTTTCCAAATGCCTGGGGCATTATGAAGGGAAAAGGTCTAGAATTGGATATGACTAAAATGATTAAGCAATTGTCGAGGACAATCTAAGGTTTACCAAAGATTGGTTGCTCAAGGACAGTTGGAAGTATAATGTTAATTCTGGAAGGACCATATTGACATAATCTGTAAGGAGGCAACTCTTGTTCAGAAGTGATAGTCAAAATGGAATATGGAAATGTTTCAAAGTTAGAAATTATTCAATCTGTGTAAGATTAGGAAACTTAATGAAAGAAGGATGTTTCCAAGGAGCTGATCTCCTTTGGAATGCTCTGTAATGATTGTTGTCAAGTCTTTCTGACTTCGTGCATAATCATTAAGAGGATCAATGCATATAAGTTTAGAATCTAACAGATTTCAGTAAATGAATTTGGAATTCTTGCATTTGCAGTAAGGATTTGGGACTGTGAAAAGAGGATCATTGGAGTGATGTTCAATTGATCTATTTTACAAAGTAAAGATCATAGACAAACATAGTATGCATACTTGGTGTATGGCATGACTAGTGTTTAGAAAACATAGTGTACATGCTTGGAGCATGGGACAACTATTGTTTTAAATTCAAGTATAAAGTTGATAAAACCGAAACAATGAATAATGAGTAATCAGTATGGTGATAAATAAAAGTGTTTATTTATATTCATAGGGTTTGATACCATATTTGATTCATTTATTCTTGTGTTTCACTTTGCATGTTTTGACTTCCAGAATAACTAAGTCGCTCTTCCTGAATGATTAAGTTATTCAAACCATCCACAGTCGGTCATATGTTGGAAGTAGATATGAATCAAGACTGTCATGGGTTGGTTTGTAGAGGTCCAAGTTGGTGGACAAAGTGGTGCTACAACACTCATGAGTGCTCATAAGTTCTGAGTATTGGATTCAACCCGCGCTCATTTGAATCACTTCATGGATTTTATCACGAGTGATCATGAGACGATAATATCTTATATTCTTCAAACCTAGAGATATGAGTTGTTACTATGAGTTGGTTATACATTGATTGCACGAAAACGCATTGGTAACTCGATGTTATAAAACGTGCCTTTGTGTATGATTCAACAAGTAGTAGAACAAGCCATATGAGTCGAAGTTTATCCATTCCTTTTACCTTCGGGATAAAACCGATATCTGTGGGCCCCTCGATGATTTAAAGATGATACATGTGAGTGCTTGGCCAAGCCAGGACTGATTTGATTTATTCAATCAGTCAGTCATCATGAATCGGAAATCAGGAAACAACAAATGGATAGAGAGAATGATTGATAATCAATGTCTCAGTCCATATGATATGTAGAATGGAGGAATATATGATCCCTTATCTAATGGACAAGTCATTGACAAAGGTCAGAGTTCATCGACAAGGTCAGAGTTCGACAGAAGCTTTTGAGAGCTACGATTGCTGATCGGTTCCTGAAGTCATACGCAATAATAGTTTTAGACTTATCCAAGTGGGAGACTGTTGGATTAATGTCTAAGTCCATAACTATAATTGGTAAGACTTGACCCGACCCGGCATGGTCCATTTGGGTTGCATGGCATCATGCATTTGGATAGACTATAATGAGAGAAATAACACTTAAGGTTGGTTAATATATTATAAGTTCTAATATATTAATAACGTTATTTAATTAGTATTGATCAAGAATTAATTTGGAATTAATTAAGTGATCAAAAGGAGACTAATTAAATATATGGGTTGATTGTGTAAATCATTCATTCTTATATATGTGGGCTTGTGATCCAAGATTCCTTATGTTGGACTAAGTCCATGGGGTGACCCATGGATACTCCATGGAGGTTAAAATCCATGGAGCATAAGGAATGGGTAAAGTTATGAGTTACACGGTGTAACCCTAATAGCCACCATATAAAAGAATCCAATGGCTCAATCGTGCACTAATGTGTGAGTGTGAGGGCTAGACGATTTTAAGGAGTGTTCAAGTTTCTCTCAAGTTATTCCAAGTGTATTTGGTGTTGTGTGAACCATTTGAGGTGTCACACTTGGGGCACTAGGCACTCAAGCTTCATGAAGACATTCTACATCAAAGAGGTATGTATTCTATCTTGTTATATTTATTATTTTGTATGCTAGATTAGGATAATACCTTGGATGTTCATAATTGTATGTATAATAGAGAAAACATAGATCCAAGGTATTTAGGGTTGCATGTACACTTAGGAGTGTTAGAATGCTCATAACCCAACAGTAACCAGCTAGCCCAAGGAAATTTTGCATCTCAAATGGACATCTCAGAACATCCCACTGAATCGCCACCTCGATTTTGGCATGGTCAACAAAAATACCGTTATGGTTGACGAGATGTCCCAGTAACTAAACCTTGTGCAACCGGAAATCGCACTTGGAGAACTTGGCCTACAACCTCTTAACCTGCAGAACTCCAAGAATCTCACAAAGGTACTCCTCATGATGCTCCTTGGTCTTAGAGTAGACCAAGATATCATCAATAAAAATAATCACTGATTGATCCAACTTCGGCATGCACACCTTGTTCATTAGATCCATGAACGACGTCGGTACGTTGGTGAGCCCAAAATGCATCACTATGAACTCATAATGGTCGTAACGAGTACGGAAGGTCGTTTTCTGAATGTCATCCTCCCTAACACTCATCTGATGATAGCCTGACCTCAAATTGATCTTGGAGAACCAAGACGCGCTCTGTAGCTGGACAAAAAATTTATCAATCCTCGGTAGTGGGTAACGGTTTTTCACCGTTAACTTGTTCAACTAGGGTAATAAATGCACATCCAGTGAGAACCATCATTCTTCTTAAAAAAAGGATCGGTGCTCCCCAATGTGAGCTGCTCGGCTGAATAAACCCCTTGCCCAACAGCTCCTGGAGTTGTGAGGACAACTCCTACATCTCACGCAGTGTAAGGCGATATGGTGCATTGGTAATCAGGACAGCACCAGGGATCATGTCAATCCTAAACTCCACCTGCCTCTCAAGAGGCACACCCAGTAGATCCTCTGGGAAAACATCAGGAAACTCTCTCACCACAGGAACATCGGAAACTGACTTCCTTCCCTTAACCCAAGTGTCATCCATATATCCAAGGTAAATCAAACATCCATGCTGAAGATACTGCCTAGCCCTAGCGACCGAACAAAAGGCTGAACCAACCCTAGTGCCTTCCCCATAGATGGACAACTCTCCCCTACTTGGGGTACGAACTAACACTAACTATCGCTCATAGTCAATCAGTGCTCTGAACTAGCTCAACCAATCCATAATGGCGATCACACATACCTTATCGGAGTAGGAATAAGGTCGATCGGGAACCCTACACCAAAATCCTCCAACACACAGTCACGATAAACATCCGAGGCCAAAATCGAGTGGTCATCGAAAATGGTGAGCTCCAGAGGTCGATCCAATTATCTAAGGGAAATACGAAAATCCCTTGTAACACCCCAAATTTCAACCCAAAGTTTTTAATTAAAACATTAAGTGTTTATTCAAATCACAACTACAAGATATTAAAACATTTTTTTAGAGTATCATTAAAAGTTATCATGTGTACAAGCCCCCATTAATATGATGCATCAAAGTTACGCCCAATGTACTCGGCCATATGTCACTTTTCCATTAAGTGCTTAATCTCTTAAGTCCTCTCATCCAACACTCAGATCTAGACCCATAACATCATTCTAACTCATAAAGTTCCCACCTTTATGACTTTCCAAGTCTAGAAAAGGTCCAAAAGCGAAAACCCTAACTTATTAATCCATGAAGACATCATAACTCTTACATGGATGGGATAGAAGGACCAAGATCACATTTTTATGGATCCTAAAATCTCCATAATGGATAAATTTTCTAACTTTATCCATTAGAATGGTCCAAACCACCAAGATCTGGCCTTTATGTATCAAAGGGACCAAAAGTGCATCTTCTTCAACTTAATCCATTAAGTCCAAGTCTCCAACCTTCAGATCTGAAAAAAAGATGTTTAGATGGATAAAGTTTCCAACTTTATCCATAACAAGGTCACAAACTTTCAAGATCTAAATTTTATGCACTAAAATGACCAAAAGCTCATAACATCCAAAACTAGCTAGATCTAACAAATGCATCATCAAGATTCAAACTTTATACCTCTAGAATAGAGATCAAGGTGAACAAAGTCCACATCTACAAGCTTCAATGCAAACAACACTTTTACAATGAGCTCCTTCTTCTCCAATGTGCACCAAGAACACTTCAAAGCACTCAAAACACCTTCTTTTACCTTACAAGGCTCAAACTAGGGTTAGGGTTTCATGGGAGGGTGTTGGAGAGCTGGAGGTTGAGAATGAAATGGGTTTGGGGAAGTTAAGGAGCTTAAATAGGGCTCAAACCATGAAAATAGGATTTGGGAGCTGATTGCGTATGCCCAACATACTCTAGGTACACCCAGAGTACTCCATGTATTCCTAGTATACCCAACGTACTCGATGAATGCCTAGTACGCCCAGCGTACTCCAGGTACGCCCAACGTACTAGACTAGGCCCCAAAACCTTCCTAACTTCAAACGGTCATAACTTCTTCGTTTCAACTCCGATTTCGATGATCTTTATATCCACGAAAATGTATTGAGGATCTCTACAACCCTATTAAATTACTTTTGACTTAAAACACATTGAACAAAAATACATAATTCATAAAAGAAGTTCGAAACACCACTTTTCCCATTTTACCCATTGACTCCAAAGCACAAACTGTAGTATTGGATCACATATCTACATTACCCACATCCAAATGGGTCTAAACCTCTCTTCCCCAAAGCCTGAAGCCTTATGATACTTGATT
This sequence comes from Lactuca virosa, assembly GCF_052849685.1. Classification (NCBI taxonomy): domain Eukaryota; kingdom Viridiplantae; phylum Streptophyta; class Magnoliopsida; order Asterales; family Asteraceae; genus Lactuca; species Lactuca virosa. Next base: position 112,920,511 of record NC_136427.1, on the reverse strand, counting down.
TTTAGGTCACGGCCCCAAATTGTGAAACAACTTGAAACAGGGTGTTACAACTCTCCCCCACTTAAATTAGATTTTGTCCTCAAAATCATTCCTTAATATTTCCTCTGCCAAACCAAACGATCCTAACCGAACTCCCTGAATCCCAAATATGACTAGAGAAGTCATCCCACTCGGACAACCGCCCACCCTTACTGTCGTGGAACCTAATTTAGCAGAAATCACAAGCCCCAACAACTATCCAACCGCTATGCCTGAAACTGAAAACCCCTGATCAGTGTATGACTCCCAGACAGACAGAACCAATCCAAACTATTCCCATAAAAACTTGACTTCAGAACCCGAATCGCACAAATCAATCCGTCCTAATCAGTTCACATCTACTCGAAACATGTACACCCTAATGTGACAACCGTTAAAATTCGAGTCAGTTCTAGATTTGGATAAACTTAGTTGCATGTGTAGGCACGACACATACTAGACTTAGTAACTAGAAGCTAATTTATAACCTACTAGAAACTTGGAAACAATTTGAAACAATGGATAGTGTACTTAGATTTCACATTGATATGTGACTTCTATAGTTACTTTAACCGTAACGATTATTCAAATTCGGGTCATTCCTTGACTTGAACACCTTTTCATGAATCATATGCACACATCATGCACTTGACCTAGAAGTAGAAATTAGGTCAAAGTCTCATAGAAACTTCAGTCAAAGTTGAAACTAGGACTAGTATACTTCATTCATCAAATTCACTTGAATCTCGAAACCACTACATAAAATGTCAATAAACCGATAAAAATAAATTAAAAATATTATTTCTAACTTGAATAAGATTTATGAAACTCTAAAATAGTTTGAAGTCTCAAAATTTAATTAATTTTGATATCCAAAGACTTACAAACTCCTCAAAACCCTAAAAAGCCCTAAAAACTCAAATTTATAAACTTTAACACCCAAAACTCCATAAAATTTGTTATGAACCAGATAATATCAATTTAATATAATTAAATTCAGGAAAATATAATCGATGGAAAATAAATTTTAGATCATTAATATCTAACCTTTTTTTATAAGCCAAAAACCCAAGTGTTATAATCAAATTTTTATTTAAAATGTATATTTGATAAAAATTTGGAAAAAGGTTTATAAAAATAAGAAGGAAATTATTTAAATGAATAAAAGAAGAGAGAATGTCCCTCCTCTCTCTCCTAAAGTCAGCCATACTCTCCCCAATACACCATTTCCCCAAATCATTAATCATTTTATCTCTTCTTAAACTTCACCTCTCTACTTTTCTCTCTAAAAAACTTCTCTCTCATTCTCCCTACCAAATCCGAACTTAGATGTACAATATGTGGGAGAGATTTACTCACTTCATTGTTCATAAATCAAGTTACATTTCTGGAGCTTGGCGCACGATTTTGAAAACCCCATTTTCTCTTTGCAGTATAACCCCAAAGAGATGACGAGAGATCTGAGCTATCCAGAGAGATAAGATCTCTTTTTTCGCACTTTTCTTCTATCTTAAAACCCCATTTTCTTTCTCCATTAACCAACCCCAAAAGCCACGAAATTTACAAGTTTAGATGGTGTTTTTGAAGCCACAAATCATAGAAAAGGTAAAACATATACATCTTTTGAAGATCCATAATAATTTTTATAAGTTTTCTTGTTATTCCTCTTGATTTTCGACATATTTTTAGTATCTTCTTCATCTTCATCTTTCTTCATGATAAAATCTTATGCATGTTCATCTACCCTTCAGATTTGATGATGATGGTGGTAGATTTTCACCAAAAACATCTTGCATGTTACGAAATGGTGAAGATCCATGACCTAAACCTATGTTAAACCAAGGAAATGAACATTTCTATAAGTTTTGATGTTCATCAGCCACATCCATCCAATTTTACTTCTTAAAAACACCATTTTTATCAAATCAAGTTAATACATGATCTTCAAACCATAATGCATGCGATGAACTCAAGCTTAAATGCTTGATGTTCAAAGTTCATTGCTAAAAGGCTTTTAAATATGTTCATAAAAGATTTTAATCCACAAAAATATGCTAAAACTTCGATTATGTACAAAAATATTTTTTCCTAGAAACCCAGTGATATAATAAGATAATATGGAAGTTTCATGTATTTATTCATTTTTCTTGATTTATTGTAATTTTTTCAAGAAAATGAGGCCATAAATCACATAAAATACTTACTGGGGTCAATAAATCCTATAAAAATTCGTGGATGACCCATAATGTGAATAAACAACCCGCATAAAGTTTTATCAATTTTTATTACTGATTTATATGATTTTTAATTTTCTTTATGATTAAATAAAATAAATCATAAAACCAAGTTCCGAGATATTAAACAAGCATTTAAGAATTTTCGCTTCTTCCAGGTCATGGTTCATACTCAGAAAAATATTTTTGGGATTTTTCATAATGTATTTGTATTTTTACACGATTTTTGGTTATATAATGGACAAAAATCGGGAAAAATACTTTTTCTCATCCAAAATTTATGAAAATTTACCAAAACATCTTATATTATATTAGGATGCTATATCAAAAATGGAATGATTTTTCTCTTCTGTATGCTATTTTTGTTCTATTTTCGTAAGATTAAACATTCATAAATCCAAAAATCGGAATCCACTGTTTACAAATGACTCTTGATATTTTTTCCATATTATATAAAACATCAAATAATTTTATAAAAGTTTTTAGGAATTATACTAACTCTTTACTATTTATTCTAATTTTTATTTATTAAATACACATAAATTATGAAAATCAGACAACTATATATGAAAATCACCTTTGGAATTTTTCCTAGATTATATATGTTTAGTAAAAGTGGAACACCAAGTTTGGAAAATTTTACATACTGTTTTATAATTATCTTCATTTTTGTTAAAATAAACACACAAAAATCATAAAATCGGGTTACATTATTTGAAAACCAATTTTGGTATTTTTTTTCCCAGCTTATGTACACTCTATATGAATTTTACAAAAAGTTTGATAATTTTAATTTATTGTTTAATAATTATTCACGAATTAATGCTTATTTAAGTGAATAAAACAAAGAAAAATAACTAAACTATTTGGAAACCAACTTTCATATTTTTCCCTGCTTTTATATGTTTAATAACACTAGTACAAAAAGTTTGGGGAATTTTTGATATTGTTTTCTATTTATCTTTATTTTTGATAGAATAAATACACAAAAATCCGAAAAATCATGTTAAATTGTTTGAAAATCAGTTTTTATATTTCTCCCAGATTGAAAATGTTTTATAACAGTATTTCAAAAAGTTTGGGAAATTTTCTTAACTGATTGCTATTTTTCATAAATTGTTATCTATTTAGAGAATTAAATATAAGAAAAATGGCTATACATATCTATAATCCATGAAAATTTATCTGGAAGTCTTTTAATATAGTTAGAACCAAAATCAGAAGTTTGGTAAATTTTATTAACTGTTTACTAATTTTCATGATTTTATGATTATTCAAGAAATTAAAATGGTGAAAAATAGCTAGACAAATCAAAAATGCAAGAAAACTTATCTAAAGGTCTTTGACTTCAATTAAAACTGAAATGCAAAGTTTGGGAAATTTTGGAACTAAATTGACTTAGTTTTCAAATATTTAATCATTGGAACACCTCCTAAAATGTTAAATTTTAACATTTCAATAATGAGAAATTCCACTTGAACTGGTTATACAACAAATTAATTCATAGAAATCGAAATTTCACAGAAAAATATTTGTAACTTAACAATATTAAATTTTGACACAGTTTTGGCATAATTCTATTGTAATAGTAAGTATTCTAGTGTTAGATTTTGATTAGAGACTCATTAGCGTTTACCATTATTGTAGGAATCGGTAGTGGTACAAGTGGAACGTAGTTCAAGGCACCATTTGCATCATCTCAATGCATTGTGAGTATTCACGACTACCCCTATTTTCGGTTTTTATGTTGTGGGGTGGAAAAGCATGTCCGAAAAACTATTTATTTTTCGTTGTATTTAAATTGATTTGTATCAAACTTGATTGCTATATTTTGCTACATATGTCTATGCAACTTGTGTCACACCCCAAAACCGGAACGGCGGAAACGTTCTGGGGTGGAGGACGTCATGTCAAGTATCACAACACATGCAGTATAGTAATCAAAGTACAACAACCATTGCATTAATAGTAATAGCTTTACATAGGTCTTGGTCTTCCTATCGAGGATAGCAACTGGTCTCTCTATATATGTCAAGCGCTCGTCCACCTGAATATTGATATATGCATATTTAACTATGTATTTAATGCATATTTCTAATACTTTTAGCCACAATTATGTTTATTTTGGAATTAAAGATACTTACTATGTTTGAAATATGTTTTGTAGCAGCGAAGACATGCTTGGGATGAAAAGGAAGCATACGAGGAATTGGAAGTAGGAAAACGAGAGCTAAACAAAAAAGGACAAAAGGAGACTTTGAAGACTAAAGACCACGTCGTGGTGATCCTCCAACTCGATGTGGTGAAGGGAAGATTCTCAACCAATCAGTTGAGTTGGAGAATATAGGATTTACACGAGGACTACGATGTTGTGGTATCTAACCACGACGTGGTGAATCGATATAATGAAATTATAAATACCCAAACATTAGGTCGAATGATGACGAAGGTAACCGGTTTTCTAAGGAGAATTATGACTGAAAACCCTTGGAAACTCAAGAGAAGATCGAGAGTCAAGTGGAGCTCAAGAATTGAAAAATATTTAGAAGATTTCTACATAGATTCATTTGGTTTGCTAATAACTACTTATGTATAGCTTAATTTACATGGATTTTGTGTGTTTTTCTGCTACCACGAGAAGCTAAATACCTTTTACTTTTGTTTGGTGAACATGAACCTAATCTATATGTGTTGATTTCGATTATTGGATACTTATATTTGATTTTTCTTGTGTTTGATAGTTTAAACCCTAACATGTTTTAGTTCTAGTTTATATTGCTTATTAATCAGATTTTGTGTGATAATTGATCATATTAATTACATGAATTTGTCTCCTAATTGTTTATGATCATTAAATAATTAAAGCTAGGATTAATCACGTCTTAAATAGAACTTTAACTATGTTAGAGAGAATAATTAATCTTAATTTGTGCTTGGTTGCTTAACTTGATCATAGGAACGTAACTACTATCATTCATAGTCCAGTTTGTGCTTAATATCAATTTGGTGTTTAACTTGTGCATGATCATTGTTTGGTAATTCATAAATTGGTAGGCCTAGATATTTGATCATAATAGCTAGTTAAAAAAATTTGTAATCAATAGAATCCATCCATTAGAAATCAATCATAGGAGAAGGTGAAATCAGATCTAAGCAGAAGTATCTTTTAATTCTTGAAGTTAATTTGTTTTCTTTGTTTGCTTAATTGTTAGTTGATAGTAAGTTCTTCTGATCTTGCAAAATCAGTATAACCCCCAATCATAATTTGTTTCTTAGGTTAATTAGAAGTAGTTATTTACTTAATTGAATTCTGTTCACTGTGTTCGACACCTGACTTACGTCAGCTATTATATAATCTGACTAGGTACACTGCCTATAAGTTCATAGTTAGTAAAGTTTTGTTAGGTTATAAATTTAAGACTGATAGGTATATTTGTGCACATCAAGTTTTCGGCACCGTTGCTGGGGAACGGTTTGTTTGATTTATAGTTTAATTGCTTTTAGTTATTCGACCCTTTTTGTGGGGTAAAAACCGCAAAAAGTTATTTATGCATTTACTTTTCTTTATGAATAACAACCAAGTCACGGTTGCGTCTCGGTGAATTTTTAGTTTAGTAATTTTTATTCCTTTTACGCATTTTTTGTTTTGTTTTTATTTCAGTGATTTATGACCCGATGATCTAAAACTCCAATAGTTTCGCCACTTTAAGATCCATAATCAGCTTTTCACAAGAAGAAGAACATGAAAGCCAACGAGTCAACTAAGAATTTCAATCGGACAAAGGTTTTGAAAGTTTCGAGATGACACCTGATAAGAAGGGCATTGGTTATGAGGCAGGAACAGAAAGTGATGTGAACGAAGAAGAGATCAAAAGTGAGGTTAAAGAGACGGCGAATATCACGAGAATGACTATGGGAGACTACAAGAAGAGGATATGTGAAGAACATGGACCAAGTCTTGTCCCACCCGAGATACCAACTGAAATAAGTTTTCAGCTCAAGGGGCGTATTCTATCGATGCTCAAGGATATACCTTTCACCGGGAAAGATTATGAAGACGCATTCAAGTATATTGATGAAGTAAAGGACATTGCAAACTACTTTAATGTTCCTAACATGCCAAGAGAATATGTGTTACTTAGGATGCTTCCGGTGACATTTACCGGTGAAGCCAAGGTTTGGTTGAAGTCACTCACACCCAGATCCATTACTACGTGGTCAAATCTTCGTAATGCTCTTATTGAGCAATTTAGTCCACCTTCGAAGATCTCAAAGCTCAAGAAGAAGATTGTTAATTTTCAACAAAAGGTTGGAGAGTCTTTATATGAAGCATGGGAGAGATACAAGGTCTTGATTAGGAGTTGTCCTCAACACGATCTTAATGTCCAACAAGAAGTGTCCCTTTTTTTATAATGGAGTTAATGTAACAACAAGATAACTTCTTGACTCTCAAGGACCAATGACGAAGAAGGACCCAACAACTATTAAAGAGTTGATTAAAGAGTTCATGAATCACTCATGTGAGTACCATAACCCACGAGAGGATGTTACTAGAGGTAAAGGAGATTGAGGGAACGAAAACATAGCTGCAGTTTTGGCAAAGTTAGAGAATATGGACCAGCGGATGACAAAGATGGATCAATCTATCCATGTAATAAGGGTTGGGTGTGATAATTGTAATGGGCCACATTTGACCAAATATTGTGATCTTGATGAGAATGGTAACCGAAAAGCACAAGTTTGCTACTCTAGTGGTGATAAGTATGATGAAGATTAGAGGAAGCCCCAAAAGGTGTGGTTACCATATGAAGAGTACAAGAAGCAAAAGGATGAGAAATATAGACAAACCAGTCGAGGTTTTTACCAAAAGGAGCAACCTCCACCCAATAAGAAGATAGATTTAGAGACAGTACTTCATAGTTTTATGGAAGCCTCTGAAAAGAGACATGATACTACTGATGCTAATATAAGAAATCATCAAGCTTCCATCAAGAACATAGAGACTTAACTTAGGAAATTAACAACACTTGTTAATGAGAGATTACCACCTAGAAATCAAGACCCAAAATCACAACCTCATGTAATGGTGATTTATACTGAAGAAGAGATTCCTAAGCCATTTATGGTCCATTCAACAGCTACTAACAAGCATAATTCGTGTTTGGAAGAAAGGAAGCCTGAAACTAAAATAGCAAAATGGGAATCGCAATCTGATGATTCACCATGTCGTGGTGACATTACCACGTCTTGGTCACAAGAGGACCGTAATTTTTCACCTTTTAATTCGTATCAGCCTCCTTTTCCATTCCCATCTCTAGCACTTAAGCATTCTCTGGAGTCTGAACAGAAGAAGTTTATGGAACAAGTGCTTTCACTCTCAATAAATGCTCCGGTTTTGAAGTCAATGACTAAACCCTTAAAGTTTGCAAAAGATGTTATGACTAATAGAAAGGAGTTGGAAAAAGCATTAACCATAGTGCTAAATGAGTTATGTTCAGTCGCAATCATGAATGGATTGCCAATCAAAATGGGAGATCCAGACCAACTCACTTTGCCTTGTGAATTTGGCAATTCTACTTCTATAAATGCTTTAGCCAATTCGGGAGGAAGCATTAATCTTATGCCATAATCTTTCTACAAGAAGATTGGTCTACCAAGGCTCCAAGAAACGAGGATGACAATTTTAATGACAGATCACTCGATCACTTACCCTCGAGGAATCATTGAAGACTTGTTAGTGAATGTGGGAAAATTTGTTTTTTCCTGTTGACTTTGTGGTTCTTGACATGAAAGAAGACGAAGACCTTCCCATAATTTTAGGAAGACCATTTTGAGTACTGCTAGAGCTCTTGTTGACATCCACGACTCAAAGCTCACACTTCGTGTAGAAGATGAAGCAATTACTTTCGAAATGATTCCAAAAGTGAGTCGAAATACCAAGTGATGAAGTGTCAAAGATGGAAGATATGGAAGAAGACCTTAGTGAGCTAGAAGAAATTGAAAAGATGATGGAAGAAGAGTTGAAGGTTTGGGAGAAGCCCCATGGTGAAAAAATCAAATGTTCTAAACCAAGAGCTTCGGTTCCTATGACATTTGAGGTGATCGCATTCACTACACCTAAGGTTCAAGAGGAAGAAGTAATTGATGAAGTAGAAGATGATTCATATGAAGAAGTTGAGATAATTGATGAAGATATGGGTAGAGAATTAGAGGATCCTATAATGGTCAAGATGGAGTTAGATGAGAAGAAGAACACGAAAGTGGAAGGAAAGAACAAAGGGGTAGAGCACAAGAATGAAGAAAGTGTCAATCAAAAGAAGAAGGAGAATTCGAAGAAGGCATAAATTATAAGGGTTCAAGCGTACAAGCACAGGTGGAAGGAGAAAAAGGTGAAAAGGGAGATCCCACTCCCAACCGCAAAAACGTAGAGTGGGAAGGAGTCCGGCTCATGAATCCTAAAAAATAAGCGCTTTTCGGGAGGCAACCCGATGTTTTAGAGTTTGCATTTTCTTTTCCTTTTGATTTCTTTTTAGTTTTTGTTTTTATTTTAGTTTAACCGAATGGTCATGTGTTTCTCTAGTCTTTTGATTTTATTTTTAACTAAGAATGTGAAGCTGTGAAGGAGCTTAATGGATGAAGAAGCCGTGTGATTTGTGAAGATTATAATTGAAGACCATGTTTTGAATAAGTGTGGGGTTCCCACATGATGAAGCAAAGAGTTTTGACAAAATTTTACAAAAAGAAAAGGTCGGGAATGGTCCTAAGCCATTAATAGGAAACGATGCATTATTTTGGCTAATGAAGATACTATGAGAAGACACCACGACGTGACCATCATCACCACGTTGTGGCATTCGAGTTTATCATGACTGCATCTGACCAGACACCACGATGTGGCATCACTAGACCACGCCATGGCGATCTTATAATTTGTGACCATTACGACTATTCGCTCGACACCACGACATGACGTTACCATACCACGTCATGATAGAGGTTCATCGCACTTTTTGAAGATGGTTCTTCAGTTTATTTCGATCCGACACATTTACATTCACACTCACGAGATAAAAAGAACCCATAAGTACTGTTTCCAGGCATTATACGAGAAGTCCAAGCTTTACACACACTTTCAAGAATTTGATCTCGCCACTACTATCCTAGGGGAGTCTATTGCAATTATTATTTTTTATTTTTTGCATCATTTAAGTGTGGGGTAGGGGTTGAATATAGGAATACAAGCATAGCATACTGATTAAAAAAAATGAAAAAAATGATTAGGATTTAAAAAATTATTTGAATTATTTGAAATAATAATCTAAAACTGAATCTATTTAAAAATTGTTATGTTGAGATCTAGGTTTCTAGTGTTGTGTGGGATGATCCGATGCGAGTTTGAATGTTTATTTGAGCCAACATATGTTCTAATCTATTTGTGGTTTCCCTATCCTAGTGAAATCATGGAACAAAAACACGACCTTGCTTAATTTGAGGGCCATAATATGTTTAACATTGTGTACCAGAAATGTATCCAGGAGAGCTTGTGTAGTCATTGTACCTTAGACTAATACATCTAACTAATAAGGGTTGAAGTTAAGTTCCCTTAATTAAGCATATATATATTTTTTGGATTTTTAGTTTTGAGTGAAAACAGTGAGAAAAGAAAAAAAAAAGGTTGTAAAAGTTTGGGGGAATAAGAGTCTACAAAGTTATGAAGATCAAGAAATATCATGAAGAAAAGTTTCAAATCGAAGACTCTCAATAAGGAAAGTCGCCAAGTTATGATTATTTATCGTAATTTTTTATTTCTGGGTTACTGTTTCATATGTATGCTTGGGGGTTAACCAAAAATTACCTTAATCTTAAGAAAGATTACTGAGGATATATTCAGAGGGATATGTAATATGAGTGTTGTTCAAAATAAGTGGGGAAGTGTTTATGAAGATTGTGAGTATTTAGGATTGGGAAAGTTTTTAGGAAAATTTAGACACAAATACATGTATTGCGGTCTTGGAGTAATGGAGAAGCTAAAAATAGATTGTCGTGTGTGATGTTGGTAGCTAAAGTCTTGATATGATAATAATAAACTAGTTTTGCTTGAGGGCAAGCAAAAGCCACGTGGGGTATTTTTATATGTTCATATTTAACTATGTATTTTATGCATATTTCTAATACTTTTACCTACAATTATATTTATTTTGGAACAAAAGAGACTTATTATTTTTCAAATATGTTTTGTAGCAGCGAAGACATGCTCTGGATGAAAAGGAAGCATACGAGGAGCTGGAAGCATGAAAACGAGAACTAAACAAAAAAGGACAAAAGAAGACTTGAAGACTGAAGACCACTTCGTGGTGATCCTCCAACACGACGTGGTGAAGGGAAGATTCTTGACCAATCAACTGACTTGGAGAATACAAGATTTACACGAGGACCACGACGTGGTGAAACGATATAAGGAAATTATAAATACCCGAACATTACGTCGAATGATAAGGAAGGTAACCGATTTCTTAAGGAGAATTATGACTAAAACCCTTGGAAACTCAGGAGAATATCGAGAATTCCTTTTACTTTTGTTTGGTTGGCTAATCATTACTTATGTCTAGCTTAATTTACATGGATTTTGTGTGTTTTTCTGCTACCATGAGAGGCTAAATACCTTTTACTTCTGTTTGGCGAAGATGAACCTAATCTATATGTGTTGATTTCGATTATTGGATATTTATATTTGATTTTAATTGTGTTTGATAGTTTAAACCCTAACTTGTTTTAGTTCTAGTTTATATTGCTTATTAATAAAATTATGTGTGATAATTGATAATATTAATTGCATGAATTTGTCTCCTAATTGTTTATGATCATTAAATAACTAGAGCTAGGATTAATCACGTCTTAAATAGAGTAATTAAAGATATTAACTTTAACTATGTTAGAGAGCATAATTAATCTTAATTTATGCTTGGTTGCTTAACTTGATCATAGGAAAGTAACTACTATCATTCATAGTCCAATTTGTGCTTAATATCAATTTGGTGTTTAACTTGTGCATGATCATTGTTTAGTAATTCGTAAATTGGCAGGCCTAGATATTTGATTATAATAGCTAGTTAACAAATCGGTAATCAATAGAACCCATCCATTAGAAATCAACCATAAGAGAAGGTGAAATTAGTTCTAAGCAGAAGTATTCTTTTAATTCTTGAAGTTAATTTGTTTTCTTTGTTTGCTTAATTGTTAGTTGATAGTAAGTTCTTCTAATCTTGCAAATTCAGTAAAAAAAACCCCCAATCATAGTTTGTTTCTTAGGTTAATTATAAGTAGTTATTTTATTTAATTGAATTTCGTTCCCTGTGTTCGACACCCAACTTACCTGAGCTATTCTATAATCTGACTAGGTACACTGCCTATAAGTGCATCGTTAGTAAAGTTTTGTTAGGTTACAAATTTAAGACTGATAGGTATATTTTTCCACATCAATATTTTTCAATGGAACCACTACAGAATCATCAACCAAAAACTTTCACAGTTGATAGACGTGAAAAGTGATGTAAATTAGACTGAGCTCCTCGAGTAGCTCCAATCGGTATGCAACCCTGCCCACAAGGGCAATAACCCTAAAAGGACCAATATATTTTGGCCTTGATTTCCCCGTTTCTTATATCGGATGACACCTTTCCAAGGCGACACCTTCAGGAGTACCATATCTTCGACTTGAAACTCCAAATCCGATTGGAGACTATCCGCATAACTCTTCTGCCAGCTCTGCGAGGTCTGCAAACTCCTGTGCACCTGCTGAATCAACTCGGTAGTCCGGAACACCACCTCCGTGCTACCCGTGACTCGTTGAACGACCTCGCCTCAAAAAATTAGGGTCCGACATTTCTTCGTGTAGAGCATCTGAAAAGGAGGTCGATCAATGTTGGTGTGGTAGCTGTTGTTGTAAGAAAAGTCAGCCAATGGGAGATACGTATCCCAGCTACCGCCAAAATCTAGCACACATGCCTGAAGCATATCCTCCAAGGTCTGAATAGTCCGTTTACTCTCTCCATCAGTCTACAGATGAAAAGCCGTGTTGAAGTGCAGTCGAGTACCCAACTCCTCGTGGAATCTCTTTCAGTATCTGCAAGTAAAGCATACATCCCAATCCGAAACCACTGATACTGGAACCCCATGTCGTGCCACAACCACCTGGATATAAACATTTGCAAACTTCTTTGCAGAGATGCTCTCCTAAATAGGAATAAAATGCGCACTCTTGGTCAATCGATCCATAATGACCCAAATCGAGTCTACCCCTCGCGTTGTCTGTGGTAGCTTCGTGATGAAATCCATCGTGATCTCTTCCTATTTCCAGACGGGAACACCTAATGGCAATTCAAGCACCTCTCAATATACCAGGCCACATCCCACTTCATGTAGGGTCATCAATAATCAAGTCGGAGGTCTCTCTACATCTTAGTCGCACCCGGATGAATAGAAAACTTTGACTTATGCGCCTCCTCCATCAGAATCTAACAAGTGCCACCCAAATACGGAACCAAAACTATCTGATGTATGATCAACAATCCCCGACTATCATAATCAAAAGATGACACCTGACCCACTATGTGCTCGCTCTTTCGGTGCTCCTCTTTCATAGCCTTAATTTGAGCCCCACGAATCTGCTCCAAGAGTGGAGTAATCATTGTCATCCTCACACACAAATCCCTGATAGTGGTACTAGCCATCTTGTAGCTAAGAGCATCAACCACCACGTTGGCCTTTCCAGGGTGATAAAGGATCTCATAATCGTAATCCTTCACCACGTCGATCCACCTGCGCTGCCTCATATTAAGATTTGGTTGATCCGTCAAGTACCTCAAACTCATGTGGTCCATGTAAATGATACAACGAACCCCATACAAGTAATGACGCATAATATTGAGGGCAAAAACCACTGCCCCCAACTCCAAATCATGAGTGGGATAATTCATCTCATGAGGCTTCAGTTGCCTCAAAGCATAAGTAATCACATGATCCCTCTGCATCAACATTGCACCCAATCCTAAAATCGACGCATCGCAATATACCACGAAATCATCTACGCCCTTTGGTAAAGTCAAAATCAAAGCCCCACACATCCTCTGTCTTAGAGTCTCAAACATTGCATGTTGCTTAGGCCCCAACGGAAAGTAATAGACTTCTTCGTCAACCTGGTCAACGGAACTGCGATCCTGGAGAAATTTTCAAAAAACCTTCGATAATATCCCGATAAGCAAAGGAAACTCCGAATCTCAGTTGGAGACTTAAGAAACTCCCATTGTATCATGGCCTCGATCTTGGCCGGATCGACCAATATGCCCTTTTGATTGACAAGGTACCCTAAGAACTGCACCTCGCGCAACTAGAGCTCACACTTGGAGAATTTGACATAAATCCAGAACCTCTCGTAGATGATCCTCATGTTGCTCAATGGTATTAGAATAAACCAAGATATCATCAAAAGACACAATGACTAACCAATCCAACATCGGTATACACGCGGTTCATGAGGTTAATGAATGCGGTCATAGCATTGGTGAGCCCGAAATGCATCACCACAAACTCATAATCACCATAATGAGTTCTGAAAGAAGCCTTCTGCATGTCTTCATCTCTAAACCTCATCTGGTGGTAACCTGAATGCATACCAATCTTGGAAAACCAAGACACACCCTATAACTGGTCGAACAAGCCATCGATCCTTGGAAGTGGATAACGGTTCTTCACCGTTAACTTGTTCAGCTCCCGATAGTCTATGCACAGCTTGTGGGAACCATCCTTCTTCTTTACAAACACTATCGGTGCTCCCCAGGGCGAATTACTTGGCCTGATAAAACCCTTCTCTAACAGCTTCTGCAGCCATGTAGACAACTCCTACATCTCCAGTGGTGCTAATCGACAAGGTGCCTTGGCTACCGGAGCCACACCTGGAACCAGATCAATACAGAACTCAACCTGTCTCTCTGTAGGCACTCTAGGCATGTCCTCTGGGAATACATCTGTGTACTCTTGAACGATCGGCACATCATCAACCGTCTTCTCCCCTTCCTCTCTAATATCCAACACATAGGCCACGAACCCAGAACAACCCTGCTGTAGATATCTCCTAGCTCTCATGGCTGAACAAAGAGTTGGTCCATATTGGGCACCCTCACGATGAATAACTAGTTTTCCCCCACTTTGGGTTCAAACCCGAACTAACTGGTGCATGTAGTCAATCATCGCCCCATTTGGGGCTTAGCCAATCCATACGCTCGATTACCTTGCTCTCACGCAAAGGTATAAGAACCAAATCTCATGAAATAACTCCTGGATACAACCCCGATGAACCCTTGATACACGCACTGGACGATCGTCGGTGATCTCTACCTCTAAAGAATAATCAAGCTCTCCAGGAGCGTCTCCAAACCTCTTGCTGAGAGCAATGGATACAAATGATCATGTGGGCCCCAAATCAGAAAGGACCATGGTAGGAATATCGTTCACTAGGAACGTCCCTAAATAACAACATACACAATAAGAATAATCAATAAAGTAATAAATGAGATAAGGAGAGGATACATACTAGTAATCACATCAGGTGTTGCACGAGCCTCCTCGGCTGTCAGCTGGAAAGCTCGAATCCTCACAACTGGCGCCTACGCCTTGCCCTAGAGGCCGTCAGTGATCCTCAATGTTGCTGGAGCGGGTTTTGCAACCGTTCCTACTTCCAAACTCAAACAATCAGCCTTCATGTAGCCCCTCTGATTGCAATGAAAGCAAATCAGACTCGATCCCTGGGTGGTGGTGATGGTGGTACAATATTTGCTGTAGTGACCCATCTTGCCGCACTTATAGCAACCCGAACCATCTTCGCTACAAATACCATTGTGCATCTTACCACACTTGCCACAGTGGCCTCAGCCCTGCTGACCCCTCAATCTAGAGGAAAAATTCTTGGGCTTCTTCGCTGAACCCCTGGCTGTCTCCACTTGCTCCGCCTTTCTCATCCCGAGGTTCTCCAAATCAATTTTTTGTTCCCAGGATTTTGGTATCATGTCCTCCAATATCCGACATGTTGAAAAACTAACAAACTTCGTGATATCCGCTCTCAGGATGTCGTGGTACCGAGTCTTCTTCATCTCATCGTCTGCAACATACGAGGGTACCAAATAAGCTCTCTCTCGGAACTTGGCGGTGATCTCCACCACAATCTCAGTCGTCTGGCGCGAGTCCTAGAACTCCCTCGCCAACTGTTACACCTCGACAACCGGTACAAAATCTGCTCGAAACCGGGTCACAAAGTTAGTCCCGGTCATGGCCGCAATAACTGGGGATCCCAAAGCATATCCAACCTCCTCCCACCAATCCCGGGCTCAATCCCTCAGACATCCCACATCAAACCTCACCTTCGACCCCTTGGGGAAGAAGCTCGTCATCTAGGAACACTCCATGTCCGCTATCCACCGCCTAGCAGCAATGGGGTCCTTCACCCCGAAGAAATCTGGTGCCCCACATCCCCTGAAATCCTTGAACGTGAGGGTACGGGCTCCGTACTGCCCAACGAACATCTCGGTCTGAAAGCCCCGAAAGCGCTCCTCCATCATATCAATGATCCCTTCTTTGATCGTCTCGAACATCATCGGGGTCACATCAAAGATACCTCGTGTAATCTCAAACGCGATAAACTCATGTAACCCTTTGTCAATCGGTTCGGTACCATCGCCCAACCAAACCCAAATCCTAAACCTCTTGCTCCACCGCATGTCATCACCATATTGAAACACAATACACAAATAATCAATTTACATATGAAGAGGTTCACACTGCAGAAGTTCCTTAGAATTATCATGACTTTCCTTGACTCGGGTACATATCATGTGCTTTCAGTAGTACGAGCCCAATACTACCTTCCACACCTATCGATACCTTCCTCAAGGGTCGCCTCAATTCTTCCCAATCACCTCTATACTATCAATTACTTCACTTTCACTACATAACGTCGTATGCGCTAATACATCTCCTAGGCTTCCTAGGGTTCCCTTACGTATGCCCAACGTACTAGGCTGCCATGTTTTTCCACTGGACCCTTCCGATGCTGCCATTGGACCTTGACCAAAGATACTACCTTGTTGCGTAAGGCCTTCATCTTCCTATCTAAATTTGCCACTAGTCTCTCGACATAGTTCAGGCGGTCATCAACCTGAATATCATCCAAAGGAACAACCATTGAATCGTCAGCCACACACTTCTGAAGCTGAGAAACATGGAAGGTGTTGTGAATCTGACTGAGCTCCTCAGGAAAATCTAGTCGATAGGCAACCTTGCCAACCCTGGCAATCACTCGAAATGGTCCAATATACTGGGGCCCCAACTTGCCCATCTTCCCGAAGTGTATTACACCCTTCCAGGGTGATACCTTCAGTAAAATCATATCGTCAACCTGGAACTCCAACTCAGATCGATGTCTGTTGGCATAACTCTTCTGCCGACTCTGAGCTGTCTGTAACCTCTGTCTGATCTGCTGAATAAGCTTTGTCGTCTAAAGGACTACCTCGGTCATTCCCATAACCCTGTGACTGGCCTCTCCCCAGCAGACTAGGGTACGACACTTCCTTCCATAAAGAAGCTCAAATGGCGGCCACCGATGATGAAGTGATGGTTGTTGTTGTAAGAGAACTCAACCAAAGGAAGGTTGGTATCCCAACTCCCCCCAAAATCTATAACACGCACTCTCAACATATCCTCAAGTATCTAAATGGTCCTCTTGCTCTGGCCATCGGTCTGCGGATGATAAGCAGTGCTAAAATGCAATCTCGTACCCAGTTCCTTGTAGAAACTCTGCCAAAATCGAGAAGTGAACCAAACAAATCGATTCGATACAATAGAAACAAGAACACCATGTCGGGAGAGGATCTCATGCACATAAACACCGTCCAATTTATCGGTCGAGGAGCTCTCCCGAATAGCTAAGAAGTGGGAACTCTTGGTCAGACGGTCCACTATAACACAAATCACATCAAACCCCTTAGCCGTCCAAGGTAACTTGGTGATGAAATCCATGGTGATTTGTTCCATTTCCACAAGGGAATATCCAAAGGCTAAATCTTTCCATGCGGCCTCTAATGATCGGCCTTTACCATCCGACAGGTCAAGCACATGTCAACATACCAGGCTATCTCTCTCTTCATGCATGGCCACCAGTAACTAAACCTCAAATCCAGATACATCTTGGTGGCTCCAGGGTGTATCGAGAATCTGGACTTATGTGCCTTCTTCAGCACAGTCTGTCTGATCCCACCAAAATCTGGTACCCAAACCCGACCACATCGGGTGAATATCCCAAGGCTATCGGTAGAAAACTTATCAATCTCACCCCTGATTCGATCTTGATTCAAATTCTTATTCTTGACACCATCAGCTTGGGCCTATCTGATCGGCTTAAGAAGCAATGAATCGATAGATATCATCATACATAAGCTCCCACAAAAAGAACTAGACGACTTGCGGCTCAAAGTATCAGCGACCACATTTGCTTTGCTCGGGTGGTACAGAATCTCGCAGTCATAATCCATGACCACGTCAAGCCACCTATCTTGTCTCATGTTCAAATTCGGCTGATCCATAAGATATCTCAAACTTTTGTGATCCGTGTAGATGGTACACCTGTTGGGTTTTATGTACTATAATACTCCTATGGTGCACATACAACCCTAATGCTTTGGATCTAAGTTTTCTCTAGTTATACATGCAATATTATTTTCCAAAGCCTGAAGACTAACTAGCATACAAAATTTGATACATGAATCATAAAAACTAGTTAGAAGATTACCTCTTTGTTATAGCTTTTAGAACTTGGCCTTTCAAGAGCTTAACACCTCAAGTGTGATGCCTCAAACAAGTCACAAACACCATGAACAAGTGGAGGATAATGAGAGAGAGGCTAGGAGCACACAAAATCGGCTAGGGTTCTACTTCGAACTCTTGGGTGCCAATTTTGGAGCTAAGGGGTTACTCTTATAGTGTGGAATTCCTAGAGTTTCAACTTGTAAACCCTAATCCACCCCTTGGGCCTTTAATCCAATAATCCATATGATAAGACCTTTGGACTAACTCTTAGTCCATTCTAATCAACATGGATCATTAGCCCAAACTATATGTATTACTGTTTTACCTAATCAGTCCCCGTTAATTTAATTAGTCTATTTTGATCACAAAATTAATTCCAAATTAATTCTTGATCGATACTAATTAAATAATATGATTTCTGAATTAATATATTATACCTATAATATATTAATAAATCACAAATAACCTCTTTCTCAAATATCCATCCTATCAGATTGTTTTGGTGAAGGCAACCCGAAATGGATCATGCTACTCTCGGGTCAAGTACATACCAAGTATAGTTACGGGCTTAGAGACCTAATCCAACAGTCTCCCACTTGGATAAGTCTAATAACTATAGCTGCAAGTACGACCTAAACACCGACTATCAATCGTAGCTCTCAAAAGCTGTTGTCGAACTCTGATCTTATCAGAAACACGTCCATTAGATAAGGGATCATATATTCCTTCATTCTAGATATTGTATGGACATGAGACATGGATTATAATCATTCTCTCTGTCCATGTGTTGTTTCTCGATTTTCGATTTATGGCGACTGACTAATTGAACAAATCAAATCAGTCCAGGCTTGGCCAAGCACTTAGGGTGTCATCACAAAATCATCGAGGGGCCCACATATATTGCTTTTATCCCTATTAGGGTAAAAGGAACAGATAAACTTCAAATCATATGCTTGCTCTATTTACTCATCAAATCACACACAACAATACGTTTTATAACACCAAGTTACTGGTGCGTTTACATATCATCAATTTGCAACCGACTTGTAAACTGCAACTATATGTCTCCGTTTCAAGAATATAAGATATTATCGTCTCACAATCACCCATGATGAAATCCATGAAGTGATTCAGATGAGCGTGGGTTTAATCCAATACTCAAATCTTATTACAGGAGTACTCATGAATACTGTAGCAAACTTGTGCTATGTCTAACACTTAGACAATCTACAGACGGATTCATGACAGTCTTGACTCAATACCTACTTCCAAAGTACGATCGACTGTGGATGGTTTGAATAATCATATTATTCGGGAAGTCAAAACATGCGAAGTGAAACACAAGAATAATCGAATTCAATATGGTCTCAAAACTTTTGAATATAAATAAAACACCTTTTATTTAATCACCATATTGATTACACATTATTCATTGTATAATGTTTCGATTAATCAACTTAATAATTGAATTAAAACAATAGTTATCCCATGCTCTAAGCATGCACACTATGTTTGCCTATGGTCCTTTCTTTGTGATATAGATCAATTGAAAACACTTCAGTGATGCTCATTTCACAATTCCAAATCCTTAGTGTATGAACTCCTAATTCTTACCACTATAAGAATGTGTTAGATTCTAAACAGAAGAATGTATCTTTTGTAATGTCGAGGTACCAAAGTCACAGAGACTTTGCCAACGATCTTACAAAACTTTCCACTGGATATTGATAACAAACAATTCCAAGGAAGCGAAGTCTCAAATTCAAAGTACATTCCTTTGAAGATCCTTCTTGCACAAATAGATTCTTAATATCCAACTCCCATTATGGAAACATTTCCACAACCAATCCTTAGCGAACCATAAATTGTCCTTGACAATTGTTTAACCACTTTAGTCATATCCGCTTCTAGTCCTTTTCCCTCTTAATTCCCTAGGCATTTGGAAAATTAGAATACGTGAATATTATAGCATATGCAATCGATCCTATATTCGAAGCACATGGGACACGATTCATAATGTCTTACATAAAGACATGATACTTGATCAGTCTTTTGCTATAATACATCCATATATAGAATGTCCAATGTTGAAATATTTCAACATGGTATTCATATATATCCATGACTAAGTTTGATTAATACTTCAATCTAAGCTTTTGGATTCGAAATAAAGTATAAGTATCCTCTCCCTTATTATAGCGAAACAACTTTCAAATTTTGCAACTTTGCAAATTAGAACTTTGTTTCCTATAAATAGTATTGCTAACTTGCAACACTTCACATAATAATCATGCTCCCACTATCATGATAATTATATTCTTACAAGCATAGCACTTATGCCCACACTAGCTTTGACATGTACTCAGAAATCAGCTGGACTTCTAGAAACCAATACTTATTGACTTTCATCCCAAAGTTCAGATTTCTAATACGAATTGCTTCGATAAGCCTTTATCTAAGCTCATACACCTTTTATTAGAAAGCTTATTTGTGTGTCTAAACTATTTCAGAACTTACAACAATAAGTTCCGAATGTTTAAACTATTTGCCATTTCTCATAATTCGAACTATGAAGAGGGATGTCGTAATCATAATCGAATTTGAGAACACAATTAACACAACTGATATCTTCTCAAAATCTTCTTAGTGAAAGTGTTTCCTCACAATCATTTTCATGAATTGGAGAGAAACCTTATGTCACTTAGATTTTATGGTGTATGTGTTCCTATCCATGTGAAACTGTCATTTACAACCATTATCATTAGATAAGGTCTATGGCAGATTTAAACTCATATGGACTGAACTTGTTCAATCCTAATTTCTTTCCACTTGGCAGCACAAGGGCCTACCATGTCTTCCAAGTTGTTAAGCAACTCACCCTTACTGATTAATGAACTTTCGCTGATCAAGGTGCTTTGCCTTATGCAAACAATTGAGAACTCATAAAACTCACATGCATAGTCAACTTTAACTGGAATGGGCACAGAAACAAGAATATGTCAACACGATAGGTTACAAACCTCAATTCGTGAGCTAATGATACACAATAGGTTTATTCTTGATTAGTTCTTTAAGACTCCCACTGACTTCTTGACATATAAGATTCTCTGTCAAGAAACACTCCTTGACAAAAAAAAATATTCAAAAGTTAGTGCGGATTCTTATCAAGAATGACACTTCATACAATTGGTCGCAATTGGTCTTTGTCTTATCCAAGACATCACAACTACCAATCTCAAATGTGCATGAGTAAGAAAACTTTTCTACTCCACATTTTATGATGTGTTATAAACCTACTTAGAATATGTCACTCATAACTCTAAGACTCAATTTTGGAACGAAGTATGACTCATCCTTTTGATTGTAACCATTTTAACAATTCCTGATTCCTCTTCTTAGCCATACAAGTGTACTAAGGTGTCCTTAGAGGATCAATTGTGATATGGTTCTATAATCATTAAGATGATCATAAAACACGATACTAAAGTCCTCTCCTTACCTTTCAGATTGGAGAAACTTTGATCTTTTTGCCTATTTGATTCTTCTTATTCGTCCTGCTATACATTGAAACTTTTTCAATGATTCAGAATTATACTTAATCTTGTAAACATAATCATATTCACTAAGCTTTTAGTAAATCATGACGAATAGTCTTATTGTTCTTTGTGGTGGACCTGGACCAGTACACACCAATTTGTACTAGATCCCTAGTCCTTCACTTGACTCACATATGCATGTGAACAAGGAATTAGTCATAATTTCCCAAAGACGACGGTTCTCATTCATCATGCAATACAAGTTGCATGATTCCAAGTTTCTGTCCAATTGAAACTTTAGTGATGAGAATCTTTCCTTATTTGGTAAATTTAGACACTACCACAAACGAAAGAATCAAATCCATATTGCTAAAAAATAGAAACATACAAACATCAATTTTCACAAATGACATTGCAAGGAAATATAAAATAAGATAAATTTCAAACATTTTCTTTATTTATAAAAATTGCGGAAAATCTGGTCCTTACAATGCAATTACAAATGAAAACTATGTTTCTAAATATTTCTAAGCAATCTATCATAACTTCTAAGTAGTAGCTCAAAAATCCGATCATCGAATCATGCGATCGAAATCTATCTTTTCGCGATCATATTCAGCTTACTCTTCCTTTGAGCTTCCTTTCTTTTCTTCGATCCTACAAAACATCAAAATGTAATTACATTACATCATGTATTAAGAATCTAGAAATAGGAACTTAATAGAGTTAGATAGTGGACTTACCTGAAGCAGAGTCAAACACTTTGGCTTTACCATCCTTGTGGTCTTTTAGGTAAATACGGCAGCTTCGCATCCAATGTTCTTCTCTTGGAAATAGAAACAAATAGACTCTTTTGGAATGGTACACGGGACAATCACAGACTTAGCCCTTCTCTTTACCATTTGGTCAAACGGTTTGATCTTGGCCAATCCTTTTCCATTGGGAAGAGAAAGCTTTTTTGGACTTCCAATGTCGCCATCGTCAATGTCCATGGAAATTTGGGAAGTAGATCTTCCAATCAAGTTTGATTTACCAGTGCGCCAAATCATCTTTGATTCAGCAGCAATTAGCAAATAGGTAAGATCGATAAGGGTCACGTCGCAGTCAGTCATATAGTAATCTTTAATGAACTCACTATATGACTTAGGAAGTGATTGAAGAACCAAGTCAACAACCAACTTCCTTGACACAACGACTCCTAACATTCCCAGCCTGTCAATGTGTGACTTCATGTGACAACCCGTAAATTTCTATCTTATAAAGTCAATCCAATCAACCAAAAGTCAGACTAAATTCTATTGCCTTTTAGCCTTGTTAAGGGTCATTCTAATGAGTTCTAAGCCTAGTACATTCAAGGATTGTGTGTAGGGATGTGTTAGCTTAAGTTCATTGTGTTGCAAAAGAGCCGGAAACTCCATCACAATGAGTTTACGGCCGCAAACTAGAGTTTACGGCCGTAAACTCTTGGCAGCCGTGAACCCCTCCCCTTATGTATCAATTTCCTTCATTTCTTCATCATCCCTCACATCTTCAAGTCTGAAACTCATTTCTCTCTCAAGTATCATCAAGAACACTTCCATTTCTCTTCAGTATTGTAAGTGATTCTTCCATTGTTTCTTGATAACCTTCTTGATCTTGTGAAACCTTATGATTTCATCCATGAATTCAACTCTTTTGGGTTAGATCTTCAAATCATCATCCTTGTCACCAAGAACACATACTTGTTTCTTGGTCCGCAAACACCCTAAAGACCTCCAAAGTGTGAGTATCTCTTCTATCATCTAGTTATCCATAAGAAACACTTGATTCCTAGCCATGAAACAAACAATAAGTGCATGATCTTCAAGAGTTTATGGCCGTAAACTCTTCCTTTGGCCGTAAACCCTTCATAAGATCATGATTTTGGCCGTGAACCTTCTTAAGATCAAGAATAGGACCGCAACCACTTCATAGAATCAAGTTTGGGCCGTGAACACATCATGTGTTCTTGGCCGTAAACTCTAGTGTGGACGTAAACACACTTTGTGTGGCCGTGAACTACCTTTAATCAATCACAAGTGATTGTAACACTTCATTTCAAGTGTTTCCTAGTCCCTAAGATTGTTTCCCTTACCTGTTAGTGGTGTTAAACACTAATTATATACATATTTGTATCAATATATGTCAATTAGGACTCGTTTGTGCCTCGGGACTTCATTCGTGGAACTTCTCATCCTTACACGAATCTTCAATTCAATCACCCACAGAAGGTGAGTTCATACCCCTATAATCAATCTTTTAAATGTTTTAAATGCTTTTAAGGAGGGGAATACAAGTTGAACACAATGATATTGTGTAAATGTTTATCTGTGATAACCATCACATTAAAGAATTTCTTATGCTTTTATAAGTGATCAAATCAATTCAAAAACTCTTTTAAGTTATGTTACTTTGTTGTTTATAAACTTAGTTTTTAAAGTACAATCATAACTCAATAGATAATCGAGTCTTTTCTACAAATCAGAGACAGTACAAAACAAGCATACGAGTAAACTATAATAGGTATAGTTTAGGGGTTTAGAACATACAATAACAAGAACAGGGAGGAACATACAATAACAAGAACAGAAGGAGCCTACGATAACAAGAACAAGATAACAATAATGTGAAACCACTACTTCACGACATAGAAATATACTTGTTATGCCGCGTTTTGTAACCAGAGTCTCCTGGAGGGAGAGTGGACATTGTGTGTATAGATCTATACGGTACTGACAATCCCGCATCCCGATTGTTCGCTACAGTTTGGCTGGCAGGCCAAGGGGTGACAAATGTCACATCAGTTTCAGCGAAATTAGGTCGTCGTGTTAAACACTCGTCAATCAGTATGGTTATAATCACCTCACATTTTAACCTTAATGAATAAACTGGTTTTAAGGTAGTTAGTGTTCAGTAGTTACTTTATACTACATTACTGTACACTTTCATTTTCCCATTACATTCATATACTGATCTTTTCACATAAAAGGTAATGCAAACTATTTTCTAGTAAAGATAGTCTCAAACTTGGGAAAACTTACATCATTACAAAAGACCAACAGAACAGTCGAGTCTTAGTACACTCATTTAGAAGGGGGACTATAATGCTAACTTTATGATTCCTAGGTAGATACATCAGGGATATATGTTAATCGGGTCCGGCAGACAGTAGGATGTGTGCTTTCCGCTTCATTTCCTGTTCCTTGTGTGGTTATGGGCTTAGAGCAGATTCACCCAGTCTACTATCTATTCGATCTTAGCTATATATATATATATATATATATATATATATATATATATATATATATATATATATATATATATATATATATATATATTTCGTATACACTAAGTAATCATAAGGAGTACCAGGTATGGGTCAGGTCATAGCATACAAATTCAATATACCGTTTTCTAGTACAAAAACATACTTTTCAGATAGGACATCTGGTAAACTAAACTAGAAACTTATCAGTAAAAGGTTTAATCTATTTTATTAAACCAGTATAACTTAAAGGACCTTTAGTGGTTAATTCTATAATACCTTAGTTTATACATCAGGGTTATATATAATTAATATCCGATAGACAGTTGGATGTGTGCTTTCCGCCTTACTTCCTGTTCCTTGTTTGGTTGTGGGCTTAGGGCAGATTCACCCATTTAACTGTTTGTTCGATATTAGATTATATATAGCTAGTATAAACTAAGTGATTATAGAATGAACTATTGTGGTTACCATTTTTACTAAAGGAAATATATGATTTTCTTAAAGAATGTTTTCATCAAATATAAATAACTATTACAGTTAACTCCGTAAGTACCAAATGAATATGCCGGGGTTATATACAGTGAAGATCTAACAAATAATAGGATGTGTGACTTCCGCCTCATTTCCTGTTCCTTGTTTGGTTGTGGGCTTAGGGCAGATTCACACAATCGATTGTCTGTTTACTCTAAATTGTATATAGCTTGTATCCATTTAGTACTCATAGAAGGAATTGTAGAGTCGTTTTGACTTTCATTCATCACATCAGAAAATATAGGATTTTCTTGAGGAACAGGCGAACTTTTCTAAAAGAACTTGCAACTTACTTTTCATCACTTAAATACTTATAAACTCACCAGCTTAAATGCTTATCTACTCTTTCAAAATAACTTGTATTCTCAGGAAACTAGTAGACAGGTACGCGCACTGAGATTCAGAAGACGAAATATAGTAGCTTCATGTCTTGTTTTGTTATTTACTTTTGAAGTCAATCTTTTGTGAATCACATACTTTGTAAACACTTTCATATTAATGCAATGGTTGTTTGTTACTTTGATTACTATGATGCATGTGTTGCGATACTAAACATGACGTCCTCCGCCCCCGAACGTTTCCGCCATTCCGGTTTGGGGGTGTGACACTTCATCTCCAAGACATGTGCACACACAGACCTTCCATCTTCATGTTTGCTTGCAATAGGGCTTGAGTGACCTTGAACTTTTCAAGTCGACGAACATGTGGGTTAGGGAGAACTATTAGAGGAGGTGGAGGAAGTGAAGTATGATTTCCATTTCCACGATCCAGTCGTGGAACATCATCTTCATGAGGAAAGCTTTTTCCAAAAGATTCAGGAAGACCATAGTTGTCTGAACTAGACATCTACAAGGGAGAAATTCTAGTTTAGTAGATTTAAGTCCTTAATATAACACCCAAATGAAATATTAAGGCTAGGACCCAACACAATAATTCACAATTCGGAAGAGGGATGTCGTAATCCAATTGCAAACTATTTGTTGGTAGGTAAATGACGATTTACCTATTCCACCACGAAAACGAAATTTTAAACGAATTAAGTTTTAAATGAAACTCCTAGATCTTTTGAGATTCATTGAACTATGATAAACATCAAGCTACCATTTGCCACCCTTACTAGTCCAAGTTAGTGTGTCGGTTAACCACACACGGTCCACTAACGACTTGGCAAGGTGCAAAGTGCAATTTCATGGATTAGCATCAAATTCACATTTTTCCTAAAGTAACTAAGATTGGGAATTTATAAAAGGTTTAGTTACTTTCTATTTCATTATACTTTTAATGAGGATTTAAATGTCCTATCAAACCCGTTCGGCTAACGACCCTCCACTGGTCAAGGGTGTGGTGGGTAAGAATGGATACCCAATGACGATCATTTTACAGGCCGCTTCCTTAAACACTCCTTATAGACCAGCTTCGTGAATAACGCCTACTAACGGTAAGACTGACTCTTAACTTATACATATATAATATATTAAACTTTTAATTTTATATAGTATAAGGGTGTATTTTACACTTTTAAAATACTATGTGGTTTAATCTATTAATAAATTAAACTTTTAATTTAATTAAACTTAAACCATGTCATTATGGATTTATTAACTCTCTTAATTAAACATTTAATTAACTTAATAAAATCCATAAGAGTGTAATTGAACTATTCAAAAAACATCAAGGTTATAAAAATTCAAAATTAAAAACTATTTAATTAATTTTTAAGTTATGAACCCAAGAGTTGCACCTTTTGAAAGCTTTCAATTATTAGAGTTAATGTTTCATAAAAGAAACTTTTTAAATTCCAAAACTTGAGGGCAAGTTTTGTAACTCTTGAAAAACTTTTGGATTCCAAACTTGATGACAAGTTTTGTAACTCCTTAAAAAGTTTTTGAGTTCCAAAACTTGATGGCAAGTTTCTCTCAAAACCATTTAGATCAAATTTTAACCAATAAAATAATCATATTATCGTTTACCAATTTGACCTAATTAAAATTCATGTAGCAAGATAAATCAAATAATGCAAATAATTAACTTATCATGTAACTTGTAATTATCTTAATATTTGACATTTATCTTTTAATTGAATGAGGTTAATCATTACCTTATAAGAAAAACGAATTTTAACAGTCCAAAACAATTTGTGGTAATGATTCTAATCCAAAAAATGGCCAAAAACTTGAAAATTTGCACACAGATGGTCCACCACGTCGTGGTAACTTTGACCACGTCGTAGTCATCTGTCAGATTCCAAAAAACGATTTTCTTTTGCTTTGAACAATCAACCAATGCATCTATATAACAGAAAACACTCATGGCTCTGATACCACTGTTGAGCTTTATGTACTATAACACTCATATGGTGCACATACAACCCTAATGCTTTGGATCTAAGTTTTCTCTAGTTATACATGCAATATTATTTTCCAAATCATGAAGACTAACTAGCATACAAAATTTGATACATGAATCATAAAAACTAGTTAGAAGATTACCTCTTTGTTGTAGCTTGTAGAACTTAGCCTTTCAAGAGCTTAGCACCTCAAGTGTGATGCCTCAAACAAGTCACAAACACCATGAACAATTGGAGGATAATGAGAGAGAGGCTAGGAGCACACAAAATCGGCTAGGGTTCTACTTCGAACTCTTGGGTGCCAATTTTCGAGCTAAGGGGTTACTCTTATAGTGTGGAATTCCTAGAGTTTCAACTTGTAAACCCTAATCCACCCCTTGGGCCTTTAATCCAATAATCCATATGATAAGCCCTTTGGACTAACTCTTAGTCCATTCTAATCAACATGGATCATTAGCCCAAACTATATGTATTACTGATTTACCTAATCAGTCTCCGTTAATTTAATTAGTCTCTTTTGATCACAAAATTAATTCCAAATTAATTCTTGATCAATACTAATTAAATAATATGTTTTCTGAATTAATATATTATACTTATAATATATTAATAAATCATAAATAATCTCTTTCTCAAATATCCATCCTATCAGATTGTTCTGGTGAAGGCAACCCGAAATGGACCATGCTACTCTCGGGTCAAGTACATACCAATTATAGTTATGGGCTTAGACACCTAATCCAACAACACCAGACCCCAAACAGATAATGCCGCCAAATTTTGAGGGTAAACACCACTGCCCCCAACTCCGGATCATGCGTAGGATATCGCACCTCATGTAGCTTCAACTGCCTGGAAGCATAAGTAATAACCCTCCATCACTGCATAAGAACTACCCCCAGACCGGTGATGGTTGCATCACAATATACATCAAAATCCTCAACACCCTCAGGCAGGGTCAACACTGGGGACTCACATAACTTCTGCCTTAGAGTCTCGAATGCAGCCTGCTGCTCAGGCCCTCAACGAAAGTCCATGCCCTTCCTCGTTAGACGAGTGAGGGGTGCAACAACCTTGGAGAAATCCTAAATAAATCTCCGATAATACCTGACTAAACCTAAATAACTCATGATTTACGATGGAGACTACAGGACCTCCCACTTCATAACAGCCTCAGTCTTGGCCGGGTCTACCAGAATCTTGTTCTAGTTAATGAGGTAACCCAATAACTGGACCTCCCGTAACCAAAACTCACACTTCCAGAACTTAGCAGACAACCGTTCCCGCCTCAAAACTCCTAGAAGCTCTCGAAGGTGCTCCTCATGCTGCTCCCTAGTCTTGGAATAGACCATGATATTATCATTAAAAACAATGATTGATCGATCGAGCATCGGCATGCACACTTAATTCATAAAATCCATAAATTCCACCGGCACATTGGTGAGCCCAAATGGCAGCTCCACGAACTCGTAATGACCATAGCGAGTCTGAAACACAGTCTTCTCCACGTCCCCCTCTCTAACCCTTATTTGATGATACCCTGACCTCGAATCGATCTTGGAGAACCAAGATCCACCCTGCAGCTGATCGAAGTGATCATCAATCCGTGGAAGTAGGTAACAGTTCTTCACCATCAACTTGTTCAACTCCTGATAATCAATACATATGTGGTGCGAACCATCCTTCTTGTTCACAAACAGAATCGGTGCACCTTAAGGCAAACTGATAGGTCTAATAAATTGCTTGCCCAACAGCTCCTGAAGCTAAGAGGACAACTCATGTATCTCTGGTGGTACTAATTTGTACGATGCCTTAGCAATCGGGGCTGTAAAGGGAACCAAATCAATTTAGAACTTAACTTTCCTCTCAAGAGGCACACCAGGTAATTCCTCTGGAAACACATATGGGAACTCCCTAAGCACAAGCACATGTGAAACCGAAACCTCCTTCCCAACCCAAGTATCGACCACATATGCTAGATAAACTAAACACACATGCTGAAGATACTGTCGATCCCTGGCTGCAGAACAAAAGGTTGATCCAACCCTGGTACCCTCCCCATAAATAATCAGTTCTCCACCAGTTGGGGTTCAAACTACCATCCATTGACCCTCGCAATCAATCATCGTACCAAACATGCTCAACCAGTCTATCCCTACTATCATGCATACATCCCCCATGGAGATAGGGATAAGATCGATCGGGTAAGGCACCCCAAATATCCCTAAGGCACAATCCTGAAAAACGCCCAATGCAGAAACACCATGCTCGTTGACGATGGAAACTCGCAACGGGCACTCCAGCTCCCCATGAGCCATATCAAAACTCCTACTGAAAGATTGGGACACAAAAGACCGACTGGCACCTGAGTCAAATAGCACAAGAGAAGGCAAGGAGTTCACTAAGAAGGTACCTAGCAGAATCATAATCATAAGCATACAATAAAATAACTTGATAGAATAATAAATGAAACATACCAGTAACGACATCTGGCGCCACCCTGGCCTCCTCCGTTGTGAGTTGGAAAGCACGATCCCGAGCCCTCGGGGTCTCCACCCTGCCCTGGCGTCCATATGTGATCCTCAAAGTAGCCGGTGCTGGAGCCTGAGTCGGTCTCGCAGCGAGCAAGGGATAGTTGGCCTTCACATGGCCAACCTGCTCACAGTGGTAACAAATCCTGGTGCTTAATAACGGAACCCACTAACGACAATCCCTAGCATTGTGGCCATCCCTGTCATATATGTGGCACCTAGAAGAAGATCGACATGCACCATCATGAACCTTGCCGCACTTGCCACAAGTACGACCCCTCTGTCCCCCCAGATCGTGAATCAGCAGGCTTGAACTGCTTCTCTGCAGGATGTGACTGAATGGGAGCCTGTTGCTGCTCCTTCATATGGATATCCATCTCAATCTCTCGCCTCCTCGCGACATCCAGAAACTCGACGAGGGTACCGTAACGCTAGGTAGACAAAAAGTGTCGAATGCCAGTCTTGAGCATGCTCAAGCACGGCGTCATCTAAGCCTGCTCCGAAGCAGTAAACTCGAGACAGAAAAAGGCCTTCTCAGCAAACATCTTGGTGATCTCTGTCATCGACTCAGTCGTCTGTCTCAGATTCAGGTACTCCTAAGCCAATCTCTCCTTCTCCACCAGGAGGACATATCTCATGTATAACATCTCCGAGAAGTTCTCCCAAGAAACAAAATCCCTCTGCTTAGGAGTATAAGAGCCGATCACCAATCCTTCACCCCTAGCCAGAGAAGGTTGAGGGCGCACTTGACCTTCTGGTCATCCGGGCACGAACACGTGAAGAAGAAACCCTCCACATCAGACAACCACCTTATCGCCACAATCGGGTACTTAACCCCATCAAACTCTGGGGGCTTCATGTTGTCGAAGTCCCGATACTGAAATGATCTCTCCCCTTGAATCCCCGTAGCAAAAACAACCATCGGTACCTGCAGCAGCAGCCTCGACGAGGGCATCATAGCGCTCATCAAATAGCTCAATCATAGCGGTATTGATAGACCCAAACAGCTCCAGAATAAAACCCCAAATACCAGTAGCCACCTTAACGGAAATCATCTCTTGTATCTAGTCGTCAGTCAACCCCGACCTATCCTGGCCACCCACTCCAAATCCATAACCAGATCCTCTCGTGAACACCATACTAAAAATGAGCCAAAATATATAAAAAAATGCCACAGTTCATACCATCATAGATAGACTAAACCTTGGAATTTTGTGACTTCCTTGTTACGCGTAAGGGTCATATGCTTCCAATAGTACGGTCCTATACTGCCTTCCACACCTACCCATATTTGTCTCAATGGATCATCACAAATTGCCCCAAAACAAACCCACAACTAGGATACGCATTCCTCACTTTCTCTCGAGAGTGGCTAATCCTTCCTCAACTAGCATGCTACACCCACATACTCACTCATTAAACTTCCACAAACCTTGTAACCACTCGTGCATGCTAATCATACATAACACTGGATCTCATAGACAGTCGAATACTTTATTCTACCATAAGCCCACAACCAAACATGGAACAGAAAATAAGGCTAAATCAAACATTCTTAGTCTATAGAATCTTAGTTATGTACAACTATGATGCACACACTAAGCAACTATAGTAATGATGTTAATTTCATCTAACATACTAGAAGTCCTCCTAGGCGTATCAGGCATCAGACATCAGACATCAGACAATTCTATCATGTAATTCCTGAAGATCCCTAGCCTACCACTAGCATGCAGTTCTATCATAATCATCAATAACAAATAACAGTGTGGGTAGCTTGGGGTGAACTTGCTTGCTCCATTTGATCGTACACATCTCATCCTTCCTTGGTTACTTTTGAAAACCCTTTTTAGATCCTTAGTTTGAGTTTGGATTTACACGAATACCCCTCCAATTCTCTCAAACCAGGGCTCTGATACCAACTTGTAACATTACAAAAATCAAGGTAAAATTTTCATTTTTGAAACCCAACCAAAAACCATAATTGTTTACAACACATAGTTCCCAAAAGTAATAATCGTGAATCAGAGTATCCCAAAATCAAATATCATAAAATCAGAAGGATGTGCACGATCACGCCTTAGCTTTCCCCCGGTCATCTGAAGTACTTGAAACATAAAACTGAAACTGTAACCTAAGGCTTATTGAGTTCCCCCAAAGTACCCCACACAACATAACATATACAATCACGCATGCTGGGTCCAATCAGTCATCGCACTGGAATACCCTTGGGCCCATATCCATCGGGTTGGAATACCCTCGGCCTAATCAGTCATCAGGCTGGAATGCCTATATACAACAGCTCCAATCAGTCATCGGACTGGTATACCCTCGAGTCCACATCCATCGTCTGGAATACCCCCTATCTGTTGGCTCACGCACATTACAGTAAAGCCTCAACCCAAAAGCATACAATATCGAAATATGCAACAGATAAACATATAAATAGTCAACATGCAAACAAGCAGATCTACAGATCACTACCACATAGCAATATCCTATATACCAGGATACAGATTTAACAAATCACTACAACATATGAGCATAACAACATCCTATATACTAGGATACATAACCTAGTGGGTTGGCACTAGTGCCTTCGACCCACAAGTACAGTGAGGAAAACTCACCTCACAGTCTGACAAATAGCTGAACATCACGTGGCTCCGAATACCAACCCTACAGATCACTTATGGAACAAACATTGACCAAATCTCAAAACTCGGCTCAAAATACCCAAAATACCCCTAGGTCAAGCTTGGTCAAAGTCAAATGTCAAAAAGTCAACTGATTCAACTTGTTATGAGTTCGCCCAACATACTTAGCATGTACACATGGCGTACTCACCAATCCAGAAACGGGGCTCCAAAGGAGTACGCGCATCGTACTCAAAAGTACGGCCAACGTACTTTGTCATATGGAAATTTTCTCACTAAGTGCTTATTATCTTATGTCCTTTCGTCCAAAGACTAGATCTAGTCCCAAATAACGTTCCAAATCATAAAGTTTCCAAATGGCTGTTAAGTGCCTAACACGAAAATCCTAACTTAACACAAGGCTCTAAACCACTAAAGAGCATGCATTGAGGGATATGAACAATCAAGATTCCATTTTTATAACCCAAGACACTCTAAAACGTCCAAAAGGACAACTCATTTGGTCTAGAGTAATCCATACTCACTTAGACCAAGAATATGGGACTAAAAGTACATAACTTCTAATATTAGAAAGATCTAGAAATATAATCATCAAGTTCAGACCTTTATACCTTCTGGAGGTTGCTCAAGGAGTGTAAGACGCAAATCTATAAAGCTTGGAGTTCCTTCATTGCTTTCCAATGGCTTCCTTCCTTCAAGAGTGGACACCAAACACCAAAAATGAGCTTAAAACACCATAAACGGGGATTAGGTTTTATAAGGGACGAAGTGGGCAATAGAGGTTGGTGAGAGGAAGAGGTCTTGGGAGTTAATGATGCTTAAATAGGGTCCAAACCCTAAACATTAGGGTTCGGCCATCAGCCACGTACGCCCAACGTACCAGGAGTACGCTCAGCGTACTAGGCAACCATGTTTTTCCACTTAAAGAGCCATAAGACCAATTTTGCAAATAAAATTCATACTAAGGGTCAAAATTGTAAATTACCTGGATGAAGAATGTTACAAATAACCTTTGAAGAATTTGATTCCTCTCGGGAGGTTGGAAGTTGATGAAGATGACAAACAACTCAAAGTAGAGCTTCTCTAGAAGTATCCACCAAGCAAGAGTAAACCACAAAAGATGCTAGTCGTCACTTGTATATAAGTTTTTCTTAAGCCTTAAGACATATACCAAATAAGTCTTAAGGAGAAGCAACTCAAAAGCACTCAAACTCTACACAACAATTTGCTAGAGAGGAGAGGGAATGGAGCAAGGATGCTCACGGTTTTGTGAGAGAAAAAGAAGAAGATAATTGTGAGAAAAAAACTAGCTAGTTTCTATCCCTTACTCTTCTTTATATATCACTTTACATGTAAGAAAGGACCATCTCTCATTAAGTAAGGAAGTATGATTGTGTAAGAAGGTATGAGATGTAAAATGCAAGTGATGCAAGCAAGTCTCACATCCAAATACATACATATGACTTTCATGAAGGAGGTATGGGCCAAAAGTGTGTTGCACTCTTTCTTACTAACTAGTAGTTACATGTTCCAACTAGATGGTTACTCAAAGTGCCCAAATAAATGTGACTAATTTTGTTCTCTTTTATTTTTATTTCCAAGAAATAATAATTTCCCAACTAGTTGTTAAAATATTATTTTTCATAAAATAATAATTCTCCAATTAAATACAAGTTTTGATAATATTTATTAATAGTTAAATTACTCTAATAAATAATCAATTAGTAGTACTTTGTTATAAGGTGAGACCCTATAAAATCATATGTCATTAGCAAATATCATTCTATAATGAGTATTGGACATAAAGATCTTTCAGATAAAAGGACATGCCCCTGTAATTACAAATTGAAGGATTTGATGAGAGAAATGTTTGATTGATTTCTCATTGAATGAATTGAGTTACAAGGAAGCTAATATATGAATTATATACAAAGCAAGGAACTAACCAACTAATTATGCAATGACTAACCAATTAACAAACTCACAATGTAAATTACAAAAACTAACCTTTATATGCTAAATTTACATAAATGCCTTTATAAATTAATATTCTCCTAAAAATGAAAATGTATTGGAAGCATACATGTTATTCAAATGCGTCTTGGACATAAAAGGAAAAATATTGGAAGCTGACAATGGTTTTGTAAACATGTCTGGAAGATGAAAAGCATGACAAATAAGAATAAGCTGGATTGACCAACTACCTTTTGTTGAATAAAATGAAAACATATTTTGATATGCTTTATTCGTTCATTGAATGTAAGATTATATGCAATTTGTATGACACCTCGTCTTCATAAAACATCAACTTGACTATCATGTTGAAGATGGAGATCTTTCAAATTTTTCTTAAGCCATAAAAGCTCACAATATTCTGCTTCTATAGACGATCTGCACAAGGTGGTTTGTTTCTTGGAACGCCATGAGATTAAAGAATCTCCAAAACAAAATACACAAAACCCAATAATTGACTATCTAGTGTCAAGATGACATTGCCCAATCAGCATCACCAAAAGCCTTTAAAGATAATGAATTGTAATGGTTGTTGTACAACAAAAGCTATATCAACTCTTGTAATGTTTAAGTATAATAATCTTCCAATTATTCGTATGTATTATTAACAAGGTCTGGTCTTGAAAATATCAAGCCTTATATGATCCTTTTTAACCAGGTTTTCATTAAAATTATATATAACTTATGCTTTAACCAAACAATCAACGTCTATTTATACACGTCCAAAAATGGTTAAATGGTCACAAATGCCAAAAATTACCTTGAACAACTATAAAGTTGCTATTCTTATAAATATGGATATTAACGTGAATATGATGAACTTATAAAAACAACCAAGCTTTTGTATTTTGAGAAAATGATAACTTTATCTAAGTTTTTGTATTTTGAGAAAACGATAATTTTATCCAGAATTGGTCATTCCAAACTAACTTCATGTCATATTAAGGTATTTTTATTTTGATAAAAAAAAACATATTACTGACTCGTCCGAACAAGAAAAATAAAATTATGAAATTTCAAAAACAAGTCTTAAATACGTTGTTATTATGTGTTACATATTGCTACTATCAGAAAAAAAAATGGAAGTATGGAAGGTACATTGCTATTACAGGTAAATATTGGTAAAAAGACTAAACCCTATTGTTATATCCTCTTATTTGCCCAACGAAAAAATAGAAATCCCATACCATACTTTGTTAAATCAAATTACCCATAGAAATTAACAAAGATAATTAAAGTCGTGAACTATTTGGAGCATATGTAGTGAACTAATAGGTAGCTTTACTGCAAAAGTTTGTGAAAAAAATGGAATGTAGAAACATGGAAGAGATAAAGGAAAAAAAGGCAAAATGTAGGAAATAACAACGTATTTTACTTGTGCCACCAATATGGGTAGTATAATATAATTAACCCATACTAGCAACAACACACTAACATTTTATTTACCCATAAAAGCAACATACCTACATTTTTTTTTACTCATAATAGCTCTATATTTTATTGCTTACTCATAGTTGCAATGTGTTTACTTATAATAGCAACATACTTGTAATCTTTTACAAATAATAGGAACCTAGTTATAGATATTCTTTTACACATAATAGCAATGTATTTGCGTTTCGCTACCAATATAGGCAATGTAGTGTACTTCTTACATTTTGCTATTATCTGTAAAAAGAAAAAAGAAAAAAGAAAAAAAAAACACTCCGTACAAAATAATAAGATAAACAAATCAAACTATTTACAACATATATAATGAACAAATAGGTAACTTAACTTCAAAATTTTGTCAAAGAAATAGAATTACACAAGAAACATGGAAGGTAAAAGTAAGAAAACTTAGGAGAAACTGAGTGCAAGTTAAGTAAAAGTAAAAAATAAAATAAAAAATCCACTTTAAGGACAACACCGACCTCCAAGTAATTAGTACTAGCAGAGGATGATTAGCTTATGTTACACACTCCAAACCCCACATCTTTGTTTGCTCATTGTCTTCTGTCAACACCTCTTCTTCTTCTTCTTTTTCTTCTTGCTTGAGCATTTGTGCTGGTTTTTAACTTTTGAGATTTAGGCATGAATCCCTTTAACTAGCCATTTTTTTTACAGTTTCCAGTAGCACTTGGGTGTATGGCTGTGAATACAAGAAGAAATAGTGAACATCTCAAGTGTAACATACTTAGCCAGAATATTTATAACTCAAACTAGTTTGTCATCTTTAAACTCAGTTTTCTAGCATAGGGTTAGTAGAGTTATCTTCCTGATACAAAATTCTAAACAAGTTAGGTCACTTGTTGCTCCCAATTTTTGTATGGGTACCAGAATTCGAAGATCCTAAAAAGTTGAGGATGCAGTTGTGTTTGTGTTTATATTTATATTTATATTTATGTGTAAGTAACGAGTCAGAGAAAGAAGTTATCTTATGGTTCACATAACTAAGTGATATAAACTAAAAAACATATTGGACGGAATATAGATAAACACATCGCGCTTTTAAAGTTTTATCGATTTAGCTACTTAACTATCTTCTGTATAACATAAAAAATGATACTGCATTGACTCAACTAATAGAATGGTGAGAGTTGCGCTTTTCTATATTTTTCACTTTTTTTCAGAACAGGGTAACTGAGGAAAATTGTATTTTCAAACCGACAAAAGTATAACTTTTTAATCACTACAGAGAAATATATATAATGGCAAAATAAATAGAAGCATACCGTATTTTCACCATTTTATCAATTTAGCTACCAAACTTGTTATCATATTATGATAATTATAAAAACTAATAAGAATTTAATGACTAAATCGATAGATTGGTGAAAGTATGTTGTGCTTTCTGTATTTTGTCCTTTTCAAAAAACCTGGTAACTAATAAAAATGATTTATGACTTGAAAACAGTCAGAAAAGTATAATAATTTATCACTAGAGAATAGTCAAGTGGCTAAATCGATAAATAGGTTACCTGCATTTTGCACAACGGTTTATCATGCTTTTTATTTTTTACTTGGTGTAGCTATGAGTTCAAACTGCTGACTATCTTTACCCATATTCTAATCTATGGGTAGACACATTTTTCAGTATTTGGCATATCTTCCAAAGGGGATGTTTTCAACCATAGTTTCTTTCTCAAAATTTCCCATTACAAAATGAGATTTGTAACAACAATCATATCATCCACCTCCCTATTTTATAAGCATAAATGTTTTATTTTAATAGTATACCTTAAACTACCACTATTATATCAAATATAAGAACTTCTTTTCTCTTTAAACACCCACCCACAAAATGCCAACCTAATGTGGGTAAACCAATTACGCTATCTTGAACAAATTCAAACAATTTAAGCAAGCAAAGCCTAGCAAACAGACACCTATATTAATTACTAGGGACCAAAAATTGGCCTTTCGTTTAGACTTTTACTTGATATTAATGTATT
Source organism: Lactuca virosa (assembly GCF_052849685.1). Classification (NCBI taxonomy): domain Eukaryota; kingdom Viridiplantae; phylum Streptophyta; class Magnoliopsida; order Asterales; family Asteraceae; genus Lactuca; species Lactuca virosa. Next base: position 112,882,072 of record NC_136427.1, on the reverse strand, counting down.
TTATTTTATTCATTGCCTAACCCCAGAAAGTGATGATGCTAAACAAAGACAAGAGACAAATGAGTCACACTAAAGAACATAAGCATACGGCAATCACACCTAAAAGTGTCACTTTCTATCAGCACATATAGCGAATCTATCATGTTTGATCAACAACTCCCATGAAATAATCTACCAGTGCATTCCCAGTTATAGCTGTTTAACCACATCTAAGTATAGAAGATCAAATAGAAATGTGAGGGGATTACCAGAAAACTCAAAAGAATTCAGTCCCGGAAAATGACTTCCGTGGCCATGTTCATCAATGGCTGCAAGCAATCCGATGAGAACTTTCTTGCAAACATGTAAGAGTTTGTGAAATTAGACTGTCGCAGCTTGTAGATGAGCTCAGGCGACACCTCCGGCGGGTAATATGTATGTGGGTGTCCGTTAACACTATCAGTCCAATTCACACGAGTCAGTGTATATCCGGTACACCCTTCTGGATCCTCCATGGACAACAATGTTGGAAAATAATGCTCTTCAGGGTAACACGATTGCGGCCTCAGACAATTCAGCTTGAATTTCTTCCATAGCCGCCGATCACTGACCACCAGCAGTGCGTGCCTCCGCGTCAGCGTAAAGAACTGTGAACCCATTCGAAATTTATTAAATGGAACTTCGGGAACCATCACGCCTTTCCCTCTGGCATTGTACCTGTCCAAAATATTGGGATCTTTGGAAATTATCTCGATGAAGCTTTTGTACTTCAAATGTCGCAATTCGGCTATTTGATGCGATTTAACTTCGAAAAGGGTATCGTAAAAGAAGTTGAAAGAGTGAAGGGGTACGCAATGCTGGGAGATAAGCGTGAAAAACGCGTTAGAAGGATCGTCGAGTAGTGCGGTGGCAAGGAGACGACGAGCGGCGGAGACGAGAGTGGCGGTTCCACGACGAGTTTTCTTAGCAGTAATGAATCGATCTTCAGAAAAAATCCCACCAGGGCTTTTGATTTTGGTCTTCACAGTTGGGTCGGCGTGAACATACAAAGAGTAGAGATGACGATTTGATTTGTTGCCATTAAAGAACCGTTCCCATAAAGGGGCGAAGTGAAGGTCGGAGTTTGTGAGGAAGAGGAAGGCGATTTTGGGTTTAGAATTGGTGGATCCGAGATGGGATTTAGGTCTAGATGGGTTGTTTGCGTTTGATTCAACGGCAGCGGCCCTCCGGAAAAGGGAAAGATCTTCAAGTTCCTCGGGGAAGGAGATGGGTGGTGTTGGCGGGGGAGGGAGGATGTGTGGGGCTAAGTAAAAGAGACCAGGAAGACATAGTAGGAGTAGAATGATTGTCGGGATTAATGGCGACGGTGCTGCTGCTACTGCGGAATTGGACGAAGATGAAGAGGAGGTTATCATCATTGTCGAGTGAAATTTGAAGTTGAAGCAGTACTGATTTGGTTCTTAATTCAAGATTATGGATTGGGTGTGAATTTCTGCATAGTGCTCAACCGATGGTGAGGGGTTTGGGGCCTGGGGGTGATGATGAAATGAGATGAGATTGGTTGGACAACACCATCAAAATATAAATGTGATGTGATCTCTGTATATTCTATACTGAAAAAAACAAACAAGCATCTTTATAACAATTTTAAAATCTACTTGTATACATTTAACATACTACAGTAAATTACAAATTTTGTAGTTGCACCATTTATCTGATGGTTTTACTTTTTTTTTTTAAAATGAATTGTTTATGTGAAGCTTCAAATTTTTGTCCAAATATATAAGGAAATTCATTTTAATCAATTTATATCGTTATTATTGAAGTTGTTATAAAATTCGATCATTTATATACACACGAGATGGTAAGAGTTTCATTTAATTATATACAACTTGACCAAAAAAAAAGTTAAAACTTACATAACTATATTAGTTAACATAAATAAGTTGTAAATTTGATAAATCCTTTATATTATTATCTAATAAACCAGTAAAAATTTCTCCGTTTTACAAGGGTTGGAAGGCATGGATCTATACATTATCTGAAATATGTTGTTTTGCAGGGGTTGGAAGGCATGTATCTATACATTGACTGAAATATGTTATTTGCTTTTGCATCTATGCACTATTTTGGTCATGGAGTGTTTGCAAATGGATATTAAAACAAATATTTTATTTATTTATGTATTGATGTGGAGGTCGTTACATTACTAATCTCAAACAATATTCGCCAATGTAACAACACCTTTTAACTGTGAACCTTTAGTTTCAAATAATATTCACTAAAATAACATTCCTTAAGGGCGTGTTCGGCAAAATTAGCAGGTAGCGGGTAACTTGTAGCTTGTATCGCTTTCTTAAACGCTACATGAAGTAATATTTGGATTTGGAGCGTTTTGTTTAAACTAAACGCTAGAAGCTTGTAGTGTCAAACAAGGCTTTCTGTTCAAAACGGAACGTTTTGTCAAACGCTAGAAGCTCTCAAACGCTCCCAAAAACTCCGTGCCGAACACGCCCTAACTACATTTAACTATTGAAGCTTTAGTCTCAAAATAATAATCACAAACATTTTATTGTGATAACAACCCAAAACTCACTTACATATATTCACAAGATTCCACCTTATCTAAGTTATTCAATAACAACCAAAGTCTTTAAAAAAAACTAATTGTGTAAAGATGACTAAAAAATAAATTGATATAAATAAAGTAACTTTCATTATTAAATCGGTCAACATTGACTAAAAAAAGCTAACATTATAGCAAAGAATTAGGAACTATCATAAGAGAGCCTTCTCAAGTAAGAAATAAGATAGTTTCGAGTCTCATCGTTATAACTTCACCTTTCAGTACAATAGATCCAAATTCATCATGCAACTAAAATACTTGAAATAAAAGACCCTTATGTTACCTCTTTATGACAGAATTTACCCGATATAATATTGAAATATGAAATTTACCCTTCTCAATCATTTAAAATACCATATATATACCCAAATCCAATTTTTAAAAATATTTTTACTATTTTATAATCTTTTTTTTAAACTGAAATCAACTAAATTGAAAAAAATAAAAAAAAGGACGAAAATGCCCTACCTTCAAAATCAGAGGAACATGGTTGATGTAATGCTCTTCTTTCCTGAACGATTACTCTCAGCACAATCGTTAACTTCTCGATGGCTTCTTTTTCCCTTCCCGCCATCTTATTTTTTGCAATCGTCAAAGCATCAGGTAATAAACCAATTGTGCCACACTCAAATGTTAAGAGTTTAGTGGCATTTAGATCATATTTATAGTCTAAAACATTTTAAAGACACCTTTATTTGGCAAAAAGGAGAGAATCGATGCAAATGCATAACTAAACTTTGTTTAGACTTTAAGTGACATTTGTGCCTACTAACCTTTTTTTTTACCGGCAAACTAACTTACTCCTAAAACCACATATGTCTCCTAACGAGACTTGAACTCATGACCTCTCATTTGAGAGTGGCACTCATTACTACTAGACTAAAGGCCCTTTTGTACAAATAACCCATTTGGAAACAGTTTCTGAATTTAAAAGAAAAACCAAAAACATAATAAACAATCTTGGAAACATAAAAAAAAATGCATTAGATTTCTGAATACAAATAACTCATTAAACAATTCCTAAATACAAATAACTCATTTGGAATCAATTTATGAATTCATGTGGGGAATCCATGATCACATAAGTTCAAATTTAAAAAGGAAAAAAAATATTCCCGATGAGTTGCCCAACATGCTTGTAAGCTTCTTTACCTGTTCCCATCTAGTGGCACAGCTAAATATGTTTAGTTGGAGCTCAAGATAATTCATTTATGAATAACTTTCATCACCCAACACATAAAGCCATTGAGATGATGACTGATAGAGCTACAACAACACCAATAAAAGCAAGAGATAGAGAAGCAAACCTATAAACATAATTGGCCTGAATATCAAAAAATGGTAACAGAGCATACCAATACCAAGGAATCTGCAAAATTTCAAGAAATATATTATGTTATTTAAAATTCCAAAAAACAATTACCAACTACAAAGCAATAATCAATGGAGAAACTGATACTTGATAAGGAATATTAACAAAATCAATGGAGAAACCTTATATGACTTCCAACAACATACCACCCAAGTTTCATGTTGTAACACCAGCAAAATTAGGTCAAAAATAAATTTGTTCAGTAACCATAATTGAGTATACTAAGTGGTAGATATCGTAACTAGGTTTCCAAAACTATAAAGAACACTAAAATCCGAGTTATAACGAAGAAGTTATGACTGATCGAAGATACGCGACAATACCGGTAAAACACTGTTAAGTATAAAACGAGAAATTTCAATAAAATACTTTTCAACCTTAGGTGTCTAAATGAAAGTCGTAGATATCCCAAAACCGTGAACATACATAAAAAGAACGCCCAAATCTGACTTCATATGAGGAAGTTATGATTTTTCGAAGTTTCGGACATAGCAGTAGACAGCTAAAAACTCGGAATCGAGATCGAGCGACTTTTTGCCAACATGACCTAAACGAGAATCGAAGATCTCATCAATGGTATTACAACGGTAAAAAGTCTGACGAAAACGGACATCGGACGAAGAAGTTATGGATTTCTAACAGAGTTTTCCTGTCCCGGCCTACTAAAAATAATATATTAAAAATATATTAAAAATAAAGTCAAAATTAGCCAATGGAGTCTAAACGAGAGTTGTAGAGCATAATCTCACCTACGCGTGGATATAAAGAACGTCGAAAACAGAGTTCGTATGCGAAAGTTATGAATTTCTGAAGTTCGGGCGCGAAACCCCAAAACTGTCAGTGTTCACGACGTGAACTGACTTCTGACACCTTCTGGAGCCTGACAGACGCAAGTTGCGATGACGCACCTGATGACGACTGCACTCACGACGTGAATATTTGAGATTCACGACGTGAGACCCAAAATTCACCCTATAAATAAGGATTGAGGGCAGCCGGCTTTGGTTGTTCATTTCCATCCTTTCTCCTACTTCTACTCTGTGTTAAGCCTCCCGAGACCACCCCGAAGCCCCGATAGCACCTCTAACACACGACGCAAGTCACAAAGTCCCGAAGATCCCGAGAAACTTGCTTCTTTTCAGTCGAAGTACTGCCCGAGTTGAGTCTCGTCTTCTTCAACTCACCACTTCTATCAAGTGAGTTCATACCCCTATAACCACACTATAAATGCTTTTTAAATGCTTTTGAAACACTTTTAAGGGGGGGAATACAAGTAAACACACGGTTAAAATCGTGTGAAACACCAATCTTTTGCTATACTTTTCGTACTGTTATTTTAACTATCATATGAAGTTGTTATCATGCAAAACACCTCACAGCACAACTTTACCCTCTTGGGATACAATATGTTTTATAAATAGAAATATGTTTTATTTATACGTTTGCATACTACATCATATCAAGGGTAACCATTTCAACTATAACATGATGCTTTTACAAGAAAACTCAACTCATCATTACGCCTTTGTAACACGGTAGAAAAGGAAATCATTTCATACCAACGATTTTTCATCATATTACTCGTGAACTTGTTGTTAGCAATCATGTGATGTCATATGGCTTTGTTTGTACCAAAAGAAAGTCCCCACCTATAACCAGAGTCTCTTGGAGGGAGAGCGTGACAAGTGTGTATAGATCTATACGGGGCTGACGACTCCGCACCCTGACTGTTAGCTACAGTCCCCGGGGTGACAAATGTCAACATTAGGTACTGCGTCTAGTATGGTTATGAGGAACTCACAACACGCGGAAACAATGACTCATGCGCGTAGTAATTCATAACTCAATCATGCTCGGGGGGTAATAACTATATTATACGGTATTATCAGCATGTTCAGAATTCAGGATAAACACTTCCACCACTAGTTTTACTTAATAATAAAACTATACATCTTCATTTCTAAGCATGACATATTTGCTTACAGGTTACAGTCTTGGTCATTTAAGACTGCATCTCATTTAGGAAAATATAGGATTTTCCTGGTTCAAACATTCACTTTATACATCTTCATTTCTAAGCATGGCATATTTGCTTACAGGTTACAGTCTTGGTCATTTAAGTCTGCATCTCATTTAGGAAAATATAGGATTTTCCTGGTTCAAACATTCACTTTATACATCTTCATTTCTAACCATGGCATATTTGTTTACAGGTTACAGTCTTGGTCATTTAAGACTGCATCTCATTTAGGAAAATATAGGATTTTCCTGGTTCAAACATTCACTTTATACAACAATGATTCACAACCCACTTTATTAAGAAAATATCGGATTTTCTAGAAAACATACACGAACTTTCGAATGGCATACATTTTATCAAAACACTACTTATGAACTCACCAACTTAAATGTTGATACTTTTTCTTTGAAATAACTTGTATTCTCAGGAAATCGCTAAACCAAGTTAGCAACTGCTTTTGAAGACTTACGCTCAGGCGTTAGTTTAATCTTTTGGATATCATATTGTAATTGACTTTTGCAAACATGTAATACTACAATCATGTAAACTTTTCAATTATGTATATGATGGTCGTGTGTACTTTCTTTACTATTCATTTGTTATGATACTGAACATGACGTCCTCCGACCTCGAACGTTTCCGCCGTTCAGGTTTGGCGGTGTGACAGATTGGTATCAGAGCATTGTTTATAGTGAACTAAGTATATCAAAACCATTTATTTTTGATATACAACTATAAACACAACTGGGCAAAAACACTCTAACTGAGAGTTATACTTTTAAAATGAAATTTTTATAAAGTATACATGCATACATTATATAACAGGGTCAGTATCATAATGAAAACTATATAGAAGTATTATAGATGAGTTGTGCACTACAGTTACGCCTTGAGATATGTAATCGGAACTGGGATGAATATAGCCTGATCAACTATATTTGTCCGAGAGCCGACTAACGTATGCCAGGGAGTAGCTGCAGTGGACAACGAGTCTAAAAACTTACCAAAAACATAACCTTTTTGAATCAAACATAACATTTAGAATATTATAGGAGTATTTGGTAAATACAATAAGTTTAAACTTTGACACTTCAGTATGTGCTTTAGTTTATAGTAAATTCTTAACCCTATTCTCGTATAGACACAATGGCTGGATTCCATCAACCAGGAGACCCCTACTACCCCAATCAAGGCAACGGAGGATGGGAGGAAGACGACCCAGAAGAGGATGAGGAACCCATGGAAGAGGAGGAAGAGGAAGGCTCTGATGGGACAGACTCAGAACCAGAAATAATCAATCCACCAGCCGCCCGACCTCCTGCGGTTCAAAGGGGTTTTCAGGGACCAACTCCCGTCTGGGGAAGTCACATTCACCATTGGAGTCAACAGCAAGGTTTGCGCCCTCCCTACGGCATGTGTCGGGACTTCTACGATGTCAGTGGTGGAAGTTCAGCTGATCGGGCTCTCCCAGTCATGGTTGGCAAAATAGCCAACCAGTCCTACCAATCAGGAGTTCAAGCGAACCGGATTCGCGAAACCGACATAGAGGTACAAGGTAACGCAGCCGATATCCGTCGCCTGGACAGGGTGCAGGAGGATGCCCAACTCTACACCGACACACTCCAAGACCAACTAAACACAACCCTCTCTGAGATAAGAGAAATGAGGGAGCAGCAAGCCGCCTTTGACAGGCGTCTCATGCGGGCCAAGCAATCAGACACGGAGTCAAGCTCCAAGCGCAAACCACATTGCAAGTAGTACTTGCCCGACTCCCAAAATTTTGTTATAGAATAGGATCTCGACTAAAAGTCTTACTTTTCTCTAACTTTTGCAATCGGAGACCTTTAGAAAGGTCGAAAATTTTCCTGACTCCAAAAATGTAACCCAATATTTGTTTAATATATAAGGAAGTACTCCTTTTGCGTGTTAATTCTTTGCCTACCATTCGAATTCATAATTTTATCTATAAACTCTAATTATGAATCAAAAATCGAGAACCTTGTTTAGGTCGAACCTAATTTATGAAATGTTGAAAATGGCTAACTCATTAACACACGACTCTCAATCAATCAAAGACTTATTGTCTTCATTGTTATTTCTTCGGCAGCTAGATGCCTCCTCGTAGGTCAGCACGCCGAAATACGACACCGCCACCGCCACTACCACCTCCAACTTACGATCCCGCTATGGTTCAGGCTGCCATCACCGCAGCAGTAGCAGCTGCGCTATCCCAAATAAACTCTAATGGAGCCGGAGGGAGCGGGAGTAGTACCAACCATCAGAACCATGGCACTGGTCATGGTCATGTTAGGGAATGCACCTACAAAGAATTCTCAAACGCCAAGCCAAAAATATTCAACGGCACTGGAGGAGTCATTGCTCTTATGCAATGGTTTGAAAAGACCGAGACGGTCTTTGAAATCTGTTCATGCCAAGAAACAAGCAAGGTCAAGTTTGCTGCTTGTACCTTCACAGACCGAGCCCTCACGTGGTGGAAGGGTCATGTGAAATATGTGTCTCTTCCAGTCGCCAACGCCATGAGCTGGGAGGACTTGAAGGTCCTACTGTTGGAAGAATACTGCCCGAGGGGCGAAATTCAAAAATTGGAGCAGGAGCTATGGAACCTGAAAATGGTTGGTTCTGACCTAGCCGCCTACACGGCCAGGTTCAGTGATTTGTCAGCCCTTTGCCCGGGAATGGTCAACCCGGAGCCGAAGAAAGTGGAAAGATACATCTGGGGGTTGTCACCTCAGATTCAAGGACATGTCTTGGCCTCCAACCCAATAACATTCAACAGCGCGGAGCACTTGGCTCAACGATTGATTGATCACGGTGTTAAACAGGGTACTATTACCACTGTCTCGGAGCCACCGAAGGATATAGAGGACCGAAGGAAACCCTAGAATAAGAGAAAGGGGGAAACCATGCAGGAGAACCCCAAGAGGCAACAATTAGTGACAGCTCACGTTGTTACTGTCCCTACCACCCCCACACCCACAAGGCCGTACAACGGCAACCAGCCTAAGTGCAACCGATGCAACTTTCATCATCACGGACCCTGCCGTGAAATGCATTGCACTAGGTGTAATAGTAAGGTACACACTGTCCGCTACTGCAGGGAAGCAACCCAACCAGCCACTCCAGCCGCAAATATGGGAGTAGACCGTACTTGTTATGAGTGCGGAGCAACGGGGCACTTCCGAAGGGATTGCCCGAAGGCAAACAACAGGAATGCTGGTGGAGGAGGCCGAGTATTCGCAATGGGCCAAGAGGAGGCTATTGCAGACCCCACAGTTATTCCGGGTACATTTCTCCTCGATAACTCATTTACATGTATTCCATTTGATAATAAGAGCGGAGAGGAGTTCTGTGAGTCACAAATTTAAAAATCTACTCAAACAAACACCCCAATCATTAAGCAAAACCTTCATAGTAGTAATAACAAAGATAGACTAAAAGCACTGAAAACACATATGTAGAATGCACTATCCCACTAACGAACACTTGTCCTGATCGACTTCACAATTATTACGATAAGAAGTTCCCAAATAGCTACTAGAAATGGATTGGCTTGGTCTTCACCATGCCAATTGCAGGTGCTATGAAAAGACCCTTCACTTTCACCGTTGGCTAACGAAACTCTATCGATTTATAACGACAAACCCGACATAACTCCCAAATCGTTTCTAGTTTCAAAATCCCGTGGCAATCATATGAGGAGTACTATATCCTTTGCAACCTTCCCGAAGTATTACCGACAGACTATATAGGAATAGCACATGCACGACGAGTCAAGCTCAAAGGAAGAGGCTAGGAATGATTACAGTTAACCTATCACTACAAAGTGTGTATGCGAATGGTATACACAAAGCGATGATAGACGGACCAGGTATGAATTCAACTATAAAGTTCAAGACAAAGCCGACATGTATTACGAGTAATCAATACTAACATTTAGATAAACATAGACAAATAAACCCAAATCCACACGACCTCTACCGATCAAAACAATAGACAGAATAATGAAGATCCGTTGGAACACCCACGCTAGGATCTGGATTCACTAGAGAACAAGAAGATCAAATGGAACAGAAGTACACACATCTTTCCTCAACGATTGAAGTCCCAGTCAAAATGCGAATTTCGGGACGAAATTCTCTGTAACGGGGGGATAATGTAACACCAGCAAAATTAGGTCAAAAATAAATTTGTTCAGTAACCATAATTGAGTATACTAAGTGGTAGATATCGTAACTAGGTTTCCAAAAATATAAAGAACACTAAAATCCGAGTTATAACGAAGAAGTTATGACTGATCGAAGATACGCGACAATACCGGTAAAACACTGTTAAGCATAAAACGAGAAATTTCAATAAAATACTTTTCAACCTTAGGTGTCTAAATGAAAGTCGTAGATATCCCAAAACCGTGAACCTACATAAAAAGAACGCCCAAATCTGACTTCATATGAGGAAGTTATGATTTTTTGAAGTTTCGGACATAGCAGTAGACAGCTAAAAACTCATTTTTAATTTATAAAACAACCTATAAATTAATACAAAGTAATGAAGTATACAAAAGAAATTCATTTTTAATTTATAAAACAACTCAATGTACATTTATATTAACTAGTAAGTATACCAGTAGTTATCAAATAAAACATATAACACAGAGTTATACGAAGATACAATCTGGATATTACCATCTATTTAACAACTCATATATCTCTATACTACCACCTTACCCTTATTCAGGCCACTAAGTCCTGAAAAACATAACAATAAATAAAGGGGGTAAGCTAAATTGAAGCATGTCGACGCCAACTTGGTGAGAGTGTCCGTCCGTCTGTTGTCTCTATGAGGGATCTACTTCATCGAAAACCTTTTAAAAGTGTTGGTCAGCTCCTTGACATACCTTCATATATTTTTCCATTCTTTTGTCTTTCATCTTAAATTCTCCATTGACCTAGTTTACTGCCACCATTGAATCTATCATTGCTTCTACATTTTTTGCCTCGACCTTGTTGTCTAATCTCAAGCCAGCCATCAGGGCTTCGTATTCGACTTGTTGAAATCGAAGCGAAGTGCATAAGTGATATATTCTACTTTAGGGATTCTTTCTGGAGACGCCATCTGTATACAACGTCCATGCCTTTGTTTCCTCCAAGATCTCTGTTGGCGTCGTTTTGTTGTTGCCATCTCGGGTTTGCATCTTTGGATCCCTTAGAATCTCTAGGAGGAAGTCTGATTGGGGCTGGACTTTTATGCTAGTATGTGGATGGTAGTTGATGTCGTGCTCACCCAATTCTATAGACCACTTCACTGGTCGCCCTGACTTCTTCGGATTAAGAAGAATCTGTTCGATTGGAAAGTTGGTCAGGAATTCAATTTGATGTGCTTAAAAATAGCGTCTCAAGTGTCATGATGCGTAGATAAGTGCTAACACTAACTTCTGTAGAATGGGATAGTTGATCTCTGGGCCTTATAGTGCCCAGCTGACAAAGTATATGGGAAGTTGCTTTCCTTCCCTTTCAACTGTCAGGACCGAGGATATGGCTTCAGCGGATGCTGATAGGTAGATGGAGAGGGTTCTCTTGGCATTGGTTGGCTAGCATGGATAGCTTTTGTAGGGATCCTTTAAGTTTTTGTAGAGCGGTTTCGGCCTCGGTCGTCCATTGGAAGTTATTCTTTTCTACACATCCTTTAAGTTTCTTGAAGAGTAGTGTGACAACCGTCAAAATTCGAGTCGGTTCTAGATTTGACTAAACTTAGTTGCATATATAGGCACGACACATGCTAGACTTAGTAACTAGAAGCTAAGTTATAATCTACTAGAAACTTGGAAACAATTAGAAACGATGGACAGTGTACTTAGGTTTCACATTGTTATGTGAATTCTACAACTACTTAACTGTAGTGAATATCCATATTCGGGTCACTCTTTGACTCAGACACCTTTTCATGAATCATATATACACATCATGCACTTGACCTAGTGGTATAAATTAGGTCCGAGTCTCGTTGGAACTTAAGTCAAAGTTGAAAGCTAGGACTAGTATACTTGATTGCTCAATTTCACTTGAATGTCGAAACCACTACATAGAATGCCAATAAACCGATCAAATAAGTTAAAAACATTAATTATAACTATACAAGAGTTATAATAACATAAGATAATTTGAGGTCTCAAAGATTCTATTTATTTTGATATCCAAAGATTTACAAACTCTCAAAAACCCTAAAAAGCCCTAAAAACACATATTTATAAACTTTAACCTTAAAAATTCTATAAAAATGGTTATGAACCTTATAATATCATCTTATAATAATTAAAACTTTGAAAATTCATTAATGGAAAATAAAATTTAAGTCATTAAGCAATTATCCTTAATTTATAAGTCAAAAATCAAGGTTTCATGAACAAAAACTTGGTTAGGGTGTATATTTTATAAAAAGATTGATATTTTTATAAAAGAATTGAAATTTTTATAAAATTAAAAGAGATGGAGGGCATTATACCCTCAAAAGTCGGACCTCTCTCCTCTCTCTCTTACTTGAAAACCCTAATACTTCATTTCCCTAAAATTGGAATCACTCTCTCACTCTACCTCTCATTCTCTCTCATTTCTGTCCACCACCACCACCATTTTCTCTCATCCTCCCTCCTAACCACGAAATTTTCCAGAAAACAAACCCAAGAACACTCCTTAAACTCAAAATCTTCATCATCTAGTGGTGTTCATTAAGGTAGAACACGATTTTCCTTCATTTTCCTTCAAGTTTTCATGGATTTTCTTGCATATCTCCTTCTTCTACTTCTTCAACTTCTTCAAACATGTTTTCTTTTTGTTAAAATGGTTTTTAGAACATCATGGATGTGTTTTAACACCATGCATGTATGTTAAACAAGGTTGCATGTTCATGATCTTAGTGCAAAAATCGATTTTAAGGATCAAAACATCAAACTCATTTTTGAGAGTTCTTGAGAAATAAGATTTTTGTATTTTAATGCATGTATGTAAATTATGATTTTGAAATATATTTGATCTCTGGAAACATGACCATAACATGCATGGATCATGATATCTTTAAAATATTTCAAAAGATTTACTCAAAGAAATGATGAAAACTCACTTTTCTAACCAATCATTATGCATGCAACCTGCCAGATTTCTTTACCTGACTTTAAACTGCCATATCTCACTCATTTCTTAACCAAAATTCGAGATTCTTTTTCTGAAATATAATATTTTGAGTTAGCTTTCAAACCCATCTGACCTCAGTGGAAAATTCTAATATTTCGATTTTTAGCAATTTTTACAAAACTGTTGCTCAATCAGCACCTTTTTGTGAATACTAGTTTTGTATTGCATGTTCAAAGGTCTTATTCCTCACTAAAAATATAGGAAAAAATAATTTGAGCACTTAACATCATGTATTAAGAGGTACAAAAAGATCTTGATTCAAAAGTCTTTGGAACATGTTGCAAAAATTCTCAAAGTAACATCAATAATCTTTACCAAAATCACAAGTATCAAGTTTTCTCTATAATTTATTGAGCCTTTAGGCATGTTTTTCGACATCAAAAATAAGAAAACGATTTTTCATTGATATTAAATTGTATGAAGATGTATTATGGAAATTTTCAGCTCAATATATATTTTCTTTATTTTTACATGAAAATAATAAGAAAATAGAGTGTTAAAGCATATAAAATACTTACACTTGTAAATAAATTCTGAAAAACATTTGTGGATGACCCTTTGAGTTAATAAACATCTCTTATGAAGTTTTATCGATTTTTGTTACTATTTAGTATGGTTTTGAATTTTCTTTTTATTTAGCTCCAATAAATCATAAAACCACTTTATGGAATGTGAAAATATTATATCTTATTTTTCGCAGCTTCTAGCTTATGTTTAAGAATCATAAAAATATTTTGGGAATTTTTAAAAATATATATCTATTTTTCCATGATTTTTGTGTTTATAATGGACTAAAAACGTGAAAAATAGTTTTACTCATCCAAAATTCATGAAAATTTACCAGAACACCTTTTAATATATTAGGATGCTACATAAAATTTTTGATGATTTTTATTTTTTGTATGCTATTTTTCTTCTATTTTCCCAAGATTTAATACACTTAAAACCATAAAAATCATAAAATTGGGTTAAACAGTTTAGAAATCCATTTTTATATTTTTTTCCCAGCTTAAGAATGTTTAATAACAGTAATACGAAAAGTTTGGGAAATTTTGGAAACTGTTTTCTATTTATTTCAATTTTTATTAGAATAACTGCACAAAAATCATAAAATTGGGTTAAACAGTTTAGAAATCCATTTTTACATTTTTCCCGACTTAAGTATGTCCAATGGCAGTATTATAAAAATTTTAGGAATTGTTATCATCTGGTTACTATTTTTCACGAATTTATATTGTTATTAAGGCTTAAAAATTGGGAAAAATATTTAATCACTTAAAAAATTCAAGGGAAATTTTCTGGAAGACTTCTACTGTGTTTAGAATGAGAATGCGAAGTTTGAGAATTTTTGGAAACTGTTTGATAATATTTTGGCTTTTTAAGAGCTTAAAACACATTTAAATGTGTTGAAATACCCTGAATTAATATTACAAAAATCTGGAAATTAATATCCAAAATTGTCTTAATCACATGAGCTATAAAATTTGACCATTTCAGAAAAATGTTTGTAACTTAACAATATTAAATTTTGACACATTATTGGCATAATTTTATTGTAGTAGTAAGTATAGTAGTATTAGATTTCAATTAGAGAGTCATTAGTGTGTAACATCGTTGTAGGAAAACGATAGTGGTATGAGTGGAGCATAGTTCAAGACACCATTTGCATCATCTCAATGCATAGTGAGTATTCACCACTCCCCTATTTTCGGTTTTTAAATATTTTGGGTGGAAAAGCATGTCCTAAACTTTTTATGTTCGTTGTATTTATTTTGACTCGTATGAAACTTGGTTGCTATACGTATGAAACTTGGTTGATATATTTCGTATGTATGTGTATGTTACTTTAATTCATGAGGACTGTATCGCGGTTAAGTCCCTGGAATCTCTAGACACAACTCATTAACCCTTTTGAGCCTATGGTTATTATGGATAGCGCTATCAGGAGGTAGACAACTCCTCACTCGCACGATTCGCTTGAGTGCATTTTACCATTTTATACACTATGTTTGCGATACACATAGTATTCAATAGGGCACAATTCGGTCATTAGGCTTGGGTTGCGAACTTATGAATGGAAACTTTATGCACATACGAATCTTTATGCACACATCAAACTTGTATTCTCATGTTAGCAACGACACTTGTATACTTATTTTAGCAATGAAACTTGTATACTTATTTTAGCAACGAAACTTTTATGCTTATTATAGCAACGAACTTTGTTTCTCATTATAGCAACGAACTTTTATTACTGAAAACTTATATACTTGTTTTAGCAATGAAATTATTTGCTCCTTGTAACAACGAATATTATTTCGATTCTTGAAAACTCATTTTAGCAATATACTTTTATTTATGGAAACTTTTATCAAAACTTTTATTTCGATTCTTGAAACCAATGTTATTTTTTAATCTGTGAGTACTCACTAACTATTTTTATAGTTGACACTCGTTTTACATGCTTTTTTAAGAATCATCTAGTAAGAGGCACGTAGAGACACAACACTTGTAGGAGCATTTGCATGTGTTGACTTTTAAATACATTGTAATTTCTTTTAAAAAGTTGTTCAAACTCATTGTAAATTTGTAATGATTTTTAATACTATGGTTGGTGTTGTCTTTAAACTTTTGCTATGAGACCCTTTGTACTGCCACGCCTCGTGTTTCCGCTTTAGCGGGGTGTGACAGAAATGGTATCAGAGCCGAGGTTATAGAGAATACCGATTTTCCTTTGGAGAACCACAACTATAGCCAAAAAATTTCAAAACGTTTTTAAAATACTGAACATACTACTAGTATAACTAATTCGAGTATGCATTATTGAACTTTAATTAAGTATAGCCTGGCCAACTATGCTTAATTAAGGAAAGTTAATGTGAGGCTGGAAACGGTTATAGTAGAATTATGTTCAAAACAATTTTCAAGTTAAACTTTTGAAAAACAAAATTTTTCGGTGTGCGTACGGGCATTGCATATTATAGGCATTCATCTAGATACACTTAGAAACTAAGTGCACTGTTATAACAATGCCTTTATTTAGAAATATTCTTGTCCCTTATCAAATGCTAGGTTAACCACTTAGGTTATATCACTAGCCACTCTAGGAGCAATGCACATAGTACTAAGAATGGGTATTCATCGGTAGCTATTGACTTTAGATGTAAGAGTAGTAGCTAGATATACACTAGTAATAATCTTAAGTCGGAACCTATACCAATTATTCCTCAATACCTCTTCATCGTCTTCGTACTAGAGTTACAACTAGGAAAGCGTTCCGATACCGACACGGATGAAAATTGGAGCATCGCGTAAGGAGGTAGATGAGTCGCCACTAAGTAATCACTTGGATACCAATGGTGGGCATTCCGGATTCGACTCACGAGGAGTCGCAGAGGTTTAACCCATACGTGAGACCTTATTACTACGCTACGATTTAGCTCTAGGTTGTTTCCCACCTTGAGCTTAAAACTTAACATAGGATATCCTTTTGACCTATATAAAAGGTCGTAAACTGCATTGACACCATAAAATGTTTTTCAAACAATTTTTCTTGTCCTATTCTGGGGAAAAGACACAGATACTCGCCTTAGACTCGCCTTGTACTCTCCTTAGTATTTAGGTACGATCAGCCACAGTAACATACTTATTCCTTACTTCTTAATCTTCCATCGAAAAGTTATTTCGCTTCATCGGTTGTACTTATCATCGATAAAATATTTTATAACCACTTCATATAACTTACTAGACCTTTCCTAACAATGTAAGCCATATTCTCGCTAAAAATCTTTTGACAACTTGCTTTAACTTAACACTTTTCTTCAAAACTCAATTTAACCAATATTGGTTTTAACATTGCTATTTCAATTTCATTTCAAATCCATTTCAATGGATAGATGTGCTTTTAAGGGCATATAAACCATTTTAAACATTGCTTACCATTTTGGCACGTTTTCGAAAAAACTTAGAAACATTTCCTTTTATAAAAGTGTTTAAACTCTATGCTATAAAACTTAAACATATGACGTTAAAGTTCATATTATGTGTAAAAGCTTCATCGGATCTTCAAACCAATTTTGTTTTAAGTCTTTTGACTACTTTCTCATTTAGGCATTGTACTTTACTTAAATGTGTTTTCTTGAATCCCAACATGATATTTTCACAACTTTCTACTTCACACATGTTTCTAAGATATCTCTAATTCCTAAATTTCCAACACACATCATTTGTTTATTTTATTTCAAATTAGTTTTATAATCTGTGTTTATAAAACTCACAACATTGCAAAACTTAGTGTTCACTTTTAAACTTCCAGCGACGTACTTTTGACAATGCACAATTATTCATCTAAATATGTTAAGTCTTTACCTTATCCGTTTTAACCATTGTTGGACACCAGTCAAAAAGGTCAAAACTGTCATATTTCAATTACAAGTTTTAGTGTTTCTTCTTTTTCAAAAATGGAGTTTAACTTAATAGATAACTCGTGAATTTTTAGCAAACGTTAGAAAACACTTTAAAACTTCTGCAATTCTATTTAATCATCAATATACATCAAATATTGAAGTTTGAAATATATCTCAACCTGGTTTTAAATCTACCTATATGTATTGTTCTTATAATTTTAACAATAACAATCATTGCCGCCGCTACCTTCCTTTTTCTTTCCCCCGAACTTTATTTCTAGCTCTCCTTCTGATTTTAGATATCGCACGTCATAATATTAACATAATACATCGTCTAACTTTGTTTCTGTCTATTTTGCTTCTCCTAGTATCATGTTCGTATACATAAAGACTAGAAGTCTACCCTTTCGTTTTGAACGATTAATACGTTTATAGTCATGAGGCATACCTTTGATTTAGTCAACTTTGATATATTCAATTACGCCTTTTATCATATACATCTTGTTTTTATTTTGAAATCTACTATAAACAAGTGATCCTTATTTACATTTGCCCTTTCGTTCTAAATTCGGAAACTTGATTTAAAATGCAAGTTTCATTGTATTTTTCCTTATAATTAATACACAAGATAAATACCCTTATGCTTATAATTTTTCTATATCCGAAAAATATATGTGAAGGATATGTTTCCTTATGTTTCTTGTTTTCTTTAAATACATCAAAAGTTTTGAATTTTACTATTATCTATGCTCCAAATGATTGTTTTTGTAGAAACACTAAATTAAGATTGCACTATTTTCAATGATCGATATTTTTACACCTTTCTTAAAATAGCACTCTACTTTGTAATTTTCAGTGAGTTCCTAAACTCTCAACCTTGTTTTCATCAATATACTGACTCGTAAGCTTGAATTTGTCCTGACTTAGACAACTAGACAATTTTTCAAAAGTGTAATCAAAATATTTATGTATAAATTCCCTTATTGATGACTTAAACATGTAACCTTAATTATTCTTTATATTATTTTACTACTTCGTTTGATCGCTACACATGTATCTTCATTATCTTGGAATTATTACACATTTTGATAATAGTGAGATTAATTATCATTTCTAAACACACATTTTGATAACAGTGAGATTTTTATCACTTCTAAACACTTAAAATGCTATCTACACAATGTGATTTAAAATATCATAAACTTTCACCACCTTTATTAGAAACAATGACTCTGTAATTATATATACTCTTAGAATATAGTTCTATTATTGTAAGAGTAACCATAGTAGTAATTATAGCCTCGGAGATCCTCAATCATTTCGTAATTTATTTTGTAGACGACACTTAAATAGCCTTTACATTTGAGATGTACCAAAACTTCATTGTCTACCCTCAGTACGTATTTTTAGGAACTTATCCTCGATCGCTTCCCCTTTCATTCGTGCTACCCCTTCTTATTTCGGAATATATCTTTTCCAGATGTAATAGCCAACCCGGAAGTGAACAAATTGTTCCTAATCTCTTCTTTATTAGGAGGCGAATTTACACTTAGTGCTAATTTAGAATGCAACTTAAGGATCAATGCGGATTTAACGCTCAGTGCAGTTGGTGCTTCAGCAAAACTTATACCGCTCTCTTAATTCAGATAATATCTAACTAAATGATCTTTTTCGACTAGGTCGCTATGGTTGGATCATGATTTCCATGATCCTAATTTCCCACAATCTAGACTGTAAAACTCGAATTAAGGAAACACTAATTTGATTATAACTAAAGAATTGGGCTCTTCCCTTGAGAAATTAACCCAAAATAATCAAAGAGCTCTTCAGGTCACCATCTCTCCAAATATACAATTGTAGTCGGCTGAGTTCTAATAGAATACGTCACGAATTGAAATTCGGGACGAAATTCTTTCAACCGGGGGAGACTGTGACAACCGCCAAAATTCGAGTCGGTTCTAGATTTGACTAAACTTAGTTGCACGTATAGGCACGACACATACTAGACTTAGTAACTAGAAGCTAAGTTATAATCTACTAGAAACTTGGAAACAATTAGAAACGATGGACATTGTACTTAGGTTTCACATTGTTATGTGAATTCTACAACTACTTAACTGTAGTGAATATCCATATTCGGGTCACTCTTTGACTCAGACACCTTTTCATGAATCATATACACACATCATGCACTTGACCTAGTGGTAGAAATTAGGTCTGAGTCTCGTTGGAACTTAAGTCAAAGTTGAAAGCTATGACTAGTATACTTGATTCCTCAATTTCACTTGAATGCCTCAATTTCACTTCAACATTGATTGCATTATTCTTGTCTCCTCATTGTCCCTATTTTTTATGCTTGACTTCCTTACTCCCCGGCTTGATGTTTAATTTGTGCTCTATTACATTCTCGTCTACTCCTACCATGTCTATGGGCTTCCATGCAAACATGTGCTTGTATTTCTTCAGAAGTTCTAACAGCTCCTCCCAATGATGGCACCAAATGATGCGACTCAAAGCTTTTAGAGTTCTTTGAGACTACTGCTATAGAGGTGATCTGGAAGGTGACAACCAAAAAGAATCCTTCAGTCGTTCTCCAGGAGGGGATATCGGGAAAAGGCTCTGATGGTAAAGTTAGCGACTTGAGAGAGTAGTGATTGTAGTGAGAGTATAAGTAAGGGAGAGCTTAGCCTTTCTAACGGAAAAGGGATTCCTTTTATATTAAAGTTCTACAGCCAGTCCGTACAACAGACAAGGGCATCGAACTCGAAAAAGGATCAGACGTTCCGATTTGATGATCATGCTCTTCGTTGTGTTAAAGCTTGTGATCGGTTCAGGTGTAATGCTCTAAGCATCGCTTTTTTCACTCGAATTCATTTCCTTTTTTCACAAGGCGATAATATATGTTAAACTGTAGTGACTTGTGCAGACTTTCTACCGTTGAGCAGTCGCCTGCAGGCGCGAAGCTCAGCCGCTTGCCAATCCACTCGCCAGTTGTTGTTGGGGGAGATATTGGTTATCCTGGCGGTCTTCAAGGCCTCTTGTTGGAAGGTGGATCGGTATCCCTTGGCCCGTGCTAAGGGGTATGTTATCAGCATGTATTTTAGAAACATGGCTAGTGTTTGGGCTTCATAGTCTTCAATCTTCATAAAAACAACAATTTCTTCCAAACAGTCTTCATAGGTAGAACACACCCTGTATTAAGGAAACACGACTCGTGTTTGGTCTTTTTAAGTGTTTCATTTTAATGTAACACTCACTTTCCAAGTATCAGTTATATATCAGGTTAATTTACATTTAAGTTGAGAAAGGGATTTTTGTGATTTGCAGCACGAGTCTTGTTTGGTGCGACACATTCCAGCTTATTAAGTCGCTACACGACTTAAGTGATGGTCGTTTCCACCTTCTAAACCCATTATAAGCATTGTAAGTCATAAAGTTCTAGCTTTTCTTTGATTCATGCACAAAGCTAGGCTTTGAAAGTGACTTTGATCATTTTGGTCCTTTAGAATTGATATTCTTTGAGTTTGGGGAAACTTCGGAACCTTGGATTGGTTTTGCTGTGAAATCTAGTCATTTTGAGCCATGCACAAGAACTTGGCCATTATAGGACATTTGTGCGTTAGGTTTTGAAATTTGTATTGTTTAGGCCATATATATTAATAAAGTTGGAAACTTTATCCATTAAGACCCTTGATTGATTCAGATGTCTAAGTTAGAGCTTCTATATTAAAGGATTAAGCACTTAATGAAATAAGTGCATATGCTTGAAAAGCATGGCACGACCATGGAAGGGTCGTGACGCGAGGTATGAAAGGGAATCATGACTGTTTTGTTGCCTTTTGATTGTGACGCGACCAGAAGCTTGTTCGCGGAGTGTTGGCCGTTGACCGTTGACTTTGACTTATTGACCATCGGCCGTTGATTTTCTAACCGGTTAGACTTTTGGTCAAACTTTGTTGGATTCGAACTGTAGACTAAGGTTTGATCTCTGTTTGATTTAGGTAGTTTGTGTAGCTGATTCTTTGAGGAATCGTATGAATGTCTGGTTTCAACTCTTCATAATCGTGCGAGTTTCTCCCTATACTATGTGCAATAGTATATGTCATTTGTATGATGGGATATAGGTACTGTTAATGTATGATAATACAAGTAGACTAGATTAGTCTTTTGTATGTATGTTGATTGATTGATTGTATGATACTTGTATGTGTCACGTTTGAGGGGTTAATAGTGGAACGATGTTAGTGTAACACCCTGATTACAAAAGGATAAAAGATTTGTTTTTGGTCCCAATTAAAAAATAAGATATTATTCATAAAAAGCATTCCTTCCGGTGGTATATAAAACATCGTCATCGAGAGTAAATAGCAAAAGACTTTATATTTTCAAAGTAGCTTCAAAATTGTAATGCGGATGCTACTGCAGTCAAGCTAGGTCCTTCTCTAGATAAGCCTGAAACAATATTAATAACACCGAGTAAGCGAAAACACTTAGTCAACACAACAATCACCCATTATATTAATCATATACCTCCAAAAGATTGATCACACCATTGTCATGATCAATGGAAGACTAATCTGTCACAACTAGCATTTTAGGGCTAGAAATTCCTATCCATATACAACTAGCATCCTTTGTGTAACTATGTAACATTATGTGCAGTATAAGTTAATTTTCATATTATGCAAGTTTACACATCCATAATTTGTTTTAAGTCGAAACCTTCTTCGTGTAAACCCAAAATATAACTCAATGAGCAATGATCACTCAACTTTGGGCCGAGAACCCTTATTTGGGCCATAGTTGGGCCGTAAACCTCCTAATGGGCCTCATTGGGCCATGAGGAATTATTTAAGACTTAATGGGCCCTATTTGGGCCGAGAACCCTTTCACTTACCCCTTTTGGGTCGCAAACTCGTATGTGAGCCCTCATTGGCCGAAAAATCTCTATTGGGCTAATGTGTTCTCGATTGCAATTCAAATCTAATCCCAAAATTCTTTTCTTTCCTTCCCTCTCCTATTCTCGGTTATAAAAAAAGGGGGTGGACTTTTGAGTGCCACCTCATAATTATATAACATATATCAATGTTATAAACTAACATGTAACTAGGAAGGAAAAGTTTGTCCATCAAATATCTAGGCTAGTAATTTCTTCCCCTCTTATCCCCCCCATCGGTCGAGACCACCCTCACCCCCCTCATTTCTCACTTCAACTTTCACTCACATCTTCCTCCCTCTCTAAATCTTCAAGAGCTCTCTCATTTTTCCTCCAAGAAATCGTGAGTTTGTGTGTTGCTTCAAAAGATCCTCTTGAAGCCTTTCATCCATTTGGTAAGTTGTTAACTATACTCAAATTGTTTTACTCCATTTTATGCTAGATCATTCCTCATAACCACCTCTTTTCGTGATTAAGGTCCCAGAGCACCAAAACTTCACCAATCCTTACAAAGAAGCTAGCTAAGACCGAAAATCTCCTTCATTTCCCTCTTCAAAACCGATCAAACCTCAAGGTGAGCTTCATACCCCCTTGTTTTCATGATTTACTATCTTTCGGGGGAGAATACAAGCTAGTTTTGTGTAGAATCTTAGTATTTATGCATGCATGTGTATATTCTTCATGATAAGTTGTGTGAGATGTTATGAAACTATGTTAAACACTCATAAACTCAAAATATTTTCCAAGTTTTGAAGATATTAGGAAATAAGTTACTTTATGTAACTCACTATGATGCTTGGAAAGATTAAGCATGTTAAAAGTTACTAGAAAACCAAAGAAAGTATACAAAGGGGCCATACTTGACAATAAATATAAACAAAATGAGTTTTATTTGATATTATCGGTTCCAATGGGCCTAAAGTGTCATTTTGGATAAAAATGGGTTTTTAATGTCATTCTCGGTATTAATGGGCCAAAAGGGTCATTTTTGATAAAAATGGGCTTTATTTTGTCATTCACGGTTTTATTGGGCCTAAAGTGTCATTTTGGATAAAAATGGGCTTTTAATGTCATTATCGGTATTAATGGGCCAACAGGGTCATTTTTTATAGAAATGGGCTTTATTTGTCATTCACGGTGTTATTGGGCCAAAAGTGTCATTTTTCATAAAAATGGGCTTTTATTGACATTCACGGTACTATAGGGCCAAAAGTGTCATTTTTCATAAAAATGGGCTTTTATTTGACATTCACAGTATTTATGGGCCAAAAGTGTCATTTTTCATAAAAATGAGCTTTTATTGACATTCTCGGTATTATTGGGCCAAAAGTGTCATTTTTCATAAAAATGGGCCATTTATGATATTTCAAATTAAAAGGGCCGAAAGTGAACAAACTAACAAATATGGGCCAATCTTGAATACTTAAGTCAAAATGGGCCTTATGTGACCAATTCTATTCTAATTAGGCCTTTTATGACAAATTTTATGTCAATTGGGCCATTAGTGACAATTCTAGTAAACTCGAATCTCTCATGATACTTTGTGTAATGATGAGTTATTTACGATAACAATAGTGAAAATTAGATATTTTGACACTTTCGATTATAAACAATTATATTTTTATCACTTATGGTTTGTAGTCAAAATATACACTCGTAACATCATTTTAACGCCAAATAATGAAACACACTATTCGCGTAAAAATTTCGTTAAGGCTCTTGTGAGACGCATCTTCACCGTACCTACCTTATTGTATACCGTAAGCCCTGTAGTTATAACCAGAGTCTCCTAGAGGGAGAACGAGAATTTGTGTATAGATCTATACGGGGTTGACACCCCACACCTGAGCTGCTCGCTACAGCTAGACATGCCAGTCTAGGGTGACAAATGTCTTCTCAAAAACTGACGCCTGAAGAATGTCAAGACAGTCACTCCGTCATATTAGTATGGTTATAACGACTCATATAGAGAATAACAAAACTATTATAAGTTTTATGCTGAATATACATACCACTCAGTTTTGCAAAGTATAAACACTGTGTTGATTATTTGTACTATCCACCTCACTCCGGTTTTTGGGTTAAAGACCAAAATTTCTCATGACACAGAAAATACAGGATTTCCTAGGAATCACTCGCTATACATTTTTCAAACAAGATAAAACAAGGATACACATGCTATAATACAAGATTTGAAAAAAAAAACTCACAAACTATTTATTTTAGAAAATATCGGATTTTTTTGGAGTTTACAAACCAATGCAAAGTTTTCATATAAACATGCTTATGAACTCACCAACATTTTAAATGTTGACGCTTTTCGAAATAACTTGTATTCTCAGGAACTCATTAAGCAGGTTGGCAGCTTTGGACTTTTGGGAATTTGCTGTATTTTGTTTTAACCATACACTTATTAATTTTTGGGATGTAATTTATGAATGGATACAATGATGCAAACCATGTATGTTGTTATATTTTATGTATGGTGATGATGATTGTCTATGTTTCATTTATATACACTTGTTATGATATTACAAGATGAAGTCACCCGCCCCAGGATGTTTCCGCCGTTCCGGTTCGGGGGTGTGACATAATCACACCATTGTCATGATTGTCTTACCTCTAACTAATTCCTCAATGGATAACCTTAATTATTCCATCCCCTTCACTTATACCTATATATGAAGATTTATCATGATCGTCCACCCTCAACTGATTTCGTAAAGGATATCCTCAGTTAGTCCATCCCTTTAACATATTCCATTCTATCGAAGAGGGCATTCGTGGAAAATACTACACATAAACAATCAAAGCTAACATAATAAATGGATTAGTGTAACTCACCTGAACAATTACTTGAATAACTAAATGCGGTTCAACTAACGAACTGGCATGCCAAATATGTATTAACCTAGCTATAACACTATTTCAATAACTATAGAGTATAGTTACTAATAACTAGATCCTTCATTAATCCTATTTATACTTTCATAACAATGATAATAGGTATATTCTATATCAAGTATAGCTTACTCAATTACCAAATGATTCGGAACGGCGAGCGTAACCTCAACACGTAATCCTTTTCTTGTTGGTTTCTTCAAACGCTTCACTGCTTCTCTAGCAATACTCGAGAATAAGAAATTAAATCACGAGGGACTGAGATCTCGAGGGGGTGGGGAGGGATTTTTTAGAGAGAAGGGTGTGAGAAATAAGAAAGTTGAGATTGCTATTTATAGGGGCCAAAACCAGCCGTCGTGCCGCGCCCAGGAAGGGGACGCGACATGTCCATGCAAGGTGTCATGTTTTTTGTTACATGTCATTCATCTGCTGCCACGTGCCCCTGAGTGTGACATGTCTATGTGCCGTGTCCACATGACCATTTTTGATCTTATCTTCTTTTGGCCGTAACTTTTTCATATGAGTGAATTGCAACTTTTCTTTAGATTAATTTGGCTAAAAAGTAATATATTTTAACTTTCATTTATATAAACAAATGTTTATATTCTATTATCTTTAAAAGTGAAAATGGGGTGCTACAACTTTCCAACATTTATAATGACTTCATCCTCGAAATTGCTTATGACCCAAACTAGGTCACTAGGCTATATCTCTTAATGACTCTACAAACCATATTAGTCCTTTATATCGAGACATTACTTGAACTCCTTCTACAATTCTCAACTTATCATTATATCTCATGAGATTATGACTGAATCTAGGTCATACTTCTTTCTATGAAGTATTTAACATCAACACCTAAGGCTTACAAAATCCTCGACTTCTACTAAAATCAAGCTATTATTTATTCATACTTGACATTATATTCTTAGATTTTACCAAATGAAGTTTACAATTAACACTTAACACATATTCATACTTCTGTTCCATCTTTCCTTTCATGTGTTTATTCTCTTCTTCCCATACTCTACTCTTTTATTCTCCTCTTTCCATACTCTTTTACTCTATTCTTATCTCATCCAATCTCATCTACTCTTTTCTCACCACTTCTCATACTCTTAATCTATCTCATCTCATGGCTTCTCGTCTCTTCTCATACTCATCTCATACTTTATATTCACCTCTTCTCACACTCTTCTCATCTTATCTCCTTATTCTTTTCATACTCTTCTCTATCATACTCTGTCCTTATCTCATCTTATCTCATTATCTTCTCATCCGCCTTTTCATCCTTTTTCTTTATCCTTTCTCATATTCTTCTCAATCTCATCTCTTTACTCTTCTTATCCTCCTCTCTCATATCGTCTCTTTACCTTTCACATGCTCTTCTCATCTTTTCTCACACTCTACTTCTCTATTCTCATCTTCTTACGCTTTGCTATTCTATTCTCATTCAGAACCAAAACGGTCTAATCACATAAAATATTGTAATTGTCATATAGGGGAACAACATAACTCTATCTTGCTGGCATACTATCATCTGAATCAGTCCCCACACTTTGATCCCTCGCAAATCCTTTGGCAATATTTCTTTTCATGCATCCTTCGTGGATTGTAATGATCCCTTATGGATCCTCTACACTTAATCCCTTACAGATGATATATCAGGGTTCTTTATAAGAACTCCCTTACTTTGTTCCATTCATGGAAACCCTTTCTCAACCTTTTTTAACAACATATAATCTTATTCCTTTAGTAATCATCTATGTACATTCCCAAAGTAATCATAATCTTATTCCCGAAAGAATCATAATCTCATTCCCGAAGGAATCATCTTTTTTTAATGGCAAATCTAACCTACTCCTAAACTACTCCCGAAGGAATCATAATCTCATTCCCGAAGGAATCATCTTTCTACATTCTTATAATCTTTCATGTGCATGCTATGGTCTACCCATAGTCTTACATATCACTTGTCACATTACATTATATAATATTATTTCCTTAAGATACTATCAATCTAGTACTTAATTCATTAAGTGCTTAATCTAAATCTTTATCTAATAACTTGTAGGTATTCAACATAATGCCATTAAAATATTCATACATACGTACATAGATTATATTTCATATAATCATACTTTATCTTCATCATCTTGTAAGTATTTAACATAATACCATTTACATTTAATCTTACATTCATGGTCCATCTTCATTTAATGTCTTGTAGGTATTTATCACAATCCAACTAATATTAAAACATGCATACATAATACTATAATACATATAATCATAATCTAGTGAGTGAGAGAGAGAGAGAGAGAGTTATAACTCACCTTGTTAGTTAGTAAAAACTAACTACCCTTGGCTTCCAATCTTCAATTTATGCTCTTGATCCATCTTCTATGCCGAATGCCTATTCACACAACATATCAAGCTCATTAGCACTTGTCTTACCCCATTAAGAGCTTAATCACTCTTCAAACCAAAATAATCACTTAATTGATCATAATTCTAACATCTTATTTTCTATCTCTAAATCTATTATACCCCATGAATTAAGCATCCCATACTACCTAATTAATTACACTCTAAATTCTATTATAATACATCTTCCCCACTAGTTAGGTTTGACACCCTAACTTATACATATATGGATTTCACCTTGGAAATAAAATACAAATCGTGTTCAAAGCTTCTAAACACTCTCGATGATATACAAATAAAGCTATAGGTTGATTAGCTCAAGTAATCTAGACAATTTAATAATTTCACCATTGAAGCTTAAAGCTTAATTAAAGGAGGAAATCATTACCTTTAGAGGAAAATGATGTTAATCCTTGCAATCCTCCATCTCTAGCTCATCTTGACACTCTCTTGGGTCCACAATCGCCATTCATCAACGCTCCATCAAATTGGGGACGAAATGGTTTGAGAATGAACCCTTAACAAATTTAAATCTGTGTTTTTATTGCGAAACTGTGCCATGACAACATGTCTACCGCGTTGTGGTGTGCCTAATTAGGATGCGGTCTCCCTCTAACTAGGCCTTAGTAACCCATATTACCACATCGCGATGCAAAGTACATTCCCCTCTTCTTACTACTAGACTTTCATCCACTTTACTGCTTCGCCCACCACGTCATGATAAAGCCCTTACCACCCCGCAGTGGCTGCACATCAGCAGACCCTTAGCTGATTCCATTCTAATTTTGGGACAGTTTTCTCTTTAACTTCCAACACTCATAACTTCTTCTTTTTTAAATCCATTTTCAATGACATTTATATCCACACGAAGGTGGGGATGAGTTCTAAGTCTCCATTAAGTCCTTCAAACTAATTACTCACAGGTCTTAATATGTTAACTCACAAACTTGGCCAAAAAACATATAATTCCCATTTTATCCTTTATGGCTTAAATGCACAATCTCTTGAATTTCTTCTCTTGAATCCACTTATCTCATCTCATAAAAGTGACTTAAATTTATCTTGGCTCATTTCATGAAGTTACATCTTCTAAATTCATGAAATTCCTCTAAATGGCCAAATTGCGATTTTGGTTAAAAACTCTCTAAAAGTTAAATATTTCTAAATTTTTTGGGTTCTTGTAGATGGGATAAGGTGTGTGGGTAGTGTAGGTTATATAGGGTAAGGGTTGGATGGGTGTAATGTGTATGGTGTGGATTTGGGTGTGAAGTGGAGGTTGGGTAGGGTAAACATCAACATGGGCTTGTGGGAATGGGTGTATAGGTATGAGTGTAGGTATGGGGAAGGAGTGTAGGTAGCTATGGCATAATGATTATAGATTAAGTCTTATGGTTTAGGTTTTAAGGATTCTTGCTTATAGCTTAAGGCTTATGGCTTACGGCTTACAACTTATGGTTTACGACTTACGGCTTACGACTTATGGTTTACGTCTTACGGCTTACGGATTACGACTTACGACTTACGACTTACAACTTATGACTTACGACTTACGGCTTATGGCTTACGATGTCACACCCCAAAACCAAGAACGGCGGAAACGTTCGGGGGTGGATGACGTCATGTTCAATATCACAACAATGCAAAGTAGTAAACAAGCAACAACATCATCCATTGCATTAATAATATAATTGCATGCAAGTGTGTTCTGTCAAGTTATATAGACACCAAAAATATACATCATAATAAAAGATGAGTCTTGAACGAGCTCCATCTTCTCAAAAAAAAAAAAACTGGCACCGGTACCTGTCTACTGGTGACCTGAGAATACAAGTTATTTTGAAAGAGTTTATCAGCTTTAAAGCTGGTGAGATCATAAGTATATTAGTGTCTGTATTTGTAAGAAAGTGTTTGTAAGTCTGTAATTGTATAAGTTTGTAAAAGTTTGTAATTGTTTGAACTCCCCTAGAAAACCCTATGTTTCCTACTAAAAGTAGCCTTCTACCAAGGCATCTAGTATCTGTGTGTGTCTCCTGTAAGAGTGTGTATTTTCCCAAATCTGACTATCATTAACCAAAAATATAGTTTTTACATTATTGTTTATTGTGTGAATATCACAAAGTGAATGTAATGGGAAAATGAAATAGTATTGTAGTGTTGTATTAAGTAACTACTACTGTACTAACTACCTTAAACCAATTGTTATTTAAAGTACCATATGATGGGCCTGTATCCTGCTACCGACTCTATAGAAAAACGACGATGTAAGACGTCGTAAGAAATGACGTTTGGCACCCGTAGACTTGCAAGTCCCACTGTAGCGAGCAGCAAGGTGTAGGATAATCAATCCAATATAGATCTATACACAAACTCATACGCTCCCCAATTAAGGAGATTCTGGATACAAAACGGTCATGACAGGTAGTGCCATGCCCCGTTACGTGGCTCACATAACTGTAGTAATGTTCTAGTATATGTATGTGCTAGCTGTATTGTGTGTTCTCTCCCTGTCTAGCATGTATGTATGTTCTCTCTGTATTGTATTGTTTGTTTCTCATCATAGTATTCTATTGTTTGTTTCTCATCATAGTATCTTATTGTTTGTATGTTATTGACTCATGTATGAACTGACTCATTGTATGTTTCACTGTTCTAGTAATAGTATTAGTATCTCTCTAAACTATACCTATTATAGTTTACTAGTAATGTTGATTGAATGTATGAACATGTTTGTATACCTTTGCTACCCAAAGGTATTGAACTGAATGAAAGAAGGAACTTTTATATCTATATACATACACATAATATATAACTAGGATTCAAACGACCTTCGGACAAATAACATGAATACCCTAAGTCCACAACCAAACAAGGAACATGAAGTAAGGTGAGCTATCAATCCTAAGTCCTTTCAATCCTACTTATATAACTATATCTATATAGATACACAAAATATAAGTTAAAAGAGTTTAATAAAAGTATTTGATATGAAAAAGAGTTTGTAAAACAGTTTGAAGTAAAACAGTTTGGTAACACAGTTTGAAAAGTAAGAAATCCACTTGTTTGGTAGTTATTAATCACATGTGATTGATATAATAACTATAATAGTTCAACTTGTATTCCCCCCATAAAAGCATTTAAAAACATTTAAAAGGTTAATTAAGGGATATGAACTCACCTGTAGTGAGTGGTTTGGATGAACGGATGTTATAGGATGCTAAGTGTCAAGTGAAGACTTGAACACACACAAGGATCCAATTTAACATATAATAACACATATATGTATCCAATTAGTCATTAAACAACTAATTAACCAAGTTAAGACATCCTAGGACATCTAAAACACTTTATTTAAGTGTTATAAGTACTAAGGATTGCATCTAAGGGTTGTAGGACATTGCTATTGAGTTTGGGGTCCAAGGGTAAACTCTTTTGGAGTTTACGGTTTTGTGACCATCACTCATTGAGTTTACGGTCGTAAACCCATGAGTTTACAGCCGTAAACTCATGGTACTTTTACCATTTTGTGTTTTGAAGCTTTAAAGGTCATAAGAAGCATTCCTACTTCATGTTTAAGCCTTAGGAAGTGTTTAGGGCACCATTTCACTCCTTTGTGGAGTTTACGGTCCTTGGACCATTTCTCCTTGGGTTTACAGCCGTAAACCCAAATGGTTTATGGTCTTTTTGATGTTTTAAGTCCTAAGCACATCAAGGATGGTATCTAGACTAGTTTCCAAGGCTTGGTAAGGGACTAGGGCACCCTTTGGCCCCTTTATTAGGGTTTACGGTCCAAGAACATCTTGGACCGTAAACACCTTTGATCTTGTGTTTCCTTATGTTTTATAGATGTTTAGGAAGTGTAAAAAGTCTTATAACACACTAGGGTACGAGTACTTACTATGTAGAAGCTTGAAAAGGTGCTAAAAGTCCAAGAACACTAGTATGTGTTCTTGGTGAAACTAAGAACACTTGAAGATCTACACAAACGGAATGATTTCACGGATAGAATCACGTAAGATCACTAGATTAAGTAAGATATCAACTTTTTACGGCAAGAAACACTTACATAGTTGAAGATCAAGAAGAAAAGTCGGATGCTACTTGAGAGGATTTGAGTTTTGGATCTTGAAATGTGAAAAAGTGATTAAAATGGCTAAGTGCCATATTTATACCCTTGGGGTTTACGGCCGTAAACACCTTGTTTAGGCCGTAAACTCCAAACTCTTGGAGTTTTGGGACATTATTGTTGCACAATAAACCCTAGGGCATCCTCTCTCCTGTTATCTCCTAAAGTACTAGGCTTTAGAACACTCAAACTGACTTTACACAGCTCAAAATTTAGCAGAAACTGTTCTGACTTCTATTTAAGTGAATTGTTGTACAAAATAGAAATTTCGGGTTGTCACATCATCCCCCCGTTAGAAGGAATTTCGTCCCGAAATTTGAGTTTAAGCAAATAAGTAGTTACAAATAACTAAGTAAAAAGACGAGGATATTTCAGTTTCATCTGATCCTCTCGTTCCCAAGTGAATTCAGGTCCTCGCTTGGCGTTCCAACGAACCTTCACTATCGGGATACGGATTTGTTTCGTTTGCTTGACCTCCCGGTCCATGATCTCTACTGGTTCTTCCACGAAGTTGAGGCTCTCGTTGATCTCGATCTCGTCGAGTGGGATTACAAGAGTCTCGTCGGACAGACACTTTTTCAAGTTCGAGACGTGGAAAGTAGAATGTACGTTACTGAGTTCGCGCGGTAAGTTAGGTTTGTAAGCTACAGGGCCGATGCTGGCAAGAATCTCGAAAGGCCCTATGTACCTTGGATTTAGCTTTCCACGCTTTCCGAAGCGTATCAAGCCCTTCCAGGGTGAGACCTTCAATAGAACACGGTCGCCCACCTAGAATTCCAACGGTTTCCTTCGTTTATCAGCGTAGCTTTTCTTTCGATCTCTAGAGGCTTTCAATCGTTCACGAATTTGAACGATCTTCTCTGTCGTTTCCCGTATGATCTCCGAACCCGTGAGAGTGCTTTCACCCACCTCAGCCCAGCACAGAGGGGATCTGCACTTTCGGCCATAGAGGGCCTCGAATGGAGCCGCCTTTATGCTCATGTGATAACTGTTGTTGTAGGAAAATTCGACAAGGGGTAAATGAGTATCCCATGCTTTCCCAAAGTCGATCACACATGCTCGCAACATATCTTTCAAGGTTTGGATAGTCCTCTCACTTTGTCCGTCGGTCTGTGGATGGTAGGCTGTACTCATGTCCAGCCTAGTTCCTAGGGAACTTTGTAGCTACCGCCAGAACCTCGAAGTGAATATACTATCTCTATAGTGATCCGCTCCCACTTCCAATCCGGTATCTCTGGCTGTTGTAGTAGACCGGAGGGTTTCTGGTATTCGACCTTGACCTTGGCGCAAGTAAGGCATTTACTCACGAAGGTAGCAATCTATGCTTTCATGTTAGGCCACCAGTATAACTTTTTAAGATCCAGATACATCTTATCTAAACCCGGGTGGACGGAATAATGAGTGTTGTGCGCCTCGTTCATGACCAAGTCTCTGAAACCACCAAGTTTCGGGGTCCAGATCCGATCCATGAGAAAATAAGCTCCGCCACCCTTAACCTCCAAGTTCTTATCCATCCCTCTCAGGGATTCACCCGCCACATTTTCAGGTTTCAAAGCGTCGAGCTGAGCCTCCTTAATTTGCGTGGACAAGTGTGAATGGATAGTCATAGTCAATGATTTGACTCTACGACCAGAATATTCTTTCCGACTTAGGGCGTCAGCTACTACATTGGCTTTACCCAGATGATAACGAATTTCGCATTCGTAGTCACTGAGTAGCTCGACCCACCGTCGTTGTCTCATGTTGAGCTCCTTCTGGTCGAATATATGTTGTAGGCTTTTGTGGTCTGTAAAGATAGTGCTTATTGTACCATACACGTAGTGTCTCCAGATCTTTAGAGCAAACACAACTGCTCCTAGCTCAAGATCGTGGGTAGTGTAATTTACCTCATGTGTTTTTAGCTGTCTCGAGGCATAGGCGATGACCTTACCTCGCTGCATCAGAACACATCCGAGCCATTGATTTGACGCATCGCAATAGACAACGAAGTCTTCTATCCCTTCGGGGAGGGATAGTATTGGTGCGGTGCACAAGGCTCGCTTGAGCGTTTGGAACACTCTCTCCTGTTTCTCTTCCCAGTCAAAGGCCACGCCCTTCTGGGTCAGTGTTGTAAGAGGTTTCGCAGTGCGGGAGAAGTTCTGAATGAACCTGCGATGGTAGCCAGCGAGGCCTAGAAATTGACGAATTTCTATAGGTGTCTTCGGTGCTGGCCAGCTCTCAATGGCTTTGATTTTGGAAGGGTCCACGTGTATTCCCTCTTCGCTAACCACGTGTCCTAAGAATTCGACTCTTCGGATCCAAAATTCGCATTCCGAGAACTTCGTATAGAGCTTCTCCGAACGCAGCGTTTCTAAGACCTGTCGAAGATGTTGACTATGTTCCTCCTTACTACGAGAGTAGATAAGTATGTTATCGATGAAGACGATGACGAACTGATCCAAGTAAGGACGACACACCCTATTCATTAAATCCATGAATACTGCGGGCGCGTTTGTTAATCCGAACGGCATCACTACGAATTCGTAGTGCCCATAACGAGTTCGGAAGGCTGTCTTCAGAACATCCTCCCCTACTACTCGTAGTTGGTGATATCCGGATCATAAGTCGATTTTTGAAAAGAAGTTCGCCCCTTGAAGTTGGTCAAATAAATCGTCAATACGAGGCAAAGGATAACGATTTTTGACGGTCAGTTTGTTGAGCTCCCTGTAGTCGATGCACATTCAAAACGATCCGTCTTTCTTCTTGACGAACAAGACTGGAGCTCCCCAGGGTGAGAAGCTTGGTCTTATAAAGCCCTTGCTGAGCAGTTCGTTAAGTTGACAGGAAATTACTTGCATCTCTGCAAGTGCTAGACGATAGGGCGATTTGGCTACGAGAGTAGCCCCTGGAACTAAGTCGATTCTGAACTCGACTTGACGTTGCGGAGGTAATCCTGGGAGTTCTTCTGGAAAGATATCGGGAAAGTCGCGTACTACTGGAATGTTTTGAATGTCCTTCATTTCTTGGCTCACATCGACCACATGAGCAAGGAATGCGCGACATTCCTTTCGCAAGAATTTCTGAGCTTGAATGCTCGAGATGATACGAAGGTTCGTGCCGGGTTTGTCGCCATATACTACTAAAGTTTCGCCAGACGACAGATTAAGGCGTACATCCTTTTCGTAACACATGATGTCGGCACGATGAAGACTCAACCAATCCATGCCGATAATGACGTCGAAACTTTTAATTGAGACCGGCATGAGGTCGATCGAAAATGAATGGTTATCTAGTGCTAGGGTACACCCTATGTATATACTGCTAGTGCTCTCCGTCTTTCCATTAGCCATTTCTACAGTGAACGGTTCTTTAATTGCTCGTGATTTTTGCTTAAGTAAATGAGCAAATTTTTGGTTCACGAAACTCCTCTCCGCTCCACTATCAAACAGAAGACATGCATAAGAGTTATCGAGGAGAAACGTACCTGTGACCACTGTGGGGTCGGCTACCGCTTCCTCGTGGCCTATGGCCAGAACTCTTCCCACTCCACCAGTATTCCTTGCCTTAAGGCAGTCCCTTTTGTAGTGGCCCACCTCGCCACAACCGTAGCAAGTTTGGCCCACGCCAGCGCCGGGGACTTGGTTGAGTGGCCTAGCCGGAGCTTTGCAGAAACGGGGGGTGTGCCCCTTCCTGTTGCAGTTTGAACACTGCATTTCCCGGCAGGCTCCTGTGTGGTGGAAGTTGCACTGGTTGCACTTAGGCAAGTTTCCAGCATACTGCTTTACCGGAGCAGCAGCAGTGGCAGGTGCTATCGCAGCATGAACTGCCACGGCCCGCTGCTTTTTGGCAGCCTTTTTCTTTTTCTTGTCATCCCAGAATTTCCGCTTCGAATCAGCGGTTCTGGCGGGTTCTGAGATGGCCAGGGTTGTTGTTGCGGCCGGGGTACGAAACCCATGGTCTATAAGCCGCTGTGCCAATCGCTTGGCACTATCGAATGTAGTGGGGTTTGAAGCCAAAACATTTCCCTGGAATGGAGGCACCAGCCCCCATATGTATCTTTCAATCTTCTTTCCCTCTGTATGAACCAAGTTGGGACAGAGGGCCACCAGCTCACAGAACCTGGCGGTATAGGTCACAATGTCGGAGCCTTTCATGGTTAGGCTCCACAGTTCTTCCTCCAGTTTTTGGATTTCGCCCCTCGGGCAGTATTCCTCAATCATGAGGTCTTTCAACGTTTCCCAGCCCATAGCATTAGCCACTATTAGAGATAGTGACTTGACATGGCTATTCCACCATGTCAGGGCTTTCTCCTCAAAGGTGCAAGCAGCGAACTTGACCTTGCTCCCTTCCGGACAGGAGCAGATTTCGAAAACCAATTCGGTTTTCTCGAACCATTGCAAGAGGGCAATGACTCCGCCAGTCCCTCTAAAGGACTTGGGCTTGTAGTTAGTGAAGCCCTTGTAGGAGCACTCTCTTAAGCGCACAAGAACTTCACCATGAGTAGATTGAACAGGGGTTCCTCCTCCAGTGGAACCAGATGAATGATATTGAGCCATGGTTGTAGCCACATCAGCATTTAGAGCTGCCGTATCGAATTGAGGAGCAGGTGGTGTTGGTGCGGGAGGATCGCGTCTCGTTGATTTACGTGGAGGCATCTTTTAACTATACATTTAGAAAGATGAAGACATTGATAAGAATTTAATAGGAAAATTGATGAGAATGACTCATGGACTAACTCTCCATAGCCCAACAACACAATTGAATAGTATGATTGATTGTAGATGAAAGCATTTGGATATAATTTCCATGAGATTAGATATCTGTCAATAATACTGGAATTACAGATGTGATGTGTTTGGGAAAAATGACCTAGAAGTAGGTCTTACATCAACCAAGATGGGAAAATTTTGACAGAACTACAACCTAATCAAGACCTAACGGGTCTAAGATTCACGAAGATAGGAAATTAGACTAGAGTTTTTACACTAACTAGGTTATATCCAAAAGAGAAGTCGATGAGACTCTATCTGCGACGAGAACTACTAGAGTGAGTTCTTGAATCCGACAGAAGACGTTCTATGCCCCTCATACGCCTTTCAGACCTTGCCTGCTGAGCTCGAAGTTCCCTGACTTCAGCTTGGGTTTCAGCAAGTTCCCTCTGTAGAACTGCATTGTGGACCTGAGTCCTTTCATGAGCAGACTCTAGTTGGCGAATGTGGAATGTGTTAACGCCAGAGTTGGCGTCAATCTCCACGACTCGGTCGATAGTCGCTCAACCTTGCTCGGTGTTCCGAGCAATCCTACGAACCATGATGGGTAGGACCCTGTCAGCTGAACCTCCCTCAGTGAGGTTGTAGAAGCTTTTGTCTCCATTGTAGGGCATGGGTTGACCCTGTTCCTGACTCCATCTATTCAAGTTTGTGGCCCACAGAGGTGTGGGTCCTTGAAATGCTGGACGAGGGTTCAGGTTTGGGTCTTGAGCAGCTGGGGGTAGGTTGTTGACTTCTGGTTCTGAGTCAGAACCATCAGAAAAGCCTTCAGCTTTCTTGATCATCCAAAGGGATTGGATGATCATCTTCTGGCTCTTCCCCAAGCCATCCTGCATTGCCGTGGTTGGGGTAGTACGGGTCTCCGGGGATATGGAATCCAGCCATGATATCTACGCGAGAAAAAGGTATAAAGAAATAACTAAATAGACGACTAATTAGATAATTATAAGGTGATCTTTATCAGTTACTTCAACATTTGCGTAGTGCATACCAGTCATATGTAACCAAGACAGGATAGACCTTCGAATAAGTGACCCTAACTCTAAGCCCACAACCAAACAAGGAACAGGAAGTAAAGCAAAGATCACAGATTCTAGGTCTATGCCATCCTAGATACATGTATCCTTAGCGTATCCACTCAACAACTATTGACATACTAATAAAGACCTTTAGTTCTCAGATAAGTAATTAATAGTAATACAAAATACTCCTATAGTATTTTAAGTTTATGTTCTGTTCTACTGTTCTTGTTGCAACCTCACAACCACACTTAGGCACATGCTAGTCACTCCTCGGATAATATAGTTGATCAGGCTATATCTTCCCAGGGTTGACCATATGTCTCTAAGTCTACTTGTGCTGCCCAACAATCGTAATACTTTTTTTTGTCCTAGTGACACTGATTTTAGTATGAATGCAGGTATGTATACTTGGTTAAATATTTTATTATTTAAAAGTATAAACTCTTTATCAGAGTATTTTAATCCCGCTGTGTTTATAGTTCATATATCTTTTATGGGTTGATATACTCGATTCACTATAAACAATGCTCTGATACCAATCTGTCACACCCCAAAACCAAGAACGGCGGAAACGTTCGGGGGTGGAGGACGTCATGTTCAGTATCACAACAATGCAAAGTAGTAAACAAGCAACAACATCATCCATTGCATTAATAATATAATTACATACAAGTGTGTTCTGTCAAGTTATATAGACACTGTCACACCCCAAAACCGGAACGGCGGAAACGTTCGGGGGTGGAGGACGTCATGTTCAATATCACAACAATGCAAAGTAGTAAACAAGCAACAACATCATCCATTGCATTAATAATATAATTGCATGCAAGTGTGTTCTGTCAAGTTATATAGACACCAAAAATATACATCATAATAAAAGATGAGTCTTGAACGAGCTCCATCTTCTCAAAAAAAAAAAAACTGGCACCGGTACCTGTCTACTGGTGACCTGAGAATGCAAGTTATTTTGAAAGAGTTTATCAGCTTTAAAGCTGGTGAGATCATAAGTATATTAGTGTCTGTGTTTGTATGAAAGCATTTGTAAGATGTTTGTAATGTATAAGTTTTGTAAAAGTTTGTATTTGTTTGAACTCTCCTAGAAAACCCTATGTTTCCTACTAAAAGTAGCCTTCTACCAAGGCACCTAGTGTTTGTGTGTGCGTCTCTTGTAAGAGTGTGTATTTTCCCAAATCTAACTATCATTATCCAAAAATATAGTTCTTACATTATTGTTTATTGTGTGAATATCACAAAGTAAATGTAAGGGGAAAATAAAATAGTACTGTAGTGTTGTATTAAGTAACTACTGCTGTACTAATTACTTTAAACTATTTGTTGTTATTTAAAGTACCATGTGATGGGCCTGTATCCTGCTACCGACTCTATAGTAAAACGACGATGTAAGACGTCGTAAGAAATGACGTTTGGCACCCGTAGACTTGCAAGTCCCACTGTAGCGAGCAGCAAGGTGTAGGATAGTCAATCCAGTATAGATCTATACACAAACTCATACGCTCCCCAATTAAGGAGATTCTGGATACAAAACGGGTCATGACAGGTAGTGCCATGTCCCCCCGTTAAGTGGCTCACATAACTGTATGTAATGTATAGGTATATGTATATGTATGTGCTAGCTGTATTGTGTGTTCTTTCTCTGTCTTGCTTGTATGTTTTGTTTCTCATCACTGTGTATTATGTTTGTTTGTCATCACTATGCATTATGTTTGTTTCTCATCACTATGTATTATGTTTGTTTCTCATCACTATGTATTATGTTTGTTTCTCATCACTATGTATTATGTTTGTTTCTCATCACTATGTATTATGTTTGTTTCTCATCACTATGTATTACTTATGAATGAACTGACTCATTGTATGTTTCATTGTTCTAGTAATAGTATCTTCCTAAACTATACCTATTATAGTTTACTAGTAATGTTGTTTGTGTATATGAACATGTTTGTATACCTTTGCTACCCAAAGGCATTGAACTGAATGAAAGAAGTAACCTTTTATATCTACACACATATACATGATATATAACTAGGATTCAAACGACCTTCGGACAAATAACCTGAATGCCCTAAGTCCACAACCAAACAAGGAACAGGAAGTAAGGTGAGCTATCAGTCCTAAGTCCTTTCAATCCTACTTATATAACTATATCTATATAGATACACATAATATAAGTTAAAAGAATTTAAGTAAAAGTATTTATCATGTAAAAGAGTTTGATAAAAGCATTTGGTATGTAAAGAGTTTGTAAGACAGTTTGAAGTAAAATAGTTTGGTAACACAGTTTGAAAAGTAAGAAATCCACTTGTTTGGTAGTTATTAATCACATGTGATTGATATAATAACTATAATTGTTGAACTTGTATTCCCCCCCCCCCCCATAAAAGCATTTAAAAACATTTAAAAGGTTAATTAAGGGGGTATGAACTCACCTGTAGTGAGTGGTTTGGATGAACGCAATGTATTATAGGATGCTATGTGTCAAGTGAAGACTTGTACACACACGATGATCCTAGTTAACATATAATATCACATATATGTATCCAATTAGTCTTTAAACAACTAATTAACAAAGTTAAGACATCCTAGGACATGTAAAACACCTTATATAAGTGCTATAAGTCCTAAGGATTGCATCTAAGTGTTGTAGGACATTGTTATTGAGTTTAGGGTTCAAGGGAACCCTTTATTTGAGGTTACGGTTTTGTGACCATAACTCATTGAGTTTACGGTCGTAAACCCATGAGTTTACGGCCGTAAACTCATGTTTCTTGACCATCTTGCGTTTTGAAGCTTTACAAGTCCTTAGAAGCATTTCTACTTGAAGTATAAGCCTTAAGAAGAGATTAGGGCACCATTTCACTCCTAACTGGAGTTTACGGTCCCTGGACCACTTCTCCTTGGGTTTACGGCCGTAAACCCATATGGTTTATGGTCTTTTGATATTTTCAAGTACTAAACTCATTAAGGAAGGGATCTATGCAAGTTTCCAAGGCTTAGAAGGGACTAGGGCACACTTTGGCACCCTTTTTAGGGTTTACAGTCCAAGGTGTTCTTGGACCGTAAACACCTTTGATCCTTGGTTTCCTTGGTGTTTTCTTGATGTATAGAAGTGTAACAAGCCTTATTATACACTAGGATAGAAGTACTTACAAGATAGAGGCTTGAAAAGGTGCTAAAAGTCCAAGAACACTAGTGTGTGTTCTTGGTGTTCTTGGTGAAACTTGAAGATCTAACCTTTTGGAATGATTTCACGGATGGAAGTGTGTTAAATCACTAGATTAAGTAATATATCAACTTATTAGGTCTAGAAACACTTACAAGTTGAAGATCTTGAAGAATTGTTGGATGATACTTGAGAGAGAATTGAGTTTGGATCTTGAATTTGTGAAAAATGGTAAATAATGACTATGTGTCATATATATACCCCCAATTTAGGGTTTATGGTCGTAAACACCTTTGTTTAGGCCGTAAACTCCAAACTCTTGGAGCTTTGGGACTTTATTGTTGCATAATAAACCCTAGAGCATCCTCTCTCCTGGTATCTCTTGAAGTACTAATCTTAAAATACTCAAACTTATTCCAAAAAGCTTGAAAATTAGCAGAAACAGTTTTGACTCCTATTGAAGTGAATGGTTGTACAGAATAGAAATTTTGGGTTGTCACATCATCCCCCCGTTAGAAGGAATTTCGTCCCGAAATTAGAGTTTAAGCAAATAAGTAGTTACAAATAACTAAGTAAAAAGAAGAGGATATTTCAGTTTCATCTGATCCTCTCGCTCCTAAGTGAATTCAGGTCCTCGCTTGGCGTTCCAGCGAACCTTCACTATCGGAATACAGCTTTGTTTCGTTTGCTTGACCTCCCGGTACATGATCTCTACTGGTTCTTCCACGAAGTTGAGGCTCTCTTTGATCTCGATCTCGTCGAGTGGGATTACAAGAGTCTCGTCGGACAGACACTTTTTCAAGTTCGAGACGTGGAAAGTAGAATGTACGTTACTGAGCTCGCGTGGTAAGTTAAGTTTGTAAGCTACAGGGCCGATTCTTGCGAGAATCTCGAAAGGCCCTATGTACCTTGGATTTAGCTTTCCACGCTTTCCGAAGCGTATCAAGCCCTTCCAGGGTGAGACCTTCAATAGAACACGGTCGCCCACCTGGAATTCCAACGGTTTCCTTCGTTTATCAGTGTAGCTTTTCTGTCGGTCTCTAGAGGCTTTCAATCGTTCACGAATCTGAACGATCTTCTCTGTCGTTTCCCGAATGATCTCCGGACCTGTGAGAGTGCTTTCAGGAATTCGTCCTTTAGCTAACTGGTATCACCCACCTCAGCCCAGCACAGAGGGGATCTGCACTTTCGGCCATAGAGTGCCTTGAATGGAGCAACCTTTATGCTCGTGTGATAACTGTTGTTGTAGGAAAAGTCGACAAGGGGTAAATGAGTATCCCATACTTTCCCAAAGTCGATCACACAGGCTCGCAGCATATCTTCCAAGGTTTGGATAGTCCTCTCACTTTGCCCGTCTGTCTGTGGATGGTAGGCTGTACTCATGTCCAGCCTAGTTCCTAGGGAACTTTGTAGCGACTGCCAGAACCTCGAAGTGAATCTACTATCTCTGTCTGAGATAATGGATATGGGAACACCGTGCAGTCGTACAATCTCCCTAATGTAAGTTCTTGTAAGTTTCTCCATCTTGTCTGTTTCCTTGATAGGCAGGAAGTGTGCGGACTTGGTCAATCTGTCGACGATGACCCATATGGTATCAAGTCCACCCGTTGTCTTGGGCAACTTGGTCATGAAATCCATAGTGATCCGCTCCCACTTCCAATCCGGTATCTCTGGCTGTTGTAGTAGATCGGAGGGTTTCTGGTATTCGACCTTGACCTTGGCGCAAGTAAGGCATTTACTCACGAAGGTAGCAATCTCTGCTTTCATGTTAGGCCACCAGTATAACTTTTTAAGATCCAGATACATCTTATCTAAACCCGGGTGGACGGAATAACGAGTGTTGTGCGCCTCGTTCATGACCAAGTCTCTGAAACCACCAAGTTTCGGGGTCCAGATTCGATCCATGAGAAAATAAGCTCCACCACCCTTAACCTCCAAGTTCTTATCCATCCCTCTCAGGGATTCACCCGCCACATTTTCAGGTTTCAAAGCGTCGAGCTGAGCCTCCTTAATTTGCGTGGACAAGTGTGAATGAATAGTCATAGTCAATGATTTGACTCTACGACCAGAATATTCTTTCCGACTTAGGGCGTCAGCTACTACGTTGGCTTTACCCGGATGATAACGAATTTCGCATTCGTAATCACTGAGTAGCTCGACCCACCGTCGTTGTCTCATGTTGAGCTCTTTCTGGTCGAATATGTGTTGTAGGCTTTTGTGATCTGTAAAGATTGTGCTCTTTGTACCATACAGGTAGTGTCTCCAGATCTTCAGAGCAAACACAACTGCTCCTAGTTCAAGATCGTGGGTAGTGTAGTTGACCTCATGTGTCTTTTGCTGTCTCGAGGCATAGGCGATGACCTTACCTCGCTGCATCAGAACACATCCGAGTCCTTGATTCGATGCATCGCAATAGACAACGAAGTCTTCTATCCCTTCGGGGAGGGATAGTATTGGTGCGGTGTACAAGGCTCTTTTGAGCGTTTGGAATGCTCTCTCCTGCTTCTCTTCCCAGTCAAAGGCCACGCCCTTCTGGGTCAGTGTTGTAAGAGGTTTCGCAATGCGGGAGAAGTTCTGAATGAACCTGCGATAGTAGCCAGCGAGACCTAGAAATTGACGAATTTCTGTAGGCATCTTCGGTGCTGACCAGTTCTCAATGGCTTTAATTTTGGAAGGGTCCACGTGTATTCCCTCTTCGCTAACCACGTGCCCTAAGAATTCGAATCGTCGGATCCAAAATTCGCATTTCGAGAACTTCGCATAGAGCTTCTCCGAACGAAGGGTTTCTAAGACTAGTCGTAGATGTTGACTATGCTCCTCCTTACTACGAGAGTAGATAAGTATGTCATCGATGAAGTCGATGACGAACTGATCCAAGTAAGGATGACACACCCTATTCATTAAGTCCATGAATATAGCAGGTGTGTTTGTTAATCCGAACGGCATCACTACGAATTCGTAGTGCCCATAA
Source organism: Lactuca virosa (assembly GCF_052849685.1). NCBI lineage: Eukaryota > Viridiplantae > Streptophyta > Magnoliopsida > Asterales > Asteraceae > Lactuca > Lactuca virosa. The sequence goes on along the minus strand of NC_136427.1, from coordinate 112,838,155 downwards.
CGAGTTCAGAAGGCTGTCTTCGGAACATCCTCCCCTAGCACTCGTAGTTGGTGATATCCGGACCTTAAGTCGATTTTTGAAAAGAAGTTCGCCCCTTAAAGTTGGTCAAATAAATCGTCAATACGAGGCAAAGGATAATGATTCTTGACGGTCAGTTTGTTGAGCTCCCTGTAGTCGATGCACATACGAAACGATCCGTCTTTCTTCTTGACGAACAAGACTGGAGCTCCACAGGGTGAGAAGCTTGGTCTTATAAAGCCCTTGCTGAGCAGTTCGTTAAGTTGACAGGAAATTACTTGCATCTCTGCAGGTGCTAGACGATAGGGCGATTTGGCTACGGGAGTAGCCCCTGGAACTAAGTCGATTCGAAACTCGACTTGACGTTGCGGAGGTAATCCTGGGAGTTCTTCCAGAAAGATGTCGGGAAAGTCACGTACTACTGGAATGTTCTGAATATCTTTCGTTTCTTGGCTCACATCGACCACATGAGCAAGGAATGCGCGACATTCCTTTCGCAAGAATTTCTGAGCTTGAATGCTCGAGATGATACGAAGGTTCATGCCGGGTTTGTCGCCATATACTACTAGGGTTTCGCCAGACGACAGATTAAGGCGTACAACCTTTTCGTAACACATGATGTCGGCACGATGAAGACTCAACCAATCCATGCCGATAATGACGTCGAAACTTTTAATAGAAACCGGCATGAGGTCGATCGAAAATGAATGGTTATTGTGACAACCGTCAAAATTGAGTCAAGTTAAAGTCAAACAAAGTCAACAAGTCAAAACCAATCGACTCAATTAACCCTTGTATATTAGGGTTTACACTATGTAATTACTGTACAATGCAATATCTTAATGAGAGAAACATCATTTGGAAAGTTCGTGTGTTGAATTTCCTAAGTAAACATTGAACCAAAACGATAAAACATTATTGCACACTCATTGGGAGTGTGTACGACACTAAAACACGGTTTAACGGGGTTTATGGACCTTGCGTTGCGAAGCCGGACACTCAAAAAGATCACAAACGAAACCTCTCTCAATCTCTTTCACTCAATCTCTCTCTATTAAAATCTCTCCCAAATCTCTCCCGAATCTCTCTCAAAAGTTACTTTAACTTTTTGTAATCATTTGGGTCATCTCGACCCTTAACCGGGTCAAAAACCACTTGAAACGGGGTAACAACGGGTAAAATAACCTTAAGGAACCAAAACCTTCCTATTAGAAGCGAAAACTCTCATGAGAAGCCTCTCAGGACCGAAGCCTCTCAGGACCGAAGCCTCTCATTAGAAGCCTCTCAGGACCGAAGCCTCTCAGGACCGAAGCCTCTCATGAGAAGCCTCTCAGGACCGAAGCCTCTCATTAGAAGCCTCTCAGGACAGAAGCCTCGCATGAGAAGCCTCTCAGACAGCCCATGCGAGAGGTCTCGCAGACGGCCCCTTTTTACCGGTTTTTCGACTACGACTTCGTTTTAACTCCGTTTTTCATTATTTTAACGTGGGATTTTCACCCAAAACTTTATTTTATAAACTAAGGCCCCAAAATATATAAATCTCCAGGGTTTTTATAAAAATATATTAAAAGAATTAGTGGTTGAACTAATTATTGAGGGAATATTTGCTTTTCCTTAATTTATGGCAAAAGCAAACCACCACCACCTCACTCTATGATTAGCCACTCTTTCCCACTACCCCTTGTCACCTTAGTGGACCTTTACACCCAATCTCCAGCTCTTCCCACGTTCTAAGAGCTGGAGAATTGGTCATCTCTCCTCATTCTCATTAACTTCTTTCATTCTACACTTAGCAACCAAAGAACACTCTCCAAAATTCTCTCATCTTTTCTCTCAACTTCAAGAACTTCAAGGCTTTCTCCAGGGATTTCTTTCTTCAATTAGTAAGTATCTTCATCATTCATATAATTATTACACTCCATTCTACTCAAATCATTGATATCTTACACAAATTCCATCTTATTCGGTGTTAGATTCTCGAATCATCAAGACATCTTCTTAGTGTTCTTGGGTTGAACACTTCCTCTCTCTTACTTTCATCTACTGAAACCACATAGGGTGAGTTCATACCCCTACATTTACATGTTTTTCTTAAGTTTTAAGGGGGGAATACAAGTAAAATCGTCAAGAACACAATTAAACTTTTTTTATCAGATTACATCAGAAAAGATGAACTTCGATCACAGACTGTTTTGGTCAACTTAAATATTTTAGTTTTCAAAACTGTTCCAGGTGCAAGTAGTTCAAACTCTTAGCTTTAAAATGGCTACTTGCACATCTCCATATGATTTTTCTACAATTTATGGTGATTTTTACAAAACTGCCTATCATTTCAAAGGCAAACCCGGACCAGTCTATGATTATGAACATTTTCACCTCTGTTAGAGATCACTAAAAATCATCATAAAATTTACGAACAAACTAGACTCATATTCCAAACTCTCAGAATTTGCGGATTTAGATTTAGAGCTTTGATGATTTTTCTATAAATTTTCTAAGAACAGTAACAGAAACTGTATACAACAAAAAGTTGCTGTGAATTTCATTTCACCTTGTAACATGTTGAGCAAGGTGTATATCTTTATGTGATTATATGTTATTGCAATATATGACATTTTATCTTAATATTTAGACACACATCAGTTTACAAATGGATTTGGACATATACAATATAAAGAATAACAAGTGATTATAATCAAAGTACAACCGATACATTCAAACATTTAATAAACTATTTTGAATATAATTTGCATACATTACTACGTACTACCCTTGGTTGATAAACTATAATAGGTATAGTTTATGATACATTACATAACACATACATTTAAAAAGGGTACATTTATACAAAGGATATTTTCATTAAGCAAGGTACGACCATACGGTACCAAGTTTTCATAACACGTAATTCCGTTAATGACTTTATGAAACATTACATAACACATACATTTAAAAAGGGTACATTTATACAAAGGATATTTTCATTAAGCAAGGTACGGCCATACGGTACCAAGTTTTCATTACACTACACGTAAATTCGTTAATGACTTCTGTGAGACATTCGATTCAATTTACAAATAAGTCCTGTATTATAACCAGAGTCTCCTCGAGGGAGAGCGTGATACTTGTGTATAGATCTATATTGGGTTTGACAAACCCACACCTAAACTGCATGCAACAGTTAGACCGATAGGTCTGGGGTGACAAATGTCATAACATTTCCGACGCCTGAAGAACGTCGTTTCAGACCAACTAGGTCATAGCATGGTTATAATAACTCACATGTGGTATTAACAAACATAGAATTTACGGGGATTTCACAAAAATCAAACGAGTTTATGTCGATTTAAACTTGCATTGTTTTACTATAAGGAACGAACACTACTTGTACATTTCGGTCTTTGGGTTTTAAGACTACATTTACACATTAAGGAAAATATTGGATTTTCTGGAACGAACACTACTTTTACAAGAAAAGGTTATAATAAACTCACACAAAGTATTAATGAATATTAGAATTTACGGGAACTTCATTAAAATTAAATGAGTTTACGTCGATTTAAACTTACATTATTTATTATAAGTAAGAAAAGTTACTTGTACATTTCGGTCTGTGGATTTAAGACTACATATACATTTTAAGGAAAATATTGGATTTTTCTAAAACAAATACCACTTTTACAAACGAAAGGCTTTTAATAATACCAAACAAAAGCTTATGAACTCACCAACCTTTGTGTTGACACTTTTTCAAACAACTTGTATTCTCAGGGAATCATTAAACAGGTAATCAAGTGCTTTTGAGGATGGGACGCTAAGGCGTCTACTATTTCATATTTTGTCAACATATTGTAATTGATTCGTAAACATGTAATTCATACAATGATGTAACTTTTTCAATTATATATATGTTGGTTGTGTTTGCTTGAATTACTATTACAATTGTTGTTATGATACTATACATGAAGTCCTCCACCCCCGGACGTTTCCGCCATCCTTGGTTTGGGGGTGTGATAGATTGGTATCAGAGCACAGTTTATAGTGAATTAAGTATATCAAACCACATAAGATATACAAACTATAAACACAATTGGGACTAATAGTCTCTGATTTGTGCATTTTTCAAATAAATATACTTTTAGAAAATGAATGGTTTCTTATTAAAAGTATAAATACATGCATACATGCTCACATAGTGTCATAACTAGAAGAACATAAAGTAAAAGAAGAGGAGTTGTACATTATGGGTATGCCTTGGTATATGTAAATCAAGTCTGGGAAGGATATAGCCTGATCAACTATATCTGTCCGAGGAGTGACTTGCATATACTGGGGGATAGTCATAATGGGCAACAAATCTAACAACCTAACTACACCCTACAGGGAATACTTTAAGAATCGAATCTAAACACCTAAAAATACTATAGGAGTATTTGGTGATACTATAACCAACTTATGTGAAAACTAAAGACCTCTATTAGTAGGCCTATGATAACTGAGTGCATACGCCAAGGTTATACATAATTAAAGATATTATAGACTCAGAATCTATGACTATTGCTCTACTTCCTGTTCCTTGTTTGGTTGTGGACTTAGAGTAGAGTCATTTATTCGAAAGTCTATTCTATCTCAAATTATGTATAACTGATATGCACTACGTGATTATAGACGTAATTAATAAGGATCACCCCTATAAGTAATTATAGGATTAGGCGTCTATTAATTATCTCTTCTATCCCTATTTTCGCACGAGCAACATGATGTGTAAAATTTTAACGCCCGTACAAAACCTACTTCTACCCACTACCATAACTCCGTATCCAAGACGTTAACAGAAACACCAAGAATAGTTCACTAAAGTGCGAAATTATACATGTGTATATAAATGGTAAGGATATTTACTAAAAGGTTTATCAATGAAATAGGCATGTATTTTATTTTATTGAATCTCACTACTTGGTATTACAAACAATTTACAACTGGTAACTCTAAGATTCTTTAGGTGTACCTCGAAGTTATGTGTAATTAAGAAATGATTGACCTAGAAATGGTGAGTCCGCCTTAGGACCTGTTCCTTGTTTGGTTGTGGACTTAGGGTAGACTCATTAGGATCAACAGTCTAATAAAATTTTAATTACACATAACTGGGGGCATGTCAAGTGAATCTTAGGAGTGGATCAGACATGGAACAAATCACAAGATTATAATCAAGTTATTCCTACTAAATTCATAAGTCTATTTATATAGACCTCTGGTATAGAGTCGTCGGCGTAGTCGTGTCGGCAATCTAGAATATGGCTAAATACATAATACAAACTATAATACCCAAATTATACAAAATTTTCTGCATTAAAAATCAATAGATAAATACATAAAATGAAACTAAAAAGGGTATCAAACTATCAAGAGAAAAACACATACAATGTAGATTAAAATCCACTAATTATAACAAAATGGCTAAGGATTGTTAAGTCCTCTCTTCTTATAAATAGCTTTGAAGCAAGCTTGCCTAAGCTTCTTTGTTCTTTCTGTCAATTCCATACCTGGCAATTTCTCCATCATCTTCTTGTGCCCTTCTAACGTCTCTATCTCCTCCTTTAATCCCAACTCCTAAATTTTTTTTTTAGGTAGATACAATATATTTTTCATGTGAGTTCACAAAATTTACAATGAGTTAAGTTTATATAAATATAAATCAGTAGATCGTAGTAAATCAATTGATTTGATGTGGCATATGCCTAGGACCTATGTTAACTAACGATTAAAATTTTAGAAAATACCAAAACTACTTTGGTTACCAAGTGCATGAGTAATGTATAGAAGGTTATTATCATAATTTACCTTGGCATTTTCAATGAGGGATTGAAGGCTCTTAAGTTTTCTATGAGGCCATCTGTTTATGTTTAGCTCTCTGCATCTTTTCTTCAACACTGTTAAACTTATCCCTAGTTCCTTTGCTGCCATGATTGTCGGCATCCCAAAATACTTCTCTATCTCTTCAAACTCCAATGGTATCAATCTCTTTGCCACCTTCCGGCCACCGTGATCAGTGGTGGCAGCACTAGAACTACATGTAGCCTCACCACCGGATTTACAGTCTTCACTGAAACTAACCAATGGTAAATTACCATCCTCCCAACAATCCCATAAGCTTATATCTTCAAGGGGATCAAAATCATGAAACTCATTTCTAGAAATGATGTTTTGATCTTTGTTAAGTACTGTGGAAACGTTCTCATCGAGCACTTCAGGCAATTTTTCCGACAACTCGTAATCATGATGGTTGAGCATGTCTCCACTGCAAAAAAAAAAAAAAAAAAAAAAAAAAAAAAACTCAAGATAATCAAATCCAACACGATGAAAGACTCTTTTTAATCACTACAAATCCAAACCATGTTTTGATCAATGTCGACAAAATCACTTTTCTGTGCGTAAGATGGTGTAATAAGTGACGTTTATATATACCTGAAAAGATCTTGATGATCAAAGTACTGAAACCAATCGAGGTCATCTATGGGGTTTTGATGATCTGCAGGTGGATCCATTTGTGAGGGAGAAGTTAAAAGTCGCGGTAAGAATGTGATGATTTATATAAGTAAAGTGGGAGAAGTAATTAATAGCAAATTGTTGGGAATGCAACAAAACAAGTTAAGCACTTCTGAAAAATTGATAAATGATTTCGGTAACACTCGCGGAATATAAACTAGTGAAAATTACAAATGAAATGGAATATATATAGTCTATGATGTTATGGTTATTGTGTATCTAACAAATGAAGAGAAAATGAATATATATATATATATATATATATATATATATATATATATATATATATATATATATATATATATATATATATATATATATATATATATTCTTTGAGCCGTAACCTTCTTCTTCAATTCACACACATATACGGATATGTTGCTGCAAATTATGACTTGTGTGCCTCATGCATTTAATGCATCACATGCCTACTGCATATTCTTGACTTTGAAGCTACGTACCAGTTTCCAATTTCCCCAGTAGCACAGTTTCATTAGAAAGTACTCCAAGTCTTCACACATGAACCAGTTAGAAAGTACTCCAAGTCTTCACACATGCAAATTATGACTTGTGTGTCGCTATAGGTATGTCGTGGGCTCTTGTTAAAAACCTATAGCGACAACAAGTCATCGTAATAGATTAAACCTGTGGTGAAGACAAGTCGTCGCTATAGGTAACTAATAAAACTTTATTTTTTTAACCCCGAAAATATGATTGACAAAATTTATCCGACGAGACCCTCGTAATACCACTCGACGAAATCAAAGTTAACAAAAATCTCCACTTCGTGGAGGAACCAGTCAAAATCATGGATCGAGAAATCAAACGAACGAAACAAAGTCGTATTCCCATCGTGAAGGTCCGTTGGAACGCTAAACGAGGGCCTGAGTTCACCTGGGAACGCGAAGATCAAATGAAACAAAAATACCCACATCTTTTCCCAAACTCTTGATGTCCCAGTCAAATGCAAATTTCGGGACGAAATTCCTTCTAACGGGGGGATGATGTGACAACCGTCAAAATTGAGTCAAGTTAAAGTCAAACAAAGTCAACAAGTCAAAACCAATCGACTCAATTAACCCTTGTATATTAGGGTTTACACTATGTAATTACTGTACAATGCAATATCTTAATGAGAGAAACATCATTTGGAAAGTTCGTGTGTTGAATTTCCTAAGTAAACATTGAACCAAAACGATAAAACATTATTGCACACTCATCGGGAGTGTGTACGACACTAAAACACGGTTTAACGGGGTTTATGGACCTTGCGTTGCGAAGCCGGACACTCAAAAAGATCACAAACGAAACCTCTCTCAATCTCTTTCACTCAATCTCTCTCTATTAAAATCTCTCCCAAATCTCTCTCAAAAGTTACTTTAACTTTTTGTAATCATTTGGGTCATCTCGACCCTTAACCGGGTCAAAAACCACTTGAAACGGGGTAAAAACGGGTAAAATAACCTTAAGGAACCAAAACCCTCCTATTAGAAGCGAAAACTCTCATGAGAAGCCTCTCAGGACCGAAGCCTCTCATTAGAAGCCTCTCAGGACCGAAGCCTCTCAGGACCGAAGCCTCTCATGAGAAGCCTCTCAGGACCGAAGCCTCTCATTAGAAGCCTCTCAGGACAGAAGCCTCGCATGAGAAGCCTCTCAGACAGCCCATGCGAGAGGTCTCGCAGACGGCCCCTTTTTACCGGTTTTTCGACTACGACTTTGTTTTAACTCCGTTTTTCATTATTTTAACATGGGATTTTCACCCAAAACTTTATTTTATAAACTAAGGCCCCAAAATATATAAATCTCCAGGGTTTTTATAAAAATATATTAAAAGAATTAGTGGTTGAACTAATTATTGAGGGAATATTTGCTTTTCCTTAATTTATGGCAAAAGCAAACCACCACCACCTCACTCTATGATTAGCCACTCTTTCCCACTACCCCTTGTCACCTTAGTGGACCTTTACACCCAATCTCCAGCTCTTCCCACTTTCTAAGAGCTGGAGAATTGGTCATCTCTCCTCATTCTCATTAACTTCTTTCATTCTACACTTAGCAACCAAAGAACACTCTCCAAAATTCTCTCATCTTTTCTCTCAACTTCAAGAACTTTAAGGCTTTCTCCAGGGATTTCTTTCTTCAATTAGTAAGTATCTTCATCATTCATATAATTATTACACTCCATTCTACTCAAATCATTGATATCTTACACAAATTCCATCTTATTCGGTGTTAGATTCTCGAATCATCAAGACATCTTCTTAGTGTTCTTGGGTTGAACACTTCCTCTCTCTTACTTTCATCTACTGAAACCACATAGGGTGAGTTCATACCCCTACATTTACATGTTTTTCTTAAGTTTTAAGGGGGGAATACAAGTAAAATCATCAAGAACACAATTAAACTTTTTTTATCAGATTACATCAGAAAAGATGAACTTCGATCACGGACTGTTTTGGTCAACTTAAATATTTTAGTTTTCAAAACTGTTCCAGGTGCAAGTAGTTCAAACTCTTAGCTTTAAAATGGCTACTTGCACATCTCCATATGATTTTTCTACAATTTATGGTGATTTTTACAAAACTGCCTATCATTTCAAAGGCAAACCCGGACCAGTCTGTGATTATGAACATTTTCACCGCTGTTAGAGATCACTAAAAATCATGATAAAATTTACGAACAAACTAGACTCATATTCCAAACTCTCAGAATTTGCGGATTTGGATTTAGAGCTTTGATGATTTTTCTATAAATTTTCTAAGAACAGTAACAGAAACTGTATACAACAAAAAGTTGCTGTCAATTTCATTTCACCTTGTAACATGTTGAGCAAGGTGTATATCTTTATGTGATTATATGTTATTGCAATATATGACATTTTATCTTAATATTTAGACATACATCAGTTTACAAATGGATTTGGACATATACAATATAAAGAATAACAAGTGATTATAATCAAAGTACAACCGATACATTCAAACATTTAATAAACTATTTTGAATATAGTTTGCATACATTACTACGTACTACCCTTGGTTGATAAACTATAATAGGTATAGTTTATGATACATTACATAACACATACATTTAAAAAGGGTACATTTATACAAATGATATTTTTATTAAGCAAGGTACGGCCATACGGTACCAAGTTTTCATAACACGTAATTCCGTTAATGACTTTATGAAACATTACATAACACATACATTTAAAAAGGGTACATTTATACAAAGGATATTTTCATTAAGCAAGGTACGGCCATACGGTACCAAGTTTTCATTACACTACACGTAAATTCGTTAATGACTTCTGTGAGACATTCGATTCAATTTACAAATAAGTCATGTATTATAACCAGAGTCTCCTCGAGGGAGAGCGTGATACTTGTGTACAGATCTATATTGGGTTTGACAAACCCACACCTAAACTGCATGCAACAGTTAGACCGATAGGTCTGGGGTGACAAATGTCATAACATTTCCGACGCCTGAAGAACGTCGTTTCAGGCCAACTAGGTCATAGCATGGTTATAATAACTCACATGTGGTATTAACAAACATAGAATTTACGGGGATTTCACAAAAATCAAACGAGTTTATGTCGATTTAAACTTGCATTGTTTTACTATAAGGAACGAACACTACTTGTACATTTCGGTCTTTGGGTTTTAAGACTACATTTACACATTAAGGAAAATATTGGATTTTCTGGAACGAACACTACTTTTACAAGAAAAGGTTATAATAAACTCACACAAAGTATTAATGAATATTGGAATTTACGGGAACTTCATTAAAATTAAATGAGTTTACGTCGATTTAAACTTACATTATTTATTATAAGTAAGAAAAGTTACTTGTACATTTCGGTCTGTGGATTTAAGACTACATATACATTTTAAGGAAAATATTGGATTTTTCTAAAACAAATACCACTTTTACAAACGAAAGGCTTTTAATAATACCAAACAAAAGCTTATGAACTCACCAACCTTTGTGTTGACACTTTTTCAAACAACTTGTATTCTCAGGGAATCATTAAACAGGTAATCAAGTGCTTTTGAGGATGGGACGCTAAGGCGTCTACTATTTCATATTTTGTCAACATATTGTAATTGATTCGTAAACATGTAATTCATACAATGATGTAACTTTTTCAATTATATATATATATATGTTGGTTGTGTTTGCTTGAATTACTATTACAATTGTTGTTATGATACTATACATGAAGTCCTCCACCCCCGGACGTTTCCGCCATCCTTGGTTTGGGGGTGTGACAGTTATCAAGTGTTAGGGTATACCCTATGAATATATTGCTAGTGCTCTCTGTCTTTCCATTAGCCATCTCTACAGTGAACGGTTCTTTAAGTGCTCGTGATTTTTGCTTAAGTAAATGAGCAAATTTTTGATTCACGAAGCTCCTCTCCGCTCCACTATCAAACAGTATGCATGCATAAGAGTTATCGAGGAGAAATGTACCAGTGACCACTGTGGGGTCGGCAACCACTTCCTCGTGGCCTATGGCCAGAACTCTTGCCACTCCACCGGCATTCCCTGCCTTCGGGCAGTTCCTTTTGTAGTGGCCCACCTCGCCACAACCGTAGCAAGTTTGGCTCATACCAGCGCCGGGGACTTGGGTGATTGGCCTCGCCGGAGCTTTGCAGAAACGGGCAGTGTGCCCCTTCCTGTTGCAGTTTAAACACTGCATTTCCCGGCAGGCTCCTACGTGGTGGAAGTTGCACTTGTTGCACTTGGGCAAACTTCCAGCGTACTGCTTTACCGGAGCAGCAGCGGCAGGTGCTATCGCAGCATGAACTGCCACGACCTGCTGCTTTTTGGCAGCCTTTGTCTTTCGCTTGTCATCCCAAAACTTCCGCTTGGAATCAGCGGTTCTGACGGGTTCTGAGATGGCCAGGGTTATTGTTGCGGCCGGGGTACGAACCCCATGGTCTATGAGCCACTGTGCCAATCGCTTGGCACTATCAAATGTAGTGGGGTTTGAAGCCAAAACATTTCCCTGGAATGGAGGCACCAGCCCCCATATATATCTTTCAATCTTCTTCCCCTCTATATGAACCATGTTGGGACAGAGGGCCACCAGTTCACAGAACCTGGCGGTGTAGGAGACTATGTTGGAGCCCTTCATGGTTAGGCTCCACAGTTCTTCCTCTAGCTTTTGGATTTCGCCCCTCGGGCAGTACTCCTCAACCATTAGCTCTCTCAGAGCTTCCCAGCCCATAGCATTTGCCACTATAAGAGATAGTGACTTGACATGGCTATTCCACCATGTTAGGGCTTTTGACTCAAAGGTGCAAGCAGCAAACTTGACCTTGCTTCCCTCCGGGCATGAGCAGATCTCAAAGACCGACTCTGTCTTTTCGAACCATTGCGAGAGGGCAATGACTCCGCCAGTCCCCTTAAAGGACAATGGCTTGCAGTTTGTGAAGTCCTTGTAGGAGCACTCTCTGGAACGCACAGGGATTTCACCATGAGTAGATAGGACGGGGGTTCCTCCTCCAGTGGAACCAGAAGAATGGTATTGTGCCATGGCTGTAGCCAGAGCTGCACCTACAGCAGCATTCAGGGCTGCCGTGTCGAATTGAGGAGCAGGTGGTGTTGGTGCGGGAGGATCGCGTCTTGTTGATTTACGTGGAGGCATCTTTTAACTATAAGTTTAGAAAGATGAAGATATTGATAAGAATTTAATAGGAAGTAGATAAGAATGACTCATGGACTAACTCTCCATAGTCCAACAGCACAAATAAACAGCACGATTGAATAGTATGATTGAATGAAGATCTAGTACTAGCAGATGATAGCAATTGGATATTGATTTCCATAAGATTAGATATCTGTCAATAAGACTGGAATTACAAACGTAATGAGTTCGGGAAAAATGACCTAGAAGTAGGTCTTACATCAACCAAGATGGAAAATTTTGACAGACCACTACCTAATCAAGACCTAACGGGTCTAAGATTTACAAAGATAGGAAATTAGACTAGAGTTTTTACATAAACTAGGTTATATCCAAAAGAGAAGTCGATAAGACTCTATCGGCGACGAGAACTACTAGAGTGAGTTCTTGAATCCGACAGAAGGCGTTCTATGTCTCTCACGCGCCTATCAGATCTTGCTTGCTGAGCTTGAAGTTCCCTGACTTCAGCTTGGGTTTCAGCAAGTTCCCTCTGTAGAACTGCAATGCGGACCTGAGTCCTTTCATGAGCAGACTCTAGTTGGCGAATGCGGACAGTGTTAACGCCAGAGTTGGCGTCAATCTCTACGACTCGGTCGATAGCTGCTCGACCTTGCTTGGTGTTCCGAGCAATCCTACGGACCATTACGGGTAGGACCCTGTCAGCTGAACCTCCCTCAGTGAGGTTATAGAAGCTTCTCTCTCCATTGTAGGGTATGGGTTGACCCTGTTCCTGACTCCATCTGTTCAAGTTTGTGGCCCACAGAGGAGTGGGTCCTTGAAATGCTGGACGAGGGTTCAGGTTTGGGTCTTGAGCAGCTGGGGGTAGGTTGTTGACTTCAGGCTCTGAGTCAGAACCATCAGAAAAGCCTTCAGCTTCGTGATCATCCAAAGGGATTGGGTGATCATCTTCTGGCTCTTCACCCAGCCATCCTGCATTGCCGTTGTTGGGATAGTACGGGTCTCCGGGAAAATGGAATCCAGTATCACAACAATGCAAAGTAGTAAACAAGCAACAACATCATCCATTGCATTAATAATATAATTGCATACAAGTGTGTTCTGTCAAGTTATATAGACACTGTCACACCCTAAAACCGGAACGGCGGAAACGTTCGGGGGTGGAGGACGTCATGTTTAGTATCATAACAATGCAAAGTAGTAAACAAGCAACAACATCATCCATTGCATTAATAATATAATTTCATACAAGTGTGTTCTATCAAGTTATATAGACACCAAAAATATACATTAAAAATAAAAGATGAGTCTTGAACGAGCTCCATCTTCTCAGAACCTGGCACCAGTACCTGTCTACTGGTGACCTGAGAATACAAGTTATTTTGAAAGAGTTTATCAGCTTTAAAGCTGGTGAGATCATAAGTATATTAGTGTCTGTGTTTGTATGAAAGCATTTGTAAGATGTTTGTATTGTATAAGCTTTGTAAAAGTTTGTATTTGTTTGAACTCTCCTAGAAAACCCTATGTTTCCTACTAAAAGTAGCCTTCTACCAAGGCATCTAGTGTCTGTGTGTGTGTCTCTTGTAAGAGTGTGTATTTTCCCAAATCTGACTATCATTATCCAAAAATATAGTTCTTATATTATTGTTTATTGTGTGAATATCACAAAGTAAATGTAAAGGGAAAATGAAATAGTACTGTAGTGTTGTATTAAGTAACTACTGTTGTACTAATTACTTTAAACTATTTGTTGTTATTTAAAGTACCATGCGATCGGCCTGTATCCTGCTACCGACTCTATAGTAAAACGACGATGTAAGACGTCGTAAGAAATGACGTTTGGCACCCGTAGACTTGCAAGTCCCACTGTAGCGAGCAGCAAGGTGTAGGATAGTCAATCCAGTATAGATCTATACACAAACTCATACGCTCCCCAAGTAAGGAGATTCTGGATACAAAACGGTCATGACAGGTAGTGCCATGCCCCGTTACGTGGCTCACATAACTATAGTAATGTTCTAGTATATGTATGTGCTAGCTGTATTGTATGTTCTCTCCCTGTCTAGCATGTATGTATGTTCTCTCTGTATTGTATTGTTTGTTTCTTATCATAGTATTCTATTGTTTGTTTCTCATCATAGTATCTTATTGTTTGTATGTTATTGACTCATGTATGAACTGACTCATTGTATGTTTCACTATTCTAGTAATAGTATTAGTATCTCTCTAAACTATACCTATTATAGTTTACTAGTAATGTTGTTTGAATGTATGAACATGTTTGTATACCTTTGCTACCCAAAGGTATTGAACTGAATGAAAGAAGGAACTTTTATATCTATATACATACACATAATATATAACTAGGATTCAAACGACCTTCGGACAAATAACCTGAATATCCTAAGTCCACAACCAAACAAGGAACAGGAAGTAAGGTGAGCTATCAGTCCTAAGTCCTTTCAATCCTACTTATATAACTATATCTATATAGATACACAGAATATAAGTTAAAAGAGTTTAATAAAAGTATTTGATATGAAAAAGAGTTTGTAAAACAGTTTGAAGTAAAACAGTTTGGTAACACAGTTTGAAAAGTAAGAAATCCACTTGTTAGGTAGTTATTAATCACATGTGATTGATATAATAACTATAATAGTTCAACTTGTATCCCCCCCCATAAAAGCATTTAAAAACATTTAAAAGGTTAATTAAGGGGTATGAACTCACCTGTAGTGAGTGGTTTGGATGAACGGATGTTATAGGATGCTAAGTGTCAAGTGAAGACTTGAACACACACAAGGATCCTATTTAACATATAATAACACATATATGTATCCAATTAGTCATTAAACAACTAATTAACCAAGTTAAGACATCCTAGGACATCTAAAACACTTTATTTAAGTGTTATAAGTACTAAGGATTGCATCTAAGGGTTGTAGGACATTGCTATTGAGTTTGGGGTCCAAGGGTAAACTCTTTTGGAGTTTACGGTTTTGTGACCATCACTCATTGAGTTTACGGTCGTAAACCCATGAGTTTACGGCCGTAAACTCATGGTACTTTTACCATTTTGTGTTTTGAAGCTTTAAAGGTCATAAGAAGCATTCCTACTTCATGTTTAAGCCTTAGGAAGTGTTTAGGGCACCATTTCACTCCTTTGTGGAGTTTACGGTCCTTGGACCATTTCTCCTTGGGTTTACGGCCGTAAACCCAAATGGTTTATGGTCTTTTTGATGTTTTAAGTCCTAAGCACATCAAGGATGGTATCTAGACTAGTTTCCAAGGCTTGGTAAGGGACTAGGGCACACTTTGGCCCCTTTATTAGGGTTTACGGTCCAAGAACATCTTGGACCGTAAACACCTTTGATCTTGTGTTTTCTTATTCTAGATGTTTAGGAAGTGTAACAAGTCTTATAACACACTAGGGTAAGAGTACTTACTATGTAGAAGCTTGAAAAGGTGCTAAAAGTCCAAGAACACTAGTGTGTGTTCTTGGTGAAACTAAGAACACTTGAAGATCTACACAAACGGAATGATTTCACGGATGGAATCACGTAAGATCACTAGATTAAGTAAGATATCAACTTTTTAGGGCAAGAAACACTTACATAGTTGAAGATCAAGAAGAAAAGTCGGATGCTACTTGAGAGGATTTGAGTTTTGGATCTTGAAATGTGAAAAAGTGATTAAAATGGCTAAGTGCCATATTTATACCCTTGGGGTTTACGGCCGTAAACACCTTGTTTAGGCCGTAAACTCCAAACGCTTGGAGTTTTGGGACATTATTGTTGCACAATAAACCCTAGGGCATCCTCTCTCCTGTTATCTCTTAAAGTACTAGGCTTTAGAACACTCAAACTGACTCTACACAGCTCAAAATTTAGCAGAAACTGTTCTGACTTCTATTGAAGTGAATTGTTGTACATAATAGAAATTTCGGGTTGTCACATACGACTTACGACTTACGGCTTATGGCATATACGGCTTAGAGCTTAGGGATTTTGGCTTAAGCCATAATCCTTGTGCCTTAAACCCTAAGCAATAAGACTTTAGCATTAATACATAAACTATAAGCCATAAATCCTAAGCCATACATTATAAACTATATTCCATAATCCCTAAGCATTAAGCCCTATGCCCCAAGCCCTATGTCCTAAGCCATAATCCATAAGCCATAAACCATAATCTATAAGCCATATGCACAACATTATATGTGGTTCCCACCCCAACTATTCTACCGTCGCACACCACCGTTATGTCCTCCATCTTCAGTTACCTCCTTCGTCTTACGTTGATGTCTGAAACCACCACTACATCAATATCCAAATAGTTTTAAAAGTAGAAATAAATGCATTGTTAATACATAGGTATTGTACTATACATTGTACTAATCAATAAAATGTAATATATACAGATAATTTCAGTTTTATTACGTAAAGAGAATAACATAAAAGTCAGAAATATACAACAAATGTTAAAAAAAATTGAGGATGAAGGTAAAAGAAACAAATTATATTGTATTTGGGAATCATAGGGGAAGTAATATCATCCGAAATTCACTAGGCCATGTAGAGGAACAGTTCTTCCTTTAAAATTGCCCATTACACCCTATAAAAATCACGAGATCGTGGAGGCTAGCCTTCAAAGTTCTGGTCATTGACAAAAAAGAGAACCTAAATAAACATGAGTAGTGGTGCTAACGAGAAACTCATCGTCATTAGGTTGTTTTGTCGTATGTTCAGTATGGGGTGCCAATGATTCACTTTATCTCTTATTATCTTCATCACCAAAATCCACCTTCATCTCTTGAGTCTCTCTTTATCTATGTAAAATCCAAACCTTTTGTGGCACAAGGTTTTTAGGATTGCCGGAGTACGTAGTCAGAAAAGCCACTACCAGTCGGTACAGTTATCATGACACTTTTTTGTATCTAGTTTATTTCTGTTGATATTTTGATAATTGATTTAAACTTCCAATTAAGGTATTAATTTCCGTTTATTAAAATCTTTAGATCGTGCCAGTAAAGTATTAATTTTAATTTATTGAAATTTGGATCATTCTTGCTATTCATCTATCTGATTTTGAGTTATTAGTGTAGCAAGTTAGAACATCAATAATACCACTCATGATCAAAACAGGAAGAACAACAACATGGAGGTGGATAGTAAGGCATTTTCATGTTTTGAGCTTTCTCGATGTTCGCGTTCAAAATTTATTATTATTGTTGTTCGAGATTGATTGGTATTTCTATTATTTTTGTTATGATTTTGAGTGTTCTTGATGTTCCTCTACCAAAAACATAAATCCATCAAACAATTTGGGAAGAAGTTAAATTGGTTAAAAGGTCAAAGCAAAAAAGTTTACTTTTTAATGCTAATGGGTTTAACATGTAAAAGTAAAAAAAAATAGTTAAGGGAACAAGTTAAATTGGTTAAATGGTGGAAGCATTTAGCTTATATATATATATATATATATATATATATATATATATATATATATATATATATATATATATATATATATATATATATATATATATATATTAATGTGTTGTTTTCTATCGAGGTATCTGACCCCTATTACAGGATCCTATGTGCCTTCATTCAATAGTTCTTTGAAGGAGTTTCAAGGGAAAAAAATTTCACATCTAGAAAAAGATTTCATTTGCATGTGAAGAAGAGATGATCAATGATTGGTTTTGTTAGTGATGCCAACTTATATGTTAACGAATGCAACGGTTGTCGGTAGAGCCAAGCAAGTTCTGGTTGGAGAGAATGATCCTAGAATGATTAGTTATCATTATAGATATGTGTTTCATAGATGATCTATTTTATAGATATGTGTGTCATAGGTGATCCATGTTTGACATGATATTCCATGTACGAAAAGTATTATGCATAAATGTTTTTACCCACGATCGATTAGTTCATTAAACCAATAGATACGATTTTAATGTCATTATGTATTATCAAAAGTATGTATGTCTAGTCAATAAATATGTATTTTTATGGATTCAAATTTTGAAATAGTCAAGTTGTAAATAGTTAAACGTTGTTTGAAAAAAATAAACATGGTAAAAAAAACACTTCTATTGATTTTATTGTTTAATACAACCAAACAAGATAATTGATTATCAGAATATTTCCCTGGTGAATTCTCTATTGTATCAAACAGTAGAATAAAAAATCTTTCCTCACTTTAATCTTTTTGTTTGTATTTTTTTCTCTGTTGCAATTTTATTTCTCTGTACCAAACACAACCTAAGATAATCTATTTCTATGTTATTTTACTATTACATATTGACCGTTCTTGTAATTTTCTTCTATACAATTACGCAAAGGTTATTTTTGTAAATTTTAAATTAAATAGGAACAATTTATGTAATTTTTTTTATTTCATGCTATTACACAAGGAGATTTTATGCAATTTTAGTTTTACACAAGGACCTATTCGTCAATTCCTGTATTACACATGGACCACTAATGTAGTTCTGCAAAATTGAATATCAGTGAAAACAAGTTAAGACCTATTAACTTGAGTTCTATCAAAATCAGGAAATCCTCCTTCAAATGACGATTTTAAGTGTAACAACAACTCGATGAACACAAAGCTTTTTTATTAAATTTTGATTGATCTCCTCATTACAATGATTGTGAATTTCTTATAAAGCCGACAGTTACAAAGGTAAAAAGAAAATGATTACAAAGACAAAGAGACTTATAATAAACACACAATAAAGAAAACTACTAAATGTCATTAATGGACTTATTTGTAACATATAAATGTCACTAATGGACTTATTTGTAACTCACATCTCCACAACTCCATCACATTAAACTACTAATGGTTTATTTGTAACTCCCACTCCATAACTCCATCACATTAAACCATATCCATGCACACACATCTTGCTATGTCATCTTGCCACGTGGCCAACACCAATTTATCATTATTAGTGCTCACATCATCCATACTTGTATCATCCCCTCCCCCTTGAAAAGGAATTGACCTTAATTCTGCTAGGCCCTCATCATCAAGATATAGGGAAATGTCTCCCACGTTGAAGGTTGCATGTACACCATAGTTTCCCTTCAAATATACTTTGTATGCATTATCATTTATACGTGCAATGATCTTGTAAGGACCTTCTGCTCTTGGCATCAACTTGTTCTGTCTTTTGTTAAGAAACCGTTCTTTCCTATTATTATTGGACTTTTTCTTATAAACTTCATTAACATATTTAATCTTCTCATGGACTTGCTGATGCAACTTCACCATTTCCTTGAGCTTATCACTCACATCTTTATGAACCAATTCATCCTTTGGTAATGGAATTAGATCCAAAGGCAAGTAAGGATTCACACCATACACCACTTCAAAAGGAAAGTGACCAATAACATAGGTTGGAGAATGATTATAGGCAACTTCAACATGTGAAAGTTTGATGTCCCAATCCTTTTGTGTTTTTCTCACCAATCCCCTCAACAAAGTACCAAAAGTTCTGTTTTTAACTTATGTTTGACCATTCGTTTGAGGATGGTGCGATGTGCTAAACAACAAGTTTGTTCCCACTTTTCTCCACAAGGTGTTCCAAAAGTAGCTTAAGAACTTTGAATCCCGATCAGAAACAATTGTTTTTGGAATGCCATGCAAACGAACCACTTCTTTAAAGTACAAATCTGTCACGTTACTTACATCATCAATTTTTGGCATGCCACAAAGTGACCCATTTTTTTAGATGTATCCACCACCACCATTATGGCATCCTTTCCCCTTTGAGTTCTTAGCAAAGCTATAATGAAATCCATGGATACATCCTCCCATGGACGGACAGGAATAGGTAAAGGAGTGTACACACCAGGTTTGAAAGAGCTTTTAGCCATGTGGCATGTAACACACTTGCCAACAGTGTTGGTCACCTCACCCAACATTTTAGGCCAAAAGAAATATTCCTTTACCAGCTCCAATGTCTTTTCATTTTCAAAATGGCCAACCAATCCTCCAACATAAGCCTCACGAACTAGTAGCTCACGAATTGCATGTTTTGGAACATGAAGGCGATTGTATTTGAAGAGGAAGCCATCTTGCACCAAGAACTAACCATTGGGACCACCTGCACATTTTACAAACATATCTCCAAAATCCACAACAGATTCATAATAACTATTCAAGGTCTTAAATCCTAGCAAATGAACATCCAAAGTTTCCAACATTGTATAACGCCTTGATAAAGCATCAACCACCATATTACTCTTGCCATTTTTGTACTTGGAAGAAAAATGAAAGGATTGCAAGAATTCCACCAACTTTGCATGTCTTGTGCTTAACTTCTACTGCCCATTGATGTATTTTAAAGATTCATGATCAAGATGAAAAATAAAATGGTTTGCACGTAAATAATGGCTCCAATAATCTAAAGCACCAACAATGGTGTAAAATTCTTTTTCTTAAGTGCAATAATTTAGTCTTGCACTTCCCAACGTTTCAAAAAAATAGGCCACATGACGTTTGGCTTAAATCAGAACAACACCAATACCAACTCCACTTGCATCACACTCAACTTCACATGGTTGAGAGAAATCTAGAAGAGCCAAAATAGGATCAGCACACAACAACTCTTCAATCTTCTCAAATGCCTTTTAGGCATCTTCCCCCATACAAAAGCTCTTTTCTTCAAACAGCTTGTGATTGAACTTGTAGTGGAACTGAAGTCACGGATGAACCTCTATAGAATGAAGCAAGACCATGGAATGATCTAACTGATATCAAAAGTCTTGATATGTATATGTTCTTTTTTCATTTTTGGTCATATCTCAAAACTCTTCAAATTCAATATGACTCCCATTGACTTCTTGATATGGATATGTTCTTTCTCTCAAGGAACACTCCTTTTGAGCTATAAGAAACACATTCTCATGGGTCTTTAGAACTAATATCAAAAGTCTTTAGTGAATACCCGACAATGTAACACTTCTCGATCTCGATTCAAGTTGGTCATTGGTTTCTCATCTAACGAAAGACCTCACAACACCGGACCTGAATGTGAGGGAATTTTCCAACTCCACATTTCATGAGGTGTCTTAAACCTACTTAGTTGGTCAACTCTCTACTATTTTTATTGTATATTTCCAAAATGTAATTGGTAGCGAAGCACAACTCATCATAGATTGAATCATATAACACCCGATTCTCCTTTCAGAAACATCATATTATGGTGTCCTTGGAGAAGCCAATTAAGGAAACCATTCCACAATCTCTATGATGATCATAAAACTCGATACTAAGGCATTTTCCTTTCCCTTCAGATTGGAAACCCTTTTATCTTCCTGCCCAATTGATTCCCTATTTTGTCGTGATATATATATATATATATATATATATATATATATATATATATATATATATATATATATATATATATATATATATATATATATATAATGTTTTAGATACTCTAAAAGGAAAAATGGGCAGAGTAACGACTAAGTATATGACTATTAATAAAAGTTTGGCAGAGTAACAACTAGGCAAAATATTATCCATAACACTTGGCAGAGTAACTACAAAACATAATATTATCCATAAAATTTGAGCATAGTAACGATGTACAATAAAATATTGATTTCATGAGGTGTCTTCAAAACCTACTTAGTTGGTTAATGCTCTACTATTTCAAGTGCATATTTCCAAAATGTAATTGGTAGCGAAGCATAACTCATCATAGATCGAATCATATAATATGTGATTATCCTTTCAGAAACATCATTATATTATGGTGTCCTTGGAGAAGCCAATTATGCAAACCATTCCACAATCTCTATGAAGATCGTAGAACTCGATACTAAGGCATTTTCTTTTCCTTTCGGATTCGAAACACTTTTATCTTCATGCCCAATTGATTCCCTATTTTGTCCTGATACTCTTAAGCTATTCAAAGTGTTAGACTTATGCTTAATCATATAAACACAACCACATCTACTAAGGTTATCAAAAAATATGACATAGTAGTATATGTCGTCCCTTGTAGTGGATTCGATGGGTCTAAACACATTAGTGTCTACAAGATCCAACAATCCTACACCTCGTTCACATATCCATGTGAATGGTGATTTAGTCTTGTTGCCAACAAACAAGATCCGCATACATCATCCAAACAAAAGTTGAATGATTCCATGTCTGGTCCAATTAGAGCTTAGAGATGCGATTCTTACTTATGTTGTAACACTTGAATTGGATATATATCCTTTTATCCTTGTTTTATTTAAATATTGCAATTTGGTCCTTAGGGTTAGTGCGCGGGGCGTACCATTGGGTATGCTTAGCATACTAGCTAAGAAGCTAGTATGCGGGGTGTACCACATGGTACGCTTAGCGTACTAAGGAGGGTTTGATCGCGGAGTCGAGCCTCATATGCTAGGCATACGAGGGTTACGTTGGGCGTACGACAGTTTAATGAAACCCTAATTTTAGGGTGTTGCACCCTATATAAACTCCTTAAGTCCATAGTGTTGGCCTCTTTACTAGCATCCATACCTCCTAAACCCTAAATTTCGACACTTAGCCATCATTTTGTGTCCTTGAGCTCTTGAGAAGAAAAGTTGGTGCTTATTTGCTCATTTTCAAGGGATAGAAGAAGGTTGAAGGTTCATTGCTTAGTGTGAAGCTTAGAGGTCCATAATCATCACTCCTTTTGCATGTCATTTGGGGTATAAAAGATCTTATCTTGACAAGTTCTCTTATGGATCTTCTTTTGGACTTGTTTATGGCCATTTTAGTCCCTTTTGGTTGGTCTTGATGAGTTAAGACCGTTTTAGAAGCTAAATCTTGTAGAACTAGATGTTTGGAGAATTCCTTAAGCTTAAAGGTGCAAACTTTATGGTGTTTATGGTATCATGCATGCATTAAGTCCTTTATTAAGCTCTTTTGAGCTCTAGGAGCCTCATTAAGCCATGCATGCACGTAAAGTTGGCAAATTTACGTGATAAATCATCTTAAGGAAGTCATATATGATTTTGGTTTGAGGTCTTAATCGATTAAGAGCTGTAAAAATGGAAGTTGGCCAAATGGGGGAGTACATTGGGCGTACAAGCTAGTATGCTTAGCGTACAAATCCTAAAGCGAGTACGCTGCACGTACGTGCTGAGTACATCCCGCATACTCGGTAGGTTGGACTTCAGATGCTTGGGCTTCAGTTTGGGGCCATATTTGGACTTAGATGTTTAGGGCCTTGTTGGGCCATCAAGTTTTTTGGGCTGATGCTTTTTTGGTTTCGCTTGGAAAAGGCCCATGAAAGAGATTTGGGCCCAATTTGGAAAATTAGGCCATAATTGGGCTTGAGGTGATTATTTTGGAATTTGGACTTTTAGACAATTGGATTCGACCTAGGATTTCGGCCAAGTTAGGTAAAGGGTAAAAAGGTCTTTTACCCTAGTTTAGAGTCTTTGTTTGAGTTGGGATGCAATTATTGATTGGATGATTATTTTGTAATTTATAGTGCAGAGATTTTAGCGGGCCAACAGCCAGATATTCTTTCTGTGAGATCCGGCATTGCGAGGTGAGTTTCCTCACCATGTTTAGCGGGTCCAAGGCACCAATGCCGGCCCAGGATCAGTGATGCTAGGATACTAGATGTTTATGAGACTTTTGTATGTGTATGTGTTTATACGATTTGTATGATGGGCAGGGCCCGTTATACGAGTTTGGGCGGGGCTCGTTATTCTCAGTGGGCGGGGCCCGATATGTGAGTTTGGGCGGGGCTCGTTATACTCAGTGGGCGGGGCATGTTATGCGAGTGTGGGTGGGGCTCGATTTATTCATTGGGTGGGGCTCGTTATGTGTTTATTTATGTATGGTATGTGGTATTTTGGGGAACTCACTAAGCTTTGTGCCTACGGTTTTCAGTTTATGTTTCAGGTACTTCTAGTTCCTAAGGGAAGAGCTCGGTATGATTGCAGAGCACACACCACTCATTTCCGCATCTTTGTGATTTACTCTGATATTGAGGATGTATTGATACATTTGATAATCTTGGTTTTATAACAATGTTTTGGGTTGTTGTTTTATTAATCTAAAAATGAAAAAAAAAGTTGGGTCTTATTTTTGGGACGTTACAAGTTGGTATCAGAGCTTGGTTTGAGGGATTCAGACATACTCTCGGGTGTGTCTGAACGCAAACTGAGGATTTGGTAAAGTTTTGCAAAAAGAAATGTATTTTTAAGAAAAGAGTTTTCTAAGACGAGAACGGGTGTGGTGATTGCAATCGACCGAGCTCAAGTAAGTTTTTCTAAAATGCCCGTACATGTTATCTGATATGATTTGATCTGTGAATCTGTGAATCGCATGTTAGTTAGGGCTAAGGATCTGCTCAGTTTTGCATGATAGAATGCTAGGAGAGATGCCTTTGTATGCATATTGTATAAGCTTGTAGACTTGCATATATATATATATATATATATATATATATATATATATATATATATATATATATATATATATATATATATATATATATATACGAACATGAATATAATTATACAACGAAACATTGGAAATTCTCTTTTTTACCTTATGGATAAAGTACACAAGTGTTAAATGAGACAACCCCACCTGCGGTTGCTAGCTACAACCATGGCGATCAAGTCACAATAGGGATAACAGTCTAAACTTTTATGACATCCGATGAAGCGTCGTGCATGGGCATATTCTACTCGTCAAAAGCTTGATTATAGGAACTCATTGTAACATTGTTCCTCAAGACTTTAAAAGGGTGAAAGAATATATGAATGTTTGATAGGGGCATTCCTTAAAGGAATATATATATATATATATATATATATATATATATATATATATATATATATATATATATATATATATATATATATATATATATATATATCATACAAGGAAAACCCAGGAGATCCCAAGAATTTAGGTCAAAATTTATATCTAAAGTTAGTATAGTACAACGGTCATACCATAACCTGACCTAGTTTGCGCACCTATGTTTTATTATGGTCCAACGGACACACAACTAAACTTGGATGCAATAGTTGGCAATCTAAGCGCTTGAGGCATTCTTTTGGAGTTTCGGGTAATGTCTTATAAGCAGTTATGCCCTGTAATAATTATACAGATTTTATTGAGTACTATCACTCATAAACATCTATCCTATTTGATTTCTTATGCAGGAACATCGAGCCATTATGGCTGATATGGGCATATGGATGATGGTTCCGTTCCCTGATGGAGACTAGGTGGTACCCCATTCCTCGGAGCCCGAGGATACCCAGTTCCCGGATATACCAACACCCCTATCGGTCCTGACATGAGAGGAAGAGCCTTTTGAGGATGAGGATTCTGAGGAGGTAGCTGATGACCCGAATGGTCTTACGGATACAGACGCATCTCAGTCCTTAAAGGATGATTCCACGAGATGAGCCAGATCAGGAGTAGGTTGGTTACTCGGATATGGAGACCGAATATGAGCCCACTGAAGAGGACGAGGCAGAGCCATCCTTACCATTAGTCGAGATCCTGACATCCTTACCACCACCCTCCATCAGATCATTCCGACTTCACCCTGGGGGTTACAGGATGAAGAACACCTTCCGAAAGCCAGTTCCTAGTCGAAAGATACTTGCATCACCACCATCGTTACGAGTGGCTACCAAAAATTCATACCCTACTCGTAGATGGATGACTCATGTCATTGAGTGGCAAGAGGAGGATGATATTGGATGTAATTATGAGGTGGGAGATTCATCTAGATCTCCACCACCTTCCCTTGTTCCAGATACACCCCTTGAGGAGGACATATTGGTTCTGGTCCCACGCACAAT
The DNA here is from genome assembly GCF_052849685.1 of Lactuca virosa. Taxonomy (NCBI): domain Eukaryota; kingdom Viridiplantae; phylum Streptophyta; class Magnoliopsida; order Asterales; family Asteraceae; genus Lactuca; species Lactuca virosa. The sequence goes on along the minus strand of NC_136427.1, from coordinate 112,812,082 downwards.
ACACCATGTTGATAAGATCCGAAAAAGTGATGACGAGTTGCATATGGTTGGGAATGACGTGAAGAACCTATCTAGCAGGATTCAGATCCTGAAGGAGGATATGGTGATCGATGAGCAGAGTATGCAGCATACCTACGATCAACTAGTAGTAGCCCAGTCCCAGATCCAGACACATGAGGCTTTGATTTTAGGATTAGAGTTACATACTTAGGTTTTGGATCAGAGGTTGATGACATAAAAGACTAGGGTGTATGACTCGAAGATGAGAGTGGAGTCTTTGCAGCAGCAGCTCACCCAGTAGTAACGTTGTTAGGTATCTATTTTGGGTCGTGGTAGTTCGCACGGTTAGGTGTGTCCCTGGGTAATATTTTTGGGTTACAAGTGAGTAGTATCCTTGTGATTTTTGAGAAACATTGTATTTTGATATAAAATACCTAACTTTTCCACTTCTAACCACACATTTTGGTTGTTCTAGGAACCATGACTTTGGAGCAACAATGTATATGTAAATGAAAAAATGTGTATATATGAAAGCTAGTATTTCTATGACTACAATATGTTGTATTGTGCGATCAGAAACAAATATGGGAATCAGTGAAGATTCTGGAAAAACATTTTTATGATGCAACAAACTTAACTAATTATCACATATGATAACCTACTAAATAATGTAAATTACGACTTATTAATTTGTGATGGATTCTTACAGATTATGCTATCTAGAATAAGTCATGAATATTTGTATTTGAATGACTAAAAAAGAGCCTCAAACGACAAACACTTGCTTTTACACTAGCTATAATAGGATCAAAACATGCCTCCAAAGTGAATCACCAATAGCAACCCCGGAACCCGACAAAACCCAAACCCAATAACCATGGACTCAACAGTCATTGATGCATTGATTGCCTAACGTTTCGCGAACACACTAACTAACTTTGAAACCAATAGGAATACCGGATCTGGTCAAGGCGGAGGGAGCATAGGAGATAATACTCATAGTGATAACAGAGGTCCTTTAAGGGCCTGCACCTATAAGGATTTTATGAATTGTAAACCTATGCCCTTCCACAGGAATGAAGGGATAGTTGGACTGACTCGCTGGATAGAGAAAATAAAATCGGTGTTTGAGATCAGCTTCTGTGCTGAAGATTGCAAAGTAAGATTCATTGCATGTACCCTTGCAGATGCAACCATTTCATGGTGGAACAATTATGCCAAGACCATGGGCATTAGCTCCACTAATGTCATGCCCTAGAATAAACTGAAGTAACTTTCGATTGATGAGTATTGTCCTTGAGAAGAGATGAAAAAGCTAGATAAAGAGTTGTGGACTTTAACCATGAAAGAGTCAGATATTGCAACCTATACCAACCGCTTCAACGATCTTGCTACCCTTTGTCCAGGTCTCTTCATCCCAGAGTACAAGAAGCTAGAACGGTACATATGGGGATTACCGCAGCCTATCCAAGGGTTAGTAACTGCTTCCAAGCCAACCACGTATGACAGTGCCAAACGGTTAGCTTTCAGTCTGTCGTACCAAGAGGTTCACCGATGCACTATGGTTCAAAAGGCTGACCTCCCAAAAATTGGGAACAACAAGAGGAAGTTTGAAAATGGTTACCGGGGAAAATCAAGGTAATCATCGGAGAAGAAGCAAGTGGCAGTGAAAACTTATGCGGTCACAACAACAACAACGACGACGATAACCATCCCCCAAAGACCATATAAAGGTAAGAACGCAAAGTGTAACCAATTTGGTTGCGATAGGTGGGGCAGAATGGGACATCTCTCCAAGTTTTGTAGGAACCCGGAACCTGCATCAACACCCACAACGAACTAGAGAACTGCCGCTACCGGAAGTCGAGCCTGTTTTGAGTGTGGAGAAAGCAGACACTTCAAGATGGACTGCCCAAAACTGAGAAACCAAGGAGGGAGATATAGAGGCATGGCATTCGTGATCGGAGCTAAGGATTCTATCCAGAACCCATCAGTGGTGACTGGTACGTTCTTAATTAACAACTTATATGTATCTGCACTTTTTGATTTGGGTACCGATAAAAGCTTTATTACTTCTAAGTTTAGACAATTATTGAACCACAAAGCTAATAAGATTAAGGAAACTTATGTAGTAGAATTAGCTAATGGTTAAGTCGGTAGTACCTAAGAAGCATTAGAAAATTGGGTTTAGGTCATTTTTAGTTACTAAACTTTTCTGAGTGTTTTATTTTAGTCATTATACTTTGTTTAAGCTACCATTAGTCATTAAACTTGTTTATTTTTGGTCATTTTGGTCACTCTAACTGGTGATAGCCGGTGTATAACATTGTCAAGATTATAATTAGTCATTGAATTTTTCTTGGTGATTTATTTCAGTCATTATACTTTGTTTAAGCTACCAATGGCCACTGAACTTTTTTTTATTATTTTTCATTTTACTCACTCCATTTTTTATTATCATTTATAAAAAATTTAAAAAACTACATTTTTTTTTTCTATTTCTCCACAACTAAACTTGTTATATCAATTATTTTAGAGTAAATTATATGAATAAGCATTGTGATTTAGGGTAGCATGCATTTTTAATGTTTTCAATTGCTTCATACAAAACATAGACTTTATGCATTGAAGGATGATCGAGACCTCTGATTCGGGCGTTTGGAAGAAGAAGTAGACTTGTTGGTGTTTTCAATTCATATGTATCAAAATATTTTTTGCTTTGGGCCACCCCATACGGAGACTTTCCACGGGGTCACCTAATGTAAAACTAGTTATCGATGATTTGGTGCGTTTCATATAATTTACTCTAAATAAGTGATGTAACAAGTTTAGTTGTGGAGAAAAGGAAAAAACAGTTGTTTTTTATATAAATGATAATAAAAAAATAGAGTGACTAAAATGAAAAAAAATAAACAAATTTGTTGACCAATGGTGAGTTAAACAAAGTATAATGACTAAAATTAAACACCCATAAAAGTTCAAGGACTAATTATAACCTTGACAATATTGTTTGATATTATACACCGGCTACCCCAGTTAGAGTGACCAAAATGAACAAAATAAACAATTTCAATGACCAATGATTGCTTAAACAAAGTATAATGACCAAAATAAAACATCCAGTAAAGTTCAGTGACTAAAAATGACCTAAACCCATTAACGTTAAACAATCATGCCTTCCACGTTAACCTCGTGCCTATGATTATCAGGAGAATCATAATAGGCATAGATTGGTTATCCCCTTATCACGCCAAAATCGTGTTCTAAGAAAAGGCAGCGCGTCTTCCCTTACCCAAAGGGGAATCACTGATCATCTACGGAGAAAAACCCGGTAAGAATCTAAGGATCACATCCTACATGAAAGCCAAGAAATATGTGCGCAATAAGTGCTAGGCCTTCTTAGCCCACATCATCACTAAGAAGAGCAAGGGAAAAGCCATCAAGGATGTACCTCAGGTGTTTGATTACCCTAATGTATTTCCTGAGGATCTACCCGGATTACCGCTTGTACAACAAGTCGAATTCCGAATCGACTTGATTCTAGGAGCAACGCCGGTAGCAAAGTCTCCCTATAGGTTGGCCCCATCGGAGATTCAAGAACTCTCTAGCTAACTACATGAGCTCCTCGACAAAGGTTTCATCAGACCGAGCTTCTCGCCTTGTGGAGCATCGGTACTATTTGTCAGGGAAAATGATAGATCCTTCCGGATGTGCAATGACTATCAAGTTGACCTTCAAGAATAGATACCGAAAATTGATGACCTTTTCGACCAACTGCAAGGATCCAACTACTTATCAAAGATCAAGTTAAGGTCTAGGTATCATTATCTTCAAGTCATGGAAGAAGACATTCTGAAGACAACCTTTAGAACTCGATATGGTCACTACAAATTCTTAGTTATGCCATTCGGATTGACCAACGTCCTAACGGTTTTCAAGGATCTCATTAACCGTGTCTGCAAACCCTACATGGATAAATTCATGATTGTGTTTATAGATGACATACTAATATATTCACGAACCAAGCAAGTGTTGGAAAAGGTGTCTAAGCCCATAACTATAATTGGTATGTACTTGACCCGATAGTAGCATGGTCCATTTGGGTTGCATTCATCAAAGCAATATGTTAGGAAGGATATTTGGGTAAGAGGTTAATAATGATTTATTAATATATTATAAGTATAATATATTAATTGAGGAATCATATTATAATTAGTATTGATCAGGAATTAATTTAGTGATCAAAAGAGACTAATTAAATTGATACATATGAGTTGGGCTAATGATCTATGGTTTGATTTGTGATGGGCTTATGGATTAATCCATGAAGTATTTATCCAAATCAAATGGGTGGATCATAAGCTTATGGGTATGGATTAGGGTTACACATGACCCTTGATATTCAACACACACACACACATATATATATATATATATATATATATATATATATATATATATATATATATATATATATATATATATATATATATATATATATATATATATATATATATATATATATATATATATATATATATATATATATATATATATATATATATATATATATATATATATATATATATATATATATATATATATGTATGTATCTATATGCACTAAAATCGGTGACACCTTACACTCTAAGAAGAAAACGATTTTGAGTCTCTATAACCTCTCCATATTCATCCTAAATTGTTCTTGGTGTTTTGTGATTGCATTTTAGGCATCACACTATTGGTGCTAAGCTTTCTTGAGGCCAATTTATTCAAGCTACTACACAAGGTAATGTTCTAACTTGTTTTATGATTCAAATATCACCTTGCATGCTAGTTTAGGCTTCATGCTTTGGAAAAATGTTTATTTCATGTATAATTAGAGAAAACTTAGATCCAAAGCATTAGGGTTGTATATGCACCATAGGAATGTTAGAGTACATAAAACCTAACAGTGGTATCGGAAGCCTAGGATGTTTTCTATTGTATTGATGCAACTGTGTAATTTTCAAAGCTGAAAAAAACTGCAAAACTGGATTCTGCGAGGGCCTACTCGACGAGTACATACCTGAACTCTACGAGTAAGTGCCTTATGATGATGAACTCTTCGAGTTCATAAGTGCACTCGACGAGTTGGTCTGTCTGTGGGCAAAACTTCGAGTATTTGGCCTGTTTTGGATTAGGAACATTAACACAAACTATTTTGGTTTATAAAATTCGATTTTAATGATATGGTAACGTTAATCCCCATCCAATAACATGATATTTGTCAAATTCTAAGATAACTACTTGATTTTTTGTGAAATACTAGTTATTTGTAAAATTTGAAACTATCTTGAATATGAATCAAATTACGTCAAATTGGTAAATGATCATCATATCATAATTGGACTAGTTAATTTGATTCATATGTGTTCTTGAAATGTTCCATAACTTGTCCTCAAGTTATGGAATATGAAAATTCTTTATTTATGAAACCATCAACTAATGTAAGTTATAGAATTCTAAGAGTATTGGAAGGTTTCATAATTTGTATACAAGTTTGGAATTGGAAAGGTCTCATTCATGCAACATTAAAGTTCATAAGTTATGAATTTCAAAAGTCTTGACAAGTTACAAAACTTGCACTCAAGTTTTGGAACTTGAAAAGTTACATTAATGAAACTTTAATTCCAAACCCTAGAGTTTTAAAAGTTTAAAATTCAACCCTTATACTATTATAATTATAAAGTTTAATATATATATATATATATATAAGACAAGTCAGTCTTACCGTTAGTAGGTCTCATTCACGAAGCCGGTCTATAAGGGGGTATAAGGTTACTGCCTATAAAATGGTGGTTTAATGGGTGTCCACTCTCACCCACCGCTTCCTTGACTGGTAGAGGGTTGTTAGCCGAATGGGTAGGATTGGACACTAATTCTCATTAATAAGTATAATGAAAATTATTGAAGTAACTAAACTTTTATTAATGCCCAATCTTAGTTACTTTAGGAAAAATGTGAAGATGGTGCTATTCCATGAAATTTCACTTTGCACCTTGTTAAGTCGTTAGTGGACCGTGTGTGGTTAACCGACACACTAATTTGGGACTGACAATGTGTGGCAAAGGGTGGCTTGGTGTTAATCATGGATCAATGGCGCGTGTGTGGTTAACCGGCACATTGATTAGGTGATTTGTAACATCGAGAGTACCAAGCTAATTTGCATGGTTATTCACACCTTGTTTGTGATCCTCGGTATCCTAGTCACAAACTCTCAAAAGAATCTAGGAATTTCAAATTCATTTAAAACCTAATCTTCAATTTCGTTTTTCATGGTGGAAATTGGTAAATCGTCATTTACCTACCTTCAAATATTTTGCAATTGGATTACGACATCCCACTTCCGAATTGTAAAATATTGTGTTGGGTCGTAGCCTTAATATCTCGTTTTGGGTGTTATATTAAGGATCATTATCTAATCTAAACTTTGCCTTTCTTTTCATATGTCTACTTCAAACAATGCTTCCAACCCAATCCTTTCCGGCTCTTTCTCGCTCATGAACTTATGTGGGAGGGTCATCTTCGATGGATCGAATTTCAATGATTGGATTCGAGACATCCGAATGGCTATTCGTTATGAGGACAAAGAATGTGTCCTTGATGAATAACTTAAGGAGATTGATGAAACTACTACTACTCTAGAACAGATTGCTGAGTACAAAACTCATGAGAGGGACGCGACCAAAGTGTCGTGTATAATGATCGCTACCATGACTGTTGAGCTCCAAAAGTCATATGAGGACTTTTGGCCTTATGAAATGCACCAATACTTGATGGAAAGGTACCATCAAAGTGCTCGGCAGGAGAGGTATGAAATCATTGCCTCCATGATCACGATCAAAATGAAGGATGGAGAGTCTATCACGGCCCACTTTCAAAAGATGCATAGGTTTGTGGACTGCTTGCTGAAATTGAATGTTAACTTTGATGAAGAGTTGGCCATAGATATCATTCTACACTCTTTACTGTTGGGTTTTATGTACTCTAACATTCCTATGGTGCACATACAACCCTAATGCTTTGGATCTAAGTTTTCTCTAATTATACATGCAATAAAAATTTTTCCAAAGCATGAAGCCTAAACTAGGATTCAAGGTGATATTTGAATCATAAAAACAAGTTACAATATTACCTTATGTAGTAGCTTGAATAACTTGGCCTCAAGAAAGCTTAGCATCAATAGTGTGATACCTCAAATGGAGTCACAAAACATCAAGAACAATTTAGGATGAATATGGAGAGGTTATGGAGACTAGAAATCGGTTCTCTCTTCTTAGAGTGTAAGGTGTAACCGATTTTAGTGCATATATATATATATATATATATATATATATATATATATATGTATATATATATATATATATATATATGTGTGTGTGTGTGTGTGTGTGTAGAATATCAAGGGTCATGTGTAAACCTAATCCATACCCATAAGCTTAAGATCCACCCATCTGATTTGGATAACCACTTCATAGATTAACCCATAAGCCCATAACAAATCAAACCATGGATCATTAGCCCAACTCATATGTATCAATTTAATTAGTCTCTTTTGATCACTAAATTAATTCTTAAATTAATTCTTGATCAATACTAATTAAATAATATGATTCCTCAATTAATATATTATACTTATAATAATATGCAACCCAAATGGACCATGCTACTGTCGGGTCAAGTACATACCAATTATAGTTATGGGCTTAGACACCTTTTCTAATAGTGTCCCACTTGGATAAGTCTAATAACTATAATTCCCAATGTAACTTAAAATCCGATTAGCAATCGTAGCTCTCAAAAAGCCGTTGACATACTCTGATGTGTCCATTAGATAAGTGATCATATAATCCTCTGTTCTACAAGATATCGTGTGGACAAAGACATAGAATTAAAGTCATACTCATTGTCCAACATTTTGTTTCCCGATTTCCGATTTGTTAGACATAGAACTTAATTGACCACATCAATAGAGTTCTGACCGGGCCCGACACATGTAATAATGTAGGTCAATTTGTAGTTGTTTTTAAAATAATAAAGAGAAATTTTAGCATACTGTGTATATTTACATAATTGACCCTCAAAAATAAATTATTAAACAACCACGATTGGGATGAACAAAGTGGTAGAGATTGTAACAAGGTTTCCAAAAATATAAAGAACACTAAAATCCAAGTTATAATGAAGAAGTTATGACCAATCGAAGATCCGCGACAAAACCGGCAAAACACTGTTCAGTGTAAAAAGTGAATTTTCAATCAAAGGCTTTTTAGTCATAACAATCTAAATGAAAGTTGTAGATTATGTTAAACCGAGAACTTTCATAAAAAGAACGCCAAAATCTGACTTCGTATGAGGAAGTTATGATTTTTCTAAGTTTCAGTATAGCAGTATACAGCTAAAAACTCGAAATAAAGATCGAGTGATTTTTAGCCGACACAACCTAAACGAGAATTGAAGGTCTCGTCAATAGTAGTACAACGGCAAAAAGGCAGACAACAACGGACGTCGGATGAAGAAGTTATGAATTTTTAACGAATTTTCATGTCCCGGTCTGTTAAAAATAATAATATTAAAAATAAATTCAAAATTAGCCGACGAAGTCTAAACGAAAGTCGTAGAGTATAATTTTACCTACGCGTGCATAGAAAGAACGTCAAAAACGGAGTTCGTATGCGAAAGTTATGAATTTTAGAAGTTTTTGGCTCAAAAACCGAGAATTAGTGGATAACCGGGAATTTTCGCATGGCTGACATTCGGCCACGTCGCCTCGCATCCGAGACTTCTCCGTGTCCGCCCCATGTCGCCTTCTGATTCGACCAAAGTCGCGGCCCTCTCCTGATCCGACGCGCGCCTCGCACCGTGGCTGCTTCTAAGCTCGGCCTCGTGGCCCCTTCCGAACCGAGACATGCGTCCCTCTTCTTTCGCTGCCACGCCGCTGCCGACTCACCCTACGGACCAAACCCTTGCAGCCTATATAAGGGCTGCGCGACTTCTCGGATTTTACACATTTCTTTCACCATTTTCCATCCTTTTTCACCCCTTTCACTTCCATAAACTTACAAACAACCCCCAAAGCCCCGGTATCATATCTCAAACCCTAAACAAGCCTTGAAGCCCCGAGATTCTCGAGAAAAACAACTTTCTCCAGTCGAAACTCTGCCCGATTAAAGCCGGTTTTTCACCAAATAAACTCCTTTCCAGAAAACGAAATGCTATCCAAATCACCACTTATCAAGTGAGTTCATACCCCCGTATTTTCATAATTTTTACTGTTTTAAGGGGGGAATACAAGTATAACACAAGAACTTTGTGTTACAAATAAATGATTTCAAAACATGATAAAACGACATTAAGTCATCAAAACTACTCAAAATATTAAACTCTTTTATAAACTTATATTTTTCCCCAAAATTCATATTTGTATATATATATATTTATATAAATAAGATTTAAAAGTCTTAGGACTGATAACTTATTCTAGGTCCTTTTCCTTGTTTGGATGTGGGCTTATAGTACCGGTTATTTGTCTGAATGTCGTTTAAATTTTACTTATATATAAAATTGTATATGTATATAAATATAAAAGTTATTTCATCAGTTTAGTTACCCTTTGTAACATGTTGAGCAAGGGGTTACATGCAAAAATAGTTAAATACCAATTCAGAAAGTACATATAAATTATAATATGTATAATTTATGATACATAGAACAATAATTCATGATTCAAGTATACTAGAATACACCGTTTTACAAGAAACAAAGGTTTGATTCAAAACAAATCAAGGGTTTACAGTTTTGAAATACATGTTAAGAATACTAATTCATGAATATACAATCAATCATTTATTTCAGAATGATTGGGTTTTCATTATACATGTAACGTTTATATGCTTTTTATGAGTCATTCAAATCAGGTTGTTTACATTCATTTAAACAACAAAGTTAAAGTCCTGATATTATAACCAGAGTCTCCAGTTAGGAGATCGAAACAAGTTGTGTGTAGATCTATATTGGGATTGACAACCCCGCACTCAGGCTGCTAGCTACAGTCAGGCATACACGCCAATGAGTGACAATTGTTATCAACAGTTTAAACGCCTACAAAGCGTTTGTTTCAGGCCATCCAGTCACAGTATGGTTATAATAACTCATTAAAATGGTATTAACAATACGTTAGTGTATAAACAACTAAACGTAAGTACATCTTCAAAGTACCAGTTTACAAAATACAAACTACAATAGTATATTACAGTTTTCAATAACAGCCGGTGAAACCAGGCACACTCTCAGTTACAAGTTTTACATAAAGGAATACAAATACAGAACATTGGTTTACAAATAGAACGGTTTTATGGGAATAAAACTACTTTTCATATACAACAGAAAATATAGGATTTTCTGGAACAATTTACATATTCAAAGGTACAGAGACATCCTTTCAAACATAAATACTTATGCACTTACTCAACTTTATGTTAATACTCTCTTTTCAAATTACTTGTATTCTCAGGGAAACAATAAACAGGTACTCCCCGAGCTTTTGAGAAGATGGAGCTATTTTGAGTCATATCTTCTTCTATTGTATAACTATTTTGGTTTCAATATACAATGATTGAACACATGTAAATACTTATACTTTTAAATACAATGGTTGTTTGTACTTTGATTACTATGATGCATGTGTTGTGATACTACAAATGAAGTCCTCCACCCCCGGACGTTTCCGCCATCTGGTTTGGGGGTGTGACAGATTGGTATCAGAGCATTGTTTATAGTGAACTCAGTATATCCATCCATAAAAGATATACAAACTATAAATACATCGGGGCTAGGAGCTCTGACTGCAAGTATACTTTTTAAAACTTTAAGTATTTTTACAAGAAATATACTAACACTCATACCTACAAGTACACAGTCATAAGAACTTAAAAGTATTTGGATGTTGAACATTACAGTCAAGCCTGGGCAGTTATGTAATCATATCTGGGATTAATATAGCCTGATCAACTATATTGATTTCAGATATGACCAACATGTGTCTGGGAGTGATAGTAGTGTTGTGACATGTCTAAAACTCACCAACTACAGAAGAAACTCTAGAACAGAACATAAAATACTATAAGAATATTTTAAACATCGATATGCTTTAGTTTTTGATGCATTTCTCATGACCTTATTCTCGTACATACACAATGGCATGATATCATTTACCAGGGGACCCTTATTTTCCAAACCATGGTAACGAAGGATGGGTAGTGGAGGATCCGGAAGAGGATCCAGAAGAAGATTCAGAAGAAGATGAAGATTCAGAGGGTACCGATACAGAACCTGCGGTATACAATCCCCCACCAACCATCCCACCTCCCACAGTCAGACAAGGGTATCAAGGGCCAACGCCAGTTTGGGGAGACCATATACACCACTGGAGCAGACAACAGGGCCAGCGCCCACCTTATGGAATGTGCCGAGATTTCTATGACCTCAGTAACGGAGGGTCAGCCGACAGGGCCCTTCCTGTCATTGTTCATCGTATAGCTCGCCAAACTGATCAGGCGAGAGTTTCGATCAACCGAATACTAGAAGTCACGGCTGCCTCCCAACAAAACGCCGCAAATATTCATCATCTAGACAGAGATCATGATGAAACCAGACACCACACAGACATGCTCCATGTGGAGATGATTGCGGCTCCAATTGAAATAAGAGCACTCCAAGAGCGCCAGACTGCTCTAGAGAGGTGTTTAAGGGAGTCAGAATCCCATAAAGCAGGGTCGAGTACTAGGAGCCATACCCGCCGCAAGTAGTGTTTACACTACTTCTACTTTATATTTTTATGTATCAAATGTATGTACTACTTTTCACGATATGTACAAAACCGAATATCAATAAAGTAATAAGTACTTTACTTCAACAAGAGTTATTACAATTTTCATAAACATCCTATTTCAAAGTTTTGGTTTACAGATATGTTCTAGTGTTATTTTTCATGTTTTTCAATACGACCGCGAAAATTTTATTTTTGGTAGGTCGGTTTGATGTCGACGTTTTCTCAGTATTGTGGTATATTATCGACCTGCTTTAAGGTCAAGTTTCCAGATTACATATACTTAATATACCAATACAATCGACATATATTTTCATACTCTTTGAAAAATAACCACTCAAATACATATTATCCTATTTCAAGTTGTATTTGCAATGGATTTCTATTTCCAATCCTTTACAAGATCCATATTGAATTAAGTGTTTAGTTTAGAGATATCAAATTAATATTCATTCTTGATATCTTACCATCTTTTTACCTTTTAATTTTTGTAGGAAAAGATGCCTCCTCGTAGAAATCCAAGACATAAAAATGTCAATGAAGCACCGACGCCACCTCCACCACCATCTCCTCAATTCGAAGCTGCTATGTTTCAAGCAGCGGTCACGGCAGCTGTAGCGGCTGCCATGTCTCATATCTATACTCCTGGTGCTAGTGGGTCGGGAGCTGGTGCACATCCTTATAACCATGGTGAGAGTCATGAGCACTCGCGAGAGTGCACTTATAAAGACTTCTCGAATTCCAAACCCATGACCTTTAATGGAACTGGAGGAGTGGTGGTTTTAAGGCAATGGATTGAGAAGACAGAAGCAATCTTTGAAATTTGCTCCTGTCCGGAGGGTAGCAAAGTTAAATTTGCTGCCTGTACTTTTTCAGATAGGGCCCTAACATGGTGGAATGGCCATGTTACTGTTGGGTTTTAGTATACTACAACATCCTATGGTGCACATACAACCCTAAATACCTTGGATCTATGTTTTCTCTATTATACATGCAAATGGTTTCCAAGGCATTAAACCTATAACTAGCATGCATTTGACATAAACCATATAATATACTAGTTAGGGAAACATACCTTTTATGTGGCTTGAAGTCTTGATGTATTTAGCCTTAAGAGCTTAGCACCAATAGTATGAAATGCCTCAAATGGAATCACAACACACCTAGGACAAAGGTGGCTCTTGAGAGGGAATTCCATGCACCAAAACACCTCCATATTTCTCTAAGAAAAGAAGTGGTGATTTTGGCTATGGAATAACCTATTTATATGTAGGATTCCAAGGATCATGGGTATAACCCATAATCCATACCCATGGGTTTTATGATCCATGGTTCATGTGGCCCAACTCTTTATGTATCCATACATAAACTTGGTCCAACATGGATCATAAGCCCAACACATATAAATATAACTAATTATCATAATTAGTCCCCATAGATTTAATTAGTCTCTTTTGATCACTAAATTAATTCCAAATTAATTCTTGATCGATACTAATTAAAACATATGACTTCATATTAATATATTATAACTTATAATATATTAATAAACCATAAATAACCTTCTCTCAAAAGTCCATCCTAACAAATTGTCCTGATGATATGCAACCCAAATGGACCATGCTACTCTCGGGTCAAGTACATACCAATAATAGTTATGAGCTTAGACATCTAATCCAACAGTTACGTCACTGACTTTGATAGTGGCTAATACTATAATTTGGGAGAACTTAAAAACCATGTTGATGCGGGAATACTGTCCGCGAGGGGAAATTCAAAAACTTGAGCAAGAACTCTGGGGTCTTACCATGGCCGGTGCAGACATAACAACTTACACGAATCGGTTCTGTGACTTGGCGATTCTGTGTCCAGAAATGGTTGCTCTGGAGAGCAAAAAGATTGAAAGGTATATTTGGGGACTGTCGCCCCAGATACAGGCAAGTATCATTGCTTCTAGGCCTGTTACCTTTGACAGTGCCAAGGAACTGGCACAGTCACTTATTGACCACGGAAATCGTCAAAACTATGTGGTTGCTGCCCCAGAACCACCTAAGGAGAACAACAACAATAGCAAGAAGAAGGGTTGGATCAAAAGGAAGGGTAAATCTCCTCTGGAACCTTCAAAGAAGCAACAAGTAGTGGCAGTCCATGCCACTACTGTACCCGCTACTATACCTGCTACTGTGCCTGCTGTTGCCCCTAATAACCCAGCAACAACTAAGCCCTATGCTGGTAACCTCCCTAAATGCAACAAGTGCAGTTTTCACCACAACGGAAATTGCCAAGAAATGCAGTGCTGTAACTGCAACAGGAAAGGGCATACTGCCCGATTCTGTAGAACACCACCTCAACCACTTAACCAAGTACCTGCCGCTGGAGTAGGTCGAGCATGCTATCAATACGGTGATATGGGGCATTTCAAGAGAGATTGTACAAAAGCTGGAAATACTGGTGGAGTTTGGAGGATTTTAGCACTGGGTCACGAAGAAGCGGTGGCAGACCCTGCAGTGGTCACAGGTACATTCCTTCTCAATAATACTTATGCATGCATTCTATTTGATTGTGGTGCTGAGAGGAGCTTTGTGAGCCATAATTTTAAACATCTACTAAATCAAAACTCCCAACCACTAAATGAAACTTTCACAGTAGAAATGGCTAACGGGAAATCTGAATCCACCAACGATATATACATAGATGACTTGTCTTTCCCAATAGACCTTATGTCGGACTCTATCAAAAGTTTTGACATCATAATAGGTATGGATTGGTTGTGCCCTAAGCATGCCGACATCCTATGCTATGAAAAAGCTATTCGCTTGAACTTGCCAACTAATGAAACTCTTATTATTTACGGCGACAAACCCGGAACGAACCTTCAGATCATTTCTTGCATCAAGGCACAGAAATACCTTCGCAAGGAGTACTGTGCATTCTTAGCTCACGTGCTAGACAAAAAGCAAGAAGTGAAATACATCGCGAGCATTCCTGAGGTCTGCAACTTTCTCGATGTATTTCTCGATGATCTTCCAGGAGTGCCTCCCGAACGACAAGTCGAATTCTGAATCGACTTAATCCCTGGAGCTACCCCGGTAGCCAAATCCCCTATCGTCTTGCACCTTCTGAAATGCAGGAATTATCCAGCCAGCTTAACGAACTCCTAAGCAAAGGTTTCATAAGACCAAGCTTCTCACCCTGGGAAGCACCGATTTTGTTCGTAAAGAAGAAGGATGGATCATTCGGCATGTGCATAGACTACCGAGAGTTGAATAAACTTACCATCAAGAATCGATATCCTCTGCCTCGCATTGACGATCTGTTCGACCAACTTCAAGGTGCGAACTACTTCTCGAAGATAGACTTAAGATCTGGATCTATTTTCTCTATTATACATGCAAATATTAACTATTCCAAGGTTTCATCCTAACTAGCATATTATGAAGCACCTATACTACAAAGTTCTAGTTAGATGACATACCTTTTGATGTAGCTTGATGTCTTCAAGCTTTAAGAGCTTAGCCCCAATAGTGTGGAAGCCTCAAATGGAATCACAAATCACCAAAACACCTTGGAAGAACTTGAGAGAATATGTATGCACACTAAAATCGGCCCACTCTTATTTTCACACACTTGTACCAATTTTGTGAGCCAAGGACCCCTTTATATATTATGGAGGATTAGGGTTACATCCATGTAAACCCTAATACCCATGACCTTTCATTTACATAGGATCCATGGGTTAAAAGCTCCATGGACCATCCATGAAAGCTTAGCCCAACCTAAATGAACTTGGCCCATTCCATATATATAAGAGTCCATATTTAATTAGTTCTTTTTGATCACTTAATTAATTCTAAATTAATTCTTGATCAATACTAATTAAATAATATGATTCCATATTAATATATTAGAACTTATAATATATTAATATAAATCATAAATATATTATTCTCAAAAGACTATCCATATAAATTGTGTCGGTGAAGTGCAACCCAAATGGACCATGTCGGGTCGGGTCAAGTACATACCAAATATAGTTATGGACTTAGACATTAATCCAACAGTCTTCCACTTGGATAAGTCTAAAACTATTATTGAGTATGACTTCAAAACCTAACTGGCAATCGTAGCTCTTAAAGCCGCTGTCGAACTCTGACCTTGTCAATGACTTGTCCATTAGATAAGGGATCATATATTCCTCCATTCTAGATATCATATGGACTGAGACATGGATTATAATCATTCTCTCTGTCGATTTGTTGTTTCCCGATTTTCGATTTATGATGACTGACTGATTGAACAAATCAAATCAGTCCTGGCTTGGCCAAGCACTCACATGTGTCATCGCTAAATCATCGAGGGGCCCACAGATATCGCTTTTATCCCGAAGGTAAAAGGAATGGATAAACTTCGACTCATATGACTTGTTCTACTACTTGTTGAATCATGCACAAAGGCACGTTTTATAACATCGAGTTACCAATGCGTTTTTGTGCAATCAATGTATAACCAACTCATAGTAACAACTCATATCTCTAGGTTTTAAGAATATAAGATATTATCGTCTCATGATCACTCGTGATAAAATCCATGAAGTGATTCAAATGAGCGCTGGTTGAATCCAATACTCATAACTTATGAGCACTCATGAGTGTTGTAGCACAACTTTGTCCACCAACTTGGACCTCTACAAGCCAACCCATGATAGTCTTGATTCATATCTACTTCCAACATATGACCGACTGTGGATGGTTTGAATAACTTAGTCATTCCGGAAGAATAACCTAGTTATTATGGAAGTCAAAACATGCAAAGTGAAACACAAGAATAAATGAATCAAATATGGTATCAAACCCTATGAATATAAATAGACCACTTTTATTTATCACCATACTGATTACTCATTATTTATTGTTTCGGTTTTATCAACTTTATACTTGAATTAAAAACACTAGTTGTCCCATGCTCCAAGCATGTACACTATGTTTTTCTTAAACAATAGCTTTGCCATACACCAAGTATGCACTCTATGCTTGTCTATGATCCTTACTTTGTGAAATAAACCAATTGAACATAATTTCAATGATTCTAATTTCACACTCCCAAATCCTTATCGAAAAATGTGAGAATTTCAAATTCCTATCATTAATCGAAATCTGTTTATATTTTAAACTTATATGCACTGACCCTCCTGTAATGAATATGTACAAAGTCACAAAGACTTGTCAACAGTCATTATAAGGTATTCCAATGGAGATCAACTCCATGGAAACTAAGTCTCATATTCAAAGTACATTGCTTTGGACATGCTTCTTGCATTAAGTTTTCTAATCTTACACATATAACTTCCACCTATGGAGACAACTCCATATTCTCATTTTGACTATCACTTCTGAATAAGAGATGCCTCTTTTCAGAATATGTCAATATGGTCCTTCCAAAATTAGCACTATACTTCCAACTGTCCCTGAGCAACCAATCTTTGGTAAACCTCAGATTGTCCTCGACAATTGCTTAATCATTTTAGTCATGTCCAATTCTAGACCTTTTCCCTTCTTAATGCCTCTGGGCATTTGGAAAAATTTAGAAATGACAAATATTATAGCACATGCAATCGATCCTGTACCCAAAGCAAATGATACACGATTCATGATGTCTCACATAAAGACATGATTCTAGACCAGTCTTTTGCTACAATATTTTTATTTGCCATGTTTTCAAAATTTGACTATGAAGAGGGATGCCGTAATCATAATCGAATTTTGAGAACGCAATATATAGAATTTCCTTAAGTTGAACCAATCCAACATGAAATTCATATACATATTCTTGACTAAAGATGATTAAGGTCTCAATCTAAGCCTTTAGAACTGAAATGAAGTATATCCTCTCCCTTAATTATAGCAAAACAACTTTTTCAATCCCTGCAGCCTCACGAATTGAAACTTTTGTTTTCTATAATTAACATTGCTAACTTGCAACACTAACAATAATTATCATGCTCCCACTAACATGATGATTATTAGCATAACACTTTGTTGGGTTTTTGTATACTACAACATCCTATGGTGCACATACAACCCTAAATACCTTAGATCTATGTTTTCACTAATTATACATGCAAATGGTTTCCAAGGTATTAATCTTACAACTAGCATGCATTTAACATAAAATTATAATATACTAGTTAGCATGACATACCTTTTGATGGAGCTTGAATTCTTGGTGTATTTGGCCTTAAAGAGCTTAGCCCCAATAGTGTGGAAGCCTCAAATGGAATCACAACACACCATGGACAAAGGATGAACTTGAGAGAGAATTCCATGCACACAAAAGACACCATGAACTCTAAAAAGATACAAGTGGCGATTTTGGGCAATGAAGTATCTATTTATATGTGGGATTTCTAGGGTCATGGATATAACCCAAATCCATACCCATGGGTTTTATGATCCATGGTTCATGTGGCCCAACTCTTTATGTATCCATACATAAACTTGGTCCAACATGGATCATAAGCCCAACACATATAAATATAACTAATTATCATAATTAGTCCCCATAGATTTAATTAGTCTCTTTCGACCACTAAATTAATTCCAAATTAATTCTTGATCACTACTAATTAAAACATATGATTTCATATTAATATATTATTACTTATAATATATTAATAAACCATAAATAACCTTCTCTCAAAAGTCCATCCTAACAAATTGTCCTGATGATATGCAACCCAAATGGACCATGCTACTTTCGGGTCGAATACATACCAATAATAGTTATGGGCTTAGACACCTAATCCAACAGTCTCCCACTTGGATAAGTCTAAAACTATTATTAAAGTATGACTCCAAGATCCCGACTAGCAATCGTAGCTCTTAAAGCCGCTGTCAAACTCTAAACAAATCAAATGACATGTCCATTAGATAAGGGATCATATATTCCTCCATTCTAGATATCATATGGACTGAGACATGGATTATAATCATTCTCTCTGTCCATTTGTTGTTTCCTGATTTTCGATTTATGACAACTGACTAATTGAACAAATCAAATCAGTCCAGGCCCGGCCGAGCACTTACGTTTGTCATTACCAAATCATCGAGGGGCCCACAGATATCGCTTTTATCCCGGAGGTAAAAGGAATGGATAAACTTCGACTCATATGGCTTGTTCTACTGCTTGTTGAATCATACACAAATGCACGTTTTATAACATCGAGTTACCAATGCGTTTTCGTGCAATCAATGTATAACCAACTCATAGTAACAACTCATATCTCTAGGTTTGAAGAATATAAGATATTATCGTCTCATGATCACTCGTGATAAAATCCATGAAGTGATTCAAATGAGCGCGGGTTGAATCCAATACTCAGAACTTATGAGCACTCATGAGTGTTGTAGCCCTTTATCCAACATCTTAGACCTCTACAAGCCAACCCATGACCGTCTTAATTCATATCTACTTCCAACATATGACCGACTGTGGATGGTTTGAATAACTTAGTCATCCAGAACAATGACCTAGTTTATTCTGGAAGTCAAAACATGCAAAATGAAACACAAGAATAATTGAATCGAATATGGTATCAAAACCTATGAACATAAATAAAACACCTTTTATTTATCACCATATGATTACACATTATTCATTGTATACTGTTTCAGCTATCAACTTTATTCTTGAATTTAAAACAATAGTTGTCCCATGCTCCAAGCATGTACACTATGTTTTCTAAACACTAGTCATGCCATACACCAAGTATGCATACTATGTTTGTCTATGATCTTTACTTTGTGAAATAGATCAATTGAACATAACTCCAATGATCCTCTTTTCATAGTCTCAAATCCTTACTGCAAATGCAAGAATTCCAAATTCATGCCATTTACTGAAATCTGTTAGATTCTAAACTTATATGCATTGATCCTCTTGTAATGATTATGCACAAAGTCAGATAGACTTGACAACAAACATTACAGAGCATTCCAAATGAGATCAACTCCTTGGAAACATCCTTCTTGCATTAAGTTTCCTAATCTTACACAGATTGAATAATTTCTAACTTTGAAACATTTCCATATTCCATTTTGACTATCACTTCTGAACAAGAGTTTCCTCCTTACAGATTATGTCAATATGGTCCTTCCAGAATTATCATTATACTTCCAACTGTCCTTGAGCAGCCAATATTTGGTAAACCTTAGATTGTCCTCGACAATTGTTTAATCCTTTTAGTCATATCCAATTGTAGACCTTTTCCCTTCTTAATGCCCCAGGCATTTGGAAAATTTTAGAAAGGATGAATATAGCACATGCAATCGATCCTATATCCGAAGCATATGGGACACGATTCATGATGTATCACATAAAGACTAAACCAGTCTTTTGCTATAATATTTCCATTTCAATTTGCCAAGTTCTCATAATTCAGATTATGAAAAGGGATGTCGTAATCATAGTCGAATTTTAGAACGCAAATAATGGACCCTATATTAGAATTTTCTTATGTTGAGCCATTCCAACATAACATTCATATATATACTTGACTAAATACGATTAAAACCTCAATCTAAGCTTTTAGATTTGAGATGAAGTATAATTTCCTCTCCCTTAATTATAGCAAAACAACTTTTTCCCAATTGAAACCTTTTGTTTTCTATAATTAACATTGCTAACTTGCAACCTTTATCATAATTATCATGCTCCCACTAACATGATGATTATTAGCATAACACTTATGCTCCCACTAGCTTTGACATGTACTCAGAAATCAGTTGAACTTCTAGAAAAAATAATACTTTATTGACTTTCTTACCAAAGTTCAAATTTCTGATACTAGATTGCTTTGATAAAACTTTATCAATATCATACACCTTATCTTAGATAGCTCACAGGTGTGTCTAAACAATTTCAGAACTATGAAAAGGGATGTCGTAATCATAGTCTCAACTGTTTAGACCTTTGCCACTTCTCACAAGTCCATGTTAGTGTGCCGGTTAACCACACAGCTCCACTAACGACTTTGAGAATGCAAATATCACAATTGCTATCTACTTCAAATCTACTTGGTGGAAGTGTTTCCTCACCATCATTTTCATGAATCGGAGAGAAACCTTATGACCCTTAGATTTAATGGTGTATGTGTTCTTATCCATGTGAATTGTCAAAACCATAGTCACAAGACAAGGATAATGACAAATCCAAACTCATATGGACTGAACTCAATCTTAATTTCTTGCCACCTGGCAGCTCAAGGGCCTGCCATTGCTTCCAAGTTGTTGTGCAACCAATTGAGAACTCTAAGAACTCATATGCAAAGCCAACTTTAACTGGAATAGGCGCAGAATATGTCAACACGATAGGTTATAAACCTCAAGTCGTGTGCTGGTGAAGAACTTCAGGTTTTATTCTTGATTAGTTCTTGAGACTTTCAAGACCTTTAAGACTCCCACTGTCCTCTTGACATATAAGACTTTCTTGTCAGATATTCAAGAGATAGTGTGGATTCTAATCAAGACAAACACTTCACACAATTGGCCTTAGTTGGTCTTTGTTTTATCCAAAACATCACAACTTACCAATTTTAAATGTACAAGAGTAGAAAACTTTTACTCTTACATTTGATAAGTGTTTTAAACCTTCTTTAAGACATGTCACTCAAGTTACAATCTTAGAGTATAACTCTAAGAATTGTTTTTGGAACGAAGTATGAATCATCTTCTTGATTTAACCACTTCAATAATTCATAACTCCTCTTCTTAACTATCAGAATGCACTTAGAGGATGAATTGTGATAAGGTCTCAAAATCATTAAGATGGTCTTAAAACATGATACTAAAGTACTCTCCCATCTTTTCAGATTTGAGAAACTTTTATCTTTCTGCCTAAATTGATTCTTCTTATTCGCTCTGCCATACATTGGAACCTTTTCCAATGTCTCAGGATTACACTTAAGCTTGTAAGTATAACCATATTTACTGAGCTATAGTAAATTATGACGAATAGTCTTATCGATCTTTTGTGGTGGACTCTGACCAGTGCACAAGAATGTGTACCCGATCCCTTAGTCCTTCACTTGACTCACACACCCATGTGAACAAGTAGTTAGTCTTAATTTTTCCAATGCTTGAAAGTTCTGATTCATCATGCTATACAACTTGCATGATTCCAAGTTTCTATCCAACTGAAACTTGGGTGATGAGAATATTTCCTTATTTGGTAAATTTAGACACTACCACAAATGAAAGAATCAAATTCATATTTCCACTCTTGCTCTTAATGGAATCTTATAAGCAACACACATTTTCACAAATGCCATTGTAAGGATATTTTAAAATAAATAAAATCAAAAGATTTACCTTTTATTTTAAAACTTTGCGGAAAAACTTATCCTTACAATCCATATGAAAACTTGTTGTTATCTATTCCTAAGCAAAATATCATAACTCCTAAGAAGTAGCTCAAGAATCCGATCTTCAAAGTATGCGATAGAAATCAATCTACGCGATCAGATTCAGCATATTCTTTCTTTAAGTTTCTTCACTTTTCTTTGATTCTTAAAACATCAACATGTGACCCAGTCACATCATGTATCAAGAATCTCAGAATAGAAACTTAGCAGAGTTAGATAGTAGACTTTACCTGAAGTAGAGTCAAACTTATTGACTTTAACATCCTTAGGTAAATTTGGCAGCTTCGCAACCAATGCCCCTTTCTTTGGCAATATAAACATATGGACCCTTTGGTAATGGGACTATCTCAGACTTAGCTTTTCTCTTTACCATTTGGTCAACCGAGTTGACTATGGCTGATCCATTTCCATTGGGAAGAGAATGCTTTTTTGGATTCCCAGTGTCATCATTGTCAATGTCCATAAAGTTTTTAGGAAGTTGATCTTAGCAAATAGATAAGATCATTAAGGGTCTTGTCATAGTCTGTTTCATAGGTGTTCCAAAAGAGCTCACTATGTGACTTAGAAAGTAGTTGAGCCACCAACTTTCTCAAGACTTTGACACCCAACTCTCCCGGCTTGTCAATATGTGACTACATCTCCAAGATGTGATCACACATAGACCTTTGCTTGCCAATAGGGCTTGAGTGACCTTAAACTTTTCAGGAACTTGTGGGTTAGGGAGAATAATTGGAGGAGGTGAAAGAAGTATGATTTCCATGGGACATCATCTTCATTTAGGAAAGCTTGTTTCAAGAGATTTGGGAAGATCATAAATGTCTAAACCAGATATCTTTTGGGAGATACTCAAGATAGTTGATTTAAAGTCCTTAATATAACACCCAATATGAAATATTAAGGCTAGGACCCAACACAATACTTTTATAACTTGGAAGAGGGATGCCGTAATCCAAGCTATAAAATATTTGAAGGTAGGCGAATGACGATTCACCAATTTCCACCATGAAAACGAAATATATATTATTAGGTTTTAATTGGTTTTTGAAACTCCTAGATCTTTGAGATTCATTGAACTGTTCAATGGCATGTTTCAATCTCGAGTGTGCCCTTCAGGTTTTGTGACTGGGATGCCGAGGATCACAAAACAAGGTGTGAAGTAACCATGCAAATTACTTGGTACCCTTAAGTGTTTACCCCTCAATCGATGTGCCGGTTAACCACACACGCTCCATTGATACTATGATAAACATTAGGTTACCCTTTGCCTACCTTGTTAAATACGAGTTAGTGTGCCGGTTAACCACACACGCTCCACTAACCGACTTAAACAAAGTGCAAAGTGTAATTTCATGGATTAGCACCTTATTCACTTTTTCCTAAGTAACTAAGATTGGGTATTTATAAAAGGTTTAGTTACTTAGTATTTATCATTAATACTTTTAATGAAGGGAGAATTATAGTCCTTGTCCTACCCGTTCGGCTAACGACCCTCCACCGGTCAAGGAAGCGGTGGGTGAGAGTGGACACCCATTAAACTGCCATTTTATAGGCAGTAACCTTATACCCCCCCTTATAGACCGGCTTCGTGAATGAGGCCTACTAACGGTAAGACTGACTTTGTTCTTATACATATATATATATATATATATATATATATATATATATATATATATATATATATATATATATATATATATATATATTAATATATATATATATATATATATATATATATATATATTAATATTATAATAGTATAAGGGTGTATTTTAAACATTTAAAATACTTGGTGGTTTAATCTATTAATTAAACTATACTCTTACTTTAATTAAACTTAAACCATGTCTTTATAGAATTATTAACTCTTTTAATTAGACACTTTAATTAATTTAATGAAGTCCATAAAGTTTGAACTTTAACTTTTAAAATTCTTGGGTTTGGAATTAAAGTGTATATGGGGTTTGACTTTACAAATTCCAAAACTTGAGGACAAGTTTTGAATAATTCAAAAAACTTATGGTTTCCATAACTTATGAATTTTAAAGTGGTTTAATGGAAAAACCCTTCAAGTTCCATAACTTGTAGACAAGTTATGGAAGACTTTAAAAGCATTAAAAATGTGACTCTTCATTTTTTCATAACTTATGGAATTTTTATGGGTTTTAAAATTCATAAATGTGACTTTTCATGTAACTTGAGGACAAGTTACAAAAACGCATATTATGAACAACTTCAAGATTAATTTGGATTGAAAACAACTATCTCATAATTTTTCCTATTAATCTAAACAAACTCATTAACATGAACATTCATAATCAACATTTTTCAAGCATCATATAAACATGTATAAAACTTGAAACTTTGATTATTATCCTTTATTTGGATGAGAATAAACATTACCATAGTATCAAAAAACAAATTATATGAACAAAAACACTTTGCGGTAATGATTCTAATCCAAAACAGGCCAAAAAACTCGAAGATAAGCTGTCAGGGGGTCCAACTCGTCGAGTGCATGAACCAACTCGACGAGTTGGATGAATTTGTTCATGGACTCGTCGAGTCTGCTGTCCCGACAGCAAAAAATTCGATTTTTTTAAGTTTTTTTTTCAGCAACTTGCATCAAGTATAATTGAAAACAACCCATGGCTCTGATACCACTGTTGGGTTTTGGTATACTACAACATCCTATGGTGCACATACAACCCTAAATACCTTAGATCTATGTTTTCACTAATTATACATGCAAATGGTTTCCAAGGTATTAATCTTACAACTAGCATGCATTTAACATAAAATTATAATATACTAGTTAGCATGACATACCTTTTGATGGAGCTTGAATTCTTGGTGTATTTGGCCTTAAAGAGCTTAGCCCCAATAGTGTGGAAGCCTCAAATGGAATCACAACACACCATGGACAAAGGATGAACTTGAGAGAGAATTCCATGCACACAAAAGACACCATGAACTCTAAAAAGATACAAGTGGCGATTTTGGGCAATGAAGTATCTATTTATATGTGGGATTTCTAGGGTCATGGATATAACCCAAATCCATACCCATGGGTTTTATGATCCATGGTTCATGTGGCCCAACTCTTTATGTATCCATACATAAACTTGGTCCAACATGGATCATAAGCCCAACACATATAAATATAACTAATTATCATAATTAGTCCCCATAGATTTAATTAGTCTCTTTCGACCACTAAATTAATTCCAAATTAATTCTTGATCACTACTAATTAAAACATATGATTTCATATTAATATATTATTACTTATAATATATTAATAAACCATAAATAACCTTCTCTCAAAAGTCCATCCTAACAAATTGTCCTGATGATATGCAACCCAAATGGACCATGCTACTTTCGAGTCGAATACATACCAATAATAGTTATGGGCTTAGACACCTAATCCAACACACTTATGCTCCCACTAGCTTTGACATGTACTCAGAAATCAGCTAGACTTCTAGAAATCAATACTTTATTGACTTTCTTACCAAAGTTCAGATTTCTGATACGAGATGCTTTGATAAAACTTTATCAAAATCATACACCTTTCCTTAGATAGCATGCATGTGTGTCTAAACAATTTCAGAACTATGAAAAGGGATGTCGTAATCATAGTCTCAATTGTTTAGACCTTTTGCCATCTGCTTCAAATCTACTTGGTGGAAGTGTTTCCTCACCATCATTTTCATGAATCGGAGAGAAACCTTATGACCTTTAGATTTTATGGTGTATGTGTTCTTATCCATGTGAATCGTCAAAACCATAGTCACAAGACAAGGATAATGACAAATCCAAACTCATATGGACTGAACTTATGCAATATTAACTTCTTGCCACCTGGCAGTACAGGGCCTGCCATTGCTTCCAAGTTGTTATGCAACCAATTGAGAACTTTCAGAACTCCTATGCAAAGCCAACTTTAACTCGAATGGGCACAGAATATGTCAACACGATAGGTTATAAACCTCAAGTCGTGTGCTAGTGAAGAACCTCAGGTTTTATTCTTGATTAGTTCTTGAAATTCTTTTTAGGATCTTTAAGACTCACACTATCCTCTTGACATATAAGACTATCTTGCCAAATATTCAAGAGATAGTGCGGATTCTTTATCAAGACAAACACTTCACACAATTGGCCTTAGTTGGTCTTTGTTTTATCCAAAACATCACAACTTACCAATTTCAAATGTACAAGAGTAGGACACTTTTACTCTTACATTTGACAAGTGTTTTAAACCTTTCTTTAAGATATGTCACTCAAGTTACAATCTTGGAGTATGACTCTAAGAATTGTTTTGGAACGAAGTATGACTCATCTTCCTGATCTAACCATTTCAACAATTCATGACTCCTCTTCTTAGTCATAAGAATGCACTAAGATGACCTTTAGAGGACTAATTGTGATATGATTTCTAAATCATTAAGATGATCACAAACATGATACTAAAGTACTCTCCCATCTTTTCAGATTTGAGAAACTTTTATCTTTCTGCCTAATTTGATTCTTCCCATTCGTTCTGCCATACATCGAGACTTTTCCAATGTTTCAGAATTATACTTAAACTTATAAGTATAACCATATTTACTAAACTTTAGTAAATCAAATAGTCTTAACGAGCTTTGTGGTGGACATGACCAGTGCACAAGAATGTGTACTCGATCCCTTTAGTCCTTCACTTGACTCACACATCCATGTGAACAAGTAATTAGTCTTGATTTTCCAATGCTTGAAAGTTCTCATTCATCATACTATTCAACTTACATGATTCCAAGTTTCGGTCCAATTGAAACTTGGGTGATGAGGAACTTTCCTGATTTGGTAAATTTAGACACTACCACAAATAAAAGAATCAAATCCATTTTCCAATATTGCTGTCAGTGGAATCATATAAGCAACAATTTTCCACAAATGCCATTGTAAGGATACTTCAAATAAATAAAATTAAACAATTTTTTTATTTTAAAACTTTGCGGAAAAACTTATCCTTACAATCCACATGGAAAATTGTTGTTATCTATTCCTTAGCAATATATCATAACTTCTTAAGCAACTGCTCAAAATTCTGATGCGATCAAAATCCACCTTCGCGATCAGAATCAGCATATACCTCCTTTAAGATTTCTCTCTATTCTTTGATTCTTAAAACATCAACATGTGACCCAGTCACATCATGTAATGAGGATCTCAGAATAGAACTTAACAGAGTTAGATAATAGGCTCTACCTGATGTAGAGTCAAACTTATTGACTTTAACATCCTTAGGTAAATTTGGCAGCTTTGCAATCAACGCCCCTTCCTTTGGCAAAATAAACATATGGACCCTTTGGTAATGGGACTATCTCAGACTTAGCCTTTCTTTTTACCATTTGGTCAACCGGGTTGACTATGGCCAATCCCTTTCCATTGGGAAGAGAATGCTTTTTCTGGATTTCCAGTGTCACCATTGTCACTGTCCATAAAGTTTTTGGGAAGTTGATCTTCTAATCAAATTTGCTTTACTATCGTTCCAAATCATTGCTGATTCAGTAGCACCAAGCAAATAGATATGATCATTAAGGTTCATGTCATAGTCTGTTTCATAGTAGTCCCAAAGGAACTCACTATGTGACTTAGAAAGTGATTGAACATCCAACTTTCTCAAGACTTTGACACCCAACTCTCCCGGCTTGTCAATATGTAACTTCATCTCTAAGATGTGATCACACATAGACCTTGCTTGCCATTAGGGCTTGAGTGACCTTGAACTTGTGGGTTAGGGAGAATAATTGGAGGAGGTAGAGGAAGAGAAGTATGACTTCCATGAGCCAAACTCGGGAAGTCATATTCATTAGGAAAGCTTGGTTTGGGAAGATCATTGTTGTCTAAACCAGACATCAACAATGGGAGAAATTCACGTAAAGTTGATTTAAGTCCTTAATATAACACCCAATATGATATATTAAGGCTAGGACCCAACAAACTATTTTATAACTTGGAAGAGGGATGTCGTAATCCAAGCTATAAAATATTTGAAGGTAGGTGAATGACGATTCACCAATTTCCACCAAGATAAACGAAATGTATTATTAGGTTTTAATTGGTTTTGAAACTCCTAGATTCTTTTGAGATTCATTGAACTTTTCAATGGCATGTTTTAATCTCGAGTGTGCCCTTCAGGTTTTGTGACTGGGATGCCGAAGATCACAAAACAAGGTGTGAAGTAACCATGCAAATATACTTGGTACCCTTAATATTTACCCCTCCATCGATGTGCCGGTTAACCACACACGCTCCAACGATACTATGATAAACATTAAGTTACCCTTTGCCTACCTTGTTAAGTCCAGGTTAGTGTGCCGGTTAACCACACACGCTCCACTAACAGCTTAAACAAAGTGCAAAGTGTAATTTCATGGATTAGCACCTTATTCACATTTTCCTAAGTAACTAAGATTGAGAATTTATAAGTGTTTAGTTACTCAGTATTTATCATTATACTTATAATGAAGGGAAAATTATAGTCCTTGTCCTACCTGTTCGGCTAACGACCCTCCACCGGTCAAGGAAGCGATGAGTGAGAGTGGACACCCATTAAACTGTCATTTTATAGGCAGTAACCTTATACCCCCCTTATTGACCGGCTTCGTGAATGAGGCCTACTAATGGTAAGACGACTTTATCTTATACATATCTATATAATTAAAATTATAATAATAGTATAAGGGTTGAATTTTAAACTTTTAAAATTCTAAGGTCTAGTTTGGAATTAAAGTATACATGGGGGGTAACTTTACAAATTCCAAAACTTGAGGACAAGTTTTGAAACCTTTCAAAACTCTTGGATTTTTCATAACTTATGAGTTTAATTAAGGTTTAATGAAAAAAAAATCAAGTTCCATAACTTGAGGACAAGTTATGGAAGACATTAAATCATTTAATGATGACATTAAAAAATAGTGACTCTTCTATTTTCATAACCTATGAGACTTAATGACATTTTAAAAAGAAAAACTCTTCACTTTCCATAACTTGAGGACAAGTTATGGAGTTCATAAAAACCATTAAGATCAAATATTCCAATTAACACAATAATCAAATAATTTTTCTATGATCTAGATTAAACTCATAAGTAAAGATAATTCACATCAACAATTTTCAAGAAATTAGATAATCATATAAACTAATACAAATCTTGAAACTTTGACAATTATCCTTTGAAGACTCTTGGAATTCATAACCTAAAGAGTTAATAAATGAGACATTTCACATCCATAACTTATGGAAGTTTCAAAACTCTTAAGATCATAACTTTAAAAAAACTTTTGAGTTCCAAAATTTTATGACAAAATTTGTAACTCCTTCAAACCATTTAGATCAAACTTTTAAAACAAATAAAATAATCATATCATTCTATCTTTTAATAAATTGACCTAATTCAACTCTTGTAGTAAAGTGACTCAAATTTTATAAATAATTAGTTTTTCATAAAATCAAGTAATTATCATAAAATTTGACAAACTTCATGTTTTTTTTTTCTTTTTTTTTCCTTCAACTTGAAAAAAAAATACATTTGCATCAAATATAATAGAAAACAACCCATGGCTCTGATATCACTGTTGGGTTTTAGTATACTACAACATCCTATGGTGCACATACAACCCTAAATACCTTGGATCTATGTTTTCTCTATTATACATGCAAATGGTTTCCAAGGCATTAAACCTATAACTAGCATGCATTTGACATAAACCATATAATATACTAGTTAGGGAAACATACCTTTTATGTGGCTTGAAGTCTTGATGTATTTGGCCTTAAGAGATTAGCACTAATAGTATGAAATGCCTCAAATGGAATCACAATACACCTAGGACAAAGGTGGCTCTTGAGAGGGAATTTCATGCACCAAAACACCTCCATATTTCTCTAAGAAAAGAAGTGGTGATTTTGGCTATGGAGTAACCTATTTATATGTAGGATTCCAAGGGTCATGGGTATAACCCATAATCCATACCCATGGGTTTTATGATCCATGGTTCATGTGGCCCAACTCTTTATGTATCCATACATAAACTTGGTCCAACATGGATCATAAGCCCAACACATATAAATATAACTAATTATCATAATTAGTCCCCATAGATTTAATTAGTCTCTTTTGATCACTAAATTAATTTCACATTAATTCTTGATCGATACTAATTAAAACATATGATTTCATATTAATATATTATAACTTATAATATATTAATAAACCATAAATAACCTTCTCTCAAAAGTCCATCCTAACAAATTGTCCTGATGATATGCAACCCAAATGGACCATGCTACTCTCGGGTCAAGTACATACCAATAATAGTTATGGGCTTAGACATCTAATCCAACAGTTACGTCACTGACTTTGATAGTGGCTAATACTATAATTTGGGAGAACTTAAAAAACCATGTTGATGCGGGAATACTGTCCGCGAGGGGAAATTCAAAAACTTGAGCAAGAACTCTGGGGTCTTACCATGGCCGGTGCAGACATAACAACTTACACGAATCGGTTCTGTGACTTGGCGATTCTATGTCCAGAAATGGTTGCTCTTGAGAGCAAAAAGATTGAAAGGTATATTTGGGGACTGTCGCCCCAGATACAGGCAAGTGTCATTGCTTCTAGGCCGGTTACCTTTGACAGTGCCAAGGAACTGGCACAGTCACTTATTGACCACGGAAATCGTCAAAACTATGTGGTTGCTGCCCCAGAACCACCTAAGGAGAACAACAACAACAGCAAGAAGAAGGGTTGGAACAAAAGGAAGGGCAAATCTCCCCTGGAACCTTCAAAGAAGCAACAAGTAGTGGCAGTCCATGCCACTACTGTACCTGCTACTATACCTGCTACTGTGCCTGCTGTTGCCCCTAATAACCCAGCAACAACTAAGCCCTATGCTGGTAACCTCCCTAAATGCAACAAGTGCAATTTTCACCACAACGGAAATTGCCAAGAAATGCAGTGTCGTAACTGCAACAGGAAAGGGCATACTGCCCGATTCTATAGAACACCACCTCAACCACTTAACCAAGTACCTGCCGCTGGAGTAGGTCGAGCATGCTATCAATACGGTGATATGGGGCGTTTCAAGAGAGATTGTACAAAAGCTGGAAATGCTGGTGGAGTTGGGAGGATTTTAGCACTCGGTCACGAAGAAGCGGTGGCAGACCCTGCAGTGGTCACGGGTACGTTCCTTCTCAATAATACTTATGCATGCATTCTATTTGATTGTGGTGCTGAGAGGAGCTTTGTGAGCCATAATTTTAAACATCTACTAAATCAAAACTCCCAACCACTAAATGAAACTTTCACAGTAGAAATGGCTAACGGGAAATCTGAATCCACCAACGATATATACATAGGATGTACCATTACCTTGAATGACTTGTCTTTCCCAATAGACCTTATGTCGGACTCTATCAAAAGTTTTGACATCATAATAGGTATGGATTGGTTGTGCCCTAAGCATGCCGACATCCTATGCTATGAAAAAGCTATTCGCTTGAACTTGCCAACTAATGAAACTCTTATTATTTACGGCGACAAACTCGGAACGAACCTTCAGATCATTTCTTGCATCAAGGCACAGAAATACCATCGCAAGGAGTACTGTGCATTCTTAGCTCACGTGCTA
Organism: Lactuca virosa; assembly: GCF_052849685.1. Classification (NCBI taxonomy): domain Eukaryota; kingdom Viridiplantae; phylum Streptophyta; class Magnoliopsida; order Asterales; family Asteraceae; genus Lactuca; species Lactuca virosa. The sequence continues at coordinate 112,780,120 of NC_136427.1, read as the reverse complement.
GACAAAAAGCAAGAAGTGAAATACATCGCAAGCATTCCTGAGGTCTGCAACTTTCCCGATGTATTTCTCGATGATCTTCCAGGAGTGCCTCCCGAACGACAAGTCGAATTCCGAATCGACTAAATCCCTGGAGCTACCCCGGTAGCCAAATCCCCTATCGTCTTGCACCTTCTGAAATGCAGGAATTATCCAGCCAGCTTAACGAACTCCTAAGCAAAGGTTTCATAAGACCAAGCTTCTCACCCTGGGAAGCACCGATTTTGTTCGTAAAGAAGAAGGATGGATCATTCAGCATTTGCATAGACTACCGAGAGTTGAATAAACTTACCATCAAGAATCGATATCCTCTGCCTCGCATTGACGATCTGTTCGACCAACTTCAAGGTGCGAACTACTTCTCGAAGATAGACTTAAGATCTGGGTATCACCAGTTACGAATTTTGGAGGAAGACATTCCCAAAACCGCGTTCAGAAATCGTTATGGTCATTACGAGTTTATAGTGATGCCATTCGGATTGACAAATGCACTTGCTGTGTTCATGGACCTAATGAACAGAGTGTGTCGTCCATTCCTGGACAAATTCGTCATAGTCTTCATTGACGACATCCTTATCTACTCAAAAAGAAAAGAGGAACATGGCCAACATCTTCGTCAAGTATTACAAACTCTTAGATCAGAGAAGCTCTATGCAAAGTTTTCAAAGTGTGAATTTTGGATCAGGAAGGTTGATTTCCTAGGTCACGTGGTCAGTTAAGAAGGAATACATGTTGACCCTTCCAAAATAAAGGCAATTGAAAACTGGTCAGCACCCAAAACACCTATAGAAATCCGTCAATTCTTAGGTCTTGCTGGCTATTATCGCAGATTCATCCAAAATTTCTCTCGAATAGCTAAGCCTCTTACCACCCTGACCCAAAGGGTGTAACCTTTAGCTGGGGAGAAAAGCAAGAAACAACGTTCGAAACGCTGAAGCGAGCTTTGTGTAGTGCACCGATCCTGTCTCTTCCTGAAGGGACAGAGGATTTCTTAGTGTACTGTGATGCTTCTAATCAAGGGCTTGGGTGTGTTCTTATGCAAAGAGGAAAGGTTATCTCCTATGCCTCAAGACAGCTTAAGACGCATGAGGTCAACTATACAACACGTGACCTTGAACTAGGAGCAGTGGTGTTTGCTCTGAAGATCTGGAGACATTACTTATATGGCACGAAATACACAATATTCACAGACCATAAAAGTCTCCAGCACATCTTCGATCAGAAAGAGCTAAACATGAGACAACGACGATGGGTGGAGCTACTGAACGATTACGAATGTGAAATTCTTTATCACCCTGGTAAAGCAAACGTAGTAGCTGACGCCCTTAGTAGAAAAGAATACTCGGGACGCCGGGTAAAGTCGTTGACCATGACAATCCATTCGTATCTGTCCATGCAGATCAAAGAAGCTCAACTCGAAGCCTTGAAACCCGAAAACGTGGCAGGTGAAACCCTGAGAGGAATGGATAAGAACTTCGAAATCAGGGATGACGGAGTCTATTATTTCATGAACCGGATCTGGACACCAAAGTTCGGTGGTTACAGAGACGTGGTTATGAATGAAGCACACAAAACCCGATACTCCATCCACCCAGGTTCAGACAAGATGTATCTGGACCTTAAGAAACTATACTGGTGGCCTAACATGAAGGCCGAAATCGCTACCTTTGTGGGCAAGTGTCTTACTTGTGCCAAAGTTAAGGTAGAGTACCAGAAACCTTCAGGTTTATTACAACAACTTGAAATCCCTGAATGGAAGTGGGAGCGGATTACAATGGATTTCATAACCAAGTTACCCAAGACATCGGGTGGTTATGATACTATTTGGGTAATCGTCGACAGATTAACCAAATCCGCACACTTATTACCAATCAAGGAGACCGACAAGATGGAGAAGCTAACAAGAACTTACCTCAAGGAGATTGTTAGACTGCAAGGTGTGCCAATATCTATTATTTCGGACCGAGATAGTAGATTCACCTCTCGTTTCTGGCAGTCTTTACAAAACTCTCTGGGAACTAGGTTGGACATGAGTACAGCCTACCATCCACAAACCGACGGACAAAGTGAGAGGACGATTCAAACATTAGAAGACATGTTACAAGCTTGTGTGATAGACTTTGGAAAGGCATGGGATATTTATTTACCCCTTGTTGAATTCTCTTATAACAACAGTTATCACACTAGCATAAAGGTTGCTCCATTCGAAGCCCTCTATGGCCGCAAGTGCAGATCCCCTATATGTTGGGCTGAAGTGGGTGACACGCAGCTAGCTAGAGGTCAAACTCCTGACAATGCTCTCACTGGTCTGAAATTATTCGAGAAAATACCGAGAGGATCGTACAAATTCGGGAGCGACTTAAAGCTTCCAGAGATAGACAGAAAAGCTACGCTGACAAAAGGAGAAAACCCTTGGAATTCAAGGTTGGTGACCGCGTCTTGTTAAAGGTCTCACCCTGGAAGGGCATGATACGCTTTGGAAAGCGTGACAAACTGAATTCAAGGTACATAGGACCATTCGAGATTCTTGCCAGAATCGGTCCTGTAGCTTACAAACTTCGACTACCCCAAGAACTAAGTAACATTCATCCTACCTTCCACGTTTAGAACTTGAAAAAGTGTCTATCCGACGAGACTCTTGTGATCCCACTCGAGGAAATCGAGTTAAACGAGAGCTTCAATTTTGTGGAAGAACCCGTAGAGATTCTACACAGGGAAGTTAAGAAAACCAAACAAAGCCGTATCCCGATAGTGAAGGTTTGCTGGAATGCAAAACGGGGACCTGAATTCACTTGGGAGCTGGAGGATCAAATGCAACAGAAATATCCACATCTTTTTCCCTAGTCTATTTGTAATGTTAATTTTGGGACGAAATTCTCTCTAACGGGGGGATAATGTAACAAACTGTTATTTCAAACCTATGTAATAATGTAGGTCAATTTGTAGTTGTTTTTAAAATAATAAAGAGAAATTTTAGCATACTGTGTATATTTACATAATTGAACCTCAAAAATAAAGTATTAAACAATCTCAATTGGGATGAACAAAGTGGTAGAGATTGTAACAAGGTTTCCAAAAATATAAAGAACACTAAAATCCGAGTTATAATGAAGAAGTTATGACCAATCAAAGATCCGCGACAAAACCGGTAAAACACTTTTCAGTGTAAAAAGTGAATTTTCAATCAAAGGCTTTTTAGCCATAACAATCTAAATGAAAGTTGTAGATTATGTTAAACCGAGAACTTTCATAAAAAGAACGCCAAAATCTGACTTCGTATGAGGAAGTTATGATTTTTCCAAGTTTCAGTATAGCAGTATACAGCTAAAAACTCGAAATAAAGATCGAGTGATTTTTAGCCGACACAACCTGAACGAGAATTGAAGGTCTCGTCAATAGTAGTACAACGGCAAAAAGACAGACAAAAACGGACGTCGGATGAAGAAGTTATGAATTTTTAACGAATTTTCCTGTCCCGGTCTGTTAAAAATAATAATATTAAAAATAAATTCAAAATTAGCCGACGAAGTCTAAACGAAAGTCGTAGAGTATAATTTTACCTACGCGTGCATAGAAAGAACGTCAAAAACGGAGTTCGTATGCGAAAGTTATGAATTTTAGAAGTTTTTGGCTCAAAAACCGAGAATTAGTGGATAACCGGGAATTTTCGCATGGCTGACATTCGGCCACGTCGCCTCGCATGCGAGACTTCCCCGTGTCCGGCCCGTGTCGCCTTCTGATTCGACCAAAGTCGCGGCCCTCTCCTGATCCGACGCGCGCCTCGCACCGTGGCTGCTTCTAAGCTCGGCCTCGTGGCCCTTTCCGAACCGAGACATGCGTCCCTCTTCCTTCGCTGCCACGCCGCTGCCGACTCACCCTACGGACCAAACCCTTGCAGCCTATATAAGGGCTGCGCGACTTCTCGGATTTTACACATTTCTTTCACCATTTTCCATCCTTTTTCACCCCTTTCACTTCCATAAACTTACAAACAACCCCCAAAGCCCCGGTATCATATCTCAAACCCTAAACAAGCCTTGAAGCCCCGAGATTCTCGAGAAAAACAACTTTCTCCAGTCGAAACTCTGCCCGATTAAAGCCGGTTTTTCACCAAATAAACTCCTTTCCAGAAAACGAAATGCTATCCAAATCACCACTTATCAAGTGAGTTCATACCCCCGTATTTTCATAATTTTTACTGTTTTAAGGGGGGAATACAAGTATAACACAAGAACTTTGTGTTACAAATAAATGATTTCAAAACATGATAAAACGACATTAAGTCATCAAAACTACTCAAAATATTAAACTCTTTTATAAACTTATATTTTTCCCCAAAATTCATATTTGTATATATATATATATATTTATATAAATAAGATTTAAAAGGCTTAGGACTGATAACTTATTCTGGGTCCTTTCCCTTGTTTGGATGTGGGCTTATAGTACCGGTTATTTGTCTGAATGTCGTTTAAATTTTACTTATATATAAAATTGTATATTTATATAAATATAAAAGTTATTTCATCAGTTTAAATTCCACAATCACTCGTGATAAATTCCATGAAGTGATATGTGAGCGTGGGTTTAGTCTAATACTCAAGTCTTATTTCAAGAGCACTCATGAATGTTTGTAGCAATCTTTTGCTATGTCTAACACCTTAGACAATCATACAAAAACCCATTCATGACTGTCTTCTTTCATGACCTACTTCCAAAGTATGATCGATTGCGGATAGTTTGAATAATCTTATTATTCTGGAAGTCAAAACATGCAAAATGAAACAATAGTAAATAATCGACACAAGACAGTAACACTACTTATAAATAAAAACACCTTTTATTCAATCATCAGATGTCAATTACATTTTGACTATTACAAGTTTCTAAAATTCTATCTAATCACTAAAACTAATATTGTCCTTCTGCACGACACTACTAGCGTGCTGGAAGTGCTTAACCCTACTCAGTCTCTTCGCAAGGGGATCCGCTGTATTCTCTTCTGACGATACCCTCTTAACCACGAGGAGTCCCTCTTCTACTTGATGTCTTATGAAGTGATATTTTCTGTTGATGTTGTTGGATTAGGTGTCTAAGCCTATAACTATTATTGGTATGTACTTGACCCGAGAGTAGCATGGTCTATTTCGGGTTGCATATCACCAGGACAATAACTCATCACATGCTAATTCTTGGGTCCTTGATACAGGATGTGGCTTACACATTTGTTCTGATTTGCATGGACTAAAAACAAGTAGGGATGTGGAGCACGGGAAGATGAACTTAATCATGGGGAATAGGGGAAATTCGTATGTCACCAAGATTGGAGTTTATTCTTTATTACTTAGTAATGGTTTAAAATTAGATTTGAATAATTGTTGCTGCTCGTCTGATATGGCGAGGAATATTATTTCTTTTCACAGTTTGTATGAACAAGGCTTTTCCTTTTCTTTTAATAATGAAATTGGTAGTTTTAATGCTTATTACAATGGTGTATTTTATTTTGAAGCATTACCTTGAAATAGCATATATGAAACTGTGATGGTTGTAGATAACTTAGGAAATAATGTGTTGCATATCGATTCATCCAATGATTTGGATAAAGCAGGCTTATGGCATTGTCGTCTTGGACATGTTAACAAGAAACACATAGCCCAACTCCAAAAGGATGGAGTGTTGGAGTCATTTCATTTAAATTCAGATGACACTTGTGAGTCTTGTTTACTTGGAAAGATACTGGCACTTGTGCAAGGGGTGAGGTTCTGTTGGATCTTATACACACCGATGTGTGTGGACCCTTCAGAACCGTCACAAGGGATGCTAACCGTATCTATATGACTTTTGCTGATGATTACAGCAGATATGGCTATATCTACTTAATCAAGCATAAGTCAGAAACCTTTGAAAAGTTCAAAGAGTTTAAGCAAGAAGTGGAGAATCAATTGGGCAGGAAGATAAAGATGCTTCGATCTGATCAAAGAGGAGAGTACCTTAGTATAGAGTTCCACGACTATCATAAGGAATGTGGAATTGTTTCACAATTGACGCCACCTAGGACACCACGGCTTAATGGTGTAGCTGAGAGGCGTAATCGAACCTTGCTGGACATGGTTCGTTATATGATGAGTCGAGCTTCGTTACCTATCTCGTTCTGGGGGTATGCCTTAGAGACTGCCGCCCATATCCTTAATCTAGTCCCAAATAAAAAGGTTTCCAAAACACCTCACAGGATGTGGACATGGAAGGTTCCCTCATTAGTACACATAAAATTTTGGGGTTGTGAGGCATTTATGAGAAAAGAAACTCACGACAAGCTCGAACCTCGTAGTGAGCGATGCATTTTCATCGGCTACCCACAGAAATCCTTTGGATATCTCTTCTATTGACCGAGTGACAATGTTGTCTTCGTTGTGAGAAGAGGAGTCTTTCGCGAGAGAGAGCTCATATGCCAGAAGGACAGTGGGAGGCAAATTTATCTTGAAGACCTTCAAGAGTTAAGTGATGAAGGATCCTCAAACACTAGCGCTCAACCTGAGGAGGAAACTCTAGTTGAACCGATTGACGAGTCCTTACCTCTGAGGCATTCCAGTAGAGTTAGACAGACACCTGAGATTTATGGTTTCCATATTACTTCTGAGGGTGATACATGTTGGATTAGGTTTCTAAGGCCATAACTATAATTGGTATGTACTTGACCTGAGAGTAACATGGTCCATTTGGGTTGCCTTCATTAGAGCAATTTGGTAGGATGGAGTTTTTGAGAAGAGGTTATTTTTTATTTATTAATATATTATAGGTTCTAATATATTAATATGAAATCATATTATTTAATTAGTATTGATCAAGAATTGATTTGGAATTAATTTAGTGATCAAAAGAGACTAATTAGATTAATGGGGACTAATTGTGTAAATTAGTTATATATATATATATATATATATATATATATATATATATATATATATATATATATATATATATATATATATATATAGTTTAGGCTTATGAAAGAATCCATAAAGAGTTAGTCCCTATGGAGCATGGATCATGGATAATAAGCCCAAGGGTATGGATTAGGGTTTAACCATGACTCTTAGAATCCTACAATATATATATATATATATATATATATATATATATATATATATATATATATATATATATATATATATATATATATAGGTCACCCTATTGCTAAAATTGGTGACTACATATGTTCTAAGAGTTTATTTGAGCCGATTTTTATGCAAGGATATTCTCTCTCAAAAGTCCTCCTTTTGTTCATGGTGTTTGTGAACCATTTGAGGCATCACATTTGAGGTGCTAAGTTCTTAAAGGCCAAAACTACAAGCTATAACAAAGAGGTAATTCCATAACTCAATTCTATGTTGTTTATGTTAATTGTATGCTAGTTGTAGGCTTAATGCTTTGGAAACAATATTGCATGTATAATTAGAGAAAACATAGATCCAAAGCATTTAGGGTTGTATGTGCACCATAGGATGTTGTAGTATACTAAAACCCAACAGTGGTATCAGAGCCTAGGATAGTTTTCTATTACATTGATGATGTTGTATTATTTTTCAAAGCTGAAAACTGTTCTGACTGCACCTACTCGATGAGTGCATGATTGGACTCGACGAGTAGGTTGTTTTTTGCCTTGAACTCGACGAGTTCATAGTTGGGCTCGACGAGTTGGATGATCAAACAACAGTTTTTCGAGATTTTTGGCCTGTTTTGGATGAGGATCATTACCACAAAATGTTTTAGTTCATAAAATTTGATTTTGCTGGTATGGTAATGATTATACTCATCCAATTAAAAGATAATTGTCAAAATTTCAAGATTTGTATTAGTTTATATAATAGACCAATTTCTTGTAAATTGTTGATATGAATTGTCTTGACTTATGAGTTTAACTATATCATAGATAAATTATATGATACTTTTTATGTGTTAAAATATTTGATCTAAATGTTCTTTAAAGTCTTCCATAACTTGTCCTCAAGTTATGGAACATGAATTTTTTTTCCATAAAAACCACATTAAACTCATAAGTTACGGAAATCAAAAGTTTTTCAAGAGTTACAAAACTTGCCCTCATGTTTTGGTATTTGAAAAGTCTCAAATTAAGAAACTCTTGTAATTAAAAAGGTGTAACTCTTGGGTTCATAAATTAAAAAATTAATTAAATAGTTTTTAATTTTTAATTTTTATATTTAGAACCTTGAAGTATTTGAGTAGTTCAAATTGCACCTTATGGACTTTATTAAATTAATTAAAGTGTTTAATTAGAAGAGAATTAATAATTCCATAATGACATGGTTTAAGTTTAATTAAATTAAAAGTATAAGTTATTTAATAAAATTAAACCATCAAGTATTTTAAATGAGTAAAATACACCCTTATACTATTATAATATTAAATAGTTTAATTATTATATATATGTATAAGACAAGTCAGTCTTACCGTTAGTAGGTCTCATTCACGAAGTCGGTCTATAAGGGAAATATATGGTTACTGCCTATAAAATGGTGGTTTAATGGGTGTCCACTCTCACCCACCGCTTCCTTGACTGGTGGAGGGTCGTTATCCGAATGGGTAGGATAGGACATTCTCATTAAAAGTATAATGAAAATACCAAGTAACTAAACACTTATAAATTCCCAATCTTAGTTACTTAGGAAAATGTGAATTTGGTGTTAGCCCATGAAATAACACTTTGCACCTTGTTAAGTTGTTAGTGGAGCGTGTGTGGTTAACCGGCCCACTAATCTGGGACTGAAAGTGTGTTGCAAAGGGTAGCTTGATGTTAATCATGGATCAATGGAGCGTGTGTAGTTAATCGGCACATTGATTAGGTGATTTGTAACATTAAGAGTACCAATCACATTTACATGGTTATTCACACCTTGTTTGTGATCCTTGGCATCCCAGTCACAAACCTGAAGGGCACAATCGAGATTTAAACATGCCATTGAAATTTTCAATGAATCTTAAAGAATCTAGGAATTTCAATTCATTTAAAACCTAAAGTTCATTTTCGTTTTTCATGGTGGAAATTGGTAAATCATAATTTACCTACCTTCAAATATTTTGCGATTGGATTACGACATCCCTCTTCCGAATTGTAAAATATTGTGTTGGGTCCTAGCCTTAATATTTCATTTGGGTGTTATATTAAGGACTTAAATCAACTAACCTGAATTTCTCCCTTATAGATGTCTAGTTCTGACAACTATGGTCTTCCTCATCCTTTTGGAAAAAGTTTTCTTTATAAAGATGATATTCCACAAGATGATCGAGGTGAAAGATTAATCCCTTCTTCGTGTTGTGGTGGAACTTCACTTCCTCCACCTCCTCCAATAATTCTCCCTGACCCACAAGTTCAAGATCACTCAAACTCTATTGGCTAGGGAACACCAAGATGGAAGGTCTGTGTGTGCACATGTCTTGGAGATGAAGTCACACATTGACAGGCTGGGAATGTTGGGTGTCGTTGTTTCAAGGAAGTTGGTTGTTGACTTGGTTCTTCAATTACTTCCTAAGTCATATAGCGGGTCTTTAAGGACTACTATATGGGAGATCATGACATGACCCTTATTGATCTAACATATTTGCTTGTTGTTTCTGAATCAACAATGATTTGGCACACTGGTAAAGCAAATTTGATTGGAAGATCTACTCCCCAAACTTCCATGGGCATTGACAATGGTAACATTGGAAGTCCAGAAAAGCTTTCTCTTCCCAATGGAAAGGGATCGACCATGGTCAAGTCATTTGACCAAATTGTAAAGAGAAAGGCTAAGTTTGAGATAGTCCCATGTACTATTCCTAAGGAGTCCATATGTTTATGTTGCCAAAAGAAGGGGCATTGGTTGCGAAGCTGCCACATTTACCTAAAAGATTGCAAGGATGGTAATGTCAAAAAGTTTGACTCTGCTTCAGGTAAGTCCATTATCTAACTCTATTGAGTTCCTATTTGGAGATTCTTAATCTTTCACACCCCCAAACCGGAACGGCGGAAATGTTCAGGGGCGGAGAACGTCATGTACAGTATCACAACAATTGTATAATGTAATCAAAGCAACAACAACCATTGTATTGATAATATATAATTACATTGTTTTCAAAACATTGCTTGATTTACATTGAGACTATAACAAAAGTTAATACGTAATACTTCGTCTTCATAACGCCTGAGAGGGTACCTGTCTACTAACTTTCCTGAGAATACAAGTGGTTCAAAAAAGTGTGAACATTAAAGTTGGTGAGTTCATAAGTATTTTGTTTTAGAAACAGGTTCTTTATTCTTTGTAAAACATGAGGTGTTGCTCCAGAAAATCCTATATTTTCTGATGTGATGAATGATAAGTAAAATGACTCTTACTAGTTCCTTCTACGAGTACTTAGCGTATACAAGTTATATACAATCCAGATCGAACAGACAATTGATTGTGTGGTTCTGCCCCAAGCCCATAACCAAACAAGGAGCAGGAAATGATGCGGAAATCACACATCCCATTTTTTGTTGGATCCTCATTGTATATAACCTTGACGTATTCACTAGGTACTTACAAAGTTAACTGTAATAGTCCTTTGAGATATGATGAAAGTATTTCTTAAGAAAATCCTATATTTTCTTAGTAATAATTATGACCATATCCTTCTATAACCAGTTAATTTATACTAGTTATATATAAACTAATATCGAACGGACAGTTGAATGTATGGATCTGCCCTAACTAAGCCTACAACCAAACAAGGAACAGGAAGTAAGGTGGAAACCACACATTATACTATCTATTGAATATTATTTATATATAACTCTGATGTATAAACTAAGGAAATCATAGAATTAACAGTTAGAGGTCCTTTATGTTTTACTAGTTTGTAAATAAGTGTTGAACCTTTTGTAAATATGTTCATAGTTCCACCTGTTCAACTATAAAGTGTTGTTTTATAAAATAATGATGTTTATCTTGGAAAATCCTATATTTTCCATAAAACCGAATTGTAGTTTTAAACTTTTCAAGACCGAAAAGTACAAGTATTATTGTCATACTTAATTTAATGATACGTAGTTTTATTCATAAATAAAACTAACTGAAGACGTGTTTTCACTGTAAACTAGATATGAAGTTAATACCCTCCTATGATTACTTAGTACATACAAGTTATATAACATCAAGATTGAATAGACAATCGACTGGGTGAATCTGCCCTAAGCCCACAACCAAACAAGGAACAGGGAATGAGGCAGAAATCACACACTCCACTGTCTACCGGACATTAATTTTATATAACCTTGATGTAAGTGCTAAGTAATCACAGAGTTATTTCCCCTTAAGACTGTGTAAAATTATATCTTTATGTAAATAATTAGTTAATACTTATTATGAATATTCATTATAACCATACTAATATGAGTAGTGGTCTACACGACGTTCTTCAGGCGTCGTAAAGCTAATGACATTTGTCACCCCTGAACTTCCGTTCCGACTGTAGCTAACAGTCATGGCGCGGGATTGTCAGTCCCGTATAGATCTATACACAAACTCACGCTCTCCCTCCAGGAGACTCTGGTTATAATTAGGTTTTTAACAGGTACCATATTTGGTACATCAAGCGGTTCACAATCCTGTATTAACTAGTTTACATAAAATGAAAAACCTTTTAGTAAATAACATGTAACTTTGTAAACTAGTTCCTTTGTTCCATAAACTATACCTATTATAGTTTATAATTTTGTTTTTTTTCGTGTTGGTGAGAAAATCTTTGCGTCTCAACATGTGTTTGACAAAGCGTTTGTAAATTTAATAGTAACAATATTTTGCATGTTTAGTAAATTTCACGTTTAACGGTATATTAGGGTAAGAAAATAAATAAACAATTTATAATTTAAACACGAGATTTCTTGTGTTTTACTTGTATTCCCCCCTAAAAACACTGAAAAAGCTTGGAAAAATATGGGGGTATGAACTCACCTTATGTGTGGTGTTGACTAGATATCGAGACGAAAGCGGTGACCTTCGGGCTAGAATACGGGAAAGTGATCGTATCCTTCGAGTATTTTAACACACGATTGTGTGTGAATTAGAATGAACTAATGGCTTGAAGTGTTGAATAAACACAAAAATGAAGAATACTTACTTAATCTTATAACTATGTTAAGTTGAAGATCTCATGGAGCTTGAAATAGAAAGGATGGAGGAAATGGGTTAGATACTTTGAGAGAGTTTTGATAAAGGTTTTCGTTCACTATAACATTGAAATAGAAATGTTCACAATGTAGTATCTTAAGAATGAAGGAAGGATAGACAGATGCATTGGTAAATGAATTCTATCACCTTGGTATGCTGAATATATGAGAATGAAGGAAGGATAGGCGGCCCTAAAGGGCATTGGGTAGTGTTCACGGTCATACCTTGGCCGTGAAGACTTTTGAACATCAATATCAAACCGTGAACTCCATTAATTCAAACTTTAAGGACGAAAACTACATTTGTGATTCATCCTTGGTCGTGAACCCTAGGTTCTAGATGCTTTTGGACCGTGAACTCTTTGTTGTGTTGATTTCAAATCAGTGAACACACTAGGCATAGATTGTTTGGCCGTGAACTATATGCTAATCTCTTCCTAGGCCGTAAACTCAAAGTGGTGGGTTATTTTATGGCTTAAAAATTAGTCCTTTAACTTCTATTAACTTATACTTGCTTAACCCAAAATAGTATCCAATCTATTCTTAGTTACTAGTTTATAAACATGTCCTAATGGCCATAGGGGATACAATGCACCAAGGACTGAAATGTAGTTTACACTAGTACTTGGTTAGGGTTTAGAGCATGCTAGGTCTAAAATTTGGAGTTGTGACATGATCCCCCCGTTAAAGGGAATTTTGTCCCGAAATTCAACTCCTAAGTGGTTACTCATGAACTAGGGAAAGAGGTGGGTACTTCTGTTCCATATGACCTTCTTGTTCCCAAGTGAATTTTGATCCTCACATGGCGTTCCAGTGGATCTTCACTATAACATCTGCCATTTTGATCGGTGGAGAGTGTGCGGGTTTGACTTACTTGTCTATGTTCATCCGATTGGTAGCATGTTCTTTCGTAGTCCTGGCAACATTGTCCTGATGTTCATAGTAAGACTCATACTTGGTTCACCTACCATCACCTTATGTATACAAGTCGTATATAATTAAGATTGAAAAGACGGTTGGATGGGTGGCTCTGCCCCAAGTCCACAACCAGACAAGGAACAGGATATAGGGTGGAATCATACATCCTAAGTCTGTAGAATCTTAATTATATACCACTCTCGCGTATACACTTAGCAGTGATAGGTTAGCCGCATGGGTACTTAGTCTCTAGTCTTTGAACTTGACTTGTTGTACGAGTGCTTTTCTCAGGAGATCTACTGGGGATACCTCGGGAGGGTTAGGGAAGGATATAGTACCCCTCACATGAGTACTCTAGAGGTTTGAAACAGGAGACGATTACGAGGTTCGTATCTTATTTGTCGTTATGAGCAACAAGAGTTTCGTTAGTCGGTCGTTTAAGGCGAAGGATTTTTACGTGGCACAGGAAATTGGTATGGTGAGGACCAAGCCAATCCATTTTTAAGGACGACATCAGAACTTCTTATCGTAATGGTTGTTAAGTCGATTAGGAAGAAGTGTTTGTTAGAGTGGTAGTACTTTCTATGTTTATGTATTTAGTGTTCTTTGTTTTATCCTTGTTATTACTACTGCGAAAATTTGTACTGTATTTAGCGAGTACTAGCAGTACGAGTGTTTTGATAATTGAAAATAATTAACTTTCATAATATAATCCCTACCAGGTCCTTCTATAATCGCTTGGTGTATACAAGTCATGTATAATTAAGATTGGAAAGACAATCGACTAAGTGACTCTGCCCTAAATCCACAACTAGAAAAGGAATAGGAAATAAGGAGGAATCACTCACTCTATGCCTTCAAATCTTAATTATAAATGAACCTAATGTATACAGTAAGCCATCATAGATCACCTGCAAGGATCCTTAGTTTTTATATGAATGATGTGTTTTGTTCGGACGAGAGTGTAATATATAATTATTTATAAAAAGTTTTAAGTTTTAAATATTTTTATTGGGAAAACGTACCGATGTTCATAGGGGTTCCGGCACAGTCTATCCTGCGGTAATCATTAGCACTCTTCCATCTCCACCAACATTCTTTGTTATTGGACAATCCCGCTTGAAGTGTCCAGATTCACCGCACTCGTAACAAGCCGAGTTTACTCCAATACCGGGGACTTGGTTGAGGGGTTGTGCCGATGCTCTACAGAAACGGGTAGTGTGCCCCTTACTGTTGCAATTTCTGCAGTCTAACTCTTGGCAGGCTCCATAGTGATGGAAGTTACACTTGTTGCATTTTGGGCGAATCCCCGCATATTGTCGTGTTGGCGTTGGCGTGGCAGGTGTTGTAACAACGTGAACAACAACAATCTATTATTTCTTCGAGGGCTCTTGAGTTGGCTGTCCCTTTTTCCTACTCTCAGATCTTCGTTTATGGTCGCCCCCTGTAACACTAGTCAAAATAGGTCAATAACAATCACATGTGATTATACCAATCATGTAATGTGATTTTGTAAAAACAAGTAATGTAGTAAACTCACTATGTATTTATAGATAATTCTAATACAAATATGAACTTTCTTTATGATACAACTCAAAGTATATGTCCATACGATTCCAAAAATATAGAGAACGTCTAAATCTGACTTCGCGTGAAGAAGTTGTGATAAACCGAACACTATAAATCTCTATAATAAGATGAATTTAAAATAGACTTAGAATTAGCTATTGGAGTCTAAAAGTGAATTGTAGTACTCGGAATTACCTACGCGTGCATATAAAGAACGTCAAAAACGGAGTTTGTATGCAAAAGTTACGACCTTCCGCAGTTGCAGCTGTCTGAGAGCATGACACGTGGCAGGAAACCCTAACTGTCTGGATTCACGACGTGAAGCTTAAATTCACGACGTGAAAGTAGTCCAGGACACATTTTCTGATCTAGAAGGTGTGTGACAAGGCTACGAAGGGGATAAGTTCAATCCTCACGACGTGGACATCAAATTCACGACGTGAAACTGGAATTGTGACACGTTCCGAAGCTAGAAGACGGATGGCAAGTCTACGGGGATAAGATCCAAACTCACGACGTGGGCCTTATAAAACCCACGACGTGGGGGTCCAAAATCCTTACTATAAATAGCAGGTCCGACTTCAGCCATTCTTACACCTGAACTTCTTTCTCCTCTCTCCTTTGCTGAAGCCCTCTTGCATCCCGAGCCCCGACGACCTCGTACCGCTGACCGTTTCTGCTTAGATTACATAAAATCACGCTATTAAGGTGAGTTTCACGGTACCACTTTTAATGTTTTCGGGGGAAAACGCATGCTAAATATTATATATACGTTATTATTGTTGGATTAATGTCTAAGTCCATAACTATATTTGGTATGTACTTGACCCGACCCAGCATGGTCCATTTGGGTTGCACTTCACCGGCACAATTTATATGGATAGTCTTTTGAGAATAGTATATTTATGATTTATATTAATATATTATAAGTTCTAATATATTAATATGGAATCATATTATTTAATTAGTATTGATCAAAAATTAATTTAGAATTAATTAAGTGATCAAAAAGAACTAATTAAATATGGACTCTTATATATATGGAATGGGCCAAGTTCATTTAGGTTGGGCTAAGCTTTCATGGATGGTCCATGGAGCTTTTAACCCATGGATCCTATGTAAATGAAAGGTCATGGGTATTAGGGTTTACATGGATGTAACCCTAATCCTCCATAATATATAAAGGGGTCCTTGGCTCACAAAGAAAATAAGAGTGGGCCGATTTTAGTGTGCATGCATATTCTCTCAAGTTCTTCCAAGGTGTTTTGGTGATTTGTGATTCCATTTGAGGCTTCCACACTATTGGGTCTAAGCTCTTAAAGATTCAAGACATCAAGCTACATCAAAAGGTATGTCATCTAACTAGAACTTTGTAGTATAGGTGCTTCATAATATGCTAGTTAGGATGAAACCTTGGAATAGTTAATATTTGCTTGTATAATAGAGAAAACATAGATCCAAGGTTTATAGGGTTGCATGTACACCATAGGAGTGTTAGAATGCTCAAAACCCAACAGTGGTATCAGAGCCTGGTTGTTTTCTGTTATATTGATGCAAATGTTTTATTTTCAAGTTGAAAAAAAAAGGGAAAAAAACATGACGTTTGTCAAATTTTAAGATAATTACTTGTTTTGTGAAAAACGAATTATTTGTAAAATTTGAATCATTTGTTATATAAGTTGAATTAGGTCAAATTTAGTAAAAGATAAAATGATATGATTATTTTATTAGTTTTAAAAGTTTGATCTAAATGTTTTAAGGAGTTACATATTTTGTCATAAAATTTTGGAGCTCAAAAGTTTTTTTAAGTTGTGATCTTAAGGGTTTTTGAAACTTCCATAAGTTATGGATATGAAAGTTTTTTTTTTTAAAAAAAAATTTGATTCAAAGTTTTTATGGAGTTACAAAACTTGGTATTAATGTTTTAAAGAATTCCATAACTTGTTCTTAAGTTATGGAACATGGAAAGTTTCATCATAAAACACCATTAATTCCATAAGTTATGGAATCCAAAGGTTTTCAAGAATTACAAAACTTGCCCTTAAGTTTTGGAATTTGAGAAAAGTTTTTTATGAAAAAAAAAGAATTGAATTCTAAAACTCTTGGGTTCATAACTTAAACAATTAATTAAATGGTTTTAATTTTGAGTTTAATAATTGGAATTATGATGTTTTGTTGAATAGTTCAAATTAACTCTTATGGACTTTATTAATAGTTAATTAAAGCGTTTAATTAAAAGAGTATTATTAAATCCATAAATATATGGTTTGAGTTTAATTAAATTAAAAGTCTAGTTTAATTAATATATTAAACCACCAAGTATTTTAAATGTCTAAAATACACCCTTATACTATTATAATATTAAAAGTTTAATATATTATATGTATAAGAGCAAGTCGTCTTACCATTAGTAGGCCTCATTCACGAAGCCGGTCTATAAGGGGGGTATAAGGTTACTGCCTATAAAATGGCAGTTTAATGGGTGTCCACTCTCACTCACCGCTTCCTTGACCGGTGGAGGGTCGTTAGCCGAACAGGTAGGACAAGGACTATAATTCTCCCTTCATTATAAGTATAATGATAAATACTAAGTAACTAAACACTTATAAATTCCCAATCTTAGTTACTTAGGAAAATGTGAATAAGGTGCTAATCCATGAAATTACACTTTGCACTTTGTTTAAGCTGTTAGTGGAGCGTGTGTGGTTAACCGGCACACTAACCTGGACTTAACAATGTAGGCAAAGGGTAACTTAATGTTTATCATAGTATCGTTGGAGCGTGTGTGGTTAACCGGCACATCGATTGAGGGGTAAATATTAAGGGTACCAAGTATATTTGCATGGTCACTTCACACCTTGTTTTGTGATCCTCGGCATCCCAGTCACAAAACCTGAAGGGCACACTCGAGATTAAAACATGCCATTGAAAAGTTCAATGAATCTCAAAAGAATCTAGGAGTTTCAAAACCAATTAAAACCTAATAATACATTTCGTTTATCTTGGTGGAAATTGGTGAATCGTCATTCACCTACCTTCAAATATTTTATAGCTTGGATTACGGCATCCCTCTTCCAAGTTATAAAATAGTTTGTTGGGTCCTAGCCTTAATATATCATATTGGGTGTTATATTAAGGAATTAAATCAACTTTACGTGAATTTCTCCCATTGTTGATGTCTGGTTTAGACAACAATGATCTTCCCAAACCAAGCTTTCCTAATGAATATGACTTCCCGAGTTTGGCTCATGGAAGTCATACTTCTCTTCCCCCACCTCCTCCAATTATTCTCCCTAACCCACAAGTTCAAGGTCACTCAAGCCCTAATGGCAAGCAAGGTCTATGTGTGATCACATCTTAGAGATGAAGTTACATATTGACAAGCCGGGAGAGTTGGGTGTCAAAGTCTTGAGAAAGTTGGATGTTCAATCACTTTCTAAGTCACATAGTGAGTTCCTTTGGGACTACTATGAAACAGACTATGACATGAACCTTAATGATCATATCTATTTGCTTGGTGCTGCTGAATCAGCAATGATTTGGAACGATAGTAAAGCAAATTTGATTAGAAGATCAACTTCCCAAAAACTTTATGGACAGTGACAATGGTGACACTGGAAATCCAGAAAAAGCATTCTCTTCCCAATGGAAAGGGATTGGCCATAGTCAACCCGGTTGACCAAATGGTAAAGAGAAAGGCTAAGTCTGAGATAGTCCCTTTACCAAAGGGTCCATATGTTTATTTTGCCAAAGGAAGGGGCGTTGATTGCAAAGCTGCCAAATTTACCTAAGGATGTTAAAGTCAATAAGTTTGACTCTACATCAGGTAGAGCCCATTATCTAACTATGTTAAGTTCTATTCTGAGATCCTCATTACATGATGTGACTGGGTCACATGTTGATGTTTTAAGAATCAAAGAATAGAGAGAAATCTTAAAGGAAGTATATGCTGATTCTGATCGCGAAGGTGGATTTCGATCGCATCAGAATTTTGAGCAGTTGCTTAAGAAGTTATGATATATTGCTAAGGAATAGATAACAACAATTTTCCATGTGGATTGTAAGGATAAGTTTTTCCGCAAAGTTTTAAAATAAAAGAAAATTGTTTAATTTTATTTATTTGAAGTATCCTTACAATGGCATTTGTGGAAAATTGTTGCTTATATGATTCCACTGACAGCAATATTGGAAAATGGATTTGATTCTTTCATTTGTGGTAGTGTCTAAATTTACCAAATCAGGAAAGTTCCTCATCGCCCAAGTTTCAATTGGACCGAAACTTGGAATCATGCAAGTTGAATAGTATGATGAATGAGAACTTTCAAGCATTGGAAAATCAAGACTAATTGCTTGTTCACATGGATGTGTGAGTCAAGTGAAGGACTAAAGGGATCGAGTACACATTCTTGTGCACTAGTCATGTCCACCACAAAGCTCGTTAAGACTATTTGATTTACTAAAGTTAGTAAATATGGTTATACTTACAAGTTTAAGTATAATTCTGAAACATTGGAAAAGTCTCAATGTATGGCAGAACGAATGGGAAGAATCAAATTAGGCAGAAAGATAAAAGTTTCTCAAATCTGAAAAGATGGGAGAGTACTTTAGTATCATGTTTGTGATCATCTTAATGATTTAGAAATCATATCACAATTAGTCCTCTAAAGGTCATCTTAGTGCATTCTTATGACTAAGAAGAGGAGTCATGAATTGTTGAAATGGTTAGATCAGGAAGATGAGTCATACTTCGTTCCAAAACAATTCTTAGAGTCATACTCCAAGATTGTAACTTGAGTGACATATCTTAAAGAAAGGTTTAAAACACTTGTCAAATGTATGAGTAAAAGTGTCCTAGTCTTGTACATTTGAAATTGGTAAGTTGTGATGTTTTGGATAAAACAAAGACCAACTAAGGCCAATTGTGTGAAGTGTTTGTCTTGATAAAGAATCCGCACTATCTCTTGAATATTTGGCAAGATAGTCTTATATGTCAAGAGGATAGTGGGAGTCTTAAAGATCCTAAAAAGAATTTCAAGAACTAATCAAGAATAAAACCTGAGGTTCTTCACTAGCACACGACTTGAGGTTTATAACCTATCATGTTGACATATTCTGTGCCCATTCCAGTTAAAGTTGGCTTTGCATAGGAGTTTTGAAAGTTCTCAATTGGTTGCATAACTACTTGGAAGCAATGGCAGGCCCTTGTGCTGCCAGGTGGCAAGAGGTTAAGATTGCACAAGTTCAATCCATATGAGTTAGGATTTGTCATTAACCTAGTCTTGTGATTATGGTTTTGACAAATTCACATGGATAAGAACACATACACCATAAAATCTAAGCGTCATAAGGTTTCTCTCTGATTCTTGAAAATGATGGTGAGGAAACACTTCCACCAAGTAGATTTTAAGTAAGATAGCAATTGTAATCTTTGCATTCTCAAAGTCGTTAAGTGGAGCGTGCATGGTTATCCAGCACACTAACATGGACTTATGAGAAATGGCAAAAATCTAAACAATTGAGACTATGATTACGACATCCCTTTTCATAGTTCTGAAATTGTTTAGACACACCTGTGAGCTGTCTAAAATAAGGTTTATGATTTTGATAAAGTCTTATCAAAGCAATCTAGTATCAGAAATCTGAACTTTGGTAAGAAAGTCAATAAAGTATTGACTTCTAGAAGTCCAGCTGTTTTCTGGATACATGTCAAAGCTAGTGGGAGCATGAGTGTTATGCTAATAATCATCATGTTAGTGGGAGCATGATAATTATGATAAGTATTGCAAGTTAGCAATGTTAATTATAGAAAACAAAAGTTTCAATTCGTGAGGTTGCAGGGGTTAAAAAAGTTGTTTTGCTATAATTAAGGGAGAGAATATTATACTTCATGTCAATTCTAAAAGGCTTAGAGTGAGATTTTAAGCTTAGATTGAGATTTTAATCATCTTTAGTCAAGAATATATATATATATATATATATATATATATATATATATATATATATATATATATATATATATATATATATATATATATATATATATATATGAATTTCATGTTGGATTGGTTCAACTTAAGGAAATTCTATATATTGCGTTCTCAAAATTCGATTATGATTACAACATCCCTGTTCATAGTGAAATCTTGAGAACATGGCAAATAAAAAATATTGTAGCAAAAGACTGGTCTAGAATCATGTCTTTATGTGAGACATCATGAATCGTGTCCTATTTGCTTTGGGTACAGGAACGATTGCATGTGCTATAATATTCATCCTTTCTAAATTTTCCAAATGCCCGGGGGCATTAAGAGGAAAATATCTAGAATTGGATATGACTAAAGTGATTAAGCAATTGTCGAGGACAATCTAAGGCTTTACCAAAGATTGGTTGCTCAAGGACAGTTGGAAGTATAATGTTAACTTTGGAAGGACCATATTGACCTAATCTGAAAAGAGGCAACTCTAGTTCTGAAGGGGTAGTCAAAATGGGAATATGGAGTTGTCTCCATAGGTGGAAGTTAACTGTGTAAGATTAGAAAAACTTAATGCAAGAAGCATGTTCAAAGCTATGTACTTTGAATATGAGACTTAATTTCCATGAAGTTGATCTTCATTGGAATGCCCTGTAATGATTGTTGACAAGTTTTGTGACTTTGTACACATTCATTACAAGAGGGTCAGTGCATATAAGTTTAAAATCTAAATAGATTTCGATAAATGATAGGAATTTGGAATTCTTACATTTTTTCGATAACGATTTGGGAGTGTGAAAAGAGAATCATTGAAATTATGTCAATCGATCTAGTTCACAAAGTAAGGATCATAGACAAACATAGAGTGTATACTTGGTGTATGGCAAAGCTATTGTTTAAGAAAAACATAGAGTACATGCTTGGAGCATGGAAAACTAGTGTTTTTAATTCAAGTATAAAGTTGATAAAACCGAAACAATGAATAATGAGTAATCAATATGGTGATAAATAAAAGTGTTTATTTATATTCACAGGGTTTGATACCATATTTGATTCATTTATTCTTGTGTTTCACTTTGCATGTTTTGACTTCCAGAATAACTAAGTCGCTCTTCCTGAATGATTAAGTTATTCAAACCATCCACAGTCGGACATATGTTGGAAGTAGATATGAATCAAGACTGTCATGGGTTGGTTTGTAGAGGTCTAAGTTGGTGGACAAAGTGGTGCTACAACACTCATGAGTGCTCATAAGTTCTGAGTATTGGATTCAACCCGCGCTCATTTGAATCACTTCATGGATTTTATCACGAGTGATCATGAGACGATAATATCTTATATTCTTCAAACCTAGAGATATGAGTTGTTACTATGAGTTGGTTATACATTGATTGCACGAAAACGCATTTGGTAACTCGATGTTATAAAACGTGCCTTTGTGTATGATTCAACAAGTAGTAGAACAAGTCATATGAGTCGAAGTTTATCCATTCCTTTTACCTTCGGGATAAAAGCGATATCTGTGGGCCCCTCGATGATTTAGCGATGACACATGTGAGTGCTTGGCCAAGCCAGGACTGATTTGATTTGTTCAATCAGTCAGTCATCATAAATCGAAAATCGGGAAACAACAAATGGACAGAGAGAATGACTATAATCCATGTCTCAGTCCATATGATATCTAGAATGGAGGAATATATGATCCCTTATCTAATGGACAAGTCATTGACAAGGTCAGAGTTCGACAGCGGCTTTAAGAGCTATGATTGCCAGTTGGGTTTTGAAGTCATACTCAATAATAGTTTTATACTTATCCAAGTGGGAGACTGTTGGATTAATGTCTAAGTCCATAACTATATTTGATATGTACATGACCCGACCCGTCATGGTCCATTTGGGTTGCACTTCACTGGCACAATTTATATGGATAATCTTTTGAGAATAGTATATTTATGATTTATATTAATATATTATAAGTTCTAATATATTAATATGGAATCATATTATTTAATTAGTATTGATCAAGAATTAATTTAGAATTAATTAAGTGATCAAAAAGAACTAATTAAATATGGACTCTTATATATATGGAATGGGCCAAGTTCATTTAGGTTGGGCTAAGCTTTCATGGATGGTCCATGGAGCTTTTAACCCATGGATCCTATGTAAATGAAAGGTCATGGGTATTAGGGTTTACATGGATGTAACCCTAATCCTCCATAATATATAAAGGGGTCCTTGGCTCACAAAATTGAAACAAGTGTGTGAAAATAAGAATGGGCCGATTTTAGTGTGCATACATATTCTCTCAAGTTCTTCCAAGGTGTTTTGGTGATTTGTGATTCCATTTGAGGCTTCCACACTATTGGGGCTAAGCTCTTAAAGCTTGAAGACATCAAGCTACATCAAAAGGTATGTCATCTAACTAGAACTTTGTAGTATAGGTGCTTCATAATATGCTAGTTAGGATGAAACCTTGGAATAGTTAATATTTGCATGTATAATAGAGAAAACATAGATCCAAGGTTTATAGGGTTGCATGTACACCATAGGAGTGTTAGAATGCTCAAAACCCAACAATTATTATGTCTATATGATAGTATATTAGTATCAACATAGATAGTTATAATAACCGGGATATAGTTATTTTGTATTTGAAAATATACAACTATCGTAAAGTTGTTAGCATGTTATTGTTATAGTAGTATACTAATGTAGATCTTGAGTTATACTTAAGATTCTATATATATGTTGTGTGCGATATAGTTCCGGAGTTATACTCGGAAGTTCTATATGTTAATTGATAAGTATGTTGTTATTGTTGGTTTTATGTTAAGATAAAACCTGGTATGTCATATGTTGTTATTGTTAGTTTTATGTCAAGATAAAACTTGGTATGTTATATATTGTTATTGTTGGTTTTATGTTAAGATAAAACCTGGTTTTACCTCAAGTTATAGCTGTTGTACTGCCTAAAGTATTATGAACTTAGGAGTAATGTTTAGAAGCATAGTCTAGTAACTTAGGGTTTTAGACACGAAAATGTTTTTGTTGTTAGAGTTATAGGAATCCGACAAAGTCTACATGAGCTACCTCATTCATCAACTAAGATTGGGAATCTTAGTGGAAATCCTCTGACCTGTAACCGTTAATCCCGTGTGAGCAAGGAAGTTGTGTATGGATCTATGTGGGTTAACGCCCCATCCGTGGTTGTTGGCTACAACCCAATCGGTTTTACGGTGGACTATAGATCTATGCGGGTTGACAACCCCACCCGTGATTTCTAGCTACAACCCAACGGTCTGCGGGTGACTTACTGTCCTATTGATTGTTATGGACCCGGCGTCGATGAAGCGTACGGGGGAAGTATTTACCTTGGTGGAATCCTTTATGGCACCAATGGCGGTTTTATTGTGGCACCAATGGAGCAACCATTGGTGGAATATCTTTTAATCAGAGGTTTGTATGTCTAGCAGCGGTTACAGACTCATGGTAGCACAACTTTAGAAGCATTATACTTTGTCGATATACAAGTATGAATGTTAAGTATAAGTTTCCCAAAGACTTATACTCTAAGTACAAGGAATTTGTAGGTATACTACTTGCTCATTAAGTAGACAATTATACCTAGCACACTTACTCGTATAGAATTGAAATAGATTTATACGTAGCGGTTTTACTCGTATAGAATTGAAATAGATTTATACGTAGCGGTTTTACTCGTATAGAATTGAAAT
The DNA here is from genome assembly GCF_052849685.1 of Lactuca virosa. Classification (NCBI taxonomy): domain Eukaryota; kingdom Viridiplantae; phylum Streptophyta; class Magnoliopsida; order Asterales; family Asteraceae; genus Lactuca; species Lactuca virosa. The sequence continues at coordinate 112,755,686 of NC_136427.1, read as the reverse complement.
AAGATTTATATGTAGCAACCTTAGTTTGTATGGGATTACAATCATTTATTCATAATATGTGAAACTTATAGGTATATCACTTATTTGATAAGGAAACCATTATACCTAATATATATACTAAATGTTGGAGAGTCAAAATGATACTTTCAAAACTATACTTTTGAACTTGAGAAAAAGTGTTATTTTATATGGAGTCAAAACCTGTGAACTCACCAACTTTATGTTGACGTATTTTAAAATGCATGTGTTTTCAGGAAGTTGATAACTATGATACGAGAAATGACGTTACACTGCCCGGTGTTTCCGCCGACGGCCGGGGTGTGACACCCCCTTTTGGTGGTTCAGGAACGGGGGTCATTATTTTTTGGCGGACCCCATGGTCTACGAGTATTTGTGCTAGTCGCTTGGCACTGTCAAACGTGAGAGGTTTTGCAGCTATTACGTTTCCTTGGATCTGAGGAGATAGTCCCCAGATATATCTATCTATCTTCTTGCTCTCCGGGGTAACCATCCCAGGGCATAGTACCGCTAAATCAGTAAATCTATTAGTGTAGGTTACTATGTCTGAACCTGTCATGGTAAGCTCCCACAGCTCTTGCTCCAGTTTTTGTACTTCGCCCCTCGGGCAGTACTCCTCTAGCATCATTGTTTTTAGGCTTTCCCAGCCCATTGAGTTTGCCACTGGTAGGGTCAGTGACTTGACATGGCTATTCCACCACGTCAAGGCCTTGTCGGAGAAAGGGCAGGCATCAAACTTGACTTTGCTCCCTTCTAGGCACGTGTAAATTTCGAAATCTGATTCTGTTTTCTCGAACCATTGCATTAGAGAAACGACTCCTCCATTTCCGCTAAAGGATATGGGTTTGCAATTCATGAAGTTTTTATATGTACACTCCCTAGGGTGTTCGTGGCTATTTCCGTGGTTAGATGGGTTGGCACCACTTCCCGTCCCATTGGTACCACTTGCGTGGATATGAGACATGCAGCTGCTACGGCGACAGTCACCGCAGCCTGGAACATAGCGGGGTCATATTGTGGAGGTGGCGGTGGTGGATTTGTTGTCATGTTGTTATTGCGCCTGATATATCTACGAGGCGGCATCTTTCTGTCATAAAGTTTAAAGATGAAAGGTTGGTAAGATATCGGTAGTGGTTATAAATCGAATCACGTACGAACTAGGTTATTGTAGTTTGAGTGTTTCATGCTCCGAAAGTGTTTTGTAATCAATTCATAATAGAAGTTTATGTGAAAAATAAACTTATGAATTTTCAATAGTGACTACCCTCACTGAAATTTTATGACTTGATTTGCAGTTATTAGTTGTGATGAAAAACGTGATAAACCTAACACATAGTGTGAGTAGTGTAATCACAGACTCACTAGGTTTTCTTAGTTATTAGTATGACGTATAAGGTGCTATCTAGTTTGTTTCTGATAGGGTAAGGTTTGTTAATGATCTCTCTAGTGCCTTCCTCTTCATCTGATCATTTCTCGGAATCCTCCTTGTGAACCCTCTTTTGGTTCTGCATCGACTCCTCTGTTGGATGTTTGTGCGAGAATAGGAGTGTCTAAAGAATCTATGAGATTAATAAAACATTTCTTTTGAATTTTTTGGTGATCCAAACTGGGTCCTCCTATAACCACGAAGTGCATGCAAGTTTTATATAACCAAGATCAAATAGATCTTCAAATAAGTGATCCTACTCTAAAACCACAACCAAACAAGGAACAGGTAGTAGAGCAAAGATCACAAATTTTAAGTCTATAAGATCCCAATTATATATAACCCTGGAAGCATGCACTTCGCAATTATAGACATGCCAGTAAGGGTCTTTTAGTTTTCACATAAGTTAGTTATAGTGCCTAAAATACTCCTATAGTATTTTAGATATATAATAGTTTATGAAGTTTCTTGGTATATGGACTTGGTAAGTTTTCAGACTTGTTGTTATCTTATAGTACCATAAAATACTCCTATATTATTTTACTTTATGTTTTGTTCTAGAAATCCTTTGTATACAAGTTTGGTAGGTTTTAGACTTGTTGCAACACCACATCACTCCCAAACACATGTTGGTCGTATCTCAAATAAATATAGTTGATCAGGCTATAATTATCCAAGATATGATTACATAACTGTCTAGGTTTGACCGTAGTGTCCAACATCCAAATACTTTTACTTTGTTCTTCTTGTGATACATGTTGTAGTATATATATATATATATATATATATATATATATATATATATATATATATATATATATATGCACGTACGTATACTTTTTATAAAATACTGTTATATTTTAAAGTATAACTCTTGGTCAGAGTGTTTTAGTCCCATTGTATTTATAGTTGTATATCTTTTATAGGTTGACATACTTAGTTCACTATAAACAATGCTCTGATACCAATCTTTCACACCCCCAAACCGGAAACGCGGAAACGTTTGGGGACGGAGGTCGTCATGTACAGTATCACAACAATTGTATAATAGTAATCAAAGAAACAACAACCATTGTATTGATAATATATAATTACATTGTTTTCAAAACATTGCTTAACTTACATTGAAACTATAACAAAAGTTAATACGTAATACTCCATCTTCGCAACCCCTGAGAGGGTACCTGTCTACTAACTTTCCTGAGAATACAAGTGGTTCGAAAAAGTGTCAACATTAAAGTTGGTGAGTTCATAAGTATTTTGTTTTAGAAAACAGGTTATTTATTCTTTGTAAAAAATGAGGTGTTGCTCCAGAAAATCCTATATTTTCTGATGTGATGAATGATAAGTAAAATGACTCTTACTAGTTCCTTCTACGAGTACTTAGTGTATACAAGTTATATACAATCCAGATCGAACAGACAATCGATTGTGTGGTTCTGCCCCAAGCCCACAACCAAACAAGGAACAGGAAATGAGGCGGAAATCACACATCCCATTTTTTGTCTGATCCTCATTGTATATAACCCTGACGTATTCACTAGGTACTTACAAAGTTAACTGTAATAGTCCTTAGATATATGATGAAAGTGTTCCTTAAGAAAATCCTATATTTTCTTAGTAAGAATTATGACCATACCAGTTCCTTCTATAACCACTTAAATTATACTAGTTATATATAAACTAATATTGAACAGACAGTTGAATGTGTGGATCTGCCCTAACTAAGTCCACAACCAAACAAGGAACAGGAAGTAAGGCGGAAACCACACATTCCACTATCTATCGAATATTATTTATATATAACTCTCATGTATAAACTAAGGAAATCATAGAATTAACAATTAAAGGTCCTTTATGTTTTACTAGTTTGTAAATAAGTGTTGAACCTTTTGTAAATATGTTCATAGTTCCACCTGTTCAACTATAAAGTGTTGTTTTATAAAATAATGATGTTTATCATGGAAAATCCTATATTTTCCATAAACCGAATTGTAGTTTTAAACTTTTCAAGACCGAAAAGTACAAGTATTATTGTCATACTTAATTTAATGATACATAGTTTTATTCATAAATAAAACTAACTGAAGACGTGTTTGCACTGTAAACTAGATATGAAGTTAATACCCTTCTATGATTACTTAGTACATACAAGTTATATAAAATCGGGATCGAATAGACAATCGACTGGGTGAATCTGCCCTAAGCCCACAACCAAACAAGGAACAGGGAATGAGGCGGAAATCACACACTCCACTATCTACCGTACATTAATTTTATATAACCTTGATGTAAGTGCTAAGTAATCACAGAGTTATTTCCCCTTAAGATTGTGTAAAATTATATCTTTATGTAAATAATTAGTTAATACTTATTGTGAATATTCATTATAACCATACTAATATGACTAGTGGTCTACACGACGTTCTTCAGGCGTCGTAAAGTTAATGACATTTGTCACCCCTGAACTTCCGTTCCGACTGTAGCTAACAGTCAGGGAGCAGGATTGTCAGTCCCGTATAGATCTATACACAAACTCACGCTCTCCCTCCAGGAGACTCTGGTTATAATTAGGTTTTTAACGGGTATCATATTTGGTACATCAAGCGGTTCACAATCATGTATTAACTAGTTTACATAAAGTGAAAAACCTTTTTGTAAATAACATGTAACTTTGTAAAATAGTTCATTTGTTCCATAAACTATACCTATTATAGTTTATAAGTTTGTTTTTTCCGTGTTGGTGTGAAAATCGTTGTGTCTCAGCATGTTTTTGACAAATCGTTTGTAAATTTAATAGTAACAATATTTTGTATGTTTAGTAAATTTCACGTTTAACGGTATATTATGGTAAGAAAATAAATAAACAATTTATATTTTTAAACACAAGATTTCTTGTGTTTTACTTGTATTCCCCCCTAAAAACATTGAAAAATCTTGGAAAATTATGGGGGTATGAACTCGCCTTATGTATTGTTTTGACTAGATATCGAGACGAAAGCGGTGACCTTTGGGCTAGAATACGGGAAAGTGATCGTATCCTACGAGTATTTTAGCACACGATTGTGTGTGAATTAGAATGAACTAATGGCTTGAAGTGTCGAATAAACACAAAAATGAAGAATACTTACTTACTCTTATAACTATGATAAGTTGAAGATCTCATGGAGCTTGAAATAGAAAGGATGGAGGAAATGGGTTTGATACTTTGAGAGAGTTTTGATAAAGGTTTTCGTTCATTGTAACATTGAAATAGAAATGTTCATAATGTAGTGTCTTAAGAATGAAGGAAGGATAGGCAGTTGCGTTGGTAAATGAATTCTATTACCTTGGTATGCTGAATATATGAGATATTTAAGGGTGTTTGCGGCCAATTTCCATCTAGAACACTAGGATCATTGTGTTTACGGCGCTAAAGGGAATTGGGTTGTGTTCACGGTCATAACTTGGCCGTGAAGACTTTTGATCATCAAATTCAAACCGTGAACTCCATTAATTCAAACTTTAAGGACGAAAACTACATTTGTGATTCATCCTTGGCCGTGAACCCTAGGTTCTAGATGCTTTTGGAGCATGAACTCTTTGTTGTGTTGATTTCAAATCCGTGAACACACTAGGCATAGATTGTTTGGCCGTGAACTATATGCTAATCTCTTCCTAGGCCGTAAACTCAAAGTGGTGGGTTATTTTATAGCTTAAACATTAGTCCTTTAACTTATATTAACTTATACTTGCTTAACCGAAAATAGTTTCCAATCTATTCTTAGTTACTAGTTTATAAACATGTCCTAATGGCCATAGGGGATACAATGCACCAAGGACTGAAATGTAGTTTACACTAGTACTTGGTTAGGGTTTAGACTATGCTAGGTCTAAAATTTGGAGTTGTGGCATAATACATGATGTAATGTAATTACATTTTGATGTTTTGTAGGATCGAAGAAAAGAAAGAAGCTTAAAGGAAGAGTAAGCTGATTGATTCTGATCGCGAATAGATGGATTTCGATCGCATGGTTCGATGATCAGAATTTTAAGCTGCTGCTTAAGAGTGATGATAGATTGCTTAGGAATAGATAACAACATAGTTTTCATTTGTATTTGCATTGTAAAGAAAAGTTTTTCCGCAGTTTTATAAATAAGATTTTTTTTTTGAGTTTATTTTATTTTAAGTTTCCTTATAATGGCATTTGTGAAAATTGTTGTTTATGTGTTTCCATTGATAGCAATATTGGAAAATGGATTTGATTCTTTCGTTTGTGGTAGTGTCATAATGTACAAAATAAGGAAAGATTCTCATCACCCAAGTTTCAGTTGGATAGAAACTTGGAATCATGCAAGTTGTATTGTGTGATGAATGAGAACCTTCATCTTTGGGAAATTAAGACTAATTCCTTGTTCACATGTATGAGTGAGTCAAGTGAAGGACTAGGGGATCGGGTACACTTGGTTGTGCATTGGTCAGGTCCACCACAAAGAATGATAAGGCTATTCGTTATGATTTACTAAATTTTAGTAAATATGGTTACGCTTACAAGATTAAGTGTAATTCTGAATCATTGAAAAAGTTTCAATGTATGGCAGAACGAATAAGAAGAATCAAATTAGGCAGAAAGATAAAAGTTTCTCCAATCTGAGAATAAGGGAGAGTACTTGAGTATCGTGTTTTATGATTATCTTAGTGATTATGAAACCATATCACAATTGATCCTCTAAGGACATCTTAGTGCATTTGTATGGCTAAGAAGAGGAATCGTGAATTGTTGAAATGGTTAAATCAAAAAGATAAATCATACTTCGTTCCAAAATCAGGTCTTAGAGTCATAGTCCAAGATTGTAACTTGAGTGACATGGTCTTAAGAAAGGTTTATAACACTCATCAAATGTAGAGTAAAATGTTTCTTACTCTTGTACATTTGAAATTGGTAAGTTGTGATGTTTTGGATAAGACAAAGACCAACTAAGACCAATTGTGTGAAGTGTTTGCCTTGATAAGAAACCGCACTAACTCTTGAATATTTGTTTGTCAAGTAATATTTCTTGACAAAGAGAATCTTATATGTCAAGAGGTCAATGGGAGTCTTAAAGATCTTGAAGAGTTTCAAGAACTAATCAAGAGTAAACTTATTGTTAATCACTAGCATGAGGTTTGTAACCTATCGTGTTGACATATTCTTGTTTCTGTGCCCATTCCAGTTAAAGTTGACTATGCATGTGAGTTCTGTGAGTGCTCAATGGTTTGCATAACAACTTGGAATAAATGGTAGGCACTTGTGCTGCCAGGTGGCAAGAAATTAAGATTGAACAAGTTCAGTCCATATGAGTTTGGATTTGTCACTAACCTTGTCTTGTGAGTATGGTCATGTCAAATTAACATGGATAGGAACACATACACCATAAAATCTAAGTGTCATAAGGTTTCTCTCCAATTTATGAAAATGACTGTGAGGAAACACTTTCATTAAGTAGATTTTAAAGAGTTTGCAATTGTGTTATTTGCATTCTCAAATTCGATTATGATTACGACATCCCTCTTCATAGTTCGAATTGTGAGAAATGGCAAAAGGTCTAAACATTTCAGACTTATGGCTGTAAGTTCTAAAATTGTTTAGACACACATGTGAGCTATCTAAGGAAAGGTGTATGAGTTTGAGAAGCCTAGATAAAGTCTTATCAAAGCATCTTATATCAGAAATCTGAACTTTTGGAAGAAAGTCAATAAGTATTGATCTCTAGAAGTCCAACTGATTTCTGAGTACATGTCAAAGCTAGTGGGAGCATAAGTGTTATGCTAATAAGAATGTAATTATTATGCAAGTGGGAGCACAATTATTACGTTAAGAGTTGCGAGTTAGCAATGTTAATTATAGAAAAAAAAAAGTTTCAATTTGAAAAGATGTAGGGTTTGATAAGTTGTTTTGCTATAATTAAGGGATAGGCATTCATACTTCATTTCAAATCTAAAAGCTTAGATTGAGAGTTTAATTGATTTTGGTCAAAGGATATATATGAATGTTATATTGAAAAGATTCGACATAAGGAAATTCTATATATGGAAATGTTATAGCAAGAGACTGGTAAAGTATCACGTCTTTATGTAAGACACTCTGTATTGTATCCTATATGCTTCGGGTATAGGATCGATTACATATGCTATAACATTAATTTGTTCTAATTTTCCAAATGTCTAGGGCATTAAGAGGGAGAAGGGACTAGAACTGGATATGACTAAAATGGTTAAGCAATTGTCGAGGACAATCTGAGGTTTACCAAAGATTGGTTGCTTATGGACATTTGGAAGTATATTATAAACTTTGGAAGGACCATGTTGACATACTCTGAGAAGAGGTACCTCTTGTTCAGAAGTGATAGTCAAAATGAGAATATGGAAATGTTTCCATAAGTGGAAGTTAATCTTTAAATCTATATAAGATTAGAAAACTTAATGCAAGAAGGATGTTCAAAGGAATGTAATTTGAATGTGAGACTTCGTTTCCATGGAGTTGATCTCCATTGGAATACTTTGTAATGTCAGTTGCCAAGTCTCTGTGACTTGTGTGCATAGTCATTACAAGAGGATCATTGCATATAAGTTTAAAATCTAATAGATTTCAGTAAATGCCAAGAATTTGGTATTCTTTCATTTATCATAAGGATTTGGAATTGTGAAATGAGCATCATTGAAGTGTTTTCAATTGATCTATTTCACAAAGAAAGGACCATAGGCAAACATAGTGTGCATGCTTGGAGCATTAAATAGCTGTTGTTTTAATTCAAGTATTAAGTTGATTAATCGAAACATTATACAATGAATAAAGTGTAATCAATATGGAGATTAAATAAAAGTTTTTTTATTTATATTCATAAGTTCTAAGACCATATTGCATTCGATTATTCTTGTGTTTCAATTTGCATGTTTTGACTACCCGAATAACTAGGTTATTCAAAACATCCACAATCGATCATACTTTGGAAGTAGATATTGAGGCAAGACTGTCATGAATCTGACTATAGATTGCCTAGGTGTTTTAGACATAGCACAAGTTTGCTGAAGTGTTCATGAGTACTCTTGGAATAAGATTCGAGTAATGGATTAAACTGTGAAAACCGTCAAAATTCGAGTCAGTTCTAGATTTGATAAAATCAGTTGCACGTGTAGGCACAACACATACTAGACTTAGTAACTAGAAGCTAAGTTATAACCTACTAGAAACTTGGAAACAATTAGAAACAATGGATAATGTACTTAGATTTCACATTGATATGTGAATTCTACAACTACTTAACTATAGTGACTGTCCATATTCGGGTCACTCTTTGACTCGAACACCTTTTCATGAATCATATACACACATCATGCATTTTACCTAGTAGTAGAAATTAGGTCCGAGTCTCGTTGGAACTTAAGTCAAAGTTGAAAGCTAGGACTAGTATACTTGATTCCTCAATCTCACTTGAATCTCGAAACCACTACATAGAATGCCAATAAACCGATAAAATAAGTTACAAACATTATTTATAACTATAAAAGAGTTATAATACCATAAGATAATGAAGTCTCAAAGATTCTATTGATTTTGATATCCAAAGATTTACAAACTCTCAAAACCCTAAATGCCCTAAAAACCTAAATTTATGAAATTTAACCTTAAAAATTCTATAAAAATAGTTATGAACCTTATAATATGATTTTATAATAATTAAAATTATGAAAATGCATTCAAGGAAAATAAAATTTAACTCATTAACATTTACCCTTAATTTATAAATCAAAAATCAAGGTTTTATGCATAAAAACTTGATTTTAGTGCACATTTTATATAAAAATTGAGATATTTTATAAAAGAATTTAAATTTTATAAAAAGAAAATGAATGAGAAAGGGGTATTACACCTCACAAAATCGCCCCCCCCCCCTCCTCATTTCACTCTCATTCTTCAACACACACACATCTCTTCTTTGTCTTTCTAAAAACCTCTCTCACTTCTCTCTAAAACTGACGAACATAGATGCAGAATCTATGGGAGAGATTTTTCCAGTTGATAATTCATGAGTCAACATGCATCTCAGTATTTTGGTGGACAATTTTAGTGGAGTATAACCCCAAAGAGATGACGAGAGAGATGAGCTATCCAGAGAGATAGAATCCCTCTTTTCTCTCTTTTCTTCTCTCTAAAACCCACATTCCTTCTCTTCCTTTTACCCACAAAAATTTCCAGCAAAAACCACCATTTTGCATAAAAATATCCATCATCCATATGGGATCATCAAGGTAAAGCACCTAACTAAATCATGCATGCAAGTTTCTACTATTTTCTTATGATTTTATGTGCATATTACTTCAAAAACCAACTTCTACTTCTTCATCTTCTTCAAATTTGTTTCCTTTTGGTTAAAATGGCTTTTATAACATCATGGATGTGTTTTAACACCATGCATGTAGAAAAACATGGTTGCATGTTCATGATCTTAACACAAAAATAGGTTTTCAAGTTAAGAACATAAAACTCATTTTTAAGAGTTCTTGAGAAATTAGATTTTTGTATTTTAATGCATGTATGTAAATTATGATTTTTAAATATATTTGATCTCTGGAAACATGACCATAACATGTATGAATCATGATTTCATAAAATATTTTAAAAGATTTACTCAAAGAAATGATGAAAACTCATTTTTCTAACAAATCATCATGCATGCAATCTGCCATATTTCTTTGCCTGATTTAAACTGCCATATCTCACTCATTTCTTAACAAAAATTTGATATTCCTTTTCTGAAATATAATATTGTGAGTTAGGTTTCAAACCTATCTAACCTCACTGGAAAATTCGAACATTTCGATTTTTAAGAATTTTTACAAAACTGTTGCTCAAACCACACCTTTTTGTGAATACTAGTTTTGTATTGCATGTTCAAAGGTCTTATTCCTCACTAAAAATCTATAAAAAAATTAATTTGAGAAATTAACATCATGTATAAGAGGGAAAAAAAGATATTGATTCAAAAGCCTTTGGAACATGTTGCAAAAATTCTCAAAGTAACATCAATAATCTTTACCAAAATCACAAGAACCAAATTTTCTCTATAATTTATTGAGCCTTTAGGCATGTTTTTTTCGACATAAAAAATAAGAAAACGAATTTTCATTGTTATTAAATTGTATGAAGATGCATTCTGGAAATTTTCAGCTCAATATATATATATATATATATATATATATATATATATATATATATATATATATATATATATATATATATATATATTCATGAAAATAATATGAAATTAGAGTGTTAAAGCATATAAAATACTTACACTAGTCAATAAATTCTGGAAAAATTCAAGAATGACCTATACTGTAAAACAACATCCCCCATGTAGTTTGAGAAATTTGTATTACTATTTACTATTAGTTTTATTTTATTGTTATTAAGCACAAATAAATAACAAAAGTTGGGTTCCAAGTTATAAAAATCATATTTATTATTTCTCGAAGCTTCTATATATTATATAAGCTTCACAGAAAAGTTTGATGAATTTTCCATAACCTTTTACTTTTTTTCCAAGATTTAATGTATATTAAAAGAATTAAATAAGTGAAAAAGAGTTAAACTTATCCAAAATTCACAAAAACTTACCAGGAAATCGTTCATTACATTATAACCATAAAATAAATTTTGGGGATTTATCTTAACTGTTTACTATTAGTTTTTATTTTATAGTTATTAAGCACAAATAAATAACAAAAGTCGGGTTCCAAGTTATAAAAATCATATTTATTATTTTTCGAAGCTTCTTTATATTATATAAACTTCACATAAAAAATTGATGAATTTTCCATAACTTTTACTATTATTCCAAGATTTAATGTATATTAAAAGAATTAAATAAGTGAAAAATAGTTACCATTATCCAAAATTCACAAAAACTTACTAGGAAATCTCTCATTACATTATAACCATAAATAAAAATTGTGGGGATGTATATTAACTGTTTACTATTTATTTCTATTTTCTTGGTATTAAACACATTTAAATTCTAAAAATAGGGATTTTCTGTTCGAAAATGACTTTCAATAATTCTCCCAGATTATGTACACTTTATATGAAGTTTACAAAACGTTTGGTAATTTTCCTTAACCGTTTACTAATTATTCACGAAATAATGTTTATTTAAGTGAATAAAACAAAGAAAATATCTAAACTATTTGGAAACCAACTTTTATATTTTCCCAGCTTTTATATATGTAATAACACTAGTACAAAAAGTTTGGGGAATTTTTGAAACTGTTTTATATTTATCTCTATTTTGATAGAATAAATACACAAAAATCAGAAACATCGTGTTAAACTATTTGAAAATACATTTTATTATTTTTCCCAGATTATGTAATCTGTAAAACAGTTGCACAAGAATTATTAGAATTTTTCATGATAATTTACTATTTTCCATGATTTTATGATCATTCAAGATATTAAATGGTGAAAAATAGTTAGATAAATCAAAAATTCAAGAAAATTTATCTTAACATCTTTGACTTCATTTGAAACTGAAATAGAAAGTTTGGTAAAGTTTAGAACTAAATTGATTCAGTTTTTGAATATTTAATCATTGGAACACCTCTTAAAATGTTAAATATTAACATTTCAATAATAAGAATTTTCCACTTAAACTGTTATATAACAATTTATTCACAGAAATATAAATTTCACAGAAAAATGTTTGTAACTTATCAATATTAAATTGTGACACAATATTAGTATAATTCTATTGTAGTAGTAAGTATACTAGTATTAGATTTCGATTGGAGACTCATTAGTGTGTAACATCGTGTAGGAATCGATAGTGTTACAAGTGGAACTTAGTTCAAGGCATCATTTGCATCATCTCAAAGCATTGTGAGTATTCATGCATCCCCCGATTTTTGGTTTTTATGTTTTTGGGTGGAAAAACATATCCGAAAAACTATTTATTGTTCGTTGTATTTAAATTGATTTGTATCAAACTTGATTGCTATATTTTGCTATGTATATTTATGCAACTTGAAACATGAGGCCTTATCGTCTTAAGTCCCTTCCCTTACACTTTACTCCAACCATTAACTCTTTGAGCCAATGGTCATTATGGATAGCGCTATTAGGAATTGACAACTCCTCACTCGCCCAATTGCTTGAGTGTATGATACGATATTGATCTATGGAACGATAAGCATAGATCTTGATAGGGCATCAGTCATAGGCTTGGTTGTGAACTCATTGTTTGCTCATATACATACGAAACTAGCTTACTTATTATAGCAATAAATTTTTATTATTGGAAACTTATTTACTTGTCTTATCAACGAACTTGGTTGCTCATTATAGCAATGAAACTTGTTTACTCGTTTTAGTAACAGACTTTATTTCCCATGAGAATATGAATGTTGCATCTCATTTGGGTAACATATTTTATCTCTCATGATGACAACGAACTTTGTTTATGCAAACTTATTACTCATTTTTGCAATATATTTCTTTTTATGGAAACTTTATTACTCGCTTTAGCAACGAACTTCTATTCATGAAAACTTATTTACTTATTTTAGCAATGAGCATTTGTTTATGGAAACTGTTATCAATATTTTGATTATCATGATTTCAAACTATATTATGTTATAAACTTATGAGTACTCACCAAATATTTTTATAGTTGACGCTCGTTTTATATGCTTTTTTAGGAATCATCGAGTAAGTGGCACTTAGGGACACTTCACTTTTAGGAGCAGTCGCATGTGTTGTATTTCAATTTACATTGTAATTTCATTTAAAAATTTGTTCATACTCATTGTAAATTTGTATTGATTTTTAATAGTATGGTTGGTGTTGTATTTTAACTTTTTCTATGAAACCATTTGTACTGCCACGCCCCGTATTTCCGCTTTAGCGGGGTGTGACGGAAATGGTATCAGAGCCGAAGGTTATAGAGAATACCGGTTTTCCTTTAGAGAGCCACAACTATAGCCAAAAAGTTTCAAAACGTTTTTAAAATACTGAACATACTACTGGTATAACTAATTCGAGTACGCATTATTGGACTTTAATTAAGTATAGCCTGGCCAACTATGCTTAATTAAGGAAAGTTAATGTGAGGCTGTAAACGGTTATAGTAGAATTATGTTCAAAACGATTTTTAACTTGAACGTTTGAAAAACAAAAATTTTCGGTGTGCGTATGGGAATTGCATATTATAGGCATTCATCTAGGTACACTTAGAAACTAAGTGCACTTTTACCATAATGTCTTATTTAGAAATATTCTTATCCCTTATCAAGTGCTAGGTTAACCAGTTAGGTTATATCACTAGCCACTCTAGGAGCAATCTACTTAGTATTGAGAATGCGTATTCATCGGTAGCTATTGACTTTAGACATAAGGTTAGTAGCTAGATAGACACTAGTAGTAATCTTAAGTCGAAATCTATACCAATTATACCTCAATACCTCTTCATCGTCTTCGTACTAGAGTTAGAAATAGAAAAGCGTTCCGATACCGACACGGATGAGAATTGGAGCATTACCTAATGAGGTAGATGAGTAGCCACTAGTAATCACTTGGATACCATTGGCGAGCATTCCCGATTCGACTCACGAGGAGACACGGAGGTTTAACCCATATATGAGACCTTATTTCTACGCTACGATTTAGCTCTAGGTTGTTTCCACCTTGAGATTAAAACTTAACATAGGATATCTCTTTGACCCAAAACCTTAACTTTGGCGATTCTTACCGTACCATCTTTACTTTGTATTAAAGCACAAACCATCCCCTCTACGGAAAAATTTACAAGTCTTAGTTCGAGACCCCCATATACACTAGTAATTATCTCGAGTGTACAAACATCTTACACTTTCCATATTACTAACGTGTTTCATGCCTAACCTTCAACCGTAGATTTTCATGCCCGATCAAACATCGCACCACTTTGTTGTATGAATCCTTCCTACAAATTTTGAATCCTCCTTCGAACCTTATTATTTTCATACATTCGTTTGAGCCTTAACGACATTACTAACATTTCTATCATTATACATGATTACATCCTCTTACGCCGTAAGCCAGACGCCTAACCTATAACTTAACTTTTGACCTCTATAAAAGGTCGTAAACTGCATTGACACCATAAAACGTTTTTCAAACAATTTTTTTTGTCCTTTAGCTTGGGGAAAAGACATTGGTACTCACCTTGTACTCGCCTTAGTATTTAGTTATGATCAGCTACACTAATCTACCTATTCCTTACTTCTTAATCTTCCATCAAAAAGTTATTCGGCTTCATCAGTTTTATTTATCATCGATAAAATACTTTATAACCACTTCATACAACTTACTAGACCTTTCCTAACAATGTAAGCCATATTTCTCGCAAAAACCAACCAATTTTACTTTTGACAACTTGCTTTAACTTAACACTTTTCTTCAAATCTCAATTTAACCAATATTGGTTTTTACCTTGCTATTTCAATTTCATTTCAAATCCATTTCAATGGATAGATGTGCTTTTAAGGGCATATAAACCATTTTAAACCTTGATTACCATTTTGGCACGCTTTCGAAAAACTTAGAAACGTTTTCTTTTATAAAAATGTTTAAATTCTATGCTATAAAACTTAAACATATGACATTGAAGTTCATATTACGCGTAAAAGCGTCACCGGATCTTTCAAACCACTTTTGTTTTGGCTCTTTTGACCACTTTCTCATCTAGGCATTGTACTTTACTTAAATGTGTTTTCGTGAAACCCAATATGATATTTCTGCAACTTTCTACTTCACACATGTTTATAAGACATCTCTAATGCTTACATTTCAAAACATACCTCATTTGTGTAATTTGCTTCAATATAGCTTTATAAACTATAAAGTTTCTGAAATTTACAGCATTGCAAAACTTAGTGTTCGCTTTTAAACTTCTAGTGACACACTTTAAACAACGTATAATTATTACTCTAAATATGTTGAGTCTTTACCTTATCCGTTTTAACCATTCTTGGACTCAAGTCTAAAAAGTCAAAAGTTGTCATATTTTCAATTACTAGTGGCAGTGTTTCTTCTTTTTCACAAATGAAATTTAACTTAATAAATAACTCATGATTTTTTTAGCAAATGCTTTAAAACTTCCACATGTCTATTTAGTCACCAGCATACATCAATGATTGAAGTTTGAAATATATCTCAACCTAAGATTTAAATCTACTTATGGATATTGTCCTTAAAATTTTAACTGTCGCTGCTACCTTCCTTTTCTTTCCCCCGCACTTGATTTCTTGCTCTCCTTCTGATTTTAGATCTCGCACACCCATAATAATAACATAATACATTGTCTAACTTTGTTTCTGTCTATTTTGTTTCTCTCGGTATCATGTTCGTATACATGCAGACTAGAAGTCTACCCTTTCGTTTTGAGCGATTAATACGTGTATAGCCGTGAGGCATAATTTTGATTTAGTCAACTTTGATATACTCAATTACGCCTTTTATCATATACATTTTATTTTAATTATGAAATCTACTGTAAACAAGTAATCCTTATTTACATTTGCTCTTTCGTTTTAAATTCGGAAACTTGATTTAAAGTGCAATTTTCATTGTATTTACCTTACAGTTAATACACAAGATGAATACCCTTATGCTTATCATTTTTCTATATCCAGAAAATATATGTGAAAGAATACATTTTCTTATGTTTCTTCTTTTCTGTAATAGTATGTAAAAAAAGATTTTAAATGTTACGATTATCTGTCATTCAAATGATTGTTTTTGTAAGATCACTAAATTAAGAATGCATTGTTTTCGATGATCGACATTTTTATACATTTCTTAAATAGCATTCTACTTTGTAATTTTCACGAGTTCCTAAACTCACAACCTTTGTTTTCATAAATATTTTGACTTGTAAACTTGAATTTGTCCTGACTTAAACAATTGGACAATTTCTCAAAAATTGTAATATGAATATTTCTATATAAATTCCCTCATTGACGACTTAAACATTTAACATTAATTAATCTATTTATTATTTACTACTTCGTTTTATTGCCACACATGTATCTTCATTCTATTGGAATTATCACATATTTTTAATAATAGCGAGATTACTTATCATTTTTAAACGCTCAAAATGCTACCTAGATAATGTGATTTAAAATATCATAAACTTTCACCGTCTTCATTAGAAACAATGACTCTCTACTTATATATACACTTCGAAAATGGTTCTATTATTGTAAGAGTAATCGTAGTAGTAATTATATCCTCGAAGATCCTAAATCATTTCGTAATTTATTTTGTAGACGACACTTAAATAGTCTTTACGTTTGAAATGAACCAAAACTTCATTGCCTACCCTTAGCACGTATCTTTAGGAACTTACCCTCGATTGTTTCTCTTTCATTCGTGCTACCCCCTTCGTATTTCGGAATATATCTTTTCCACATTTAGTAGCCCACACGAAAGTGAGCAAATTGTCCCTAATCTCTTCTTTATTAGGCGGCAAATTTACACTTAGTGCTGATTTAGAATGCGACTTAAGGATCAATGCGGATTTAACGCTTAATGTAGTTGGTGCTTCAGCCAAACTTATATCGCTCTCTTAATTCTATTAATATCTAATTAGATAATATTTTCAACTAGGTCGCCATGGTTGGATCATGATTTCCATGATCCTAATTTCTCGCAATCTAGGCTGTAGAACTCGAATTAAGAAAACACTAATTTGTTGATAGCTAAAGAGTTGGGCTCTTTCCGTGAGGAATTAACCCAAAGTAATCAAATAGCTCTTCAAGTCACCACCTCTCGAACTATACAATTGTGTTCGGCTAATTTCTAATAGAATACGTCACGAATTGAATTTCGGGACAAAATTCTTTCAACCGGGGGAGACTGTGACAACCATCAAAATTCGAGTCGGTTCTAGATTTGATAAACTTAGTTGCACGTGTAGGCACGACACATACTAGACTTAGTAACTAGAAGCTAAGTTATAACCTACTAGAAACTTGGAAACAATTAGAAACAATGGATAATGTACTTAGATTTCACATTGATATGTGAATTCTACAACGACTTAACTATAGTGACTATCCATATTCGGGTCACTCTTTAACTCGAACACCTTTTCATGAATCATATACACACATCATGCATTTGACCTAGTAGTAGAAATTAGGTCCGAGTCTCGTTGGAACTTAAGTCAAAGTTGAAAGTTAGGACTAGTATACTTGATTCCTCAATTTCACTTGAATCTCGAAACCACTACATAGAATTCCAATAAACTGATAAAATAAGTTACAAACATTATTTATAACTATAAAATAGTTATAATACCATAAGATAAATTGAAGTCTCAAAGATTCTGTTGAGTTTGATATCCAAAGATTTACAAACTCTCAAAAAACCTAAATTTATGAAATTTAACCTTAAAAATTCTATAAAAATAGTTATGAACCTTATAATATGATCTTATAATAATTAAAATTATGAAAATTCATTCAAGGAAATTAAAATTTAACTCATTAACATTTACCCTTAATTTCTAAATAAAAAATCAAGGTTTTATGAATAAAAACTTGATTTTAGTGCACATTTTATATAAAAATTGAGATATTTTATAAAAGAATTTAAATTTTATAAAAGAAAATTAATGAGAATATTACACCTCAAAAATCCGCCCCCCTCTCCTTATTTCACTCTCATTCTCCAACACACACACATCTCTTCTTTCTCTTTCTAAAAACTTCTCTTTCACTTCTCTCTAAAACGGACGAACATAGATGCATAGTCTATGGGATAGATTTTTCCGGTTGATAATTCATGAGTCAACATGTATCTCAGTATTTTGGTGGAGTATAACTCCAAAGAGACGACGAGAGAGATGAGTTATCCAGAGATATAGAATCCCTCTTTTCTCTCTTTTCTTCTCTCTAAAACCCCCATTCCTTATCTTCCTTTTACCCACAAAAATTTCCAGCAAAAACCACCATTTTGCATAAAAATATACATCATCCATAAGGGCTCTCATCAAGGTAAATGCACCTAACTAAATCATGCATGCAAGTTTCTACTATTTTCTTATGGTTTTATGTGCATATTACTTCAAAAACCAACTTTTACTTCTTCATCTTCTTCAAATTTGTTTCCTATTAGTTTAAATGGCTTTTATAACATCATGGATGTGTTTTAACACCATGTATGTAGAAAAACATGGTTTCATGTTCATGATCTTAACACCAAAATAGGTTTTCAAGTTAAGAACATAAAACTCATTTTTAAGAGTTCTTGAGAAATTAGATTTTTGTATTTTAATGCATGTATGTAAATTATGATTTTTAAATATATTTGATCTCTGGAAACATGACCATAACATGTATGGATCATGATTTCATAAAATATTTCAAAATATTTACTCAAAGAAATGATGAAAACTCATTTTTCTAACAAATCATCATGCATGCAATCTGCCATATATATCTTTGCCAGACTTTAAACTGCTATATCTCACTCATTTCTTAACCAAAATTCGATATTCCTTTTCTGAAATATAATATTGTGAGTTAGCTTTCAAACCTATCTGACCTCACTGGAAAATTCCAATATTTTGATTTTTAACAATTTTTACAAAACTGTTGCTCAAACAACACCTTTTTGTGAATACTAGTTTTGTATTGCATGTTCAAAGGTCTTATTCCTCACTAAAAATTAATTTGAGCACTTAACATCATTTATTAAGAGGGACAAAAAGATATTGATTCAAAAGCCTTTGGAACATGTTGCAAAAATTCTCAAAGTAACATCAATAATCTTTACCAAAATCACAAGAATAAAGTTTTCTCTATAATTTATTGAGCCTTTAGGCATGGTTTTTTAGACATCAAAAATAAGAAAATGATTTTTCATTGTTATTAAATTGTATGAAGATGCATTCTGGAAATTTTCAGCTCAATATATATTTTCTTTATTTTTTCATGAAAATAATAAGAAAATAGAGTGTTAAAGTATATAAAATACTTAGAATATTAAATAAATTCTGGAAAAATTCATGAATGACCTATATTGTAAAACAGCATCCCCCATGAAGTTTGAGGAATTTTTATTACTATTTACTATTAGTTTTTATTTTATAGTTATTAAGCACAAATAAATAACAAAAGTCAGGTTCCAAGTTATAAAAATCATATTTATTATTTTTCGAAGCTTCTTTATATTATATAAACTTCACATAAAAATTTGATGAATTTTCCATAACCTTTTACTATTATTCCAATATTTAATGTGTATTAAAAGAATTAAATAAGTAAAAAATAGTTAAACTTATCCAAAATTCACAAACACTTACCAGGAAATAGCTCATTACATTATAACCATAAATAAAAATTGTGGGGATGTATATTAACTATTTACTATTTATTTCTATTTTCTTGGTATTAAACACACTTAAATTCTAAAAATAGGGATTTTCTGTTCGAAAATGACTTTCAATAATTTTCCCAGATTATGTACACTTTATATGATGTTTACAAAACGTTTGGTAATTTTCTTTAACCGTTTACTAATTATTCACGAAATAATGCTTATTTAAGTGAATAAAACAAAGAAAATATCTAAACTATTTGGAAACCAACTTTTATATTTTCCCAGCTTTTATATATGTAATAACACTAGTACAAAAAGTTTGGGGAATTTTTGAAACTGTTTTATATTTATCTCTATTTTGATAGAATAAATACACAAAAATCAGAAACATCGTGTTAAACTATTTGAAAATACATTTTATTATTTTTCCCATATTATGTAATCTATAAAACAGTTACACAAGAATTATTAGAATTTTTCATGATAATTTACTATTTTTCCATGATTTTATGATTATTCAAGGAATTAAATGGTGAAAAATAGTTAGATAAATCAAAAATTCAAGAAAATTTATCTTAACATTTGTGAATTCATTTGAAACTGAAATAAAAAGTTTGGTAAAGTTTAGAACTAAATTGATTCAGTTTTTGAATATTTAATCATTAGAACACCTCTTAAAATGTTAAATATTAACATTTCAATAATAAGAATTTTCCACTTAACTGTTATATAACAATTGATTCATAGAAATATAAATTTCACAGAAAAATGTTTGTAACTTATCAATATTAAATTATGACACAATATTGGTATAATTTTATTGTAGTAGTAACTATACTAGTATTAGATTTCGATTGGAGACTCATTAGTGTGTAACATCGTGTAGGAATCGATAGTGGTACAAGTGGAACTTAGTTCAAGGCATCATTTGCATCATCTCAAAGCATTGTGAGTATTCACGCATCCCCCGATTTTCGGTTTTTATGTTTTTGGGTGGAAAAACATATCCGAAAAACTATTTATTGTTCGTTGTATTTAAATTGATTTGTATCAAACTTGATTGCTATATTTTTCTATGTATGTTTATGCAACTTGAAACATGAGGCCTTATCGTCTTAAGTCCCTTCCCTTACACTTTACTTCAACCATTAACTCTTTGAGCCAATGGTCATTATGGATAGTGCTATTAGGAATTGACAACTCCTCACTCGCCCAATTGCTTGAGTGCATGATACCATATTGATCTACGGAACGATAAGCATAGATCTTGATAGGACATCAGTAATAGGCTTGGTTGTGAACTCATTGTTTGCTCATATACATACGAAACTAGCTTACTTATAATAACAATGAATTTTTATTATTGGAAACTTATTTACTTGTCTTATCAACGAACTTGGTTGCTCATTATAGCAATAAAACTTGTTTACTCGTTTTAGTAACGAACTTTATTTCCCATGAGAATATGAACGTTGCATCTCATTTGGGCAACATATTTTATCTCTCATGATGACAATGAACTTTGTTTTTGCAAACTTATTACTCATTTTTGCAATATATTTCTATTTATGGAAACTTTATTACTCGCTTTAGCAATGAACTTCTATTCATGAAAACTTATTTACTTATTTTAGCAATGAACATTTGTTTATGGAAACTGTTATTAATATTCTGATTATCATGATTTCAAACTATATTATGCTATAAACTTGTGAGTACTCACCAACTATTTTTATAGTTGATGCTCGTTTTACATGCTTTTTCAGGAATCATCGAGTAAGTGGCACTTAGGGACACTTCACTTTTAGGAGCATTCGCATGTGTTGTATTTCAATTTACATTGTAATTTCATTTAAAAATTTGTTCAAACTCATTGTAAATTTGTAATGATTTTTAATACTATGGTTGGTGTTGTCTTTTAACTTTTGCTATGAAACCTTTTGTACTGCCACACCCCGTATTTCCGCTTTAGCGGGGTGTGACATAAACCCACGCTCATCTGAATCAGTTCATGAATTTTATTACGAGTGATTGTGAGAGGGTATTATCTTATATTCTTGAAACAGAGACGTGTGAGTTGTAGCTTACAAATCGGTTGCATATTGATGATACGTAAACGCACCAGTAACTTGGTGTTATAAAACGCATTGTTGTGTGTGATTTGATGAGTAAATATAGCAATCATATGAGTCGAAGTTTATCCATCCCTTTTACCCTTAGAGGGATAAATGCGATATTTGTGGGGCCCTCGATGATTTAGTGATGACACCCTAAGCGCTTGGCCAAGCCTGGACATATTTGATTTGTTCAATTAGTCAGTTGTCATAAATCGGAAATCGGGAAACAACAGATGGACAGAGAGAATGATTATAATCCATGTCTCAGTCCATATGATATCTTGTATAATGGAGGAATGTATGATCCCTTATCTAATGGACGCGTCATTGACTAGGTTAGAGTTCGACATCAGCTTTTAAGAGCTACGATTGCTAGTCGGGTTGTGGAGTCGTACTTGCAATAATAGTTATTAAACTTATCCAAGTGGGAGACTGTTGGATTAGGTGTCTAAGCCCATAACTATAATTGGTATGTACTTGACCTGAGAGTAGCATGGTCCATTTGGGTTGCCTTCACCAGAGCAATTTGATAGGATAGACTTTTTGAGAAGAGGTTATTTGTGATTTATTAATATATTATAAGTTCTAATATATTAATATGAAATCATATTATTTAATTAGTATTGATCAAGAATTAAATTGGAATTTATTTAGTGATAAAAATAGACTAATTAGATTAATGGGGACTAATTGTGTAAATTAGTTTATATATATATATATATATATATATATATATATATATATATATATATATATATATGTCACCCTATAGCTAAAATCAGTGACTACGTATGTTCTAAGAGTTCATTTGAGCCGATTTTTATGCAAGGATATTCTCTCTCAAAAGTACTCCTTTTGTTCATGGTGTTTGTGAACCATTTGAGGCATCAAATTTGAGGTGCTAAGTTCTTAAAGGTCAAAACTACAAGCTACAACAAAGAGGTAATTCCATAACTTAGTTCTATGTTGTTTATGTCAATTGTATGCTAGTTGTAGGCTTAATGCTTTGGAAACAATATTGCATGTATAATTAGAGAAAACATAGATCCAAAACATTTAGGGTTGTATGTGAACCATAGGATGTTGTAGTATACTAAAACCCAACAATACATTTATCAGTGATAGTACACTGGTAAATTTGGATGAACCTAACAACTACAAGGAAGCCATGGCAGGCCCTGAGTCTGCAAAATGGAAAGAGGCAATGGACAGCGAGATTCAGTCCATGTATGGCAATCAAGTATGGAACTTTGTTGACAATGTACCAGGCCGTAAGGCAGTCGGGTGCAAATGGATCTTCAAGAAAAGACCGACATGGATGGGAAAGTACACACTTATAAGGCACGATTGGTTGCGAAGGTCTTTACTCAAACTCCTGGAGTTGACTATGATGAGACCTTTTCACCAGTGACTATGATTAAATCTATAAGGGTTATGCTAGCCATAGCTGCATTTCATGATTATGAAATATGGCAAATGGATGTCAAAACCGCTTTCCTTAATGGGAAGTTGACTGAGGATGTTTATATGAATCAGCCAGAGGGTTTTGTCGATGCAAAGTACCCTGATAGAGTGTGTAAGCTTGAGAAATCCATTTATGGATTGAAACAAGCATCTCGCAGATGGAATCTTTGTTTCGATGAGAAAGTCAAAGAGTTTGGCTTTTCGATAAGTGATGATCAGTCCTGTGTATATGTCAAAGCTAGTGGGAGTATAGTTAGCTTTCTCGTGTTGTATGTGGATGACATACTACTCATAGGAAACGACATTCCAACCTTGCAGGAGGTTAAGTATTGGCTTGGGAAGTGTTTCGCTATGAAGGATCTCGGAGAAGCTGCTTACATTCTGGGGATAAGGATATTGATGTTGGGTTTTGAGCATTCTAACACTCCTATGGTGTACATGCAACCCTATAAACCTTGGATCTATGTTTTCTCTAAAATACATACAAATAAGAATTTCCAAGGTTTACATCCTAACTAGCATGGCATGGGGAACTTGAATCATTAAATTACTAGTAAAATGACATACCTTATAGTAGTGGTTGATTGCTTGGAGTTTGAGAGCCTAGCACCAATAGTGTGGATGCCTCAAATGGAAATCACAAATCACCACAAACTTTGGAAACTCGTGAGAGAATAATGCACACTCATGAATTGGCCACCACTCTTGTACACACACACCTAGTGCCAAATCAAGTGCCAAGGACTCCTTTATATAGTGTGGAGGATTAGGGTTACATCCATGTAAACCCTAATACCCATGACTCTTCCTTTCCAAGGATCCACGGGTTAAAAGCTCCATGGACCATCCATGGACTCCCATGCAAGCCTAGCCCAATCCAAATGAGTATTAGCCCACACTATATAAAATACAAGAGCCCATATTTAATTGGTCACCTTTTTGATCACCAAATTAATTCTAAATTAATTTATGATCAATACTAATTAAATAATATGATTTCATATTAATATATTATAACTTAAAATATATTAACAAATCGTAAACATATTATTCTCAAAAGATTATCCATACAAATTGGTCGGGTGAAGTGCAACCCAAATGGACCATGTCGGGTCGGGTCAAGTGTATCTCAAATATTGTTATGGACTTAGACACCTTATCCAACAGTCTCCCACTTGGATAAGTCTAATAACTATATTTGTATATATGACTTCAGGAACCAACCGACAATCGTAGCTCTCAAAACTCTGTTGAACTATGAAGCGCCATTTTAGATAAGTGATCATATAATCCTTTGTTCTCATGATATCAGCCGGACAAATACATGGAACAACGTCGTACTTATTTTCCAGCAGTTTGTTTCCCGATTTCCGATTTGTTTGACATAGAACTAAATTGAATACATCAATTAGGTTCTGACCGAGCCCAGTACATAGGTCAAAACAAAATCATCGAGGGGCCCATATATCGCTTCTAATCCTCCAAGGACTAGAAGGAACAGATAAACTTCGACTCATATACTTGTTTCTACTACTTGTTGAATTATACACAAAGGCACGTTTTATAACATCAAGTTACTGATGTGTTTTCATGTAATCAATGCATAACCAACTCATAGACAACAACTCATATCTCTAGGTTTGAAGACTTATATGATATTACCGTCTCACGATCACTCGAGATAAATTCCATGAAGTGATGCAAGTGAGCGTGGGTTTATTCCAATACTCAGAACTTATGAGCACTCATGAATGTTGTATGAACCATTGCTATGGCTAAACACCTTTACTCATCTACAAGCCCAATTCATGACAGTCTTAATTCATACCTACTTCCGACGTATGACCGACTGTAGAAGTTTGAATAACTTAGTCATTCAGAAAGAATAACCTAGTTATTATGGAAGTCAAAACATGCAAAGTGAAACACAAGAATAATTGAATCCAATATGGTCTCAGCACTTATGAATATAAATAAAACACCTTTTATTCATCACCATATTGATTACACATTATTCTGTTTCGATTTATCAACTTAACACTTGAATTAAAACAATAGTTATCACATGCTCCAAGCATGTACACTATGTTTTCTAAACAATAGGCATGCCAGACTCCAAGTATGCAAACTATGTTTGTTTATGATCCTTACTTTGTGAAGTAGATCAATTGGACATGATTCCAATGATGCTCATTTCACAATCCCAAATCCTTACCGTAAATGTAAGAATATCAAATTCTAGTCATTTACTGTAATCTGTTAGATTTTAAACTCATATGCATTGATCCTCTTGCAATGACTATGCACAAAAGTCATAAAGACCTGGCAACAGACATTACAAAGTATTCCAGTGGAGATCAATTCCATGGAAACGAAGTCTCACATTCAAAGTACATTCCTTTGAATATCCTTCTCGTATAAAAGTTTCTAACTTTCTCATAGATTCTTAAAATCCAACTCCCAATATGGACAACATTTCCATATTCCCATTTTTGACTATCACTTCTGAACAAGAGCTACCTCTTTTCAGAATATGTCAATATGGCCCTTTCCAAAATTTAACATCATACTTCCAACTGTCCATGAGAAACCAATCTTACGTAAACCTCAGATTGTTCTCGACAATTGATTAATCATTTCAGTCATATCCGGTTCTATTCCTTTTTTCCTCTTAATGCTCTAGGCATTTTTGAAAATTTAGAACGGATAGATTTTGTAGCACATGTGATCGATCCTATACCCGAAGCATATGGGACACGATTCATGATGTCTCACATAAAGACATGATACTACATCAGTCTTTTGCTACAATATTTTTATTTGACATGTTTTCAAAAATCGACTATGAAGAGGGATGCCGTAATCATAATCGAATTTTTGAGAACGCAATATATATAGAATTCCCTTATGTTGAACCATTCCAACATAAAATTCATATATATATCCTTGACTAAAGATGATTGAAATCTCAATCTAAACTTTTAGGATTGAAATGACGTATAATCTCCTCTCCCTTAATTATAGCAAAACAACCTTTTTCCAAGCGAAACTTTGTTTTCTATAATTAACAATACTTATCATAATTGATTATGCTCCCACTAGCATAATAATTATTTAGCATAACAATTATGCTCCCACTAGCTTTGACATATACTCAGAAATCGACTTCTAGAAATCAATACTTTATTGACTTTCATCACCAAAGTTCAGACTTCTGATACGAGATGCTTCGACAAAACTTTATCTACGCTACTCAGCCTCATACATCTTTCCTTAGATAGCTCACATGTGTGTCTAAACAAATATGAAGAGGGATGCCGTAATCATAATGTTTAGACCTGTTTTCCATTTCTCACAAGTCCATGTTAGTGTGTCGGTTAACCACACACGCTCCACTAACGACTTTGAGAATGCAAATATCACAATTGTTATCTACCTAAAATCTACTTAGTGAAAGCGTTTCCTCGCCATCATTTTCATGAATCGGAAAGAAACCTTATGACACTTAGATTTTATGGTGTATGTGTTCCTATCCACGTGAATTTGTCAAAACCATAATCACAAGACAAGGTTAGTGACAAAGTCAACCTCATATGAATTGAACTTGATCAATCTTGATGTCTTGGCTCTTGGTAGTACAAGGGCCCAACAGTGCTTCCAAGTTGTTATGCACACAATTGAGAACTCACAGAACCCACATACATAGCCAACTTTACCGGAATAGGCACAGAAACAAGAATTATGTCAACACGATAGGTTACAAACCTCAAGTCGTGTGCTAGCGATAAACTATAGGTTTTATCCTTGATTAGTTCTTGAAACTTTCAAGACCTTTAAGACTCTCACTGTCCTCTTGGCATATAAGTTTCTCTTTGTCAAGAACCATTCCTTGACAACCAAACAAATATTCAAGAGTCAGTACGGATTCTTATCAAGATAAACACTTCACACAATTGGCCTTAGTTGGTCTTTGTTTTATCCAAAACATCACAACTTACCAATTTCAAATGTACAAGAGTAGAAAACATTTTACTCTTATATTTGACAAGTGTTATAAACCTTCTTTAAGATGTGTCACTCAAGTTACAATCTTGGAGTATGACTCTAAGACTTGTTTTGGAACGAAGTATGACTCATCTTCTCGATTTTAACCACTTCAATAATTCATGACTCCTCTTCTTAGCCATAAGAATGCACTAATATGTCCCTAGAGGATGAATTGTGATATGGTCTCACAATCATTAAGATGATCATAAAACATGATACTAAAGTACTCTCCCATCTTTTCAGATTTGAGAAATTTTTTATCTTTCTGCCTAATTTGATTCTTCCATTCGCCCTGCCATACATTGAAACTTTTCCAATGTTTCAGAATTGTACTGAAACTTGTAGGTACAACCATATTTACTAAACTTTAGTAAATCATGACGAATAGTCTTATCGATCTTTGTGGTGGACTTTGACCTGCACACACCCAGTGTACCCGATCCTTTAGTCTTTCACCTGAATCACATATACATGTGGTAAGGGAATTAGTCTTAACTTTCCAAAAATGAAAATTCCCATTCATCATGCAATACAACCTGCATGATTCCAAGTTTCGGTCCAATTGAAACTTGGGTGATGAGAATCTTTCCTTATTTGGTAAATTTAGACACTACCACAGATGAAAGAATCAAATTCATTATTGCTAGGATCATACAAACATTAACTTTCCATAAATGCCATTGCAAGGAGATATAAAATAAAGTAATACAAAAAGTTTATTTTTTTATAAAATATGGAAAAAAACTTTTCCCTTACAATGCAACTTTAAATGGAAACTATGCTATTACATATTTCCTACCAATCTATCATAACTCCTAAGTAGTAGCTCAAGAATCCGATCTTCGAACCATGCGATTGAAATCCATCTTCGCGATCAGATTCAGCATACTCTTCTTTTAAGCTTCCTTCCCTTTGCTTGATCTTGCAAACATTAAAATGCAACCCAGTCACATCATGTATTAAGAATCAACAATTAGGAACTTAACAGAGTTAGATAGTGGACTTACCTGAAGCAGAACCATACATTCTAACTAAAGATCTCAGGTAGTCAGGGCAACTTTGATTCCAATGTCCCTTTCCTTGGCAATAGAAACACACAGGCTCATCTGAGCCAGCACATAGAGCAGTCTCAGAAATTGCCTTTCTCTTATGATCATCACTTTTGACCATGGCCAATTCCTTCCCTTTAGGAGAAGGAATCATTTCTGGGATGTCCATGTCAGCTTGGGAGGCAAACCTTCCAATCAAAGTTGCTTGACCATTGCGCCAAATCATTGCCGATTCAGCAACAATTAGCAAATAGGTAAGATCTATTAGGGTCATGTTGAGATCTGTCACATAGTAGTCTTTAACAAACTTACTATATAACTCAGGAAGTGACTGAAGAACCCAGTCAATAGCCAACTTCCTTGGGAACCCGACACCCATCATCCTTAGTCTGTCAATGTGTGGCTTCATCTCCAAGACATGTGCACACACTGGCTTTCCATCCTTGTGTTTACTATCACATAGGACTTGAGTGAGTTTGAACTTTTCAAGTCTTCGAGCTTGTGGGTCGGGGAGAATAATTGGATGGGGTGGAGGAAGTGAAGCATGATGTTGTGGGACATCATCTTCAAGAGGAAAGCTTGTTCCAAGAGATTTGGGAAGATCATACTTGTCTGAACCAGACATCTACAATGGGAGAGATTCAAGTTAGTTGATTTAAAATCCTTAATATAACACCCAATATGAAATATTAAGGCTAGGACCCAACACAATATTTTATAACTTGGAAGAGAGATGCCGTAATCCAAGCTATAGAATATTTGAAGGTAGGCGAATGACGATTCACCAATTTTCACAATGAAAAACGAAATAATTTATTAGGTTTTAATTGGATTTGAAACTCCTAGATCTTTTTAGATTCATTGAACTTTTCAATTGCATGTTTCAATCTCGATTGTGCCCTTCAGATTTTGTGACTAGGATGCCGAGGATCACAAAACAAGGTGTGAATAACCATGCAAATTCACTTGGTACCCTTAATATTATCACCTAATCAATGTGCCGGTTAACCACACGCGCTCCACCGATCTATGATAAACATTAAGTCACCCTTTGCCATCCTTACTAGTCCAAGTTAGTGTGTCGGTTAACCACACACGCTCCACCAACGACTTGGTAAGGTACAAAGTGTAAATTTTATGGGTTAGCACCAAATTCACATTTTTCCCAAAGTAACTAAGATTGAGAATTTATAAAAGGTTTAGTTACTTTATATTCATCATTATACTTTTAATGAGAATTATAGTCCTTGTCCTACCCGTTCGGCTAACGACCCTCTACCAGTCAAGGAAGCGGTGGGTGAGAGTGGACACCCATTAAGCTGCCATTTTATAGGCGACAACCTTATACCCCCCTTATATACCGGCTTCGTGAATGAAGCCTACTAACGGTAAGACTGACTTGCTCTTATACATATATATATATATATATATATATATATATATATATATATATATATATATTACTAACTTATAATACTATAAAGTATAAGGGTTGAATTTTAACTTTTAAAACTCTAAGGGTTGGAACTAAAGTGTGTGTGAGACTTTATAAATTCCAAAACTTGAGGGAAAGTTTTGAACAATTCAAAAACTTTTCGATTTTCATAACTTATGAGTTTAATTAAGGTTTAAAAAACTTTTAATGAGAGACTCTTGGACATCCATAACTTGAGGACAAGTTATGGAGTCCATAAAACTATTTATGATGAAAAGACTCTTCAACTTGTGTAACCTATGGTTTTTAATGGACTTTAAAGAAAAGACTTTTGGTAGTCCATAACTTGAGGACAAATTATGGATTCCATTAAAACACATCAAGATCAAGAATTAACTAACAAACAATTTGCAAATAATTCCTATGATCTAACAAAACTCATAAGTTCATGAACATCCATATCAACAATTTCAAGAATCATATGAACACATACAAAACTTGAAATTTTGATAATAGCCTTTGAAATTGGATTAGCATAATCATTACAACATCAAAAACAGGTTTTATAAGTCCAAGACAGTTTAGTGTAATGATTCTAGTCCAATTCCAGCTTAAAAACTCGAAAAACTGCACTCTGGGCCTCCTACTCGTCGAGTGCATGAACCTACTCGACGAGTAGGATGAAGATATGCTTGGACTCGTCGAGTCCCCCCATGGACTCGGCGAGTCCACTGTCCAGACAGCAAGATTTTTCGATTTTTCAACAGTTTGCATCAAGTATTCAAGAAAAAAAGCCTAGGCTCTGATACCACTGTTGGGTTTTGAGCATTCTAACACTCCTATGGTGTACATGCAACCCTATAAACCTTGGATCTATGTTTTCTCTAAAATACATGCAAATAAGAATTTCCAAGGTTTACATCCTAACTAGTATGGCATGGGAAACTTGAATCATAAAATTACTAGTAGAATGACATACCTTATAGTAGTGGTTGATTGCTTGGAGTTTGAGAGCCTAGCACCAATGGTGTGGATGCCTCAAATGGAAATCACAAATCACCACAAACTTTGGAAACTCTTGAGAGAATAATGCACACTCATGAATTGGCCACCACTCTTGTACACACACACCTAGTGCCAAATCAAGTGCCAAGGACTCCTTTATATAGTGTGGAGGATTAGGGTTACATCCATGTAAACCCTAATACCCATGACTCTTCCTTTCCAAAGATCCATGGGTTAAAAGCTCCATGGACTATCCATGGACTCTCATGCAAGCCTAGCCCATTCCAAATGAGTATTAGCCCACACTATATAAAATACAAGAGCCCATATTTAATTGGTCACCTTTTTGATCACCAAATTAATTCTAAATTAATTTATGATCAATACTAATTAAATAATATGATTTCATATTAATATATTATAACTTATAATATATTAACAAATCATAAACATATTATTCTCAAAAGATTATCCATACAAATTGTTCGGGTGAAGTGCAACCCAAATGGACCATGCCGGGTCGGGTCAAGTGCATCTCAAATATTGTTATGGACTTAGACACCTTATCCAACAATTGAGAAACATGAGTAAAAGACTAATATGATGTAGTTAAAGTACCTATTTGGACAAGGTGTTGAAACGTTTCAACATACAAGATTCCAAGAGAGGAGAATTACCTATCCAAAGCAATGCCAGACTGAGTAAGACTCAAAGTCCGAGTACCGATGCTGAAATAGTATAAATGAGTCGAATACTATTATGCTTCTGCCGTTGGCTCGATCATGTATGCTCTGACATGTACTCGCCCTGATGTAGCCTTTGCATTGATCATGGTTAGCAGATATCAAGGGAATCCAGGTAAAGCTCACTGGACTGTGGTAAAGAACATTCTTAAGTACCTACGAAGGACTAAGGACTGGATCCTTACCCTTGGTGGGAGTGATGACTTAAGAGTGGTAGGGTATAGTGATGCCAGCTTTCAGATCGACAAAGATAATTTCCGCTCTCAATAGGGTTGGATATTTGTCCTAAATGGAGGAGCAATAACTTGGAAAAATTCCAAACAGGAGACTGTAGCTGATTCAACGTGCGAATCAGAGTATATAGCAGTGAGTGAATCCTCGAAGGAGGCGTTATGGCTGAAGAACTTCATCGGAGACCTTGGAGTTGTACCAGCTATAAAGGAGCCCATGGAGATTTGTGATAGCGATAGTGCAGTTGCCTTATCCAAGGAACCAAGAGACCATAGCAGATCAAGACACATCAACAGAAAATATCACTTAATAAGACATCAAGTAGAAGAAGAAATCCTCGTGGTTAAGAGGGTATCGTCAGAAGAGAATCTAGCAGTTCCCCTTACGAAGGGACTGAGTAGGGTTAAGTACTTGCAGCACGCTAGTAGTGTCGGGCTAAAGGACGATATTAGTTTTAGTGATTAGATAGAATTTTAGAAACTTGTAATAGTCAAAATGTAATTGACATTTGATGATTGAATAAAAGGTGTTTTTATTTATAAGTAATGTTACTGTCTTATGTCAATTATTTACTATTGTTTCATTTTGCATGTTTTGACTTCCAGAATAATAAGATTATTCAAACTATCCACGGTCGATCATACTTTGGAAGTAGGTTATGAAGACTGTCATGAATGGGTTTTTGTATGATTGTCTAAGGTGTTAGACATAGCAAAAGATTGATACAAACATTCAGGAGTGCTCTCGAAATAAGATTTGAGTATTGAACTAAACCCACACTCAAATATCACTTCATGGAATTTATCACGAGTGATTGTGAGACGATAATATCGTATAATCTTCAAACCAAGATATATGAGTTGGCGATTATTTGCTGATTGTACATTAGTAGTGCGGAAACGCATCAGTAACTCGATGTTATAAAACGTGCTATTATGTATGATTCAATGAATAGTTAGTACAAGCATATAAGTTGAAGTTTATCTGTTCCTTTTATCATAAGAGGATTGAAAGCGATATCTTGGGCCCCTCGATGATTTTGTTTTGACTTATGTGTCGGGCCCGGTCAGAACTCTATTGATGTGTTCAATTAAGTTCTATGTCAAACAAATCGGAAATCGGGAAACAAACTGTTGGACAATAAGTATGACTATGTTCCATGTATTTGTCCGCATGATATATTGTAGAACAGAGGATTATATGATCAGTTATCTAATGGACACATCAGAGTATGTCAACGACTTTTTGAGAGCTACGATTGCTAATTGGATTTTAAGTTACATTGGCAATTACAATTATTACACTTATCCAAGTGGGAGACTGTTGGAAAAGGTGTCTAAGCCCATAACTATAATTGGTATGTACTTGACCCGATAGTAGCATGGTCCATTTGGGTTCATTCATCAAAGCAATATGTTAGGAAGGATATTTAGGTAAGAGGTTAATTATGATTTATTAATATATTATAAGTATAATATATTAATTGAGGAATCATATATTTAATTATTATTGATCAGGAATTAATTTAGTGATCAAAAAAGACTAATTAAATTGATACATTTGAGTTAGGCTAATGATCTATGGTTTGATTTGGGATGGGCTTATGGGTTAATCCATGAAGTATTTATCCAAATCAAATGGGTGGATCATAAGCTTATGGGTATGGATTAGGGTTACACATGACCTTTGATATTCAACACACACACACACAGATATATATATATATATATATATATATATATATATATATATATATATATGTGCATTAAAATCGGTGACACCTTACACACTAAGAAGAGAGAACCGATTTTTAGTCTCCATAACCTCTCCATATTCATCCTAAATTGTTCTTGGTGTTTTGTGATTCCATTTGAGGCATCAGATTATTGGTGCTAAGCTTTTTTGAGGCCAAGTTATTAAAGCTACTACACAAGGTAATGTTCTAATTGTTTTATGATTCAAATATCACCTTGCATGCTAGTTTAGGCTTCATGCTTTGGAAAAATGTTTATTGCATGTATAATTAGAGAAAACTTAGATCCAAAGCATTAGGGTTGTATGTGCACCATAGGAATGTTAGACTACATAAAAGCTAATAGGAAGAACACGGGAAACATTTGCAACTAATCCAGGAACTATTGATAAAAGAAACATTATATGTAAAATTTTCCAAGTGTGAATTTTGGATTAGAGAGATACATTTTCTAGGGCATGTGGTTAGTAACAAAGAAATTCACGTTGATCTATCTAAGATAATGATTATCAAGAATTAGGAAGCGCCAAATACGTTAACTGAGGTGCGTCAGTTCTTAGGCCTTGCAGGTTATTATCGAAGATTTATAGAGAACTTCTATAAAATAGCCAAACCCCTCACAACATTGACGTATAAAGAGATAAAATTGGTTTGGGGTGACAAACATGAAGCTGCGTTTACATATACTATCCCTCCTAGATGGCACTAATGACTTCGTCGTATACTGCGACGCGTCACATCAAGGACTGGGATGCATACTGATGCAAAGAGGCAAGGTCATCGCTTACGCTTCATAATAACTCAAGGTACACGAGAATAACTACACTACCCACAACTTGGAGTTGGGTGTTGTTGTAACACCAGTCAAAATAGGTCAATAGACAATCACATGTGATTATGCTAATCATGTAATGTGATTTTGTTAAACTAGTAATGTGATAAACGTGCTATGTAGTTCATGATAAATTCTAATACAAATATGAACTTTCTTTATGATGCAACTCAAAGTATACGTCCATAAAATTCCAAAAATATAGAGAACGTCTGAATCTGACTTCGTATGAAGAAGTTATGATAAACCGAACACTATAAATCTCTATAATAAGAGGAATTTAAAATAAACTTAGAATTAGCTATTGGAGTCTAAAAGAGAGTTGTAGTACTCTTAAATACCTACGCGTGCATATAAAGAACGTCAAAAACGGAGTTCGTATGTAAAAGTTACGACCTTCCGAAGATACAACTGTCAGAAACCCTAATCCGACTGAGCTCACGACGTGAGCATAGAAACTCACGACGTGAGGCGTCAATTTTCCACATTTCGGATCTAGAAGGTGCGTGACGAGGCTACGAAGGGATAAGTTCCAAACTCACGACGTGAGCAAGGATATCTCACGACGTGAGGATTCATCTGGCCACCTTCCGAAGCTAGGGACGCAAATGGCAAGTCTACGAGATGATCATGCTTGACTCACGACGTGAGAGTCCAAAAACTTACTATAAATAGAAAGTTCGACCCCAACCATTCTTACACCTGAACTTCTTTCCTTTCTCTCATTTGCTGAAGCCCTCTTGCATCCCGAGCCCCGACGACCTCGTACCGCTGACCGTTTCTACTTAGATTACATAAAATCACGCTACTAGGGTGAGTTTCACGGCCCCACTTTCTAATATTTTCGGGGGAGAACGCATGCTAAATATTGTATATACGTTACTATTATGTCTATATGATGGTATAGTAGTATCAACGTAAATAATTATATTAACCGGGATATAATTGTTCTAAATATAATATTTTGAATATATACAACTATTATCAACTTGTTAGCATGTTATTATACTAATGTAGATCTTGAGTTATACTTAGGATTCTATAT
The DNA here is from genome assembly GCF_052849685.1 of Lactuca virosa. NCBI lineage: Eukaryota > Viridiplantae > Streptophyta > Magnoliopsida > Asterales > Asteraceae > Lactuca > Lactuca virosa. The sequence goes on along the minus strand of NC_136427.1, from coordinate 112,720,135 downwards.
ATGTTGTGTGCGATATAGTTCCGAAGTTATATTCGGAAGTTCTATATGTTAATTTATAAAGTATGTTGCTATTATTGGTTTTATGTCAAGATCAAACTTGGTATGCTATATGTTGATATTGTTGGTTTTATGATAAGATAAAACTTGGTATGTTATATGTTGTTGTTGGTTTTATGTTAAGATAAAACCTGATTTTTCCTCAAGTTATAGTTGTTGTACTGCCTAACGTAATACGAACTTAGGAGTAATGTTTAAAGGCATAGTCTAATAACTTAGGGTTTTAGACATAAAAATGCTTTTGTTGTTAGAGCTATAGGAAGCCGTCGAAGTCTACATGAGTAATTGTATTCATCAACTAAGATTGGGGATCTTAGCGGAAATCCTCTGAATTGTAACCGTTAATCCCGTGTGAGCGAGGAAGTCGTGTATAATTAGTATACGGGTTGACCACCCCACTTGTGATTGTTAGCTACAATCAACCATAAGCGAGTGACGAACTATCCTTTTACTTGTTATTGTTCCGGCGTCGATGAAGCGTACGGTGTTGTTCTCATGGAAATTATGAGTGTTGTTTCTCATGGAAATCATGAGTGTGTTATTTCTCATGGAAATCATGAGTGTGTTTTATCAGAGGTATTATGTCATAGCAGCGGTTACAGGCTCATGGTAGCAAATTGTTAGAAACATTATACTTTGTCGTTTACAAGTATTAATGTTAAGTATAAGTTTTCCCCTACTTATACCTTAGGCTCAAGGAATGTTTAGGTATAACACTTAATTGATAAGTAAACTATTATACCTAATATATATACTAAATGTTGGAGAGTCAAAATGATACTTTCAAAACTATACTTTTGAACTTGGAAAATGTATTATTTTTATATGGAGTCAAAACCTGTGGACTCACCAACTTTATGTTGACGTATTTTTAAATGCATGTGTTTTTAGGAAATTGAAAAGCTGGTATGTATTCGAACAGGAGAAGTTTTACTATTACCTTTCTGTTCGTTAAGAAGTATACAATAGTCGGATATTATGTAATAGGTTCTAGAAAAACAGTAATGTAACTTTCAATCATCAATAAAGGTATGTATTTTCTTTAGTACTATTCAATGTATGTTATATAACTGTGATACGAAGAATGACGTTACACCACCCGGTGTTTCCGCCGACGGCCGGGGTGTGACAGTTGTAGTCTTTGCCTTGAAAATTTGGAGCCATTACCTCTACAGAACAAAATGTACCATCTATATGGGTCACAAGAGCCTCCAACACATCTTCGACTAGAAGGAGCTCAACATGAGACAACAAATATCGTTAGAGTTGCTAAAAGACTACGAATGCGAGATCCGTTATCATTCTGGCAAAGCCAACGTGGTGGCAGATGCTTTAAGCCATAAAGAATGAGAAAAAGTTCACAAAGTCAAGGTACTAATGATGACAATCCAATCTAACATTATCGATTCAATCTGAGATGCCCGGAGAGAGAGGCTCTCATGGAATGAAACATCGATATGGAGTGCTTATGAGGAATTGAAAAGAAACTCGAACTTCAGGAAGATGGAACAAGATACTTCATGAATAGGATTTGGACGCCAAAGTTCGACGACTTGAGAAACCTCGTCGTGGACGAAGCTCATAAATCAAGATACTCCATTCATCCTAGTTCAGACAAGATGTACTTGGATCTAAAGAAACTTTATTGGTGGCCCAACATGAAGGCCGAAATTGCTACCTATGTGAGCAAGTGCCTGACTTGCTCTAAGTTAAAGGCAGAATATCAAAAGCCCTCAGGATTACTGCAAGAACCGGAGATACTTGAGTGGAAGTGGGAGCAGATTACGATGGACTTCGTAACAAAACTGCCCAAGACCGCTAGCGTTACGACACTATATGGGTAGTCATCGATAGATTGACTAAGTCTGACCCCTTTTGCGAATAAAAGAAACCGATAAGATGTAGAAGCTAACCAAGACATATTTCAGAGAGATAGTCAAATTGCATGGAGTGCCTTTATCCATCTAGAGATAGTAGGTTTACCTCTTGATTCTGGCAAACCCTATAGAAATCTCTCGGTACACGCTTGGATATGAGCACGACTTACCACCCCCCCAAACTGAAGGTCAAAGCGAAAGGACAATCCGGATGCTTGAAGACATGCTTCGAGCCTATGTGATAGATTTCGGAAATGCTTGGGATACTCATCTACCATTGATTGAGTTTTATTTACAATAATAGTTATCACACTAGCATTAAGGTTGTACTGTTCGAAGCCCTCTGCGGTCGAAAATGTGGTTCTCCAATATGCTAGGCAGAAGTCGGCGAGAGTCAACTTATAAAGGAGCTTGGAGATGATACTTTGCTTACAGGTCCATAGATTATACATGAGACCACCGAGAAGATCATTCAGATCAAAGAAAGACTGAAGGCCACTCGTGATCGCTACAAGAGCTTTGTTGACGTCAGACACAAGCCACTTGAATTCCATGTCAGGGATCGAGTGATGCTAAAAGTATCTCCTTGGAAGGGATTCATAAGATTTGGAAAAAGGGGGAAAATTAAACCAAGATACATATAACCTTTCGAAATCCTTGCAAGAGTTTATCTGATAGCCTACTGTCACACCCTGCTAAAGCGGAAACACAAGGCGTGGCAGTATAAAGGGTTTCATAGCAAAAGTTAAAAGACAACACCAACCATAGTATTAAAAATCATTACAAATTTACAATGGGTTTGAACAACTTTTAAAAGAAATTACAATGTAAATTGAAATACAACACATGCGAATGCTCTTAAAAGTGAAGTGTCTCTACGTGCCTCTTACTAGATGATTCTTGAAAAAGCATGTAAAACGAGCGTCAACTATAAAAATAGTTGGTGAGTACTCACAGATTAAAAATAATATAAGTTTCATGAATCGAAATCAAAGTTTTGATAAAGTTTTCCATAAATAAAAATATATTGCAAAAATGAGTAAATAAGTTTTCATAAACAAAGTTTGTTGCCATCATGAGAAATAAAGTTATGTTGCCCAAATGAGATGCAACGTTCATATCCTCATGGAAATAAAGTTCGTTGCTAAAACGAGTAAACAAGTTTCATTGTTATAATGAGCAATCAAGTTTGTTGCTACAAGGAGCAAACAAATTCATTGTTAAGACAAGCAAATAAGTTTCCAGTAATAAAATTTCGTTGCAATAATGAGAAACAAAGTTCATTGTTATAATGAGAAACAAAGTTCATTGCTATAATGAGAAACAAAGTTCATTGCTATAATTAATAAACGAGTTTGTATGTATATGAGCAAACAATGAGTTCCCAACCAAGCCTATGACTGACGCCCTATCAAGATCTATGCTTATCGTTCCATAGATTATATGGTATCATGCACTCCAGCAATCGGGCGAGTGAGGAGCTGTCAATTCCTAATAGCGCTATCCACAATGACCATTGGCTCAAAGAGTTAATGGTTGGAGTAAAGTATAAGGGAAGGGACTTAAGACGATAAGGCCTCATGTTTCGTGTTGCATAGACATACATAGCAAAATATAGCAATCAAGTTTGATACAAATCAATTTAAATACAACGAACGATAAACAGTTTTTTTTTCGGACATACTTTTCCACCCCAAAACAATAAAACCGAAAATAGGGGTAGTCGTGAATACTCACTATGCCAATAATGTGTCAAAATTTAATATTGTTAAGTTACAAACATTTTTCTAAAATGGTGAAATTTTATAGCTCATGTGATTAAGACAATTTTGGATATTAATTTCCAGATTTTGTAATATTAATTGAGGGTATTTTAACACATTTAAATGTGTTTTAAGCTCTTAAAAAGCCAAAATATTATCAAATAGTTTCCAAAAATTCTCAAACTTTGCCTATTCATTCTAAACACAGTAGAGGTCTTCCCGAAATTTTCCTTTGAAATTTTGATGTGATTAACGCTTTTTCCGAATTTTTAAGCCTTAATAAAAATATAAATTTGTGAAAAATAGTATCCAGATGATAAAAATTCCCAAAATGTTTATAATACTGACATTGGACATACTTAAGCTGGGAAAAATAAAAAAAAAAGGATTTCTAAACTGTTTAACCCAATTTTATGATTTTTGTGCATTTATTCTAATAAAAATTGAAATAAATAGAAAATAGTTTCCAAAATTTCCCAAAATTTTTGTATTACTGTTATTAAACATTCTTAAGCTGGGAAAAATATAAAAATGGATTTCTAAACTGTTTAACCCAATTTTATGATTTTTGTGGTTTTAAGTGTATTAAATCTTGGGAAAATAGAGGACAAATAGCATACAGAAAAGAAAAATCATCAAAATGTTTCTGTGGAATCCTAATATAATAAAAGGTGTTATGGTAAATTTTCATGAATTTTGGATGAGTAAAACTATTTTTCATGTTTTTAGTCCATTATAAACACAAAAATCATGGAAAAATAGATATAGATTTTTAAAAATTCCCAAAATATTTTTCTGATTCTTAAGCATAAGGTAGAAGCTGCAAAAAATAAGAGATAATATTTTCACATTCCCTAAAGTTGTTTTATGGTTTATTGGAGCTAAATAAAAAAAATTCAAAACCATACTAAACAGTAACAAAAATCGATAAAACTTCATGAGAGATGTTTATTAACTCAAAGGGTCATCCACAAATTTTTCCAGAATCAATTTACAAGTTTAAGTATTTTATATGCTTTAACACTCTATTTTCTTATTATTTTCATGTAAAAATAAAGAAAATATATATTGAGCTGAAAATTTCCAGAATGCATCTTCATACAATTTAATATGATAATATCAATGAAAAATAGTTTTCTTATTTTTGATGTCGAAAAACATGCCTAAAGGCTCAATAAATTATAGAGAAAACTTGATACTTGTGATTTTGCTAAAGATTATTGATGTTACTTTGAGAATTTTTGCAACATGTTCTAAAGACTTTTGAATCAAGATCTTTTTGTACCTCTTAATACATGATGTTAAGTGCTCAAATTAATTTTTCCTAGATTTTTAGTGAGGAATAAGACCTTTGAACATGCAATACAAAACTAGTATTCACAAAAAGGTGCTGATTGAGCAACAGTTTTGTAAAAATTGCTAAAAATCGAAATTTTAGAATTTTCCAGTGAGGTCATATGGGTTTGAAAGCTAACTCAAAATATTATATTTCAGAAAACGAATCTCGAATTTTGGTTAAGAAATGAGTGAGATATGGCAGTTTAAAGTCAGGTAAAGAAATCTGACACATTGCATGCATAATGATTGGTTAGAAAAGTGAGTTTTCATCATTTATTTGAGTAAATCTTTTGAAATATTTTAAAGATATCATGATCCATGCATGTTATGGTCATGTTTCCAGAGATCAAATATATTTCAAAATCATAATTTACATACATGCATTAAAATACAAAAATCTTATTTCTCAAGAACTCTCAAAAATGAGTTTGATGTTTTGATCCTTAAAATCGATTTTTACACTAAGATCATGAACATGCAACCTTGTTTAACATACATTCATGGTGTTAAAACACATCCATGATGTTCTAAAAACTATTTTAACAAAAAGAAAACAAGTTTGAAGAAGTTGAAGAAGTAGAAGAAGGAGATATGCAAGAAAATCCATGAAATCTTGAAGGAAAATGAAGGAAAATCGTGTTCTACTTTAATGAACACCACTAGATGATGAAGATTTTGAGTTTAAGGAGTGTTCTTGTGTTTGTTTTCTGGAAAATTTCGTGGTTAGGAGGGAGGATGAGAGAAAATGGTGGTGGTGGTGGAGAGAAATGAGAGAGAATGAGAGGTAGAGTGAGAGAGTGATTCCAATTTTAGGGAAATGGAGTATTACGATTTTCAAGTAAGAGAGAGAGGAGAGAGGTCCGACTTTTGAGGGTATAATGCCCTCCCTCTCTTCTAATTTTATAAAAATTTCAATTCTTTTATAAAAATATCAATCTTTTTATAAAATATACACCCTAACCAAGTTTTTGTTCATGAAACCTTGATTTTTGACTTATAAATTAAGGGTAATTGCTTAATGACTTAAATTTTATTTTCCATTAATGAATTTTCAAAGTTTTAATTATTGTAAGATGATATTATAAGGTTCGTAACTATTTTTATAGAATTTTTAAGGTTAAAGTTTATAAATATGTGTTTTTAGGGCTTTTTAGGGTTTTTGAGAGTTTGTAAATCTTTGGATATCAAAATAAATACAATCTTTGAGACTTCAAATTATCTTATGTTATTATAACTCTTGTATATTTATAAATAATGTTTGTAACTTATTTTATCGGTTTATTGGCATTCTATGTAGTGGTTTCGACATTCAAGTGAAATTGAGGAATCAAGTATACTAGTCCTAGCTTTCAACGTTGACTTAAGTTCCAACGAGACTCGGACCTAATTTCTACCACTAGGTCAAGTGCGTGATGTGTGTATATGATTCATGAAAAGGTGTCTTAATCAAAGAGTGACCCGAATATGGATATTCACTACAGTTAAGTAGTTGTAGAATTCACATAACAATGTGAAACCTAAGTACACTGTCCATCGTTTCTAATTGTTTCCAAGTTTCTAGTAGATTATAACTTAGCTTCTAGTTACTAAGTCTAGTATGTGTCGTGCCTATACGTGCAACTAAGTTTAGTCAAATCTATAACCGACTCGAATGTTTACGGTTGTCACAGTCTCCCCCGGTTGAAAGAATTTCATCCCGAAATTCAATTCGTGACGTATTGTATTAGAACTCAGCCGACTACAATTATATATTTGGAGAGATGGTGACCTGAAGAGCTCTTTGATTATTTTGGGTTAATTTCTCAAGGGAAGAGCCCAATTCTTTAGTTATAATCAAATTAGTGTTTCCTTAATTCGAGTTTTACAGTCTAGATTGTGGGAAATTAGGATCATGGAAATCATGATCCAACCATGGCGATCTAGTCGGAAAAGATCATCTAGTTAGATATTATCTGAATTAAGAGAGCGGTATAAGTTTTGCTGAAGCACCAACTGCACTGAGCGTTAAATCCGCATTGATCCTTAAGTTGCATTCTAAATTAGCACTAAGTGTAAATTCGCCTCCTAATAAAGAAGAGATTAGGAACAATTTGTTCACTTCCGGGTTGGCTATTACATCTGGTAAAGATATATTCCGAAATAAGAAGGGGTAGCACGAATGAAAGGGGAAGCGATCGAGGGTAAGTTCCTAAAAATACGTACTAAGGGTAGACAACGAAGTTTTGGTACATCTCAAATGTAAAGGCTATTTAAGTGTCGTCTACAAAATAAATTACGAAATGATTGAGGATCTCCGAAGTTATAATTACTACTACAGTTACTCTTACAATAATAGAACTATATTCTAAGAGTATATATAATTACAGAGTCATTGTTTCTAATGAAGGCGGTGAAAGTTTATGATATTTTAAATCACATTGTGTAGATAGCATTTTAAGTGTTTAGAAGTGATAAAAATCTCACTGTTATCAAAATGTGTGTTTAGAAATGATAATTAATCTCACTATTATCAAAATGTGTAATAATTCCAAGATAATGAAGATACATGTGTGGCGATCAAACGAAGTAGTAAAATAATATAAAGATTAATTAACGTTACAGGTTTAAGTCATCAATAAGGGAATTTATACATAAATATTTTGATTACTCTTTTGAAAAATTGTCTAATTGTCTAAGTCAGGACAAATTCAAGCTTACGAGTCAGAATATTTATGAAAACAAGGTTGAGAGTTTAGGAACTCACTAAAAATTACAAAGTAGAATGCTATTTTAAGAAAGGTGTAAAAATATCGATCATTGAAAATAGTGCATTCTTAATTTAGTGTTTCTATAAAAACAATCATTTAGAGAATAGATAATTGTAAAATTCAAGACTTTTGATGTATTTAAAGAAAAGAAGAAACATAAGAAAACATATCCTTCACATATACTTTCCGGTTTTAGAAAAATGATAAGCATAAGGGTATTCATCTTGTATATTAATTATATGGAAAAATACAATGAAAATTGCATTTTAAATCAAATTTCCGAATTTAGAACAAAAGAGCAAATGTAAATAAGGATCACTTGTTTATAGTAGATTTCAAAATAAAAGCAAGATATATATATGATAAAATGTGTAATTGAATATATCAAAGTTGACTAAATCAAAATTATGCCTCACGACTATAGATGTATTAATCGCTCAAAGCGAAAGGGTAGACTTCTGGTCTGTATGTGTATGAACATGGTATCAAGAGAAGCAAAATAGACAGAAACAAATTTAGACAATGTATTATGTTATTATTATGGGCATGCGAGATCTAAAATCAGAAGGAGAGCGAGAATTCATGTTCGGGGGAAAGAAAAAGAAGGTAGCGGCGACAATGATTGCTATAGTTAAAATTTTAAGGATAATGGACGTAAGTAGATCTAAATCTTAGGTTGAGATATATTTCAACTTCAACCCTTGATGTATGTTGATGGTTAAATAGAAATGTAGAAGTTTTAAAGTGTTTGCTAAGGTTTGATAGAAATTCACGAGTTATCTATTAAGTTAAACTCCATTTATTAAAAAGAAGAAGTACTACAACTGGTAATTAAAAATCTGACAGTTTTAACTTTTTAGACTGAAGTCCAACAATGATTAAAATGGATAAGGTAAAGACTCAATATATTTAGAAGAATAATTATTCATTGTTGAGAGTGTATCACTGGAAATTTAAAAGTGAACACTAAGTTTTCAAATGCTATAAATTTTAAAAACTTTATAGATTATAAAACTATATTGAAGCAAAGTACACAAATAAGGTATGTTTTGAAATACAAGCATTAGAGATGTCTTATAAACATGTTTGAAGTATAAATTTGCATAAATATCATGTTGGGTTTCGAGAAAACACATTAAAGTAAATTACAATGTCTAAATGAGAAAGCTGCTAAAAGTGTCAAAACAAAATTGTTTTGAAGATTCGATGAAACTTTTTCACATAATATGAACTTCAATGTCATATGTTTAAGTTTTATAGAATATATTTTAAACACTTTAATAAAAGAAAATGTTTCTAAGTTTTTCGAAAACGTGTCAAAATGGTAAGCAATGTTTAAAATGGTTTATATGCCCTTAAAGCACATCTATCCATTGAAATGGATTTGAAATGAAATTGAAATAGCAATGTTAAAACCAATATTTGTTAAATTGAGTTTTGAAGAAAAGTGTTAAGTTAAAGCAAGTTGTCAAAAGATTTTTAGCGAGAATATGGCTTACATTGTTAGGAAATGTCTACTAAGTTGAATGAAGTGGTTATAAAATATTTTATCGATGATAAATAAAACCGATGAAGCAAAATAACTTTTCGATGGAAGATTAAGAAGTAAGGAATAAGTATGTTAGTGTAGCTGATCGTACCTAAATACTAAGGCGAGTACAAGGCGAGTATAAAGCGAGTATAAGGCGAGTACCGATGTCTTTTTCCCAAGGATAAAGGACAAGAATTTTTTTTTGAAAAACGTTTCATGGTGTCAATGCAGTTTACGACCTTTTATAGAGGTCAAAGGGACATCCTATGTTAAGTTTTAAGCTCAAGGTGGGAAACAACCTAGAGCTAAATCGTAGCATAGTAATAAGGTCTCACGTATGGGTTAAACCTCCGTGTCTCCTTGTTAGTTGAATCTGGAATGTCCGCTAATGGTATCCAAGTGATTACTTAGTGACGACTCATCTACCTCCTTACGCGATGCTCCAATTATCATTCGTGTCGGTATCGAAACGCTTTTTCCTAGTTGTAACTCTAGTACGAAGACGATGAAGAGGTATTGAGGAATAATTGGTATAGGTTTCTGTTGGATTAGGTGTCTAAACCCATAACTATAATTGGTATGTACTTGAATTGATAGCAGCACAGTCCTTTTGGGTTGCCCTCAAAACTAGCAACTGGACAAGGAAATTATGAAAGGAGAGATATTAATTTATTATAAGATTAATAAATTAATATAAATGATTTATTAATATGTTAAAAGATTAATATATTAATTAGAAATCATAAGGTTTAATTAATAGTTAGCCAGAAATTAATTAGAATTAATTTTGTGGTTAATTGTATTAACTATAAAGTGCAGGGACTAGTTTGCAATTATCAAATAGTTGAGTGGAAGGCTCCAGAACCTCCTTGGAAGGAGGTGGACGAAATCTATAGGGGAAACCCTAAGGATTTCGTCCAAGGGGCTTGGATAAGGCCTTTGGATTAGCTTAGGCCCCAAGCAAAGGAGTATTAGGGTTTTCCCTAAACCCTAGATCCCTCAGCTATATAAGGAGCCTCCCAGCTCCTAAATTCGGCCACTCCTTTCTTTGTGAAACCCTAGGGCCGATTTTTGCATACCCTACTCCCTCTCCTTCAAGTTTCCTTCTTGTTAGCTTTTAGGTGTGACTCCATTAGAGACATTACATGTGTGGTGCTAGGCTTCCAAGAAGATCAAGTTCAAGAGGATTAACAATTGTTTGCTATAACAATTGAAAGGTATGTAATTCTAAAACCCTAGTTTGTTAATTTCGAAAATAGCCTCTCTACTCTAGGGTTCTTGTTTTGCAATTCAAAGTTATATGTTCAATAGTTAAAACAGAGATCCAAGGTAGGTTGCATGTGAATTTAGGAATTGTTTTCGGGTTTATTTGTTTTACCCAAAACCCATCAGTTTCGACTTAAGATTATTGCTAGTATATATCTAGCTACTAACCTTACATCTAAAGTCAATAGCTACCGAGGAATACCCATTCTTAGTACTAAGTGCATTGCTCCTAGAGTGGCTAGTGATATAACCTAAATTGTTAACCTAGCACTTGATAAGAGATAAGAATATTTCTAAATAAAGGCATTGTTATAAAAGTGCACTTAGTTTCTAAGTGTACCTAGATGAATGCCTATAATATGCAATGCCCGTACGCACACCGAAAAATTTTGTTTTTCAAAAGTTCAAGTTGAAAATCATTTTGAACATATTTCTACTATAACCATTTCCAGCCTCACATTAAATTTCCTTAGTTAAGCATAGTTAGCCAGGCTATACTTAATTAAAGTCCAATAATGCATACTCGAATTAGTTATACCAGTAGTATGTTCTGTATTTTAAAAACGTTTTGAATTTTTTGGCTATAGTTGTGGTTCTCCAAAGGAAAACTGGTATTCTCTATAACCTTCAGCTTTGATACCATTTATGTCACACCCCGCTAAAGCGGAAACACGAGGAGTGGCAGTATAAAGGGTTTCATAGCAAAAGTTAAAAGACAACACCAACCATAATATTAAAAATCATTAAAAATTTACAATGGGTTTGAACAACTTTTAAAAGAAATTACAATGTAAATTGAAATACAACACATGCGAATGCTCTTAAAAGTGAAGTGTCTCTACGTGCCTCTTACTAGATGATTCTTGAAAAAGCATGTAAAATGAGCGTCAACTATAAAAATAGTTGGTGAGTACTCACAGATTAAAAATAATATAAGTTTCATGAATCGAAATCAAAGTTTTGATAAAGTTTTCCATAAATAAAAATATATTGCAAAAATGAGTAAATAAGTTTTCATAAACAAAGTTTGTTGCCATCATGAGAAATAAAGTTATGTTGCCCAAATGAGATGCAACGTTCATATCCTCATGGAAATAAAGTTCGTTGCTAAAATGAGTAAACAAGTTTCATTGCTATAATGAGAAATCAAGTCTGTTGCTACAAGGAGCAAACAAATTCATTGTTAAGACAAGCAAATAAGTTTCCAGTAATAAAATTTCGTTGCTATAATGAGAAACAAAGTTCATTGTTATAATGAGAAACAAAGTTCATTGCTATAATGAGAAACAAAGTTCATTGCTATAATTAATAAACGAGTTTGTATGTATATGAGCAAACAATGAGTTCCCAACCAAGCCTATGACTGACGCCCTATCAAGATCTATGCTTATCGTTCCATAGATTATATGGTATCATGCACTCCAGCAATCGGGCGAGTGAGGACCTACCAGCTAAAATTACCCAAGAGCTCAGCAACGTGCACGAAACCTTCCATGTAACGAATCACAAGAAGTGTTTGTCCGACGACACACTTATTGTTCCTCTCGATGAAATCCAAGTCAAAACCAAACTTAACTCCGTCGAAAAACCTGTCGAAATCTTGGATCGAGAGATGAAGAGACTTAATCAAAACCACATTCCTATAATGAATGTCAGATGGAACTCTAAGCGAATACCAGAGTACACTTGGGATGCGAAGATAAAATGAAGAGAAAATACACTCATCTATTCGAAAATGTATCAGCCACGAGTTAAATTTCGAGACGAAATACTTTTTAATGGGGGAGAATATGACAACCGAAGAAAATACGTCACCGACCGCCGATAGAAATAGTGGAAATAGGCAAATGTAATAGGCTGAAATGTAATATTTGTGTAATTATAAAGAAAAGGGACTATTATGTCTTACCATATTTGTGAAAATGTGGTTAGATTAGCAGCAAACTAAAAATTAGGCATGCAAAAAGTTGTGCTATTATGTCACACCCCCAAACCAGAATGGCGGAAACATTCGGGGGTGGGTGACTTCACGTAGTATCATAACAGTTGAATATTGTAAAGAAAGTAAACACAACCATCACAAATTTAATAAAAACTTACATTGTTGCGTGTAATACATGTTTCAAAAGAATATTACGAATATGATGATTTAAAATGCTTTGATAATAGACGCCTTAGCGTTCCTTCTCCAACAGCTGATGCTTACCTGTATTACTGGTTCCTTGAGAAATACAAGTAGTTTTGAAAAAGTGTCAACAATTAAGTTGGTGAGTTCATAAGCGTTTTTGTACTGAAATTTGTATGTCCTTTAGTAAAAATAACTGAACGTGTTTTCCAGAAAATCCAATATTTTCTACATATAGTTTGAAAAAGTTCCAAAGGCTGGAGTGCAATAGTATCTTTCGTGCTCAAAATGATAAAAGTGTATTTATACTCAAATAATGTATTTACTGAATGCATTCAAGAGTCTCGTAAATCAAACTTATTTTAAAACATCCGTGTGAGTTTTATAACCATGCTATTGACCCAGACTGCCTGTAACAACGTTCTTCAGGCGTTGTAGTGTTACGACATTTGTCACCCCAGACCTGCCGGTCTAACTGTAGCTAACAGTTTAGGTGTGGGGTTGTCAATCCCGTATAGATCCATACATAAGTATCACGCTCTCCCTCCAAGAGATTATGGTTTATAATACAGGACTTGAAATGCGTACTTGTGAGTATGTTGAAGTTGAATGTCTCACAACACTTAGTATTAATAGATTTACAAAAAGAAAAGTCTATATTTCATGTAGATATAAGTATTTCATTTTCACAACGTTTATGTAAAGATGTAGTGAATAACCCGTAAACTATACCCATTATAGTTTTTCCGAAAGTGTGTTCAATTCGGTGATAAAAACTTGGTGTAATATCAACTTTGCATGTGAAGTGTAACATTGGTATTAATGTTGTTTAATCATCAATAACAAAATCTAGATAAAGTATTTGAAAACATTTCTAACGACGTGTGTTTTAAGTGTGTGTTTATCTCGTGTTTCACTTGTATTCCCCCCCCCCCCCCTAAAACATGAAAAAGACGTGAAAATGTAGGGGTATGAACTAACCTGGAAAGTGTGGTGAGTTGAAGAAAACGAGTTTTTCTCGGGCAGCACTTCGACCGGGAAGTGGTAAGTTTCTCGGGATTCTCGGCGCTTCGGACCTTCGTCGGGGCTTGGATATGTAACCGGGGTGTCGGGGTCGTCTCGGGGTGTTAAATGTGGAGTAGAACTGAGAGAGAAAAGGGAAATGAGCAATGAGAGTCGGAACCCTCGCATGCTATTTATAGGGTGAATTCTCAGGATTCACGTCGTGAGCATGGGATGGCTCACGTCGTGAGTTTGGCCCGTAGACGCGACGACTGGTGGTCTAGCTCTGGCACACATCAGTCATAGACTCACGTCGTGAGTCTCTCTTGCTCACGTCGTGAGTTTCGGATAAGGTTGGTGTGCGTGCCTCGAACTTCCGAAATTCATATTTCTCGCATACGAGCTCCGATTTTGACGTTCTTTATATCCACGCGTAGGTGAGAATATACTCTACAACTTTCATTTAGACTCCGTCGGCTAATTTTGAATTTAATTTTTAATATTATATTTTAAATAGGCCGGGACATGATAATTCTGTTAAAAATCCATAACTAATTTATCCGATGTCCGTTTTTGTCTGTCTTTTTACCGTTGTACTACTATTGTCGAGACCTTCAATTGTCGTTTAGGTTGTGTCTGCTAAAAATCGCTCGATTTTTATTTCGAGTTTTTAGCTGTCTACTGCTGTACTGAAACCTTAGAAAAATCATAACTTCCTCATACGAAGTCAGATTTAGGCGTTCTTTTTATGTATGCTCATGGTTTAACATAATCTACGACTTTCGTTTAGATACCTAAGGCTAAAAAGTATTTTATTGAAGTTTCACTTTTTACGCTTAATAGTGTTTTACCGGTTGTGTCGCGGATTTTCGATTGGTCATAACTTCTTCGTTATAACTCGGATTTGGGTGTTCTTTATATATTTGGAAACCTTGACAATATATCTAACATTTTATGCAACCCAAATGAGGCTTTAGAACACTTCATTTTTGACGCCATTTTATTACATCAAAAATAGTTTAATATTATTTGACTTTTTGAACGTTACATTGACTTGAAATATCGGGTTGTCACATCATTCCTCCGTTAGAGGGAATTTCGTCCCGAAATTTAATCTAAGACAGAGTTTATGGAGTAGGAAAATAGATGTGGGTACTTTTGTTTCATCTGATCCTCGCGCTCCCAGGTGTATTCAGGTCCTCGCTTGGCATTCCAACGGACCTTTACAATGGGTATGCGACTTTGTTTAGTTCTTTTAATTTCCCGATCCATGATCTCCACTGGCTCTTCTATGAATCGGAGATTCTCGTTGATTTCAATTTCGTCCAGAGGGATAACGAGGGTCTCATCGGACAAGCACTTCTTTAGGTTCGACACGTGAAAGGTAGGGTGTACGTTATTGAGTTCCTGCGGTAATCGAAGTTTGTATGCCACCGGGCCGATCCTGGCAAGGATCTCGAATGGTCCGATATACCTAGGGTTTAGTTTCCCACGCTTTTCGAAACGTATTAATCCCTTCCAGGGTGAGACTTTTAGTAGTACTCGGTCCCCAACCTGGAATTCCAAGGGTTTCCGTCTTTTATCCGTATAACTCTTTTGTCTGTCTCTTGAAGCTTTTAATCGTTCTCGGATTTGGACAATCTTCTCAGTAGTTTCTCTTATGATTTCCGGTCCAGTGAGAGTGCTGTCGGTTGCTTGTCCTCTTGCTAGTTGTGTGTCACCCACTTCAGCCCAGCACATAGGTGATCTGCACTTACGGCCGTAGAGGGCTTCGAATGGGGCAACCTTGATGCTAGTGTGATAGTTGTTGTTGTACGAGAACTCGATCAATGGTAAATGGGTGTCCCACGCCTTACCAAAATCGATCACACAAGCTCTTAGCATATCTTCTAAGGTTTGTATGGTTCTCTCACTCTGGTCGTCGCTCTGTGGGTGATAAGCGGTACTCATGTCTAACCTCGTTCCTAGAGATTTTTGTAGTGACTGCCAGAACCTCGAGGTGAATCTACTATCTCGGTCCGAGATAATGGATATTGGTACACCATGCAGTCGAACAATCTCTCTGATGTATGTTCTGGTTAGCTTTTCCAGTTTATCCGTTTCTTTGATTGGTAGGAAGTGCGCGGATTTGGTTAACCTGTCGACGATCACCCAGATGGTGTCGAGTCCGCTTGCCGTCTTGGGTAACTTGGTTATGAAGTCCATGGTTATCCGCTCCCACTTCCACTCGGGTATTTCCGGTTGTTGCAACAATCCCGAGGGCTTTTGGTATTCCACCTTGACCTTGGCGCAAGTCAAACATTTGTCTATCTAGGTAGCTATTTCGGCTTTCATGTTCGGCCACCAATACAACCTCTTGAGGTCTAAGTACATCTTGTCTGAGCCGGGATGTACGGAGTAGCGAGTTTTATGAGCTTCGTTCATGACAACTGTCACACCCCGCTAAAGCGGAAACACGAGGCGTGGCAGTATAAAGGGTTTCATAGCAAAAGTTAAAAGACAACACCAACCATAGTATTAAAAATCATTAAAATTTTACAATGGGTTTGAACAACTTTTAAAAGAAATTACAATGTAAATTGAAATACAACACATGCGAATGCTCCTAAAAGTGAAGTGTCCCTAAATGCCACTTACTCGATGATTCCTGAAAAAGCATGTAAAACGAGCGTCAACTATAAAAATAGTTGGTGAGTACTCACAGATAAACAAAATAATATTGGTTCCATGAATTGAAATCAAAGTTTTGATAAAAGTTTCCAATAATAAAAGTATATTGTTAAAATGAGTAAATAAGTTTGTAAAAACAAAGTTCTTTGTCATCATGAGAGATAAAGTATGTTGCCCAAATAAGATGCAACATTCATGTTCTCATGGAAGATAAAGTTCGTTACTCAAACGAGTAAACAAGTTTCATTGCTAAAATGAGCAATCAATTTCGTTGCTACAAGGAGCAAACAATTTCATTGCTAAAACATGTATATAAGTTTTCAGTAATAAAAGTTCGTTGTTGTAATGAGAAACAAAGTTCATTGCTATAATTAATAACAAGTTTATTGCTATAACGAGAAACGAGTTTGTATGTGTATGAGCAAACAATGAGTCTCAACCAAACCTATGACTGAAGCCCTATCAAGATCTATGCTTATCGTTCCATAGATGAATATGGTATCATGCACTCCAGCAATAGGGCGAGTGAGGAGTTGTCAATTCCTAATAGCGCTATCCATAATGACCATTGACTCAAAGAGTTAATGGTTAGAGATAAGGGAAGGGCCTTAGTACGATAAGTTCTCATGTTCCGTGTTGCATAGACATACATAGAGAGATATAGCAATAAAATAGCAATCATGTTTGATACAAATCAATTTAAATACAACATTCAAATAATAGTTTTTCGGGACATGCTTTTCCACCCCAAAACATAAAAACCGAAAATAGGGGAGTGCGTGAATACTCACTATGCATTGAGATGATGCAAATGATGCCTTGAACTACGTTCCACGTGTACCACTACCGATTCCTACAATAATGGTATTCGCTAGTGAGTCTCTAATCGAAATCTAACACTAGTATACTTACTACTACAATAGAATTATGCCAATAATATGTCAAAATTTAATATTGATAAGTTACAAACATTTTTCTGTGGAAATTAAGTTTCAAAGAATCAATTGTTATATAACAATTTAAGTGGAAAATTTCCATTATTGAAATGTTAATATTTAACATTTTAGAGGTGTTCCAATGATTAAATATTCAAAACTAAATCAATTTAGTTCTAAACTTTCCCAAACTTTGCATTTCAGTTTTAATTGAAGTCAACGACCTTAAGATAAATTTTCTTGAATTTTTGATTTGTCTGACTATTTTTCACAATTTTAGTTTCTTGAATAACCATAAAATCATGAAAAATACTAAACAGTTAATAAAAATTACCAAACTTCAGATTTTGGTTCTAAATGTACTAAAAGACTTCTAGATAAATTTTCATGGATTATGAATATGTATAACCATTTTTCATATATTTAATTCTCTAAAAAGATACAAATTCATGAAAAATAGAAATCAGTTTCCAAAATTACCCAAACTTTTGGTATTACTGTTATTAAACATTATTAAGCTGGGAAAAATATAAAAATTGATTTCTAAACTGTTTAACCAAATTTTATGATTTTTGAGCATTTATTCTAATAAAAATTGAAATAAATAGGAAACAGTTTCCAAAACTGCCCAAAATTTTTGTAACACTTTTATTATACATGTAGAAGCTGTGAAAAATATAAAAGATATTTTTCAATTAGTCTTTCTATTTTTCTTTGTTTTATCCTCTTAAATAATCATTAATTGGAGAATAATTATTAAACAGTTAAAGTAAATTACCAAAATTTTTGTAAAGTTCATTTACAGTGTAAATAATATGGGAAAAATCCCAAAGGTGGTTTTTATCTACTGAAATCCGATTTTGTGTATTTAAGTCTATTTAATCTTAGAAAATAGGAGAAAAATAGTATACAGAAGAGAAAAATCATCAAAAATTTTATGTAGCCTCCTAATGTACTAAAAGGTGTTCTGGTAAATTTTCATAATTTTTGGATGAGTAAAACTATTTTTCCTGTTTTTAGTCCATTATAAATACAAAAATCGGAGAAAAATAGGAATACATTATGAACAATTCTGAAAATATTTTTCTAAGTCTTCCACAGAGAGTATAAGCTGCGAAAATTATTATATACCCTTTTCAAGTTATCTAAAGCGGTTTTATGATTTATTGGGTCTAAACAAAAAGAAAATTCAAAACCATATTAAACAGTAACAAAAACCGATGAAATTTAATGTGGGGTCATTATTTAGCATAGGGGTCATCCACGAATTTACCTAGGATTTATAGACCTCAGAAAGTATTTTATATGATTTATTGTCCTATTTTATTTCAATAATTATAATAATTCGAGAAAAATGAATTATTTTCTGAAAATTTGTTGAACATCTCATTTTGTTGGTAGAACTCTGGGAAAAATCGGATTTGGTCAGAAAAGGAGTTTTAGATATTTATTTGGAAATAAATCCTTCATGAACATATTTGAAAGCTTTTAACAACATACTTTGATGGTCTAGCATCTAAGCTTGAAGATCATCACATGCATGTTTGTTTGAAGACCATTCATGAGTTTGAAATGTTCAAAAATCGTTTTTGAAAGAAAAATTAGAGTGCATGTGGTGATTTTCCACCAAAACTTGTAGAAAAGTGCATTTTCATGATCTTGACTTAGGTTTAGGTCCTTGGATTTCATCATTTACAACATGCATGTTGTTTTTGGATGAAATCCTACCACCATCATCATCAAAACTGAAGTGAATGAACATGCACACATATTTTCTAATAGAAAGGTGTAGAAGAAGAAGGAAATGCAAGAAAAATCTTAAAAACTTGAAGGAAAATGAAAGGAAATCGTGTTCTACCTTAATGAACACCACTACATGATGAAGATTTTGTGTTTGAGGTGTGTTCTTGGACATGTTTTCTGGACAATTTCGTGGTTGAGGGAGAGAGGAAGAGAGAGTAGAGAGAAAATGAAGTGAGGGAGTGTGAGAGAGAAAGAGATGGAGTGGGTGTGTTGGGAAAGTGATTGAGTGTGTTGGGAAGAGGAGAGAGAGAGGGAAAGAGAAATCCGACTTTTGATGTTATAATATCCCTCTCCCTTTCATTTGTCTTTATAAATTTTAAATATTTTATAAAAATATCAATTATTTATAAAAGATACAACTTAACCAAGTTTGTATGCATAAAAGTGTTGATTTTTGGTTTATAAATTAAGGGTAAATGTTAATGAGTTAAATTTCATTTTTCTTGAATGCATTTTCATAATTTTAATTGTTATAAGATCATATTATAAGGTTCATGATTATTTTTATAGAATTTTTAAGGTTAAAGTTTATAAATGTGAGTTTTTAGGGCATTTAGGGTTTTTGAGAGTTTGTAAATCTTTGGATATCAAAATTACTTGAATTTTGAGACTTCAAACTATTTTAGAGTTTCATAACTCTTATTCAAATTAGAAATATTGTTTGTAATTTATTTTTAGCGGTTTATTGGCATTCTATGTAGTGATTCCGAGATTCAAACGAAATTGAGGAATCAAGTATACTAGTCCTACTCTTCAACTTTGACTTAAGTTTCTATGAGACTTTGACCTAATTTCTACTTCTAGGTCAAGTGCATAATGTGTGTATATGATTCATGAAAAGGTGTTCGAGTCAAAGAGTGACCTAAATACGGATATTCACTACAGTTAAGTAGTTGTAGAATTCACATACCAATGTGAAATCCAAGCACATAATCCATTGTTTCTAACTGTTTCCAAGTTTCTAATAGGTTATATCTTAACTTCTAGTTACTAAGTCTAGTATGTGTCGTGCCTATACGTGCAACTAAGTTTATTCAAATCTAGAACTAACTCGAATTTTGACGGTTGTCACAACAACATCCCTGAATCCACCAAATTTTGGTGTCCAGATCCGGTTCATGAGACAACGAACTCCATCATCCCTGACTTCAAGGTTTTTGTCCGTTCCTCTCAATGCTTCACCTGCCACGTTCTCTGGCCTCAAGGCTTCTTCCTGTGCTTCTTTGATTTGTGCGGACAGGTGTGAGTGGATGGTCATTGTTAAGGATTTCACTCGGCGGCCCGAGTATTCCTTTCAGCTGAGTGCATCGGCTACTACATTAGCTTTTCCTGGGATGATAACGAATTTCGCATTCGTAATCGTTTAGTAGTTCTACCCACCGTCTTTGTCTCATGTTAAGTTCCTTTTGACTGAGGATGTGTTGAAGGCTTTTATGGTCGGTAAAGATCGTACATTTCGTGCCGTAGAGATAGTGCCTCCAGATCTTTAGGGCGAAGAAGACTGCTCCTAGTTCGATATCGTGCGTGGTATAATTGACCTCGTGCGTCTTGAGTTGTCTCGAGGCGTATGCGATGACCTTCCCTCGTTGCATCAGGACACATCCAAGTCCCTGGTTTGACGCATCACAATAGACCACGAAGTCTTCTGTCCCTTCCGGCAAGGATAATATAGGTGCGCTGCACAGAGCTCGCTTCAGCCTTTGGAACGCAGTGTCTTGTGTTTCTCCCCAATTGAAGGGTACACCCTTCTGAGTCAGGGTGGTAAGTGGTTTAGCAATCTTCGAAAAGTTTTGTATGAACCTTCGGTAATACCCAGCAAGGCCCACGAATTGTCGGATTTCCGTTGGAGTCCTTGGAGTTGTCCAGTTCTCGATTGCCTTGATTTTGGAAGGGTCCACGTGTATCCCCTCCTTGCTGACCACGTGACCTAGGAAATCTACTTTCCGAATCCAAAATTCGCACTTTGAGAATTTTGCGTAAAGCTTCTCTGTCCTTAATGTTTCCAAGACCTGTCGGAGGTGTTGGCTATGTTCCTCCTTGCTCCTTGAATAGATGAGTATATCATCTATGAATACGATCACAAATTTGTCCAGGAAAGGACGGCATACTCGGTTCATCAAGTCCATGAACACCGCCGGTGCATTTGTCAATCCAAAGGGCATCACTACAAACTCGTAGTGACCATAGCGAGTTCGGAATGCCGTTTTGGGAATGTCTCCTTCCAGAACTCGCAGCTGGTGGTACCTAGATCTTAAATCGATCTTTGAGAAGTAGCTCGCTCCTTGTAGTTGCTCAAATAGATCGTCTATGCGCGGTAAAGGATATCGGTTCTTGATCGTGAGTTTGTTCAGTTCCCGGTAATCGATGCACATGCGAAAAGATCCGTCCTTCTTCTTTACGAACAGGACCGGTGCTCCCCATGGTGAGAAGCTCGGTCTAATGAATCCCTTGCTTAGAAGTTCGTTCAGCTGGCTGGATAACTCCTACATTTCAGCCGGTGCTAGACGGTACGGCGATTTTGCTACTGGGGTAGCTCCGGGAACCAAGTCGATCCTGAACTCGACTTGACGTTCTGGTGGGACTCCTGGAAGATCTTCTGGGAAAACATCTGGGAAATTGCAGACTTCCGGAATGTCTTTAATGTCCTTCACTTCTCGTTTCTTGTCCACTATGTGGGCTAGGAAGGCATGATATTCTTTGCGAAGGTATTTTTGGGCTTTGACGCAAGAGATGATTTGCAAATTGGTACTGGGTTTGTCACCATAAATGATAAGAGTTTTGCCGCTTGGCAGATTGAGGCGAACGGCCCTTTCGTGACAAAGTATATCGGCATGGTGAAGGCTTAACCAGTCCATACCGATGATGACATCAAAACTTCTTATAGTAATCGGCATAAGATCGATTTGGAACGAGTGTTCATTTAAATTTAACGTACAACCTATGTACATATCGTTTGCGCTTTCCGTTTTACCATTTGCCATTTCTACTGTGAATATTTTATTGAGTGCTTGGGGTTTTTGATTAAGTAAGTGTTTGAATTTATGACTCACGAAACTTCTCTCCGCACCACAGTCAAAGAGTATGCATGCATAAATGTTGTTGAGGAGAAACGTACCCGTAACCACTGTGGGATCGGCTATTGCCTCGTTCTGCCCTATCGCTAGCACTCTTCCTACACCGCCAACATTCTTTGCCTTAGGGCAATCCCTCTTGTAGTGCCCAGTTTCCCCACACCCATAACATGTCTGGCTCACTCCAGCACCAGGAACTTGTGTGATTGGTCGCGCCGGTGCCCTACAGAAACGGGCAGTGTGCCCTTTCCTGTCGCAGTTTTTACAGTGCATCTCCCTGCAATTCCCGTTGTGATGGTAATTGCATTTGTTTCACTTTGGTAGGTTCCCAGCATATTGTTTTACTGGCATAGGGGTAACAGGGACAGCAGTGGGGGCAGTAGCAGCATGGACCGCCACTATTTGTTTCTTTGAAGGTTCCTGCGAAGTTTGACCTTTCCTTTTGTTCCAAAACTTCTTCTTCTTGTTGTTGTTGTCATTGCTGTTATTGTTGTTGCTTCCTTTGGTTGGTTCCGAGACGATGGTCGTGACATCTTGGCAGACCCCATGATCGACGAGGGACTGTGCCAGTTGTTTGGCACTGTCGAACGTCGTGGGTTTGGAAGCTAGCACACTTCCTCGAAGCTGGGGCGACAGCCCCCAGATATACCTTTCCACCTTCTTGCTTTCTAGGGCCATCATCCCTGGGCAAAGTATTGTCAAATCACTGAACCTATTCGTATAGGTTGTGATGTCCGAGCCTACTATAGTTAATTCCCAAAGTTCCTGTTCAAGTTTCTGGATCTCGCCCCTTGGGCAGTACTCTCATAATAGCATTTGTTTCAGGTTCTCCCAACCCATGGAGTTTGCCACCACCAGAGTTAGTGACTTGACGTGGCCATTCCACCACGTTAGGGCTCGTTCAGAGAAAGTACAGGCGGTAAATTTTACCTTGCTCTCTTCGGGGCATGAGCATATCTCGAACACGGCTTCCGTTTTCTCTATCCATTGGGATAGAGCCATCACTCCCTCGGTTCCATTAAAGGGGATGGGTTTGCTGTTGGAGAAGTCTTTGTAAGTACATTGCCCGGAACGACTCTGGTTTTGGCCATTTGTAGAGCTGTTTATTCCTCCTCCTGATCCGTTGTTACTCATTTGCGCCATTGCTGCGGTTACGGCAGCTGTTACAGCAGCCTAAAAAGTAGCAGCATCCATCGACGGAGGGGGTGGTGGAGGTGGCGTTGGTGTTTCTGTATTATTGAAGCTTCAAGGATTTCTTCTTGGTGGCATGATTCTGCCACAAGTTAAGAGACGAATCCTTGATAAGTCATTAGAAATGATTATGGAAGGTTTTAGTATTATAAGTTTTGGTTCTAAACACTTCTGGTTTTCGCATGTTAATGGAAACTTTCAAAAATAAGTGTATGATTCTTTTAAGAATTAAATGGAATACTCAAGGAAATAATAAATGCGTGTCAATTTCATTGATATTAGTATATGATACAACGATCAGGAAAAATTTGACCTTTTATAGGTCTAGGGTACATCAATGAAAATGGGAAAATTTGACAGCATTCCGGCCTCCGAATTTTGTGTACTCACAATCCGTCGGGTTTACATTTATACAAGAAAAGGTAACACCAACACTTAGCCGATAGGTATAAATATAGCGCCAGAAGTACGTGCTCTACTTCGAGCGGGTAGCACGCTGCGGACCATGGTATGTGGTTGTGGATGCCTTAGCTCGGGCTACTTGACGTTCAGCCTCGATGACGCGCCTTTCCAATGCGGCTTGGCTTCTACGAAACTCCCTTACCTCGGCTCTAGTAGCAGTGATGTCCTTTTGTAGGGAAAAGGTGTGCTCTATTGTCCGCTCATGTTCTTCGTCCAGACGACGAAGACGTACTGCAGTGACAGCAGCGGTGGCCCCAATGTCCAAGAGTTGGTTGGCATTTGCTCTTGCTTGCTCGCCTTGGTTGGCAATGCGTCGAACCATGGCAGGGAGTGCCCTGTCAGCCGAACCCCCGTTGCTGAGGTTATAAAAGCCTCGTGCCATGCCGTAGGGCGGGCGTTGCCCTTGTTCCCTGCTCCATCGCTTCAGATCCACAGCCCAGCGGGGCGCCGGGCCCTGAAAGTTCCTTTGGGGATTTGCTGCTCCTCGGGGAGGATTGTAGATCTCGGGTTCCGAGTCAGTGCTCCCACCATCTCCTTCCTCTTCTGACTCTTCGCTTGGGTCTTCCTCGGGATCCTCTTCGGAATCCTCTTCTGGCTCCTCCTCGGGAATCTCTTCGGGATCTTCCTCTGGGTCCTCTTCAATCCAGCCTCCATTACCCTGGTTAGGGTAGTAGGGATCCCCGGGAATGTGAAATCCTGCCATTTTGTCTAGTCGAGAAATAGAGGCAAGAGAATTTTTTTATAAAAACTCGGGAGTAAGAAAGGTAATTTTTGATAAATAAAATATTTATTTGATGATTTCCTAAATTTAACTAAATATCGAGGTTTGCATGATTACTATAGCTCTTATGGTTTTATAAAATACTCCTATAGTATTTCAAATTTGTAAGTTTAATTTTAGTATTTTCTTTGGTAAGTTTTCGACTTGTTGCTCACTACGACCATTCCTCGACATACATTGGTCACATCCAAGATAAATATAGTTGATCAGGCTATATTTATTCTCGATCTGATTACATACTCCGAGGCCTATTCGTAGTGTTCAACTTGCCTTAATACTTTTATAAAATTTTTGCTATGATACGAGACCGATGCATGCGTGTATTTATACCTTTAAATAAAAAAATATATATATCATTTAATTTATTAAAAGTATCGTTTATGAAAACGTTTTGTCAGAGGGTTTTTGGTCCCTTTGCATTTATAGTTTGTATATCTTATGTGGTTCGATATACTTAGTTCACTATAAACAATGCTCTGATACCAATCTGTCACACCCCCAAACCAGAATGGCGGAAACATTCGGGGGTGGGTGACTTCACGTAGTATCATAACAGTTGAATATTGTAAAGAAATTAAACACAACCATCATAAATTTAATAAAAACTTACATTGTTGCGTGTAATACATGTTTCAAAAGAATATTACGAATATGATGATTTAAAATGTTTTGATAATAGACGCCTTAGCGTTCCTTCTCCAAAAGCTGATGGTTACCTGTATTACTGGTTCCCTGAGAAATACAAGTAGTTTTGAAAAAGTGTCAACAATTAAGTTGGTGAGTTCATAAGCGTTTTTGTACTGAAATTTGTATGTCCTTTAGTAAAAATAACTGAACGTGTTTTCTAGAAAATCCAATATTTTCTACATATAGTTTGAAAAAGTTCCAAAGGCTGGAGTGCAATAGTATCTTTCGTGCTCAAAATGATGAAAGTGTATTTATACTCAAATAATGTATTTACTGAATGCATTCAAGAGTGTCGTAAATCAAACTTATTTTAATACATCTGTGTGAGTTTTATAACCATGCTATTGACCCAGACTGCCTATAACAACGTTCTTCAGGCGTTGTAGTGTTATGACATTTGTCACCCCAGACCTGCCGGTCTAACTGTAGCTAACAATTTAGGTGCGGGGTTGTCACTCCCGTATAGATCTATACACAAGTATCACGCTCTCCCTCCAAGAGATTATGGTTTATAATACAGGACTTGAAATACGTACTTGTGAGTACGTTGAAGTTGAATGTCTCACAACACTAAGTATTAATAGATTTACGAAAAGAAAAGTCTATATTTCATGTAGATATAAGTATTTCATTTTCACAACGTTTATGTAAAGATGTAGTGAATAACCTGTAAACTATACCCATTATAGTTTTTCCGAAAGTGTGTTCCATTCGGTGACAAAAACTTGGTGTAATATCAACTTTGCATGTGAAGTGTAACATTGGTATTAATGTTGCTTAATCATCCATAACAAAATCTAGATAAAGTATTTGAAAACATTTTTAACGACGTGTGTTTTAAGTGTGTGTTTATCTCGTGTTTCACTTGTATTCCCCCCCCCTAAAATATGAAAAAGACGTGAAAATGTAGGGGTATGAACTCACCTGGAAAGTGTGGTGATTTAAAGAAAACGAGTTTTTCTCGGGCAGCACTTCGACCGGGAAGTGGTAAGTTTCTTGGGATTCTCGGCGCTTCGGACCTTCGTCGGGGCTTGGATATGTAACCGGGGTGTCGGGGTCGTCTCGGGGTGCTAAATGTGGAGTAGAACTGAGAGAGAAAAGGGAAATGAGCAATGAGAGTCGGAACCCTCGCATGCTATTTATAGGGTGGATTCTCAGGATTCACGGCGTGAGCATGGGATGGCTCACGTCGTGAGTTTGGCCCGTAGACGCGACGACTGGTGGTCTAGCTCTGGCACACATCAGTCATAGACTCACGTCGTGAGTCTCTCTTGCTCACGTCGTGAGTTTCGGATAAGGTTGGTGTGCGTGCCTCGAACTTCCGAAATTCATATCTCTCGCATACGAGCTCCGATTTCGACGTTCTTTATATCCACGCGTAGGTGAGAATATACTCTACAACTTTCATTTAGACTCCGTCGGCTAATTTTGAATTTAATTTTTAATATTATATTTTAAATAGGCCGGGACAGGATAATTCTGTTAAAAATCCATAACTACTTTATCCGATGTCCGTTTTCGTCTGTCTTTTTACCGTTGTACTACTATTATCGAGACCTTCAATTCTCGTTTAGGTTGTGTCGGCTAAAAATCGCTCGATTTTTATTTCGAGTTTTTAGCTGTCTACTGCTGTACTGAAACCTTAGAAAAATCATAACTTCCTCATACGAAGTCAGATTTAGGCGTTCTTTTTATGTATGCACATGGTTTAACATAATCTACGACTTTCGTTTAGATACCTAAGGCTAAAAAGTATTTTATTGAAGTTTCACTTTTTACGCTTAACAGTGTTTTACCGGTTGTGTCGCGGATTTTCGATTGCTCATAACTTCTTCGTTATAACTTGGATTTGGGTGTTCTTTATATATTTGGAAACCTTGACAATATATCTAACATTTTATGCAACCCAAATGAGGCTTTAGAACACTTCATTTTTGACGCCATTTTATTACATCAAAAATAGTTTAATATTATTTGACTTTTTGAACGTTACATTGACTTGAAATATCGGGTTGTCACATATTATATATAAATAATATATTCGGAAAGTACACATCAACACGATTCCAGATATATAGATTTCGTAAAAATCTGACTTCATATGGAGAAGTTATGAGTTTTCTATGTTTTAAAAATCAACTGCACATAAAAATGTGTGTCATAATTAACGAAATAGAAATCGGTTGAGTTTTAGTGTTACATCCCAAAAATCTGAGTAAAATTTCAGTATTCAAAAACAACCGAAACACCATAATTGTTTACAAAACATTGTTTCAAAAGTATAAGTCATAAATCAGAGTATCCCAAAATCCAATAACATAAAAAAAATCCAAAGGAATGTGCACGATCACACCTTTGCTTTCCTTCGATCCTCTTAAGTACCTGAAACAACAAACTGAAACTGTAAGCTAATGCTTAGTGAGTACCCCCAAAGTACCACACACAACTATACAAACAACAACATGCATACATGAGCCTTCAACATGATTGGACCGTCTTGTAGGCCTACAGACTATTTGGATCGCTCTCAGAGCCTTCAGCCTGACTGGATCGCCTCGCAGGCCTTCAGTCTATCCGGGCCGCCCTGGGTGTCTTGGCCTTTAGCACCAGCTAGTCCGCCTCAACCCATCAAACCATAACATGTCGACATATACAATATCAATCAATAATCATCAAACATAGTTAGTCCTACAGATCTACCATTCTAATCATATAACCAGTGAACACATATCTCAGCATAAAAGCACACAAAAAAACATGATATCTAATCAAATGGTCCGACCTTGGTGCCTTCGATCCATAAGTACAGTGAGGAAAACTCATCCTCAGTCTGAGCTAATAGCTAAATAGGTCTCTACTCTGAATATCAGCTCTACCCGTCACCTATTCATCAAATAGTGACCAATCTCAAATACAACTCAAAATATCCTTAGGTCAAACTTGGTCAAAGGAACAAAGTCAAAAAGTCAAACCTGGTCAACACAACTGAGTACGCCCAACATAGTCTGCTTGTGCGCTTGGCGTACACAAGCATTGACCAAAATGCGGGCTGGCTGACCTTATACGCGCATCATACCTGGGTTACGCCCACCGTAAGCGACTGACCCTTGTTCCTTCTTATTTAGAGCTTAATCCTTAAGCTATTTTGTCCAAATTCCAGATCTAGTCCTAAACTAATGTTCTTAACGATAAAGTTTCCAACTTTCCGGTCTTGTATGGCTATTAAGTGCCCAACAACAAGAAACCCTAACTCCTTAAGACACTAAAACTCATGCATGGGGAGAAACTAACAATCAAGATTGCATTTTTATGACCTTAGACACTCCAAAACGTCTGGAAGGACAATCCATTTGGCCTAAAGCATGCCATACTTAAGAACATTATTGATTAGGGACAAAAGCTCATAATAACATCATACAAGCTAGATTTAATCAAATAAGCCTCAAGGTATGAACTTTATACTTTCAAGAGATGTAGGAGGGTGCAAAACTTCTAGATCCAAGGTTGTTCCAAGCTTCTAAGTTTTTCTCTCCTCCTTATTCTTCCTCTATGAACACCAAAACACACACAAATGGCTCAAGAATGCTAAAAAACGAATTAGGGTTTGCAAAGGTTGAAGTTGGGGCTAGAGGCTGATGAAAGAAAGAGGACTTGGGACTTAAGGATGCTTAATATAGGTTCCAAACCCTAAATATTAGGGTTTGGGATTTTGAAACGTACGCCCAGTGTGCCTGGGATTACGCCGAGCGTACGTGGTGACGTCCCAAAAGTACAAAAATGTCATTTTGGTCAAATTTGCCACAATTCTCCTATCAAGGGATAACATGTGATTAATTCTCATACTCAGGGTTAAAATGGAAATACCTCAATATCAATTTGTTACAATTCTCCCCCACTTGAACTAGACTTCGTCCTCGAAGTCCGATGCTGTGAACAACTCAGGGTAATGCTCCCGCATCTCTTGCTCGGGTTGCCACGTTTATTCCGAACCCTTCCGATGTTGCCATTGAACCTTGACCAATGACACCACCTTGTTGCGCAAGGCCTTTGTCTTCCGATCTAATATCGCCAATGATCTCTCAATATAATTCAGGTGATCATCAACCTGAATAGTATCCAAAGGAATAACCGCCGAATCATCAGCCACACACTTCCGAAGCTGCAAAACATGGAAGGTGTTGTGAATCTGACTGAGCTCTTCAGGAAAATCTAATCGGTAAGCTACCTTACTAACCTTGGCAATCACTTGAAATGCCCCGATATACTTTCCCCTCTTCCTAAAGCAAATCTGATCGGTAAGATACCTTGCTAACCCTTCCAGAGTGATACCCTCAACAAAACTATGTCGCCAACCTGTAACTCCAACTCAGATTGACGCTTGTCGGCATAACTCCTCTGTCGACCCTGAGCTATCTATACCCTATGTCTGATCTACTGAATAAGTTCCGCCGTCTGAACGACTACTTCAGTCCTTCCCATGACTCTGTGACCAACCTCTCCCCAACAAACTGGGGGCACTTCGTCCCATAGAGAAGCTCAAATGGCAGCGCACCGCTACTGGAGTGATAGTTGTTGTTGTGAAACATAACCACATCAACATATCCTACACTTACTTTAACCACATCAAGTCAAAGCATGTTACTCAGAAAAACTCGAGAGACTACACAGCTGCTAACAAACAATAACTTGAAATTACTCAATTGCACGCCTATCTTTCTCCCTCCAACTGAAGACCAAGCTTCCAGGGAGAACCCAACAACCGACAATTCTCAAACTACACTCACAACTAACTCCATCATTAAACTTACCGGAATCGGGAACCCATCAGTCCTAAACTTCAGATCCCGCACTCTAAGACTGGTGATAAGTCGATTAACGTACCCACCCCTAGCCCCTGACTAGGAACACCATCAAAACAATGCATAAAGAATACTCAACATATAAATGTGCTGACAAGACCTGAACGAAAGTTAATCGGTCGCATACCAAATTAACCCACGCACTCATTCGGCTCAACATCCTTGTCATTCGCTGACCATACTCGAGCCTACCCTCGATCTGTCTAACCAATAACACTCAGGCTTACCCCCGATCTGATAACCAATAACTGCACTCGGGTTTACCCTCGATGTGATAACCAATAACTGCACTCGGGCTTACCCCCGATGTGATAACCAATAACTACACTCGGGCTTACTCCGGATCTGATAACCAATAACTGCACTCGCCATCACATAGATGAAATCCACGAGGGTCTGTGACACGTCGTGACACCATCCGATCATTGGAATGAGAAGCTCACAGTTCATCACCGTTCCTGCCACATTCTCACAACCATTCCTGGTATGAACTAACTCATCCCATAGAATGCTACAAACAAATCGTAGACTTACCATACATCTACGCCCAACTACAACCCAGGGAACGCTACGGTTACCCCATGGTCTCACAACATTTCCACAATTGTCATGGGCCCTGCCCATGGTTTTGTCATCCATCCACAAGAACACTTAATCGAAGATCAATAAGGGCTGAATCCTCCGACCGAGATAATCTAAATCCGTAGCCTCTGATTCCCTGATTATAATGAAAACCAACTATTCCCTTATCCTTAGATACCAATTCCAAGATAATCTGCATTTGAAATTATTATCGATATTTCCAAGCGGTTCTCCCCCACTTGGAATTAGTCCTTCTTTAACGATTTCAAGAATTTTACTATTCGTTCACAATCCATAGTGTCCAGATCCTAAGCTTTTCAGCTTGCTCACCATCCATACAACCTTCTCAAAGAAATTTTCCAGTTTTAATAATCGAACCGATCCTATAACTGCTCAACTGACTGAACCCAAACTTTTGAATGCCATCAAAACCAAGGTCAGACTGACTCCTTTCCAACCCTACCACCCTCAATTGATATTCGGCCCTAGCAATACGCACTCCTCTTAACTCTATTCTATTGTACTCGAAGGGATAGTCGGCTGCAATGAGATATTGTCTAGAAGCTTTCGACGCAAGAACTACGTGCACAACCCCGAGAGCAGGAATTTATGACAACTCACCCTGCACCCCTTCAAATCAATCTCTCAATCATCTTTATCATAAAAGATCTCAACAGTCTTGAATACAAAAAAAATCCAACGAACTTACATTGTAACTTCCTTCAGCCCATCGTGTGCAACCCATCAAAATCAATCTGGCTACTGATCCTCCAAGAAGAATGCTCAGTCCTCCCTCGCTCATGGATGGCTCCCTCAATGGACGGCATTCTCCACATCGCAGGCTAAAAACCGGTTCGACCAGATACTCTCTAAGCACATCTCTCAGTATAGAAAACGGTGTAATATAATTCCTAAATAAGAACCAGCAATCACAAGGAAATCTCGAACCCTAAATGGGTATGTTAGAAGCCATCCCAACATTACAACTTCCAACCCTTCACGAACGGTCCTCCTACTTTATGATTCACAAAGCACCCCGTAAGCCGAATCCCTGATCCATTACGGCCTTTAGATGCTAGCATAATTGTTCTAACAAGCTACTACACGAATGACTATTCAAAATTAAACCGAGGATCAAAATTTCATACATGTGATTTCTTGCTTTTCAACCTTGACATCCTACCGGACGATGGATATCTGGGCTTGCACTCCCCCCGCTATCCATGTATGACAATTAGGTTTGAGATGACCCGGCTGGTGATAGTGGAAACACATCCGATCCTTCTTGCAGTCGTGAAAGACATGCCCTCTCTCCACACTTATAACATTTGAACTTGTGACAAGCAAACACGTGGGTTCCACCATACTTCCCGCAAATATCATAGGTAACTTGACGTCCAATACCCATGTTAGCAGCCTCAAACTCTTCGTCAATCGCTAAATTAGCCCTCATTCTCTTTTCGAGTCGCATCCCCAGATCAAGATCTTCCCCAGTAGTCATCTCAGCAGTCCCTCTCACAGTTTACAAAGCTGCAGTTCGCTCCTCGAACTTGGCAATTAGCCTGCAAGAGATCCGATCCATGATACCAGACAATTCTTCCCACAATATCTGTGACACTTCAATGGTAATCATCCCTCGTATCCGATCAACAGTCAACACTGACCTATCCTGGCCATCAGCTCCAAATCCTGAACCAGATCCCCTCGTGAACTCCATACTGAAAACGAACCAAAATGCATTAGAAATGCTACAATAAACATTGCTACAACCACATGACAAGACTACCCCTGGGGAGTTATGACCTCCTTGCTATGCCTATGGGTCCTGTGCTTTCAGCAGTATGGGCCATACTACCTTCCAAACCTACCCGTATTTGTCTCAAGGATCATCACAACCACCTAAAGCAAATACAACAATTAGGATACGCATACATCCTATCCTCACTCTCTCGAGAGTAACTAATCATTCCAAAACTGGTATGCAACATCCACACTCACTCATAATGATACTCCCAACACTTGCTAAAAACTACATCAAGAGTACTACATACTCCCTAGTCTATCCTAGGATCCACACCTCACTCTGCCATCAACTGCCGAAATACCCCCATTGGTGTCAGTTAACTACTTCATGAATACAATCACATGCAACATAACTTAAATAATAATATATTAAAAGATTCAACCTTACAACGGGTGGACTCAGACAAGAGCTGCGCAATAGGACCAAATCGTTCACTCTAAAATTATTTAACCCATGCAACATGTGACTTAACATATTCAATTAATAGTTAATTCACACCTAAAAGAGTCCTACAAACAATAAACAAGTAAACTCCATATGAATAAGGCATCATACATCAGACAATTCTAACATGCAATTTCTGAAGATCCCTAGCCTACAACTAGCATGTTTCTTTGCCATATCATAACAAATAACAGTGTAGTTAACTTGGGGTATACTTTCTTGCTCCGGCTGATCATACACATCGTATCCTTCCTTGGTTACTTTTGAAAACAATTTTTGAAAACCTCTTTTGAAAACTTTTGTAGTTCCTTAGTTTGAGTTTGGATTCACGCGAATGCTCGTCTAATTCTCTCAAACCAAGGATCTAGTACCAACTTGTAACATCCCAAAATCTAGAAACATAAAAAAATCTGAAGGAATGTGCACGATCATGCCTTTTCTTTCCCCCGATCCTCTGAAGTACCCGAAACAACAAACTGAAACTATAAGCCAACGCTTAGTGACTTCCCCCAAAGTACCACACAACCATACAAACAATAGCATGCATACATGAGCCTTCAGCATGATTGGACCGCCTTACAGGCCTACAGACTATCTGGACCGCTTTCAGAGCCTTCGGTCTGACTGGACTGCCACGCAAGACTTCAATCTATCTGAGCCGCCCTGGGTGTGTTGGCCTTCAGCACCAGCTGGTCCGCCTCAACCCATCAAACCATATTATATCGACATATACAATATCAATCAATAATCATCAAACACAGGTAGTCCTACAGATCTAGCAGTCTAATCACATAAGTACATTGAGGAAAACTCACATCTTAGTCCGAGCAAGTAGATGAATAGGTCTCTGCTCCGAATATCAACTATACCGATCACCTATTCATCA
Source organism: Lactuca virosa (assembly GCF_052849685.1). Classification (NCBI taxonomy): domain Eukaryota; kingdom Viridiplantae; phylum Streptophyta; class Magnoliopsida; order Asterales; family Asteraceae; genus Lactuca; species Lactuca virosa. Next base: position 112,686,254 of record NC_136427.1, on the reverse strand, counting down.
AATAGATCCAATCTCAAATACAACTCAAAATACCCAAAATACCCTTATGTCAAACTTGGTCAAATCCTGGTTAAAGTCAAAAAGTTAAAAAGTCAAACTTGGTCAACACAGCTGAGTACGCCCAACGTACTCAGCTTGTACGCTTGGCATACATGGGCATTGACCAAAATGTGGGATGGATGACGTTGTACGCACGGTGTACTTGGGTTACACCCAGGGTACGTGACTGGCCCCTTTTCCTTCTTATTAAGATCTTAATCCTTAAGCTCTTTTGTCTTGCATGACTATTAAGTGCCTAACAACAAAAACCCTAACTCCTTAAATCCTTAAGACACTAAAACTCATGCATAGAGGGAAACTAACAATCAAGATTGCATTTTTACGACCTTAGACACTCCAAAACGTCTGGAAGGACAATCTATTTGGGTCTTGAGCATGCCATACTCAAAAACATTATTGATTGGGGATAAAAGCTCAAAATAACACCATACAAGCTACATCTAATCAAATAAGCCTCAAGGTATGAACTTTATACCTTCTATAAATGTAAGAGGGTGCAAAACTTCCAGATCCAAGGTTGTTCCAAGCTTCTAGGTTGTTCTCTCTTCCTTCTTCTTCCTCTATGAACAACAACACACACACAATGGCTCAACAAAAACGATTTAGGATTTGCAAAGGTCGAAGTTGGGGCTGGAGGCTGATGAAAAAAAGAGGACTTGGGACTTTTAAGGATGCTTAAATATGGTCCAAACCTTAAATTTTAGGGTTTGGGATTTCGGCACGTACGCCCAACGTACCTGGGGTTATGCCCAACGTACGTGGTGACGTCCCAAAATTACAAAAATTTCATTTTGGTCCAATTTGCCACAATTCTCCTATCAAGGGCTGAAATACGATTAATTCTCATACTTAGGGTTAAAAATGGAAATACCTCAATATCAAGATTTTACATTTAGCTAAAGTAATAAAAAAATTGAATCGTAGTACTCCTCGATATAAGTCCAACGAGAGAAAGATCGCCAAAAATAGAGTCTGTATGAGAAAATTATGATTTTTCACACCTCAATTTGACCTCTCTCAAATACCCGATCCCCCTCTCTCCCGAGCAATCCCGAGACACCCGAGTCCCGCAACATGACACCCCGAGTAGTAAAGCATGCTTCGAGGCTGAGTTCACATCCCTACTTTTATGTTTTTCAAATAAGACAACTGTTCCTCACCTTAGCTAATTAATCTTTAGCTAAAACTCTGACCTATAATCGTTAAATCTTAAGTGAGCGGGAGAGTTATGTATAGATCAATACAAGGTTGACACCCCCACCTGTGGTTTCAAGCTACAATCTTGGAGGTCAAGTTACATCAAGGATAACTATCTAAACTTTTACGACGTTCGGTGAAACGTCGTGCGAGGGCATATTCTACTCGTCAAAATCTCGATTATAGGAACTCATTATAACATTGTTCTTCAAGCATTTAAAAGGGTGAAAAAAATATAACATTGTTCCTCACACCTTAAAGGAATAGTAGAATACATACATACATATATATATATATATATATATATATATATATATATATATTAATTGTGCTACGAACGACATGAAATATGAAAGCAATAGTACCTATAAATAGTAGAATACTTCTCTAAAAATGAAGGTACCCTAACAATGTAAATAAGAATACTTACAAAACTAATTAAAGTTAAGTATAAAAAAAGTATTTTCAAAATATAATAGTATTTAAACATGAGAACTCACCAACATTATGTTGGCGTTTTCGAAATCACATGTATTCTAAGGAGAATGAAATTCGGACGTGGCATCATTTGGGAAATTATGTAGGGATACATTGGAAGTGATATTTGTTTGATTATTGTTAAGACATTAAGTTGTATTTGAATTTATTGTGCTTGTGTTACATACTACAAAGAATATATAATTATTAATAAAAGAAATGTCTGTGTTATAACTTGTGTGTATTGTTCAATATAATCAATATCTGAAGTCCACGAAGACGTCACACAACTCGGCGTTTCCGTCGCCGGTCTGGGGTGTGACACCTTTCTAGATTCCTCAATTTGGAGAAAGTTTAAGAACTCCATCAATGTCTTCTCCATACTATTCATATGATCGTCAACCACCTCCAAAAGTCACAAAATTTGACTGAAGAACCCCCTCCTCCCCCTTGACCTGTGATCTTTCTGTTCAACAGTGGAATTTTTAGGAATTTTCTGGCGAGCCTCCGGGCAGTTTTTCGGCAACCATAAATACTTTTTTCCGATACATCTCATTCCTATCTACATCCCCGTGGTGTTGTTTTGCTCCAAAAGTGTTCCGGGTGAAAAGTCAAATATCGCAAGACAAATCCCGATTCCCGAACCGAACAGTTTTCTGATGAATCTGAATAGTTTTTCCGACTTGCTTTTGTCCGATATACAACCTTCAAGTGTCATTTTGTGAAAACAAGGTGTTGTTCGTAAAATCCCAAGTCTCGGTTCGGATCCCAATTTCATATCTGAACAATATATCAATAAAGCACGCAACAAAAGTGTTCTACGATCCCTTTTAAGTTTTTTATGGTTTTAGGGGAGAATACATGCATAACTATTTATTATCTTTATATAAACACTAAAAATGTGAGATTAATGGTTTATATTATTCTATGTTTTGTTATATATACTTTGGGTTGTTAGAATGGACGTTTTATTTAAAACCAAATATTACGTTTTGAACCGCATGAATTCGATATCATATTTGGTGTTTTAAATAACTAAAAATATGGTTTAAATATAGTTACAAATGTTAAAAGTTTATTTATGAGTTTATAGCTATATCCATTGATTAGTTGTTGTTTCATTATAAAATGAACCAAAATGAAAATCATACAACTATTTGAACTTGTATATTTATTTAGAATTATTGGTTTTTCAATGGGTAAAACCTAGATCTGGTCAAAATGCAGCCGCTATGCTGTCGAAATGTCATTAGAAAACTAAAATATAGTTTTTAGATGATGAAGGAACAATAAATTTAGTAAACTTTATAACTCAAAGTTTAGAACACACAGTCACACTTAAAGAACGACTTGAACTAAACAGATGAATATGTTCATGTCTAGAAACTTCGTAATATAAAGTTTAGGACACAAAATCACACACTTTTAGAACTCTATGTCCGGTTAAGTCTTTTAGTAAAGAAACTTAAGGTTTTAGATGCACACACACTCATTGTTGGAAACATCAAGTCTACATGAGATATTTCTTCATGTCCGGTTAAGTCTTTATTCAAGAAACTTAAGGTTTTAGATGCACACACACTCACTGTTGGAATCGTTAAATCTACATGAAATATTTCTTCATCATCTAAGTATAAAATCTTAGTAAATTCGTTTGACTGTAACAGTTAATCCCCTGTGAGTTAGGGATTTATGTGTAAATTTGGAAACTTTCTATGGTGTCACACCCCCGAACCAGACGAAGGAAACGTCTGAGGGCTCGTGTGATTAACAATTGAATTATCATCACAATGAATATACATGAATCATAACACATTCATCACCAACATTACATATTACAACCAGTATTGTTCACATCAAGTACATTGTTATAAATTACATAAGTTCAAAGTATTAATAGTACGATGAGTGATGTTACATAAATGAAACCATACACACTTGAAAATCTTCATGCTTAACGATTACATGAGAATACAAGTTATTTTGAAAACGGTCAACATATATAATGTTGGTGAGTTCATAAGTATGTTTGAGTAAAAGTCTTTGTATCTTTCGTAAAAACCCAGAAAATCCGATATTTTCTGTAAAATGTCTGAAAATGATGTGAAAATCAAGTATAGATGCATGTGTGAATTTCATAGTAGTAACATATATGAATGTAGTTTAGATTTCTTTGTATTGTAAGTATGTGATATTTGAATATTAATCTTTCCCCAGAAAATCCGATATTTTCTGATTTATAATAATGTCGAGGTTCTTGTATCGTTAAATAAGTTGTTTTGTATTGACACAATCGAAGGGTTAATCTCCGAAGTGTTAATTTTTGGTATTGGGTCTCTACATGAGCCGTTGTAACCATACATGATAATGACTAGGTTGTTTGTCTTGGCATTTTTTCAAATGCCGGTATTTGCTCAAGATTTTGTCGCCCTAGACTGGCCTAGTCTAGCTGTAGCGAACAGCTAAGGCGTGGGGGGTCACCCCGTATAGATCTATACACAAACTCTCGCTCTCCCTCCAGGAGACTCTGATTATAACTACAAGCTACGATTGTACACTCAAAGGTGCCAACCGACACGTCTCACTAGATTCTCAACCTTTCGTACTATGTTTAATGTTTACGTGTATGTTGTATGTTATCAAATCCAAAGGTACATATATAAGTATACGAAGTTCAATAGTTATGTAAAGGTATAGTTACAATCTACTAAGCATGTGAATTTCAGTCCAAGCCCAATTAGCATGTAAATGGATCACAAAGGCCCAATAACATGTAAGTGGGTAATTTGGGCCCAATAGGCATGTAAATGGACCACAAAGGCCCAACAAACATGTGACCCATAACTCAGGCCCAAATTAACATGTAAATGGGTCGCAAGGCCCAATAAACATGTCATGGAAAATATTGGGCTCAATATACACTTGAATGGGCCCTTAAGACCCATTGGCCACGTAATATGAATATTAGGCCCAATAAAATTATTAACGATGTATTTCGTCCATTCGTTGTTGTTTCGTTGATTATTTTAGCTCGAGGTTTACCAAATTTATTATAACAAGTCTCCTTTTTCGTAAAACAACATTTTTGGTCAAAAAGCCTCAAATTTTTAATTAAGGCCCAAAGTTTTGTAAATATGACACTTTAGTCCATAATTTATAAAAAATTTGTAAATTTGTCCCAAATGTCTAGAAATTCACGGTTTTAGTCCAAAAATATATATTTTAACATTTAAGGCCCAGTTTTCAGAAAATTGCATTTTCAGCTCCTTGTTTGTAAAAATTTACACTTTCGGCCCAATTTTGATAAAAGTTACATTTTTGGTCCAATTTAGAAATAAATGTTATTTTCACCCCTAAATTTGGTTTATTTACATTTATGAATCAAATTTTGCGCAAATAACATTTTTAGTCCCAAAACTTTCCCCTTTTCGCAAATTTGGGCCCAAAACCGTGAGTGAGGCCCAAATGTTTGGCCCATTAAGCTAAAATTTACATTTTTGCCCCTTTGGAAAACATGTTTATCATAAAAATCCATTTTTATACAAGTAGAACCTGTTTGATCCTTATAAAAACATAGATGTCGCTTTTTACCCTTATCTTTTGTTTTCTTGACAATTTTGACCCTTAACAAAGTTTTTGCCTTAAATTTTTATATCTTAAACATATAACACTTTTAACTTGATAATATGATGTATAAGGTGACTTAGTTCATGGATCTTAACTCAATGTTACTTAAGATGTCGAGATTTGCTAAGATCTAACATATTTTTACAAAATAAACTAAGAAATCACACAAGACATGCATATAACACATAGATCTACACATTTTACTTGCATTCTCCCCCAAAAATCATGTAAAAACCGAAAACAAGGGGGTATGAACTCACCTTTGCTTTGATGTTTCGGTTTTGAAGAAGAGATGAAGAGATTTTTGTTCCTAGCAACACCTTGATGTAGATTTCGAGCTTAAGAAGTTTCTAAGGTGTGATCACGGAATAAAGCTATGTAAGAAGGAGTTTTTCATGTTAAAATGAAAGGAGATGTTTGTGTTTGATAATAACTTACCAAATATTGGAAACACTTGATGAAGATCCTTGAAACACAAGCAAATTTTCGAAATTCTTGGAGGAAGAAGGATGATCTTTGAGAGTGTTTGGAGAGTGTTTGGAAGAGTGTGTGTGTGTGTGTTTAGCTCTCCGGCCGAGAGATAAAAAAAAGAGAGAAGAGATGAGTTTGCATGGGAACATGAGATGGCTTGGTTGTTTGAAGTGTAATGTGCTTAGTTGTCCATCAAATAAAAATGAGGTGGCACCACCAAAGTCAACCCTCATTTCATTTCTTTTTTTTTACTCATGGGTCGAGAATTGCATTAAGAAGGAGAAGATGATTCATTTTGGCCCAAAACTTGATCCTTACTCGAAATCATGAGGCCTATAGAGAAGTTTTTGGCCCATTGGGCCTTTAGGGTAGTTCACGGCCCAAAATGTCATAAAAGAATGGATTTATGGATTACTAGGTTTAATTGGGTTAGCGGCCCAATAAGGCCCATTAGGGTTAGAATGAATCATTCTAGGCCCAAATGGTCCAAAATGTTATAGATTTGTGAATTGAATCCATTTAGAATCCAAATAGGGTTTCCAAGCCCAATATAGTTGAATTGAATACTTATTGGTCCATTAGGCCCAATAAGGAAATCCTAGTCCAATATAGACTTACACAGGGATTCCTAGGGTTTTCAGACTCTTGTTGAACATGAAAGGTGAATTTAAATGAGCACTGAGTGATATTTACTTAGAGTATATGTTTTACAATGGTTGAATGATTACACATGAATAGAATTTCCTAGCTAAAATGCTAGTTGTGACATATGGATTGACAATCCCACCGACGGTTGCTAGCTACAACCCTAGCCATACAAGTCAACTCGGGTGATAACTTACCATGATCATTTGTTTTGTATCCACGACGTTGACAAAGCGTTGAGGTGATGTTCTCGACACGCCCCTTGTAGTGACATACAGAGGCTGGATCGTCATATAGCTCGATTATAGTTTCATGGAGAGCCAATTACACTCTAAGACTTGCAAACTTATACATTATACAAGTAGATGTATCATATTTAAGTGTCATAAACGCTTAAACCTAGAGTTCCTGAACTTTTGTAGGTACAAAACTTATAAAATAAGTAAACAGTTATACCTAGCACACAGTCTCGTATGGTAGAATAAATTATAAGTCAGATAGATACTTATACCTCTAATTTTATACTTTTTTGCTAGAAAAAGTACACTTTCATATAAGTTGGCCAAACAGTCAAAATTATATAAATACACTTTTGGTTATAAAAGTACAATGTGTCAAAACCTATTGAACTCACCAACATTATTGTTGACGTATCTTTAAAACGCATGTAATCTTAGGATCGTAAGCAGCTGAAAGGATATGCATACTGAAGACCTATATTTCATAAAAGCTAAGCTTGTATTGTATTTCGATGATGTACTAGTAGGAAACGGCAATGTAATATTTAGTTCAGTAATAATAGACGTTTAAATTTTGTATTGTTCAATGTATGTTCAATAACTATGATCCATGACTACATCGCGCAACCCGTGGTTTCCGTCGCCGACTGGGGGTGTGGCAGCTTATAAATGTCTATGGTAGTCCGAATTGGCATACTATGAATCGCCATACAAACTTGATGATCTTCTTTCCTGATATACCAACTACAACTTTAGCCTCGACCCATTTAGTGAAGTAGTCCACTACGTCATTCAAGAATTTCACTCTTCCTAGGGCTTCTGCGAACAAACCTACAATGTTAATGCCTTCATTGGATCACCAAATTTATTTGTGCAGTCGAAGGTAGAGTTGGGATGCTGGAATGCATTTGAAAATTATAACATTTCTGGATGAATGAAACCGTGTCTTTAAACATGGTAGGCTAGAAAAACCTTGGTTGTAGTATTTTTGAGTGGCTTTTTTTGATCCTGCATGTGCCCCACAAACTCCAACAAGTATCTCTTGGCTTATACCTTCACTCTCGTCCTTGCTTAAAGATTTAAGTCATGGGGTTGAATACCCCTTTTTGTATAACCTTCCTACGCACATGGTGTAGTTAGGTGCATTGACTCGTATCTTGCGAGCTTCCTTCTTACAAGTAGGCAATGTACCGTTTTGCAGGTATTATATATATGACTGCATCCAGGAGCTCGTTCCATCCTGTATTTCCAATGTTTGCATTGGTTGTTTGTTAATACTCTTTTTTTTTATAAGATTTCTACCAATACTTTCTTTGTTAAATGATCCCATACCACTGAAGCCAACTTGATTAGGGCATCTGGTTCTTTGTTCTTTAACCTTGGAACCTTAGTGATCTCAAAGGTCTTAAATTTTTTAGCCAATTCCTTTGCCTTAACCAAATATTTCTTGATGTGCTCTTCCTTAGCCTTGTATGACCCCTTGATTTGGTTAACTACTAACATGGAATCTCCAAATGCATTTATCTCTAAAATGTTCATGCTAAGGGCCAACTACAAACCAACTATCGGTGCCTCATCCTCTTCTTCGTTGTTTGAGCACTCAAAATCGAAACACAACTATATGTTACCCTTTCAACTATGAGGCTTGTCAAAATAAATCCTGCCCCTAAACCATCTCAGCTAGATGATTCATCTGAATATAAAATCCATGGATCATCGGTCATGGTTTCCTTTACAACATATGCATCCACCCTTTCTTCTTGTGGCATTTTCGATAGAAAATCTGCTAGTGCCTAGGATTTTATACTTACTCTTGGTTTATACGAAATGTCGTATTCACCTAACTAAATTTCCCACTTGGTCATTTGTGTAGATCTTTCAAGCTGCATGAGAATTTCTCTTATTGGTTGATCTGTTAATATCGTAATAGGATTAGCCTGAAAGTGCCTTCGTAACCGTCTTGCCGTATATACGACAGACAACGACAACTTTTCAATCAGGGAATGGTTCAGTTCAGATCCCTTAAGTACTTGACTAATAAAATAAATCGGGACTTGTTTCTTGTATCTTTCTGCTATCAATATTACACTGTTGGTAGAGAAATACACAACCAAAGACTCTCCCACCCTCGGACTGGCCAACGTCGGCGAGGTTTGTAAGTGTTCCTTCAATTAATAAGTGCTCCTTTGGCCTCTTCCATCCATAATGTCGTTCTTCTTGATATGATTTTTCTTGGTTCGAAGAAGGGTAGTAATTGTTCTGCCGATTTTGCCAGGAACCTTCCTAAGGTAGCCAATTTGCCATTTAGGCTCAACATGTATTTTATCTATATGGGGGTTTTTATATTTATTACGGCTTGAACTTTATCCGGCTTGGCTTCTATTCTGAACGTAGTTACTATGTGCCCCAAGAACTTCCTTTTTTGAGCTCCCAACACGCATTTCTTGGGATTGAGTTTCATGTTCGTCTCTCGCAGCCGAATCAACGTTTCTTCTATGTCTTCCGAGAAATCTCGATCGTGTTTACTTTTGATGACCATGTCATCCACATATACATCTACGTTTCTTCCGATTTGATTTTCAAAGACTCGATCAACCAACCTTTGATAAGTTGCCCCTGTGTTTCTCAATCCAAGTGACATCTTCTAATAACAAAAGGTTCATTTTTCGGTATGGAAGGTCGTCTTATTTTCATATTCCTTTGCCATCTGAACTTGATGATATCCTTTATATGCATCCAAGAAGGATTTCCACTCGTATCCTCCTAGAGGTTTGTGAAATCGATGCATATCTGCATCATCCCATCGCATTTCCTAACCAAAATAGGATTTAAAATCCATTTAGGGAATTGCGTAGCTCTTACAAATCCACCTTCCACTAGGTCTTCCACCTCTTTGTTAATTATATCATTTATTTCTCTTGCCATTCCCCGCTTTTTCTACATGATCGGCGTATGTTTGGGATTAATGTTCAAACGGTGTTCAATTACAGACCTTGGAATGCCTGTCATGTCTTTAGGCCTCCATGCAAACACATTTGTGGGTTTTTTAGAAGGTTTGTTAGCTCGTCTTGATGTGACAACCCGAAAAATTGTTGCCTTCTAGCCTAGTTCAGTGTCATTTTATTAGGTTTTAAGCCTAGTACACTTGAGGAATGAGTGTTAGAATGTACCTGCTAGAGACACTGTGCAACATTCAAGACTTAGCACCACCAAAAAGGAGTTCACGACCATAACACATGAGTTTACGGCTGTAAACTCAAGGCTGGCCGTAAACTCCCCCTTAAAGTCTCAATTCCTTCACTTTTCCTTCATTATTACACTTTCAACTCAAGAACACTTCCATTCTCTCTCAAATATCACCGAGTTCTTCACTTTGATCTTCAAAAACGTAAGTAATTCTTCCACCTTTTGAGTTGTTATTCTTCTTAAACTATTACACCCCTTTGATTTCATCCATAACATTATCTCTTTTGGTTAGATCTTCAAGATCTTCATCTTTCACCAAGAACACCAAGAACACACACTTGTTCTTGGTGGCCGTAAACTCATCTAAGGGCCTCAAAAGTGTGAGTATTCCATCTATCTTCTAGTTAACCATGTTAAACACTAGATCCTAGCCTTGAAACATCACCAATCTCGTCATCAATGAGAGTTTACGGCCAGGAGCAATCTCCCTTGGCCGTAAACCCTATTTATGGTCAAGTATTGAGCCCTAAACACTTCTAGACACTAGCTATCCTTTAGGACACATGAACCTTTGAGAACCCTTCCCTTTAGGACCCAAAAAGACACCATTTGGAGAGTTTATGGCCATACACTTTTAGTGTGGCCGTAAACCCCTCAACACCTCCTAAAAGGTTAGTGTTGCTCATCCTCTTGTAGAGAAATAGTCCCGCAAGCTTCCCAAGCATTCAAACACCCTCTTGTGCGCCTTTTACCATGAGTTTACGGCCGTAAACTCCATGGCCGTAAACCCATGGCCGTAAACACCTAATGATGGCCTTAAACATCCCTTAGATGAATCACATGTGATTCTAACACTTGGTCCAAGTGTTTCCCAGTCCCTAGGGGTGTTTCCTTTCATATAGTTGCTTATAAACACTATAATCATGCAAATACATGCCATATATGTCATTTAGGACTCTTTTGTGTCTCGGTACTTCATTCGTGGAACTTCTCATCCTTACGCGCATATTCGTTTGAATCACCCACATAAGGTGAGTTCATACCCCGTAATCAATCTTTTAAACTGTTTTAAATGCTTTTAAGGGGGGGGGGGGAATACAAATTGAACACAATGATAATTGTGTAATTGTTTGTTATAAACATCTTTCAAAAGGTTGCTTATGTCTTTTATAAGTGATCAAAACATTTCAAAAACTCTTTTAAAGTTATGTTACTTTATAGTTTAACAAAACTCCGTTTTTAAAGTACAAGCATAACTTAGTAGTAAAATGAGTCTTTTCAATAACAGTTCAAGTAAAATACTAGTAAACTATAAGGGGTATAGTTTAGAGGTTATGTTCATACTAGATGCTAGAACATACTATAAAGAGAATCAAGGAGGTAGATACAATACATCAGAGAGACATACTATACACTATACACTATAACAGAACGAACATACTAAGATGCTATAGCATGAGAACACTACAAGATCTAATTATACCAATGAATCACTAACTCATTGTTCTAAACAAAAGGTGATAGTAAAATTGGGTATACATGATCACATAACTTTAATGTGAATTCTACACGACCTAGCAATTTGTTTGCTGAAGTTGCGTTTGGTCCCCAGAATCTCTTGCAGGGAGAGCATATAGTATGGGTACTATTCCTCACATTATGACCTTACTAAAACAAACATGTTTTAAGGTAATTAGTACTACAGGATGTCAATTCAAAAGACAACCGTGTACTTATAATTTCCCATTACTTTCATTTTGTGACAGTTCCACTTGAAAGTTAATGCAAACTATTTTCGAGTAAAGATAGTTATAAACTAGGGAAAACTTACATTTTACAAACGACACACGGAACAGTCGAGTCTAGTACATTCAGTAGAAAGGGATCTATAATGCTAACTTTATGATTCCTTAGTGTATGCATTCAGGGATATATATTAATCGGGTCCGACAGGTAGTAGGATGTGTGCTTTCCGCTTCATTTCCTGTTCCTTGTTTGGTTGTGGGCTTAGAGCAGATACACCCAGCCTACTATCTATCCGAGCTTAGCTATATATATGTTCCGTATACACCAAGTAATCATAAGGGGTACCATGTATGGGTCAGGTCATAGGACACTAATTCAATGCACCGTTTTCTAGTACAAAACATACTTTTCAAATGAAGAACTTTTGGAATACAAAACTAGAAACTTAACCAGTAAAGGGTTTAATCCATTTTATTAAACCAGTAAAACTTAAAGGACCTTAGGTGGTTAATTATATAATACCTTAGTTTATACACCAGGGTTATATATAATTAATATCTGATAGGTAGTTGGATGTGTGCCTTCCGCCTCATTCCCTGTTCCTTGTTTGGTTTTGGGTTTAGGGCAGATTCACACAATTAACTATCTGTTCGATATTAGATTATATATAACTAGTATAAACTAAGTGATTATATAAGGAACTACTGTGGTTATCATTTTATTATAAGAAATAAGGGTTTTCTTAAAGGATCTTTTCATCAAATATAAAGGAACTATTACAGTTAACTCCGTGAGTACCGAGTGAATACGCAAGGGTTATATACAACGATGATCTAACAAACAATGGGATGTGTGTCTTCCGCCTCATTTCCTGTTCCTTGTTTGGTTGTGGGCTTAGGGCATATACACATAACCGATTGTTTGGTTACTCTGGGTTTTATATAACCTGTATCCATTTAATACTCATAGAAAGGAGTGTAGAGTCATTTTTACTTATCTTTCATCAAAGCAGGAAATATAGGATTTTCTGGAGGAACATGCAAACTTTTCTAAACAAGAACTTACTACAACTTACTACAACTTTCTACAAACTTTCTTACTACTTACTACATCACTAAAATCTTATGAACTCACCAGCTTAAATGCTGAGCTACGCTTTCAAAATAACTTGTATTCTCAGGAGACCAGTAGACAGGTTCGCGCACTGGGATTCAGAAGATGGAGCAGTATAGCTTCATGTCTTTTTGTTATTTGCTATGTATTCTATATTATGTGAATCACATACTTTGTAAACACTTTCTTTCTAATGAAATGGTTGTTTATTACTTTGCTTACTATGATGCATGTCTTGTGATACTAAACATGACGTCCTCCGTCCCCGAACGTTTCCGACGTTCCGGTTTTGGGGTGTGACAGATTGGTATCAGAGCATTGTTTATAGTGAACTAAGTATATCAACCGATAAAAGATATACAACTATAAATACAATGGGGCCGAAGTGCTCTGGATGAGAATATATTTTAAATATATAATGATACCTTATAAAAGTATACATACTTGCTTATACATATATACATACTAGAACAAGTATCACAAGAAGAACAGAACAGAAGAAGTTAAAGGTTGAACACTATGGTCAAACCTGGACAGTTATGTAATCATAGCTAGGATCAATATAGCCTGATCAACTATATTCATTCGAGATGTGACCGACATGTGTTTGGGAGTGATGTGGTGTTGCAACGGTCTTAAACCTTACCTAATACTAAGTCAAGAGAATACTAGATCAAGTACATTAGAGTTAGAATACTATAGGAGTATTATATGATACTATAACGCGATAACAAGTTTAAAACATACCAAGTAGATTACATTAAAATACTATAGGAGTATTTTAGGCACCATATAAATAACTTATGTGATAACTTAAAAGACCCTTACGGATAGGTCTAAAATTTTACAATGTATACTTCCAAGGTTATATATAATTGAGAATTTATAGACTTAGAATTTGTGATCTACGCTTCACTACCTGTTCCTTGTTTGGTTGTGGTTTTGGAGTAGGATCACTTATTCGAAGGTCTATTTAGTCTTAAGTTATATACAACTTGTATACATTGTGCAATTATAGAAGGACTCTGTAATGATCACCCCATAATGTTTCACTTAATCTCATAGATTCTTTAGACACTTTCATTCTCGCACGACAAGCCCATGTAGATGTAACCACTTCCTCATAGTAGACAACAGAAGAGTCTAGGAGGAACAAGAGCAAGTTCATGAGAAGTTTTCAAAGAAGGATCAACCGAAGTAACCAAAATGTCTTATGTGTCACACTAATAAATAATAATCTTGTTTAACTTAATGAGCGAGTGGAGACACTGCTCACATTATGTTTAGGATTATTTTCTTACATGCAGCTGGTAACAGTTATTCAGGTAACAGGTATTCATTCGAGGATAGCCATTTCAAATTCATAGAGTTTATTAGGTATAGACTCTTTTATGAATTGTTTCCAGAACCCTGTGGAAGTCAGGACCCGATACACCCAGAACTAAGATAACCTTGTCTTTTCAGCTTTCGACTTGTGTCAATTGCTTTAGACTTATTCCATCTCATCTTTGTATTCTTTTAGCAAAGATGCCTCTTCGCAGATCAAACAGACGCGCTCTCCGATAACTCCAACTCCACCTCTGCAATTTGATCATGCTGCTCTTCAAGCAGCGATATCCTCCGCAGTGGCAACTGCTCTAGCTCACTTCGGTGAAAGTGGTACCCTCGGATCTGGTAGCGGTATCCAGTGTTGTAAAACTCGCCGATTTGGCCGATTACTCCTCCGAGTACTCGCTACTCAGCCCCTTACCGAGGCGAGTTACAGAATCCCGAGTACTCCCTGATCAGCCCCTTACTAAACTAATTAATGTTGTAAAACGCTGTCAACTCGGTGATTAATATGTATAATATACTTAATGATTTATTATTTAACACACACATGTGATTATTACTACATATATAAAATTTTCAGTAATTATTCACGAAGTGAGACCATTATGTGTTTTTTAGCTTTTGTGTATTCACATGTATCTAATTTTGTTATATATTTCAATCACCTTATGTTTTTAACTTATGATTTTCACATATATAATTTCCTTAAAAATATGTCTACATGAATTACCGAATCTGAGTACTCCCCGAGTACTCCCGAATACTCCCGGGTACTCGCTACTCAGTAGTCGGCCGAACAGGTACCGAGTAACGAGTTCTACAACCTTGGCGGTACCCACTTAACCAACCCCGGAGTTACTCACGAACACCCAAGGGAGTGTTCGTATAAGGACTTCATGAACTGCAAACCCAATTCCTTCGATGGAAATGGTGGAGTCATCGCTCTGATGCGATGGTTCGAGAAAACAGATTCGGTCTTCGAAATCTGTTCGTGCACTGAAGGGAGCACAGTGAAGTTTGCTGCCTGCACCTTCTCTGACAGAGCCCTGACATGGTGGAGCAGCCATGTTAAGTCACTAACCCTATCAGTGGCTAACTCAATAGGTTGGAAGAACCTAAAAGAGTTGATGCTGGAAGAATACTGCCCGTTGGGCGAAGTTCAAAAGCTGGAACAAGAACTGTGGGAACTCACGATGGTGGGCTCAGACATAGTGGCCTATACTGACCGGTTCAGCGACCTAGCAGCTCTATGCCCCGGGATGGTTACCCCGGAGAGCAAGAAGATAGAAAGATACATCTGGGTCTATCTGCCCTGATCCAAGGAGATGTGCTGTCTTCTAACCCAGCCACCTTCGATAGTGCTAAACGCCTAGCTCAGCGACTCATCGACCACGGATTCCGCCATGGTGTAGAAGTCCCTGTTCCCGAGCCATCGAGGGAAGAGGACTATAAACGGAAGTTGGGGAATAAGAGGAAGAAGAAGCGAACAACACAGGACACCCCGCAGGAGGAACAAGCGAGTACTATGTATGCCGCCACAACACCTACTACTCCAGCATCTGCCAGTCGATATGCTGGAACCCTCCTGAAGTGTGGAAAGTGCAACTATCACCACACCGGAGTATGTCGGGAAATGCAGTGCCTGAACTGCCACAGAAAGGGACACACAGTCCGTTTCTGCAGGGCACCGGCTCAACCGATCTCCCAAGTCCCCGGAGTTGTAGAAAACCAAGCCTGCTATGGCTGTGGTGAGACAGGACACTACCAGGAGGACTGCCCGATAACAAGGAACTCAGGAGCGGATGGACAAATTCTGATGATCACCGCAGGAGAATCGACCTCGGAGTCGCCATCAAGCAGTGGTACGTTTTCGAAATAGTAATTGCTTTGAAAATTAATTTATATTGCTTTGAAAATTAATTTATAATAACTCACTTATGGAAATAAGTCACAGTATTCAAGAGAACTAAGAGATCCGTTCTGAGAAACTATGATGGCTTAGTATGTACATTAAGGGTTGTGCATAGCTAAGATTTTGCAGACTCAGAGTGAGTGATTCCGCCTTAATTCTTGCTCCTTGTTTGGTTGTGGATTTGAGGCAGAGTTACTCAGTCGACCGTCCAATTCATCTTAATTATTTATAACTTGTATATTCAAGGCGATCGTCGTGGTACCAAGGAGGATCGTAGTTTTATCGATACTAGATAACAAAGCACTTTCGCGGTATGTATGCGCACATCGCGGTATGATACGTAGAAGTGTTAACATCAAGGGAAGACAGAAAGCACTAGAACATTTGCAAAGAGTACATTTTCGAGCACACTAGGGAGTACATCATCGTATAACAGACATTTCTTTCAAATTGGCCAAACTTTGTTCAGTAAAGAGTACGTTTCTATCATTCGTCATGAGTTGGTGTGGTCTTCACCATACTAAGTTCATATGTTTCTATCGCCTCGACCGTCAAGTTCACGAAACCTTCGTCATTCGTAACGACTGTCCGACCTAAAACTCAGTTTTGTCTTTCGTATTCTAAACCCCGAAGTACTCGTGCGAAGAGTACTTTGTCCTCCGAAGCCTTGCCGTCGTATGTCCGCAGACCCTTCCGAAATACCACCCGTCCAGTAGACCAAGTTCAAGCACAGAGGCTAAGGACGAATACAACCCACCTATCACTATTAAGTGTATACGTGAGGGTAGTATATGATTATGATTACGCAGATCTAGTATGTGTGTTTCCGCCCTATCTCCTGTTCCTTGTTTGGTTGTGGACCTGGGGCAGAGTTGCACATTCGACCGTCTTACTAATCCAAATTATATACGACTTGTATACACGAAGTACTGATAGATGGACCGAGTATGAATCCTATCATGAACAGTAAGGCAAAGTGCCAGGTCTACGAGTAGGTATTCTGCCAATCAGAGGAGCGCAATCCCAGTAGTACTGCTAAGAAAGCTAATTTCGGGACAAAATTCCATCTAACGGGGGGATGATGTGACAACCCGAAAAATTATTGCCTTCTAGCCTACTTAAGGGTCATTCTATTGGGTTTTAAGCCTAGTATACTTGAGGAATGACTGTTAGAATGTACCTGCTAGAGACACTGTGCAACATTCAATACTTAGCACCACCAAAAAGGAGTTCACGGCCATAACACATGAGTTTACGGCCGTAAACTCAAGGCTGGCCGTAAACTCCCCCTTAAAGTCTCAATTCCTTCACTTTTCCTTCATTATTACACTTTCAACTCAAGAACACTTCCATTCTCTCTCAAGTATCATCGAGTTATTCACTTTGATCTAAAACGTAAGTAATTCTTCCACCTTTTGAGTTGTCATTCTTCTTAAACTAGTACACCCCTTTGATTTCATCCATAACATCATCTCTTTTGGTTAGATCTTCAAGATCTTCATCTTTCACCAAGAACACCAAGAACACACACTTGTTCTTGGTGGCCGTAAACTCATCTAAGGGCCTCAAAAGTGTGAGTATTCCATCTATCTTCTAGTTAGCCATATTAAACACTAGATCCTAGCCTTGAAACATCACCAATCTCATCATCAATGAGAGTTTACGGCCAGGAGCAATCTCCCTTGGCCGTAAACCCTAATTATGGTCAAGTATTGAGCCCTAAACACTTCTAGACACTAGCTACCCTTTGGGACACATGAACCTTTGAGAACCCTTCCCTTTAGGACCCAAAAAGACACCATTTGGAGAGTTTACGGCCATACACTTTTAGTGTGGCCGTAAACCCCTCAACACCTCCTAAAAGGTTAGTGTTGCTCATCCTCTTGTAGAGCAATAGTCCCGCAAGCTTCCCAAGCATTCAAACACCCTCTTGTGCGCCTTTTACCATGAGTTTACGGCCGTAAACTCCATGGCCGTAAAACCATGGCCGTAAACACCTAATGATGGCCTTAAACATCCCTTAGATGAATCACATGTGATTCTAACACTTGGTCCAAGTGTTTCCCAGTCCCTAGGGGTGTTTCCTTTCATATAGTTGCTTATAAACACTATAATCATGCAAATACATGCCATATATGTCATTTAGGACTCTTTTGTGTCTCGGGACTTCATTCGTGGAACTTCTCATCCTTACGCACATATTCGTTTGAATCACCCACATAAGGTGAGTTCATACCCCGTAATCAATCTTTTAAACTGTTTTAAATGCTTTTAAGGGGGGGAATACAAGTTGAACACAATGATAATTGTGTAATTGTTTGTTATAAACATCTTTCAAAAGGTTGCTTATGTCTTTTATAAGTGATCAAAACATTTCAAAAACTCTTTTAAAGTTATGTTACTTTATAGTTTAACAAAACTCCGTTTTTAAAGTACAAGCATAACTTAGTAGTAAAATGAGTTTTTTCAATAACAGTTCAAGTAAAATACTAGTAAACTATAAGGGGGATAGTTTAGAGGTTCAATTCATACTAGATGCTAGAACATACTATAAAGAGAATTAGGGAGGTAGATACAATACACGATAGCATAAAGAGAAACAATGAGGTAGATACTGTTGGGTTTTGAGCATTCTAACACTCCTATGGTGTACATGCAACACTATAAACCTTGGATCTGTGTTTTCTCTATTATACATGCAAATATTAACTATTCCAAGGTTTCATCCTAACTAGCATATTATGAAGCACCTATACTACAAAGTTCTAGTTAGATGACATACCTTTTGATGTAGCTTGATGTCTTCAAGCTTTAAGAGCTTAGCCCCAATAGTGTGGAAGCCTCAAATGGAATCACAAATCACCAAAACACCTTGGAAGAACTTGAGAGAATATGTATGCACACTAAAATCGGCCCACTCTTATTTTCACACACTTGTACCAATTTTGTGAGCCAAGGACCCCTTTATATATTATGGAGGATTAGGGTTACATCCATGTAAACCCTAATACCCATGACCTTTCATTTACATAGGATCCATGGGTTAAAAGCTCCATGGACCATCCATGAAAGCTTAGCCCAACCTAAATGAACTTGGCCCATTCCATATATATAAGAGTCCATATTTATTAGTTCTTTTTGATCACTTAATTAATTCTAAATTAATTCTTGATCAATACTAATTAAATAATATGATTCCATATTAATATATTAGAACTTATAATATATTAATATAAATCATAAATATACTATTCTCAAAAGACTATCCATATAAATTGTGTCGGTGAAGTGCAACCCAAATGGACCATGCCGGGTCGGGTCAAGTACATACCAAATATAGTTATGGACTTAGACATTAATCCAACAGTCTCCCACTTGGATAAGTCTAAAACTATTATTGAGTATGACTTCAAAACCTAACTGGCAATCGTAGCTCTTAAAGCCGCTGTCGAACTCTGACCTTGTCAATGACTTGTCCATTAGATAAGGGATCATATATTCCTCCATTCTAGATATCATATGGACTGAGACATGGATTATAATCATTCTCTCTGTCCATTTGTTGTTTCCCGATTTTCGATTTATGATGACTCACTGATTGAACAAATCAAATCAGTCCTGGCTTGGCCAAGCACTCACATGTGTCATCGCTAAATCATCGAGGGGCCCACGGATATCGTTTTTATCCCGAAGGTAAAAGGAATGGATAAACTTCGACTCATATGGCTTGTTCTACTACTTGTTGAATCATACACAAAGGCACGTTTTATAACATCGAGTTACCAATGCGTTTTCGTGCAATCAATGTATAACCAACTCATAGTAACAACTCATATCTCTAGGTTTTAAGAATATAAGATATTATCGTCTCATGATCACTCGTGATAAAATCCATGAAGTGATTCAAATGAGCGTGGGTTGAATCCAATACTCAGAACTTATGAGCACTCATGAGTGTTGTAGCACTACTTTGTCCACCAACTTGGACCTCTACAAACCAACCCATGACAGTCTTGATTCATATCTACTTCCAACATATGACCGACTGTGGATGGTTTGAATAACTTAATCATTCAGGAAGAGCGACTTAGTTATTCTGGAAGTCAAAACATGCAAAGTGAAACACAAGAATAAATGAATCAAATATGGTATCAAACCCTATGAATATAAATAAACACTTTTATTTATCACCATACTGATTACTCATTATTCATTGTTTCGGTTTTATCAACTTTATACTTGAATTAAAAACACTAGTTGTCCCATGCTCCAAGCATGTACACTATGTTTTTCTTAAACAATAGCTTTGCTATACACCAAGTATGCACTCTATGTTTGTCTATGATCCTTACTTTGTGAAATAAACCAATTGAACATAATTTCAATGATTCTAATTTCACACTCCCAAATCCTTATCGAAAAATGTGAGAATTTCAAATTCCTATCATTTATCGAAATCTGTTTAGATTTTAAACTTATATGCACTGACCCTCCTGTAATGAATATGTACAAAGTCACAAAGACTTGTCAACAGTCATTATAAGGTATTCCAATGGAGATCAACTCCATGGAAACTAAGTCTCATATTCAAAGTAGATTGCTTTGGACATGCTTCTTGCATTAAGTTTTCTAATCTTACACAGATAACTTCCACCTATGGAGACAACTCCATATTCTCATTTTGACTATCACTTCTGAATAAGAGATGCCTCTTTTCAGAATATGTCAATATGGTCCTTCCAAAATTAGCATTATACTTCCAACTGTCCCTGAGCAACAAATCTTTGGTAAACCTCAGATTGTCCTCGACAATTGCTTAATCATTTTAGTCATATCCAATTCTAGACCTTTTCCCTTCTTAATGCCTCTGGGCATTTGGAAAAATTTAGAAATGACAAATATTATAGCACATGCAA
The DNA here is from genome assembly GCF_052849685.1 of Lactuca virosa. Classification (NCBI taxonomy): domain Eukaryota; kingdom Viridiplantae; phylum Streptophyta; class Magnoliopsida; order Asterales; family Asteraceae; genus Lactuca; species Lactuca virosa. The sequence continues at coordinate 112,665,333 of NC_136427.1, read as the reverse complement.
TCGATCATGTACCCAAAGCAAATGGTACACGATTCATGATGTCTCACATAAAGACATGATTCTAGACCAGTCTTTTGCTACAATATTTTTATTTGCCATGTTTTCAAAATTTGACTATGAAGAGGGATGCCGTAATCATAATCGAATTTTGAGAACGCAATATATAGAATTTCCTTAAGTTGAACCAATCCAACATGAAATTCATATATATATTCTTGACTAAAGATGATTAAGGTCTCAATCTAAGCCTTTAGAACTGAAATGAAGTATATCCTCTCCCTTAATTATAGCAAAACAACTTTTTCAATCCCTACAGCCTCACGAATTGAAACTTTTGTTTTCTATAATTAACATTGATAACTTGCAACACTAACAATAATTATCATGCTCCCACTAACATGATGATTATTAGCATAACACTTATGCTCCCACTAGCTTTGACATGTACTCAGAAATCAGCTGGACTTCTAGAAATCAATACTTTATTGACTTTCTTACCAAAGTTCAGATTTCTGATACGAGATGCTTTGATAAAACTTTATCAAAATCATACACCTTTCCTTAGATAGCCTGCATGTGTGTCTAAACAATTTCAGGACTATGAAAAGGGATGCCGTAATCATAGTCTCAATTGTTTAGACCTTTTGCAATCTGCTTCAAATCTACTTGGTGGAAGTGTTTTCTCACCATCATTTTCATGAATCGGAGAGAAACCTTATGACCCTTAGATTTTATGGTGTATGTGTTCTTATCCATGTGAATCGTCAAAACCATAGTCACAAGACAAGGATAATGACAAATCCAAACTCATATGGACTGAACTTATGCAATCTTAACTTCTTGCCACCTAGCAGTACAGGGCCTGCCATTGCTTCCAAGTTGTTATGCAACCAATTGAGAACTTTCAGAACTCCTATGCAAAGCCAACTTTAACTGGAATGGGCACAGAATATGTCAACACGATAGGTTATAAACCTCAATTCGTGTGCTAGTGAAGAACCTCAGGTTTTATTCTTGATTAGTTCTTGAAATTCTTTTTAGGATCTTTAAGACTCCCACTATCCTCTTGACATATAAGACTATCTTGCCAAATATTCAAGAGATAGTGCGGATTCTTTATCAAGACAAACACTTCACACAATTGGCCTTAGTTGGTCTTTGTTTTATCCAAAACATCACAACTTACCAATTTCAAATGTACAAGAGTAGGACACTTTTACTCTTACATTTGACAAGTGTTTTAAACCTTTCTTTAAGATATGTCACTCAAGTTACAATCTTGGAGTATGACTCTAAGAATTGTTTTGGAACGAAGTATGACTCATCTTCCTGATCTAACCATTTCAACAATTCATGACTCCTCTTCTTAGTCATAAGAATGCACTAAGATGACCTTTAGAGGACTAATTGTGATATGAGTTCTAAATCATTAAGATGATCACAAACATGATACTAAAGTACTCTCCCATCTTTTCAGATTTGAGAAACTTTTATCTTTCTGCCTAATTTGATTCTTCCCATTCGTTCTGCCATACATTGAGACTTTTCCAATGTTTCAGAATTATACTTAAACTTGTAAGTATAACCATATTTACTAAACTTTAGTAAATAAAATAGTCTTAACGAGCTTTGTGGTGGACATGACCAGTGCCCAAGAATGTGTACTCGATCCCTTTAGTCCTTCACTTGACTCACACATCCATGTGAACAAGTAATTAGTCTTGATTTTCCAATGCTTGAAAGTTCTCATTCATCATACTATTCAACTTGCATGATTCCAAGTTTCGGTCCAATTGAAACTTGGGTGATGAGGAACTTTCCTGATTTGGTAAATTTAGACACTACCACAAATAAAAGAATCAAATCCATTTTCCAATATTGCTGTCAGTGGAATCATATAAGCAACAATTTTCCACAAATGCCATTGTAAGGATACTTCAAATAAATAAAATTAAACAATTTTCTTTTATTTTAAAACTTTGCGGAAAAACTTATCCTTACAATCCACATGGAAAATTGTTGTTATCTATTCCTTAGCAATATATCATAACTTCTTAAGCAACTGCTCAAAATTTTGATGCGATCGAAATCCATCTTCGCGATCAGAATCAACATATACTTCCTTTAAGATTTCTCTCTATTCTTTGATTCTTAAAACATCAACATGTGACCCAGTCACATCATGTAATGAGGATCTCAGAATAGAACTTAACAGAGTTAGATAATGGGCTCTACCTGATGTAGAGTCAAACTTATTGACTTTAACATCCTTAGGTAAATTTGGCAGCTTTGCAATCAACGCCCCTTCCTTTGGCAAAATAAACATATGGACCCTTTGGTAATGGGCTATCTCCGACTTGGCCTTTCTCTTTACCATTTGGTCAACCGGGTTGACTATGGCCAATCCCTTTCCATTAGGAAGAGAATGCTTTTTCTGGATTTCCAGTGTCACCATTGTCACTGTCCATAAAGTTTTTGGGAAGTTGATCTTCTAATCAAATTTGCTTTACTATCGTTCCAAATCATTGCTGATTCAGCAGCACCAAGCAAATAGATATGATCATTAAGGTTCATGTCATAGTCTGTTTCATAGTAGTCCCAAAGGAACTCACTATGTGACTTAGAAAGTGATTGAACATCCAACTTTCTCAAGACTTTGACACCCAACTCTCCCGGCTTGTCAATATGTGACTTCATCTCTAAGATGTGATCACACATAGACCTTGCTTGCCATTAGGGCTTGAGTGACCTTGAACTTGTGGGTTAGGGAGAATAATTGGAGGAGGTGGAGGAAGAGAATTATGACTTCCATGAGCCAAACTCGGGAAGTCACATTCATTAGGAAAGCTTGGTTTGGGAAGATCATTGTTGTCTAAACCAGACATCAACAATGGGAGAAATTCACGTAAAGTTGATTTAAGTCCTTAATATAACACCCAATATGATATATTAAGGCTAGGACCCAACAAACTATTTTATAACTTGGAAGAGGGATGCCGTAATCCAAGCTATAAAATATTTGAAGGTAGGTGAATGACGATTCACCAATTTCCACCAAGATAAACGAAATGTATTATTAGGTTTTAATTGGTTTTGAAACTCCTAGATTCTTTTGAGATTCATTGAACTTTTCAATGGCATGTTTCAATCTCGAGTGTGCCCTTCAGGTTTTGTGACTGGGATGCCGAGGATCACAAAACAAGGTGTGAAGTAACCATGCAAATATACTTGGTACCCTTAATATTTACCTCTCAATCGATGTGCCGGTTAACCACACACGCTCCAACGATACTATGATAAACATTAAGTTACCCTTTGCCTACCTTGTTAAGTCCAGGTTAGTGTGCCGGTTAACCACACACGCTCCACTAACAGCTTAAACAAAATGCAAAGTGTAATTTCATGGATTAGCACCTTATTCACATTTTCCTAAGTAACTAAGATTGGGAATTTATAAGTGTTTAGTTACTTAGTATTTATCATTATACTTATAATGAAGGGAGAATTATAGTCCTTGTCCTACCTGTTCGGCTAACGACCCTCCACCGGTCAAGGAAGCGGTGAGTGAGAGTGGACACCCATTAAACAGCCATTTTATAGGCAGTAACCTTATACCCCCCTTATAGACCGGCTTCGTGAATGAGGCCTACTAATGGTAAGACGACTTGCTCTTATACATATAATATATTAAACTTTTAATATTATAATAGTATAAGAGTGTATTTTAAACATTTAAAATACTTGGTGGTTTAATCTATTAATTAAACTAGACTTTTAATTTAATTAAACTCAAACCATATATTTATGGATTAATAATACTCTTTTAATTAAACGCTTTAATTAACTATTAATAAAGTCCATAAGAGTTAATTGAATTATTCAATAAAAACATCATAATTCCAATTATTAAATTCAAAATTAAAACCATTTAATTAATTGTTTAAGTTATGAACCCAAGAGTTTTAGAATTCAATTCTTCTTTTTTTTTTTTATCATAAAAAAACTTTTTCCAAATTCCAAAACTTGAGGGCAAGTTTTGTAACTCTTGAAAAACTTTTGGATTCCATAACTTATGGAGTTAAATACTTGTTTTATGATGAAAATTTTCATGTTCCATAACTTAAGAACAAGTTATGGAATTCTTTACAACATTAAGACCAAGTTTTGTAACTCCATAAAAAACTTTGAATCAATTTTTTTAAAAACCTTTTCATATCTATAACTTATGGAGATTTCAAAAAACTCTTTAGATCAAACTTTTAAAACTAATAAAATAATCATATCATTTTATCTTTTACTAAATTTGACCTAATTCAACTCAAAAAACTCTTTAGACCAAGTTTTGACAAACGTCATGTGTTTTTTTCCTTTTTTTTTCTCAATTTGAAAATAAAACATTTGCATCAATATAACAGAAAACAACCCATGGCTCTGATACCACTGTTGGGTTTTGAGCATTCTAACACTCCTATGGTGTACATGCAACCCTATAAACCTTGGATCTATGTTTTCTCTATTATACATGCAAATATTAACTATTCAAAGGTTTCATCCTAACTAGCATATTATGAAGCACCTATACTACAAAGTTCTAGTTAGATGACATACCTTTTGATGTAGCTTGATGTCTTCAAGCTTTAAGATCTTAGCCCCAATAGTGTGGAAGCCTCAAATGGAATCACAAATCACCAAAACACCTTGGAAGAACTTGAGAGAATATGTATGCACACTAAAATCGACCCACTCTTATTTTCACACACTTGTACCAATTTTGTGAGCCAAGGACCCCTTTATATATTATGGAGGATTAGGGTTACATCCATGTAAACCCTAATACCCATGACCTTTCATTTACATAGGATCCATGGGTTAAAAGCTCCATGGACCATCCATGAAAGCTTAGCCCAACCTAAATGAACTTGGCCCATTCCATATATATATAAGAGTCCATATTTAATTAGTTCTTTTTGATCACTTAATTAATTCTAAATTAATTCTTGATCAATACTAATTAAATAATATGATTCCATATTAATATATTAGAACTTATAATATATTAATATAAATCATAAATATACTATTCTCAAAAGACTATCCATATAAATTGTGCCGGTGAAGTGCAACCCAAATGGACCATGCCGGGTCGGGTCAAGTACATACCAAATATAGTTATGGACTTAGACATTAATCCAACAGATACAATACATCAGAGAGACATACTATACACTATACACTATAACAGAACGAACATACTAAGATGCTATAGCATGAGAACACTACAAGATCTAATTATACCAATGAATCACTAACTCATTGTTCTAAACAAAAGGTGATAGTAAAATTGGGTATACATGATCACATAACTTTAATGTGAATTCTACACGACCTAGCAATTTGTTTGCTGAAGTTGCGTTTGGTCCCCAGAATCTCTTGCAGGGAGAGCATATAGTATGGGTACTATTCCTCACATTATGACCTTACTAAAACAAACATGTTTTAAGGTAATTAGTACTACAGGATGTCAATTCAAAAGACAACCGTGTACTTATAATTTCCCATTACTTTCATTTTGTGACAGTTCCACTTGAAAGTTAATGCAAACTATTTTCGAGTAAAGATAGTTATAAACTAGGGAAAACTTACATTTTACAAACGACACACGGAACAGTCGAGTCTAGTACATTCAGTAGAAAGGGATCTATAATGCTAACTTTATGATTCCTTAGTGTATGCATTCAGGGATATATATTAATCGGGTCCGACAGGTAGTAGGATGTGTGCTTTCCGCTTCATTTCCTGTTCCTTGTTTGGTTGTGGGCTTAGAGCAGATACACCCAGCCTACTATCTATCCGAGCTTAGCTATATATATGTTCCGTATACACCAAGTAATCATAAGGGGTACCATGTATGGGTCAGGTCATAGGACACTAATTCAATGCACCGTTTTCTAGTACAAAACATACTTTTCAAATGAAGAACTTTTGGAATACAAAACTAGAAACTTAACCAGTAAAGGGTTTAATCCATTTTATTAAACCAGTAAAACTTAAAGGACCTTAGGTGGTTAATTCTATAATACCTTAGTTTATACACCAGGGTTATATATAATTAATATTCGATAGGTAGTTGGATGTGTGCCTTCCGCCTCATTCCCTGTTCCTTGTTTGGTTGTGGGTTTAGGGCAGATTCACACAATTAACTATCTGTTCGATATTAGATTATATATAACTAGTATAAACTAAGTGATTATATAAGGAACTACAGTGGTTATCATTTTATTATATGAAATAAGGGTTTTCTTAAAGGATATTTTCATCAAATATAAATGAACTATTACAGTTAACTCCGTGAGTACCGAGTGAATACGCAGGGGTTATATACAACGATGATCTAACAAACAATGGGATGTGTGTCTTCCGCCTCATTTCATGTTCCTTGTTTGGTTGTGGGCTTAAGGCAGATACACACAACCGATTGTTTGTTTACTCTGGGTTTTATATAACTTGTATCCATTTAATACTCATAGAAAGGACTGTAGAGTCATTTTTACTTATCTTTCATCAAAGCAGGAAATATAGGATTTTCTGGAGGAACAGGCAAACTTTTCTAAACAAGAACTTACTACAACTTACTACAACTTTCTACAAACTTTCTTACTACTTACTACATCACTAAAATCTTATGAACTCACTAGCTTAAATGCTGATCTACGCTTTCAAAATAACTTGTATTCTCAGGAGACCAGTAGACAGGTTCGCGCACTGGGATTCAGAAGATGGAGCAGTATAGCTTCATGTCTTTTTGTTATTTGCTATGTATTCTATATTATGTGAATCACATACTTTGTAAACACTTTCTTTCTAATGAAATGGTTGTTTATTACTTTGCTTACTATGATGCATGTCTTGTGATACTAAACATGACGTCCTCCGCCCCAGAACGTTTCCGCCGTTCCGGTTTTGGAGTGTGACACTTGAGATGGTCAAGCAACGCCAATCCTATTCAGATTTTATTGCTCGACGTATCTACAATTGACTATGATTCTTTTCTCCTCTACGTTCGATCTTGATTCCTTTTTCTCTTCATCTTGTCGCATGGTATGACTTCTTTCTTGTGGGACCAACGGTATGCTTCTTACCGTAATCGTGCCTCCCTCTATAGGAAATTTCAACAGGTCATGCACTGTGGAGGGTACTGCTTGCAACTGCCATAACCTGGTCCTTCTTAAAAGTATGTTGTATGGTGACAAAACTTTGATTATGTGGAAGTCTATCAGGATTGTTTTCTTCAAACCATTCTCAAAATCCACTAACATGAAAGGAAGTGAGATATTTACCTCCGACCATACCGACTATCATGCGAAGCCTATCATACTTGATATCATCGGCTTGACAAATGTCTTCATGTCTTCGGGTAGTCGGGCCAGGCAATGCTCATATATATTGTTAACCGAGCTTCCATTATCCACGTAAATTATGTGAATCAAAATTCTTCCGATTGAACCTTTGATGATTAAGGTTTGGTGGTTTGGCGGTATCAGGTCACTATTTGTGAACTCCAGGTTGGTCCATCTTTCTCCTTTTTATCAGTATTATGCAACATTCCCCTGCAATCATTATTACTTCCATGTCATAAACCACTTCATTGTTCTTGTTCGTCATTTCCTTTCGCTTTAATTCATTTTCCTTATCTTTTTATCTTTTCATACTTTCACAATCAATAGTTTCCTGACCTAACTTCTTATGAAAGTCATAATATTGGTTGGGATCTATGGGATACCTTCTTTGATTACCACTGCCATTTCCTCTCCCCAAGCTTCTCTAAGGGTGAACATAGAATGCTTCTTTTTTATACAAGGTGAGCCTCCTCCTCTTCTTCTATTTTGGTCGAACCTTCCTGGTCTTCCCATTCAGGAGAATACTCCGACTGGAGTATTATAGGGACGAGGGACGTATTTCTCCATCTGAGACATTCCTTTTCTTTTTATCTGGATCTTTTCAACACTCTCATCTTCTTGCCTAAGGAATTTATTTACTTTTCTTATCATTTCTTCCACATGCTACCAATCCCTTCCTACCAACTTTCTAAACAACTCCCCTTCTAGCAACCTAAACGTGAAAGTTGGTATGATCATGGGATCATCTTGAGTAGGTATCTTCATAATTATTTCATTAAACTGTTTGAAGTACGCCTTATTTGATTCTCCATACCGCTATCTGCAAGAAATTATAGCGTGTGCTTGGTGATGGAACAATCATTGTTGTATAAAATTGTTGTAGAACTTCGTGCATAAGTTTTCAAAGTTACTAATACTCTTAGTTGGTAAGATGGCCAATCAGTATCATGCTGATCCATCTAACTTAGGATCAGCCTAAACTCCCTCAGCAGGCTCGTCTGAAGGGCTGACTTGTTCGATGAGGTATATACCTCATTACAAACAATTATTGCATGTGACCATATACTTACCTATCGCCTCATATAAAAACAATGACAAACACATTCCAAAAGTTAAATAAATACCATGGTGAATGGCCACATTTGGTCACACGTATCGAGCGTGGTTGGTAATTGTCAAAATTTTAATCTAAAATAGTGGTTATTGTTTTCAAAAACTATACATTCGTCACATGTATCGCAAATAAAATGTGGCTAACACTAGTGCAACATCCATAGAATGCCAATAAAATTTGAACCTTTCAAAAAAACCCATTTATTAAAGAGGTGTTTACAAAACCGTTGTTTCCAAAACATTTATTTAAAACCAGAATTATTTACACATAGTTTTCAAAAACATTCACGTTATCAGAGTATCCCAGAAACCATAAGTTCCAAAAACACGAGGATGTATATGGTCACGCCTTCACCTTGCCACGATCCACTGAAGTACCTGAAACAACAAACCAAAACTGTAAGCATGAAGCTTAGTGAGTTCCCCCAAAGTACCAACACACAAGAAATGACATATATACAAAAACGTCATACTATGGGTCCAATCAACCATCGGGTTGGAATACCTCAGCCCTTAACCATCAGGTTGGAATGCCAACATACTATGGGTCCAATCAACCATCTGGTTGGAATGCCAACATACTATGGTTCCAATCAACCATCGGGTTGGAATACCCTCGGTCCTCAACCATCGAGTTGGAATGCCAACATACTATGGGTCCAATCAACCATCGGGTTGGAATACCCTCGGCCCTCAACCATTGGGTTGGAATGCCCCGACCTGTTGGCTTATGTACAAAGCAGAGAAGCCTCAGCCACCAATCAAACGTATGTATATATATTAGATAAACATATAACAGTCTACAGCCAGTCAAACAGATCTAACAGATCACTAAGCATAGCATCATCCTATCTACCAGGATACCGATCCAACAGATCATATCAGTACAAGAAAATGCATAACAGGATCTTAATCTACTGGGCCAGTATTGGTTCCTTCGACCCGCAAGTACAATGAGGAAAACTTACCTTGCATTGCCGATTACACAGACGATCCATGGCTACTAGCTTCCAGATCCCTGAACCGCCACATCAAGACAGCACCCCATCAATAGCTGATTCCATGTATAATCTCTAACTGCAGATCCGCGCTAACAGATACCAAAATGACAATCCATCAACCTCTAGTCACTCACTCATATTATGAGTCCAATTTAGGGTAAAATACCTTTTTACCCTTCCTCCAGCTTGGCCTAAAGCCAAGGCCCAAAATAGATGACAAAAGGCCCAATATCAAAATAAACTCCTTAAGTTTGATTAATTTCCAATTTTCCAAATTGGGCCTAATTCATTTCATGGCCTTCGCCCAAGAAGATCCAACAAGCCAAAAGCCCAACCATAAAATCCCAGACGGCCCAATACAGCCCAATGCAAACAAAACCCAAATCTTGATCCAAAAGGCCCAAATTACTTCAAGGTCCATACTTGGCCCAATTTTCTAAATTGGTCCCAATGCCTTATTGGGCCTTATCCAAAGGTTCGATCCTCTAATTAGCCCAAAACACACTTATCCAGTTAGTCCATTAGGGCCCAAGTATCAAAGCCCAACAGATGGCCCAATACCCGAAGCCCAAGTCCGAAATCCAAACAAAGGACGTACGTGGGGCGTACCCCTTAGGTACACTGGGCGTACTTCGCCTCGCATTGACCACCATCGGGGTGGTTGACTCCGTACGCAGGGCGTACAACAACTTACGCGGGGCGTACCCTTGTAGAGACCAAAATCATGATAAGTGCTTAATGGCTTAAGCACTTAAGCCCAAACTTTAGATACATGGTCCAAATGCACATTAGAGTCATAAGTCTCAAACTTTATGACTTTAGACGTCTAAAAGCTCTTAATACAGGGTCTTAATCCATTAAGACCTTTCTACCAAATACATGGGACATTTCTAACCATTGGAACCTCATTTTTATGCCTTAGGACCCATCCTAAGGTCTGAAAGGACAGCTCAACATGTCCAAAACAAAGCATGCACAAAATTGGGACTTTTGGGACAAGAAGAACACCAAAAAGCAACCAAAGCAAGGTATAAACAATCCAAGCATAAAGGTAGAAGCTTTATACCTTCTGAAGCTTCCCAAGAAGATGACAATCCCAGATCTACAAGCTTGCTTCACTCTTCAATCACCTTGATGCAACTTCTTCTTCTCCATGCATACAAGAAGCACACTCTTAGCCCATACACACACTCTAGAGAAGCTAGGGTTTGCCAAAATGTCCCAAGGACTTGGAGGCTGGAAAAAGATGGGAGAAATGGTCCATAAGATGCTTAGATACCCCACCAACATCAAGAATTAGGGTTTTCACCCGGACATACGTACGCCATGCGTACATATGCGTACGCCCAGCATACTAGGCGCATCGTAGTACGCTTAGCGTACTCACATGTACGTCTAACGTACAGCTTCTGCTCCATAAATCACCATTTTGCCACTAGGGCTTCCCATGGCCACTTCATTCCAAACCAAGGACCAAAAGTGACATACTTAAAACTCAATGGATGGATTTCAAATTACTTGAAAATTGGGGTGTTACAACTCTCCCCCACTTAAATTTGATTTCGTCCTCGAAATCATTCATTACCATCCCCGGCATGCCTGACATCCCGAGGGAGACACCCACAACCTTGAACATACCATAACCCTCCTAAGGCGACCAAACTCAACAGAAGAATTTCCACCTAGGAGAAAACGAATCCATAATCCCACGCAACAAACCAACCCCACTTCACCAGAAAATATGGAATATGGAACTTCGAATTTGTTCTGACTCCCTTACAGTCCGCCCGTACTAACCATCGCTAGTTCTATTCCCCTTATTCCCTAAACTGACTATTCAACCCTGAAAACCTGAAGTTCCTACCAGAAACAAAATCATAGATCATACGCTGCTGTCGACAATTCTTTTCCGGAAAAAGAGATTAGATATTATTTCAAGAGAAAGCTCATTCAAATGACCAGATTTCCAGGGATATAATAAACAACGGGAGACAAACTGGGAGATGAACCCTTTTAGTGTTGACAAGACAATGCTTGAAACAACCTAAAAATACGGTCCAAAAATTTCATTTTAAATTTATCAATAATACCATGGTAATCCAAAACATCTCATAAAACATAAGTGATAGTATCTTAAAACATCATATCAGAATACTATGTCAAAATCACATGTATAAATATCAGAGTGAATCCTCCCAGGCTAAAAGTTGTGGTGTGTGCAATGCAGTCATCCCGAGTTCTTCCCCTTACTAGCGGAAGTACCTGAAACCAAAACTGAAAACTGTAAGCACGAAGCTTAGTGAGTCTCCCCAAACTACCACATACCATACATATAAACATATATAACATACATTGGGCCCCGCCCTGCTACCTCAGACACTGCCCGACATCGGCCTTGTCCGGCATCGGGCCCCGCCCGACATCGAGCAAAGCTCGACATACATATGAGCATAACTACTAATACACAAAACATGAGCATAATCACCTAATTATAGACATATAAACATTCCTTAGGCCCCGCCCGACATCGGACCGAAATCCAGAAGCATATAAACATTCCTCGGGAACCGCCCCGACATCGGACCGTAGTCCAGAACATACAAATACAACACATGCAAGAATCACAAAGGCATCAAGCATATTAACATTCTTCAGGTACCGCCCCGACATCGGATCGAAATCCGGAAAAACATGTAAACCTACATCGGGCCCCACCCGACATCGGACCTTAATCCGGAACATACTAACATACATAAATGGGCCGACCTTTGTGCCTTCGACCCGTTCCTACTAGTGGAAAACTCACCTCGTAAGCTAACTGCGAAATCTCGTGTGAGGAATCTCTGATGGATGCTCCAACGACTCCCCGACTATCATTATTACAATAATACTTAGTCAAAATATGATGATCCTTCTTAGGGTAAAATGACCATTTACCCATGGTCAAAGTCAACCTTCTGGTCAAAGTCAACGTTCTGGGTTGACTCAACTCGTCGAGTTCTATATATCAAAAACCCTAAAATTACGATCCAACTCGTCGAGTCATCCCCCTGACTCGCTGAGTTCCCTGGTTACTCATAGTCACCATTAAGCGAGTCAACTCGTCGAGTCATCCTCAGACTCGTCGAGTTTTATCATATTCAGAATCGGGACATAACGACACAACTCGTCGAGTCCCTCTCTGGATTAAGCTCCTACTCTTCAGATCTAATCTTCTTCTTTCTCATATACACTGAAAATGTCATTTTAAGGGTAAAGTTTCCAACTTTACCCACTACTACCCTTATTTGATGCGTTTAGATCAAACCCTAAATCCTAAGGACTTAGTGGTGGATTAGTGTCTAAGTCCATAACTATAATTTGTATGTACTTGACCCGAGAGTAGCATGGTCCATTTGGGTTGCATGGCACCGGAACAATCTGAAGGATGGATAATTGAGAAGAGGTTATTTATGATTTATTAATATGTTATAAGTTCTAATATATTAATATAAAATCATATTATTTAATTAGTATTGGTCAAGAATTAGTTTGGAATTAATTTTGTGATCAAAAGAAACTAATTAAATATATGGGGATTGATTATGTAAATCATTCATTCTTATAATGTGGGCTTATGATCCATAGTTCCTTATGTTGGGCTAAACCCATGTGGTGACCCATGGATGATCCATGGAGGTTTAAACCCATGGAGCATGAGGAATATGGAAGGTCATGCACATTAGGGTTTGCATGGTGTAACTCTAATTAAGCCACACTATATAAGAACCCCTCTAGCTCATGAAATTGGCACTAATGGTTACACAAGAGGGCAAGCCGATTTTATTAGTGCAAGTAACCTCCTCTCAAGTTCCTCCATTGTTGGTGGTGTTGTGTGATTCCATTTGACGTGCAACACTTGGGGCACTAAGTTCTTAAAGGTCCAAGGTTTCAACTACACTAAAAGGTATGTCATCTAACTTGTATTTCATGTTGTTTATACTCCATTGTATGCTAGTTAGGATGATGCTTTGGAATATTGAATGTATGCATGTATAATAGAGAAAACATAGATCCAAAGCATTTAGGGTTGCATGTACACCATAGGAGTGTTAGAATGCTAAAAACACAACAGTGGTATCAGAGACTAAGGTTGTTTTCAATTATACTTGATGCTACTTGTTGTTTAAGCTTGAAAAATCGATTTTCTGTTGTTTTGGACAGTGGACTCGCCGAGTCCACTGGGGGACTCGCCGAGTCCAAGCACAATTCTAACCAACTCGCCGAATTTGTTCTTGCACTCGACGAGTTGGTGCTCCAGAATGCAAATTTTCGAGTTTTGTTTTTTTGCTAGAATTGGACTAGGATCATTACCCTAAGCTGTTTTTGAACTTATAAACCTGTTTTTGATGTGGTAATGATCATGCTTATCCAATTTAAAAGATAATTGTCAAAGTTTCATGTTTTGTATCTATATCTATTTATATCTATATCTATATCTATCTATATATCTAATAAAGCTAGCATTTTTCCTTGAACCTCATGCATTTGAAACTCCCGTTCATTTTTCCTTTCACCACATTCATTTGAAACTCCCATGACTTTTTAATTTCTTTCTAATAATAATTATAAGTTGGTTAATAAGGTTAAATAAATATCAAACCTAATGTGTAATCATATATAAACTAAATTTCAATATTAAAATAATATCTTTACTTCTACTTATAAAGTTATGTTTTCAACTTTTAAAATATTATACTTAATTTATTAGTTTTAATATATTGTTGGATGTAAACCATTATCATTTTAAAGATACAATTTTAGAACATTTTGTATAAAATACTTAAATTATTAATTTAATATAACATTACAGGGTCAACTTAAATATAAATTTTAGTTTACCTTAAACAAACCAAAAAATATTTTGTAAATAGTTAAAAGTGAAAAATTGTAATATCTTTCTAATAATGAGTATAAGTTGGTTAATAAGGTTAAATAATTTTCAAACCTAAAGTGTAATCATAAATAAACTAAATTTTAATTTTAAAATAATATATTTACTTCTACTTATAAAGTTATGTCTTTAACTTTTAACATATTATACTTCATTTATTAGATTTAAAATGTTGTTGTATGTAAACCATTATCAGTTTAAAGCTATAACTTTTGAACAGTTTAGACAAAATACTTAAATTGTTAATTTAAATATAACATTATAGTGTCAACTTAAATATAAATTTCAGTTCCACTTAAAAAAACCAAAGACTATTTTGTAAATAGTTAAAAGTGATAAATTATAGTGATAAATGCAAAAACTAAATTGTAATCTCAATTTAACTAAAATATTTCTTAAAGATATTTTTATAATCATTAAAAGTTTTCAAATAAGTAGCTTAAAATATCTTACAATAACAATAGTTAAAAATAACTATATATAAATGATTATATTGTTACCTTTAAAATAAAAAAACAATGTTTGATGTTTTAAATAATTATAATGATAGAAATTAAAACATTAAGCAAATAAATTTTAAAAAATTAATTAACACTAACAATAATTATAAATAACATTAAACCAATTTAGTATACGAATTTAGTATACGAATTATTATATCAAATTTAACAACAACATTATTGTTATATTTTAAAAAAACATATATTTGTAAATACTTCAACTATATAGGTGTATCTGCGCAACGCGCGGGCATCCGCCTAGTTAGTTTATATGATTAGGCTAATTACATGAAATTTGTTTGATATGAATTGTCCTGTTTTTATGAGTTTAATTTAGATCATAGACCAAAATTGTTTGATTTTTGTAAGTTACAATAGTTGATCTAAATGTTTTGATGAATTCCATAACTTGTCCTCAAGTTATGGAAAATGAAAAGTTTTTCTTTTAAAGAGATCATTAAACTTATAGGTTATGAACTTGAAGAGTCTTTTTCCATAAATGTTTTTATGAACTCGTTAATTGTCCTCAAATTATGGATTTTCAAAAGTCTATTCAGTAAAACATATATTAAACTCATAAGTTATGGATTCCTAAAGTTTTTTTAATAGTTCAAAACTTGCCCTCAAGTTTTGGAATCTGTAAATGTAAAAGTCTAACTTTTGAAACATTTAATTCCAAACCCTAGAATTTTAAAGGTTAAAGTTCTACCCTTATACTATTATAATATTATATGTTTAATATTTATATATATATATATATATATATATATATATATATATATATATATATATATATATATATATATATATATATATATATATATATATATATATATATATATATATGAACAAAGTCAATCTTACCATTAGTAGGCCTCATTCACGATGCCGGTCTATAAGGGGGGTATAAGGTTATTGCCTATAAAATGACAGTTTAATGGGTGTCCACTCTCAACTACCGCTTCCTTGACTGGTGGAGGGTCGTTAGCCGAACGGGTAGGATAAGACTCTAATTCTCCCTTCACTAAAAGTATAATGATAAATATAAAGTAACTAAACACTTATAAATTCTCAAATCTTAGTTACTTAGGAAAATATGAATATGGTGCTAACCCATGAAATTACACTTTGCACCTTGTTAAGTCGTTAGTGGAGCGTGTGTGGTTAACCGGCACACTAATCTGGAATGACAGTGCGTGGCAAAGGGTAGCTTGATGTTAATCATAGATCAATGGAGCGTGTGTGGTTAACCGACATATTGATTAGGTGGTTGTAACATTGGGTGTACCAAGCTAATTTGCATGGTTATTCACACCTTGTTTGTAATCCTCGGCATCGCAGTCACAAACTTGAAGGGCACAATCGAGATTTAAACATGCCATTGAAAGTTTCAATGAATCTGAAAGGATCTAGGAATTTCAATTCACTTAAAACCTAAAATTATTTTTCGTTTTTCTTGATGGAAATTGGTAAATCGTCATTTACCTACCTTCAAATATTTTGCAATTGGATTACGACATCCCTCTTCCAAATTGTAAAATATTGTGTTGGGTCCTAGCCTTAATATTTCATTTGGGTGTTATATTAAGAACTTAAATCAACTAACTTGAATTTCTCCCATTGTATATGTCTAGTTTAGACAACTATGGTCTTCCCAAATCTTTTGGAACAAGCTTTCCTCTTGAAGATGATGTCCCGCGGTTGGATCGTGGAAGTCGTACTTCACTTCCTCCACCTCCTCCAATAATTCTCCCTAACCCACAAGTTCAAAGACTTGAAAAATTCAAGGTCACCAAAGCCCTACTTGCAATGAAACATCAAGATGGAAGGCATGTGTGTACTCACGTCTTGGAGATGAAGTCACATATTAACAGGCTGAGAGTATTGGGTGTCGTTGTCTCGAGGAAGTTGGCGGTTGACTGGGTTCTTCAATCACTTCCTGAGTCATATAGTGAGTTCATTAAGGACTACTATATGACAGACCACGACATGACCCTTATTGATCCTACCTATTTGCTTGTTGCTGCTGAATCAGCAATGATTTGGCGCACTGGAAAAGCAAATTTGATTGGAGGATCTACTCCCCAAACTTCCATGGACATTGACAATGGAAACATTGGAAGTCCAGAAAAGATTTCTCTTTCCAAGGGAAAGAGAAAGGCTAAGTATGAGATTGTCTCGTGTACCATTTCCAAAGAGTCTATATGTTTCTATTGCCAAGAGAATGGGCATTGGTTGCGAAGCTGCCCTGACTAGCTGAAAGATCTGAGAAAAGGTAGAATCGAAAAGTTTGACTCTGCTTCAGGTAAGTCTACTGTCTAACTCTATTAAGTTCCTAATTGTTGATTCTTAATACATGATGTGACAAGGTTGCATTTTGATGTTTTGTAGGATCATGCAAAGGGAAGGAAGCTTAAAGGAAGAGTATGCTGAATCTGATCGCGAAGATGGATTTGAATCGCATGGTTCGAATATCGGATTTTTGAGCTACTGATTAGGAGTTATGATAGATTGCTAGGAAATATGTAATAACATAGTTTTCATTTGTAATTGCATTGTAAGGAAAAGTTTTTTCCGTATTTTATAAATAAATAAAATTTTATTTTTATTATATCTCCTTGCAATGGCATTTGTGAAAATTGATGTTTGTATGTTTCTATGTTAGCAATGTGAATTTGATTCTTTTGTTTGTGGTAGTGTCGAGAATTTTCCAAATAAGGAAAGAATCTCGTCACCCAAGTTTCAATTGGACAGAAACTTGGAATCATGCAAGTTGTATTGTATGATGAATGAGAATTTTCATCTTTGGTAAATTAAGACTAATTCCTTGTTCACATGTATATGTGAGTCAAGTGAAGGACTAGGGGATCGGGTACAATGGGTGTGTGATGGTCAAGATCCACCACAAAGATCGATAAGACTATTCGTGATGATTTACTAAAGTTTAGTAAACATGGTTATGCTTACAAGTTTAAGTATAATTCTGAAACATTGGAAAAGGTTCAATGTATGGCAAAACGAATGAGAATAATCAAATTAGGCAGAAAGATAAAAGTTTCTCCAATCTGAAAAGATGGGAGAGTACTTTAGTATCGTGTTTTATGATCATCTTAAAGTTTATGGAAAAACCATATCACAATTGATCCTCTAAAGACATCTTAGTGCATTTGTATGGCTAAGAAGAGGGATCGTGAATTGTTGAAATAGTTTAAATCAAGAAGATGAGTCATACTTCGTTCCCAAAACAAGTCTTAGAGTAATACTCCAAGATTGTAACCTTGAGTGACATGATCTTAAGAAAGGTTTAAAACACTTATCAAATGTAGAGTAAAAGTTTTCTACTCTTGTACATTTGAAATTGGTAAGTTGTGATTTTTGGATAAAACAAACACCAACTAAGGCCAATTGTGTGAAGTGTTTGTCTTGATTAGAATCCGCACTAACTCTTGAATATTGGTTTGTCAAGTAATGTTCCTTGACAAAGTGAATCATATATGTCAAGAGGTCAGTGGGAGTCTTAAAGATCTTGACAAGTTTCAAGAACTAATCAAGAATAAACCTATTGTTAAACACTAGCACACGACTTGAGGTTTGTGACCTATCGTGTTGGCATATTCTTGTTTCTGTGCCCATTCCAGTTAAATTTGACTATTCATGTGAGTTCTGAGAGTTCTTAATTGGTTGCATAACAACCTGGAAGCAATGGTAGGCCCTTGTGCTGCCAGGTAGCAAGAAATTAAGATTGAACAAGTTCAGTCCATATGAGTTTGGATTTGTCACTAACCATGTCTTGTGATTATGGTCATGACAAATTCACATGGATAGGAACACATACACCATAAAATCTAAGTGTCATAAGGTTTCTCTCCGATTCATGAAAATGATTGTGAGGAAACGCTTTCACTAAGTAGACTTTAAGGAGATAGAAATTGTGATATTTGCATTCTCAAATTCAATTATGATTACAGCATCCCTCTTCATAATTTGAATTGTGAGAAAAGGCAAAGGGTCTAAATACATGTCAAAGCTAGTGGGAGCATAAGTGTTATGCTATTGTCGTATATTCTGAATAGTTAAGACACACATGGAAACTATCTAAGGAAAGGTGTATGAGTTTGATAAGCCTAAATAAAGCCTAATCGAAGCATCTCGTATAAGAAATCTGAACTTTGGTAATGAAAGTCAATAAGTATTGATTTCTAGAAGTCCAACTGATTTCTGAATACATGTCAAAGCTAGTGGGAGCATAAGTGTTATGCTAATAATAATTATTATGCTAGTGGGAGCATAGTTATTATGGCAAGTGTTGCAAGTTAGCAATGTTAATTATAGAAAACAAAGGTTTCAATTCGCAAAGTTGAAGGGTTTGAAAAGTTGTTTTGCTATAATTAAGGGAGATGAATTTATACTTCATTTCAATTCTAAAAGCTTAGATTGAGATTTTAATCAAATGTAGTCAAATATATATGAATGTTATGTTGGAATGGTTCAACATAAGGAAATTCTATATATGGAAATGTTAATTGTGTTCTCAAATTTGATTATGATTATGGAATCCCTCTTCATAATCAAAATTATGAGAACATGGCAAATAGAAATATTATAGCAAAATACTGATTAAGTATCATGTCTTTATGTTAGACATTATGAATCGTGTCCCATATGCTTCGGGTATAGGATCGATTCATATGTTATAATGTTCTCGTGTTATAATTTTCCGAATGCCTATGGCGTTTAGAGGGAAAAAGGAATAGAACCGGATATGACTAAAGTGGTTAAACAACTTATAATGAGTTGTCATATGGAAAATATGGAATGTTTCCATATTGGGAGTTGAAGAATAGATGAAAAAGTTAGAAACTTTTATGCAAGAAGGATGTTCAAAGGAATGTACTTTTAATTTGAGACTTTACTTCCATGGAATTATCTTGTAACAATCTCCAAAGGAATATTTTGTAATATCATTGGTCAAGTCTCTGTGACTTTTGGCACCTAGACATTACAAAAGAATCTTTGCATGAGAGTTTAGAATCTAACACTTTCTAGGAGTGAAAAGAATTTGGAATTCTTACACTTGCAATAAGGATTTGAAATTTTAAAATGAGCATCATTGAAATGTTTTTCAATTGATCTATTTCACAAAGTAAGGACCATAGACAAACATAGTGTGCATGCTTGGTGCATGGCATAACTATTGTTTAGACAAACATAATGTGCATGCTTGGAGCATGGCATAACTATTGTTTTAATTCAAGTATTAAGTTGATTATTCGAAACATTATACAATGAATAATGAGTAATCAATATGGGACTCAAAAGCTTTGGGCCATAAAGGATCAGTATTATTCTTGTGTTTCGATTTGCATGTTTTGACTTCCTGAATAACTAGGTTTTTCAAACTATCCACAGTCGATCATACTTTGGAAGTAGGTATTGAGGCAAGACTGTCATGAATGGGTCTGTAGAGGTGTATTAGTCATAGCACAAGTTTGCTACAGTGTTCATGAGTGCTCCTGGAATAAGATTCGAGTATCAGATTCAACCCACGCTCATTTGAAACACTTCATGGATTTTATCACGAGTGATCATGAGACGATAATATATTATATTATTGAAACGGAGACATGTGAGTTGTAGTTGCGAGTCGGTTGCACATTGACATACGTAAACGCACCAGTAACTTGGATGTTGTAAAACATATTGTTGTGTGTAATTTGATGAGTAAGTACAAGCGAGCATTTGGGTCGACGTTTATCCGTTCCTCTTACCCCATGTGAATAAAAGCGATATCTGTGGGCCCCTCGATGATTTAGTGATGACACCAGGCCTGGACTGATTTGATTTGTTCAATTAGTCGGTCGTCATAAATCGGAAATCGGGAAACAACAGATGGACAGAGAGAATGATTATAATCCATGTCTCCGTCCATATGATATCAAGAATGGAGGAATATATGATCCCTTATCTAATGGACGCGTCATTGACTAGGTCGGAGTTCGACAACGACTTTTAAGAGCTACGATTGCTAGTCGGGTTGGAGACATTCCTGCAATGATAGTTATTAGACTTATCCAAGTGGGAGACTGTTGGATTAGTGTTTAAGTCCATAACTATAATTGGTATGTACTTGACCCGAGAGTAGCATGGTCCATTTGGGTTGCATGGCACCGGAACAATCTGAAGGATGGATAATTGAGAAGAGGTTATTTATGATTTATTAATATGTTATAAGTTCTAATATATTAATATAAAATCATATTATTTAATTAGTATTGGTCAAGAATTAGTTTGGAATTAATTTTGTGATCAAAAGAGACTAATTAAATATATGGGGATTGATTATGTAAATCATTCATTCTTATAATGTGGGCTTATGATCCATAGTTCCTTATGTTGGGCTAAACCCATGTGGTGACCCATGGATGATCCATGGAGGTTTAAACCCATGGAGCATGAGGAATATGGAAGGTCATGCACATTAGGGTTTGCATGGTGTAACCCTAATTAAGCCACACTATATAAGAACCCCTCTAGCTCATGAAATTGGCACTAGTGGTTACACAAGAGGGCAAGCCGATTTTATGAGTGCAAGTAACCTCCTCTCAAGTTCCTCCATTGTTGGTGGTGTTGTGTGATTCCATTTGAGGTGCAACACTTGGGGCACTAAGTTCTTAAAGGTCCAAGGTTTCAACTACACTAAAAGGTATGTCATCTAACTTGTATTTCATGTTGTTTATACTCCATTGTATGCTAGTTAGGATGATGCTTTGGAATATTGAATGTATGCATGTATAATAGAGAAAACATAGATCCAAAGCATCTAGGGTTGCATGTAAACCATAGGAGTGTTAGAATGCTCAAAACCCAACAGTGGTATCAGAGACTAAGGTTGTTTTCAATTATACTTGATGCTACTTGTTGTTTAAGCTTGAAAAATCAATTTTCTGCTGTTTTGGACAGTGGACTCGCCGAGTCCAAGCACAATTCTAACCAACTCGCCGAGTTTGTTCTTGCACTCGACGAGTTGGTGCTCCAGAATGCAAATTTTCGAGTTTTTTTTGGCTAGAATTGGACTAGGATCATTACCCTAAGCTGTTTTTGAACTTATAAACCTGTTTTTGATGTGGTAATGATCATGCTTATCCAATTTAAAAGATAATTGTCAAAGTTTCATGTTTTGTATCTATATCTATCTATATCTATATCTATATCTATCTATATATCTAATAAAGCTAGCATTTTTCCTTGAACCTCATGCATTTGAAACTCTCATTCATTTTTCCTTTCACCACATTCATTTGAAACTCCCATGACTTTTTAATTTCTTTCTAATAATAATTATAAGTTGGTTAATAAGGTTAAATAAATATCAAACCTAATGTGTAATCATATATAAACTAAATTTCAATATTAAAATAATATCTTTACTTCTACTTATAAAGTTATGTTTTCAACTTTTAAAATATTATACGTAATTTATTAGTTTTAATATATTGTTGGATGTAAACCATTATCATTTTAAAGATACAATTTTAGAACAATTTGTATAAAATACTTAAATTATTAATTTAAATATATAACATTACAGGGTCAACTTAAATATAAATTTTAGTTTACCTTAAACAAACCAAAAAATATTTTGTAAATAGTTAAAAGTGAAAAATTGTAATATCTTTCTTATAATGAGTATAAGTTGGTTAATAAGGTTAAATAATTTTCAAACCTAAAGTGTAATCATAAATAAACTAAATTTTAATTTTAAAATAATATCTTTACTTCTACTTATAAAGGTCCAAGGTTTCAACTACACTAAAAGGTATGTCGTCTAACTTGTATTTCATGTTGTTTATACTCCATTGTATGCTAGTTAGGATGATGCTTTGGAATATTGAATGTATGCATGTATAATACAGAAAACATAGATCCAAAGCATCTAGGGTTGCATGTACACCATAGGAGTGTTAGAATGCTCAAAACCCAACAATTAGATCTTGGTCCATAAGTCATCCATACTCCAAACTAAAGCATACAAACAGAGACCTAGGCCCTAGACATCATTTGAGGACGTAAAGTTTTTGCCTTTACCTCCTTGCATGGCCTTTTGGGGTTTAAAAGGCCAAAATGACTTCTTAGAGCTTGCATGGGGGCTCCAATGGCCATAAAGTTTACAGCTTTATGCAATAACAGCCCTCTATAACCCCAGATCTGATGATATACTTACTTGGGATGTCCATATCCCAAAGATCAAGCTTCTTGGACCAAAAACCCAATAAAGTGGAAATAAGGAGATCTAAGAAACTACTAAGCAAGTTAGAGACTTGATTACCAGAAAATGATGAGGATGAAAGGAAGTCTTTGGATCTACTATCTTCTCCTTGAATCCTCAAGCTCCTTCTTCTTCCCCAAACTTCAAAACACACAAAGTTCACTCAAAAATGGCTCACAAGCTCACAAATGCATTAGGGTTTCTGAAACTAGGGTTTGGGACTTAGAGGCTGGAAATGAGGCCAGCAAGTGGGGATTAGGATGCTTAAATAGGGTGAAAAACCCTAAAATTAGGGTTTCATCATGGAAGCCCTACTCGTTGAGTTGAGCCTCTCAACTTTCATCATGGAAAGTCCAAGTCTGAACGCTGCTTATCGGCATAGCTTTTCTGCCGACTCTGAGCAGTCTGGAGCCTTCTCCAAACCTGTTGGATCCTCTCAGTGGTCTTGAGTACGACCTCCGTACTCCCCATGACCCTCTGAACGACCTCACCCAAACAGATTGGGGTCCTAAACTTCCTCCCATAGAGCATCTTGAAGGGAGGTCGGTCTATGATGGCGTGATAACTGTTGTTATACGAAAATTCCGCTAACGGAAGATACGTATCCCAACTGCCCCCGAAATCCAAAATACATGCGCGCAGCATGTCCTCGAGAGTTTGTATCGTCCTCTCGCTCTGTCCATCCGTCTGAGGGTGGAAATAGTGCTGAAGTGGAGACGAGTACCCATCTCGTCGTGAAACCGCTTCCAAATTCTGGAAGTGAAACGAACATCCCGGTCTGACACCACCGGCACGAGCACTCCATGACGTGCCACTACCTCACAAACGTAGATCTTGGCTAGCTTCTCAGCCGATATACTCTCATGGATCGGGATAAAATGTGCACTCTTGGTTAACCGATCCACGATGACCAATATCGAATCTACTCCACGTGCGGTCCTGGGAAGCTTGGTGATGAAATCCATGGTGATGTCTTCCCATTTCCACATGGGAATGTCCAACGGCTGCATCTTGCCGTGTGGTCATTGGTGCTCGGCCTTGACCTTCCTGCAGGTCAAACACCACTCTACATACCATGCTACGTCCCGCTACATGCAGGGCCACCAATAATCAGGGCGAAGATCTTGATACATCTTCGTCGCCCCGGGATGGATAGAGAACCTCGACTTGTGGGCCTCATCCATCAGAACCTGTCGTACCCTGCCCCAGTACGGAACCCAGACCCTTCCATGCAGGGTCAACAACACACGACTGTCATAATCAAATGAGGCCACCTGGCCGATGATCCGCTCACACTTCCAGCGCTCCTCCTTTATACCCTCGACATGCGCCTCTCGGATCTTCTCCAGCAACGGAGTAATCACTGTCATCCTCGTACATATGTCTCTAATCGGAGCCGCCACCACCTTGCGGCTAATAGCATCAGCCACCACGTTGTCCTTGCCTAGGGTGGTAAAGGATCTCACAATCGTAATCCTTCACTACATCTAGCCACCAACGTTGCCTCAGGTTCAGATTCGGCTGATCCATGAGGTACCTCAAACTCTTGTGATCTGTGTAAATGGTACAACGAAACCTATAGAGGTAATGCCGCCAAATGTTGAGGGCGAAAACCATAGCCACCATCTCTAAATCATGCGTCGGATAGTTCGCCTCGTGAGGCTTCAACTGACTCGAAGCGTAAGCTATCACGTGACCCCACTGCATCAATTTTGCGCCCATGTTTGTGATCGAAGCGTCAGAGTAAACTACGAAGTCATCGACTCCCTCCGAAAAAGTCAAAATCGGTGCCTCGCATAACCGCTGTCTGAGAGTCTCGAAGGTTGCCTGTTGCTCAGGCCCCAGCGGATTGTCACCGACTTCTTGGTCATTCGAGTCAAAGGAACATCGATCTTGGAGAAATCCTTGATGAATCTTCGATAATAACCCGCCAGATCAAGAAAATTTCGAATCTCAGTTGGAGACATCGGAACCTCCCACTGCATCACGGCCTCTATCTTGGCCGGATCGACCAGAATACCCTTCTGGTTGACAAGGTGCCCCAGAAACTACACCTCGCGCAACCAGAACTCACACTTAGAGAACTTTGCGAAAAGTCTCTCCCTCCTCAGTGTCTCCAGCACCTCCCTCAGGTGCTCCTCATGCTGCTCCTGAGTCTTGGAATAAACCAAGATGTTATCAATGAAGACTATCACAGACCGGTGCAGCATCGGCCTGCACACGCAGTTCATGAGATCCATGAATGCGGTTGGAGCATTGGTGAGCCTAAACAGCGTCACCACAAACTCATAGTGACCATAACGGATCCTAAAAGCTGTCTTCTGCACATCCTCGTCTCTGAATCACATCTAGTGATAACCCGGTCGCAGATCAATCTTAGAGAACCAAGATGAACCATGTTGCTGGTTAAACAAATCATCAATACTCTGGAGGGGATAACGGTTCTTCACCATTACCTTATTCAGCTCCCGATAGTCTATACACATCCGATGTGACCCGTCCTTCTTCTTCACAAACAGGATCGGGGCTCCCCATGGTGAACTATTCGGGCTGAGAAATCCCTTGTATAGCAGCTTTTGCAGCTGCATAGACAACTCCTTCATCTTGGGAGGAGCCAACCGATATGGTTCCTTGGCTATCGGAGCCGCACCAGGGACCAGGTCAATCCTGAACTCAACCTGTCTCTCCGGAGGAATCCCAGGCAAATCCTCCGGGAATATATCTGGGTACTCTCGCACGATCAGTACATCATCCACTTTCGCCTTACCCTTATCCAGGGTATCCATAACATAGGCGACATACCCTGTGCAACCCTACTGAAGGTAGCGCCTCGCCCTCGCTGCTGAACATAAAGTCGGTCCACACTGCGTCCTCTCGCCCTGAATCAGTAACCCTCCCCCAATAGGAGTCCAAACGTGCACTAGCTGCTGCTCACAGTCGATCACTGCCGCATTGGGGCTTAACCAATCCATACTCAGTATAACCTTATTCCCTCGCAGGGGAATGGGGGCCAAATCCACGGAAAACTGCTCTTCGAACAACTGTAGGGTACATCCCCGATGCACCCTCGTAACTCGAACGGTCCTATCATCCACTATCTCTACATCAAGTAGACAGTCTAGCTCCCCTGGAGCTCCAACAAATCGCTTGCTAAGTGCGAGCGACACAAAAGATCGGGTAGCCCCCAAATCAAACAATACCAGAGCTGATATACCGTTCACTAAGAACGATCCGATAACAAAACAAGTAAACATAAGCGATAATCAATACAAATAAAGAGATGAGGAGAGAATACATACCCGTGACAACATCGGGAGCTTCACGTGCCGCCTCTACAGTAAGCTGAAAAGCCCTGCTCTTCGCCATAGGCGCCTGTGCCCGTCCCTGACGGCCATCTGTAATCCTCAACGTGGCAGGAGTGGGCGCTGCCACATGTCCTGCTGCTGTTAAACCCGGACACTGGGCCCGTTTGTACACCCTCTGATTGCACTGAGAGCAAATCATATCTGAAACTGCTGTGGTGGTGGTGGTAGCAGTACAATCCCTACTCATATGACCAGTTCGGCCGCACTTCAAGCAGCCCGAACTCCCCGCCCTGCACACCCCCTTACGCATCTTGCCACACCGGCTGCGGCCCTGCTGACTCCTCGATCTGTGATTTGATACCTTGGGCTTCTTGCCCGTACTACCTGTCTGAACCCCATCTGGTTTCCTCTTCCTCTCCATCTCCAAATCCAGCTTCCTCTCCCAAGCTCTAGCAATCATATCCTCCAGCGTCTTGCAGCTGGATCGGTTCACAAACTGGCGGATATCACTCCGCATCATCTCATGATATTAGGCCTTTTTTCATTTCCTCGTCCGCCACATACTGTGGAACGAGAAGGGCCCTCTCCCCGAACATATAAGTGATCGCGGCCACCATCTCCGTAGTCTGCTGGAGGTCTTGGAACTCCCTCACAAGTTGTTGCACCTCAATCACAAGTGCAAACTCGGCCCTAAACTTGGCCGAGAAATCACTCCAAGTCATCGCATCAATAGCGACACCATCTCCAATAGCTCTCCCAACCTCCTCTCACCAATCTCGTGCCCTGTTCTTCAGGAGGCAAGAAGCAATTTGAACGTTGTCCCCCTCGGGACATCTGCTGGTGTGAAAGGCGTTGGCGACATCTGCCAACCATCTGGCGCTAGCAATGGGGTCCCGAGCCCCATAATAGTCGGGAGCTCCACAGGCTCTGAACTCCCTGAATGTCAGTGTGCGTGACCCCATCATGGCCGCCACCTGAGTGCAAAATGCACTCAGTCTCTCATCCAACTGCGCCAAGATACCCTCCTTGATCGTACCGAAGATCAAAGGAGTCTGGTCTAAAATGTTGCGCGTGACCTCAGATGAGAGGAACTCTCTCATCTGCTCGTCTAACTGGCCGTATCAAGAGCCCGAGCCTGATCCCTCACCAACGCCTGAAGTGCCAACTAGTCTAGTGCGTAGCGTCACCACACTGAAAATACACCATAATAAACATCAGGATACTCATCATACATCGAGGGATCATACACACTCCAAGTTCCCTGGATTCGTCTCAGCCTTCCTTGATTCGTGTACGGATCCTCTGCTTCCAGTAGTACGGGCCCATACTCCCTTCCACATCTATCTGTATACATATAACAGGAAGATAAGGCATCCTTTCTAGATCCTTAGTCCTAATCTAGCATGCACTTCTCATAAGCATATCATAACATAAACTTGTATGGGTAATTTGGGAGTACTTACTTGAGCCCAGCTGATTGCATGCACCACACCCTTTTCTCTTTTCAAAAATCTTTTCTCTTTTCCAAATTATTTTATAAAAATGATTTTCTTTTGAAAACTTTCATCCCAAATCCTCAGTTTGAGTTTAGACACACCCGAGAGTGTGCCCGAATCCCTCAAACCAAGGCTCTGATACCAACTTGAAACATCCGAAAAATACGGTCCAAAAATTTCATTTTAAATTTATAGCTAACACCATGGTAACCCAAAACATCTTAAAAAACATAAGTGATAGTATCTCAAAACATCATATCAGAATACTGTATCAAAATCACATGTATACATATCAGAGTGAATCCTCCCATGCTAAAAGTTGTGGTGTGTGTAATGCAGTCATCCCGAGCTCTTCTCCTTACTAGCGGAAGTACCTGAAACCAAAACTGAAAACTGTAAGCACGAAGCTTAGTGAGTCTCCCCAAACTACCACATACCATACACATAAACACATATAACATACATTGGGCCCCGCCCTGCTACCTCGGGCACTGCCCGACATCGGGCCCCATCCAGCATCGGGCCCCGCCCAACATCAGACTGCATGCGGCATCGGGCCCCGCCCGGCATCGAGCAAAGCTCGGCATACATATGAGCATAACTACTAATACACAAAACATGAGCATAATCACCTAATTATAGACATATAAACATTCCTCGGGCCCCGCCCAGCATCAGACCGAAATCTGGAAGCATACAAACATTCCTCGGGAACTACCCCGACATCGGACCGTAGTCAGAAACATACAAATACAACATATGCAAGAATCACAAAGACATCTGTTGAATCAAGAAAATGACCATCTTAAACCTCAATCTGAAGTCCTCCTCACTACCGTAATGATGTTTTTGCTACCGGAGCGAGAAATGTTAAAGCCATCCGCAACAACCTCATCTGGAAAAAAGACTTAGTTTTTAACTTATGTATTTACCATGTATTGTACAATGTGCCTTGCATGGACATTTCTTTTGAATTATAGTCTTTGTTTATTTCTACTGTATGGTCTCGAAACTCTATAAATAGAGTGTTCCGCTTCTAATGAAAAATACATCTCTTATCACATATCTCTTCTCTCACTACTTACTCTCTATCAGAATTCTCTCTTATCCTCAACATCTTTCTGAACTTATAATCATATATTCAAGATCTCTTTCAAACTCTCCTTCAGATCAAGTCCTTGTGACTTCAATCACTTTAAATTGATCGCATCTACTAACTAGTGTTTGATTGCAAACCTTGTTAAGAATCAGTTTAGTGTTTACTTGATATATAACTTGTTGTCATTTATATTTCCTTACATTTCCGCAATTACATTTCCGCATCTAATCATATAACTATCTAACAACTCTAACTTCTTATTATTGTTGAGCTTTATGATCCTTTGAGTTAAACTTTATTCCGCATTATATAACTTGCTCTAACGTTTGCTCAAGTGTGTTTCTCAAAAGTTTTTCTCTCAACAATTGGTATCAGAGCCAAAGTGGTTGCTTTTTAAACAAAAAGTCTGATTTTGAAAAGCCTTCTATACCACTGAAGCTCATTTCTTTCTTAAAAAAATACAACAAACTCTTTCTCAAAAAAACAAGGAAATATGGCACAAGAATTATCACTCAACGTTTCCAACAGTGTTGGAGGTTCAAATAGAGCTCCGATACTGGTGGCAAATGAGTATCATCACTGGTCCCAAAGGATGGAGACATATCTAAGAAGACGTGGACGAGATGTGTGGAGATCTGTAGAAGAAGGACCTCATGTCCCTATTCTTACTTCAGTTCTAGCCGACGGTGCTCAAGCCTGACTAGGAGGAGGTCAACCTGCCATGAATCGTCCCACTAAGGACGATCTTGACAAAATGGAAAATGATGCAATTGCCTTTTATGAAATATCCTGCGGAGTTGCTCCTGACAAATTCGACATTATCATCAATTGCAAGTCAGCCAAAGAGATCTGGTATGTTCTCAAGAACCTGTACGAAGGTTCTGAGGAGGCACAAGATAAGAAGCTCACCACCGCACTCAACGAGTTCAATAACTTCAAAGCTCATGTGGGTGAAAGTCTCGAGGGCCCCTTTAAAAGGTTCAACCTCATTGTTACCAAGTTATCTAACGTTGGCACTGTCCGAAGAACCCATGAAACCAATCTTAAGTTTCTTAATGGTTTGGGAAAACACTAGACTACCACGAAAATGATAGTCCAAGGTGATAGGAAGATTCACTCACTCTCTCTTTTCAAACTGTATGGGGAACTCCAAGCACAAGAATCAACAATGCTCAAAGACTATGCAGACTTCGGAGGTACGCTTGCTCTTGTTACTCAATCTCCTCAAAGCATAACTTCTCAACCATACTCTCACTCCTATGACAACCTACCTCAGTCTTACGTAGCGGACACTGAGTATGATGATGAAGAGGAATTCCAAAATTCTATTGCTCTTGTTAGTCAACAGTTCAACCGACTACCTCCAACCTCCTTTCGCAAAAATCAGCAGTTCATCAAACCTCCCTTTAACAGAAACTTTAACCCTCAAAACAATCACCATCGATACTCAAAACACCCTCACCAATCTACGCAACCTCAGAATGCTCATCAAGCCAAGGAGGTACCGCAGTCTGTAAAGCCAACTGACTCCGGTCCCTCGACCGAAGTTAAAGATGATGTTGTCATTTGTCACAAATGCAACAAAGAAAATCATTTTGCTAAAGACTGTAAAGCCAATGTAGTAAAGGACAAAGCCTTCTATCTCATAATGGCACAAGAGATGGATGAAAAGGAAAAGGGAAGGGTATATGTAGCCCAGGCGAAAAGAGATCATCAAGTATGGTCATCGGGGGATGAGGATGAAGACTTCAACATCATGGGCAATGGTAAGATTTGCATGATGGCAACTACTGACGAAGAGGAATCGACTAAGCCGGAAAAGAACTACTGCTTTATGGCCAAAGACGGAACTCTGAGCATAGTCGAACAGGTAAAACTTATAATTCAAACTCTTCATTATAGTATGCATTATTGTCAACCATTCCTTGACAACCTTAATGACACTTGTGCCGCCGTTCTTTCAGACTATAACAAGGCCCTAGATGAAAAGAACATAGCGTCCCAGGAAATGTTTCATGTAAGAGGATGTCTAGAAGACAAAAGACTCAAAGTTGCCGTGTTAGAAAGAGACTTAGTATTAGAAAAGGATGCAAAAAGGTTATGTGAAACCCAATTAGGAATAGCTTTAGATCAGATGGATCTAGGACAAAAAGAAATTGTACGTTTGAATTTATTAATCGAAAAATTGTTTACTAAAAGTGAAGCCATTGAAAATCTTGTTAATAATGGAACCGTAGACAATACATACAATTGGGGTTGGTCTAATGGATACTCCACTGCTAAAGACTCATCACCCCGGTTTAACAAAGACCGTCCCCATGTCCCTCCGGACCGAGAGTTTCACTTCCCAGTGAATGAAAAAAAATTTCTCGAAGACATTAGAGCCCACTTTGGTAGACTTCACAATCTGAGTAATAATTGTGTCATCGAGGAAATTCTTCCTGAAACCTCGGATCATCCATGTGATCACATACATTTCGATGAGGAAATCCTTGTGGAAGGACCCGAAGTTCTTGTGAACTATCAAACTTTGCCCTTAGACCGCAGTCCCTCAAAATGCAGTCTCGAACCATAATTAACATCCATAAGGTGTTCCACTAAGGAACCATCTCTGACTTACTCTGAGGTAGTTCAATCCTCTTTACCACAGACCGAAGTCAAAAGCATTGTGACCATTCAGCCAATTCTTCATGAATTGCCCTTAGAAAATTTTGAATATGGTCAATGCTCTCAAAGTCCTGTATCTTCTAGCTCAAATGACTCAAGTCCTCATTTTCAAAAGGAGTCAAAATTTTCCAGGAAACCGCAGTTAAACCTCACTGACTGCGGTTCCCCAAAAACTCAAGCAAAACAGGCTTTCAAAGAGGAACTCAAATCTCGTGGGAAAAAGCGGGAAATTCTTTCAAAAAACAAAACCAAAATCTAAAAACAAAAGGGTCCTGAAAAACATATTATCTCAAATCAGTTTTCAAAAAGCAATCCAGTCGAGAAAACAGACAAAAAGGAATGTACAATTCCAAAAGTTTTTTCAAAACCTTCTGACAAGTCCCAAAAGAGTGTCAAGTCTTTTCACAGATATCGCTTTCAAAACTATTCCTCAGATGACCCAAAATGGAAAGGAATTTTGCCGACTCCTACACTTTTAAAATCACGTCAGTTTGACAAAAGATCAAAACCTAGGAGGAAGTCCAATGCCCAAACTTTTTCAAATCCCAAGGGCAACTCAGTCAAATCTCATTCTTGGACTGGTCAAAAGCCTCACACCACACCCTCTGGACCGCTGACCAGGTACAATGTCTGGCTAAATGAGAAAAATCTCACTTTTGGATTTTATCATCAGGAAAGGCCAAATCAAGTCTAACCTCGTAATCCTCCGAAACATCGCAATCCTTCCAGGCCTCGTAATCACTCAAAACCTCTGACCTTTCAAAAACCTCGTAACTCTCAAAAGACCTCAAAACACCTAGGTCTAGGTCTTAAAGTTGATACGAAACCTGTCCCTACAATCCCTGTTCATGCATCTAGGAAGAATTCACTTGTAACCCCATGCCCAAACGAACCGTGTAATTTTCAGGCTTTGTGCAAGGAGGAACAAGAAGAGGAGTGGTTGATCGATAGTGCCTGCTCCTTGCACATGACCGAAAGGTTAGAATACCTTCGGGATTTCAGGCCTAAATGTAAGGGAGGACATGTCACCTTTGGTAACAACGCAAACGGTGTCATCCGAGGATACATATTATTAACAACGTGGAACTTCTTAATACAAAAGGTTGCTTATGTAGAAGGCCTCAAGCACAATCTCATCAGTGTAGGCCAACTATGCAAAGCAGGTCATCGGGTTGAGTTTGATAATGAGTACTGCTACATCATGACAATAGATAGAAGCTCTTGTTTGATCAAATCCAAGTCTGAAGGGACCATGCATCCCTTGGATGTCTCATTGATCATTGGGAAACCACAACTATGTTTTCTGTACAAAGCAGTATCTGAAGTTAGCTGGTTGTGGCACCGCAAGCTAGCTCATCTAAACTTTCGATATATCAACAACCTTGTCACATAAGAACTCGTCCGAGGACTTCCAAATCTAAAGTACAGCAATGAAACACTCTGCCCTGCTTGTAAGTGTGGAAAACAATCAAAGGGAAGTCACCCACTGGTCATTGATTCATCAATTTCTGAACCACTAGAGCTGTTGCATATTAATCTCTGCGGTCCATCTACCGTAGCCAGTCTCCATCAAAAGAAGTATATATACTGGATATAGTTGATTCTTCCTGAGACTCAAATCCCAAACACCGCAGGTCCTGATAAACTTCATAAAAGAAATGCAACTCCAAATCAAGCTACCAGTTCGCATAATCCGAAGTGACAACGGCACTGAGTTCACCAATCATCTCTTGGATAGTTTCTTGGTTTCCAAAGGTATCTGTCTCAACTTCTCTGCTCCCTACACACCGTAGAAAAATGGAGTAGTAGAGCGAAGAAATCGTACTCTGGTAGAAGCAGCCAGATCCATGTCAAATTTTGCAAATCTTCCTCTATAGTTTTGGGCCGAAGCAGTGGCAACGACATGCTTTGTTCAAAATCGAAGCATTGTCTGCAAGCGTCTCAACAAAACACCTTATGAGGGTCTCAACAATCGAAAACTTAATGTCAGATTCTTTCACATATTCGGGTGTAGATGTTTTGTGATCAACAACAAGGATCATCTTAACAAATTTGCACCAAAGTCAGATGAAGGCATATTTCTTGGCTACTCAACAA
Organism: Lactuca virosa; assembly: GCF_052849685.1. Lineage (NCBI taxonomy): Eukaryota > Viridiplantae > Streptophyta > Magnoliopsida > Asterales > Asteraceae > Lactuca > Lactuca virosa. The sequence continues at coordinate 112,631,459 of NC_136427.1, read as the reverse complement.
ACAAGGTGGCCTATAGAGTTCTTATCAGACGCACGCGACTAATAGTTGAAAGCTTCGATGTAAAATTCGATGACTATTACGTCAGCAACACTGCTCCTTCAGGAGAAACAAAAGCAATCTTGGAAAGTGATATTCCAGCCTCTTCGGGCCCTCTTAACATAGTTGAAGTTAACTATGACGACCTTTTTGACCCTATAGAGACTGCCCAACTGTCTGAAATTCTTGTGTCTCCGAAAGCTCAAAAACAACATGCAGAAATTTCTGGACCCTCAATGTCTGAAGATTTGTCACTCGGAACTTCCACCTCTCCGGTTGAGGGGGAAAGCACTACTCCAGTTCTAACGACAACCATCGAGTTTCCAGTTATCGAAGACGTAGCTCCCGTTTCCATCTGCAAAGTCTCTAATCCATCAAATGCTTCATGCGACTCCGATGAAGAAGAAAATATAGACACGAAACTGATCCAAGGGTTATCACTCATTCTTGAATCCAGGGGGAACCATCTTTGGTTCAAGAGGAACTCCCATCCGCAATCCAGGGGGAACCTCACTCCATTGCTTCTCTTAATCCTACAGTCCAAGTCCAAGACACTTCTGCAGGCTGCTCTCAAGTCGTGGGGGAACTGCCTTCCCCTACCGCAGAATTCTCTGATGTTGTTGACATTCCTTCCACCGCAGCTGCTGATCATCAACAACCTCGTCTCCATGTTTGGACGAAAGACCACCCACCAGGTCAAATCATCGGAAACCCTTCTGCAGGCGTACAAACTAGATCTTCTAAGGATCTCACGGACCACTGCCACTATGCAGCCTTCATGTCCGCAGTCGAGCCCCGATCCATCAAGGAAGCTCTACTGGAGCCTGATTGGATCACCGCCATGCAAGAAGAATTAGCAGAGTTTACAAGAAACAAAGTGTGGAAACTCGTTCTGAAGCCAAAAGGACACACTATTGTTGGAACAAGATGGGTGTTCAAAAACAAACTCGATGAATCCGGTGCGGTCGTGCGAAACAAAGAAAGATTAGTTGCTAAGGGGTATAGTCAACTGGAAGGTGTTGACTATGATAAAACTTATGCCCCCATAGCCAGCATGGAAGCAATATGCATCTTCTTAGCGTATGCAGCACACAAAAATATCAAAGTACATCAAATGGATGTAAAAAGTGCATTCTTGAATGGAGAATTGAAAGAAGAGGTTTACTTGCAACAACCTCTACGCTTCGAAAGTCAAGACTTCCCAGATTATTGTTTCAAGCTTGAGAAAGCATTCTATGGTCTTAAGCAAGCACCGAGGGCATGGTATGAGACTCTCTCTGATTTTCTTGTCATGTCAGGATATAAAAGAGGTGTGATTGATCCCACATTATTTAGAAAGGCAAATGGTAATCACCTTATGCTTGTACAAATCTATGTGGATGATATCATATTTGGTTCAACAGATCAAGGTATGGTGGATGAATTTGCAATGTTATGGTCTTAACCAAGCACCGAGAGCATGAATAGAGAGATTAACTTCTTTCTAGGACTTCAAGTAAAACAGGTCCCTTAAGGGATATTCATTCATCAAGAAAAATATACCTCTGAACTGCTGAAGAAATATGCAATGGACAACTGTTCCTCGGCCAAGGTTCCTATGGCCTTCGGATATAAGATTTCTGCTGATCCTTTTGTAGGATCAGTAGATCACAAAACTTATAGAGGAATGATTGGTTCTTTGATGTACCTCACCACAAGCAGACCAGATATTGCCTTCGCAACAGGCTTATGTGCGAGGTACCAAGCTGATCCCAAGGTATCGCAGTTAACCGCAGTCAAGAAAATTCTCAGATACTTGAAAGGAAGCAAAGCTCTAGGCCTTTGGTATCCCGCAGGGAATGACTTCAGCCTTCAAGCCTTTACAGATGCGGATCATGTCGGATGCAGATTGGATAGGAAAAGTACTTCCGGTGGTTGTCAATTTCTTGGAGGAAGAATGGTTACCTGATCTTCACGGAAACAAAATTGTGTCTCTCTGTCTACCGCAGAAGCCGAGTATATGGCAGCAGCTAGCTGCTGTTCTCAAGTCCTATGGATGAAAACCCAACTGATGGACTACGGATACAGGATACTACGGATACCGATTTATTGTGATTCAGAGAGTGCTATAGCGATTTCTCACAATCCTATTCATCATTCAAAGACGAATCACATTGAACTACGGTACCATTTCATCAAGGACCACGTACTCAAAGGTAACACTGAACTAATTTTTGTCCCAACTCACGAAGAGATTGCGGATGTGTTTACAAAGGCACTTGATGCAACAAAACTCAACAATTTTCTACAAATGTTAGGGATGACGAATCCGGACCCGCAATTCTTTTTGAATTGATAGGTACCGCAGACCACCTCTGGTCTCTGTTGCGGTCCTAGTCTAATATATCTATCATACATGGTTTCAGTATACTCTGTATACCGCAACCATATATCATACTTATATTTCTTGGGTCCTTATTGTTTGTTATTTCTGATCTTTTATCAAGTGTTCCTTTCAGTTCCTCCTATCGCAGTTATATTACCATCCACCGCAATGAAGAATCAATCCACAGTCACATTTAATGAATTCTCAACAACACCTTCATAAACTCCCTGGAACATTGTGTTCTATTTAATGATTCTCATTAAAGAAAAACATTCTCAAAACATTCGTTTTATAGCATACAACGTTTCAGTTCTTTTTCAAATACACTTTTGATGTCAGACCTATTTTAGGTTATAAGACAAATAAATCTATTTTCCATAAAAGAAATCTTTTTCCTTAAACTGTCAAATCTCCTTTACCCCAAAACGTCCAATCCGTTCCAAATTCCACCTTTATTCAACGGATTAACGCCCCTCACCACACATTCTCTAAACGTGTGATAATGGGCCTGACATTTCATTTAATGTCATTTTTGAAAATCCAAACAAATAATAATAATCTCTTTTAATTTATTTTATTTGTGGATGATAATGGTTAAAACCCAAGGGTTTTTACCATTAACAGCTGTAGATAGGGTAAATTCAATAAACTTTTAAGATCCGGAACTATATAAACACTTTTTCCCTCCCAAGAAAGCTTTACGCTTTCTGAACTCTTCGACGATCTTCATCTTCTTCATCTTCTTGCACTCAAAATTTTCTGCAAGTTCTACAAATCTTTTCAAAATGGTGAAGTTTGGTGTTTCGAAAAAGCAATCAAAAGCATCAGGGTCAGTGCAACCCACTGGTTCTGAATCCACCACGAGAAATCAATCGCAGACAATTGCTTTGAGAAATTTTAGGGCTATATTTGAAGATCATCAATCCTACAACGAATCCATTCACCTGATGATCAAGTTCTTATCTTCTAACCCTCAGTTTGGATCTTTCAATGCATTCACAGATGTTGTTCCACTTTCAACTCTTTTCAAGTGTGCATTCTCTGCATTTCGCCCAATCAACAATCTGCAAGAAGTTCATCTGAACTTGATAGATGATTCTTTGGTCATCTTGACTTAAGAAAAGTTTCTGAATGCAATCAATCTTTGTGTTCTTCCTTCCACAAGAATTTACTCTCCAAGCATGAATGACATCATATCTACTCTATATCAGATGGGATATCAGAAGAAACTAAGAGGCATAGGTGAATTCAAGAAGAACCAACTGCCTGCGGTCTGCCAATATGTCTGTCATTTCATCATCGAGAGTCTCTCTGGGAGAACCAGAGGCCCAGACAACATGGGTCTCAAGCTACTAGAACTAGTGTGGCGCATCTTCATAGGAAATGATGTGAACTACGGGCAGATCTTATGGGATGACTTTCTTCAATACATTCCTAAGGAGAATCCACGAGCAGACCCTACTGAACTCACCTTCGCACGTTTCTAGTCTCTGTGCATCTCAAACCTCCACAAGGATGCAAGACTCAACATGGGCAATGACATCCATCTCTTCATCCCTCGCGATATCAAAAGGTACACACTCTCGAAAGACCAATCTATTTTTGGACCACTGAGACGATTACATGTACACGTCTTGATATCTGTTGGACTTGAAACCAAAGAAGTCACAGATCACATAGAGGCTACGGAAGGTATTGACCCATACCTTTATACCCCGCCTCTACCCAGTCAGACCATATTAGCCTCCACAGAACCCCAGGGTCCAGTGAGTACCGCAGTCCCTACTACTACTACTACCCAGTTAAGTCAACAACTTGCCAAGAGGCTAAAGAAACTGGTGTCATAAAAGAAAGCTCCCCGCAGCAAATCCAAGAAAGGTGAAACTTCCAAGAAACGCAAAACTGTTGTGTCCTCGGATGAAGCTCCTGCTCATTCATAAAGCCCTCCAGTCAATATTGAAGAAGAGTCTGATAATGACTCCGGGCCAACTCTTGTACACAAAACACGAAAGCCCAACCCAAGTCCTATCCATATACGTGACCGGACAGATACCACAGTCTCTCAAAAGACTCTGGTAGTCCTTTGGGTCCCCGTAGACCAACTCGCTTTAACCCTCTCCAGCTACTCAGACGCAGTAAGTGTGTATGTTTCATCAGATAATGGTGACTCAAACCCAGTTGAATCCCAAGAGGATCTAATTGGCTCTAAACGCCCTAAGGTCTCCAGGGCTTCCCATTTTCACTTCTTTGAACCACAGGAGTTGCGCTCCATAGTTCTTGCTGTCACCCAAACACTTGATACACCTTCCCAACCGCAGGGCACTTCTTTAGCCCTAGCCAGAACTGAGACGAGGCCACACTTGTGTAACGACCCAAAAATCAAGGATAAAAATTTCATTTTTAATATAGCTAAAACATTAATACCGTTTATTTCTAACATTTTAGATCATCGTTTAGTAAAACATTTATCAGAGTTCATCCCCAGAATCATTCATTGCGGAAATCATAGGTGTGTACACTGCGATCAATCCGAGCTCTTCTTTTCCAAAACGTTGATACCTGAAACCGAAACTGCAAACCGTAAGCACAAAGCTCAGTGAGTCCCCCAGAGCATACCCCACACACAGTCCACACAACACATATCATATTAGCTATAAAAGCTATCTCTACCGTATACCACACATCAATTAGCTATAAAAGCTACCTCTACCATATAATACAGAACAATTAGCTACAAAGGCTACCTCTACCGCATATCGCATATCCGTTAGCTATAAAAGCTACCTCTACCACATATCACATATCAATTAGCTATCGAGCTATCTCTACCATTAGCCACAAAGGCTATCTCTACCGTTAGCCCCAAAGTCTATCTCTACCGTTAGCCCCAAAGGCTATCTCTACCGCTAGCCCCAAAGGCTATCTCTACCGTTTGCCGCAGAGGCTATCTCTACCATTAGCTGTAAAGCTATCCCTACCACATATCAATGCATAACAATGCCACACACCTCTACACAGCTAGTATACCAACTATCATAAAATGGGCCGGCCTTGGTGCCTTAGACCCATTGGTACGGTGAGGAGACTCACCTCGAATGCAGAAGCTTCCTAAAGAAATTCTTAGCTGTTGCCCCGCCCACTTCCTGAACCATCAATACCGATCAATATACCCAATTAGCAATTGGGTCCCATACCATAATCCTTAATCCATGGATGAGGTAAAATGACCATTTTACCCCTGGCCCAGTATGATCCAAAACTAAGGCCCAAATCTCAAAACAAAACCCAACACTAGGTAGGCTCTTCAAGCCCACTAGTGGTCCACTAATGGCCCAATTTGCTCAATTGTGCCCAATCCCTCTAATGGTCCTTACCCTAAGCCCAAACATATTCTTGGCCTAAATTATCTAGCTTATGATGGCCTACTAAGGCCCAAAGACCCAAGGCATGGCCCAAACCGTGGCCCAACTGACAGAGTACGCGGGGCGTACATCGACGTACGCTAAGCGTACTGACTAAGTGGTGCGTATGCTGGGCGTACCTTCACGTACGTTCAGCGTAAAACTTCTGTTAAGTCCATTTCTCATTAAGTGCTTAATACTTCACTTTAGAAGCTACAATCACAGATCATGGTCCTTTTCCACGTCTTATACCATAAAGTCACTGACTTGGTGACTTTAGTTGGCCCAAACAAGCCCAAATTCCAAAAATGATGTTCTACTTCCATGAAAAGGGCTAGATCTCATGCATGAACCCATTAAGACATTCAAGATGGAGAATTTACTGCTTATGGGACCCTTTTAGCTCTGAGGGTGGCAACCCTAAGCTCACAAACGAGATTTCACCATAAAGGTCCATTCTTGGGACCAAAATGACTCCAAAACCAAACTACACTAGATCTAAGCATTCTTAGGTAAATTTATGAACTTTATACCTCCAAAGAGTCCCAAATGATGATCCTATCTCAGATCTATGAGCTCCAACTTCCCAAGTTCTTCCTTGCCAATTTCTTCTTTTCCTCTTCCAAGCTTTCACCACCAAAATGAGCTTCTTAAGGTTAAAACCACACAAGAATAAGGGGATAAGGCGTTCTAGGTTATCTCTGAGGTTGGGGAAAAGATAAGGAGGCTAGGGTTTGAGCCATTAAGTTCTTTATATAGAGGTTGGCCCTAAAATTAAGGTTTCTGGACACTGGACGTACATTGGGCGTACATCCTGTACGCTAGGCGTACGCCAACAACACCTGCGGCCATTTCCTTTTATATGTTGGGCGTAACCCATCTTACGCTGGGCGTACCCATGCGCCTTCCACTTTGCATGCATGGTCCTTCCTTGTCATTTATTTCCATTAGGGGCCATTTTCGCCAATAACTTCAAAGAGTCATAAATCCTTCATTCTAAGTCCGCATCCGATGAACTTTATATCCACGAAAAGGTGGCGGGAAGCCCTACGCTCCCATCGACACCTCCAAGTCCAAAACTTTCCGGATGAAACCCGGGACCCATAAAAGACCGAATCGCCCCTACTCTTTGGTTTCCGATACCCCAACTGAGTACTTTCAAACATGGTGTTACAACTTGACTACGGGTCAAGGAGACCAAGGAAGCTTAGGAAATCCTACTCTACATACATTACAATCATGTGGTTTAGGCGTGGTGAGTACAAATGTGTAAGGATCCACGAACCCGGGGGACACCCCGGTGCGACCTCAAGGGTTTGATGGATATGACTCTGATGACTCCTAGATTCAGTATCGACCAAACACTGAATCCGAAGTCAAAAAGTATGAAGCTTTCCATAGGGCATTCCAGGCCTGCAAGGATCAACAAACAAAACAACAACAGAAGAAGGAGCAGGAGATACAAATTGTTGCAAAATATTGGGCGGATACGATCAACAACGCCAACACTGTTGCCACCATTATCAAAGTACAAGACTGGATGACCTCCATGGCCGAAACAATCCAGAAAGCTCAGAATCTTCAAGGTGGTGCAGTTCCTTCCAAGCCCCCTCCAACTGCTGAATTCCACGAATCAAATGATGATGGTACTGCAATCGAAGTTAGCTCCAGGCCAACTTTTGGTCTGGATGATCTGGAAATAACTGAAGTAAATCAACCTGATCAATCGGATGATTTTATGATGATATTCAATGATGAAGACTCAAGTGGTTCTCAACACTCCACTTCTAAGCCCAAGGAGAAGAAGAAGATGGTTGTCACTCGTAAGGAATTTCTAAGTCTCCAAGAAAAAGTGGACAAGATTTTAGCCGCAGTCACAACCTCGCAACAAAATGAAATTGTTGGTCCGTAGTCCATTGCTGAGCGAGTTGAACGTCTAGAGACAAGGGAAAGACTGGCTGCTGAAAGAATCTCACTCAACGTTGAAATGGGTATTAGAGCCCTAGACAACAATAGAACCGCAGACCACAAAGCATTCCTAGCCACTACTGAATGTCTAATTCAAGAAGTCTCTACAATCAAAACCGAACTTCAATCAACGATTGCGGATCAAGTTGTTCAATCCAAGAAGCTTGTTGAGAAAACTCACAATGCTTACGAATCCACCATTATAGTGCTTCAATCCACTATCAACAACCTTCGACGCTCCCTGATCGTAAGCTTCCATGGTCAAGAACTCCTAACGCTCACCAAAGACATCCATCAACTTCTGTTCAACACCAAGATCTCGGATAATCAACAACTCTATGATCTTCTAAAAACTCAATTCAACGATGTCTTTTCCAAGATTGATGGCCTCAGACAATGGTTTGAGGAGCAACAAGTTTCTTCCTCAAAAAGGGGAAGTGAACATTCAGATCCGCAGCTCCATCAATCTCATACAACAATCCCCATACCAAACTACGGTCCATCTCACTTTGCATCTGATCAGTTAAGGATTGAAACTCATCAATCCTCCCCAATTTTAAATTCTGATCAAGTGAAACTTCTGATCAAGAAACTCCATCACCAATCAGAAATCTGGAGCCAACCATGTCATCTGATCATTCCAATGACTCTCCCGCAACCAAACAGCATAAAGCAGACTGGAGAGCAGCAAAGCTTGTTGAACAAATCTGGAGAGATCATGGCTTTGATACAACAATGGATGAAACCCTCATCAACTCTTGGGTTAATCCATCAAGAAGACTTCTGGACGAAGACTACAGGCCAGTCTTGACATATGCCGAACCTCCTGAAGATGGTTACTGGGACATTCCCATCTCACCAAATGCTAAATTCTTTACGGTCTTTGAACCCTTTGACCGCAGTCTCCCAGATGACCAGAGGCTTCCACTTGATTTTGAAAGGTTAAGCAAGTTTCATAACAAGCACGGATCAACCTTTGAAAAAATATAGTCCAACGAAAGACCTTCCGGAGTCAAGAACTACAAAATCAGAGTTCATCCAGTATACTCTAACGCGAAGAGACTGTGATTATATCAGAACTCAAGCTGACTTTCCCTGTATGAATCCGGAAGAGGTATTCTTAATTACCAGGGTGTTTCAGATAAAGTCGGAGAAACATCCCAAAATGAAGATTGCGTACGAAAAAGCTTGTGAGTACTTGAGATCCACAGTGTGTGATTTTGCCAAGATAGATGCTGATATTCATCTAGCCCTTGTTCAAAAATTCAACCTTCCTGCACTTGAACCCGCACCTATCTTTACTGAAGGATATCAAGATCAATCCTTAGGTGCAACCAACTTTCCAGAACTAGGAGTTGTGTTCAAGAGAGTCAACAACAACGTTAAGTACTTCGTCCCCAGCACAGCTATGCACCGCCTAACCCGCAAACAACTGGAAGTCACCCTGACTTCGGCGCAGAGGTCGAAGCACACGACTGATGAAGTAAAATTCGAGATCACAAGAAGGATCACCTGGCTGGGTGAAGTAAGAAAATTTTGGTGGATGCTGATCAAGTTTCTGAAACTCAACAAGTAAAAAGGTTAAATAGGTCACTTAGGGGGAAATTGTTGAATCAAGAAAGTGACCCTCTTAAACCTCAATCTGAAGTCCTCCTCACTACCGCAATGATGTTTTTGCTACCGCAGCGAGAAATGCTGAAGCCATCCGCAACAACCTCATCTGGAACAGAGACTTAGTTTTTAACTTATGTATTTACAATGTATTGTCCAGTGTGCCTTGCATGGACACTTCTTTTGAATTATAGTCTTTGTTTACTTGTGCTGTATGTTCTCGGAACTCTTTAAATAGAGTGTTCCGCTTCTAATGAAAAACACATCTCTTATCACACATCTATTCTCTCACTACTTACTCTCTATCAGAATTCTCTCTTATCCTCAAGATCTTTCTGAACTTATAATCATATATTCAAGATCTCTTTCAAACTCTCCTTTGGATCAAGTCCTTGTGACTTCAATCACTTTAAACTTATCTCATCTACTAACTAGTGTTTGATTGCAAACCTTGTTAAGAATCAGTTTAGTGTTTACTTGATATATAACTTGTTGTCATTTATATTTCCTTACATTTTTGCAATTACATTTCTACATCTAATCATCTAACTATCTAACAACTCTAACTTCTTATTATTGTTGAGCTTTATGATCCTTTGAGTTAAACTTTATTCCGCATTATATAACTTGTTCTAACGTTTGTTCAAGTGTGTTTCGCAAAAGTTTTTCTCTCAACAACATCAACCATACTAACATTCTTCGGGTACCGCCCCGGCATCGGATCGAAATCCGGAAAAACATGTAAACCTACATCAGGCCCCACCCATCATCGAACCTTAATCCGGAACATACTAAAATATATAAACGGGCCGACCTTGGTGCCTTCGTCCCATCCCTACTGAAGGAAAACTCACCTCGTAAGCTAACTGTGAAATCTCGTGTGAGGAATCTCTGATGGCTGCTTCAACGACTCCCCGACTATCATTATTACAATAACACTTATTCAAAATCTGATAATCCTTCTTAGGGTAAAATGACCATTTTACCCCTGGTCAAAGTAAACATTACGGTCAAAGTCAACGTTTTGGGTTGACTCAACTCGCCGAGTTGATTCATCAACTCGTCGAGTTCCATAAATCAAAAACCCTAAAATCGCGATCCAACTCGTCGAGTCATCCCCCTGACTCGCCGAGTTCACTGGCTACTCATAGTCGCGATTAAGTTAGTCAACTCGTCGAGTCATCCTCAGACTCGTCGAGTTCTATCATATTCAGAATCGGGACATAACGACACAACTCGTCGAGTCCCTCTCTGGACTCGCCGATTTCATCAGTTTGTTTGGGCCATGTTAAAGGATTAGGCCCCTACTCTTCAGATCTAATCTTCTTGTTTCTCATATATACTGAAAATGTCCTTTTAAGCGTAAAGTTTCCAACTTTACCCACTACTACACTCATTTGACGCGTTTAGCTCAAACCCTAAATCCTAAGGACTTAGATCTTAGTCCATAAGTCATCCATACTCCAAACTAAAGCATACAAACAGAGATCTAGGCCCCAGACATCCATTGAGCATGTAAAGTTTCTGCCTTTACCTCCATGCATGGCTTTTTGGGGTTTAAAAGGCCAAAATGACATCTTAGAGCTTGCATGGGGGCTCCAATGGCCATAAAGTTTGCACCTTTATGCCATAACAACCCTCTATAACTCCAGATCTGAAGATATACTTACTTGGGACGTCCATATCCCAAAGATCAAGCTTCTTGGACCAAAAACCCAATAAAGTGGAAATAAGGAGATCTAAGAAACTACTAAGTAAGTTAGAGACTTGATTACCATAAAATGATGATGATGAAAGGAAGTCTCTGGATCTACTATCTTTTCCTTGAATCCTCAAGCTCCTTCTTCTTCCACAAACTTCAAAACACACAAAGTTCACTAAAAAATGGCACACAAGCTCACAAATGCTTTAGGGTTTCTGAAACTAGGGTTTGGGACTTGGAGGCTGGAAATGAGGCCAACAAGTGGGCATTAGTATGCTTAAATAGTGTGCAAAACCCCAAAATTAGGGTTTCATCCTGGCAGCTCTACTCGTCGAGTCGAGGCTCTTAACTTGTCGAGTAGGTTACTTAAAATCCTGCATCAAATCTGGTTCCTACTCGACGAGTTTGGGGCTCCCAACTTGTCGATTTGTTCTATAAAATTGAATAAATTATGATTAATGCGTACCAGGAACCAGGCGTTACAATGCTTCCTTTAGCCCGCGATCCAACATACATATACCAACCAGCTAACAAGCACGGACACTCATACCTGGCCCAATCAGCCTCGGGCTAAAATACCAGGCATGCCTACAACAGGTCCAGTCATCCCTAGGATGGAATACCCTCGTATCATGCACATGTTTGGCCCAATCAACCCTCGAGTTAGAATACCAAACACGTCAGGTACAATCGATCATAGGGTCTGGTCATCCTCGGGATGGAATACCCTAGATTGGAATACCAATATATACATAACTCGGGTCTAAACTCAAAACTTGAAATCCAAGGACCTACCCTTGAATTTGGCCCAAAATCTTCGGATTCATCGCAACCCCTCACTATACCTGGATACAAAGACAGGGACATCCTAATCCAACCAATTTTCGATTACACCATCGATGATTACATTACACCTTCCGCCTGGAACTCACGACTCGCACCACAAACCCAAAGATTCTCCACTTACTTCGCAGACTCCCAGAATACCGACCTTGCATGGATACACTCGCAATTCCCAATGCGAGTTTCCACCAGAAGTCCCCTCGAAAATGGCCACTCATATTCTCCTCGAAGAACCGACTTTAAAACTGATGAGCATTTATTGAAAGCTACCTCCAGTCCCCGACCGGGATACTACCCGAAACACACCTAGTTGATTCTCGAAAACGTATCGACCGCGAACCTCACCCAAAACCAAACCATATGATGAATCAAACCCTAATACACTCGTCCCTTGGCATGCTATTACCAACCACTGCCTTGATGAACAACGATGATCAGACGCAAAAATTTCCACGATACCACCAACTCCTTATCGGCTCAGGTGTACCCCGACCTGGGCAACCACTCGAGACTATCATAAGGGACTTTATGACTTGCAACATCCCGACCAATTCTCAACTTGAAATCAAAATCTCAATAACAGCTTGCGAACCAGCGGAAATAATATGCGTACTTCCCACAAATACTTCTTGATACTCCCCACAACCCTTAGTGCTCCCTTTATTTAAACCAGATGATTGAGAGATTTCTTGAATTCCTTCAATGCCAATATTGAAAGTACCACAAGCAGGAGAAATGAGCAATCATGATTTCTAGGCCTACAGCCCATAAACATGCCACTTGGCAACATAAATTGAACTTACCACAATGCACATCCTTAGAAAACCCATAACCTCAATAAACCAAGGAAGAATACCAGGGTTCCAACAAAACGACAATTTCAACGTAACCAGAAGACATCCATGAACTATCGAAATAAGACCTCATACTTTGATTGAGACTGAACAGATTCCACCAATATGCATCTAGCTCTCGGAGGCTTCCTGAACGCTACTAAAAACCGGAGCCTGTTATAAACCAAAATTTCACACCCCTGAAGAGGGTAAACATACCCGAGGCCAAAGGAACATAAAACATACTGAACTTGATGATAGGTTGACACATTCCTTGGACTTTAACTGTCACCTATTGAATCTTTCGGATAACCCCCGCCGAATGAAGAACTCAACCACCAATGGTCGAGGACACATGACCCTTAATCCAGAGTATCAAAACTCACAAGGAACTGAACATACCCACTTCTGGAAATGATTTACCGATCATCATCTGCCCGGAACTAATATGAGAACAGCAATCCAACACGAACTGAAAAATCCCTCAACGACTGATACTCAACCCAAGAATCCCATTTCTCCCCCACTTAGGGCTCAACTACCACCCACTGGTTTTGAAACCAAATCATAACTCAAACCGGCTCAAACAGGTACAACCATACTTGACCATGGAATGAATAACATACACATAATGATCCTCCCATTACGGATTGATCGAATCCCAAGAGAAATCTGAATTCCAGCTGAATACCTCTGAAATCCCCACTTATAACCACTTACAAAGCATAGGCGGCTACCGATTTACGATCCAAACATACGCTCCTAGCTTGCAATCACAAACGACAATCTGACACCTGGCCTTCCGAACTCCCAAGAATAGGACCTTTGCATGCATTTCAAGATACTCATGCCACATCAATCCACATGCGCACTCTAACGCTGGCATGCCGTCGCCAACCACCGCGACCAACGGGCCTTGAGCTGAAGATTACAACTTAACTCTGGAGGTCATAAGCCTGTTGTTCATTCCTTCGAACTCGGAGAACTGAAAGGGCATGACCCTTGCCCTAGATAATGACATTATAATCCATCAACCAACCATTCTACTTCCAGCTGCAAAACTCCAGTTGATCATAATCATCGCTCCCTTCCTGAGTCCCACGACTCGCATTCCCGACCTCGAGCAAAACCCTCAAGGCCTCAAACAAAAACTCACTAGGTATACACCAAACAACTCAAATCCATAACGCCACTGGGCTCACAACACATACCAAAACCATCCCATGGCTGAGCATCCATAACCAAAAGATTGACAGGAACAAAAACACTGCCGCAAATCATGGTATCCAACCATGCTACATTCCCTGACCGGCCCTTAGAATCCCCGAAATCTTCCTTGAATCGAGTATGGATCCTGTGCTTTCAGTAGTACGGGCCCAATACTAACTTCCACACCTATCCATACTTTCCTCAAGAATTATCTCGGGTCCTCTACGGCCTAGTCACAATATTCCTGAATCCTGCTTAACAACGAAACAACCACACTATAGGGCTCCCTAGGCTATCCTAGGATTCCATACTTCTCTGCCATCAGCTGCTGAAGAACTCCTCACAATGTCAATTAGCCATTCCATGAATACAATCACATGCGACAAAGCTCAGATAATCCTTCGAGTAACAGACTCATCCCTACAACAGTTGGACTCAGACGAGAGCTGCGCAGCAGGGTCAAATCCATCACTCTGAGATTATCCAACCTTTTCCACATGTTACTTAACATATTCACTTAATGGCTAACTCACATCATTCATGAGTTCCACAAAGCACAAAGCAAGCAACATTCGTGCAGAGGAGTCGACTGATTCTAAAATGCAATAAGATCTGACAGATCCTCCAATGAAATCCACGATCTCAGACTCCCATCATCTCGCGTGTATCTTCGCCCTGCCCTCAATCTCTCAAGAGTGGCTAATCCTTCCTCATGCTGACCTGCTATGAACCGCGCCTAAACTAGGGAAACCACTGCTACCTCGTCCAATAACGCGACTGGCCGGCAGACCCCATCCGGCTCACCATACCACCTTTACCACACGACTCTCCATTGGTGCCAGACGACTATCGCATGAATACATTCATATGCCCTACAATTTAAACTATCTTAGGCTAAAAGATTCAATCCCACAACGGTTGGACTCATACAAGAGCTGTGAAGCAGGACCAAACCCCTCAGCCTAAGATCCTTTAAACCATGTAGCATGTAACTTAGCGTATTCACTCAATAGCCAGTTCACACGTGAAAGAGTCACACAACAGCCAAACAAGGGAACTCTATAGGAACTAAGGCATCACATAATCAAGCAATTCTATCATACAATTCCTGAAGATCCCTAGCCTATCACTAGCATGTTGTTATAACATATCACAATATCAAATAACAATATGGTATTTTGGGGTCTACTTACTGGCTCTGACTGATCGTACACATCGCATCCTCCTTAAGTATTTTGAAAACCATTTTTAAAAAAATCATTTTGAAAATCTTTTACCTTAGTTTGAGACTGGACTCACACGAGTGTTCCTCCAATTCACTCAAACCAAGGCTCTGATACCAACTTGTAACATCCATAAAATTTTAATAAAATTTGAACCTTTCAAAACAACCCATTTATTAAAGAGGTGTTTACAAAACCGTTGTTTCCAAAACATTTATTTAAAACCGAAATCAATTACACATAGTTTTCAAAAACATTCACGTTATCAGAGTATCCCAGAAACCATAAGTTCCAAAAACACGAGGATGTGTACGGTCACGCCTTCACCTTGCCACGATCCACTGAAGTACTTGAAACCATAAACCAAAATTGTAAGCACGAAGCTTAGTGAGTTCCCCAAAAGTACCAACACACAAGAAATAGCACATATACAAAAACAGAATACTATGGGTCCAATCAACCATCGGGTTGGAATACCCCAGACCCTCAACCATTGGGTTGGAATGCCAACATAATATGGGTCCAATCAACCATCGGGTTGGAATACCCTCGGCCCTCAACCATCGGGTTGGAATGCCAACATACTATGGGTCCAATCAACCATCGGGTGGGAATACCCTCAGCCCTCAACCATCGGGTTGGAATGCCAACATACTATGGGTCCAATCAACCATCGGGTTGGAATACTCTCGGCCCTCAACCATCGGGTTGGAATGCCAACATACTATGGGTCCAATCAACCATTGGGTTGGAATACCCTCGGCCCTCAACCATCGGGTTGGAATGCCCCAGCTGTTGGCTTACGCACAAAGTAGAGAAGCCTCAGCCACCAATGAAACGTATGCATATATAGTAGATAAACATATAACAATCTACAACCAGTAAAACAGATCTAACAGATCACTAAGCATAGCATCATCCTATCTACCAAGATACCGATCCAACATATCATATCAGCACAAGAACATGCATAACAGGATATCAGTCTACTGGGCCAGAATTGGTGCCTTCGACTCGCAAGTACAGTGAGGAAAACTCACCTCGAATTGTCGATCATACAGACGATCCTTGGCTGCTGGCTGCCAGATCCCTGAATCGCCACATCAAGACAGCACCCGATCAATAACTGATTCCAAGAATAATCTCTAATTGCAGATCCGCGCGAACAGATACCAAAAGGACAATCCATCAACATCTAGTCACTGACTCATATTATGAGTCCAATTTACGGTAAAATACCTTTTTACCCTTCCTCAAGCTTGGTCCAAAGCCAAGGCCCAAAATAGATGACAAAAGGCCCAATATCAAAATAAACTTCTTTGGTCTGATTATGGCCCAATTTTTCAAGTTGGGCCTAATTCCTTTCATAGCCTTCACCCAAGAAGATCCAGCAAGCCAAAAGCCCAACCATAAAATCCTAGACGGCCCAACACAGCCGAATGCAAATCAAACACAAATCTTGATCCAAAATATCTAAATTACTTCAAGGTCCACTTGGTCCAATTTTCCAAATTAGGCCCAACACCTTATTAGGCCTTATCCAAAGGTTTGATCCTCTAATTACCCCAAAACACACTTATCCAGTTAGTCCATTAGGGCCCAAGTATCAAAGCCCAACAGATGGCCCAATACCTAAAGCCCAAGTCCGAAATCCAAATAGAGGATGTATGCGGGGCGTACTTCACCTCGCATTGACCACCATTGGGGTGGTTGACTCCGTAAGCGGGGTGTACCCTCGCAGAGAACAAAATCATGATAAGTGCTTAATGGCTTAAGCATTTAAGCCCAAACTTCAGATCCATGGTCCAAATGCACATTAGAGTCATAAAGTCTCAAACTTTATGACTTTAGACGTCTAAAAGCTCTTAATACAAGGTCTTCATCCATTAAGACCTTTCTACCAAATACATGGACACTTCTATCCATTGGAACCTCATTTTTATGCCTTAGGACCCATCCTAAGGTCTGAAAGGACAGCTCAACATGTCCAAAACAATGCATGCACAAATTAGGACTTTTGGAACAAGAAGAACACCAAAAAGCAACCAAAGCAAGATCTAAACAATCCAAGAATAAATGTAGAGGCTTTATACCTTCTGAAGCTTCCCAAGAAGATGATAATCCAACCACTTGGGTTGTGGTGACTTGGTAAGACATGTGGAAGATATAGTGGATAACCTATTGACCCATGTTCAAATCCTGGCACCACTTAGCCCTTGTGGCCATGGAGGTTCGCCTGCAGTGACTCCAGGGCATGAGGCAAAGCCTCATGTTTGCAGCGGGGGATTAGTCGGTGCGCGAAAGCTGGCCCGGAAACTCTCGTTAGGGAAGTTCCCTTTCCAAAAAAAAGAAGATGATAATCCCATATCTTGCTTCACTCTTCAATCACCTTGATGCAACTTCTTCTTCTCCATCCACACAAGAAGCACACTCTTAGCTCATACACACACACACTCTATAGAAGCTAGGGTTTTGCCAAAATGACCCAAGGACTTGGAGGCCGGAAAAGATGGGAGAAATGGTCCATAAGATGCTTAAATACCCCCACCAACTTCAAGAATTAGGGTTTTCACCCAGACATACGTACGCCATGCGTACATATGCGTACGCCCAACATACTAGGCGCATCCTAGTACACTTAGTGTACTCACATGTACGCCCAGCGTACAGTTCCTGCTCCAAAAATCACCATTTTGCCACTAGGGCTTCCCATAGCCACTTTATTCCAAACCAAGGACCAAAAGTGACATACTTAAAACTCAAGGGATGGATTTCAAATTACTTGAAAACTGGGGTGTTACAACTAGGCGATATTTTCACTACTTAACTTTGGCCACACGAAAATCGAAAGTGTCATAGGGCGGTTCCGGGAAAAGTGTGGTCGTAGGTCATTTTTGTACTAGTGTTATTAAATAATATTTCAAATTAATCTAAGATTTGGATATCTAGATTTAAATAACTTAAGATAATATTTTAAACAAGAGCCTTATCTCCAGATTTTTGAAAAAATTAAAAAAAAAACCGAAATATTAAAAAATCCAGACAAACGCGTCGTATTGGCGAGGGAAGTGTTGCGTCTGTCGATAAAACAGGTTTCTTGTTTTTCGATGTTGACCAAGTTTGTGCAATTAAATAAAACCTATTAGGCTCTGATACAACTATTGGGTTTTAATAACATCAATACACTTTCTAAAGACTCCGGAAGCAATCAAAATTTACCTAAGTGTACATGCACCCTAAGATCTAGGTTTTACTAGTTATAACAACGAACTTTAAAAAAAACTAAAGGGAAGATTACTAACCTCTTGGTTATTTGCTTGAGACATTATGAACAACATTGATTGGAGCAGATGAAGGATCCAAAGTAGAATCCCTCTAATGTAGTTACACCCACAAGCACCAAAAGCAAAAGGAAAAACCCTATATTAGCGTTTATGAGAAATTCACTAACCTTAGGAGAGGCGTTATGAATTTCATATGAAGGAGAGAGAGAGGATAAGCATGGACGGAAATAATAAGAGAATCAACTCTTAAGGTTTGACACCTAACAGTCTTTTTATATGTTGCAGTTGCAGATACATCCTCAACGGTTTCAAACTCTTAGGGTTTATCCTTATCTTATTCAACACCTGCTATATCCCTATCCGTCGACATGCAGAAACCGTCCACCATAAGGGTCCATGAGCTTATGGAATATTCCTATTAATCACTAGGATTTAATTAATATTCAAGCTCTTTAATTAATTAAAAACAATTTAATTAATTTCAAAATAATTACCAATTAATTTATTAGTTACTTAATAAATTAATAACTTATTTATCTCCATTTTCTTATTGTTATTCGGGTCATGAGGCCAACCCAAAAGGACACAAATATTATTAGAAATATCACCAAACAATTAATGACCTTGGACACTATTTCGAACAATTCAGACATCTACTTTTGCAAAAATTTGGCATCTTATAAATGTACGTGAGAAGTGGAATCTTCTTCATTTAATTATTGCGGAATGAAGTGAACTTATATTACATTCTAGTTAGTACTATATGCTTTTCTTGCATGAATAAAAAGGATTCAACTCGTGTTCGTGCTAAACACTGGTTTCTTCTCCTTCGTTTAAGCTTCATACTTCATCCTAGCTCTCCATTCTATAGTTCCGATCTTCGAGGGGTATTATCGTCATGTTGAACCATAGATTTGTAATTGAAAGTCATGCGTTCCAACTTCATAGAATAATCATGGCGAGAAGTAGTTAGTTGCAACGTGATTTAATGCCAAATGTCTTTTGTCTTCGTTGCAACCATTTTTCGTGACGCGTAGTATCCAGTTGCGGTGCGATTTGTACAATGACTTCTCTTTTCTTCAAAAAAAAAATTATTCGCGTCAACTTGTGTTTAACAGGAACTTTTCTTCCTCCTTCTTAAGCTTTATTTATTCTTAAGTTAACCCCACACTTAGATGATGCCACCTCCTTCTTCATTTTTATTTCTCAAATTGTTTCCATAAGCTCCGCGTTTTTTTGAGTTTTTCCGAATGCGTCCAAACCTTTGAATTTAGTCTTAGTTTCCAACCAAGGCTGAAAACATTCTGCAAAAATCTAAAATAGCGAAAGAATCATCTTGAGAACAACAACAACAACAAACAAACAAACAAACAAACAAACAAACAACTACAACAACAACAACAACAACAACAACAACAACAACAACCATAACAACATCAACATCATCATTATCATCATCATCGTCGTCATCATCAACAACAACAACAACAACAACAACAACAACAACAACAAATCTTTATAAATCTTTCAGCAATCAATTATATCAAATTTCAATATTATACGTTGACTATCAAATAAAGAACAGTCAGGCAAGGCAGTCAGGATGTAGGATCCTTTCAATATGAAACCTTACGGAAAATCCAACAACTAAGTTGAATCTGACTATTCTAACACCACTCTCGTAAGTAAAATTACTTGTATTATACCAAATTAGTTAATTCAATCGAATAACTAGAAAGTAAAAAGCCCTTAAAAATAAATAAACCACACAAAAGATAATAAAATAAAAAGATTAACATCCTTATGAGAAAAAGAAGTTATATTGTTGTTGCTGTCTGCCGATGTCTTGATTTTGAATGTATAGATGTTTGACTAAATCTTTTGCATGCAAGACCAGCAACTAAGTCGAATCTAACCATTCTGACACCACTCTCGTAAGTAGAATTATTTGTATTATACCAAATTAGGCGATTCAATCGAATAACTAGAAAGTAATAAGTCCTTAAAAATAAATAAAGCACACAAAAGATAATAAAATAAAAAGATAAACATCCTTATCATAAAATGAAGTTATACTGTTGTTGCTGTCTTCCGAGGTCTCGATTTTTGAATGTATAGATGTCTGACTAAATCTTTTGCATGCAAGAAGAAATTTGAGAAAACAAATCTTTGGGACTTGTTAGGCTATTTCCTCTAGTTGCTTCGCACCATAACTAATAAGCAGAGTAAATATGACTAAACTAGACAAGATTAGAAAAAGCTTGATCTTCCACTTAACCCCCATGATACGCCTCACTATAATAAGATGGAAAAGTCACTAAATTAGTAGAATAAGTGGGTCAAAAATTCCTTAATCGCTTGCAATCACCAAACCCATGAAAAAAATAAAATCAACACAATACCTATGTTTAGTTTCAAATTTGTTGCGTGATGGAGTTGTCGTGTCATGACTTGCGATTAAAATGGTTAATTTCTGTCCCGATAAATGTAGTCGCGACATGATTTTTTTTCTGAAAAAAAAAATTCTTTGCTTTTTTCGATTGGATTTTTTCAGTTATGACCCTACACTTGAATTACTTCGAATTTCTACACATCACAATAGCAAAATACCTTCTGAGAAGAGACATATTATCAACGAAAAACAAAAATAAAAATCACACAAAACATTAACTTTTTTTTCAGAAAAGATCGATTGGTTGATAATTAGATACAACAACATTAGTTGAAATCTATTCATCGACAAGGCGTCAAAAACTTGATGTGTAAAAGATATTATATAAACTTGAGATGACTTGAAAACCATTCCATCTGATAATGGCGCCAAAAACTTATGACATAAAAGATATAGACTTAAAAATACAAATCAAGTTTTACATTTATAATTTTTAACAAACCAAATTGACTATCAACATCAAGTAGTGGACCTTTTTTTAATGACAACATAACTTAGATAAGTAAGGGTGTTGAACACTTGGAAAGAAAAGTGTACAAACATATTATTATCTTCTTATTAATCAATCTTAAAAGAAAACATAATAAAAGGGGAATTAAATAGTGTCATTAGCATAATAAAACAATATAATCATGGCTAACTGTATAGATAACATAATTAGACGATAATCATATTTGTATTGAATCAATCATACTTTAATTATTCATATCCTTTAAATGATATTAGTAAGTTATCCATTGGTTCCTAAATTGATTAGATCGGATGGTCAAGCAACTAATCTTATAATTCAAAGTTGTCTACCAGCAAGGATAGCTCCCCTAGGCTCAATCTATTATTTCGTTTTATGGAAAACTCAATTGGTATGATTAATCCCAAGGTGAATGGAAACTTCCAAAATTTCCAAGTTGTTAGATCAATCAAGAGCATTAACTTAACTTTATTATATTTAACCTAGGGACGACTCCACTAATCAGATATGTCTACGCGTCAACTGCTCAAGTTATGATCTCCCAATTGCTAATTATAAAGTTGATTCAGGATACATAATTTGAACCTAATCTTAGATCATTCACCTATTTACATAAACATAAGAAAAACAAGATTAATACGCATGGGTTTTTAATTGTGACACATAATAAATTGAATAACTCTCAATACTAATTATCTGTTAATCAAACAAACTAGGATTTCACAAATGACAAAATAATCATAAAGGGTTTGTTGGAACCTAAAAGTGAACCTATAGCAATCTCTAACCTTTCATGTTCCGAAGTCAGTCTTAGTTCCGGAGTAGAATATGGTCCGGACTCAGTCCATGGTCCGAAGTGAAGTTTATGTCCGGAGTAGAGAGTATGTTCAAGTGTTGATGTTCTGAACGAAGAATAAGTCTGAATCAGTCTATCCATCTATGCATTAATTATTCTTGTCTTTTAGTTCGATGTAACAGTTCATATGACTTAGTCTATTTTGTAAAATGGATAATCAGAGTGTTAGAAGTAACTCTTTTTTCCGGTCCTATGTATGTGTTTGAGTTTGTACGATGTACTCCTTTCTCCTATTTAAGGAGTATTTAATGTGAAGAATAGATGATGGATTGTTCCTCCAAAGATAGCTATATTTGAATTTACTTCACTTGCATCTTTCTCTCAAATCAAACTCTTTCAACATTCTACTTGTTCATTTATTGTCGTTACTTTGATTATACTCATTATTATCTATTTAATACTTGAAGTACTTTGTTGATCCTTATCTTCAAGTCTTGACTGGTCTTGCCAGCCTTGACTGGAACTCACAGTCATAAGCAGACATTGATCTTAAGCATTAACTCAAGGTTTGAGTTTTTGAGCCTTGTCCCTACGCAATCAGATCCTTGTTCTCACAGGGTTTAATCCCAAATCTCAAAAGGAAAGTGTAGGAAACCAAATAGTTGACTAATTATAAACAGAAAATTAAACAAACTGATAACCTAATGATGTCTTCTCTTCATCTTCAGATTTTTATATAGCCTTCTATACCCTTAAAACGCCCTCCTATGGACTTGACCTTCTGAATTCTTCTTATTTTATGATGTTACATTTACTCTAGATGAATTTGGGGTTCTATTTATAGTTTTTTAAAACAGAATTATTTTGCCACAAAATTTGAAATCTCGGTGAGAAATAATAAATCCAGAAAATATCTTCATAATATTTTCCATGCTTAACTCCATCTTTATTGGTCTGACTTCAAGGCCGATTTTGAACAAGATAAAAGTCGAATTAGCAAAAAGGCCTAACGCATAAGTCATAGAAAATTTTGTCTATTTTTCAAAACATATTTAACCTAGTTAGTTGAAGTTACAAGTCGAAAGATATGAACCAGATGCTATAGAGGGGTCCATCAGCCAATTTATAATTTAAGCATTTTCTTGTTTTGCTCAAACTCATCAATTTAGCTAGGGGTGACAATTGTTGACACGACACGACCAAAATACACGACACGAAACGAAATTGAGACGAAACTGAAATTCGAATTCGTGTTCGTGTCGTGTTCGTGTTAAGTGTAAAAAACACGATGTTGTGTCGTGTCGTGTTCGTGTTTAAAATTCTACACGAAATTGACACGATTTAACATTTATTTGCCACCCCTGAATTTAGCTATGTTTGACAAAATTGCAAGATTGGTCCCTGTTGTATTAAAAAAACTTTGGATAGGGTCCAAAAAGTTGCCAACTTACATGGAAGGTCCAAAATCAAGATTTTTCTAGGTTTTTGGTCTCTGATGCACTTGAAAAGTCAATTTTACCCTTTTCATTTCTTTTTTTCTATTTTCTTTATTTATTTTGGTACTTAAATAATTAAAAATAAAAAATAATATATATATATATATATATATATATATATATATATATATATATATATATTTGATGCAGGTGTTCCTGGATGTAATCTCCATGATTCCATAATCGCCTCTCAAAAACCCATAAAGCAATATGAAAAACCCAGGAAATCGATCTAGATGCAGATTCAGAAACCAACCCAAAATGAAGAAATCTATCTAGATGTAGAAATTAATGATGAAAACCCTAGAAATTGGTGGTGAAAAATATACAATAATGAACACATACATGCGAATCTTGATCTAGATGTAGATTCTTCAACAAAAATCTTGTAATGGTGGGAGAAGAAAGGAAAGATTTCTGAAAAATCCGTCTGATGGCCTTCATCAGCTGTTACTTTGAGTTTTCAATTTCTAACTCATCTTTAAGAATCTTGAGCTCACCTTGAGCTTGATCTAGTTGAGTCTCCACTCCTATAATTTTCTTTCAGAGCTTCTGTTGGTTAATCGGCTCGGAATGTGCACTTCTCGACGAACGGTCAGTAGTCATTGGATGGTGGTGTAGCGGATCAGAGTCAGAAAAAACGTTGAAACTCACGAACCGAAGACCTGAAAAAAATACAAAACCCTAGATCGGCGATTTTAATAGTTTCTAGATTCAAAGATACGTTTGTGTTCATCTGTGACATCCCCAAATTCACGGTCCTTTTAAAAAAATTATTTATGCTTATTTTAAAATCAGGGTATCCATTTTAAAGAATAATATTGTGGAATTTGGTGTTCCCAGAAAACATGATAAAGATATTATCAAAGCATTTCCGAATAAATGTATTTTGTTTATATTAAAACATTGGGATGTCATCTTCGATACAGAAACATAAGCATAAACAGACCTTACATTCATTTATACTAATGATTTACATCTCCTTTAATCTCTCAGTGTAATGTATCTTCGTATCGACACCTATGATACAAATAAACTGACTGGGTCAAGTTGGGGAACCTGGTGAGTACATAGGGTTTTCAACCCACAATAATATAGTAAATTTGTTTCTTCACATAATTCATTTCAAACAATTAACCCGATTACCCATCCCTATTTTTTTCATTTAATCTTCCCTAAAGATTTATCCTAAGGGTCATCTCTTACATCATATTTACCTCTCATCTCCTTACATCGTATTTCCTTATATGTTTGTTCCTAAGGATTTTTCCTAAGGATCATCACCTACATCGCATAGACAGTACCGATTCAGGGATTACTCCCCCAATACGTGTCCAGTAAGGGTTAGGGTATCATCACATGAATACGTAGTTACAACATCGCCTGAACCTGTAATTCAAAGTAAGGGTTAGAGTATCATCGCATGAATACATAGTTACAACATCGCCTGAACTCGTAATTTATCACCTACAGGTTATGAGTCTGCTGGTGTTTCCACATGACTGTCTAGAATAGTCTGTGGTCGCCATCTATACTCTGGCAGATGACTACATCGCCACATCACCGTTCAAGGTTATGACATCTCCTCTCATCTCACATCAGCTATTTATCATCACCTATCTATCATCACCTAGTTATCATCGCCTTTCTATCATCACCTATCTCTGATCACCCTTCGCTACCCAATATATATTTATAAGTATAAAAAAATATGTATACAGTTTAAATCACGTAAACATGTATAAATCGTTCATCTAGCATAGATACCAAGAACACAGATAATATGCACACATAGCACGTAATTTATATTAAATACTTCATATCTATGTGTAAGATGAAAATAACTATGCACTCACTTGTTAATGTGATGATTCCAAACTCGGGCAACGCTTCCCTTTTAAAAATTCTATTTTCCATCGACGAAACCTAGTATCATAACCGGTAGATTTTAGTCTAATATTTATTGTGACTATTTATAAGCGATATTGTTTTATAAGTGTTAAACAATACTTTTCAACCACTATGTACAGACAGGGCCAGACATGAAACACCCGAGGGCAGGAACATTTTGGCATTTAAGCACTTTTGAAATCCAACAACCCTATGCAGCCCTTCAAACCAGATTCCTCGTACCGCGAGCAGTTAAAATATATTATAATAACATTTTGTATAATTTATAATACTTAGCACTTTATTGTTTATAGGTTCATAATAACGACTTATGACTATAAATATAAGTTACATTGAAAACAGAATAGTGTAGCTTAACTTACCGGGCTTTTAACGAAAACAAGGAAATTATGCCAGCAGAACTCCGACTCTAAAACTTCTTTCGTTGGCTTTTTGACGACTTAAAGTTTCTCTATCGCACTCTAAAACTAGGAGAAGTCGAACAAGAAAGAAAAAAGGATTCTAGAGAGAGTTTAGAGGAATGGAGTAGGCCCTAAGGTTCGTCCGTATCTTCCACATACAGGCTCCGTTTTCTACGTTCTTTATATCCACACGTTGGTATTTACGAGTACTACAACTTTCATTTAGACGCCGTCTCTCATTCTATCTTAGATTTAGAAATCTGTATTGAATTCGCCGCGCTCGAAGAGTAGGGACTAAGTTTCGTCCATATCTTTTGCATACAAGCTCCGTTTTCGACATTTTTTATATCCACGTGTTGGTATTTATGAGTGCTACAACTTTCAGTTCGACTCCATCGGCTAATTCTCATTCTATCTTAGATTTACAAATCTGTATCGAATTCGCCGCGCTCGAAGAGTATGGACTAAGTTTCGTCCATATCTTTCTCACACAAGCTCTGTTTTCGACTGTCTTTTTTATCGTTGGACTCCTATTAACGATATTCATTTCTCGTTTATATTATTTTGGCTAAAAATCAACCGATCTAAAATTCGATTTCTGAGTTGTACACTGCTATGCTAAATCTTAGAAAAATTATAACTTCCTCAATGAAGTTAGATTTTGACGTTCTCTATATGAACACTCTTGGTTTAACGGCTACTATGACTTTCATTTGGATTACTAAGGCTAAAAAGTAATTTCTCAAAAATTTACGTTTTAGGATATGCAGAGCCGTGCCGGTTTATCCGGAAAACTTCAATGAGTCATAACTTCTTCGTTATATGTCGGATTTCAGCGTTCTTTATACGTATAAAATCCTTGTAACATATAATATAACTTTTGTTAAGGTTATATATTTTAAATAATCTTCTATCAAAAAGTCATTTTTAATGCTTATTATCTCTAAATTGACTAGCCCGAATCTGCGAGCATTACATCATCTTCACCTGATTGTTCATGTTTGTTCATCTGCGTCTAGGTTTCTTGAGCATGATCTGTAACGAGAAGCACGTACATGTTTGGGCTCTTGACATCTTGGGTTGTTCGGTGGTAGGTTTCCTATTGAACTTATGGAATGGTTTTTGAATTTAGGTTTTGATATTTGATTTTTGTAATGGTGGATTTCTTAAAAATCCAGAACATGAACTTAGAGATGAACACATATTTCTGCAAAAATCTCCTTGGATATTCGATTATATTCTGGGGTTGAAGAACAAACAGAAAACCCATTTCCTGAAGAACGCATACGTTTGAATTCTGTTTTTTTTTTGTTATGACTTTTGGAAATGTATATATTTTTGAAATTAGGTTTCGATTTCTGATTTTTGGAATGGTGGGTTTCCTAAAAGTCAATTACATAAACTCAGACATGGACATATAATTTTGCAAAAATTTCATCAGATCTTTGATTATTTGGTTGAAGAACACACATAAAATCGTTTAGAGAGAGGAGAGAGAGAGAGAGAGAGAGAGAGAGAGAGAGATTTTAATTTTAGTTTTTAATTATTTAAATACTAAAATAAATAAAGACAATAGAAAAAAGAAATGAAAAGGGTAAAATCGACTTTTCAAGTGTATCAGGGACCAAAAACGCATAAAAACCTTGATTTTGTACCTTCGGTGCAAGTTGGAAACTTTTTGGACCATATCCAAAGTTTTTTGAATACCACAGCGACCAATCTTGCAGTTTCGTCGCTCCGTTTTAGCCCGATTTCGCTTCTATTTCATCAACATGGAACTTTTACCTACAAAATATAAATATAAAAAAATTAAGCACCTTTTGTCCTATTTTAATTATAAAAATGCCGATAAAATGTCCCTTAAAATATTTATAATTTACGATATATCAATAGATCTAGGTGACTTATTGGACTTAGCCAAAGTACATACTTAGATAAAATCTTGAAGAAATTCAAGATGGAAAATTCCAAGATAGGATTTGTACTTATGCAACATGGCACGATATTGAGTAAGACCCAGTGTCCTAGTATCGGTGAAGAACTGGATAGAACGAGTTGAATCCTATATGCTTCTATTATATGATCAATCATGTACGTAATGATATTTACTAGGCCTGATGTTTTATGCAATTTGAGCATGACAAGTTATTACCAGGCCAATCTTGTCGAAAGTCATTGGATCGCGGTCAAGAACATTATGAAGTATCTTAGGAGGACTAAGGATATG
The DNA here is from genome assembly GCF_052849685.1 of Lactuca virosa. Lineage (NCBI taxonomy): Eukaryota > Viridiplantae > Streptophyta > Magnoliopsida > Asterales > Asteraceae > Lactuca > Lactuca virosa. Next base: position 112,603,232 of record NC_136427.1, on the reverse strand, counting down.
TTCTTGGTCTATGGTGATAAGGAAGAATGAAACATAAAGGGTTATGTGAATGCAAGTTTCCAAACTGAAAGAGATGACTCTCGATATAAGTCGGGTTTTGTATTCTTAATCAATAGAGGAGCAGTTCCAAGAAAGAGACCGTAGTGGATTTGACCATATATTTGGAGTATATAGCAGCCAATGAAGCTGAACAAGAGGCAATGTGGTTGAATAAGTTCATCGATGATTTGGGTGTTGTTCTAAGCATATCCTAACCAATTGAGATCTTCTGCGACGATGAGGGTGTGGTCGCTCTGGCTAAAGAACCCCGAGGTCACAAGCGCTCAAGACACATACTAAGAAAGTACCACTACATCAGAAAGCTCATGAAAGTTGGAGACATCATAATGAGCCATGTACCATCTAAAGAGAATCCAACTTAACCGCTCACCAAACCATTATCACATATCAAGCATGATGTCCATACTAGATCAATAAGCATTAGATTTACTAGTGAATTGGTTTGATTACTAGTTTGTAGTTTGATGTTTTGGAACTGAGACAGATTGTATTTTATCGGATTTGGTGATGGTTTTCTAAAGACTTAATAATAAGCTATTGCTACCATTTGTATTAATATATTTTGTGTTCCCTTTTGCATATTTAGAACCACTTCCGAATATTAATTTATTTGAATTTCCACAATCACTTCTACTATTGGGAGTAAATAGTGATTTAATATTGTCATGGAGCATTGGTAGATTATTCATAGGAATGAACATATCATAAGTACACGACCAATACTCATGAGTGCTTTAAAATTGATATTTTAAGTATTGGAGTAACAAAAGTTAGAGATTACTCTATGGATCATGTCATGAGTAATTGTAAAATGGCTATATATCATACTCTTTAAATAATGATGCATGGGGTTCTGCTCTACAATATGGTATGTCTTGGTTTTCTCCCAACATAATTCGTAACTAACATCCATACAGACACTGATCAGACGTTACATGAGGAATAGTTCAAACCTATGCAGTCAAAAACTATTTGATCCTTATGCCATAATATGATAAGTAGATATCTTTAGGCCCCTCGATGATTTGTTGTTAATAATCAAATGCTTGGCCGAGCTGAGACAAAGTTGGTCAGCCAACAGTCTGGCAGATAAGGTCACCACAAGTTTCTATCGAGAAACACAATCTTGAACACTAAGATTGACTCATCATCCATGACTCAGGTTCATATATATATATATATATATATATATATATATATATATATATATATATATCATAAAGATCAAAGGAATTTGAAATTAGTAGTCTAAAGGTTGTGTATTGCAAAGTTGTAATTAGAGTTTCAATTGGAATGCACACTCGTTGTCTATTGTTAGTAAGTATTGGACCAGACTATTGTTGGTACCGAGTGCAAGTGGGAGATGTTGGAGGATGGTTCCTATAGCCACAACAAGTCGGTAATATCATTGTAAATAGCAGTGTCCTATTGGGTTACACACAAGAATAAATATGAGTAAAACTAGAATTAGATTAAATTAAAGGGCGGTTTGTTAATTAGGTAATTATTAAATGAATTAAAGGAAACATGGGGATTTTGGAATGTTCCAAATAAAAGATTTGAATTTCAGATAGTAACCAAAGATAAGGATAATTATTCTAGGCCCTAATATTTATCTGATAGTAACAAAACATGGTCATTTGCAAAGTCTAAAAAATAGAAGAACACAAGTGTATGTTTTATATTCTTTCTTTTTTTGTTTTTTTAGTTTCCTAGATCTGGTTGAACTTGGTTCCTCTTTTGAGTTACGAGTTTTGATTATTTGTATGCTTCCACTGTCTATTTTTGTTGCCTAAAAGACTCTCATAACCCAACAATCTCCACCTTATAGACCCTACAAAAGCATTATAAGTCCTAAGATCATTATTCTATTTGATTTCATCAATAGATCTAAGCTTTAAATGAGATTTTGGTCACCTTTGGTCATTTTGACCTCATGTTCTTGGAGTTTATGCAACTCCGAAACTTTAGATTGCAAATGAGCATGTTTCTAACCTTTAGGGAAAAAATAAGTGTCCATATGTCCTATTTCAATCATGCAAAAATTTATGGATAAAAATTGATTCATCGTCTTTATTATGAACCTATAAATAAGATTTATCAGTAATTACAGTTATAATGTTGATCAATCTACTTATGGGAGTGATGTCTACACAAGGTCTTAGTGAGGTGTTTCAAGTGAATTTTCCAAACAGTATATTTATATACCAAACGGATCCTACCTCCAACATGATCTTACCTAGTCATTCCTTATTTGATATAACTCGGTCTTCTTTGGAATTAATGAGGAATCCAAGATACTGTAATTATAGTCACGAATATTGTAAAAAGAGACAAAGACTTAGTAATAATTGTATGTAGGTCATTTAAAAGGGAAAGCTAAGTTGTTACGTGAAGAACTAACTTTCCCATAAATAATCCAGCTTTAATGATAATTTCCAAACTTAAACTTAGATGCTAATTGATGATGGTGAGGTGTGTGTCTAGTTTATTTTAGGTTGTATACCTAAATTGCTATTATATAGACACAAGCACTATGATACTTTAAGGTAGATAACATATTTGCTATTATGTATTAACTGATTTGTGATATAACATGCATTAGGTTGCATACCTAGATCGCTATTACTTATAAAGATTTTACGTCTATTTGTCTACCTTGATTTGGAAAAAGGAAAATTTTATGTGCTCAAGATTTTAGACATAAGTATTGTATTAGAACTGACATGTAAATTTTAATGGTGATAATAAGGAGTTATGTGATAAACTTAAATAAAACCTTCCCTAGTATAAAATATGCGTGTTCTTGTACACTAAAAGTCTATTTTGGTGTACTTCATGTTGAAGACACTTAGCGGACTGAGAAATAAAACTGGAGATCGACAGCCTATGCCTCGTCGCATAATTAGAGGCGCACTAGAAGTTATACCTGCACCTGAACCTGTCATGATGGTGGGAGTCTAAGCTATGATACAAGTTATGTTATTCCAAAAGATGAAGGAAATGTGGCAACTTCTACTGGAGAATATGGTAGAACCCACTGTACCGATTGTTGAACCAGTTGTTAACGGGGATCCGTCAGAAGAGGGAAACAATAGTAGGACTGTTAGTCAAGCTAATCCATGAGGAGTTAGGGGGAACAATCCAGAATGGGATAATGATAGAAATGGATGCAAGTACAAAGACTCCATGGCTTCCAAACGACCAAGTCTTTCTAGGAACCTAAAACTAGTAATGGTTACGGAATGGATCTCCGAAATCGAGATGGTATTTGAAAGTTGTGACTGCAACAACATACATAAGACCATCTTCATAGTTAGACAAATGAAGATATGAGTATTGAGTTTGTGGAAAATTTTAGCTCAGACTATGCGAGAAGGAGAAATGATAAAGATATCATTGGCGAAATTCCTAGAGCATTTGGAAAGGGAGTATTGCTAAGAAAGAGACCTCCTAGAGATAAATAACAAGTTCGAGAATTTAAAGATGGGAAAAATTAGCATCAGTGAGTATGTTGCTGCTTTCTCTGAGAATATGAAATTAGTTTCATACGTGGTCCCTATTGAACTGTCCAAGATAAATAAATTTGCTAATGAACTACCAACATATTATGCTTTAACAGCTCAGTTATCCACTACCTTGAAATCAACCATCTGGGCGGCTAAGAATGTGGAAATCTAGATAAAAGAGAAGGATTTGGATAATATTGGGGCTGGAGAGAAGAGCAAGAACAAAGAATTTTCAAAATCTAACAAGGAAAGAATGTTTTCTAAATCTTGCCCAACGATAAGAAGTGAGGGAATGACAATGGGGTGAAGTGGTGTGATAAATGCAAGAAGAAACATTCTGGGAGATGCGACGAAGTGGTGACCTGCTTCAAGTATAGGAAGACTGGTCACTATGCTAACGAACGTACATCCAAAAAGAAAGTGTGTTTCAAGGGTGGAGAAGATGGGTATTTTAAGAATGACTGACCAAGCAGGAATGGAGTTGCAAAGTCAAATGTGTAACCGAAACCAAAGGCACGGGCAATTTAAATGACCCTCGAGGCAACAAAGGAAGAAGTAGATGTCGCTTCAGGTACATTTCTAGTGAATGATCTACTTGCCAATATTTTATTTGATTCAAGAGCCAACTACTCCTTTATTTCTCATAAATTTGGTAGAATAATTTCATCGCCTCTACGCAAACTAGAAGCTTCCTTATTAGTTGAAGTTGCTAGTGGTAAGATAGTACTTGTATGATAAACATTGTCATTAACTTGAATGGGAATAAGTTCCATGAGGAATTATTGCTCATTAAGTTAAATAGATTCGACATAGTACAAGAAATGGATTGGTTAAGTGCAAACAATATTGAAACAATGTGTAAAATGAAGATGGTGAAAATACATCCTCCTAGAAGAGAACCATTTAGGTGTATAGGGACAAACACCGAGTAAACTCTGGAATCATCACTATGATGAAAGCCATGAAGTGTTTGGGCAAAGGATGTACATCAAACATGGAATTTATGATTGATGCAAAGAAGAAGAAAAAGGAAATACAGAGAATACCGATAGTGTGTAACTTCCCAAAAGTATTTCTAGAAGATCTTGTTGGACTACCACATGATATACAAGTACAGTTTTGGATAGACTTGTTACCAGGAACGACGCCAATAGCAAAAGCACCATATCTATTAGAACCAACATAGATGAAGGAGCTTATGATTTATAATTCCTGAATTAATGGACAAAGGTTTCATTAGACCTAGTTCATCACCATGGGGAGCCCTTACGCTACTCGTAAAGAAGGAAAGAACCATGATAATGTGCATAGACTATAAGGAGTTGAATAAAACAATAGTGAAGAATAGATACCCATTTCCTAGAATCGACAACTTGTTCGAACTACAATGCACAAGCTATTTTTTAAAAATTGACCTCAGGTCAGGATATCATCAGGTAAAGGTGAGAGAACAAGATATTGACAAAACATATTTCAAAACAAGATATGGACATTACGAGTTTTTGGTTATGTCATTTGGACTAACTAATGCTCCAACAATATTTATGGATATGATGAATCGAGTTTGTAAACCTTTCCTTGATAGATCTGTAATAGTGTTCATCAACGATATTCTAATATACTCAAAGAGCAATCAAGATCATGGCAAGAATTTGTGCAAAGTATTAGAAGTTATGAAGAAGGAGAAGCTATATGCAAAGTTCTCCAAATGCGATTTTTGGATCCAAGAGATGCAATTCTTGGGTCATGTTGTTAATCAAGAAGGCATAAAGGTTGATCCAGCAAAGATTGAAGTGGTGATGAAGTGGAAAATGTCAAATAATCTCACTGAGGTTCGTAGTTTTCTGGATTAGTTGGATACTACTGAAGGTTTATCCAAGGATTTTCTTTAACAACTGCTTCATTGACAACCTTGACCCATAATAGGATTGACTATACATGGAGTGAGAAGCATGAATTAACTTTTAATGTACTAAATAAACGGTTATGTGAAGCACCAATCATTGCTTTACCCGATGGGGTTGAAGACTTTTATAGTTTACAGTGATGCATTTGGAGTTGGGTTAGGATGTGTTCTAACCCAAAGAGATAAAGTAATAACATGTGCGTCATGATAATTGAAAACCCACAAATGAAACTACCCCACTCATGATTTGGAGTTGGCAGTGGTAGATTTTGCGTTAAAAGTATGGAGACATTATCTCTATGGTACGAAGTGTAAAATTTTCACTGATCATAAGAGTCTTCAATATCTCTTTGATCAGAAACAGTTGAACATGAGACAAAGGCGCTGGCTAGAATTACGCAAGGACTATGACTGTGAAATATGGTAAAACACATATTGTAGCAGACGCTTTGAGTAGAAAGATAAACTTGGGGAGGAAAAGGCCAAGAGCGTTAATAATTGAAATTGTCTCAGCGATCGTGGAAAGTATAAAAAAGCCTCAGATTGATGCCTTGGAAGGAGATAACTGAAAAGGACTGTGACAACCGGTCAACTCAATTAACCCTTGTATATTAGGGTTTACCTTATGTTTACTATTGTACAACGCACCATCGTAATACAAAGCATCGCTTAGAAGTTTCACGTGTTCAGAAAATCTACACCCAAATTAGGGTAAGTGATGGAACTACTCGATAAAACATTAATACATACCCTTCGGGGGCGTATAACATTCATAACAAGGCTTAACGGGGTTTACACACCTTGCGTAGCAAAGCTAAACATCCAAAAAGGTCTCAAACGAAGTCTCTCTCAAATCTCTCTCTCTCTCTCTATCTCTCGCTACCAGAAATCTCTCCCAAATCTCTTTAAGTATGCGAAATCTCTCTCAAATCTCTCTAAGCATGTGAAATCTCTCCCAAATCTCTCTAAGCATGTGAAATCTCTCCCAAATCTCTCCAAGTATGTGAAATCTCTCCCAAATCTCTCTCTGTATGAGAAATCTCTCAAAATGTGTGAAATCTCTCCCAAATCTCTCTTTGTATGAGAAATCTCTCCAAGTGTGTGAAATCTCTCCCAAATCTCTCTCCGTATGAGAAATCTCTCCAAGTATGTGAAATCTCTCCCAAATCTCTCTCTGTATGAGAAATCTCTCCAAGTGTGTGAAATCTCTCCCAAATCTCTCTCTGTATGAGAAATCTCTCCAAGTATGTGAAATCTCTCCCAAATCTCTCTCAACTTTTTATAATCACTCGGGGCATCCCGACCCTCGAATTAGACGAAAACAGCTCGAAAACGGAAGTCTACGCGAAAAACAGCATTAAGGAGCCGAAACCTCTTAAGGAGCCAAACCCTCTTAAAGAGTCGAACCCTCTTAAGGAGCCGAACCCTCTTAAGGAGCCGAACCTCCGAACTTGTCAGAAGCGAAGATGTCAGAAGCGAACTACACCCTCTCGGACCGAAGCTCAGCAGACCGAACCGAGACCTCGGACCTTCGGTCCCTCCCCCTCGCACCTTCGGTCCCCTCCTCTTCCTCTCGGTTCCTTCCTTCCCTTCTCTCGGTTCTCACTCTCTTAGAGCCGAACCTCGCAGGTTCGGTCCATATTGCCGGTTTTTGACCCAAACTTTGTTTTAAGCTCGTTTTTCGTGATTTTAACGCGGGATTTTCACCAAACTCGTATTTTAACATAATAAACCCTAAATATCCACATTTTAATTATATTTTGGGGAAAATCTTTGCCTAAGAATAAAATCTAGTAGGTAAGATTTATGGGTGGAGTGTTGACTTACCCTTTGGGCAAAGACACAAGTTACCTCTCATACCCACTCCAAGACCATCCCCAGTTACTATTCCACCATACATGGTCATTTCATTGTCCTTTTTCCCCACTCTTTCTAGCCAAGTACCTTGTCACAAGGATAGAAAAACCCTTATCTCTCCTCCCACTTTATTTACTCTTTCTCAAGGAGAACAAACACATCTCTTTCACTTTCTCTCTCTAAAATTCGAGATTCAAAGGCTGGTCTTGAGTTTTTCCTCCACCTTTGGTAAATATCTTCCTCCTACACTTAGATATTCTACTATCCTTCATCCAAATCATGGATTGCTTACACAAATATCGTCATAATTATTGATAGATCTTCAAATCTTCAAGCATCTCCCAAGTGTTCTTGAGTTGAACACTTCTCTTCTTCCTTATCCATCTACTGAAATCACTCAAGGTGAGTTCATACCCCTACATTTTCATGTTTTCTTCAAGTTTTAGGGGGGAATACAAGTTAAAACACCAAAAACTTAACTAAACTCAAACAACAGCTTTCATCAGAAAAGTTGAGTCTTATTCACGGACTGTTTTGAGTATCTTAAACTTAATATCTTTCAAAACTGTTTAATATGCAATTAGTTCAGGTTCATACCTTTAAAATGACTACTTGCACATCTCCATATGAGTTTTCTACGATTTATGGTGATTTTTACAAAACTGCCTATCATTTCAGAAACGAATTCGGACCAGTCTGCGAATATGAACATTTTAACACAAGTTAAAGACTTCTAAAAATCATAATAAAAATTATGAATAAACTAGACACATTTTCTAAACTCTCAGAATTTACGGATTCAGCTTTCGACTTCGCATGATTTTTCTAAAACAGTGCAGAAAGGTTAAAAACTAGTTAACAGCTTACAACTTTCATAACACTTTGTAGTATGTTGAGCAAAGTGTATAACAATAAGTTCTAAATATTAAATGTATTTTCTTGTTAGTTTATCATCATAAACTGAAATTTAGTCATTCATGATAAGGATTCTTCATTCATTTCGAACACATATAATAAAATATAATAGGCATAGTTTATGGATTTTTACTACATGGAAAAGTTTACATCATATACAAAGAGGATTTCTACCATTACAAAACGTTTTGATAAGCTATAATAGGTATAGTTTATGTTTCTATTAACACAACAAACACAGTTCGGAAGGTTTTATTCCCACATAAAAAGGTTTTACACACACACACACCACACGTAAACTTGTTAACGTAAATTGTGAGACATTCCTCTTAGTACTCCTAGAGTACGGGTTAAAATTCCTGGTAGTTATAACCAGAGTCTCTTGTAGGGAGAGCGTGATAGTTGTGTATAGATCTATATTGGGTTTGACAAACCACACCTGAGCTGCATGCAACAGCTAGACTGGCAGGTCTGGGGTGACAAGTGTCATTATCTTTTTCGACGCCTGAGAAACGTCGTGGCAGGTTCATTAGTCATAGTATGGTTATAGCGACTCACATAGGGAGTTAACAACACATAAAGTTTACGGGGATTTTCTCAAATCAAAAAGGGTTTTATGTCGATTTAAAATCACTTTTTATATCAATAAGTATGGATAGTACTGTACACTTTCGGTCTTGGAATTAAAGACAACACATCACTTTTGTAAGGAAAATATCGGATTTTTCTTGGTATCACACAATTCATAACAAAGATCGGTTTCCAAACTCTTCATCTAAAAAGCTTATGAACTCACTAACTTAATTGTTGACACTTTTTCAAAACAACTTGTATTCTCAGGGAATCAGCGAAACCAGGTAATCACAAGCTTTTGAGGATGGAACGCTACGACGTTGAACAACTATTTTTATATCATGTTGTAATCAATCATTGAAATATGTAACACTTGAAACCATGTAATTCTTTTCCTTTATATTGATGATTGGTTGTATTGCTTTGATCACTGTTATACACGTTGTTATGATACTATACATGAAGTCCGCCACCCCCGGACGTTTCCGCCATCCTTGGTTTGGGGGTGTGACAAGGACAAATGGGCAAGACGTTAGTGTGTGGAATGAATAACAAAGCATGGAAAGTCTTCCAGAACATAATTTGGGTGCCAAAGATGGGTGGTATAAGAGATCTTCTTGTGGAAGAGTCTCACAAGACCATGCACTCTATCCATTTAGGCAATACCAAGATGTATATGGATATGAAACCATACTACTGGTGGCCAACCATGACACTCAATGTCGCTAAGTTTGTAGCCGAGTGTGTGACCTGGCAAGAGTTAAGACTCAATATCAGAAAATATATTGAAGTTTGGAACCGTTACCAGTACCCATGGGTAAATGGGATGACATTACCATGGACTTCATAACCAAGCTACCTAGAACGAAGGGAGGTCACGATATGATTTGGGTGATTATGAATTGATTAACAAAAAGCATACTTTTTAGCGAATAATGACAAAATGGTCGATGGAAAAGCCTGCTAAAGTTTATGTGAAAGAAATAGTAAATGATCATGGTGTACCCTTGACAATTGTGTCAGACTGAGACTGTTGGATCACTTCTATATTTTAGAAGGGATTAAATTATGTTTGAGTACCGCTTACCATCCAAAGACAGATGGCCAAAGTGAAAGAACGCTTCAGACACTGGAAGATATGTTGTGAGCATGCACTCTGGAATTCATGGGTAGCTAGGATGAGCATCTACCATTGGTTGAATTTTCATACAACAACAGTTACCATTCAAGTGTTAAGATGGCACCTTATCACGCATTATACGGACAAAAATATCGTTGCCATCTTGTTGGATCAAGGCTAGAGAAAAGAAATTTATGGGGCTCGAAATTTTCCGTCAGACGCGACAAAAAATTAAATATAATCAGAGAAAGGATGCTAGCATCCTAGAACCGTCAAAAGAGTTATGCGGATAAAAAGCCACAACCGATGACTTTTGAAGTCAGAGACCATGTGTTGTTCACAGTCTCTCCATGAAGAGGACTTATTAGATTTGGAAATCATGGAAAGTTGAGTCCACGATTCATTGGACCATTGAAAGTGGTTCAGAGAATTAGGAACCAAGCATACACGTTGAAATTGCCAGCTGAACTGGAAGGTATTCATAACACCTTTCATGTTTGTTATTTGAGAAAGTTCTTGGGAGAAGAACCCAATATTATTCCACTTTCGGAATTAAGGTTGTGTTTGGCGCGCCATAGCTAGCTTATTTTTCGAGCTTTTTTAAGTTGTTATGTTTCGCAAACCAAAAAGTAGCTTATAATTATAGTAAAACATTATTTTAAATGCCCTTTTATGTTATTTTATATTTTTCAGCTAGTTTTACCAAACATCATTTTTTATCAGCTAGCTTTTCAGCTATCACCTTGCTTTTTATTTAACAACTAGCTTTTCAGATATCAGTTAGCTTTTCAGCTAATAGCTAGCTTTTCAGCTAGTAAGCCAATCATACCCTAAGAGTCACTGAAAACAAGAGGTTAATTGAAAACCTAAAAAAAAATGTTGACCATAAAACAAAGAAGTTGCGACGCAAGATGGTCAACTTAGTGCTTGTGCCATGGAAACATACGACAAGGCAAACCTTACTTGGGAAACAGAAAGTTACATGAGGAGTCGCTATCCACATCTGTTTGTTGATACTTGATTCCAGGACGCAATCATCCTAAGTGGGAGGTGATTGTAACACCCGTGTTTTTCTCTAGGCATTTATGTATGTAGTAATGTAAATTTTCTTAAGAATAAATTAATAAGAATTCTTTAAACAACATATGTGTTTACATAAAGGATATATATATATATATATATATATATATATATATATATATATATATATATATATATCAAAGTGTATCAATATATCATAAAACACTTGAGCACACACCACCTTATTCCGTATTTTATGATTTACTCTGATGTTTTATGATGTTTTGATACACATTGTTCCACCTTGGTTTCATGATGATGTTTTGGATTACAATTTTATTAATTTCGAAATGAAAATTTTGGTCTTATTTTTGGGACGTTACAGTATAGCTTGCCAAAAAACTAGCATCAAACACATGACCCTTTAACTACATAAGCAAGAATCTCATCACATTTATCATCGGTAATAAAGAAAAAAAAAACAATCCTAATAAGCTTTAAAGAACTCTCATTTCACTCATCACCATAAGTTTTCTTGTTTCTGCAAAACGTCATCTTCTTTATACAAAACAATATTTCATAATTTGGTTCAATTTCATGAAACAGTTAAAAGAAATGAAACAAAATGTGGTTTGTGAATCGGATCCCATGAGTGCTTGTAAAAGAGATACAAGTGGCATAAACAAGATTGTTTTGGGCTTACCAATTAGGCAAAAAGTAAAGTATAGCCTAGACTGATAAAAAAAAATACAAACTATGTTGTTATAATGGTTTCGGTTGACACTAACTCTCTGGTTGTGGATGCGCAACTACACAAGAGGATCACCATATACCTCAGATGTAGATTTAAGCAAAATTCTGGAAATAATAATAAATTTAATATACTAAACTATATACTATGAAGGTAATTAAAAGCTTTTTCAAATTGAACTAAAACATATAAAATTCCCAACCTTGCTCCAACTCGCTTTGCAAAACCAGGCATACTTTATTAATTTATATACACCTTTACAAGATTGTATTTATAACTGATTGTATAGGAAGGCCTTGCAAGATGGTATATTTAATCAACCTCAACTGACAATGACTCTTATCGTATCTATAAAATTATATAGATATAATATAATTTATGGACATATTTTAGAAACAACACATGAAAATACTAAAAACAACTTTTTTAATGGATACCTAAATGGTTATAAGAAATTACCATGAAGAATAAGCTCAAATCTTTGATGGCCAATCCATTTTCTAAGATTGTCCTTGCAGCCATTGAAATGATTATCAGCAAAAATTACCTTTATAATAAAAAAGAATACGAAAATATCAAGATCATGTGGTATAGATGTATAACAGTATAAGATTTGAGATGGTTTTGTAGCTTTGTGTTCTCCATATGAAGCATTACTTGCCATTGTTAAAGCATATCTTTTTTTTCTTTTATGTTGTCGACATGAACTTATATTTCAAACCTATACTTTATCTTCGAAAAAGATATGCAAATCATGATGGAATCAAAAGGAACACATTGTATAGGAATAAATCTTATTTGAATTCAACCCTAGTTTTAACCAAAATTTCAGCTGCATCTCATGGAACTAAGATCTGAAAATAGGGTTCTTGCGATGTAGGCGTAGATTAGTCTAACGGTAGAACAATAGTCGTTGAACAGTAGTCACGGACGGTGATCGTTCATTGTTCGTCGGGAGTGATCCAATAATGGAGCGGCTAAGGGAGGAGGTTTGCTTTGGCAAAGGGGAGCGACCTAGGAAGAAATAAAGTTGAGAACATTTTTCTTTCCAAGCGTGTTCGTGTAACATCTGCAAAAGACTCCATACACAGACATAATGCAACATCTTTTCCAAGAAGATGATGCACAAACGTTTTGACGTCTATGGTCTTTTAAAAAATAAACAGTCTCCGAGCCAAAACATTTGCCCGCCCGTAGATATAAGAAGTTAGATGAGCTTCTAAATAAAAAACAAAAACCACCTAACACATTAGATATTTCAAAAAAAAATGTTTTCATAAATGTCAATTACCTTGATATAACTAGGATTGACCAAACAAGTTTTATTTATTTATTATTATTTTTTTTGCAAAATAATATTTCAGGAAAATATGTCTACTATAAAGTTGAACTCAACGGTATTCGAATTCATAGAAGGGATCTAAAAACCAAGTTATTCATGGGCAATACCACATAGGCCCATCACGGGCGATTATCAGCCATATTGGCAACTTGGTCCACCGGCAACCAAACATAAGAAAAAAAAATGTTAATAAAAGAGGTCCGAACTTTTTCATGCCTCTGTAAACATATAAGATAGATTATGTGTATTTTTTTGAAAAAAAAGAGCATGGCAGGGACAAGAACATGATTAAATAATCATTTTTCCAAACAAAAATCACATTTTATTTAGAAAACATGCAAATCATTTTTAGTATTTCACATTATGAAACAATTTTTAGCATTTAAAACACATATAAGATGGAATCTCAAGTCCGTAACCAAACAAGATATCCTATTTTGCCAAACAACATACACATTATTTTTTATATAAAACTAAGGAATATATTCAATCACGTTTTATAAGTTATACTAATTAAACATGCATCTTAGACATATATTTACGCAACATATAACACGAACACATTAATTAGCTTGAAACAACTTTAACATATAAGATCATGTAACACAAGAATGCATTCTATAACATAAGCATACATATACCTAACAACAAAAATATAAAAGGTAACCTGATGTCATATCCCAAAACGAAACCGAACCTCCCATCCCCTGATTGTTCAAATCATGTCAAAATGGATGATTCAGAATATATTTACATCAAACAATCATTTCGTAAAAAAAAAATATGGAGATCTGGTTTTCTTGAGTTTCAAGAACTTTTCTTGGAGACAACTCCAACGGTTGTTGTCTTGACAACCATGCATAGTCACAAAAATTTTGCAAGTTCTTTGATAAAAGTTTCATATTTATAGCTCTTATCTACAAGTATTTCACTTGTCCACATATATCTTAGAGGTGTATACCATTTTTACATTTCATTAATTCTCTTCAATTTTATTTTATTTTCCTCTCGTTCTTCAAAACTTAAAAAATAATCATATTTCACTTACATTCAATTTATTTATTATATTTTATATTAAAAATTATAATTAAAAATACTATAATTTAATAAATAAATAAATTTAAAAAAATAGTTAATAAAAACAAAATTAACAAAAGTACAAATTTTCATTATTTGGAGAAAATTAGATAGTTGAAAAAAACATAATACGAATTAAATAAAAAACGAACATAACTGTAGTCGAGATATTTTTTTTTTTCGTAATGTAGGCCTTCAATATTAAAACCATATACAGTTATTCGCCTGAAAGGTGGTCGGTGTTTTGCATCAAAAATTACATATCTATGAGGCTATCGGCACACGCCTTCTACTTTTTCTCGTATGCCTTTTCTTTTTTGACAAATTTTTCTTTTTCAAATGTCAAACGTTCATTGAAATTCAAGTTATATTATTTGAAGCTTATTTTCATTTTCGCTTTGTCTCTAACCATCGGACAGACAATTTCTTTTAACTCCCGCTCGTCATCTCCATTTAAGTCTAACTTGACACCAAGAAGTTGTGTAACTCATCGATGATGTTTTTAGTCTTTTTCTTGCAACAACTTCTACCTCTTTCATTTGCATATCTCTCCATTTTCGGACTAAGTGTTAAAACTTTCCAAGCGTCATTATATTTGAATGGCCTTCCATTGTTGCCCTCACTAAATAATTGATACACCTCTTGGAGAAATTCTTCAAAACTTTTTATGCTTTTCCTTTGGTTTTTTAGGTTGTTGTACAACCCATTCATCTATGTAACATTCTTGTTGATATCTCAAAATTTTGTATTTAATTGATGTTTATTACGGAAGTCACCACGCCCCATTTCTTTGAGAAATTGCGGTAATGCATAGCACAAAATGACCAACCGCTTGTGCATTTCCTTCCTTTGTATCCTTGGAAACAGCGGCCCATGCTTGTCTCAACACCAACTCTTCCCTCAGAGTCCACCCTTGAGGGGTTGTCTCATTTGTTTTAGTGGCCATCGTTTCTTTTCCATTCCCGTATGGATGGATTGGTTTTCAAAGATATCTTCACGTGAGGGGTTTGAGTTTCTAGTATGAGGTCATCATCTATCTCGTCGGGGTTTGGGTTTTTTTGCTCTAAGGGGATTTGGATATGTGGTGCTTGATGGGGTTGAGTTTGCGGAACATGATCGGGAAAAGTCATGAAGTTGTTGAACATGTTTGGGAAAATATTTGGCCTAGACATTGGAGAATATGGTTGAACATTTTGATATTTAGAGGCATCTAATTTGGAATAATAAATCAGAATCGAAGAATCGAAAGGTAAATATTTCTAGTTGGCATGCTTGGACTAGAAGCACAAGATTTTCTTTGACTTTATTTTATGGTAGGGTTGTTGGAATCTGTTTGTTGTAAAAATGAATGAAAAAGAGAAAAAGAAGGAAGATGGTGTGAGATTAAAGGCTGAAAATACTTGATATTTATAGAGTGGTAAATATGTAAAAAAACATTTATATATTCTAAACATTTTAACCATTTGGTTTAAAAAAATTATTTAACTTCTAGTCTGTAACACCCAACTTTTTGTATTAGTTACACCCCGAAAATTCTTTATTTGCGAGCTTATAAAACATTTTGGTGTACGCTAGTATACTGAAATACAAGGAGTTATCACCACGAATTGTATTGGTGTCAAGTACATGATCCGATCTGGGAGCTACAACAACCTAATTTGTAACACGACAGCAAAACACTATAAGCCACAAGTCTTAGTGAATAAAAATACAAATATATGTCAACATATATCATCATATATAAATTAATTTATCATCAACATACAACACATCAACTATACACCACTTCAATTATACTATTTATCATCATATATAAGTTACTTTATCATCAACAACATACACCACATCAATTATGCTATTTAAATTACACTAACTGATTTTGTCTCATGACTCTTTATATGACCTACTAGTATTATTTCACCCTAATGGTTATTGCCTTGTAACCCCGTTAAGGCTAACTAAATTATCAACACTACCACAATACACACTTTTGGATATACCCCGTCCCAAGTAAATACACCATATTCATCATCTAGTTCATATATCAACTACCGTATAAACTTATTTGACCAGACTACAATATATCATCACCTTAATAATACACAATATAACAATATCACAATATATCTAATCCACATCTTGTGCAACAACACGTATCACTAAACATTAGGTGATAGAGTAGAGTTACCCACATGACTAGTTAATAAGACTAACTCTATCTTTTGTATTTGACTTATGTTGCGTCTCAGATTGCCACTTTACCAACACCTTAGCCCGATTGAAAACTCATATAGTTATGTCCTAACATCAACCCTCTGAAGAAATCTCATGAAATAGTCTCTCCATCTCTTGTCTAATTTCATTTTTTCAAAACTCCTCATATTAACAGCAAGACTCTGTTTATATGCACTATGAATTTTAAGGTGCGTGTCGCATCCCTAGCATCACGACTTGCAATGTGTTGTCTCATACTACCATGTATCTCACCTACTCGCCATGTGTCTCAATCTCTAACATGTGTCTACTGGCTAGACACCTTGACGTGCTGTGACACCCAACCCACACATTGCGTCTCAGTCGTTGACTTCCATTGACCATAAATTTTACCTTGACACGTTGACCAACATTTAATCCGACACGCCACACCTCTCTAGAAATAGCATTCTACCATGATTTCTTCTTATTCTCCTAATTTGACCAATAAGCATCAATACATGCATGCCTTTAAGCAACTTCATGCTTTATTTCCCATACTTGACTTATAAACAAGTTGCATCCCTTGACAAAATACATTAATAAAAATGGGTATTACAAGTTCTCCACTCAAAGAGATTATATTACTAATATATACCACTTTGTCCATTTCACCTCTCCTTACAAAGATCTAAACATAAGCTCATAACTTTCAACACTTTCATTAGTGTCGTATTCACCTATTGTTAAGTCTTATTACACCTTATAAGACGTAATCAATTATCACCATTTACTAAATTATGTATATAATATCTGCCACTTTATCATTGACTAATAACATTTCACCTACTATCAGTTATGGTTTCTAATATATTTCCTCTCAGCTAGTGATATTTCACCTATTACTCGTCACATTTGAGCATTACATTCAAAAATCATGAACTAATAGTATTTTGCCCACTGTTAAAGCTAACTTCCACCATTATATATATATATATATATATATATATATATATATATATATATATATATATATACATCCAACCGTTTCCATTAAAGTCATGTCACTACTTCTAGTTCACATGCATAAAAGAGTGCAACAACTGGAACAAAAAACACTAACAACGTTTGGATTGTGCCATTGTGCTCATCATTAGTGCATTAATCCACCTCCCCACGTGAAAAGAACTGTAATTAGAAAACTATAACTCAACCATAGAAGGGATAGAAATTCACATATCATTCCCAACCACATATTACTATCTTATTATTTGTAACTCAATCTGATTGCCTACGACCATTTTCATCTAGTAGCATTTCACTTACTACTCTCACGACTATCCACTACACTCAATCATAGATTTTAGATAACACCATACAATTACATCATTCATATTTTCCAAAGATTAATTGAAAATCCTACAACTCACCTTAGAAAGAAATAATAACCACTCTTAAGTTATACTTCTGAATTCACCATTAGAGCATAATTCAACAAAACACTAAACACAGTTATGATAGTTCTATCTATTGTGTATCCCATAACGCCTTTTTTATCATAAATATTAATTAACATCCCTAGATCGAAAATCACAATTAAGGGGACCACAACCCACCTTTAAGCCCAACTTTACTCATTACCACATTTGTGATACCCAAGAAATTTTGATCAAACAAAGTGTATCTATAGATAGTATAAAACCACATCATAATCTTGTTGTAATAAACATTTGAAAATTTAATGAGAAGGACCAAAACTTCTTGTAATTTCAATTGCATAAAGAATGTTTTAAGATAAATCAAGGAGTTCGAAATCTCAAATATGCATTAGGAGTGTTTAAGTTGGACCGAGATGCCTTAAAGCCTAGAAGCTTCGCAACCGAAAACTTCCTTTCCCTTGAACCGAAAACCTCGCACAACATGGTTCTCGGTTGGAACCGAGAACCTAGTTCTTGGCTTTGATGACCGAAAACCCTAGCCTCAGTTTAAGGATCATGGATGGGTGGGAAGACCAAGGTTTGACCTAGCAACTTGACAACTCACTTTTACCCAACAAACCTCCATGCAATTGCCCATCATATCTCCATGCAATACACCTAAATATCCAACAAATAACAATGAAGACACTCCTCCCCTCCTCCATTTATGCTTCGGCTGAGAGGACATTTCCTACCTCCCAAAAGATCAATTACTTTCACTCTCCATCTTTTTCTCTCAAAAGCAAGCTAGGGTCTCCAAGAACTTCCTTTTCTTCTTGTGATTTTCGGATTTTTGGTAAGGATTTCATGATACTCTAGTATTTTTATACATGTTTTTGTAAGTTTCATCATCCTTACACACATTATTATGTATTAAATCATAAGATACTAACAATTTCGAGAAGCTCATCAAACACCATCCAAGTGTTAGGCTCGAAATCTTCATCTTCTCACTTCAACCAACCCACACAAAAACCACTCAAGGTGAGTTCATACCCCCATTTTTCGAGTTTTTCATGCTTTTAGGGGGGGGGGGGAATACAAGTCAAAAATTATTTGTCTTATGGATATTTGCATGTTACCTTCTTTATGTTAAAAAAATGAGATATTGTTTGCATAAGATGTAGTATCACTACTTTTTTATATAATAAATGAGACATATTAGTTTTTGATATGCAAAGTTAACAAAAAGAACATATCTCGTTATATGAGACAAATATCATTAGGGAAATATGAGTTGTAAAACTACAAAGTGTCACACCCCAAAACCGGAACGGCGGAAACGTTCTGGGGTGGAGGACGTCATGTTTAGTATCACAAGACATGCATTATAGTAAGCAAAGTAATGAACAACCATTTCATTAGAAAGAAAGTGTTTACAAAGTGTGTGTTCACGAAACATAGAATACATAAGCAAATAACAAACAATACTTGGAGCCATACTGCTCCATCTTCTGAATCCCAGTGCGAGTACCTGTCTACTAGGCTCCTGAGAATACAAGTCATTTGAAAGAGTTGATCAGCAATTAAGCTGGTGAGTTCATAAGATTTTAGTGATGTAAATAAGTTGTAAAATGTTGTGGTAAACTGCTGTTGAAAATGTAGTTGAAAAATGTAGTGAGTTGTAAGTTCTGTTTAGAAAAGTTCGCATGTTCCTCTTAGGAAATCCTATATTTCCTTCCTTGATGAAAGATACGTAAAAATGATCCTACAATCCCTTCTATGAGTACTAAATGGATACAAGTGATATAAAACTCAGAGTAAACAAGCAATCGACTGTGCGCATCTGCCTTAAGCTCTCAACCAATTAAGGAACAGGGAGTAAGGCGGATAGAACACATCCCATTGTTTGTTAGATCGTTATTGTATATAACTCTGGCGTGTTCACTTGTTACTCATGGAGTTAATTATAATGGTTTCTTTATATTTAATGAAAAGATTCTTTAAGAAAACTCTTATTTCTTATAATAAAATGGTGACCACAATGATTACTTCTATAATCACTTAGTTTATACTGACTATATATGATCTAATATCGGATAGAGAGTTAATTGGGTGAATCTACCCTAAGCCCACAACCAAACAAGGAACAGGAAGTAAGGCGGAAAACACACATCCAACTATCTATTGGGTATTAATGATATATAATCATGATGTATAAACTAAAATATTATAGAGTTAATCACCTAAGGTCCTTTAAGTTTATACTAGTTTAATAAAATGGATTAAACCCTTAGCTGGTAAGTGTCTAGTTTTGTATACCAAAAGTTCTGATTTGGAAAGTATGTTCTGTACTAGAAAACTGTGCATCGACTCTGTGCCCTATGACTTGACCCATACCTGGTACCCTTATGATGACTCAATGTATACTGGACATATATATCTAGAACCGAATAGATAATAGGCTGGGTGAATCTGCTCCAAGCCCACAACCAAACAATGAACAGGAAATGAAGCGGAAAGCACACATCCTATTACCCGTCGGAGTCTATTGATATATATGTATCCTTTGATGTATACATTAAGGAATCATAAGGTTAGCATTATGGTCCTTTCTACCAAACGTAGCCTTCTACCAAGGCATCAAATGTTATGTATGTATGTTTCTTGTATAAGTGTGTATTTTCCCAAGTGAGACTATCATTAACTAAATATAGTTTATACATTAATGAATATGTGAGAAGATCACAAAGTAAATGTAATAGGGAAAATAATGTTTTACCTCAGCAGTGACACTGCTGGCTATAAAGTAATAAAATACAGACTCCAGGTAGTATTAAATGTACAATACACCTCGGGGAGTCTAAAGTAGTAAAATACAGACTCCAGGTAGTATTAAATGGACAATACACCTCGGGGAGTCTTTTTGCCTTTAATCTCAAGTTGGTTAATTAAAGGTTTAAATGTGAACTCGTATGTAACCATGCTGATCGACGACTGAATAAAAGATGACCCTCTGGTGTCATATGTAGTGAGGTGACATTTGTCACCCCTTGGCCTTATCGGTTGGGACTGTAGCTAGCAGTCAAGGTGTGGGAGTGTCTGTCCTGTATAGATCTATACACAAGATGCCTGCTCTCCCTCCAGGAGACTCTGGTTACAAATTGATACAACACAGTGTCGTTGTATCCTTAAATGGTTTGTCACATTAATTTATCGTATAACAGTGTTTGTATAGTAAGTTATAGTGTAGTAATGTTCTCCTTGTACTAGTGTATAGTATACTCTCTTGTATAGTGGGTAGTGTGAAATGTTTCTCAAAAATAGTGTGCTCTGACTCATGTATGAACTGACTCTTTGTATGCTTCATTGTACTAGAAGTAATGAGTAGTGTCTTCCTAAACTATACCTATTATAGTTTACTAATGTTTTGCTTGAACTGTTATTGAAAAGACTCTTTTATCTACTAAGTTATGTTTGTACTTTAAATCAGAGTTTTTGTAAAACTATAAAGTAACATAACTTTAAAAGAGTTTTTGAAATGTTTTGATCACTTATAAAAGACATAAGTAATCTTTTTGAAAGATGTATATAGCAAACATTTACACAATTATCATTGTGTTCAACTTGTATTCCCCCCCTTATAACATTGAAAACAGTTAAAAGATTCATTACGGGGTATGAACTCACCTGATGTGGGTGATTCAACGAATACGCGCGTAAGGATGAGAAGTTCCACGAGTGAAGTCCCGAGACACAACAAGTCCTAAATGACATACATTGGCATATATTGACATAAATATAGTGCTTGGAAGCAACCATATGCAAGGAAACACCTCACGGGACTAGGAAACACTTTGACCAAGTGTTGGAATCACATGTGACTGACCTAAAGGGTGTTTATGGACATGTCTTGGTGTTTACGGTCATGTGTTTACGGCCAAGGGAGTTTACGGCCGTAAACTCATGGTCAAAGATGCATATGAGGGTGTTTGAAGGCTAGGGAAGCTTGAGGGAATTTTGCTCTACACATGGATGAGAAAGACCCACTCAATGGAGAGTGCTGTGACATCCCCAATTTCACGGCCAGAAAAGACCGATTTCGTTTATGCTTTTTAAAATAAAATCAGAGTAATCATTTGATTAAAAGTGTTGTGGAATTTGTTCCCAGAAAAACATGATAAAAATGTTATCAAATCATTTCCGAAGAAATGTATTTTATTCACTAAACCCATTGGGATGTCATTGTCAATACAAAAACATAAGCATAAACAAAACTTACATTCATTTACACTAGTGATCTACTTCTCTTTTAATCTCTCAGTGTAAAGCAACTTCGTATCCATACCTGTGATACAAACAAACTGAGTGGGTCAGGCTTGGAAGCCTGGTGAGCATATAGGGTTTTCAACCCACAATAAATAATAAACTCTTTAAGTTTATCAATCAACAAATAATTTATTAATTTCATCAACCAAAAACAACCCTAATTACCCGTTCCCGTTATCCTCACTTTACGTCCCTAAAACAACTATCACAAGGGACCTAGCCTAAGGATTTTCATTAGGGGTGACAACATTGTTTTCCTCAACAATTTATGTCAAACAAGACAACTAATAAGGTGACAACTTTGCTTTCCTCAGCAAATTATGTCAAACAAGACAAACATCAGGGTGACAACATTGCTTTCCCTCAGCAATTTATGTCAAACAAAACAACCTAACATAAAACAACCAATAAGGTGACAACATTGCTTTCCTTCAGCAATTTATGTCAAATAAGACAACCAAAATGGTGACAACATTGCTTTCCTCAGCAATTTATGTCAAACAAACATCGAGGTGACAACATTGCTTTTCTCTCAGCAATTTATGTCAAAAGGGTGACAACATTGCTTTTCCTCAGCAATTTATGTCAAATAAAACAAACACTGGGGTGACAACATTGCTTTCCCTCAGCAATTTATGTCAAATAGGCACGAAGTCACATCGTCACCAAGGTTTATACAACAGGCACTACGTCACATAGTCGCCAGGGTTTATACAATAGGCACTACGTCTCATAGTCGCCAGGGTTTATCTAATAGACACTACGTCTCATAGTCGCCAGAGTTTATCTAATAGGCACGAAGTCACATCGTCGCCAAGGTTTATCTAATAGGCACGAAGTCACATCGTCGCCAAGGTTTATACAACAGGCACTAAGTCCATAGCTGCCAACATACTAAATCCGTAGCTACCAACGTACATCTATATTGTACTAAATTCATAGCTACCAACGTACATCTATACTGTACTAAATTCATAGCTACCAATGTACATCTATACTGTACTTCTATCCCTCATACTTTATCTACCCATGTTTTACCCAACATATTTGAAGATAAAATATATATACATTTTAAATCATTTTAAACATGTATAAAACATTCATTCAACATCCATCTCAAATAAACAAACAACATATATACACATATCACGTATTTTATATAAAATACTTCATATCTATGTGTAAGATGAAAGTGACTACACACTCACCTGATTTAATGAAAATCGGGCAGCAATTCGTTTCCTAAAACGATCGTTTCTAATAAAACCGGGAGTTTTATTGAGAACCGGGCTCTGCGAAAGGTCGGGCTTCAAAACCGAAAAGATAAATTTTCTGGGTCTTCGGGCACTTCAGGGCGTGTTTCGGGCGTTGGAAATAATCCCGGGGCTTCGGGGGAAGTCAAAATAGTAAAAATATGGAATAATGGGTGAAAAATGGCAAAATACTCAAAATACCCGGGTAATCTCGCAAGGCCACTATTTATAGGGGAGAGCTGCGAGGGTTCAGCCGAGAAGGAGGAGTCAGCGAGGCACGTGGCATCAGCAGCGAAGCCCAGGTGGTGACCGCGGAGCGAAGCAGCTGGCTCGGACACGCGGCAGCTTCTGCGAGGCCTCGGTTCGGACAGCTGGAGGCTTCTTAGCGGACCGAGCTTCGGTCCAATGGGGAAAAAGGGTGACGACTTCGGACCAATCAGAAGGTGATACGCTTACTGCGGTCCAATCAACAGCGAGCACATGTCCGACACGTGTAAGCCTCGCATGCGAGGGTGACGTGTCCAAAGATGACTCATCCGAAATTTCTCGAAAATTGTGCCAAATCTTGTAAAATCCATAACTTTCTCATACGGGCTCCGTTTTTGACGTTCTTTATATGCACGCGTAGAGAAAATTATGCTCTACAACTTTCGTTTAGACTTTGTCGGAAAATTTTGACTTTATTTTTATATTATTATTTTTAACAGACCGGGACTGGTAAATCCGTTAAAAATTCATAACTTCTTCATCCGACGTCCGTTTTCGTCAGAATTTTTACCGTTGTACTACTAATGACGAGACCTTCGATTCTTGTTTAGGTTGTGTCGGCTAAAAATCACTCGATCTAAAATTCGAGTTTTTAGCTGTCTACTGCTAAGCTGAAACTTAGAAAAATCATAACCTCCTCATACGAAGTCAGATTTGGGCGTTCTTTTTATCGAACTTCTCGGTTTAACGAATACTACGAGTTTCGTTTAGATTACTAAGGCTAAAAAGTAGTTTATCAAAAACTCACTTTTTACGACATTCGGCACCGTGCCGGTTTGTCGCGAAACTTCGACAGGTCATAACTTCTTCGTTATAACTCGGATTTCGGCATTCTTTATATATCCGGAAACCTTGAGACATATACTACAACTTGGTTAAGATTAATCCTTCTAAATAATCTTCCATCAAAAAGTCGTTTTTGATGCTTATCGTCTCTAAATTGACTAGCCCGGATCTACGGGCGTTACAAGTGTTGAGGTGTTTACGGCCAAGGGTGTTTACTCTTGGGCCGTAAACTCTCTAAATGGTCACATTTAGGGTCTTAAAGGTAAGGAGTCTCAAGGGTTCAAGTGTTCTAAGGTTTAGCAAGAGTCTAGAAGTGTTTAAGGTCCAAGACTTGACTATAAATGGAGTTTACGGCCAATGGTGTTTACTCTTGGGCCGTAAACTCTTTATTGATGAGTTGGGTGATGGTTCAAGGTCTTACAAAGCACCTGGGAGTGTTCTAGCCTCAAGTCCAAGCCTTAGGAAGAGTTTAAGGCTCAAATGACACACTTATAGGGGTTTACGGCCATGGGAGATGGCTTGGCCGTAAACTCCTTTTGGTCCTTCATTCTTGATGTTTTCAGGGTCCTAAGCATGAACCTTAACTAGATATTATGTGGAGGGAAGAGTACTTACGATATAGAAGCTTGAAAGGGTCGATTTTGGCCAAGAACACTAGTGTGTGTTCTTGGTGTTCTTGGTGAAACTTGAAGATCTAAGAAAAGAATGATTTCCATGGATGAAATCAAAGAGGGTAACTAGGAGATGAAGTGTAACAACAAATCAAAGAAAGAATACTTACACTTTTGAAGATCTAGAATGAAAATCGTGATGATAGTTGAGAGAGAAATGGGGTGTTCTTGAGTTGGAAATGAGATAATGAAGGAAGATGAAGAATATGAGCCTATAAGGGGGAGTTTACGGCCCACCTTGAGTTTACGGCCGTAAACTCAAGTGTTGTGGCCGTGAACTCTTTTTGAAGAGGTTAAGGCTTGATTCTTTGTATAGTGTCTCTAGCAGGTACATTCTAACACTCATTCCTTAAGTGTACTAGGCTTAAAACTCCTTAAAATGACCTTTAAACAGGCTAGAACTCATTACCAATGAGTCTGACACTCAGATGAGTTGATTGACTGAGCTTTAAAAGCAAAATTTTTCCGGGTTGTCACACAAAGTCTTGATAACTTTTACTAAAAGGTAGCTTTTCTAGCAAAATTGGTTATATTATAGTTATTTACTATTTTGGTGGGTTACAACCCAAAAATATTATGTTTTGGTAACATATATTGACACTAGACAAGATTACAACTTTATATTTATATAAAAGATTATATAAATAGTCTAAACAAAACATACAAGACAACCTATATTTGGTATAGTTTGAGAGTCACAAAAACCACACTTTCATAATTATTCAATGGTATAATTATTTCATTTTACAAGAAAAAGGTGTCATAGTTGACGTAAATTTGTTGATGCTCTTGTGAGACATTCTCTTCACCGTACCTACCTAGTGTACACCTTAAGTCCTGCATTATAACCAGAGTCTCTTGGAGGGATATCGAGATAGTTGAGTATAGATCTATATGGGATTGACAACCCCGCACCTAAGCTGTTAGCGATAGTTAGACCGGCAAGTCTAGGGTGACAAATGTCTACCAATTCCGACGCCTGAAGAACGTTGTTCAGGCATATCAGTCATATTAAGCATGGTTATAATAACTCACATAGGGATTAACAAAACATTTGATTTACGGGGTAACTTTTACTTCATCAGTTTTGTACAAGATAAAATTACATACTATTTTTCAGTACAACATCATTTACATTCCTGGTCTTAGGGTTTTAAGACTACAGTTCATATTTAAGAAAATATTGTATTTTCTGGGAACATACACTATCATTTTTACAAGGAAAAGTTACAAAGGAAATACATACATTTTTAGTCATGGGTATAAGACTTACAACTCGTTTTTAAAAGAAAATATCGGATTTTCTGGAAGCATACAAAACCATTTTACGCGAAACAATACAAATCCTTTTCATACAAATTGCTTATGAACTCACCAACTTAGTAGTTGACACTTTTTCAAAACCACTTGTATTCTCAGGAAATCAGTAACATGTAACTTCAAGTGACTACCTTTTAGGGAAATGAGACAGCGTCACAACGCGTCATTTACTTTTATCGCATGTTATGTAAACAACACTTTGAAAACAATGTAATATCTCTATATTTACTATATTGGTTGTGATGCTTGTTTCATTTATATTCAATTGTTATGATACTGCACAATGACGTCATCCTCCCCCGGACGTTTCCGTCATCCCGGTTCGGGGATGTGACAGATTGGTATCAGAGCATTGTTTATAGTGAACTAGTATATAAAACCATACAAAATATACAACTATAAATACAATGGGGCTAAAACATTCTGACTAAAAGCATACTTTAAAAATATAAGTATTTTATGAAAGTGTACATACATACATGCATATTAGGAATAGTGTTATAATAAGAAACAAATAAAAAGTATTTAGAAGAAGAGATGGACATCACGATTAAACCTAGACAGTTATGTAATCATATCTAGGATAAATATAGCCTGATCAACTATATTTATTCGAAATATGACCAACATGTGTTTAGGAATGGTCGTGGTGAACAACAAATCTAAAACTTACCATATATATATATATATATATATATATATATATATATATATATATATATATATATATATATATATATATATACCAATAAGCTATAGAATCAAACATAAACAATTAAAATACTATAGGAGTATTTTAGGATACATA
Source organism: Lactuca virosa (assembly GCF_052849685.1). NCBI lineage: Eukaryota > Viridiplantae > Streptophyta > Magnoliopsida > Asterales > Asteraceae > Lactuca > Lactuca virosa. The sequence goes on along the minus strand of NC_136427.1, from coordinate 112,576,057 downwards.
CACTTAGACTTTTCATGAATTTCTCACATTCTTGTACAGACATCATGGCAGGATTCCATGCACTAGGAGACCCTTATTCCCTTAACTAGGGAAATAGGGGATGGATTGAGGAGGATCCCGAAGAGAATCCCGAGGAAATCATGGAAGAGGAGCCCAAAGAAGAAGAGGAAGAAGAGGAGTCAGAGGAAGAGGAAGAAGAAGAACCAAAAGAGGAGTCTGATGTGGAATCAGAGGTTATCAACCCTCCTTATGTGGCCAAGGTTCCCGCGAACCGACTTGGCTACCAGGGACCTACGCCCCGCTGGGCGGAAGATCTGGAGAGATGGAGCTGACACCAGCGCCAACGCCCTCCATTCGGCACGGAGCGAGGTTTCTATCACCTCATCCACGGGAGACCGGCCGATATGGCCCTCCCAGTCATGATTCAGCGAATCACGGACATCGGAGATCAGACGAGGGCGACGGCGAACCAAGTTCTGGAGTTGGGAACTACTGCGGAAGTCACAGACGCACGGACTCGAGACCTGGAGAGAGACTACTATCCCATGGACAGACTCATTGAGGACCTTACCACCGTTACAGCGGAGGTAAGGGAATATCAGGAGAGGCATTCGGCTCTCGAGGAGAGAGTGGTTGCAGCCGAGCGTCAACTAGCAGAGTTACAGGGCGCCTCGACTTCATCTCAGGAACCGCAGGGGACTACCTGTCGTGAGTAGGATTCATCCTACTCACAATTTGTTATAGACTAGGTTTACGGGTATGTGTTGGTGCTACCCTTTTTCCTGTATGTAGGACCGACCCTACGTCTAAGTGATTACACTATTCGGAGGGTCGTTATGCTGCTAAATTTTCATTATTTTCTTCATGTACTGTAGACCTCCTTAGGGGTCAATTTTCCCCAAAATTTATGTACTAGTACTTTATCTTTAATGAAACAGTTATGTATTACATTTTATTGGATGTTGTTATCTGCTATGTCTTTTCTTTTCATTTTTATTTGGTATAGTAAAATTTCAATTATGAAGTACAAGCGACTCACAATAACAACTAGATTCAATACAAAGAAGGTGTTCCATTCCAGTAGTGTCCGAACCATAACTCATATCAAAAACTTATCGTCATTCCACCTTGTGGCAAAAAATGGCACACCGAAGATATAACAGGCGCAAGAACAATACCACGGCACCACCACCACCGCCACCTCCCCCACAAATGGACACTGCAGTATTCCAAGTTGTAGTGACAGCTGCTGTGGCTGCTGCCATGGCCCAAATCAGCAACAACAACAACGGAGGCGGAAATGGGACAAACAATTCCAATCGAAGTGAGAACCAAGGGCACCCAAGGGAATGCACTTATAAAGACTTTGCAAACTGCAAGCCCAAGCCCTTCAATGGAAGCAGTGGCGTCATTGCTCTGACACGGTGGTTCGAGAAGACGGAATCAGTATTTAAAATTTGTGCATGCCTAGAGGAGAGCAAAGTCAAATTTGCATCCTGCACCCTTTCTGATAGGGCCCTTTCGTGGTTGAATGGACACATCAAAGCCCTAACACTCCCGGTGGCGAACTCGATGAGCCGGGATGATCTCAAAATCATGATGCTCGAAGAGTACTGCTCAAGGGGCGAGGTATAGAAGCTAGAACAGGAACTTTTGGATCTCACAATGAACGGCTCTGACATCAAATCCTACACCGCCAGATTCAACGACCTAGCAATCCTATGCCCTGGAATGATCACTTCGGAGAGCAAGAAAGTAAAACATTTCATCTGGGTGCTATCTCCCTAGATTCAGGGGAATGTAATTGCTGCCAACCCAACAACTTTCGATAGCGCCAAGCACCTCGCTCAAAAGCTCATCGATCATGGAGTACGACAAGGCATAATGACTCCCGCCCCCGAACAGAAAAAGGGAAGTGATAACAAGATGAAGTTCGGAAACAAGAAGAAGGGTCAGTCAACCCAGGAGCCCGCAAAGAAACAACAGGGTGTGGCGGTTCATGCTGCACCAGCACCTACTGTGACAACCGTCAAATTCAAGTCAAAGTCAAAGTCAACAGGTCAAAGTCAAAGTCAACAAGTCAAACCGGTCAAACTTAACTAGTACTTCTATGATAAAAGTTATTCTATGTATAAAAATGTGCATTTGTATGTCAAGAATTCAAGTGTCTCGGATATTTTATGTGTTTAGCAATGTACAACCCTAAGAAGGAAGTTAAATGCATCAAAACACGACTATGGACCTTTTGGAGACTTAAAATGATCATAAACGAAGCATAACGGGGTTCACGAACCTTGCATTGGGAGACAATACGATAATATTGACTAAAAATAAATCTCTCCCAAATCTCTCTCAAAATCTCTCTCAACTTCTTATAGTCAACCAGGTCATCCTGACCCTCAACTTGGCCAAAAACCGCTTGAATCGGGGAGTTATATTGAAAAACAGCTAAATAGGGCCGAAACCCCTAGGTACTGAACCCTAAGGAACCGAACTCACCCCTTTAGGACCAAAGGTCCCCTTTGAGAACCGAACTTAGCCTTCAGGACCGAAGTCAGCAGTCTCGGACCGAACCTCAAATACAACCGAAATGAACCGAGCCTTCGGTCCATTTCGCTCCTCTCGCACCTTCGGGCCCGAGCCTTCCCTTCGGTTCCTTCTCCCTACTTTCGGTCCTCAACACCAAAGAACCGAACCCCTCGCAGGTTCGCTCCTATTGTCCGGTTTTCGACTACTTTCGCCTGTTAAGCCCGTTTTTTACGGGGATTTTTCACCAAATTCATATTTTTATCATTTTAAACTCCCTAAACTCATATTTTATTCATTTCTCAAGGATTTATTAATTATAAATCATTATTTTACAATAAAGAAAATAGCTTAGAATATCAAGTGGGTCAAGTGTGCCCACTTGCCCTCCATGTGTCACCTCCCCATTAGCCCAATCTTATCCACATCACACAAACCAAGGCAAACATCCTATCAATCTTGCAAGTTGCTCCAGCAACCTCCTATATAAGGAAATCCTTGGAGGATTTCTTGGGTTGCCTTGATCATTTCCTTCACCATCAAACACTTCCACTTCTCTTACCCCTCAAGAAAGCCTCTTTTTCTCTCTGCTTCCAGCCACTTTGTGGAGGTATTCTTGAGCTACTACTTCACTTTTTGGTAAGTATTTCATCTAAACTCAAGTGTTATTCCATATTTTCATAACACTCTTGGATCATCTACACACATTTTAACACCAAAAATCGTTCTTAGGATCATCCAAACTTTCACGTGTTCATCAAGTGATCTCGACTTGATACTCCTCGTCTTCGACCTTCCACTCTTCAAGAGATCAATAAAGGTGAGTTCATACCCCTACATTTTCCAGTGTTCTTTAGTTTTCAGGGGGGAATACAAGTTAAAACACCAAAACATATTTAAAACTTAACTTGACAGCTTACAACAGAAAAGTTGTGACCTGTTCATGAACTGTTTTACCCAACTTAAACTTAATATTTTTCAAAACTGTTTAATATGAAAGTAGTTCAGGTTTATACCTTTAAAATGACTACTTGCAAATCTCCATAAGATTTTTCTACAATTTATGGTGATTTTTACAAAACTGCCTATCACTGTAGCAACAAAATCGGACCAGGTTGCGAAGATGAACATTTTCACACTGGTTTGAGACCACCAAAAATTATAGGAAAATTTATGAACACAGTAGACTCTTTTTCAAAACTCTCCGAGTTTACGGATTCAGTTTTCGACTTACGATGATTTTTCTATAAATATTCTAAAACAGTGACATTTAAGGGTAAAACCGTCAAAACAAGTTTAAGAGTTATTCACACCTTGTAACATGCTGAGCAAGGTGTGTAAGATTTTATACTTAGTATTTTCAATGTAATTTTATTGAAATACAAAGCCATGCATAACAAGGTTTCATTTAAAACATAAAACACTCTTGATAAACTATAATAGGTATAGTTTGGACACCTCGTTTAACAAAGAAACAGTAATACAATCGATTTACAAAACGGGTATTTCATTACAAACTACGTGAAAATGTTAATGAATAAATTTGTGAGACATTCACCTTCAGGGTACTCTTAAGTACAACAGAAAAGTCCTTTAGTTATAGCCAGAATCTCTTGTAGGGAGAGCGTGATAGTTGTGTATAGATCTATATTGGGTCTGACAAACCCGCACCTAAGCTGCTTGCAACAGCTAGATCGACAGGTCTGGGGTGACAAGTGACATAACATTCCGACGCGTGAAGAACGTCGAGTACGAGGTCTTCGAGTCTTAGCATGGTTATAACAACTCACATGGGGAATTAACAAAACACACAGTTCACGGGAATTTAAGGATTTCACAAAAAAGAAGTTTTATTTAAATATAAGACCACACATAAGTATGACGATTTACTTACATATACTAAGTCTTGGTTCAGTTAAGACTACAACAAACCTTTTAGAAAATATTGGATTTTCTGGAAACGAACTTGTAACAAACTTTAAGGAACAACATCCATTTTTCATTCATAAATTGCTTATGAACTCACCAGCTTTAATGCTGATACTCTTTCAAAAACAACTTGTATTCTCAGGTATTCAGTAATACAGGTAACCACAAGATTTTTGAAGGCAAGACGCTAAGGCGCATATTTATTTTGAACTATTTTGGCATCATATGTAATTTATTTGGAAACATGTATTTTGTTTTTGCAACGATGTAACCTTTTAAATTATATTTATGATGGTTGTGTTTACTTTCTTCACTATGGTTATGATACTGAGCATGACGTCCTCCGCCCCCGAACGTTTCCGTCGTTCAGGTTTGGGGGTGTGACACCTACCAAGCCATATACCGGTACTCTCCCAAAGTGTGACAATTGCAATTTTCACCACAACGACGCCTGCCGGGAAATGCACTGTACAAACTGCATCAGGAAGGGGCACACTGCCCGATACTGCAGAACATCCGCACAGCAGGCTACCCAACCCACAAATGATGGGGTGAGCCAAACGTGTTATGGTTGTAGGGAAACAGGCCACTACAAGAGGAACTGTCCAAAGCCCAGCAATAGAAATATCGGGGAAATAGGAAGAGTCCTAGCAATAGGACACGAGGAGGCGATGAAAGATTCGGTAGTGGTCACCGATACGTTCCTCCTCAATACCATTTATACAGGCATACTATTTGATAGCGATGCAGAGAGAAGCTTTGTGATTCACAAGTTTAAACATCTACTCAAACAAAACCCACAAACACTAAACGAAACATTCACCGTGGAAATGGCCAACGGAAAAACTGAAACAACAAACGATGTATTCATAGGATGCACACTAACTTTGAATAACCACTCCTTCCAAATCGACTTAATGTCGGTTACCATAAGGAGTTTTGATGTTATCATCGGCATTGTCTGACTAAGTCCTCACCGTGCCGACATTATGTGTTACGAGAAGGCCGTTCGCCTTCACCTACCAAACAACGAAACCTTGGTCATATATGGTGACAAACCTGACACGAACCTCCACATCATCTCATGTATCAAGGCACAGAAGTGTTTAAACAAGAAGAAATGAGAAAAGAACATTAAGGACATCTCGGAGGTATGTAACTTTGGATGTTAGTGCATTGTTGACAGTCGGGAGAGTCAGTGACCAGCTGGTTTGGATCATGTGGTCAGTAAATGTTAGTTTGGTTGATGTATTGGTTATGCATCAAAAGTCACTTGATGAATGTTTGCAATGGTGGATCGCGTTTCCTTGTAGGTTGTTTATTAGAAGTTTGGTTACCAGTGTTAGGTATTGGTTCTGAAATCTCGAGTCACGAAGTTTGTTGTAGATGCATTGAGTGATCTGTCAGGTGGAGGTACACCTAAGCTGATAAGGGACTTGGATGCAACGTGAAATTCTTGGATGGATCATCATTATGCTCGTGGGAGCAGTGGGTTGGTAATGACTTGTTAAGAAGTCAAGGGTGTATTTAAAGTTTTTGGGCAAAACTTCCGGATTTGGAGATTTGTTGGAAATTCATGATCGGTGTCTTCTAAGTATTCTATCTGCACGAGTTGGTGGTGTTCCTATTCAGGGACTAAGAGTATGTACGACATATGGCTGATCATCAGTCTTAGGGTATGGTTTCTGAAGTTTGGACTGATAGGTTCCCAGCTCATAGAAGTATATTGATATAGTTGATTTGTGGTTGTAGTTTTGAGAGTTCCCGGTATGAGTGGTTCTCTCGGGACGTTGGGTCTTACAGTTTTGGTTGCAGATGAGCATTTTCAAGTTTTTGGGTTGTTTGTTGGCAGCTGCGAGTTTCCGAATGGTTTCTCGAGTTTTCCTTATATGAAGCCATGACTTTGAAGTGGTTAAAGGGAGTTGTGGATTATGTCGGCCTTGTGTGTGTGTTTCTCTACAATGGCTTTTTGGCATAGCCTCGCATTTTGAGTCGCTTCGTTATCAAGTTGAGGGTTTAACAATAATGAATAGCCAGTCAAGGCTTTGGATATTCGGATTTCGGGCAGAGTAGTAATCATTATGCTTCAAGGGTTAAAGATAGTGGGTCAAGGATTCATTATTAGCCAGGGTATGTAATTATTCTAAGACTGTGTTTCGATTGTTGTATGGGAAGGCAGTCGCTTGTAGGAGACGAATTCTCAGTTCAGATCGGAGACGTGGAAGAATTGTCCAAATTGTCGGGTATGCCTGAAGAGTAGTGAGGAGTGACTTCGAGGACGAAGTCTGATTTAAGTGGGGGAGAATTGTAACATCCGTATATTGATGTGATTCCATTTTTAAACCCTAAGTATAAGAATTAATTTCATATTCAACTATTTGTTCGGACAGGAATATGAGTTTTCCTCACTGTACTTGTGGGTCGAAGGTACCAAGTTCGGTCCATTGGATTGTTATCCAACTATACATTGATTGATGTATGTGGTAGATTTGCATGATTATATTATAGTTGCTAACATGCGTTAGACTGGTAGAATTATATGACTTCCTGTGATTTTTCGCTGTATGATTATCTGTCTGTTGAATATGTTTGTTATATGTTATATTTCGACATTTTATGTGGGGGTTGAGGCTTTACTGCTTTGTGAGTGAGCCAACAGACCGGAGTATTCTAGTACGATGACTGAGTGGACCAGAGGGTATTCCAGTCCGATGACTGAGTGGACCCGTTGTATATTGGCATTCCAGTCTGATGAGTGATTGGGCCAGGGGTATTCCAGTCTGATGATTGATTGGACCCACCACGCAATGCTATATATGTTTTGTTGTGTGGTGGTATTTTGGGGGAACTCATTAAGCTTTGGCTTACAGTTTTAGTTTTATGTTTCAGGTACTTCAGATGATCGAGACAAGGCAAAGGCTTGATCGTGCACATCATCCTGGATTCTATGAGATTATGATTTTTGGGATACTCTGATTACTGAAATACACTTTTTAAACAATGGTTTTGTAAAAAAATTATGATTTTGGATTGTTTATGAAAAGTTAAAATTTATTGTGATTTTTGGGATGTTACAAGTTGGTATCAGAGCCCTGGTTTGAGTGAATTGGATGAACATTCGTGTGAATCCAGACTGAAAGTAAGGATATGTAAAAGTTATTGAAACAATTTTCAAAAAATAAATTCAAATTATTTTCAAAAGTAACCAAGGAGGGATGAGATGTGTACAATCAGCCGGAGCAAGAAAGTTTATCCAAAGATACCCACACTGTTATTTGCTTATAATGCTATGATAGAACCGTATGCTAGTGAAACGCTAAGGATCTTCAAGAATTGTATGATAGAATTTCCTGATGTATGATGCTTGATAGCCTAGGAGGACTTCTTATATGTTAGATGAAATTGACATCATTATTGTAGTTGCTAGTGTGTGCATCATAGTTGTACATAACAAAGATTCTATAGCTTGAGAATGTTTGATTTAGCTTTATTTCATGTTCTTGTCTGATTAAGGGCTTAGGGTAGAGTCAAGTATTTGACTGTCTATGGTATACAACGTTATGTATGATTAGCATGCACTAGTGGCTATAGGGTTGGTGGAAGTTTCATGAGTGGGTACAGTTTATAACAGGTCAACATGAGGAATGATCAGCCACTCTTGAGAGAGTGAGTATAAGATGAATGTGTATCCTAGATGCTTGGGTCTGGAGGTCAGAAATTGCGTATGAGGATCTGACTGGTTTTATTGTGTCTTAATACCAGCCGACTCCACTACTCGAATGTTGTTTGGTTTATGCTTTGTGGGACTCATATTGATGTGAGTTAACTATCAATTGAATATGTTAAATTACATGTTATGAAGTTTATTGTGATTTTTGGGATGTTATAAATTAACTTAGACACACACACACACACACACACACATATATATATATATATATATATATATATATATATATATATATATATATATATATATATATATATATATATATATATATATATATATATATATATAAGCTAAATTAAAACATACATTGTTCCAAAATAAATATTGTTTTACGATACAAGTATTTTATGTTCTAAGCATAAATAATAAACTAAACTCCGAGAGTGACGTTTCAACTTGCTTGTGCTTAGCTGCTGACTCTTCTTGAAATATTTGCAAGCCTTTTACAAATATTAGATTAACATTAAGTACCAAGTACTTGAGTGTTATATGAAAAGTATAAGTTCTATGTTATAGATACTTATAGTACTAGTTTCTCCAGACTTTCTTCTCTGATAAGATGGACAGTTGCTCTTTCAATGTCATGTTTCTCTATAGAAGAAACAAGATCCATCTCTGTGGACCTTTCTGGATCTCTTGGGCCTAAAGGTGTCCTTTCTATGAACTAATGGCCTTGCTTATATATGGTGACTATTTTCAGCCTTGCATTCTTCCAATTCTTGAACAGGTTCAAACCAGGTTCTTCAGAAAATATATATGATTCACCAGATAGAACATATGAAATGCTTCTAAGTTTTTCCAGTTCCTTATTGTCAGGAAAAATTGTACCCAATATGATTTCTGAAACATCTTCAACATCACATCAATGCTTCCACCAAGCATTATGTTCAACTCTATTGGTAAGTGCAGATTGTTTAGGAATAGGACTTTTAAGAATGTACAGTTTATTATCTCTCCTGAGATTGTCTCTCAAGACATGAATCCATTCGTTTAAACTATATTCATCGAAATTTATTGTTTCTTGTAGGTCAGCAAGAGAAAGATGATGCATAGTAACGATATTGGATTTTGTTTTCATGTACAAAATTTTAACAAAATTCATTTAGTATTTTCGATATTTAAATCTTCAATAATTAATACCCTTAAGTTTTTAAAAACATTAATTATTAAAGTCTAGGATACAACTTGCAAAACAAATAAATGGTTAGGTGACATTTATCTCATTCATTGAATTCAACTAGGTAGATATCGAGTATCAATTATATTATATTATATTATTTCTATCTTTATAAGATCGTTAATAACAAAGTTTAATAGACATGTTTGATCTCATATATGCCTCAGATCTCTATTGCCTAGGTGACCTTTATCAAAACAAATTTCTAATCAAATCATCTAGTTTGAGGAACTTGTGTAATCGACTTATAATTAGGTTATAGAAATCGTGAATACACCTCGGCCATTAAAAGATGACATTGGCGCATATAAGTGACGTGTGAGTGCTATTCAAATAGGATTGATAGATTTGAGTTTAATAAGGGGCCTTTGATGTTTTTTATAATTCTAGTTTAAAAAACATTTGATATTATGGTTATTGCATTCATCCAATAAGCCATGATATACTTATATTTAAAATCACATTTTAGCAATGTTCTTTTATAAAATCCAAATTTTATATAATCGACGCGATCAAATTTTAAAATTAATATCTAGTATTAAGTTTGGACGTTTGAACATTAAAGAACATTTATAAACCTTCTAATAAAATTTCCATATAAAAAATAAGGGTTGGAGTTTGATAAGTCTCTAAAATCTCAATTTTAAGCTTATATAATTTTAATCGTTGAAATTTACCGTCACCTAGTTTTAAACAATAAAACCCATTTTATTTTTAAATTTTTTTTACCATCTTATATTAAAAGATAAATTTCATTAAAACCAAACTCTTTGTGATCATTTTTATGTTTAAAAAATATCTAGCATTTTGAAATTTTAATTTTATAAACATGTAATATATAAACTAAAACAAACATCACAAACAATTAGAGCATATGTGCATAAACTAATCATAAACTAATGGCATTTTTTGAGCTATCACAAAAATGGCAAGTCCATTCGTAAGGGACATAAAGGGACCAAAACTTTTTATAATGTCTTCATGATTCCACTTGCTTCAACACCTTGTAGCAAGTTCATAAGAATAATTTCATAAAGTTTATAAAACTTTAATAAAATCATGTATATGAACTTTTGATCTTTAAAATGGTCACCATCTTCATTCTTGTTATGTTTTTATAAACATAAATTATTTCTAAAACTAATCTATTACTTAGAAAAATAAACAAAATAAAAAATATTTATTTAATTATTATATATCATATGAATAAATAAATATTACAACCATTTTAACAAATCAACACAAACAACATCACAAGAGGTCAATGGCTAGTTATGCACATCATATATATATATATATATATATATATATATATATATATATATATATATATATATATATATATATATATATATATATATATATTAGATGTGTGCCCGCGCAAAGCGGCGGTGATCAATAACTTTTTTCGGTGAATAGTTTTTTATATGGAAATAATTATTATATTTTATTATTAGTTATTATGTAATAAAAAATTACCACTTTTAAATAAGATATTTATGTTTATACCTTATGTTTATATTGTCTGCTTATACTATTAATGTAAATTAATTAATATTGGTGTTTAGATTAAGAAATATAAATTAATTTATATATATGAAGTTAATATTTTAAAATTTTCATTTTACTCCAAAATGAATTTCTTAATTACTTTCCTTAATTCAAATCTTAAAACTTTTGGCAAGTATTAATGAATTATATATGCATAATTGATTTGTACAAAAAGTTTTGTAACTTATACCTCTTAAAATTCAAGATATGACTAATATGCTTTATAATATATATATATATATATATATATATATATATATATATATATATATATATATATATATATATATATATATACTCAAAAAATATATAAAACAACACGTTGTTTTTCTAAGACAAATTTGGTGACAAAATATGCATGTAAACTTTTGTCACTAAAAAATAACCATTATAAAGATGTTATAGAAAATATGTATGGAATTTCACACAAAAAGAAAACCATCCATGGTTTCCAAAAACAAAGGTTATACCAAATAATCTAATAATCTGACTAAGCTTGCAAAAATAGTTATGATATCAATTGTTGGGTTTTACTGAAAATTGTTTTTCCAAAAACGCTAAAAATGGCAATGGAAACTTTAAAATTAGAATAAGCATAAAAGCATTTTAACCCACCAATGATCATTTTGCAAAGCATTAAAGATTAAAACAACCACAAAATAAATAAATAAATAAATAAATCCTTTGAAGACTTTGATTCCTCTCGGGAGGTTGGAAGTTGATGAAGATGACAAGCAACTTAAAGTAGAGCTTCTATAGAAGCGTCCACCAAGCAAGAGTAAACCACCAAAGATGGTAGTCTTTACCTATATATAAGTTGTTCTTAAGACATTAAGAACTTACACTAAATAAGTGTGACAACCCGGAAAAAAAAATTGCTTTAAAAGCTCAGTCAGTCAACTCAACTGAGTGTCAGACTCATTGGTAATGAGTTCTAGCCTGGTTAAATGTCATTCTAAGGAGTTTTAAGCCTACTACACTTAAGGAATAAGTGTTAGAATGTACTTGCTAGATGACACTATGCAAACATTAGGGCCTTAACCTCATCATAAGGAGTTCACGACCACAATGCCAATGAGTTTACGGCCGTAAACTCATGTGGCCGTAAACTCAAGCCCATATATATGGCCCTTGGTCATTTCTAGCCATTTCTTACATTCCAACCTCAAGAACACTCCATTTCTCTCTCAACTATCATCCCGATTTTCATCCTAGATCTCCAAAAGTGGTAAGTGTTCATCCTTGATTTGTTGTTACACTTCATCTCCTAGTTACACTCTTTGATTTCATCCATGGAAATCAACTTTTCTTAGATCTTCAAGTTTCACCAAGAACACCAAGAACACACACTAGTGTTGTTGGCCAAAATCGACCATTTCAAGCTTCTATATCGTAAGTACTCTTCCCTATACTTGATATCTAGTTAAGACCCATGCTTAGAGCCTTGAAAACATCAAGAATGCAAGACCAAAAGGAGTTTACGGCCAAGCCATCTCCCATGGCCGTAAACCCCTATAAAGGTGCCATTTGAGCCCTAAACTCTTCCTAAGGCTTGGATTTGAGGCTAGAGCACTCCCATGTGCTTTGTAAGACCTTGAATCATCACCAAACTCATAATTTAGAGAGTTTACGGCCCAAGAGTAAACACCCTTGGCCGTAAACTCCAATTATGGTCAAGTCTTGGACCTTAAACACATCTAGGCCTTTGCTAACCTTTGGGACATTTAAGCCTTTGAAACTCCTTACCTTTAAGACCCTAAATGTGACCATTTAGAGAGTTTACGGCCAGGAGTAAACTCCCTTGGCCGTAAACACCTCAACACTCTCCATTGAGTTGGTCTTTCTCATCCTTGTGTAGAGCAAAATTCCCTCAAGCTTCCCTAGCCTTCAAACACCCTCATATGCATCTTTGACCATGGGTTTACGGCCGTAAACTCCCTTGGCCATAAACACATGGCTGTGAACACCAAACCATGGCCATAAACACCCATTAGGTCAATCACATGTGATTCCAACACTTGGTCAAAGTGTTTCCTAGTCCCGTGAGGAGTTTCCTTGCATTTGGTTGCTTCCAAGCACTATATTTATGTCAATATATGCCAATTTATGTCATTTAGGACTTGTTAAGTCTCAGGACTTTATTCATGGAACTTCTCATCCTTACGCGCACCTTCGTTTGTATCACCCACATCAGGTGAGTTCATACCTCGTAATGAATCTTTTAACTGTTTTAAATGCTTTTAAGGGGGGAATACAAGTTGAACACAATGATAATTGTGTAAATGTTTACTATATACATCTTTCAAAAGATTGCTTATGTCTTTTATGAGTGATCAAAACATTTCAAAAACTCTTTTAAAGTTATGTTACTTTATAGCTTTACAAAACTCCGTTTTTAAAGTACAGGCATAACTTAGTAGATAAAAGAGTCTTTTCAATAACAGTTCAAGTAAAACACTAGTAAACTATAATAGGTATAGTTTAGGAAGACACTACTCATTACTTCTAGTACAATGAAGCATACAAAGAGTCAGTTCATATATGAGTCAGAACACACTATTTTGAGAAACATTTCACACTATACACTACACAAGAGAGTATACTATACACTAGTACAGAAAGAACATTACTAAACTATGAATTACTATACAAACATTGTTATACGATAAATTAATGTGACACACTATTTAAGGATACAACAATACAATGTTGTATCATATTGTAACCAAAGTCTCCTGGAGGGAGAGCGGACATCTTGTGTATAGATCTATACAGGACAGATACTCCCACACCCTGACTGCTAGCTACAGTCCCAGCCGATAAGGCCAAGGGGTGACAAATGTCACCTCACTACATATGACACCGGAGGGTCATCTTTAATTCAGTCATCGATCAGCATGGTTACATACGGGTTCACATTTAAACATTTAATTAACCAACTTGGGATTAAAGGCTACTTTAGACTCCCCGAGGTGTATTGTACATTTAATACTACCTGGAGTCTGTATTTTATTACTTTATAGCCAGCATTGTCACTGCTGAGGTAAAATATTATTTTCCCTATTACATTTACTTTGTGATCTTCCCACATAATCATTAATGTATAAACTATATTTAGTTAATGATAGTCTCACTCGGGAAAATACACACTAATACAAGAAACAAACATACATAACATTTGACGCCTTGGTAGAAGGCTACGTTTAGTAGAAAGGGCCATAATGCTAATACAAGAAACAAACATACATAACATTCAACTACATTTTCAACAGCATTTTACCACAACATTTTACAACTTACTTACATCACTAAAATCTTATGAACTCACCAGCTTAATTGCTGATCAACTCTTTCAAATAACTTGTATTCTCAGGAGCCTAGTAGACAGGTACTCACACTGGGATTCAGAAGATGGAGCAGTATAGCTTCAAGTCTTGTTTGTTATTTGCTTATGTATTCTATGTTTCGTGAACACACACCTCGTAAACACTTTCTTTCTAATGATATGGTTGTTCATTACTTTGCTTACTATAATGCATATCTTATGATACTAAACATGACGTCCTCCACCCCCGAACGTTTCCGCCGTTCCGGTTTTGGGGTGTGACAGATTGGTATCAGAGCATTGTTTATAGTGAACTAAGTATATCAACCGATAAAAGATATACAACTATAAATACAATGGGGCTTAAGTGCTCTGGATAATGGTATATTTTAAGAGTATAACGATAAGTTATAAAAATATACCTACTTGCTTATACATGTACATACTAGATCAAGTATCACAAGAAGAACAGAACTAAAGTATTTAAAGGTTGAACACTGTCGTCAAACCTGAACAGTTATGTAATCATAGCTAGGATCAATATAGCCTGATTAACTATATTCATTCGAGATGTGACCGACATGTGTTTTGGAGTGATGTAGTGTTGCAACAGTCTTAAAACTTACCTAAACACCAGTCAAGAGAATACTAGATCAAGTACATTAGAGTTAGAATACTATAGGAGTATTCTATGACACTATAACGCGATAACAAGTTTGAAACATACCAAGAAGATTACATTAAAATACTATAGGAGTATTTTAGGCTCTATATAAACAACTTACATGATAACTTAAAGGACCCTTACAGATAGGTCTATAATCTTACAATGTATACTCCCAAGGTTTTATATAATTGAGATCTTATAGACTTAGAATTTGTGATCTACGCTCCACTACCTGTTCCTTGTTTGGTTGTGGTTTTGGAGTAGGATCACTTATTCGAAGGTCTATTTAATCTTATGTTATATACAACTTGTATACATTGTGCAATTATAGGAGGACTCTGTAAGGATCACCCCATAAAGTTACCTTAAATCTCATAGATTCTTTAGTCACTTCCATTCTCGCACAACAAACCCAGATAGATGTAACCACTTCCTCGTAGTAGACAACAGAAGAATCCAGGAGGAACAAGAGCAAGTTCAGAAGAAGTTTTCAAAGAAGGATCAACCGAAATAACCAAAACATCTTATGCTTCACACTAATAAATAATAATCTTGTTAACTTAATGAGCGAGTGGAAGCACTGCTCACATTATGTGTTAGGATTATTTTCTTACATGCAACTGGTAACAGTTATTCAGATAACAGATATTCATTCGAGGATAGTCATTTCAAATTCATAGAGTTTATTAGGTATAGACTCTTTTATGAATTGTTTCTAGAACCCTGTGGAAGGCAGGACCCGATACACTCAGAACTGGGATAACCTTGTCTTTTCAGCTTTTGGCTTGTGTCCATTGCTATAGACTTATTCCATCTCATCTTTGTATTCTTTTAGCAAAGATGCCTCCTCGCAAATCGAACAGACGCACTATTCCGATAACTCCAACTCAACCGCCACTACCCCCACCATAGTTCGACCTAGCTGCTTTTCAGGCAGCGGTAACAGCAGCAACGATAGCCGCTCTAACCCAAATTCGCGCAAGTGATATCAGTGGATCTGGTAGCGGTGCTCACCTAAACAACCACAGAGATACCCACGAACACCCAAGAGAATGTTCGTATAAAGACTTCATGAAATGCAAACCCAATTCCTTCGACGGAAATGGTGGAGTCATCGCTCTGATGCAATGGTTTGAGAAAACAGATTCGGTCTTCGAAATCTGTTCATGCCCAGAAGGGAGCAAAGTCAAGTTTGCTGCCTGCACCTTCTCCGGAAGAGCCCTAACATGGTGGAGTGGCCATGTTAAGTCACTGACCCTAACAGTTGCAAACTCTATGGGCTGGGAAAACTTGAAGGAAATGATGATGGGAGAGTACTGCCCAAGGGGCGAAGTACAGAAGCTAGAACAAGAACTATGGGAACTCAAGATGGTTGGCTCAGACATAGTGGCCTACACTGACAGGTTTAGCGACTTGGCAGCACTATGCCCCGGGATGGTTACCCCGGAGAGCAAGAAGATAGAAAGGTACATCTGGGGTCTGACTGTCCCGACCCAAGGAAATGTGTTGTCTTCTAACCCAGCCACATTCGATAGTGCCAAACGCCTGGCCCAGCGACTCATCGACCATGAAGTCCACCATGGCGAAGAAGTCCCGGTTCCCGAGCCATCGAGGGAAGAGGACTATGGACAGAAGTCGGAGAACAAGGGGAAGAAGAAGCGAACAACACAGGACACCCCGCAGGAGGAACGAACGAGTACTATGTACACCGCCACAACACCTGCTACTCCAGCACCTGCCAGTCGATATGCTGGAACCCTTCCGAAGTGTGGGAAGTGCAACTATCACCACACCGGAGTATGCCGGAAAATGCAGTGTCTGAACTGCCACAGAAAGGGACACACAGTCCGTTTCTACAGGGCACCGGCTCAACCGATCTCCCAAGTCCCCGGAGTTGAAGAAAACCAAGCCTGCTATGGCTGTGGTGAGACTGGACACTACCAGAGGGACTGCCCGATAACAAAGAACTCAGGCGCGGATGGAAGAATTCTGATGATCACCGCAGGAGAGTCGACCTCGGAGTCGCCATCGAGTAGCGGTACGTTTCGATTTAGTAATTGCTTTAAAATTTTATTTATATTTATATAAGATTAAAACTTGGGGATAACTCTTAAAAGTAATTATAATAACTCACTCATAGGAACAAGTCACAGTATTCAAGAGAACTAAAGGATCCGTTTAGAGAAGCTATGATGGCTGAATATATACATCAGGGTTGTGCATAACTAAGATGTTGCAGACTTAGAGTGAGTAATTCCGCCTTAATTCATGTTCCTTGTTTGGTTGTGGATTTGAGGCAGAGTTACTCAGTCGACCGTCTTATTCATCTTAAATATTCATAACTTGTATATGACAGGCGATCTTAGTGGTACCGAGGAGGATCATGATATAAAGTATCATCACCAGTTATCAAAACACTTCCATTGGTATGTACTCGCTCATCGCGGTACGATACGTAGGAGTGTTAACATAAAAGGGAAAACGGAAAGCACTAGAACATTTACAAAGAGTACATCGTCGAACACACTAGAAGTACATTTTCGAACACACTAAGAGTACACTATCGAACGCACTAAGAGTACACTATCGAACGCACTAAGAGTGCACTATCGAACGCACTAAGAGTGCACTATCGAACGCGCTAAGAGTGCATAGTCGAGCACACTAAGAGTACATTTTCGAGCACGCTAGGGATACATCATCGTATAACATACATTTCTTTCCAATCGGCAAAACTTTGATCAGTAAGGAGTCTGTTGCTATCTTTCGTCATGAGTTGGCGTGGTCCTCACCATACTAAAGTTCTTATGTTTATATCGCCTCAATCGTCAAGCTCTCGAAACTTTCGTCATTCGTATCGACAGTCCGACCTAAACCTCAGTTTTATCTTTCGTATTCTAAACCCCGGAGTACTCATGCGAAGAGTACTTTGTCCTCTGAAACCTCATCGGCAGGTGTCCGCAGACCGTCACGAAATACCACTCGTCCACCAGACCAAGTTCGGGCAGAGAGGCTATGGACGAATACAGCCCACCTGTCACTATTCAGTGTATACGCGGGGGTGGTATATGATTATGATTACGCAGATTTAGTATGTATATTTCCGCCCTATCTCCTGTTCCTTGTTTGGTTGTGGACCTGGGGCAGAGTCGCACATCCGACCGTCTTACTAATCCTAATTATATACGACTTGTATACACGAGGTAATGATAGATGGACCAAGTACGAATCCTATCATGAACGTCAAGGCAAAGTTGCCAGGTCTATGAGTAGGTATTCTGCCAATCAGAGGAGCGCAACCCCAGTAGTACTGTAAGAAAGCTAATTTCGGGACGAAATTCCATCTAACGGGGGGATGATGTGACAACCCAAAAAAAAAAAATTCTTTAAAAGCTCAGTCAGTCAACTCAACTGAGTGTCAGACTCATTGGTAATGAGTTCTAGCCTGGTTAAAGGTCATTCTAAGGAGTTTTAAGCCCAGTACACTTAAGGAATAAGTGTTAGAATGTACCTGCTAGATGACACTATGCAAACATTAGGTCCTTAACCTCATCATAAGGAGTTCACGGCCACAATGCCAATGAGTTTACGGCCGTAAACTCATGTGGCCGTAAACTCAAGCCCATATATATGGCCCTTGGTCATTTCTAGCCATTTCTTACATTCCAACCTCAAGAACACTCCATTTCTCTCTTAACTATCATCCCGATTTTCATCCTAGATCTCCAAAAGTGGTAAGTGTTCATCCTTGATTTGTTGTTACACTTCATCTCCTAGTTACACTCTTTGATTTCATCCATGGAAATCAACTTTTCTTAGATCTTCAAGTTTCACCAAGAACACCAAGAACACACACTAGTGTTGTTGGCCAAAATCGACCATTTCAAGCTTCTATATCGTAAGTACTCTTCCCTATACTTGATATATAGTTAAGACCCATGCTTAGAGCCTTGAAAACATCAAGAATGCAAGACCAAAAGGAGTTTACGGCCAAGCCATCTCCCATGGCCGTAAACCCCTATAAAGGTGCCATTTGAGCCCTAAACTCTTCCTAAGGCTTGGATTTGAGGCTAGAACACTCCCATGTGCTTTGTAAGACCTTGAATCATCACCAAACTCATAATTTAGAGAGTTTACGGCCCAAGAGTAAACACCCTTGGCCGTAAACTCCAATTATGGTCAAGTCTTGGACCTTAAACACATCTAGGCCTTTGCTAACCTTTGTGACATTTAAGCCTTTGAAACTCCTTACCTTTAAGACCCTAAATGTGACCATTTAGAGAGTTTACGGCCAGGATTAAACTCCCTTGGCCGTAAACACCTCAACACTCTCCATTGAGTTGGTCTTTCTCATCCTTGTGTAGAGCAAAATTCCCTCAAGCTTCCCTAGCCTTCAAACACCCTCATATGCATCTTTGACCATGGGTTTACGGCCGTAAACTCCCTTGGCCGTAAACACATGGCCGTGAACACCAAACCATGGCCATAAACACCCTTTATGTCAATCACATGTGATTCCAACACTTGGTCAAAGTGTTTCCTAGTCCCGTGAGGAGTTTCCTTGCATTTGGTTTCCTAGTCTTGTGATACTAAACATGACGTCCTCCACCCCCGAACGTTTCCGCCGTTCCGGTTTTGGGGTGTGACAATAAGCCTTAAAGGAGAAGCAACTTAGTACACTCAAAGCATGCACAAATTGCAAGACATGGAGAGAGGATAGAAGCATTAAGTTCTTAGCAATTAGAGAAATATGTAGGAATGGACCATATCATCTAACTAGATTTTGGCACTTACTCTTCTTTATATACTAAGAAATATGTAGGAATGGACCATATCATATAACTACTCAAAGCATTGCCTTAAAGGACAAGTATGGGTGAACGAGATTAACTAATAAGCAACCATCTTCCCATGAAGATGGACGTACGGGTTTGACTACAAACCAGTCAAAGTTAGTTTTTCTTC
The DNA here is from genome assembly GCF_052849685.1 of Lactuca virosa. Classification (NCBI taxonomy): domain Eukaryota; kingdom Viridiplantae; phylum Streptophyta; class Magnoliopsida; order Asterales; family Asteraceae; genus Lactuca; species Lactuca virosa. Next base: position 112,556,187 of record NC_136427.1, on the reverse strand, counting down.
CACTTAAAATATTAACTAGCTAGTTACATATGCCTCATCGAAATACCCATCAACTTGTTTCTTCTAGTAATTGACAACACTGACATTGAGATCTGGTACGTTTTTCAGGATATAGCGGACCACTGATTAGCAAATGACCTGATCGGTTTTTTCAATGGTGGCGGTTGTGGGAAAGAACCCTTTGGAGATGGTTGCAAACTGTAAAAGTCGAGATAAGCAATTTGACGTGAAGATAATGGTGTTATCAATATTATAAGCTCCAATTTAACTTAGTTACCATAATTTTAGGACAATAAAAAAAGGTTATATATATATATATATAGGGAGAGGATCAAATGAGAACACCTAAAAGGTTGAGAACGCGAGAACAATTCTAGACCAATCAATATATAAGGGCATACTAGTAAATGTATATTTTAATTAAGTTAAATTAAAATAAAATTCAATCAAATTCCCTTAAATTTAGGTTCAGTTACCAAAAAAGAAATAAATATTCAATTTTTTATTTTTCTTATTAATGGAATATAAAAAACATTTTTACCAAAATTTATTTTAAAACTGAAAAAAAAATTCTTAAAAAATCAATTTTTTTCTCCTATTTCACGTTTTTTTTGTTTTCAAAAAAATGAATAGAAATCGAACACCAAATTAGTACATTTGTATTCATAAATGATTTTTTTTTCAAAAAATCTGATACTACTCCAATCACAAATAAATACACATCAATTTACAAGTAATCTAATTCCTTTTTTTTAATCAATTGAAAATAAAAAGAGTGCAAAATTTATCATTTCTTTATAAAAAGAATACCTCTAATCATAAATAAATATACTCATTAACACATGCTTACACTGTTATTCACAAATGAATACACTGCTATTAACAAATGAGTACCCTGTTATTCAGAATTGAATAAATGAATACCTCTAATCATAAATAAATACATTCATTCACTGTTATTCACAAATGAATACACTTCTATTCACACATGAATGCACTGCTATTCATTCACTGTTATTCACACATGAATGCACTGCTATCCACAAATGAATAACTTCTATTCATAGATAAATACAATTTTTCATTCTTCCATTTCCTCTCACACTCCCTTCTTTTTCTCCTATCTTCGAGGTGCAACAAAAACACCCCCACCAGAGGTGTTTGCTGGTGGTTTCCGGCTAGCCAAGGGCAGCAGCCCCCTCCGTTTTCTCCCACAGTTTTACGACACACCAAGCAACCCAAACACCCCCTGTTGTCGTTTTCTTTCTGCCTTCCTCCCCCTCTCATCGACAGTAACTGGAACAAGAAAACGAAGTGGTGAAGAGGTTGCCAGAATAGCCCCAGCCACTCCACTACTGCGATGAACCACCAAATCGGTGGAGGTGCTCCCTATTCTTATTTCTTCGCTCCTGAAACAATTTCATATTCATCGTTTCATGTTCTTGATAGAAAACCCCAAAATCGGAAAAACACAAAATTGAAAGTGAAAGAGATGGATTTGCAACTCTAAACATCGAATAAAGGTGATATATCAATGAATCGATTCTGAATAAATGAAAGATAAAGGAAGCCCTAATCATACCCTTTACCCTTCGTAACCAGGAAACCACCATCGACATAGCCTCCATCATCAACCTTTATCTTCACAGCAACATTCAAGCAAAATCGAGACCATACCTTCCAACTTGAAATCGATTGCTGGTCTAGAATCTCCAATGAAAACCGATGAACTAACATCGACTTGTAGGAGTGCTCTTTCGCTGATTCAAACAAAAAAAAACCGAGAGCAGCCCAAATGATTTCTGACCTGTTTCCGTTCATTGTCACTTGATCAGACGAGGATCGAACATTCCCCAATCGACTATGCCTCCAGATCCCTGCTCCATTCGTGAATCCTCTCCTTCTGATCAAAAGCAATTCAGAGATCCTGTTTCCCTTTCCCCCTTTTTGGCTTCATCGATTCCAATTTGTCTCACCATTCTTTTCCCTTTTGTGGTGGATCTATGATGTAGGGTGGAGGCGTACCTAGGTTTACAGAGAGAGATGAAGAGAGAGATGGGAAATAGAAGGAAATAGGCGAGTGATTGAGGAATTATAGGAATTAAATAACGGTGGTAAATGTCCAATTACTATAATACCCTTATCACCATTTAAAGTTACACTTTAATACCTGTAACTTTTAAAATTTTACATAAATGGCCCATTCAATAATAACCTTAGATTTAGTTTTTTAAATGGTTCATATCTGTTCTCGCATTCTCAACCTTTTGGGTGTTCTCATTTGATCCTACTCTTATATATATATATATATATATATATATATATATATATATATATATATATATATATATATATATATATATGAAAAAAAAGGTTGTATAAAATATGTTTTTGTATAAAAAAGGTTTTATAAAAAAAAATATATTTTTTTCAAAAAAAGTATTTTTATATGTATTTCTCACATTCTTATATGGAATATGTAAAAGAAATGGGGCAATAAAACGTTTATTTGTTCGTTGGACCGGTGGTAAGCTCTTTGATTATTCGTGCAAGTTACCCGGGTTCGAATCTAACTCATCCTCTTTTCAACGAACTTTTGCATGTGTATATGTGTTAATTATCTTCCATAATATAAACAAATTTTAAGAAGCTATAAACAAAATGAGCCTCTGGGTCAGGGCTAACGGCGTCACCTATGAATGGGCAAGTCCTCAATTCGAATCAGACTTGCTCCCTTATTCTTCTGTGCTTTAAGATTTTTTTTAATAGATTGCTAATGTAGCGATACAATCTACATGCCACGTCAGCAAGAGCCGATATATTAACATGCCCGTTGGTAATTCTTCTATGCTTTCAATTGTTTTTAAAAGACATGTTGATGTGACGATACAGTCTGCATGCCACATCAACAAAGGCCGACATATCAACATGTCGGTTGGTAACGTGCTAATCGGACCATAAAGTTTGAATTTTTTGTAGCATTAACCCTTTTTTTAAGGGTTACTTTTTCTTTTATGAAAATGAATAGGTATTAGTTAGCAAACAAAATGTTGTATTTACATTGAATAAATAAGATTATGAGATTTTTGGTTCCAAACAAAATTTGTTGGCGTTAACCTATTTTCCATGAATTGGAAAGAATTGACCATAAGGCTTATAAGTTCGAAAAAAAAATCAAGAAGCAACATTACTAAAGGCGAAATAGATGGTCTTTTGATGATAGGAATTGAGAGCGTAATCGACCTGAAAATGGCCCATCGGGAACTTTAACCGGGCTCCATATCCAACACCAACACCGGCTCCCGGTTTACCATGTCTTAGACCAGGGTTTCCTACAAATAACAATTGAACTCACTATCACAATCACTATCACATCACTCTTTGGTCTTTACGATTAACAGGATTTACTATATATATATATATATATATATATATATATATATATATATATATATATATATATATATATATATATAAGCACAAACATACTTTCACCATTTCATCGTTTTGGCCACTCAACTATCTTTTATCAACTTAGTCATTGAACTATGGAACTAGTATTATAATAATGATAAAAAAAGACAATAGGCAAGTGGCTAAATGAATTGATAAAAAGTCTGTATTTGGGCCAATATGATTAGAAACTAACCAAAAGAGAAAATGTTGCTTTTATTTTGGGAGGGACAACAAAACATTGAAAATAAACAAATGGAGGACGTCGAAGTTGTTTAAAGAAAAGGGGAAACACTAACCAGGAACATAGCGACCAGAACCCAAATCAGTTCCACAATCACAGAAGAGAACACCGTCAAGCATCTGATTCTGGTAACACAACATAATTCAACGCATCATAATCAACCAACCAAAAACAATGTTTAAATTGTTTGATTAAATCATTTACCAGGATAGATAAACAGCTTTTTTTAATAGGTATTAGTTAGCAAATGAATACATTGAACAAACGAATATCGCATAGCTTGTTCATATCATAATCATATGAAGTAAGAATATACCACAACTTATTTATATGAAGGCTAAATGGCACTGTAATTTCATTTATATGTGAGCATCTTACTTCCATTGTTTACAGTTTGAAAACTGCTTCGAGTTGGGTGGGATTTTACAAGTAGAATGTTGTGATGAGAATAAATGAAAGTACATTGGTAGATTTAACCCTTTATATAATAACATGAGAATGAACATACGTACATACCATAGGGAATGTGAGTTGAGTGTTGGCAACCAAACAAGATCTACCAGATCCAACCGCACCCTCACCATATCCACGTACACTACCAACCCCCCCAATTGCAAATGCTTGGTATGGAGCTATATCACCTACGATAGAACCACCTGTAACGCTGTCACACAAACAAATACATTTATGCCCATGCTATTCAAAATTCAAATTATAAACAAACACAAAACTTCAAACAACAAAACAGCAACACCCACACAGCACAGGCCTTGTAATGTATTGAATGATATCAATGGGAAAAAGCTTGCAATTTTTTTGCCACCAAAAAAGTCCCAGGGACAGATCTCTTGTCTGTGTACAAAAGACGCGAATGCCCTCGAGGATTTGTATAATTTGCAAAATATGTTACAAAGTTTTAAAGGCTTAATAACGTAAATGGGTAACCAACTATTTCTTTCTTTACAAAACACCATTATATTAATATTAAAAAAGTAGTATCAACTGGACAGTTTTGTTCACAAAATACTCTTATTTTATTGTATTTTGTGAACAAAACATTCCAATTGCTTACCTTCTGATGTTACTTTTAAAAACACTATGCTAGTGTTTTGTATAGAAAAAAACAGTTTGTTAACCATTTAACTTAAGACATCAACACATTTTTAAAACTCACCGTCTTTAACTCTTGCATCTTGTTCACATTTGTGGAAAATTTGCTTTACGCTTAATATATATATATATATATATATATATATATATATATATATATATATATATATATATACTCTCACCTTGCCAAGAGAAATCCAGGACCAACTTTGACTCCCTTCGATGCAGCAAACTTGAACCGGTTAAAAATTAACCACTTTGACATAAGAGGAATTCCTTGTTCTATTTGTAGACTAAACTGAATACAGTAGTACATTTTAAAAAATTAGTAATGCATATGACAAAAATTATGTATTAAATTCACATGTTCCTTTTTTTGCTCATTAAGTAATGGATAATGATGTTTAAAAAATATTTGAGGAAATGAAGGCACACTAGGAGAATTAAAAGGAAAAAATAAATAAGAGAAAACATAGGACTTGATGGTCATTTCCCTGACTTACTCTGTTAAGTCATATTATACAGCTTACTTTACTGGATTAAGTTATGTCCTCATTAAGTCAAAAGAAACAACACGTAATAAGGAAAGAGCAGAGCAATAACCCGAGTGAAACTATGATCATTTGCTTTGGCGAATCTGGACTCTTGTTTCAGTACTACCATATTATCATGAAAATTACCGCTGCATTAAAAAGAATCATAAGACATCTGTCAAAACACATTTAAAAAAAAAATCCATAATTACCTGGAAGTCACTGAATATCCATGAAGATCTCTACTTATTGAGCGGCCATCATCATTGACAGGACGGACATGCTACATACCAACATGATACAAGGCTAAATTACTCTCCGCGGTTTATTCAATCCAAAAAAAAAAAAAAAAAAGTCTTCGAGAACACTTACAAACATTATTTATCCATTCAACACTTTTATTCATACAACACGTAATGGTGGGAAAAAACATGCCACTACTTGAAACATTCTTTCCGTGCTTAAAAAGAAAATCGGAAAACATAATTTCTAAGGTTAAACAAAATAGTTTTCAATTACATAATCAAGATATGTTTGTAAGAAATGCGATAACAATTTTATTTGCTTAGAAATTCAAGTTTGAAGGTTATTTATTAATCTGCTTGATCTTTAAAAAGCCGAAGAATGTTTAGATGAAAGGAGTAAGGAGGGGTATAAGGACAAAAGAGTATGCATTGCAGCGTGTTTCGTATGTGAATGGGACAAAAACTGAAATATTTTGTCCCACCTAAAAAAGTAGAGCACTAAAGACGAGAACGACCATAGCACTACAATTACAAAGCTTGTTGAGTCCAATTAGGTTGTTGCATATACAAGCGTTGGTTGAGGAGGGTATTCCTGTCTTTTGCATAAAATTAATTAGTTATGTGATGTAACGGATATACCTCAAACTTTATACTAGTTTTGGTGGTCCAATTGGAAGTTCCAGGCTCGTCGAGATCTAGGCCTGCCGAGAAGCGGCATAGATTGACACCTCCACTCCCTGTTTTTGAAAAGTTGTCAGCAGGCACACCATGTATCCCAACCTCAGGCGAGATCGAGTGCTGCTCAAATCAATTCAATTCATATAATTAATCCATAACATAACTACACGATATTCTGTCTGTAAATTCCCTACTTTCATTTCTTTCTGCTACAGCATCATTGTACTTTTCATCTTTTTCTTATTAGGAAACTGCACGTTATAAAACCTACCCGATTAACTTTTTTTCTTTGAAAAATCTCCCCAATTATAGCAATCAAAATTTCTTTATATTCAGTTGAGATTGCTATAATTCGATAGATTTTTAAAGTACATGGTTGTAATGGAAAGAAATGAAAGTATGTTGCTATAATAAACAAATAAATGTTTTAAATAAAACTGAGTCAGTGATGATTGATACGTTTGGGTAAATGGAAGGAAATAAAATGAGGACAAATTTGTAAAAATTTAGGACGTAATGGGAATCATGCTTTGCCTGGCTTTCTCTATTTAATTCGTTCTTTTTGCAATAAACCAATATATAGCTTACTGAGTAATACTTTTTTTTTTCTCTATTACGCTCATTAAGTAAAAAAAAAAAAAAAAAAAAAAAAAAAAACCTGAAAGACAAAAGAATGTTGAGCCAGCCATTCAGGCCTAGGCTTCCTGTAAGCAATCAATATATTGGAATCTGAAAGCCCTTTATCCCACAATAGATCAAGCTTCTCACTCTTTCCAAATAAGTTAGGGTGTTTTACACAAAGGCTGCAAAAAAGAAATTAGCACATAAGTTGCAAACCCAATTTGCATGAAATGAATCATTATGTTGAAACAAGGACTAACCACCTAAAAATATAAGCAGAAAAAGAAAGTTGTGAGTGTGCTAGTTACTTAGCATATGACTCTGATCTTGGAAGACATTCACAAAGGGTACTCTAACTTGGAAGTTGGAAACCACGGAACATTTTAAAAACGTTGTATAGATTGTTGAATGATTTTTACAAAAGCTATGCAACTTTTTAGTCCAAAGCGCTTAGATATGTCTTGCATTCTTTTTTGGGCCAAAAGTGAAAAAAGCAATTGCACTTTCACCATTTTATCGATTTGGCCACTTAACTAATATACGTAGTAATTAAGCCATTATACTTTTTTTGTTATTATAATACTTCAGTGCTAAAAAGATTAAAAAAATAAAATCGTTCAAATGGCTAAAATGTGGAATGATGAGAGTACATTGTGTTTTCCTGTGTTTTGCTCTAAGATCAAAATCGCTTAACCGGGAAGAATGATTTTTAAACCGGTAAACAAACTTCAATCATTGATCACTACAAAAAATAGTTAAATGGCTAAATCAATGGTGTGACTAAATTTTTTCATTCTTTTTTTCAATTAGTTTAGTAAATGTTAAGTGCATTGTCATGTTGATAGGACCCAATAAAAAAAAGGCAATGACAAAGCAATTAAAGATGTTCACGAATAAGATAATGACCTAATAAGCCAACTCTACTAATGATGCCCAGTCACCCAATTCTCTTTGATGATGATAATAAGCATAAAATCCCTTTTTATAGATTTTCCAAACTAGAACCCTACCTTATAAAACTACTAATCCATATCTCTGGCAATAAACAAAAAATCACTAATATGTATCCCTAAAGACTAATATTTATCCATAAATACTAATACCAAATACTAGTACTTATCTAAGCCTAATAGTTGTATAAGCAAGAGGCAAGTTTTTTTACTGAAAAGTTGATGCAACTGAAATGCTAATCATACCTCCCAACAATAAGCGAAAGTGGACTACTAGTGCCTGAATTTCTGTTTCATACAAAGAAACAATAAACAAAAGCAATAGGGGTGATAATCAATAAAATATCAAAAAGAGAATATGGAATCTATAATAGTAAGTTTCAAGTTTCAACTGGAGTTTATTTGAAAGGTAAGCACAGTCTAGATGACTCGCTAAGATAGGCAAATGAAGTCAACGGGAGCATATTAGCTAGAAAGAATAATGGGACGTCTGGTAAATGCAAAATAATTCTTCTGCATTTATAATTTTGGGTGATTTCATTCATTGCCAATGGGCTTTGGATTAAACGCACACAGTAGAATATTCATATCCAGGCACCCAGACTATAAATAGAGGAATTACTAGCAAGAACTCACAGGGAAAATATCAATTACTAAAAGAAAGGAAAGTATGAACCAGAAAAAACCTGAAAGAATGAACCATCATAGCAGCACATAGCCTGTGCGTGAAATCAACATTGAAGTCTATCTTGGCTGTATGAATTAGCAACAAATTAATCAAACCATAAGGTCACTGACACACAAATTCTAGGGTTTTATCAAACAATGTGGGCGAATTCACGAATTAAATAACTGCGCTTTGCGAATAGCAAAGAGAGCGACACAGTCAGTTGAGAAAAATGAAAAAAGAAACAGACCTTTGCCAGCATGGACGCTCTTCTGAGCTCCCATCCGATAACTTTATCAACCATTCAAAAACCAAATTCCCAAAGCTTTAAGAGCGAATACTGTAGAAGGGTTAACGGGTTTAAGGGCAAGGAAGCTTGATGGCGCACGATGAGGTTAGTAATCGAAGCAAGTTATCTCTTTCTCTCGTGATTGGTTTTGGTATTTTTGCACATTTTCTCCAAATCTTTTCTTTTTTCCGTATTTTTGTGGACTTCAAATGAGTATCTATGTACAACAGCTCCTATGAGAAAAAGGATAAAGAGTAACGTTATCCAGTACAATGTCTCTGTTTCACACATGTAACGTCAGTTTATATTAATAAAATCCCAATTATATATATATATATATATATATATATATATATATATATATATATATATATATATATATATATTTTTAAACCCCCTTTGTGAACAGTAAAAGATGGTTCTTTTTCACTTTACCCCCTTACAGTTTTTACCTTTCTTCAATTTGTTGAAGTAAATGTCTGTCAAATTTTCTTTACAATTTGGTCTGGTCAATAGGTCAATGGCGGTCCTATATTTTTTAATTGTTTTATTTGCCAGAGTCATTGCTTGGGGAATGTGATTCCATAGGTGTATTTATATCCTTTATCTAATTATCTAATGTGTTTTATTTTATTTACCATCTCCTTCCTCGCTCTTTCTGTTCGCTTTTTGTTCTTTCTTTTCCGATTTTGGTGGAGGTAATTTATTGTTTTTTTTAATCTTCGTCTTCTGCACTTTATATATAATATTTCACTTCACTCTACCGTTCTCTCCGTTGTTGTTGGGTTTTTTTGTGGGCTTTTTTGCTTGCTTTGTATTGGGTTACGTATAATGCCTAGGCGTGGTAAGCGGAAGCTCTCTGAAATTGGTTCATCTTCTTCTGTAACAGTTGATGGTTTTGTGCGCAAGTCTTCCCGTCGACAACAATTTAATGCTCCTTTGTTGCATGTGCTCTATGATTGTGGTGACTGTAATTGTGTTTGTGAATTTTGTGGTGCGTTTTTTTGGGATGTTGAAAGGAGTGTTGCTCATTCTACTGTTAGTCGACCGGTGTATAGTCAATGTTGTAGACACGGTTCTGTTATTCTTCCCTATCCATTGATTCCGCCTGCTGAAATTCGTAACTTGTATATGGATAGTCGTTTTATGGTTGACATTAGGGCATATAATAGCATGTTTTCAATGACTTCTTTAGGAGCTTATATGGACAATGAAATCAATAAAGGTCGTGGTCCGTATGTATTTAACATTTCTGGTCAGATTTATCATTGGATTGGTTCCCTTTGTCCACAGGATGCCAATGAGCCTAGGTTTTTACAGCTATACGTATATGACACTGATAATGAGGTTATGAATAGGTTAAAGGCTTTTGTTTCTCCTAATAAAAGGAACTTAAATGCTGGTATTATTCGTTGTCTTATGGAATGTTTGACAACTCACAATGAATAAGTCCGTACTTTTAAGACGGCTACAGAAATTGCGGCTGGTTTGAACTTGGAATCATGCTCGGTTCGTTTGTACAATGAAGTTCCTGATCGTAGGTATGGTGTACTGCTGGTACTCTCGGATGTATTATTATTGGTGACGATTCCAGTGGTGCAAAGTATGATATCATTATTCATTCAAAGTCTAGTCTCCCTCAGCGTGTTAGTAAACTACACCCAAGTGATATGCATCTTCATTATCCTTTGCTTTTTCCATATGGGGAAGAAGGTTGGTTCCCGCGTTTGAAGCTGCGTAATGAAACGGGTCCTGCTGCGAGAAACCTATCAGTCAACATGTACTATAGTTATCTAATTCATGCACGTCAACACATATTCTCACTCATATTAGAAGGTGGTCGTCTTTTCCAACAATATATTGTTGATGCTTACACTTGCATTGAAGAAGAACGTCTAGATTTTATCTTGCACCATCAAGATCAGCTCCGATCTGATTATGTTTCTGGCCTTTACGATGCGCTTTCAAAATGAGACAGAGATAGTCGTGTAGTAGGAAAACGTGTCTTTCTGCCTGCATCGTTTATAGGTGGTCCCCGTTATATGTATAGTCACTATCAAGACGCACTGTCTATTTGTAGAGTTTATGGGAACCCACAGTATTTCATTACTTTTACATGTAATGTGAAATGGCCTGAGATAAGTCGGTATATGGATAGTCATGGTCAACAAGATGTTCATAGTAGAGCTGATGTGATTGCTAGAGTCTTTGAAATCAAGGTTGATGCTTTTATGAAGTTTCTTAAGGAAGATAAAACATTTGGTGAAGTACAAGCATGTATGTTACTTTCATTATATTTTCTTAAATGGTTTTTTTTATTATGCTGATCATTTTTGCCTTTGACTAACTGTTTTATATGGATTTGCAGCTCTATATACAATTGAGTTCCAAAAAAGAGGTCTTCCGCATTGCCATACACTGTTATGGGTAATCAACACAGATAAAATTAAAGAGCCTTCTGACATTGACAAGTATATAACTACAGAGTTGCCTGATCGAGTTTTAGAACCATTACTATACAACATTGTGACCACATGTATGATTCATGGCCCTTGTGGACCTTTAAACAAAGATGCCCCCTGTATGAAAGAGGAAAAATGTAGTAAGCACTTTCCAAAACCTTTCCAAGATCACACAATCTTTGACAAAGAAGGGTATGCACACTACAAACGAAGTTTTATTGCACATGCCAACTGGGATAGTTGTTGACAATAGATATGTTGTTCCTTATAACAAGAGGTTGTGTTCTCGATTTGGGGCGTACATAAATGTTGAATATTATGGCTGGAATATGATGGTGAAATATCTTTTTAAGTACATTTCTAAAGGTGTAGAGCGTGTGCGGTTTGTCATCCAAAGAAGTGAAACCACTGATGGAAGTAGTACAAGCACATCAACTCCAACTATAAATGAGATACAAAGGTTCCTTGATGGGCGGTATATCTGTCCATATGAGGCAGCGTGGAGAATTCTGAATTTTGACATTCATCGGCGTCGACCACCTGTTTTTATATTACATGTACACCTCCCTCATATGTAGCATGTTATATTTAGAGAGGACAGAAAGATAGATCAGGTGCTTTCTAATCCATGTTTTGCTAGAACACCTCTTATTGGGTGGTTCGATAGTAATGCAAGAGATCCCAAAGGTCGTCATCTAACTTATATAGACTACCCAAATGATTATAAGTGGGATACTCAATTTAAGGAATGGATCACCTAGAGTTTATGAGTCTTCTAAGGCTATAGGGAGGCTTGTATTTGTCCATCCCTCTTCTGGTGAACTCTTCTATCTTCGAACACTGTTGTGTCATCAGAAAGGCTGCATGTCCTATGAGGATGTGCGTACAGTTTCTGACCGTGTTTATCCAACCTTTCGAAACGCATGCAACGCTTTGGGGTTGATAGGTGATGATGTCGAATGGATGACCGCTTTTAATGAAGCATCAACATGGGCAACTTCTTCTCAATTACGGTCACTCTTTTGTTAGCTATTACTTTTCTGTGAGGTCAGCAGTCCGGAGTCATTATGGGATGTTGCACAGAAGAAAATGACAGATGATTATATACATAAAATGAACCTTCAATTTCCAGACAAACACTTTCACATAGGTGACAATATCATTCAGCATCAGTTGCTTTTTGACTTAGAAAACATACTCCAAGCTTCTACACCTTCTAAGTCTTTGGCTGATTTCAAATTACCCATGCCATGTCTTGATTCGGTTAGTATGTTACAGAACCGTCTTCTGGTAGAAGAGACAATTTATGATAGAGAAGCTTTAAAAATACAACATTTAGTTATGTTATCTCAGTTAAATAAGGATCATATGGCTGTTTATGAAACCGTTATTAACTCAGAACAACACAAAAAACAGATTCTACTTTTCGTTTACGGACACGGTGGAACTGGAAAAATGTTTTTGTGGACTACTTTACTTTGCCATTTCAGATCACTCGGGAAAATTGTACTTGCGGTAGCTGCCTTTGGAATAGCATCGCTTCTGCTTCCATCAGGAAGAACAGCACATTCAAGATTTAAAATACCTATTGATTTAGGAGAAAAGAAATCATGTGACATCAAAAAGAATACTATACTTGCAGAGCTTTTAAAACAAACATCAATAATTATATGGGACGAAGCACCAATGAGTGACCGCCGTTGTTTTGAGTATGTAGATCGTTCCTTACGTGATGTTCTTGATTGTGATTCACTCCCATTTGGTGGGATTTCAGTTCTTCTTGGGGGAGACTTTCATCAGACACTGCCAGTTTCACCGAAAAGTACATGAGCTGCTATCATCTCCTTAACCTTACCAAATTCATACCTGTGGTCGTCTTTTCAGGTTTTCATGCTAAATGAAAACATGTGATTAGTTGCTTCAAAACCTCAGCCTAGTAATAGTTTGTCAACATCTGTTTTTGCTGATTGGATACTAAATATTCGTAATGGAAACCTAGGTGAACCTGATACAGAAGATCCTCAAAGTACACGTTGGGTACAAATTCCAGATTCGTTGTTAATACCCCCACAAGAGAATTCTTTGCAATATCTCATACAGTTTGTATATGGTGATAGAGTGTTACATTTATCTATCCCCTGCTGATCTGTCAGTTAGAGCAATTGTTTGCCTTACTAATGAAGTTGCTGACAAAATTAATGACCTTATACTAGAAATGACAAATGGTGATCCAAAAGTTTATCGAAGCATCGATGGTATGCAACCAAATGGAAAGCATACATCAGAATTGGAGGGGTTATATCCAATAGAATACCTAAATCAGTTACACTTTACAGGGCTACCACCCCACTCTCTTAGGCTAAAACTCAATACACCTATAATTCTACTTAGAAATCTAAATCAGAGGGATGGTATGTGCAATGGCACACGGTTAATTGTTTCCCAATTACTTCCGATCATTATTGAGGCAACTATCATCACATGAACGTCTATTGGAAAAAGAGTTTATATACCTCGCATAAAGTTCATTCACAGGCCACCAGATCTACCTTTTTTCATTCTCACGCAAACAATTTCCAATTAAAGTATGCTACGCTATGACCATAAACAAAAGCCAGGGACAATCACTAAGAAAGATTGGAGTTTATTTGTCCCAGCCAGTATTCACACATGGTCAACTTTATGTTGCGTTATCTAGGGCAACATCTGCTGATTCCATCAAAATCCTTATAGACACAAATCAACACAATAAACATAATCTAACAAAAAATGTTGTCTTTAGAGATTTATTGCACAGAGTACAAACAAATGAGGTCTATCTTTTCATTAACCTACATCTGTTCTTTACTGTCATACAGAAATACTTATAAATATTATATATTTTATATGTCTATAACATGCCAAAAAATAAAATGCCATTACTAATAACCTCTCCCCTGTTTATTCCAGCAGAAATACCAGTGAAGAAATGGCAACCATATCAGAACTAAAATATGCTTGTGCTGGAGAGAAATTACAGGTTCGGATCTTACGTAAATGGAAACCACAACCCCGGCACCATGAAACTTGGTACCTTGCTGTAGACAAATTTGTAAGTGATCATAATATACAATATTAACCCCATATCGCCTTTCTTATCATCTATTTAAATCCCATTGTAAAAATGTCTCAGGGAGATGCTATACAGATATTGGGACAAAGAACAAACCAGGAGTATATAGAAGCTGTTCTTGCTGTGTCCAGATGCTATACAATATCAGAATACACATGTCCACGGCTAGATCAATATCAGAAAGTTCTGGAAAACGAAATCTATATAGATGTTGGCATTGCTTCCATCATTGACCCAATACCAGATACAACCATCCTCCCTACAAATTGGTTTCACTTTCTTTCAAAAACAGAACTCATCAACTTAGGAGACCAACCGCCATATTAACCAGGTCTATATACAAAACAGTTGTCCCTACATTAAATATCCATTAAAACTATTTTGATTGTTAAATAACATGTAATCTCTTATCTATACATTACATAACTATATGTTATTTACTTTCTATATACATATTTTATTGGTGTCATCACAAAAATCAGAGACTGCAAAAAGCACAATGGTGAAGCCTTTGTTCTTTTGATACTTGCTGACGAAAGGTATATAAAACACAATCAGATCGTTCTTTATTTCATGTAATTATACACTACTAACTACACTTTTATACACAAACATTAGTGGAAATGAAGTTGTAATCAACCTATGGAAAGAATGTATTGCCTCTCCTGAAAAGTTCAGTCGTGATCGCCTAATACCACCACCTGCAACTACAGTTGCTGCAGTCACAAATCTAAAAATTTCATCCTCAGACGGTAACAACAAACTTCATATTATAAATATAAAATATAAATATTTATAATAGGTTTTCACGCGTATGAAAATAATAAAACATCTTTTGTATATCCCTTACTGCAGGAATATTAAGATTTGGCTCATCAAGTGCAACCCATGCGTATGTTAACCCACCAGTTCCAAAAACAACACAGCTTATAAATTGGTAAATAACAATTTAAACATATTCTAACACTTTATCTAAAAATCATGTTTTCTTCTTATATAATAACAATCTGCAGCTTCAATGGACCTTCAAGGCCCACTTGTGCCCTATCTGGAATTCCAACAACCATAAACAACATTGCTGGGAAAACTCGTGACCAGCTTCTGGTAGTATACATTTTCATACTATTTTTCCATACTAAACATAAACAAAATCATAAACTTCTTTTTCTGATGTCTACAAGAGAAAACATTTACAATAAAAGCATTACTCACAGAAATCTCATTCAAAGACTACTGGTGCCAAGTAACATGTCCTGTTTGCAAAGATTCAATTTTTGAAAAAGGAACAAGTTGGTTTTGCAGTGCTCATGGAACGGTCCACCAACCAATTTTCTTGTAAGTAAAGTCTGTTTTTTCTAACCAAAAAACAACTAATAACAGTAACTAATTAAACAAATATGAGTATAGTTACAAACTCAACGCAACCATAACAGATCCAACTGGTACCATTACTGCAACTATGACTGATACCACAGCTCGGAAACTAATCGGAGCAACTCCAGAAAAGGTTCTATCTGATGCCACTAAAAATAACAGAAGCAATTTACACTGCATCATCAGTAACTACAAAGGAACAACACAAACCATGTCAATTCAGATGCTAAGAACATCAACCTCTGACAACATTCGGTTTCTGATTCTAGACATGCAAGCAACTAATACCCTCACCCAATAAACAATTCCAACAACTCCAATACCTCCAACAGGCACTAAGACTGTTAACATTAGTCACACTGGTACACCATTACCAATAACTTCCGAACCATCTCATACATCAAGAACTTTGTCATACACCAGTACAGGTATACACTTATCTTTTTCTATTAACAAAAAAAACATTAACACTTATTACTGTCTTTTTATTGTACAGATGGACCTTCACATACGAAGAAGCAAAAAGAAGCATATAGTTCATCATAAACACTAACAGCATCTAAGGAAAAAACTACTGCCTACTACTTTTTGTATGTTACAAAACAGGAAGCATTTCATATAAAAGGCGTTTATTACTGTAACTTATAGACATATCAACACCTAAAAAGAATACTCTCTTTTTTGATAATGTTATATGTGAAATAGCTTTAGTACTTATCTAATGACCATATAAACAGTTTCACTACATGCTTATCTTTGCTTTCGATAGTAGAAAAATTGTAGTTACTATGTAATGAACAGCTTCTATTTTACTTATCAATGACATTATCAAAATCAAAACTACGAATTACCGAAGTCTTCTACCCCCGCAACGCGGGGGACCTTTCCTAGTTTTCTTTTAAATGTGGTCCACATCAGCAAATATATATATATATATATATATATATATATATATTCTAATTATTCATAGTTAATAATTATTAAATTAACAATTATATATTTATTTACTATTTAAATAAATAATATTAATCAAAATACGTATAAATAGATAATAATATATAATGGATCAAATTAGAAAGAAAAAGATAACGTGAAACAAGAACGTCATATACAAATTATCAAGATAAAAATTAGTTCAAGACCATTAGTAAAGTATAAGTTAATTGATTTTGAAGAAATATTCACATGAGATAAGTAAATTGATTAACCAGATAAAAACAATAAAAAAATATTAATTATATATATACTTAATTGTGGGGAGTCTTATCTACAGTAACTTTTTTGGTTTTTTTATTTTGGCCACCTTACTTTTTTTACGTTTCCTTTCTTCGACTTAAAGTTGTCTTTCATATAGAATTGTTCTTTTCAACAGGTCTTCTTGATATTTTTTTACACTTTGCCATATTATTTTCATTTGTTTTTCAGTCGGTTGCTCTCTCCACCGCCTCTCCCACCTGATCAGATAATCAGATGTTGCACCGCCATGGACATAAGTCATTATCTTTCTCCCTCCATTAAATCGCAATTAAATATCGACGACCCTTCACTTATTCCCCTATTCCACTAGCAACAGATATCACTGCCTCAATACTGCTTCCCTCTCCTTTCAAACTGACGCAACTCTACTCCAACACCTCTACCTTTTCCCCCATACTTAATTGTGGGGAGTCTTATCTACAGTAACTTTTTTGGTTTTTTTATTTTGGCCACCTTACTTTTTTTACGTTCCTTTCTTCGACCTGTCTTTCATATAGAATTGTTCTTTTCAACAGGTCCTTATATTTTTTTTACACTTTGCCATATTGTTTTCATTTGTTTTTCAGTCGGTTGCTCCCTCCACCGCCTCTCCCACCTGATCAGATAATCAGATGTTGCACCGCCATGGACATAAGTCATTATCTTTCTCCCTCCATTAAATCGCAATTAAATATCGACGACCCTTCACTTATTCCCCTATTCCACTGGCAATAGATATCACCGCCTCAATACTGCTTCCCTCTCCTTTCAAACTGACGCAACTCTACTCCAACACCTCTACCTTTTCCCCCAATATAGGTGACTTCCTAGGATGAATATGCTTCGGTTGACGTTTTTCT
This sequence comes from Lactuca virosa, assembly GCF_052849685.1. Taxonomy (NCBI): domain Eukaryota; kingdom Viridiplantae; phylum Streptophyta; class Magnoliopsida; order Asterales; family Asteraceae; genus Lactuca; species Lactuca virosa. Next base: position 112,538,353 of record NC_136427.1, on the reverse strand, counting down.
GACTCTGTGTCCGTCGGCTTTTTATTTAGCAAGGTCAAAGAAATGGTGAAGGAGAAACCGACGAGTACTTTTGGAGCACGGTGGGTTGATTTCCCCCTGATTTTTAGGGTATGTAGTTCTAAATTATTGGTTCCTTTATGAGTATTTTATAGCTCAATTTTAATGTTCTTAGGAAGCAGGACTCGGATGGATTTGCAGGCACCACGATTATAGCTCAATTTCAGCACTCATCGTTGTGTAACACCGCCTCCATCACTTTTGTATCACTGGCGAACCCTTCCGTCCCTTCATGTCTTCTCCGGTAAGTGTGATTACAAAACGAATTTAACTGATTTCTGTGTATGAATTAATAGTAAGTTGATAAATCGTTATTATTCTGCTTAGTAACTTTTTTGTTGATTTGAGTGTGAATTTTTTTATATGTATGTGTGAATTGTTTATTAGAATACAAATTTTATCTTTTTTCTGCTATTTCATTTATGCAGAAAACAAAACCAACACAACATACTTTTTGGGGGATTAATGAACTTTGGAATTGAAGTATGCAGATTTGATGATTTGTTTTGCACACCATATGTTCGATAAAATGCTTGAAACAAAAATGGATATTTCTTTTTCATTAAAGCCCATGTACGTGAGAAAAGCATAAACAATACTTATCTATATTGCGAAAAATCAGTAATGGAATTGAGTAATTATATGTAACCAACACTAACCTGATGATCCAGAAACCACAGTCCGCCATGTGGAGATTTAGTTGGGAGGCGGAATTCAGTCATCTGCTTACTGTTGTAAATACATTCTTATATAGGAAGGAACACTTATGATTTAACCCATCTAAAGTGAAAGCAAGGTATGCCTTTCTTTTCCCTTTTAAGAGTAGAGTTAATGCTTTTTCGTTTCTTCACATTTTTTGTAAATACATTACATATGAAATTTTTTAGTTGTACAATGAGTTAGACAGGTTTTGTGATGCTGGTATTTATGGTATTATTCATGTAAAATCATGATGACTAACTTCTCTTAATTATAACAATTCCTTATGACATTGATGTATAGATTTACACTCTCTGTATGTGTGATTTACACTTTCTCTCTATGTATGTGTACGCATATGGAATTTTTGTTTGCCTAAATGTTTTGTTAATATTATAATGTATTTGTTATATTTGCCTAAATGACTGTAAATGCTACTTAGATTTTGATTGTCATGTTTATCCATATTTGTTTTCTAATAAAAAACGATTTTCTTTTGTGATGTTACTTGCCACATGTATGGGCAGATGAGAATTTTACATGTTATTGGTTAAAATTTTCAATGTACTCATTTGTTTTGTGACAGTTAGATTTGAGTTCTTAGGAAACTTTGAGAACATTAGCTGGATAATGCTTCACCAAGCTGTCGAATAGGCATTAGCCTCCATCAAATGAGTTAAATCTTATAGCTAATAATGATATATTGATATCAAAAGAAAAAAAAATCCTAACTGTTAACTATGTTGAAAAGGAAGTCTGTGGTCTTTTCTTATATTCCTAATTGGTCTAATGCCATCTTTTTTTTTTATTACCTGAGGGTATTCTTCAAACTCTCACCTAATGTTTATATTAGCAAAGTTTGTGGAAGAAAATGTATCCATAGACATGAATCTTTATCAAATTGTGAGAAAGTATACTTTTTATGCAACAATTTTTTATAGAAATGTTCATTTTGATTGTTTTTTGAACCTTGATTTCGGAGTTTTGGGATTGGATCTTGAAACAATTCTCAGGAGAAATCGAAAGCATTGACAGGGTAAGAAAAATTCAAAGACATGGACATGAATCTACCATTATCTCAAACAATTCAAAGTAATTAATAGTTTAATACCTTTAAATATTTATTTGTTTTGTCTCTATCAACTTATCTTTATAATTTCCAAAATATACTTCAAAGTTGTTTATTTCTTACGCGGGATTGTAACTTGGTAACAAAAAAGATGCTTGCCTTCCGTATTAGCTCTGCCATCGTAACAAGCCTCGATTGTGAGTATTTCTAGATTATTTACTATAATTCAGTAATTTTAAAGATAAAAAACATTTGTGTTTTTAACAAACTGTAAAATATGTTTTGTGTCATATTAGCTTAAAGGATTCTTAATGCGGGTGACAGCACATGATCTTCCCGTTGAATCAACCTTACCGATGAATTACATCTGTTGTTATATCCCAGGTAAATCCTATATCACATATGACAGTTTTGTTAAGTATAGATGTCCACAGAAAAGGTTACTTATTCTATTAAGACTTTTTTTATGTATAATTGTTATGAGAAAGGCACTTGGATGAGGAACAACAAATTGAGATGAATTGGATAAAAAACCAAATCGAACCGAATCATGTGAAGATGGGTAACAAAGGTTCGGTTCAAGGGTAACCGCTAAATTTAAAAAAATCAGAAAATAGGAAGTGGAAGTGCAAGCAGCCAATCAGATGGTTTAATCAATGATAATGGCACGTGTGGTCCTGCTGATAAGCATATTTCTTAATATATTCCTCATTTTTTTTATAAAAGGAATTATGTTATGCATATGACTTCTTAATATATTCCTCCTTTTTTTTATAAAAGGAATTATGTTATGCATATGACCATGTCATGTTGAAGGTTTATTACCTCAAACAACCTTCAGATCACAAATGATATTTTTTGCAACCTACATAGATCAAAGCTACTTCTAAGCAAAAACCAAATCTTTGCAAAAAAATTTATGACCATTTTAACCTTTTGATGGTGGTTATGTTCATTTGATAAAGACAAAGGATCAGGTAACAACAACAGAAGTAGTTGGCTCTACAATGGTTGCATGTAATGCTTTGAAGTTGGACAACACTATAATTTTTAAAGGTGTTGTATCAAAAATAAAAAACGGCTGACATGGAACTTTTTACTTGATTTTTTTTAAGGAGTGATGTAAAGCACATATGCTGCTCAGCTTAGAAATCGCATTGTACTCTGGATGGAATTGCTATAATTAGATGGATATTAAAGTAAAATGTCATGATAAGAAGAGATGAAAGTGGAAAGCTATAATAAACAAATAGGTGAAGGTATGTTGTTGTTTCTTATATTCACTATTTCAAATTTAAGGTAAATGCTAAAAACAAATTCATTAAGAAGAAGTGAAAGTAAAATGCCATAGTAAATAAGTCAACAAAAGTATCATTTAATCCCTTTAAACTTTTCAGGAAATCTACCAAACGTAAACTGTCATTTGCTCCGGGTTTTATGGAAAACTTCATAATGAACTGCATTTTTAACTTTGTGACATGAAAGGCACGAACTCATTTGGCATATAATTGTGGCCGACGTGGCCTTACAAATGATTTGCAAGCCACGGATGGAGGTGGTCTAAGGACATGTAAAATTGTAAACATTGCTTTTAAACTTCTAATAAAAAATTAATAAATAAAATGTTATTAAAATAAATGATTTGCAAGCCACGGATGTAGGTGGTCTAAGGACATGTAAAATCGTAAACATTGCTTTCAAACTTCTAATAAAAATATAATAAATAAAATTATTAATAAAATGTGTTGTTGAATATTTTTATTATTATTCATGTGTTAGTTGAATGAAAAACAAACTTCTTAATGAGTGGCGATCACTGGCATTATATGTGCGATGTTATCTTTATGGTTTTGATAATCAAAGTTGTTGGTGTATACACTAATTTGATAATCAAAGTTGTTATTTTAAAGTTTTCGGTATTTGTGTTCAAGCAATTGGTCCATTCTTTTCCAGTTGAATAATTATTTATCCGATTCCATATGATCCTTACTGTGGTAATAGAGTTGTATGTATCGTTATTCACATCATACTCAAATTGCATCTCACAATTGATATCCCCTGGGGGGAAACTACTATTCAACAATAAATCTCACAAAATTGAGAATAATCTCAATCGGTTTTTGTTACATGCCCATAGACTCGCGCCAGCATACCAGAGACTCCTCATTGATCATAGAATTGCATAAGTCTGTCATGACACCTCAAAAACGCCTTTCAAATATCACAATTGTTAGAATAACATGGAAACCAAAGGATTGATATGTTGCTACCATCGCATAGCCATGTCACTACCAATAGGTCGTTGGAAATAGTGTTCAAGGTTATTAACTGTTTGATAATATTTCTAATAACAGTAGTGTCATTTTGGATTGGCCTCATAACTCAATTAGCTATAAGAAAATGGAGATAAATAAGTTATTAGTTTATTAAATAATTAATAAACTAATTGGAAATTATTTTGGAATTAATTAAAAATTTTAGTTAATTAAAAAACTTGAATATTAATTAGATCCTAGTGATTAATTTGGAGAGTTGCATGGGACGGTTCTGCTTATCCCTAGATAGGGAGAAGACAGTTTTTGAATAAGGTAAGGATAAACCCTAAGAGTTTGAATCCCTTAAGGATTTATCTGCTACCTATAAATAGACTATTAAGGATCAAACCCTAGTTGATGATTTCCTTCTCTAAAACCGTCTACCTTTGTCTCCCTCTCTCCTTCTGCAAAAATTATAGCACCTCGCCTAGGGTTATAGAATTTTCGTAAAACCCTAAACTACGGTTAATACTTATTAGTTTTTGGAGTTTTGAGTTTGACTACATTAGAGAGATTCTACTTTGGGTCATTCATCCATTGCAAGAGTTGGGTAGTTACGAGATCACAATCAAATAAATAAGAGATTAGTATTATATATATTAGTTCGATTTTTAAAGTAGGTTGCTATAACTAGTAAAAGCTATATCCTACTAGGTTATGTTTTTGTTTCTACTGTCTTGATCATGTGTATAGATGCATAGAAACCCCAACAGTGATATCAGAGCAATTAGGTTTTAGTTGTTTGCACTTCTTAAAAAAATCAAACTTTAGATCTACGATAAACGTGACGCGTCCACCTACTCGACGCGGGGCGTCCGGTCGTTTTTCAGTTTTTCCAATTTTTAAAAAATCTGGGGATAAACCACTTGATTAAAATATTATTTTAATTGTTTAAATCTGAATATTCAAATCCTAGATTTATGATTATTTAATAAGAATTTGAATTTGAATATTTAATTAATTAAATTTAAATATTATTTAAACATGAATTTAACATTTGAATATTTATTTTGAATGTTAGTTAATAAGAGAATTAAATTAGAATATTTAAAAGAAAAGAATATAAATTTAAAAGGTTAAATTTTGTATATGGTATGATTATTATATGCATAATAATCATATAACACGTGTCTTCACATGTTTAATTAAAACATTATCGTCAAACCAAGACTAGGTTCACGCATTCTAATGCTTTAAGAAAGGTTTAAAGAGGTCTTTATGATTTCTAACGAGGTTGGTTTTTAAAAGCCTATTGCTTACCACCCGCACATCCTTTTTGCATTTTGAGAATGGATTTACCGAAAGGGTTTGATTAGATGATATTCAAGATTAAAAGTATTAATCAAAGTAATAAAACAAAATTCCCATTTTATATTAAAAACGTGAGTCATGTGCTACCCATGAAAACACACATTTTATTTATAATTTGATGATGGAGTGTGTGTCGTTAACCGACACATGATTGTGAAATTATAAGTTAAAATTATGTGTCACTCATAAAATTATTTTGTTAAAGGAGCATATATGGTTAACCGACATGTCAATGTGAGAATAATTGAATCGAGGGTCATGCGGTTTTGCATGGTTGATTTGTCATCTATTCTATGATCTGCGGTATCCCCATCATAGAATCGAGACGGCCATAATCTAAGATTAGCATGTCATTGAATGTCAATGAATCTCAAATGATCTAGGAGTTTCAAATAGATTGAAACTAGTAAAGTGCATTGCCTACCTAAACAACTTTGTGGTATGTTTACGACATCCCGTTATGCATCGCGAAGCCAAATATGGATCTTAGCCTTAATTAATAATTCATTTAGGGTTAAAATTTTATTTTAAGGATGAACTCAAAACTAACTAAAATTTCTTCTTGTAGATGTCGAATGAGAAAACAACAACCTTCATCCTCCTCCTCCACCTCACTCCAACTTCTCACTCGTATTAGTCCTTTCAAGGGAGAAACTTACAGGTTAAAATTATTTGGACTGGATTTGTACCTTTAGGATCAGCTTGAGGTACGAGAGCAAAGAGTGTGTTATCGATCAAGATCTCCCTGGATTATAACTCCTTTGAAGAGGAAGTGGTTGCTTATAATAAGCATTATGATGAATCAACGAAAGTTGTTTGTCTAATATTGGTGACCTTGTCTTCCGAGCTCCAAGAGAGCTTCAAGAGCCTTAGGTCATTCGACATTAACGAGCATCTCAACGAAATGTTCCATCAGAAAGCTAGGAAAGAAAAGTTTGAGATCGTTAAATCATTGATGACTTGTAAACATCAAGATGGGAATTATGTATGTGTGCACGTTCAGAAAATGAAGTCGTACATTGGGAGATTGGGGAACTTGGGTGTTGATTTTCCAAAGGAGTTGGTCATTGCTAACGTTACAATATGCGGCCACGTTAAACTTAACGGAAAGCACTAACGGGGCGTTATCTAGCCAGGACCATGGTCGGGACCCAGTCTTGGCCCAAGTAGGCCAGCGTTGAGCTGGTGGCCCGCCTCCCCTCATAGGGATCGAATATTCCTCATAATCTTTTCATTCTCTCGCAACCAATCAAGTCATGACAAGGAGCCTGGTGACGCCCAGAACTTACGTCACCTGGCAGTTAGTTATCGTGGGCATACTCCTCCCAATAAGAGAGTGTCACGTCTCAATCCCACATGGGAGAGTCATTTCATTCCGTTAGAAACAAGTATAAAGGATCTATTCCGGCTCAAGGAAGGGATCCATCTTCTTCCTCACACCCGGTCGTCCTTTAACGATTCTTCTGTGTTGTGTTCTCAGGTAAACTTTCGGTACAGATCCATCATCCAGCTTCCAATCCCCTGCTGAACATGTCACAACATTTGGCGCCATCCGGACATATCCTCAGAGTGATACAGCCAATAAACGACGCTGTTTCTCTGCAAAAGGGGGATCTAAAACGAACAGCATATGCGACTGCAGTAGAAGATTTGTTCAGAATACCGGTGACGGTAAACAACGACCACCACCGCGAGTATAAAACACATGCCCCAATCCATGTGCTAATGGCACAGATCCCACCGATTACGACAGAAATAGCAGAGCCAATACTCTAGAGCAGTTTTCAACAACTGTTGTTGAAAGGTTCGTTGCCTCAGACGACGATACCGCATCCCGATCTGCTGCAGGAACCTCCGTATGACGGCATCAAGGTACTCACTATCTCTAACTTTTGTAAGAGAAACGCAACTCACCAAGCGGAGGACGAGATAGAGGTACTCTCGAGAAATCTACTCAATATTAGTTTTTCAAGCAACGATCCCAGACCATTGAACTGGGACCCGCGAGACCCACTCCTCATATCTGGATTCATTCGTCATACGACAATCCATCGAATATACATCAACAATGGTAGTTGCTCCGACATACTCTATGATCATTGTTTCAAGCAACTACTAGAAGCATTAAAGGAGGGGCTAAGGCCCCCAACCGGAGGACTGCTAGTAGGGTTCACCGGAGATAATTTGTGGCCATTGGGCACTATCCGGCTACCCCTAACGTTGGTTAGCCATGACGAAAGGGATAGAATCACAAGAACAATTGAATTCTCTGTGATCCGGTTTTCAGCATAACATAATATTCTGCTTGGCCGGTCGGCAATCTCTCTACTACAGTTCGTGCCATCAACGATACACATCATAGTTAAATTTAGCACAAGCCAGGGATCAACGACAATCATCGCCACAACCACCAGGGCGCAGCACTGCCACCAGATCATAGTTGCTCCCGAGTTGGTGCGAGCACCAAAGAAGTCGAAGGAGGGATATTCCACCGAACAACACCAGATAAACATGGAATATCCAGAACAACTCATGCGAATTGGCACTCACCTATCAGGAGAGACCAAGGCACGACTAGTAGCGCTCTTGAAGCAATATTCCACCGTTTTCGCCTGGAAGCCAACAGATCTAACAGGCGTAGACTGACAGGTTATAGAACACAATCTTAATATCACGCCTAGAAGCAATCATGTTAAACAAAAGAAGAGAGGCCAGGCGGAAGATCGGAACAAGGCTATAAATGCAGAAGTCGCCGACCTCGTAAGTGCCAGCATACTCAGGGAAGTAATGTTCCCGACATGGATAGAAAATCCTGTTATGGTAAAGAAAGCCAATGGATCATGGAGAATGTGCATTGATTACTCAGATCTTAATAACGTATGTCCAAAGGATTGTTATTCTCTCCAGGAGATCGATCAAAAAGTCCAGTCGCTTGAAGGTTTTCAGTTTAAATGCTTCCTCGACGCATACAAAGGTTATCATCAGGTACAGATGAAACGAGAGGACGAGGCGAAAACAGCCTTCCATACCGTGAAGGGCACTTTCTGCTATCAAAAAATGCCATTTGGACTAAAAAACGCGGGCGCCACATATCAGAGACTAATGGACAATATATTCGCTGATCAATTCGGCAGAATATCAAGGTCTATGTCGATGATATGGTAATCAAAAGCCGTAGCGAAGAAACTCTACTCCATGATGTGGAAGAAACTTTTAAAACGCTAGCTAAAGCGCAGTTGAGGTTAAACCGGGCTAAGTGTACCTTTGGTGTGGAGGAAGGTCAATTCCTTGGATATCAGATATCCAAGGAAGGGATCCTGCCCAATCCCACCAAAATCCAAGAGTTCCTTGAGTCGAAAACTCCCCACAACCTCAAGAAGGTACAAGAGATCAACGGTAGGCTGATGACATTGGGAAGATTCATCGCCAAATCGGCGGAAAAGGCACTTCCTCTATACCAAACCCTCAAAGGGTGCTTAGATAAAAAGAAGTTCAAATAGACGGAAAAAGCAGACGAAGCATTGCAACGACTGAAAGACGCCCTACACCAACTACCGACTCTCGCCTACCCATTACCAGGGGAGACACTACAGATGTATTTAGCTGCTTCGGAAGAAGCAATCTCCTCCGTGTTGGCTATAGAAAGGGAAGGCAAGCAGGTACCCATCCACTTTGTGAGTAGGGCCTTGCAAGGCCCAGAGGTCAATTACCCGGCCTTAGAGAAACTGGTCCTCGCCTTAGTATACGCTGCCAAGCGGCTACGACAGTATTTTCAAACCCACAAGGTGGATGTCCTAACCAGCTATCCGATAAAGCAAGTTCTGCTAAGGCCAGAAAAGTCTAGGCGCCTGGCCAAGTGGGCCATAGAATTAGGCGAGCACGATATCAATTATCACCCCCGGACTAGCCTCAAGGCCCAGGCCCTCGCAGACTTCCTAGTCAAAATCTCAGACACTATCAAAGGAGTGCCGACGATAATCTCTGTCGACCCTCTGGAACCTAAAGTCGGTAAAGAAATCTGTAAGTTATACACCGACAGTGCGGCAAGTAAGAAAGGCTCGGGCGCAGGCCTGATCCTTCAAATCCCCAAGGGCAAAGAAATCACTTACGCACTGCGATTCGATTTCCAGGTATCCAATAACGAAGCAGAGTACGAAGCACTTATAGCAGGCCTGAGGTTGGTAAAGGAGATTGGTTTAAAGCAATTAGTAGCTCTCAGTGATTCATTACTTATCACAAACCAGATAAATGGAACATATGAAGCAAAAGACTCAAGGATGCAGAAATACCTAGATGCAGTCCGCAGCTTGACCAACACGTTCAAAAGTTTCTCAATAAAAAAATCTCTCGGGGAAAGAATGCGAGGACGGATGCTCTCAGCAAGCTAGCCTCCACTTTCTATGATCACTTAACAAAGAAAGTGCTAGTCGAAGTACTCCTGGAGAGAAGTATTGATAACCAAAGGGTTAATACAATATCGACTACTCCAGAATGGACCAAACCTTACGTCGATTACTTGTGCCATGGTGTACTCTCGGATGACCCAGAGGAAGCAAGAAAAGTCAAGATCAGGGCGTCACATTTTGCAATCAGGGACAACCAACTGTATCGCAGAGGGTATTTAACCCCATGGCTAAAATGCATCTCTAAGACAGAGGGACAGACGATCCTGGAATAAAGTCATTCTGGAGATGCGGCGGCACACGAAGGCGCTTGAGCACTTACAAGCAAAATACTCTGCCTAGGAGTATATTGGCCAGACGTGTACAACGACACCACAGCCCTAACCAAGAAATGCAAGGAGTGTCAGGCATTCGCCCCTTTCCGGAATCAACCGACCATGCCATTGACCAGCATCACCAGCCCCTGGCCCTTCCACCAATGAGGGATTGACATAGTGGGACCTTTCCCACCAGCGCCAGGGGGTATGAAATTCTTGTTAGTAGCTGTGGATTATTTTACAAAATGGATAGAGGCAGAACCGCTGGCCACTGTCACAGGAAAGCAAATGATAAAGTTCATGACCAAAAATATCTTGGCTCGCTTTGGCACCCCCAGAATTCTCATAAGTGACAACGGCACACAGTTTGAAGGAAGTCCCTTCAAGGAGTGGTGCGAAAACAAGAAAATTCATCGTCGGTTTACATCCGGGGCACACCCTCAGGCCAGTGGACAAACTGAGATATAAAAAAAACAATAGTCAATGGTCTGAAGAAGAGGTTACTTCGATAAAACTCCGACTGGGTGGATTGTGACAACCCGTAAATTTCTATCTTGTAAATCAATCCAATCAACCAAAAGTCAGACTTGTTTCTATTGCCTTTTAGCCTTGTAAAGGGTCATTTTAATGAGTTTTAAGCCTAGTACACTCAAGGATTGTGTGTTAGGAAGTGAACCACGTAAGAACCAAGAGCCTAGAACATCAAATGAGCCATAAAACCTCAACAAGTGAGGTTCACGGCCAAGGTCCATGTTCACGGCCGTGAACCCCTCCTATAAGGATGCTGTTTTGCCACTTTCCTTCACTTCTTCTCCTCTTGGCCGTGAACTACCCATTCTCTCTCAAGTATCATCAAGTGAAGACTCACTTTTCACTCCAAAATGTAAGCATCTCATCCTTTACTTGTTCATTCTTAGCAACCCCTTTGTTCTAGCCTTGATTCATCACTCTTTATCACCATCTTCAAGATCTTCAAGGGTTCACGGCCGTGAACCCTTCATAGTATCTTGGGCCGTGAACCCTCCTAAGGCCGTGAACTCCTAGAGTTTGGCCGTGAACTCCTTGTGATCAATCATATGTGATTCTAACACTCCATTGAGAGTGTTTCCTAGTTCCTAAGTGTGACAACCCAGAACTATCATCTTGTATACCTAGTCAACTCAACCAATGTTAAACCCGTATCCATTGTCTTCTAACACTGTTTAATAGTTCATTTAAGCGTTCTAAGCGTGAGTACAGACGAGATTGACGTTAGGAATGAGTCAACAAGTCGTATAGTGACAAAACCGGGCCATACACACCTTTAGGAGGAGTGTACGGCCGTACACATGGGTGTGCGGCCGCACACCCCCTTATGGCAGCATACCCACCCTTATATAAAGGGTAGACCCCTTTCCTTTCATTCCTTTCACTCCTTGGCAACACACCACACCATTTCTCTCAAGCTTCTTCGACCGTGAACCCTCCAAAACTTCAAAAACGTGAGTAATCCATCCTTTAGCTTGTAGAACTTGAAAGACCACTCTATCTAAGCCTTGAATCATCATATTCCGTCATGTTCTTCACCCCTTTGAAGGAGTGCGGCCGCACACCCCCATAAGGTGGCCGCACACTCCTAAAAGACCCTCCAAAGTGAGAGTTTGACTTCTATCTTCGAGTTGGACATGACCCTAGCCTTGCTGCACCTTAAAGTCGGCATTTTGGACACAAACATGAAGGGTATACGGCCACACGCCCCTGTGTACGGCCGCACACACCTTTGTGCGGCAACACACTCCTTTGTGCAACCACACACATGCACCTTAGGACCGCAAACCCACTTCTATGACCCTTAACTTGCACTACAACTAAGTAAGGACCTAGAACACTTCATGGATGCAAGTATGAACCTTGAAAACGACTGAAAGACACCTTCCCACATGAGTGTACGGCCGCACACCCCATGGCCGCACACACCTTTAAGGTGGCCATACACCCTCCTTACTCAATCCTATAAGGTTCTAACACTTAGTGCAAGTAGTTCCAAGTCCCTAGAGTGGTTCCCCATCATATCTAGTAGCGAAATACCTTCATTTGACTCCTTTATGTGTCCTTACATGTTAATTAGGATCAAATTGTGTGCAAGGTTTCACTTGACACTCAGCTTCCGTGTCGATCCTTCAATCAAACCACTTGTTCGAGGTGAGTTCATACCCCTACGCTTTTCCGAGTTTTTCATGTTTTCAGGGGGGGGGGGGGGGGGATACAAGCAAAAGCACAAGAAATATTGGGCTCAAAATATATTATTTTGTTTAAGATAATTATATTTTCAATATACTTTGAACATGGAAAACAGTTTTACCAAATGGGTTAAGAAATCAACTCGCAGAAACAGTTTTCAAAAACTAAGACAACGAACTTATGAATCATGAAGTAAAAGATACCATTTTATAAAGGATTCATGTTAATTACAAAAAGGGTTTTCAGCATTATTACTTGTAAATTTGTTAGTCTAAGTTGGAGACACGTCCTTGGTAACACTCACCACCGAAACAGAGTGTAGGACTAGTACTTATGACCAGAATCTCTTGTAGGGAGAGCGTGACTGTTGTGTATAGATCTATACAGGACTGACTATCCCGCACCTTGCTGCTAGCTATAGTAGGACCGGCAGGTCTACGGGTGACAAAGTCATAAAAGATACTAGTGCCCGATTCGCGTCATATCAAGTCAAAGTATGGTTATAAAGCTCGCAATGTAGATAACAACGATTTACTTACATAATAATGGATCGAGTGAACTAACCTCAGAGTAATAACCAATTGATTTCTAGAGGGTATTAATAATACCTTCAGGATTTAATTCACCACGTTTTTATTAGTTTTATTTATTTAACAAGACTAATATACCTCATTGGGAGTAACCAGGGGTTTGCAAAGGAAACTACGTTTAACGATATAAGTATGGTAGATACTTGTACACTTCATTTTAGAACGGATAACCAATAACCTACTTTTAGGGAAAATATAGGATTTACCAGGATAACACGATATTTTTATAAACGGATGGTTTAACATTGAATTAACATATATTCATATTCATTCCATGACTCCTTGGATTGTACATATCTGTATGAATCTAGAAGTTATGGAAGGAATGGGTTTCAAACATGCTTTTCATAAGAAAATATGGGATTTTCTTGAGGAACACTTTTCAAAAGGATCAAAGAACATTTTCCACCAAAACTAAATGCTTATGAACTCACCAGCTTTATGCTGATATTCTTTCAAAACTGCTTGTATTCTCAGGGAATTAGTAGACATGTACTTTCAGGAGATTGGAGAAGTCGGAGCGTTAGAGTCACGTCTTTCTATTTTACTTTTGATATGAACAAAACTATGTACTAAGACAATGTAAACCTTTTTCATATATGTATTCAATGTCTGGTTGTGTTTACTATGCTTGCTATGATACAATTATTGTGATACTACGCATGACGTCCTCCGCCCCAGAACGATTCCGCCGTTCCGGTTTTGGGGTGTGACAGATTGGTATCAGAGCTATTGTTTATAGTGAACTAACTATACCGAACCTTACATGGTATACAACTATAATCATTAAGGGGACTAAGTGCTCTAAACTAAAAGTATACTTTCCAAAAATATAAGTATTTTTATAAAAAGTATACAAGTATACCTAAGTACCTGAATCAGTGTCATAAGTAGAACAAAACAAAAGTATTTGGATGTTGGACATCACGGCTAAACCTGGGCAGTTATGTAATCATGTCTAGGGTCAATATATCCTGATCAACTATATTCATTCGAGACATGACCAACATGTGCTTGGGAGTGACTGTGGTGTTGCAACAAGCCTAAAACTTTCCTAGATACTAGAAGAGTTCTAGAATCAAACATAAGGGTTAAAATACTATAGGAGTATTTTAGGATGCTATAACAACCGAACTGGAAACTTACCCAAGAATCCATTCTTCAAGAATCAGTCATGTAGCTATGATACATTGGAAGTATTATTAGAATCGATGCCTATTAACTATCCTTTTACCATCACCTCGCATAGATAGCATGGTTGGATTCCATCTTCCTGGCGACCCGTACTTTCCCAACCAAGGAGATGATGGATGGATCGAGCCAGAGCCAGAAGGAAACCATGAAATTCCTTCGGACGATGACTTTGCCGAACCATTTCCTGAAGAGACTGACTCGGAACCCGAAGTCGAGAACCTACCTCAAGTGGCCCCAATGCCAAATCCTAACCCTCGAGTTGAATTCAAAGGTCCAACGCCTATGTGGGTCGGGAGTTTGAATAGGTGGAGCCACGAGCAAGACCAACCCCTCCCATACGACGGAAACCGCAAATTCTACAATCTGAACGAAGGAGGCCCCGCGGACAGGGCCCTTCCAATCCTGATACGCCGAGTGGCTCGCAATGTGGAGCTAGGTATGGCAACCCTTCAGCGAATCGTGGAGCTCGAAGCGGATTCGAACACCAGCACAGATCACATTCGTCGCCTTGAGATTTCTCATGCGAGAGCTGAAAGGAACATTGAAGCTCTACAGCAAGAGTTAGCTATAACCCGAGCCGAAGTCATAGAGCTCCGCGCACGCCAGTCAGAGTATGAGAGACGCCTGCTTGTTGTGGAGCGTCAACTGGCCGAATTAAGGTTTCACTTGAGGAGTGCCCGTCGCCGATAGGGGGATACTTTACTCATCCTTCCTTTTTGGTCTAAGGAATAAGTTTCATATCTATGTTCTGAGTAGCTCTTTTCCATAAACATCTCTGTCTATCATGTTGCCAAGATTTTCTCTTTATTAGTATGACTTAGACCTACTTTTAGGTTAAGGTTTCCGAAATATGTGTAATCTCAGTTTCAACTATAGTGGCAACAAGCATATATCAGTTAAAGATTATCATTGTCAAAAGTATACCTTGGATCAGTAGCATGCAAATTAAGCAACTTTATCAAAGTCACACCACTGTTTCGTCTTAAAAGCATGTGTCATAGGAAGTACTCTTACCTTAAGACGATCATTCCTTTTCCCCCATCGATTTCATATAAGTCTCCATAAAAAGCTACGATGTCATAATCGGCATGAGATGGTTGAGCCCCAAATCGTGCTGATGTCCTTTGCTTCGAGAGGGCGATTCGTCTCAATCTTTCCCTCTGACGAAGTCCTCACTGGTTATAGTGATAAAATCTGTTCGAACCTTCTTATCATTTCCTGCGCCAAGCCCAGAAGTATCTGCGAAAGGGATGCCATGTATTCCTGGCTCATGTTGTCGATGAGACGCAAAAAGGTTAATGGCCTCGAGAGCATCTCCGAAGTCTGCAACTTTCCTGACGCCTTCCCCAAAGACATTCCAGGGATTTCTTCCGAGTGTCAAGTTGAATCCCGTATCGACTTGATCCCCAGAACTACCCTTATAGCTAAATCTCCATATCGTCTAGAGCCGACGAAAATGTGAGAGTTATCCAGCCAGCGCAATGAGCTGAGCAAAAAGGAGTTCGTAAGTTTACTATATGTGAACTTTATTGTGTTCAAATCTTTTCTATTCTTGCTAGGACCGCATCATGGGGATGTGGGTCGAATCAACGAGAGTCAGATAGCAAAATGGGAAATCTTAATGCATAGATAAACATTTAGGATACATCCAGAGGCAACCATTGTTGCTCATAAGCTTCTTTTCTTGACATGTAGCAGAATCATGCCTCCGAAGAAACATAACCAACCCACCGGTAAGACGCCAATCCTCCAGATGGACTCAGCTACGTTCCAAGCTACTGTCACAGCAGCCGTAGCAGCCGCCCTAGCTGTTCTTAACGCTAACAACACAAATGTGGGTGGAAGTGTTAATGGCAATCCAAATCCTGGTGATAACCAATTTCAACAACAAGTGCCCACTAGGAAGGACACACCTGAACTTAAACCTAACATCCTGAAACGAAAGTTCCAAGGAAGTTGTTCAACCCAAGGACCTACTGAAAGGCAACGAACTGGGGCATTTAACACCCCGGCCAACCCTGCTGTTCCAACACCAACCACACCCTACTTTGGAAATATCCCACACTGCAGCAAATGCAACTACCATCATCATGGAGTCTACCGAGTGATGCATTGCACTAGATGCAATAGCTGTAGGACCCCAATCGAGTTCATCGCTACGACTACCAAAGTGGGGATAATTCCACCATGTCACCTCTGTGGCAGTGTCGGGCATTTCAAAAGAGACTGCCCAACAGAGAAGAACAACGGGGGAGCAGGAGGAGTCTGACCTCAGAGAATGAGGAAGCATCAAAGAATCCTGCTATGTTTGGGTACGTTTTCGAAAACCCTAATAACTGTTCATAATTGTGATTACTTTCTCGTCCAAATTAGATCGCGACATTCCTATAAGATTTGAATCCCAAATGAGTAAATTATGATAGCTTAGTGAATACGTTAGAGTCAGTTGTAGTTATACATGACTTGTATACACCAAGTGATTATAGGAAGATCTAGTAAGAACCATTTCATAAAAAGTTCATAATTTCGAAGTATCAGAACCCTCGTACTAGTGGTACCCTCCAATTTCGAATCAAACACAGCAAACACCAGAGACATTCACCCAGGGGCACCAATGTGCTAACAAAACGATCCTTCCGGACGAACTTAACGCGCGATTCTATAATGTTGTGACAACCCAAAATTTCTATTCTGTACAACCATTCACTTCAATAGAAGTCAGAACTGTTTCTGCTAACTTTTAAGCTTCTTGGAGTCAGTTTGAGTGTTTTAAAACCTAGTACTTCAAGAGATAACTGGAGAGAGGATACTTTAGGGTAAAGTGTGCAACATTTAAGTTCCAAAACTCCAAGAGTTTGGAGTTTACGGCCCAAATGGTATTGGGGCTGTAAACCCTAAGGACTATATAAGTGACACTTAGTTATTTTTAGCTCTTTTTCACATTTTCAAGTCTAGAACCATTTCTCTCTCAAGTATCATCCAAAGTTTCTTCAAAAGCTTCAAGAAAATAAGTGTTTTCTTCCTTGTTTAGTTGATATCTTCCTTAATCTAGTGATCTTACATGATTTCATCCATGAAATCATTCCATTTGTTTAGATCTTCAAGCATTCTTCATTTCACCAAGAACACCAAGAACACACACTAGTGTTCTTGGGCCGTGAACACCCTTTCAAGCTCCTTTATTGTAAGTATTCTTACCCTAGTATGTTATAAGGCTGTTTTCACTTCTTATTCAACTAGAAAACACAAAGAAACACAAGATCAAAGGTGTTTACGGTCAAGACATGTTGTTGAACCGTAAACCCTAATGAATGGGGCAAAGTGAGCCCTAGTCCCTTCCTTAGCCTTGGATACTAGTCTAGATCACTTCCTTGAAGTGTTTAGGACCTTAAACATCAAAAAGACCAAGAACACATAGAGTTTACGGCTGTAAACTCATGGAGAAATGGTCCATGGGTCGTAAACTCTATAAAGTGGTGAAATTGTGCCACCATGACTTCCTAAGGCTTAAACTTGAAGTAAGGATACTTCTTTATGACTTATAAGACCTTAAAGCACCAAATGGTAGAAGTTACCATAGGTTTACAGCCGTAAACCCATTGGGACCGTAAACCCAAAACCGTAAACTCATGAAGAGTTTACCCTTAACGAACTGCTCAGCAAGGGTTTTATAAGACCAAGCTTCTCACCCTGGGGAGCTCCAGTCGTGTTCGTCAAGAAGAAAGACGGATCGTTTCGTATGTGCATCGACTACAGGGAGCTCAACAAACTAACCGTCAAAAATCGTTATCCCCTGCCTCGTATGGACGATTTATTTGATCAACTGCAAGGGGCGAATTTCTTTTCAAAAATCGACTTAAGATCCGGATATCACCAACTACGAGTGCTAGGGGAGGATGTCCCGAAGACAGCCTTCCGAACTCGTTATGGGCACTACGAATCCGTAGTGATGCCGTTCGGATTAACCAACGCGCCCGCAGTATTCATGGATTTAATGAATAGGGTGTGTCGTCCTTACTTGGATCAGTTCGTCATCGTCTTCATCGATGACATACTTATCTACTCTCGTAGTAAGGAGGAGCATAGTCAACATCTGCGACAAGTCTTAGAAACGCTACATTCGGAGAAGCTCTATGTGAAGTTCTCGAAATGCGAATTTTGGATCCGAAGAGTCGAATTCTTAGGGCACGTGGTTAGCGAAGAGGGAATACACGTGGACCCTTCCAAAATCAAAGCCATTGAGAGCTGGTCAGCACCGAAGACGCCTACCGAAATTCTTCAATTTCTAGGCCTCGCTGGCTACTATCGCAGATTCATTCAGAACTTCTCCCGAATTGCGAAACCTCTTACAACACTGACCCAGAAGGGCGTGGCCTTTGACTGGGAAGAGAAGCAGGAGAGAGCGTTCCAAATGCTCAAGCGAGCCTTGTGCACCGCACCGATACTATCCCTCCCCAAAGGGATAGAAGACTTCGTTGTCTATTGCGATGCGTCAAATCAAGGGCTCGGCTGTGTTCTGATGCAGCGAGGTAAGGTCATCGCCTATGCCTCGAGACAGCTGAAGACACACGAGGTCAACTACACCACCCACGATCTTGAGCTAGGAGCAGTTGTGTTTGCTCTGAAGATTTGGAGACACTACCTGTATGGTACAAAAAGCACTATCTTTACAGACCACAAAAGCCTACAACATATATTCGACCAGAAGGAGCTCAACATGAGACAACGACAGTGGGTCGAGCTACTCAGTGATTACGAATGCGAAATTCGTTATCATCCGGGTAAAGCCAACGTAGTAGTTGACGCCCTAAGTCAGAAAGAATACTCTGGTGGTAGAGTCAAATCATTGACTATGACTATCCATTCACACTTGTCCACGCAAATTAAGGAGGCTCAGTCCGATGCTTTAAAACCTGAAAATGTGGCAAGTGAATCCCTTCGAGGGATGGATAAGAACTTGGAAGTCAAATCATGGATCGGATCTAGACACCGAAACACGGTGGTTTCAGAGACTTGGTCATGACCGAGGCGCACAACACTCGTTATTCCGTCCAACCAGGTTCAGATAAGATGTATATGGATCTTAAAAAGCTATACTGGTGGCCTAACATGAAAGCAGAAATTGCTACCTTCGTAAGTAAATGCCTTCCTTGCGCCAAGGTCAAGGTTGAATACCAGAAACCCTCAAGTCTTCTATAGCAGCCGGAGATACCAGAATGGAAGTAGGAGCGGATCACTATGGACTTCATAACCAAGTTGCCCAAGACAACGGGTGGACTTAATACCATATGGGTCATCGTCGACAGATTGACCAAGTCCGCACACTTCCTGCCTATCAAAGAAACAGACAAGATGGAGAAGCTTACAAGAACCTACATTAGGGAGATCGTACAACTGCATGGTGTTCCTATATCTATTATCTTCGATAGAGATAGTAGATTCACTTCGAGGTTCTGGCAGTCCCTACAAAGTTCCCTAGGAACTAGGCTGGACATGAGTACAGCCTACCATCCACAGACCGATGGACAAAGTGAGAGGACTATCCAAACCTTGGAGGATATGTTGCGAGCCTGTGTGATCGACTTTGGGAAAGCATGGGACACTCATTTACCCCTTGTCGAATTTTCCTACAACAACAGTTATCACACGAGCATAAAGGCTAATCCATTCGAGGCCCTCTATGGCCGAAAGTGCATATCCTCTCTGTGCTGGGCTGAGGTGGGTGATACCCAGTTAGCTAAAGGACGAGTTCCTGACAGCACTCTCACGGGTCCGGAGATCATTCGGGAAACGACATAGAAGATCGTTCAGATTCGTGAACGATTGAAAGCCTCTAGAGACCGACAGAAAAGCTACGCTGACAAAAGAAGGAAACCATTGGAATTCCAGGTGGGAGACCGAGTTCTATTGAAAGTCTCACCCTGGAAGGGCTTAATACGCTTCGGAAAGCGTGGAAAGCTAAATCCGAGATACATAGGGCCTTTCGAGATTCTCGCTAGAATCGGCCCTGTAGCTTACAAACTTAACTTACCCCGCGAACTCAATAACGTACATTCTACTTTCCACGTCTTGAACTTGAAAAAGTGTCTGTCCGACGAGACTCTTGTAATCCCACTCGACAAAATCAAGATCAACGAGAGCCTCAACTTCGTGGAAGAACCTGTAGAGATCATGGACCGGGAGGTCAAGCAAATGAAACAAAGCCGTATCCCGATAGTGAAGGTTCGCTGGAACGCCAAGCGAGGACCTGAATTCACTTGGGAGCGAGAGGATCAGATGAAACTGAAATATCCTCGTCTTTTTACTTAGTTATTTGTAACTACTTATTTGCTTAAACTCTAATTTCGGGACGAAATTCCTTCTAACGGGGGGATGATGTGACAATCCGAAATTTCTATTCTGTATAACCATTCACTTCAATAGAAGTCAGAACTGTTTCTGCTAACTTTTAAGCTTCTTGGAGTCAGTTTGATTGTTTTAAAACCTAGTACTTCAAGAGATAACTGGAGAGAGGATACTTTAGGGTAAAGAGTGCAACATTTAAGTTCCAAAACTCCAAGAGTTTGGAGTTTACGACCCAAATGGTATTGGGGACGTAAACCCTAAGGACTATATAAGTGACACTTAGTTATTTTTAGCTCTTTTTCACATTTTCAAGTCTAGAACCATTTCTCTCTCAAGTATCATCCAAAGTTTCTTCAAAATCTTCAAGAAAGTAAGTGTTTTCTTCCTTGTTTAGTTGATCTCTTCCTTAATCTAGTGATCTTACATGATTTCATCCATGAAATCATTCCATTTGTTTAGATCTTCAAGCATTCTTCATTTCACCAAGAACACCAAGAACACACACTAGTGTTCTTGGGCCGTGAACACCCTTTCAAGCTCCTTTATTGTAAGTATTCTTACCCTAGTATGTTATAAGGCTGTTTTCACTTCTTATTCAACTAGAAAACACAAAGAAACACAAGATCAAAGGTGTTTATGGTCAATACATGTTCTTGAACCGTAAACCCTAATGAATGGGGCAAAGTGAGCCCTAGTCCCTTCCTTAGCCTTAGATACTAGTCTAGATCTCTTCCTTGAAGTGTTTAGGACCTTAAACATCAAAACGACCAAGAACACATAGATTTTACGGCCGTAAACTCATGGAGAAATGGTCCATGGGCCGTAAACTCTATAAAGTGGTGAAATTGTGCCACCATGACTTCCTAAGGCTTAGACTTGAAGTAAGGATACTTATTTATGACTTATAAGACCTTAAAGCACCAAATGGTAGAAGTTACCATGGGTTTACGGCCGTAAACCCATTGGGACCGTAAACCCAAAACCATAAACTCATGAAGAGTTTACCCTTGGACCGTAAACTCAAAAGCAAAGCCCTACAACCCTTAGATGCAATCCTTGGTACTTATAGCACTTGAATCAAAGTGTTTTCCATGTTTTAGGGTGTCTTTACTTGAATAATTAGTTGTTAAATGACTAATTGGATACATATATGTGTTATTATATGTGAACTAGGATCCTTGTGTGTGCTCAAGTCTTCACTTGACACTTAGCATCCTATAACATCCGTTCATCCAAACCACTCACTACAGGTGAGTTCATACCCCTTAATCAACCTTTTAAATGATTTTAAATGCTTTTATGGGGGGGGGGAATACAAGTTGAACTATTATAGTTATTATATCAATCACATGTGATTAATAACTACCAAACAAGTGGATTTCTTACTTTTCAAACTGTGTTATCAAACAAACTACTTCAAACTGTTTTACAAACTCTTTTACATGTTAAATACTTTCATTAAACTCTTTTAAACTTATACTTTGTCAAATATGTATCTATATAGATATAGTTATATAAGTAGGATTGAAAGGACTTAGGACTGATAGCTCACCTTGCTTCCTGTTCCTTGTTTGGTTGTGGACTTAGGGTATCGGTTATTTGTCCGAAGGTCGTTTGAATCTTAGTTATATATTATGTATATGTGTATAGATATAAAAGTTCCTTCATTCAGTTCAATACCTTTGGGTAGCAAAGGTATACAAACATGTTCATACATACAAACAACATTACTAGTAAACTATAATAGGTATAGTTTAGGAAGTTTACAATACTATTACTAGAACAATGAAACATACAATGAGTCAGTTCATACATGAGTCAACACATACTATAACGAGAAACAGATAGAGAATACTATGATGAGAAACAAACAATAACATACAAAGAGAACATACATACATACTAGACAGAGAGAGAACATACAATACAGCTAGTACATACTATACGTTATACAAGAGAACATACTATTATGAGAAACAGAGAGAACATACATACATACTAGACAGAGAGAGAACATACAATACAGCTAGTACATACAATACATATACAAGAACATTACAACAATTATGTGAGCCACGTAACGGGGCATGACATCACCTGTCATGGCTCGTTTTGTATCCAAAATCTCCTTAAGTGGAGAGCGTTGAGTTTGTGTATAGATCTATACTGGATTGACTATCCTACACCTCGCTGCTCGCTACAGTGGGACTTGCAAGTCTACGGGTGCCAAATGTCATTTCTTCCGACGTCTTTCATCGTCGTGTTTTTAGTCGGTAGTATGGTACAGGCATGTCACATGGTACTTTAAATAACAATTGGTTTAAGGTAGTTAGTACAGCAGTAGTTACTTAATACAACACTACAATACTATTTTATTTCCCCATTGCATTCACTTGTGATCTTCTCACAATGAACAGTAATGTAAAAACTATATTTTTAGTTAATGATAGTCAGATTTGGGAAAATACATACTCTTACGAGAAACATTTTACAAACATTTGATGCCTTGGTAGAAGGCTACATTTAGTAGAAAACATAGGGTTTTCTAGGAGATTACAAACATTTACAAACTTACAAATCACATACTTACAAACACTTTCATACAAACACAGACACTAAAATACTTATGATCTCACCAGCTTTAAAGCTGATCAACTCTTTCAAAATAACTTGTATTCTCAGGTCATCAGTAGACAGGTACCGATGCCAGGCTTTTGAGAAGATGGAGCTCGTTCAAGACTCATCTCATATTTTGATTTACATTTTTGGTGTCTTATAACTTTACAGAACACACTTGTATTAAATTATATTATTAATGCAATGGATGATGTTGTTGCTAGTGTATTACTATGCATTGTTGTGATACTGTACATGACGTCCTCCACCCCTGAACGTTTCCGCCGTTCCGGTTTTGGGGTGTGACAGATTGGTATCAGAGCATTGTTTATAGTGAATCGAGTATATTAACCCATAAAAGATATACAAACTAAAAACACAAAGGGATTAAAATACTTTGACCAAGAGTTTATACTTTTAAATAATAAATATTTAACCAAGTATACAAACCTGCATTCATACTAAAATCAGTGTCACTAGGGCAGAACAAAAGTATTACGATTGTTGGGCAACACAATTAGACTTAGAGACATATAGTCAACCCTGGGAAGATATAGCCTGATCAACTATATTATCCGAGGAGTGACTAGCATGTGCCTAAGGGTGGTTGTGAGGTTGCAACAAGTCTAAAAACTTACCAACACTACTACAATGAAGACAATAGAACATAACATAAACTTAAAATACTATAGGAGTATTTTGTGTTACTATAATTACTTATCTGAGAACTAAAAAGGTCTTTATTAGTATGTCAATATTTGCTGAGTGGATACGCTAAGGTTATATGTAACTAAGATGTCATAGACTTAGAATCTGTGATCTTTGCTTTACTTCCTGTTCCTTGTTTGGTTGTGGACTTAGAGTTAGGGTCACCTATTCGAAGGTCTATCCTATTTTGAGTACATATAACTGGTATGCACTAAACAAGTATTGGAGTAACTGATAAAGATCATCTTATAATTATCTAATTAGCGCGTCTATTTAGTTATATCTTATACCCCTTTTCTCGCGTAGATATCATGGCTGGATTCCATCTTCCCGGAGATCCATACTTCCCAAACGAAGGCAATGCTGGGTGGCTTGATGAAGAGACAGAAGATGACCATCCAATCCCTATGGATGATCACGATGTTGAAGGCTTTTCTGATGGTTCTGACTCAGAGCCAGAAGTTAACAACCTACCCCCAGCGGCTCAAAACCCAAACCCAAATCCTAACCCTCGTCCAGCATTTCAAGGACTCACACCTTTGTGGGCCACAAACCTGAATAGATGGAGTCAGGAACAGGGTCAACCCATGACCTACAATGGAGACAGGAGCTTTTACAACCTTAGCGAGGGAGGTTCAGCTGACAGGGTCCTACCCATCATGGTCCGTAGGATTTCTCGGAATACCGAGCAAGGACGAGCAGCTACCGACCGAGTCGTGGAGATTGACGCCAACTCCGGCATTAACACAGTTCGCATTCTTCAGCTAGAGTCTGCTCATGAAAGGACTCAAGTCCACAATGCAGCCCTGCAAAGAGGACTTACTGAAACCCGAGCTGAAGTTTGGGAACTTCGAGCTCAGCAAGTAAGGTCCAAAAGGCGCATGAGGGACATAGAACGCCTTCTGTCGGAGTCAAGAACTCACTCTAGTAGTTCTCGTCGCAGATAGAGTCTCCTCGACTTCTCTTTTAGATATAACCTAGTTTATGTAAAAACTCTAGTCTAATTTCCTATCTTTGTTAAAACTTAGACCTGTTAGGTCTTGATTAGGTCGTAGTTCTGTCAAAATTTTCCCATCTTGGTTGATGTAAGGCCTACTCCTAGGTCATTTTTCCCGAACTTATTACATCTGTAATTCCAGTATTATTGACAGATATCTAATCTCATGGAAATTATTATCCAAATGCTATCATCTGTTAGTACTAGATCTACATTCAATCGTGCTATTCAATTGTGCTGTTGGACTATGGAAAGTTAGTCCATGAGTCACTCTCATCAATTTCTCTATTCTTACCCATGTTGTCATCTTTGTAAACTTATAGTTGAAAGATGCCTCCACGTCGATCAACGAGACGCGATCCTCCAATAACTGCAACACCACCTGCTCCTCAAATCGATACGGCAGCTCTAAATGCTGCAGTAGCTGCGGCTGTGGCAACAGCCATGGCTCAATATCATTCTTCGAGTGCCACCGGAGGTGGTACACCTATTCGTTCTACCCATGGTGAAGCCCCTGTGCGCTTGAGAGAGTGCTCCTACAAGGACTTTACCAACTGCAAGCCACTGTCCTTTAAAGGGACTGGCGGAGTCATTGCCCTCTCGCAATGGTTCGAAAAGACAGAGTCGATCTTTGAGATCTGCTCATGCCCGGAAGGAAGCAAAGTCAAATTTGCTGCGTGCACCTTCGAGGCAAAAGCCCTGACATGGTGGAATAGCCATGTCAAGTCACTATCTCTAATAGTGGCAAATGCCATGGGCTGGGAAGCTCTGAGAGAGCTGATGATCGAAGAATACTGCCCGAGGGGCGAAATCCAAAAGCTGGAGCAGGAACTGTGGAGCCTAACCATGAAAGGCTCCGACATAGTCTCATACACCGCCAGATTCTGCGAGCTGGTGGCCCTCTGTCCCAACATGGTTCACACAGAGGGAAAGAAGATAGAGAGGTACATATGGGGGCTGGTGCCTCCATTTCAGGGGAATGTTTTAGCTCCAAACCCCACTACATTCGATAGTGCCAAACGGTTGGCACAACGGATTATTGACCATGGGGTCCCTACCCCGTCGTCAACAACAACCCTGGCCATCTCAGAACCCTCCAAAACCGCTGATTCCAAGCGGAAGTTCTGGGATGACAAGAAGAAGAAGAAAGCTGCCAAAAAGCAGCAGGTCGTGGCAGTTCATGCTGCGATAACACCTGCCGCTGCTGCTCCGGTAAAACAATATGCTGGAAGTTTGCCCAAGTGCAATAAATGCAACTTCCACCACACGGGAGCCTGCCGGGAAATGCAGTGTTCAAACTGCAACAAGAAGGGGCACACTGCCCGTTTCTGCAAAGCACCGGCGAGGCCAATCAACCAAGTCCCCGGCGCAGGAGTGGGCCAAGCTTGCTACAATTGTGGCGAAGCGGGCCACTACAAGAGGAACTGCCCTAAGGCAGGGAATGCCGGTGGAGTAGGAAGGGTTCTGAATATAGGCCACAAGGAAGCGGTTGCCGACCCCACAGTGGTCACAGGTACGTTTCTCCTTGATAACTCTTATGCATGCATACTGTTTGATAGTGGAGCGGAGAGGAGTTTCGTGAACCGGAAATTTGCTCACTTACTTAAGAATAAATCGCATGCACTAAAAGAACCGTTCACTGTAGAAATGGCTAATGGAAAGACGGAGAGCACTAGCAGTATATTCATAGGGTGTACCTTAACTCTAGATAGCCATTCATTTTCGATCGACCTCATGCCGGTCTCAATTAAAAGTTTCGACGTCATTATCGGCATGGACTGGTTGAGTCTTCATCGTGCCGACATCATGTGTTATGAAAAGGCTGTTCGCCTAAATCTGCCGTCTGGCGAAACTCTAGTAGTCTATGGCGACAAACCCGACACTAACCTTCGCCTCATCTCGAGCATTCAAGCTCAGAAATTCTTGCGAAAGGAATGTCGCACATTCCTTGCTCATGTTGTCGATGTGAGCCAAGAAAAGAAGGACATTAAGAACATTCCAGTAGTACGTGATTTTCCCGACATATTTCCAGAAGAACTCCCACGATTACCTCCGCAACGTCAAGTCGAGTTCAGAATCGACTTAATTCCAGGGGCTACCCCAGTAGCCAAATCGCCCTATCATTTAGCACCTGTAGAGATGCAAGAACTGTCCTGTCAACTTAACGAACTGCTCAGCAAGGGTTTTATAAGACCAAGCTTCTCACCCTGGGGAGCTCCAGTCTTGTTCGTCAAGAAGAAAGACGGATCGTTTCGTATGTGCATCGACTACAGGGAGCTCAACAAACTAACCGTCAAAAATCGTTATCCCCTGCCTCGTATGGACGATTTATTTGATCAACTGCAAGGGGCAAATTTCTTTTCAAAAATCGACTTAAGATCCGGATATCACCAACTACGAGTGCTAGGGGAGGATGTCCCGAAGACAGCCTTCCGAACTCGTTATGGGCACTACGAATCCGTAGTGATGCCGTTCGGATTAACCAACGCGCCCACAGTATTCATGGATTTAATGAATAGGGTGTGTCGTCCTTACTTGGATCAGTTCGTCATCGTCTTCATCGATGACATACTTATCTACTCTCGTAGTAAGGAGGAGCATAGTCAACATCTGCGACAAGCCTTAGAAACGCTACATTCAGAGAAGCTCTATGTGAAGTTCTCGAAATGCGAATTTTGGATCCGAAAAGTCGAATTCTTAGGGCACGTGGTTAGCGAAGAGGGAATACACGTGGACCCTTCCAAAATCAAAGCCATTGAGAGCTGGTCAGCACCGAAGACGCCTACCGAAATTCTTCAATTTCTAGGCCTCGCTGGCTACTATCACAGATTCATTCAGAACTTCTCCCGAATTGCGAAACCTCTTACAACACTGACCCAGAAGGGCGTGGCCTTTGACTGGGAAGAGAAGCAGGAGAGAGCGTTCCAAACGCTCAAGCGAGCCTTGTGCACCGCACCGATACTATCCCTCCCCGAAGGGATAGAAGACTTCGTTGTCTATTGCGATGCGTCAAATCAAAGGCTCGGCTGTGTTCTGATGCAGCGAGGTAAGGTCATCGCCTATGCCTCGAGACAGCTGAAGACACACGAGGTCAACTACACCACCCGCGATCTTGAGCTAGGAGCAGTTTTGTTTGCTCTGAAGATTTGGAGACACTACCTGTATGGTACAAAAAGCACTATCTTTACAGACCACAAAAGCCTACAACATATATTCGACCAGAAGGAGCTCAACATGAGACAACGACAGTGGGTCGAGCTACTCAGTGATTACGAATGCGAAATTCGTTATCATCCGGGTAAAGCCAACGTAGTAGCTGACGCCCTAAGTCGGAAAGAATACTCTGGTGGTAGAGTCAAATCATTGACTATGACTATCCATTCACACTTGTCCACGCAAATTAAGGAGGCTCAGTCCGACGCTTTAAAACCTGAAAATGTGGCAAGTGAATCCCTTCGAGGGATGGATAAGAACTTGGAAGTCAAGGGTAGCGGAGCTTTTTATCTCATGGATTGGATCTGGACACCGAAACACGGTGGTTTCAGAGACTTGGTCATGACCGAGGCGCACAACACTCGTTATTCCGTCCAACCAGGTTCATATAAGATGTATATGGATCTTAAAAAGCTATACTGGTGGCCTAACATGAAAGCAGAAATTGCTACCTTCATAAGTAAATGTCTTACTTGCGCCAAGGTCAAGGTCGAATACCAGAAACCCTCAGGTCTTCTACAATAGCCGGAGATACCAAAATGGAAGTGGGAGCGGATCACTATGGACTTCATAACAAGGTTGCCCAAGACAACAGGTGGACTTGATACCATATGGGTCATCGTTGACAGATTGACCAAGTCCGCACACTTCCTGCCTATCAAAGAAACATACAAGATGGAGAAGCTTACAAGAACCTACATTAGGGAGATCGTACGACTGCATGGTGTTCCTATATCTATTATCTCCGATAGAGATAGTAGATTCACTTCGAGGTTCTGGCAGTCCCTACAAAGTTCCCTAGGAACTAGGCTGGACATGAGTACAGCCTACCATCCACAGACCGACGGACAAAGTGAGAGGACTATCCAAACCTTGGAGGATATGTTGCGAGCCTGTGTGATCGACTTTGGGAAAGCATGGGATACTCATTTACCCCTTGTCGAATTTTCCTACAACAACAATTATCACACGAGCATAAAGGCTGCTCCATTCGAGGCCCTTTATGGCCGAAAGTGCAGATCCCCTCTGTGCTGGGCTGAGGTGGGTGATACCCAGTTAGCTAAAGGACGAGTTCCTGACAGCACTCTCACGGGTTCGGAGATCATTCGGGAAACGACAGAGAAGATCGTTCAGATTCGTGAACGATTGAAAGCCTCTAGAGACCGACAGAAAAGCTACGCTGACAAAAGAAAGAAACCGTTGGAATTCCAGGTGGGAGACCGAGTTCTATTGAAAGTCTCACCCTGGAAGGGCTTAATACGCTTCGGAAAGCGTGGAAAGCTAAATCCGAGATACATAGGGCCTTTCGAGATTCTCGCTAGAATCGGCCCTGTAGCTTACAAACTTAACTTACCCCGCGAACTCAATAACGTACATTCTACTTTCCACGTCTCGAACTTGAAAAAGTGTCTGTCCGACGAGACTCTTGTAATCCCACTCGACGAAATCGAGATCAACGAGAGCCTCAACTTCGTGGAAGAACCTGTAGAGATCATGGACCGGGAGGTCAAGCAAACGAAACAAAGCCGTATCCCGATAGTGAAGGTTCGCTAGAACGCCAAGCGAGGACCTGAATTCATTTGGGAGCGAGAGGATCAGATGAAACTGAAATATCCTCGTCTTTTTACTTAGTTATTTGTAACTACTTATTTGCTTAAACTCTAATTTTGGGACGAAATTCCTTCTAACGGGGGGATGATGTGACAACCCGAAATTTCTATTCTGTAAAACCATTCACTTCAATAGAAGTCAGAACTGTTTCTGCTAACTTTTAAGCTTCTTGGAGTCAGTTTGAGTGTTTTAAAACCTAGTACTTCAAGAGATAACTGGAGAGAGGATACTTTAGGGTAAAGTGTGCAACATTTAAGTTCCAAAACTCCAAGATTTTGGAGTTTACGGCCGAAATGGTATTGGGGACGTAAACCATAAGGACTATATAAGTGATACTTAGTTATTTTTAGCTCTTTTGCACATTTTCAAGTCTAGAACCATTTCTCTCTCAAGTATCATCCAAAGTTTCTTCAAAATCTTCAAGAACGTAAGTGTTTTCTTCCTTGTTTAGTTGATCTCTTCCTTAATCTAGTGATCTTACATGATTTCATCCATGAAATCATTCCATTTGTTTAGATCTTCAAGCATTCTTCATTTCACCAAGAACACCAAGAACACACACTAGTGTTCTTGGGCCGTGAACACCCTTTCAAGCTCCTTTATTGTAAGTATTCTTACCCTAGTATGTTATAAGGCTGTTTTCACTTCTTATTCAACTAGAAAACACAAAGAAACACAAGATCAAAGGTGTTTACGGTCAATACATGTTCTTGAACCGTAAACCCTAATGAATGGGGCAAAGTGAGCCCAAGTCCCTTCCTTAGCCTTGGATACTAGTCTAGATTGTGACAACCCGAAATTTATTCCGTCACTGTAACCCTTTCAGTTAATAAGATTTATTTTATTATTAAATATTGTCCATTAACTTTTAAGTTAAATAATTCATCTAGGGTTATTGTCATAATTTCCTACGTGTAGGAAATCAATAAAATCACATATAATACCCTCGATAATCCTTTGTAAAAATTTATAGTTTACGACTAAGTCGGGTTACGGTCACTTAATCGGGAAAAATCTTAAACTCCGTTTAATGTCGGGATTGGGTGTGTCCCCACCTGACCACTAACTCAAGGCCTATATAAAGGATGAGTGGCCACCATTTGAGTCTTTTCCCACCTTATAACTTTCTCTCTCTACACTCTCTCTCTAAAAAAATCGGATTTTGCTCAAGAATCACTCATTCAAGCTCCAAAATCGTAAGTAATCCTTCCTAGCTTGTTGTTTAACTTAACATGCATGCAAATCTGTGGGTTAAACTCTCCAAAGGACCCAAAAACTTGTGTTTACGGTTTGGGAACACCTCCCAAAACCGTAAACTCCCATAAGGGGGTTTTGATGCCCCAAACCCTCTTCAATGCTTGGCTAATGACCTAGAAACTTGCTGGAATGATCTTAGAACCCTAAAACATGGATTGAATGGTGCAAACATGAGTTTACAGTTTGGGAAGGCCTCCCAAAACCGTAAACACCTTTTAAGGGTGTTTAGGTGCCTTAAAAACCTTCCTATGCTTGTATAAGTGACTAGAACCTTGCATGCATAGCCTAGAACCACCAAAGCACAAGAGAAATAAACCAACATGAGTTTACGACCGTAAACTCATGTGTTTACGGCCGTAAACTCCCAAGGGAGTGGTCCAAGGACCGTAAACTCGAAGAAGTGTCCATTTCTAGCCCCAGTCACTTCCTAAGCCATGGATTCGAGCCTAGCATAATTCCTTGAGTAGTTTAAGACCTTTGAACACCCAATGGCACCATTACCATGAGTTTACGGCCGTAAACTCATGGGGACAATGGTCCAGAAACCGTAAACACACTTAAGTGTAACGAATTGAAGTGTAAACTCCATAGTGAGGCCATACACTCCTTAGATGCAACCTTTAGCACTCCTTGCACTTGAAACAAAGTGTCTTCATGCATTAGAGTGTCTTTACTTACCTAATTAGTGATTAAATAACTAATTAGATACATTTATGTATCACTACATGTTACATAGGATCCGTGTGTGTGTTCAAGTCCTCACTTGACACCTAGCATCCTACCCGACACTTCCATCCACTTCACTCATTGCAGGTGAGTTCATACCCATTAATTAACCTTTTAAATGTTTTTAAATGCTTTTATGGGGGGAATACAAGTTGAATCAAATAAGTTATAGTATCAATCACATGAGATTTATAACTTGCAACCAAAAAAAGATCTTCTATATTTTTAACTGCTTTGTCAACCAAACTGTTTCAAATGATTATCAAATTCATTTTTATGTTAAATTGTTATAAAACTATTTCCAAACTCTATTAAACTTTTTTTTATTCTCAAACCATATCTACACCAATATATTTATATAAGTAAGACTTGAAGGACTTAGGACTGATAGCTCACCTTACTTCCTGTTCTTGTTTGATTGTGGACTTAGGGTATATTGTTATCTGTCCGACTGTCGTTGAATTCTTGGTTATATATTATATATATTCGTGTTGAATATTAAAGTCTTCACTTCAGTTCAATACCTTTGTGTATCAAAGGCATGCAACGAACCTTACTATTTAACTATAATAGGTATAGTTAATGATTACTACTCGTGTATACTATTACTATGGTACCTACCAGAGTCCGAACAGTTATGAGTCCATACATGTTAAACACTATAAAAAGAGAATACTATATACTATACAAGAGAACACTCTATACACTATACTAGAAAGTACATTATACATTATACAAAGAGAACATACTACAACAGAATGTGACATACTATCTCTCGATACGACACTTCATTGTGCTATCACCGTGTAACCAGAGTCTCCTGGAGGGAAAGCGGGCATTATGTGTATAGATCTATACGGGACAGACACTCCCACATCCCGACTGCTAGCTACAGTCCGAGCCGACTAGGCCCAGGGGTGACAAAATGTCACATTTCTACAGATGACTCGGAGGGTCATCAGGGATTCGATCGTCAATCAGCATGGTTACATACAAGTTCACATTTCGACCTTTAATTAATACATTAAGAATTAAAGGCAAAACAGACTCCCTGGGGTGTATTGTACATTTAATACTACCTGGAGTCTGCATTTTCATTTCATTAGCTGGCAGTGATACTGCTGGGGTAAAACACTATTTTCCCAATTACTTTACATAAATGAAGTCTAAAACTATATTTTCCTACTAATAGTTTCTCTGGGAAAACTTTTACATTTTCAAAGGATTAAACATACATACAACCGGGTCTTGGTAGAAGACCACTTTTACTGGAAAACATAGGGTTTTCCTAGGGAGCATACCATTTTTCAACATTGAGATCAAATATTATACTACATGGTTGTAATCATTTTTATACAAGCAATGACACTAAATACTCATGAACTCACCAACTTTATGCTGATACTCGTTTTCAAAATAACTTGTATTCTCAGGTCATCAGTAGACAGGTGCAGATGCAGCTTTTGAGAAGATGGAGCACATACAAGACTCCTCTTTATTTTGATTATACTTTTGGTGTCTAACAAACTGTACAGAACACGCTTGTATTACAATTATTATATTAATGCAATGGATGTTGTTGCTTGTCTTTACTATTATGCATTGTTATGATACTATACATGACGTCCTCCACTCCAGAACATATTCCGCCGTTCTCGGTTTTGGGGTGTGACATAGATCACTTCCTTGAAGTGTTTAGGACCTTAAACATCAAAAAGACCAAGAACACATAGAGTTTACGGCCGTAAACTCATGGAGAAATGGTCCATGGGCCGTAAACTCTATAAAGTGGTGAAATTGTGCCACCATGACTTCCTAAGGCTTAGAATTGAAGTAAGGATACTTATTTATGACTTATAAGACCTTAAAGCACCAAATGGTAGAAGTTACCATGGGTTTACGGCCGTAAACCCATTGGGACCGTAAACCCAAAACCGTAAACTCATGAAGAGTTTACCCTTGGACCGTAAACTCAAAAGCAAAGCCCTACAACCCTTAGATGCAATCCTTGGTACTTATAGCACTTGAATCAAAGTGTTTTCCATGTTTTAGGGTGTCTTTACTTGAATAATTAGTTGTTAAATGACTAATTGGATACATATATGTGTTATTATATGTGAACTAGGATCCTTGTGTGTGCTCAAGTCTTCACTTGACACTTAGCATCCTATAACATCCGTTCATCCAAACCACTCACTACAGGTGAGTTCATACCCCTTAATCAACCTTTTAAATGATTTTAAATGCTTTTATGGGGGGGGGAATACAAGTTGAACTATTATAGTTATTATATCAATCACATGTGATTAATAACTACCAAACAAGTGGATTTCTTACTTTTCAAACTGTGTTATCAAACAAACTACTTCAAACTGTTTTACAAACTCTTTTACATGTTAAATACTTTCCTTAAACTCTTTTAAACTTATACTTTGTCAAATGTGTATCTATATAGATATAGTTATATAAGTAGGATTGAAAGGACTTAGGACTGATAGCTCACCTTGCTTCCTGTTCCTTGTTTGGTTGTGGACTTAGGGTATCGGTTATTTGTCCGAAGGTCGTTTGAATCTTAGGTATATATTATGTATATGTGTATAGATATAAAAGTTCCTTCATTCAGTTCAATACCTTTGGGTAGCAAAGGTATACAAACATGTTCATACATACAAACAACATTACTAGTAAACTATAATAGGTATAGTTTAGGAAGTTTACAATACTATTACTAGAACAATGAAACATACAATGAGTCAGTTCATACATGAGTCAACACATACTATAATGAGAAACAGATAGAGAATACTATGATGAGAAACAAACAATAACATACATACATACTGGACAGAGAGAGAGAACATACAATACAACTAGTACATACTATACGTTATACAAGAGAACATACTATTATGAGAAACGAAGAGAACATACATACATACTAGACAGAGAGAGAACATACAATACAGCTAGTACATACAATACATATACAAGAACATTACAACAGTTATGTGAGCCACGTAACGGGGCATGGCATCACCTGTCATGGCTCGTTTTGTATCCAAAATCTCCTTAAGTGGAGAGCGTTGAGTTTGTGTATAGATCTATACTGGATTGACTATCCTACACCTCGCTGCTCGCTACAGTGGGACTTGCAAGTCTACGGGTGCCAAATGTCATTTCTTCCGACGTCTTTCATCGTCGTGTTTTTAGTCGGTAGTATGGTACAGGCATGTCACATGGTACTTTAAATAACAGTTGGTTTAAGGTAGTTAGTACAACAATAGTTACTTAATACAACACTACAGTACTATTTTATTTCCCCATTGCATTCACTTGTGATCTTCTCACAATGAACAGTAATGTAAAAACTATATTTTTGGTTAATGATAGTCAGATTTGGGAAAATACATACTCTTACGAGAAACATTTTACAAACATTTGATGCCTTGGTAGAAGGCTACATTTAGTAGAAAACATAGGGTTTTCTAGGAGATTACAAACATTTACAAACTTACAAATCACATACTTACAAACACTTTCATACAAACACAGACACTAAAATACTTATGATCTCACCAGCTTTAAAGCTGATCAACTCTTTCAAAATAACTTGTATTCTCAGGTCATCAGTAGACAGGTACCGATGTCAGGCTTTTGAGAAGATGGAGCTCGTTCAAGACTCATCTCATATTTTGATTTACATTTTTGGTGTCTTATAACTTTACAGAACACACTTGTATTCAATTATATTATTAATGCAATGGATGATGTTGTTGCTTGTTTACTACTATGCATTATTGTGATATTGTACATGATGTCCTCCACCCCTGAACGTTTCCGCCGTTCCGGTTTTGGGGTGTGACAAACGTTATCCTGTTTAGTCCGACTGAGTCTATGTTATACCAAACCCTTTTGTCCTAAATCGTTCGATCGCAAAACTCTCGTCGCTCATAACGGCAAACTATATGCGAACTTCAAAAATTCATCTCTCTTCGAAACCCGAAGGTATTCACGCGAAGAGTATGAATCAGAACCAGCGGATACAACAATGAAGATCCGTTGAAACATCCAGCTAGAGCCTGAATACAAAAAGGGGAGACTCACCTGTGTATACCTTCAAGAAGTAATCAATTTTCATGGGATACCTGTAATCATTACCTCCGACCGGGTTAGCAAGTCTACCTCGAGAATCTGACAATCGCTGCAAAAGGCTTTTTGAACTAAGTTAGATATGAGCACGGCTATATCATCCACTGACAGATGAATAGAGCGAGAGGACAATCCAGGCATTGGAAGATACGTTGAGGGACTGCGGCATCAACTAGGGCACGTCGTGGTACACTTATATGCCCTTAGTTGAACTTTCTCACAACAACGGCGACCTTACCAGCGTCAAGGCTGCGCCGTTCGAAGCCCTCTATGGTCGTAGGTACAGATCCCCTCTGTGCTGGGCTGAGGTGGGCGACACGCAACTAGTCAAGAGTCGAGTCCCCGACTGCACTCTCGCGAGTCCTGAAATCATCCGAGAGACGACTGAAAAGATCGTACAAATCCATAGACGTTTATAAACATCCAGAAGTAGACGAAAGGACTACGCCGATAAGAGACAAAAACCTTTGGAGTTCCAGATTGGTGACCGTGTCCTTTTGAAGGTCTCACCCTGGAAAGGACATAACACGCTTCAGAAAGCGTAGAAAGCTAAATCCAAGATACATTGGACAGTCCGAGATCCTTGCTAGGATCGGTTCCGTAGCGTGCAAACCCCAGTTACCTCAAGTACTTAGCAACGTCCATCCCATCTTCCACATGTCAAACCTAAATAAGTGTCTGTTCGATGAGACACTTGCGATTCCCCTTGATAATATCGAGTTAAATGAGAGTCTACACTTCGTGTAGGAATCGTTTGAACTCACGAATCGAGAAGTCAAGCGAACGAAATAACGTCACATCCCGATAGTGAAGGTCCGCTGGAATGCCAAGCAGGATCTTGAATTCACTTGGGAGCACGAGAATCCAAGGAAAACAGAAGTACCCCCATCTTTTCTAGGTCCACGAGTTGTATCGTATTCTTGAATTTCGAGACGAAATTCCCTCTAACGGGGGATGATGTGACAACTCGGAACTGTCATCTTGTATACCTAGTCAACTCAACCAATGTTAAACCCGTATCCGTTGTCTTCTAACACTGTTTAAGGGTTCATTTAAGCGTTCTAAGCTTGAGTACAACCGAGATTGAGGTTAGGAATGAGTCAACAAGTCGTATAGTGACAAAACCGGGCCATACACACCTTTAGGAGGAGTGTACGGCCGTACACATGGGTGTGCGGCCGCACACCCCCTTATGGCAGCACACCCACCCTTATATAAAGGGTAGACCCCTTTCCTTTCATTCCTTTCACTCCTTGACAGCACACCACACCATTTCTCTCAAGCTTCTTCGACCGTGAACCCTCCAAAGCTTCAAAAACGTGAGTAATCCATCCTTTAGCTTGTAGAACTTGAAAGACCACTCTATCTAAGCCTTGAATCATCATATCCCGTCATGTTCTTCACCCCTTTGAAGGAGTGCGGCCGCACACTCCTAAAAGACCCTCCAAAGTGAGAGTTTGACTTCTATCTTCGAGTTGGACATGACCCTAGCCTTGCTGCACCTTAAAGTCGGCATTTTGGACGCAAACATGAAGGGTGTATGACCGTACACCCCTGTGTACGGCCGCACACACCTTTGTGCGGCAGCACACTCCTTTGTGCGACCACACACACGCACCTTAGGACCGCAAACCCACTTCTATGACCCTTAACTTGCACTACAACTAAGTAAGGACCTAGAACACTTCATGGATGCAAGTATGAACCTTGAAAACACCTCAAAGACACCTTCCCACATGAGTGTACGGCCGCACACCCCATAGGCCGCACACCCATGGCCGCACACACCTTTAAGGTGGCCATACACCCTCCTTACTCAATCCTATAAGGTTCTAACACTTAGTGCAAGTAGTTCCAAGTGCCTAGAGTGGTTCCCCTTCATATCTAGTAGCGAAATACCTTCATTTGACTCCTTTATGTGTCCTTACATGTTAATTAGGATCAAATCGTGTTCAAGGTTTCACTTGACACTCAGCTTCCTTGTCGATCCTTCAATCAAACCACTTGTTCGAGGTGAGTTCATACCCCTACACTTTCCAAGATTTTCATATTTTCAGGGGGGGGGGGGAATACAAGCAAAAGCACAAGAAATCTTGGGCTCAAAATATATTATTTTGTTTAAGATAATTATATTTTCAATATACTTTGAACATGGAAAACAGTTTTACCAAATGGGTTAAGAAATCAATTCGCAGAAACAGTTTTCAAAAACTAAGACAATGAACTTATGAATCATGAAGTAAAAGATACCATTTTATAAAGGATTCATGTTAATTACAAAAAGGGGTTTCAACATTATTACTTGTAAATTTGTTAGTCTAAATTGGAGACACGTCCTTGGTAACACTCACCACCGAAACAGAGTGTAGGACTAGTACTTATGACCAGAATCTCTTGTAGGGAGAGCGTGACTGTTGTGTATAGATCTATACGGGACTGACTATCCCGCACCTTGCTGCTAGCTACAGTAGGACCGGCAGGTCTACGGGTGACAAAGTCATAAAAGATACCGGTGCCCGATTCGCGCCATATCAAGTCAAAGTATGGTTATAAAGCTCTCAATGTAGATAATAGTGATTTACTTACGTAATAATGGATCGAGTGAACTAACCTCAGAGTAATAACCAATTGATTTCTAGAGGGTATTAATAATACCTTCAGGATTTAATTCACCACGTTTTTATTAGTTTTATTTATGTAACAAGACTAATATACCTCATTGGGAGTAACCAGAGTTTTGCAAAGGAAACTACGTTTAACGATATAAGTATGGTAGATACTTGTACACTTCATTTTAGAACGGATAACCAATAACCTACTTTTAGGGGAAATATAGGATTTTCCCTGGATAACACGATATTTTCATAAATGGATGGTTTAACATTGAATTAGCAGATATTCATATTCATTCCATGACTCCTTGGATTGTACATATATGTATGAATCTAGAAGTTATGGAAGGAATGGGTTTCAAACATGCTTTTCATAAGAAAATATGGTATTTTCTTGAGGAACACTTTTCAAAAGGATCAAAGAACATTTTCCACCAAAAATAAATGCTTATGAACTCACCAGCTTTATGTTGATATTCTTTCAAAACTGCTTGTATTCTCAGGGAATTAGTAGACAGGTACTTTCAGGAGATTGGAGAAGTCGGAGCGTTAGAGTCACGTCTTTCTATTTTACTTTTGATATGAACAAAACTATGTACTAAGACAATGTAAACCTTTTTCATATATGTATTCAATGTCTGGTTATGTTTACTATGCTTGCTATGATACAACTGTTGTGATACTACGCATGACGTCCTCCGCCCCAGAACGATTTCGCCGTTCCGATTTTGGGGTGTGACACTAAGGTTGTTTCCCTTACATGTTAGTTGTTTTAAACACTAATTATATACATATGTATCAATATATGTCAATTAGGACTCGTTTGTGACTCGAGACTTCATTCGTGGAACTTCCCATCCTTACTCGAATCTTTAATTGAATCACCTACATAAGGTGAGTTCATACCCCTATAATCAATCTTTTAAATGTTTTAAATGCTTTTAAGGGGGGGGGGGAATAAAAGTTCAACACAATGATATTGTGTAAATATTTACCTGTGATAACCATCACATTAAATGATTTCTTATGCTTTTGTAAGTGATCAAGTCAATTCAAAAACTCTTTTAAGTTATGTTACTTTGTTGGTTATAAAACTCTGTTTTAAAGTACAAGCATAACTCCGTAAATAATCGAGTCTTTTCTACAAATCAGGGACAGTACAAAACAAACATACTAGTAAACTATAATAGGTATAATTTAGGGGTTCAGAACATACTATAACTAGAACAGGAAGGAACATACTATAACTAGAACAGGGAGGAACATACTATAACAAGAACATGAAGGAACATACGATAACAAGAACAAGATAACAATAATGTGAAACCACTACTTCACGGCATAGCAATATACTTGTTATGTCGCGTTTTGTAACAAGAGTCTCCTGGAGGGAGAGCGGGCATTGTGTGTATAGATCTATACGGGACTGACAATCCCGCATCCCGACTGTTCGCTACAGTTTGGCCGGCAGGCCAAGGGGTGACAAAATGTCACATTAGTTTCGACGCCAATAGGTCGTCATGTTAAACACTCGTCAATCAGTATGGTTATAACCACCTCACATTTTAACCAAAATTAACAATCTAGTTTTAAGGTAGTTAGTGTTCCAATAGTTACTTTATACAACATTACTGCACACTTTCATTTTCCCATTACATACATATAGTGATCTTCTCACATAAAAGGTAATGCAAACTATTTTCTGGTAAAGATGGTCTTAAACTTGGGAAAACTTACATCATTACAAAAGACAAACAGAACAGTCGAGTCTTAGTACATTCAGTTAGAAGGGGCCTATAATGCTAACTTTATGATTCCTCGGTAGATACATCAGGGATATATATTAATCGGGTCTGACAGACAGTAGGATATGTGTTTTCCGCTTCATTTCCTGTTCCTTGTTCGGTTGTGGGCTTAGAGCAGGTTCACCCAGTCTACTCTTTATTCGATCTTAGCTATGTATATATCCTGTATACACCTAATAATCATAGGGAGTAACAGGTATGGGTCAGGTCATAACATACACATTCAGTATACCGCTTTCTAGTACAAAAACATACTTTTCAGATAGAACATTTAGTAGGCTAAACAAGAAACTTATCAGTAAAAGGTTTAACTCATTTTATTAAACCAATGTAACTTAAAGGACCTTTAGTGGTTAATTCTATAATACCTTAGTTGATACATCAGGGTTATATATAATTAATATCCGATAGGAAGTTGGATGTGTGCTTTCCGCCTTACTTCCTGTTCCTTGTTTGGTTGTGGGCTTAGGGCACATTCACCCATTTAACTGTTCGTTCAATATGAGATTATATATAGCTAGTATAAACTAAGTGATTATAGAAGGAACTATTGTGGTTACCATTTTTACTAAAGGAAATATATGATTTTCTTAAGGAATGCCTTAATCAAATATAAAGAACTATTACAGTTAACTCCGTAAATACCAAATGAATACGCTAGGGTTATATACAGTGAAGACTAACAAACAATGGGATGTGTAACTTCCGCCTCATTCCCTGTTCCTTGTTTGGTTGTGGGCTTAGGGCAGATTCACACAATCGATTGTCTGTTTACTCTAAATTGTATATAACTTGTATCCATTTAATACTCATAGAAGGAATTATAGAGTCATTTTTACTTTCATTTATCACATCAGAAAATATAGGATTTTCTGGAGGAACAGGCGAACTTTTCTAAAAGAACTTACAACTTACTTTTCATCACTTAAATACTTATGAACTCACCAGCTTAAATGCTGATCTACTCTTTCAAAATAACTTGTATTCTCAGGAAACTAGTAGACAGGCACGCGCACTGGGATTAAGAAGCTGAAGTATAGTAGCTTCATGTCTTGTTTTGTTATTTACTTTTGGGGTCTATCTTTTGTGAATCACATACATTGTAAAAACTTTAATATTAATCAAATGGTTGTTTGTTACTTCGATTCCTATGATGCATGTGTTGTGATACTACATATGACGTCCTCCGCCCTCGAACGTTTCCGTCGTTCCGGTTTGGGGGTGTGACAGATTGGTATCAGATCATTGTTTATAGTGAACTAAGTATACCAACCTATAAAAGATATAAAACTACAAATGCAATGGGGCCGAAGTGCTCTGACTAAAAGTATATTTTAAAATATAACAATATTTTATGAAAGTATACATACCTGAATACATATATACATACTAGAACAAGTATCACAAGAAGAAAAAGACAGAAGTATTTAAAGGTTGGACACTGCGGTCAAACCTGGACAATTATGTAATCATATCTGGGATCAATATAGCCTGATCAACTATATTCATTTGAGATATGACCAACATGTGTTTGGGAGTGATGTGGTGTTGCAACAGTCTTAAAACTTACCTAACTCTATTCAAGGGATTTCTAGATCAGAACATAAAGTTAAAATACTATAGGAGTATTTTATGATACTATAAGATAACAACAAGTTTAAAACTTACCAAGTTCAGTACAGTAAAATACTATAGGAGTATTTTAGGCACTATAAATAACTTATGTGATAATTTAAAGACCCTTATGGTAGGTCTATAATTCCGGAGTGTGTACTCCCAAGGTTTTATATAATTGAGATTTTATAGACTTAGAATTTGTGAACTATGCTCTACTTCCTGCTCCTTGTTTGGTTGTGGTTTTAGAGTAGGATCACTTATTCAAAGGTCTATTTAATCTTAAATTATATACAACTTATGTACACTGCACAATTATAGGAGGACCCGGTAAGGATCACCCCATAATGTTTCAATTAATCTCATAGATTATTTAGACACTTGCATTCTCGCACGACAAACCCAGATAGATGTAACCACTCCATCATAGCAGTCAGCAGAGGAGTCAAGGAGGAACAAAAGAGATTCAAGAGGAGTTTTCCAAGGAGGGATTAGCCTAAGAAACTAAAAACGTCCTATGCGTCACACTTATAAATAATAACCTTAAACGACTTAGTGAGCTAGTGAATACACTACGCACACTATGTGTTAGGATTATTTCTTTTTCGTGTAGCCAGTAACGGATATTCAATTCACCGAGATTCATTCGAGGTTAGCCACTTCTGATTCATAAAGTTTATTTTATATAGACTTCCTTTATGAATTGTTTCCAGAACCCTATGAAAGTCAGAACC
Organism: Lactuca virosa; assembly: GCF_052849685.1. Taxonomy (NCBI): domain Eukaryota; kingdom Viridiplantae; phylum Streptophyta; class Magnoliopsida; order Asterales; family Asteraceae; genus Lactuca; species Lactuca virosa. Next base: position 112,495,791 of record NC_136427.1, on the reverse strand, counting down.
AAATACATTCAGAACTAGGATAACTTGGTCATTCAGCTTTCGGTTTATAATCACTACTATAGACTTATTTTCGTCTCATCTTTGTATTCTTTTTAGCAAAAGATGCCTCGCGGTAGACCAGTAAGGCGTGTAGTCAATAGCACAACAAAGAATCCACCACCACAATTTGATCCTGCTGCTCTCTAAGCAGCGATAACTGCCGCAGTAACAACTGCTATAACTCACATTCGCGCAAGTAGTACCAGGGTATCTGGTAGCAGAACCCACTTAACTAACCCTGGAGTTACCCACAGACACCCACGGGAGTGTTCGTATAAGGACTTCATGAACTGCAAACCCAAATCCTTTAATGGAAATTGGGGAGTCATTGCTCTGATGCGATGGTTCAAGAAAACAGAGTCAGTCTTCGAAATCTGTCTGTGCCCAGAAGGGAGCAAAGTGAAGTTTGCTGCTTGTACCTTCTCCGACAGATCCCTAACATGGTGGAATAGCCATGTTAAGTCACTGACCTTATCAGTGGCTAACTTGATAGGTCGGGAGAACCTAAAAGAGATGATGTTGGAAGAATACTGCCCAAGGGGCGAAGTACAAAAGCTGGAACAAGAGCTATGGGAGCATACCATGGTCGACTCTGACATAATGGCCTACACTGATAGGTTTAGCGACCTAGCAGCACTATGCTCCGGGATGGTTACCCCGGAGAGTAAGAAGATAGAAAGGTACATCTGGGGGTTATCTACCCCGATTCAGGGGGATGTACTGTCTTCTAACCCAACAACCTTCGATAGCGCGAAACGCCTGGCCCAGCGACTCATTGACCATGGAGTCCACCATGGCGTGGTGGTCCCAGTTCCCAAGCCATCTAAGGGAGGGGACTATAAACGAAAGTCGTGGAACAAGAGGAAGGAGCGAAAAACACAGGAACCACCGCTTGAGCAACAAATGATTATTGTATACGCCGCCACAACACCTGCTACTCCAGCACCTGCCAGTCGATGTGCTGGGACTCCCCTGAAGTGTGGAAAGTGTAACTACCACCACACCAGAGTATATCGGGAAATGCAGTGCATGAATTACCGCAGGAAGGGGCACACAACCCCTTTCTGCAGGGCGCCGGCACAACCTATCTCCCAAGTCCCCAGAGTAGAAGTAAACCAGGCCTGCTATGGTTGTGGTGAGACTGGGCATTATAAGAGGGACTGCCCAATAACGAAGAACTCAGGCGCGGATGGACGAATTCTGATGATCACCGCAGGAGAAACTACCCCGGAGCCACCAGCAAACAGCGGTACGTCTTCGAAATAAAAAAATTACTTTAAGATTTAATTTATATTTGATATAAGATTAAAACTTGGGGAAAATTTAAAAGTAATTATAATAACTCACTCGTCTGAACAAGTCACAACATTCATAAGAGAACTAAAGATCCGTACAGGTGAGCTATGATGGCTTAGTATGTACATCAGAGTTGTGCATAGCTAAGATTTTGCAGGCTTAGAGTGAGTGATTCCGCCTCATTTCCTGTTCCTTGTTTGGTTGTGGATTTAGGGCAGAGTCACTCAGTCGACCGTCTTATTCATCTTAATTATACATAACTTGTATATGCCAGGCGATCATAGAGGTACCGAGGAGGATCATAATAAAAAGTATCGACACTAGTTATCAAATCACTTCCACTGTTAGTACTCGCTCATCGCGGTACGATTTATGGTAGTGGTAATATCGAGGAGAAAACTGAAAACACTAGAAAGCCTAAAGAGAATACATTGTCGAGCACACTCGGGATACACCATCGTATAACAAACGTTTCTTTCAAATCGGCCTAACATTTGTTTCTGTAAAGAGACCGTTGTCATCATTCGTCATGGATTGGTGTGGTCCTCACCATACAAAGTTCATGTGTTTCGAAATTCCATCGCCTTAACCGGAAAATTAATGAAACCCTCGTCATTCGTAATGACAACCCGACCTAGACCTCAATTTTGTCTCTTGTCTTCTAAACCCCGAAGTACTCATGCGAGGAGTACCTTGCCCTCCGAAACCTTAACACCGTATACTCAGCAGACCTTCCCGAACTACCACTCTTCCTACAGATCAAGTTCAAGCACAGCGGCTAAGGACGAATACAACCCACCTATCACTATTAAGTGTATACGCGAGAGTGGTATATAATTATGATTATGCGGATTTAGTATGTGTGTTTCCGCCCTATCTCCTGTTCCTTGTTTGGTTGTGGACCTGGGGCAGAGTCGCACATCCGTCCATCTTACTAATCTTAATTATATACGACTTGTATACACGAGGTGATGATAGATGGACCAGGTATGAATCTTATCATGAGCGTCGGGGCAAAGTTGCCCAGGTCTACGAGTGGGTATTCTGCCATTCAGAGGAGCACAACCCCAAGAGTACTGCTAGGAAAGTTAATTTCGGGACAAAATTCTATCTAACGGGGGGATGATGTGACAACTCGTAAATTTCTATCTTGTAAGTCAATCCAATCAACCAAAAGTCAGACTTGTTTCTATTGCCTTTTAGCCTTGTAAAGGGTCATTTGAATGAGTTTTAAGCCTAGTACACTCAAGGATTGTGTGTTAGGAAGTGAACCACGTAAGAACCAAGAGCCTAGAACATCAAATGAGCCATAAAACCTCAACAAGTGAGGTTCACGGCCAAGGTCCATGTTCACGGCCGTGAACCCTTGTTAGGCCGTGAACCCTTGTTAGGCCGTGAACCCCTCCTATAAGGATGAATTTTTGCCACTTTCCTTCACTTCTTCTCCTCTTGGCCATGAACTACCCATTCTCTCTCAAGTATCATCAAGTGAAGGCTCACTCTTCACTCCAAAACGTAAGCATCTCATCCCTTACTTATTCATGCTTAGCAACCCCTTTGTTCTAGCCTTGGTTCATCACTCTTTATCACCATATTCAAGATCTTCAAGGCTTAATGGCCGTGAACCCTTCATAGGATCTTGGGCCGTAAACCCTCCTAAGGCCGTGAACTCCTAGAGTTTGGCCGTGAACTCCTTGTGATCAATCATATGTGATTCTAACACTCCATTGAGAGTGTTTCCGAGTTCCTAAGGTTGTTTCCCTTACATGTTAGTTGTTTTAAACACTAATTATATACATATATGTATCAATATATGTCAATTAGGACTCGTTTGTGCCTCGGGACTTCATTCGTGGACCTTCTCATCCTTACTCGAATCTTCAATTGAATCACCCACATAAGGTGAGTTCATACCCATATAATCAATCTTTTAAATGTTTTAAATGCTTTTAAGGGGGGAATACAAGTTGAACACAATGATATTGAGTAAATATTTACCTGTGATAACCATCACATTAAATGATTTCTTATGCTTTTGTTAGTGATCAAGTCAATTCAAAAACTCTTTTAAGTTATGTTACTTTGTTGGTTATAAAACTCTGTTTTTAAAGTACAAGCATAACTCAATAAATAATCGAGTCTTTTCTACAAATCAGGGACATTACAAAACAAACATACTAGTAAAGTATAATATGTATAGTTTAGGGGTTCAGAACATACTATAACTAGAACAGGAAGGAACATACTATAACTAGAACAGGGAGGAACATGCTATAACAAGAACAGGAAGGAACATACGATAACAAGAACAAGATAACAGTAATGTGAAACCACTACTTCACGGCATAGCAATATACTTGTTATGTCGCGTTTTGTAACCAGAGTCTCCTGGAGGGAGAGCGGGCATTGTGTGTATAGATCTATACGGGACTGACAATCCTGCATCCCGACTGTTCGCTACAGTTTGGCCGGCAAGCCAAGGGGTGACAAATGTCACATCAGTTTCGACGCCAGTAGGTCGTCATGTTAAACACTCGTCAATCAGTATGGTTATAACTGTTCGATTAGGTGTCTAAGTTCATAACTATTTCTGGGATGTACTTGACCCGGTTGGCATAGTCCATTTGGGTTGCATGGCATCATGCATTTGGATAGACTAAAATGAGAGAAATAACACTTAATGTTTATTAATATATTATAAGTTCTAATATATTAATAATATTATTTAATTAGTATTGATCAAGAATTAATTTGAAATTAATTAAGTGATCAAAAGAAGACTAATTAAATATATGGGTTGATTGTGTAAATTACCCATTACTTGTATAGTGGGGTAATTGATCCATGCATGGATTATGAAAGCCCAAAAGGTGATGGATTAGTGATTACTAGTGGGCTAGAAGGTGGCTTGGGCTCAATGGTTGGGTTATGCATGGTAACCCACAAATTGAATTAGGGTTGCATGAAGGCTAGGGCAACATTTTTAAGGATTCATAAGTGCTAAAAACGTTACTTTTTGCTTCATAAAGTCTCCTAGCCGTTTTTATCACTCTTTGGTGGATTATGGTTGCACTTTAATGCTTCTTATGGCTCCTTAATGCTTCATATGGCTCCTTAATGAAGCATAGACGTTTTTTTTATTCTCAAGTGTCTTGGACCTTTTTTTTGTGTTATTTCAAGAGTTTCCTTAAATTTCATTTACTAGTTTTAATGAATAATTGGTTGGTTGGCTTGTAACCACCAAGTTTGTAATAAAGGCTTCATATAAAGCCAAGTTTATGCATGGGAAAGATAAGGCACGAATTTTAATCAAAGAACCCTTATTTTCACTTTGAATTATTGTCATAGTTCACAAATTATCATCTTTTGGACGTGATCCTTGAGTTGATCGAATTCAAACTAATAGGTCTTAGTTTGTCTTCAGATTTACAAGCTATAGGTCTAGTTTGTTTATCAAATCTATCCTTTTCATTCCATATATTTGTGGTTGTTATTCTAGCTTAATTTACCTAAACACTACCCCACTCACTAAATCAAGCCCATACACGCATCATAAGTGGTATCATAGCGCAGAATGGATTTTGATGATCCGGAGTTCCTACAAAATCTTTGTGAAGCATTAAGAAACATCCAAGAAGGTGGAAATCGAAGGCAACCCCGCCGTGGTGAACATAGGGTTGTGGAAGAATTCAAGGTGTCTGACTTGCCTGAATTTGTTGGTGGAACTGATCCTGAACGCTACTTGGAGTGGGAAAGGAAGATTGAAAGAATGTTCGAGTTCAAAGAAGTGGATGACGAAAAAAGCTGCAAGTATGCCATTCTCAAGCTAAGTGGTGGTGCTTCATTGTGGTTTGAAGGGCTTAAGGCCAAGAGAACCCGTGAAGGCAAAGAAAAAATTTGTTCTTGGCTTTCTCTAAAACGAAAGCTAAGAAAGAGATATGTTCCTTCTACTCATAGAATTGCCACTTACAAGAAGATTGCTGATTTGAGGCAAGGAAAAATGAGTGTTGGAGAATACATTGATGAATTTGAGAAGTTGTCCTTGATGGGGGATATTGAAGAAATTGAAGAACAAAAAATGACTCGTTTTCTAAAAGGGTTGAACTACAACATTGCCAATGTTGTGGAGTTGTATCCTTATGCTGATTTTGGAACTCTTTGTGGTTTGTGTTTGAAGTTGGAGGGGCAAGCCAAAGCACGTTTTGGTGGGAGTTCAAGTTCAAGTCTTGAAAGTCCTAAGTCAAAGTCGTGGTCCAAGCCCGAGTCTAGCAATAGACAAAATTCTGTTTCTACTCCTTCTGGTTCTAGTAGTGTTCCCGTTGCTCCTAAACTTACTAGTGGTACCAAAGAAACTAGTTTGGCGAAAATTAGATGTTTCAAGTGTCAAGGTTTTGGTCATTACCAAAATGCTTGTCCAAACAAAAGGGTGGTGACTTTAAGGGAGGCCATTAAATGTCGTGAAGAGTTGGAGGAAGAAGAGAGGTTGGCGGGTATTTTTCATGATATACAAAAAGAAGAGGAAGAAGAGGAGGAGGTAGAGTATGAAGCACCGGTGTATGATACAGTTTGGGTGCTTAGAACCCTTAAAACTCAAGGGGTTCAAACTGTGGCTGATATGGATCAACGAGACCAATTGTTTCACACCAAATGTTTGGTTAGAGATAAGTGGTGTAATTTGATTATTGATGGTGGAAGTTGTACTAATGTTGCTTCTAATGAAATGGTGACCAAATTGGGTTTGTCTACTACAAACCATCCAAAACCATATGTTCTTCATTGGTTGGATGATGGAAGCAAAATAAAGGTGACAAAACAGGTTAGAGTTGGTCTAACTATGGGATCTTATGAAGATGAAGTGTTGTGTGATGTTATTCCTATGGATGCATGTCATATTTTGTTGGGGCGTCCTTGGCAATTTGATAGGGACGTGTTACATAGAGGGAGGAGCAATGAATATGAGTTGAAACACAATAATAAAAAAATTGTGTTAAAACCCATGTCCCTAACGGCGATAAGGTCCATGAATTCTAAACAAGTAAAAAAACCTAATCTTTCTGTGTTTGCTAGTGAAAGGGAGGTGGAGCAAGTTCTTGACAAAGGTGATGTGATTTACATGCTTGTGGCCAAAGAGCATGCAAAGATGGAGAAGATCGTGCATGGAGAAAACGCTATTGCTGATTTGCTTTTGGAGTTTCAAGATGTGTTTCCAAGCGAATTACCACCGGGTTTGCCTCCAATCCGTGGTATTGAACACCAAATTGACCTTATTCCGGGTGCTCCTTTGCCTAATAAAGCTGCCTATAGATGTAATCCGGAGGTGACAAAAGAGTTGCAAAAACAAATTGATGAACTCATGAAAATGGGTTATGTTCGTGAAAGCCTAAGTCCTTGTGTTGTTCCAGTTTTGTTGGTTCCAAAAAAAGATGGTTCTTGGAGGATGTGCGTTGATAGTAGTGCTGTTAATAACATCACCATAAAATACCGATTTCCTATTCCTAGAGTTGATGATTTGCTAGACGAGTTGCATGGTTCTATTGTGTTCTCAAAAATTGATTTGAGAAGTGGTTACCATCAAATTCGTATGCGTGAAGGGGATGAATGGAAAACAGCCTTTAAAACTAAACATGGCTTGTATGAATGGACCGTGATGCCTTTTGGTCTAACTAATGCACCTAGCACTTTCATGCGACTAATGAATGAAGTGCTAAAATCTTTTTTGGGCAGGTTTGTGGTGGTGTACCTTGATGATATCTTGGTATATAACAAGAGCTTGGAGGATCATTTGGAGCACTTAAAACAGGTTTTCGAGATGCTTAGAGCTCAAAAACTCTATGGGAAGCAAGAAAAATGTTCGTTTTTGGTGGAAGAAGTGGCATTTTTGGGTCTTGTGGTGTCAAGAAATGGCATGTCCGTGGACCCATCCAAAACTGAAGCAATCAAGTCATGGCCTATTCCTACTAGCATTTCTGAAGTTAGATCATTTCATGGTCTTGCTTCTTTCTATAGAAGATTTGTTCGTGATTTTAGCACCATTGCAAGTCCCATAACAGGTTGTTTGAAGAAAGGAGTCTTTGCATGGGGAAAAGAAGCTCAAAAGGCGTTTGAGAAACTCAAGGCATTGTTGCGTGATGCTCCTATTTTGGCTCTTCCAGATTTTTCTCAACCATTTGAAGTGGAGTGTGATGCAAGTGGAGTTGGTATTGGGGCTGTTTTGATCCAATCCAAACGTCCTATTGCTTATTTTTCTGAAAATTTGGGTGGTGCTCGTTTGAATTATTGCACTTATGATAAGGAGTTTTATGCTATTGTTCGTGCTTTAGATCATTGGAGTCATTATTTGCGTGCAAATCATTTTATTTTGCATTCTGATCATGAATCCTTGAAGTACATCAATGGGCAACAAAAGTTGAGCACAAGACATGCAAAGTGGGTGGAGTTCTTGCAATCCTTTCATTTTTCATGCAAATACAAGGATGGAAAAAGCAATGTGGTGGCTGATGCACTCTCGAGGCGTTACTCATTGTTGGTGACTTTGGATGTTCGTTTCTTGGGATTTGAAACTCTAAAGGACCATTATCAATCTGATATGGACTTTGCAGATATGTTTTTGAAATGTGCAGGTGGTCCTAATGGTGAATTTGTGATTCAAGATGGCTTTCTATTTAAAGGCAATCGCCTTTGTGTCCCAAAACATGTAATACGGGAGTTGCTGATTCGTGAAGCTCATGGCGTTGGTTTGGCTGGTCATTTTGGCATTACCAAAACTTTGGAGGTGCTTAAAGAACATTTCTTTTGGCCAAAAATGTTGGGGGATGTAACCAACATAGTGGGCAAGTGTGTTACATGTCACATGGCGAAAACAACTTTCAAGCATGGTGTCTACACTCCTTTGCCGGTTCCTATTCGTCCTTGGGAAGATGTGTCCATGGATTTCATTATGGCTTTGCCTAGAACTCAAAGGGGGAAGGATTCCATTATGGTGGTGGTGGATAGGTTTTCAAAAATGGCTCACTTTGTGCCATGTCATAAAACCAATGATGCATCTAATGTGGCTGATTTGTACTTTAAAGAGGTGATTCGTTTGCATGGTATTCCTAAAACAATTGTTTCTGATAGGGATTCCAAGTTTCTAAGTTACTTTTGGAACACTTTATGGAGGAAAGTGGGTACTAAGTTACTTTTTAGTACATCCCATCATCCACAAACGGATGGACAAACGGAGGTGACTAATAGAACTTTGGGTACTTTGTTGAGAGGGTTGGTTAGCAAAACTCAAAAAGATTGGGACATCAAACTTGCACATGCTGAATTTGCCTATAATCGTTCTCCTACTTATGCAACAGGTCATTCTCCTTTTGAAGTAGTGTAGGGTGTGAATCCTTACATGCCTTTGGATTTGATTCCATTGCCAAAGGATGAATTGGTTCACAAGGATGCTAATGACAAGTTGAAGGCCATGATGAAACTACACCAACAAGTTCGTGAGAAGATTGAAACGGTGAATGAGTTGTACAAACAGAAGTCAAACAAGCATAGGAAACCACGTGTCTTTCAAGATGGTGACTTGGTGTGGGTACATATGAGGAAAGAACGTTTTCCTAACAAAAGGAAAAACAAGTTAATGCCAAGAGCCGAAGGTCCTTATAAAGTGGTGTCACGTGTCAATGATAATGCTTATAAGGTAGATTTGGGAGGAGACCATGGAGTGCATGCTACCTTTAATGTGGGAGATCTTTCACCTTATCTTGATGATGATGGACTTGATGAATTGAGGTCAATTCCTTTCAAAGGGGGAGGGGATGATCCATGCATGGATTATGAAAGCCCAAAAGGTGATGGATTAGTGATTACTAGTGGGCTAGAAGGTGGCTTGGGCTCAATGGTTGGGTTATGCATGGTAACCCACAAATTGAATTAGGGTTGCATGAAGGCTAGGGCAACATTTTTAAGGATTCATAAGTGCTAAAAACGTTACTTTTTGCTTCATAAAGTCTCCTAGCCATTTTTATCACTCTTTGGTGGATTATGGTTGCACTTTAATGCTTCTTATGGCTCCTTAATGCTTCATATGACTCCTTAATGAAGCATAGACGTTTTTTTTTCATTCTCAAGTGTCTTGGATGTTTTTTTTGTGTTATTTCAAGAGTTTCCTTAAATTTCATTTACTAGTTTTAATGAATAATTGGTTGGTTGGCTTGTAACCACCAAGTTTGTAATAAAGGCTTCATATAAAGCCAAGTTTATGCATGGGAAAGATAAGGCACGAATTTTAATCAAAGAACCCTTATTTTCACTTTGAATTATTGTCATAGTTCACAAATTATCATCTTTTGGACGTGATCCTTGAGTTGATCGAATTCAAACTAATAGGTCTTAGTTTGTCTTCAGATTTACAAGCTATAGGTCTAGTTTGTTTATCAAATCTATCCTTTTCATTCCATATATTTGTGGTTGTTATTCTAGCTTAATTTACCTAAACACTACCCCACTCACTAAATCAAGCCCATACACGCATCACTAATGCTCCATGGATTATCAAGTTGGGCTAAAACCCATAGGATACTCCATGGATGCTCCATGGTGTCTTTGAACACATGGATCGTGGAAATGAAGAGCCATGTCAAGTTAGGGTTTACATGGTGTAACCCTACCTATGACACACTATAAAAGGAATATGTGAGCAACCAAAATCGACATTAGTGTGAGAACAAGAGGGCATAGCCGATTTTATAAGTGTTCTATTTCTCTCAAGGTTATTCCAAGTGTATTTGGTGTTATGTGAGACATTTGAGGCATCACACTTGAGGTGCTAGGCTCACAAGGTTCTCAAGGAATCCAAGCAACTAAAGGTATGTATTTCTTACTATCTTTTATCATTAAAAGTTCCCCATGTATTCTAGATAGGTTAGGAACCTTGGAAATCAATTTTGCATGTATCATAGTAAAACATAGATCCAAGGTTTCTAGGGTTGCATGTACACCTTAGGAGTGTTAGAATGCTCAAAGCCCAACAGTGGTATCAGAGCCTAGGCTTGTTTGTTTGATACTTGATGCAAAATTGTGAAAAAACTTACTTTTTCTGCACTCTGCAGCATGAACTCGCCGAGTCCATGAGTAAACTCATCCTACTCGTCGAGTAGGTTCATGCACTCGACGAGTAGGAGCCCCAGAATGCAGGTTTTCGACTTTTACTGCTGGAAATGGACTAGAAACATTACCCTAAACTGTTTTGGTCTTATAAAACTTGTTTTAGATGGTGTAATGGTTATGCTAATCCATTTTCAATAGCTATTATCAAAATTTCAAGTTTTATATGGTTAATTTTATGATTCTTGAAATTGTTGATATGCATGTTCTTGAACTTATGAGTTTAGAAGATCATAGGAATTATTTGTAACTTGCTTGTTAGTTTAATTCTTGATCATTATGTGTTTTAATGGAATCCATAATTGTGACAACCCGAAATTTCTATTCTGTACAACATTTCAATTCAATAAAAGTCAGAACTGATGCTGCTAATTTTCAAGCTTTTTGGAATAAGTTTGAGTATTTTAGGATTAACACTTTAGGAGATATCAGGAGAGAGGATGCCCTAGGGTTTATTGTGCAACAACAAAGTCCCGAAACTCCAAGAGTTTGGAGTTTATGGCCTAAACTTGGTGTTTACGGCCGTAAACCCCAAGAGTATATATATGGCACTTAGCCATTTAAATCACTTTTTCACTTTTCAAGATCCAAACTCAATTCTCTCTCAAGTAGCTTCGACTTTTCTTCTTGATCTTCAATATTGTAAGCGTTTCTAACCCATTTAAGTTGAGATATTACTTAATCTAGTGTTTTAACACACTTACATCTGTGAAATCATTCAAAAATGTTAGATCTTCAAGTTTCACCAAGAACACACACTAGTGTTCTTGGCCTTTTGGTACCATTTCAAGCCTCTATCTTGTAAGTGCTTCTATCCTAGAGTATCTTAAGGTTTGTTACACTTCTATACATCAAGAAATCACCCAAGAAAGTGAAGATCAAAGGTGTTTACGGTCCAAGATGTTCTTGGACCGTAAACCCTAAAAAGTATGCCAAAGTGGCCCTAGTCCCTTCTCAAGCTTTGGAAACTAGCCTAGACCCTTTCCTTGATGTGTTTAGGACTTGAAAACATCAAAAGACCTTAGATTATATGTGTTTACGGCCGTAAACACATGGAGAAGTGGTTTATGGGCCGTAAACTACATATAAGAGTGATTTGATGCCACAATCACCTTCATAGGCTTATACTTCAATATAGAAATGCTTCTAAGGACTTATAAGGCTTCAAAACACAAAGTGGTCAAAGAAGCATGAGTTTACGGCCGTAAACTCATGGGTTTACGACCGTAAACTCAATGAGTTATGGTCTCCAAACCGTAAACTCAAAAAGAGGGTTCCCTTGAACCCTAAACTCAATAGCAATGTCCCACAGCACTTAGATGAAATCCTTAGCACTTATAACACTTAAATAAAGTGTTTAACATGCCCTAGGATGTCTTAACTTTGTTATTTAGTTGTTTAAAGACTAATTGGATACATATATGTGATATTATATGTTAACTAGGATCATAGAGTGTGTACAAGTCTTCACTTGACACTTAGCATCCAATACAGTCCGTTCTTCCCAACCACTTGCTACAGGTGAGTTCATACCCCTTTAATTAACCTTTTAATAATTTTTAAATGCTTTATGGGGGGGATAAAAGTTGAATCATGCTAGTTATTATATCAATCACATGTGATTAATAACTAGCATACAAATGGATTTACAACACTTTTAGCTGTTTTACCAAACAGATTACTTCAAATGACTTTCCAAAACATTTTCACTTGTTTAAAACTCTTTATCAAACTGTCTTACATACTGAATGTTTCTTTTCAAACCCAGTTTCAATTGTGTTTCAAACAAAGGTTTTTCTTATACTTAAAACTGTTCTTATCAAATATGCTACTTTCAAACCGTTTTACAAACCGACATCAAGTCATCTTTTCTTAGTTGTTAAACGTTTATAAGGTTTTACAAAACTTCTTTTATACTTTTATATTGTCAATTGCATGCCTATATATGTATAGTTATATAAGTAATGTTTAAAGGACTTAGGAAGGCTAGCTCGCTTTATCTCCTTTTCCTCGTTGGGATGTGGCTTTAGAGCATCGGTTATTCGTCCGAAGGTCGTCTAAATATTAGTTATATATTATGTATACATGTATAGACATAAAAGTTCTATCGGTCAATTCCATACCCTTGGGTAGCAAGGGTATACATACATGTCTATACATTCAAGTCAGATTACTAGTAAGCTACTATAGGTGTAGCTTAGGGAGTTATTAATATTATTACTAGAACAATGAATCATACAATGAGTCAGTTTATTCATGAGTCAATACATGCTAGATAGAGAGAGAACACACAATACAGCTAGTACACACAGAACATTACAATACATGCTAGATAGAAAGAGAACACACAATACAGCTAGTACACACAGAACATTACAATACATGCTAGATAGAGAGAGAACACACAATACAGCTAGTACATACAATACCATACAGAGTGATGAGAAACAAACATACAGGCTAGACAGAGGGAGAACATACAATACAGCTAGGACATTCACTACATATACATTACTACAGTTATGTGAGCCATTAAACGGGGCATGGGACTACCTGCCATGACTGTTTTTGTATCCAGAATCTCCTTAATTGGGGAGCGTATGAGTTTGTGTATAGATCTATACTGGATTGACTATCCTACACCTTGTTGCTCGCTACAGTGGGACTTGCAAGTCTACGGGTGCCAAATGTCATTTCTTGCGACGTCTTACATCGTCGTTTTTCTATTGAGTCGGTAGCAGGATACAGGCCGATCACATGGTACTTTAAATTACATTTGGTTTAAGTTAGTTAGTACAGCAGTAGTCACTTATTATAATACTACAATACTATTTCATTTTTCCCGTTACATTTACATTGTGATATTCACACAATAGGCAATAATGTAGAAACTATATTTTTGGTTAATGATAGTCAGGTTTGGGAAAATACACACTCTTACAAGAGACGCAGACAGATACTAGATGCCTTGGTAGAAGGCTACTTTTAGTAGGAAACATAGGGTTTTCTAGGAGGTTCAAAACTTGTACATACTTATACGTCACATACTTACAAATACATACTTACAAATACTTTCTTACAAATACAGACACTAAAATACTTATGATCTCACCAGCTTTAAAGCTGATACTCTCTTTCAAAATAACTTGTATCTTCAGGTCAAGTAGACAGGTACCGATGCAAGGTTTAGAGAAGATGGAGCTCATTCAAGACTCATCTTTCATTTTGATTTATATTTTGGTGTCTATATAATTTGACAGAACACTCTTGTATTAAAATTATATTATTAATGCAATGGATGATGTTGTTGCCTATTTACTACTATTCATTGTTGTGATACTGTACATGACGTCCTCCGCCCCAGAACGTTTCCGCCGTTCATGGTTTTGGGGTGTGACAGATTGGTATCAGAGTATTTTTTATAGTGAATTGAGTATATCAACCCATAAAAGATATACAGACTATAAATACAATAGGGATTAAAATACTCTGACAAGAGTTATACTTTTAAATAATAAAATATTTAATTAAGTATACGTGCCTGCATTCATACTAAAATCAGTGTCACTAGGACAGTACAAAAGAATTACGATTGTTGGGCAGCACAAGTAGACTTAGAGACATATAGTCAAAACTGGGAAGATATAGCCTGATCAACTATATTATCCGAGGGTTGACTAGCATGTGCCTAAGTGTGGTTGTGAGGTTGCAACAAGTCTAAAATCTTACCAACAATACCACAATGAGAACAATAGAGCCTAAACCTAAAATACTATAGGAGTATTTTGTGTATTACTATGAACTACTTATGTGCTAGATTCTTATACCTCTTTTCTCGCGTAGATAATACGGCTGGATTCCATCCCTACGGCAACTTGTACTTCCCTAACCAAGGTAATGAAGGCGGGTTTGAAGCTGATCCAAGAAACGACCACCCAATCCCTGTGGATGGTCACTAGGCTGAAGGCTTTGGAGATGGTTCTGACTCCGAGCCTGAGGTTGAGAACCTACCCCTGATGGCTCGTGTTCCAAATCCTAACCCTCGTCCGGCTTTTCAAGGCCCGACGCCTCCATGGGTAGAAAGCTTGGAAACATGGAGCCAAGGGCAGGATCAGCCCATGCCATTTAATGGAAACCGAAGCTTTTATGACCTGAGCGAAGGGGGCTCAGTAGACAGAGTCTTGCCAATCCTGGTCCGCAGAGTGGCCCGGAATGAGATTCAAGGCAGGACAACCCTACATCAAATCACAGAAGTTGTCGCCAATGCGAGAATGCATACCCTCCGCACCATTCGCCTGGAAGATGCTCGTGAGAGATCTGAGAGAGACCATGAAACCCTGCTGCAAGCACTGGCTGAATCACGAGCGGAAGTCATAGAACTCCGAGTACACCAGAGAGTGTACGAAAGACACCTGCTTGATATGGAACGTCAACTGGCCGAACTAAGGGTTCACCAGAGGGATGACCGTCACCAGTAGTAGATGTCTTACTTTCTTTCCCTATTAAAAGGAATCGTTTTTCCTGTCTATGTCCTATGGGGCATTTTCTATGAAACTATCTTGTACTGTAGGTACTTTTAGTTAGGCCTTTATACGGCCAAAACCTTTTTACTCTGGATATGATGTAAGACCTTCTACAAGGTCAATTTTCCCGAACTTTTACGTTATGAATATCCAAGATATTGACAGTCGGCTAACTTCTGTGTCATTCTTTGTTCAAATACTTTCATCATGCTATCATGGGAGTCTATCTGAAACCCACTCTAGTTGAGTGATTGAACTAGGGTAATTTAGCTCAGGGATCATTCCCAATTCTTTTCAAGGGTTGGATCATGTTAGTTACCAACCAGTGGTACCCTGTTTTAGACGTCAAGCGTCATAAGACCATTCTACGAACTTACTTCTACTCCGTACTAGGACCGCATCATAGGGATGTAGGTCAACCCTTCGAGAACATACTTCTACTCTTTAGGTGAACGATATAAATACACCTAGGTTCAATGATAGCCTTTACTAGACATTCTAGTTTATTAAGAAGGATTAGTAAGAAGGTTATTATTATAATTTCCTCGCTTATACATTCCCAAGTTATATATAACGAAGACCTGGTAGACAATAGAATGTGAGATTTCTAACTTAGTTTCTTTTCCTCGTTGGGATGTGAAACTAAAGTAGAATCACACATTTTACTATCCTCCCAACCTTGATTATATCATAATGTGTATAAGCTAAGTTTCATGTATAATAACCCATCTCTTAGTCTGAATCAAAATAATCTAGGGTCAACCTTAGTCACTCACGAACTCCTTGTCTTTCGTGTTACAGAATCATGTCATCATCCGAAAACAGTCAGACGAACAACGAAACCCCTGCCTTTCCTATGGACGCCGCTACGTTCTAAGCCGCAATTACAGTTGCCGTGACGGCTGCCGTGGCAGCTGTCCTCGCAAACCGCAACGCTATCAACGCAAGCAATGCTGACAAAGGGATTGACAATCCCGATCGTAGTATCAATCTAGGAAGTCATCAAATGATAACAGTCACAGACTCGCAAAGACGGAAAACAAAGAACAGGAAACGAAAGCGCCAAGCCCAGAAGGAACGCAAGCGATCCCAAAGACTTACCATGCAACAACAACAAGTGGCAACCCCCGCCATCCCGGTACTGAGCAGGCCATACGAAGGAAAACTTCCGAAGTGTGATAAGTGTAGTTTTCATCATCATGGGGCTTGCCATGAAATGCAATGTTGCAATTGCCTGAAAATAGGACACCATGCTCATAGCTGTGGAGCACCGGCACGACCCATCACTCAAGCCCCTGACATCGGAGTCAACCAGGCTTGCGATGGTGGTGGTAGAACCGGACCTTATAAAAGGAAATTTTCAAAGTGGATGAACGAGGAGAACACCCGTGTCCACGTAACTCTGACTCGACACCTCGTTTCCACCACCAATGTTAGTACTAGCTAGTTATGTCACCAATGCGGTGAAATTGGGCACCTCAAGAAGGATTGTCCAATAACGAAGAACTCCGGCGCAGACGGAAGGATACTAAGGATCACAGCTGCAGGAGAGACTACATCGGATCCTCGTTAGGGTATCTAAGGCGTTTGTTGTAACAGACCCTTAAACTGTTTAAAACTAGTGCAACTTGAGTCTTATCTTTTGCGGGATTCCATCAGTAGAGGGATGCTCGTGCTGCGTATACTTGTCTTTTGTAGTATACATAGTTCGCAGCAATAGTCTTGTAGTGAATCTATAGTACTGTAACTCTGTTAAAAGTTGCATTGTTGGATTTTGTCTGTAACGCCCTTATGATCAAGTCTAATGTCTTTATTCCCAAGTGAGTCCGATATTATCATACAGCTGGATTCAATTCGATCCGCACAATACCAGTTTCGTACATACATCTCTTTCTCCGTAAATGTCTTTTTAGCGAAGCCGTCATTTCATAACTCTGAAGTACTCATACGTAGAGTGCCTCATGTTTCTTATTCTTTCCGGAGAAAACTTCAGCAAACCTCCCCGAAGTACCACTCGTACAGTACGTCAAGTTCCATACAAGGACTCTTACGGTTAATCTATCGATGAAGAATGTATACATAAGGGTGGTATATAATCAAGGTTGTACAGGTTTAGAATTAGTGATTCCCCTTTAACTTCTTTTCCTCGTTGGGATGTGAGCTTAAAGAAGAATCATTTATTCGACTACCTGTTCAATCTTAATTATATACGACTCGTATACACGAGACTGTGATCGGTGAACCATGTATGAATTATAATATGAACTTTAGGACGGAGACTGCCCAAGACTACGAGTAATCGCTTCGTCATGTGAACAAACTTAGAACCCAGTGCGACTCCTGTAACCAGATCCCCCTACAGTCTAAACACCTACAGAGATACATGAACAGTCAGGACAACTTAACGAACTACTCGGCAAAAGAATAGGAAGACGAAGCTCCTCGCCCTGGAGAGCTCCGGTCTTATTCTCCAGAAAGGTGGACGAATAGTATCATAAGTACATCGACTATCAGAGACCTCGTCAAGATTTCCAGTGGAAATCATTATCTCTGCCTCGCATAGATGAGTTGGTTGAACAAACGCAAGGAACGGATTACCTTTCAGAAATGGACCTGAGATCCGAATATCACCAGTTTCGAGTGTTAGCGAAGGATGTCCCGAAGACGACCTTCCGAACTCGATGTGGACACTACGAGTCCGTAGTGATACCCCTCGGATAGGACCAATACGCCCGTAGTATTCATGAACTTAATGGATAGGGTACGCCATTCTTACTTGAATCAGTTCGTCATTAACCTTGTAAATGACTTACTTATATACTCTCGTAGTAAGAAGGAAATCATAAAGAGCATCTACAACAAACCATAGAACCAATGCGATCAGAGAAGCTTTGCGCGAAGTTCTCTAAATACGAGTTTTGTAATTGAAGAGTCAAATTCCTAAAACACGCTATTAGTGATGTGGGAATTCTTGAGGACCCTTTCAATTTATCAAAACCGTTGAGAATTTGTCAGCACCGAAGACGCCGTCGGGAATTCGCCAAATTCTAGGTCTCACAGACCTGCTGTCGTAGTTCATTTAGAACTCCTCGCAAATTACGGAACCTCTTACGACTTTGACCCAGAAGGGAGCGACCCTTGGCTGGGAAGAGAAGCAAGAGGGAGAAACCCTTGGAACTCCAGGTGAGAGACCAAATTCTTTTGGAAGTCTCACTCTGGGAAGGCTTAATACGCTTCGTAAAGCGTGGAAAGCTAAATTCAAGATAGTTAGGATCTCCGAGATTTTTGCCATAATCGGCCTTGTATCTCACAAACTCAATCTACCCCGTGAGCTTAGTAACGTACATTCTACTCTTCACGTCTCGAACTTGCAAAAGTATCTATCCGACGAGACTCTTGAAATCCCACTCAAAGAGATCGAGTTCCACAAGAGCCTCACCTGCGTGGAAGAACCATAGTGACCATGGACCGAGAGGTCATGCAAACGATTCATAGCCGTTTCCCATTAGTGAAGGTTCGCCAGAATGCCAACCGAGGACCTGAATTCACTTAGGAGCGCGAGAATAAATCGATTAGGAAGTATTCCCATTTCTTGTCTCGATGATTCATGCCTACTCCCTTACCTAAATCCTAATTTCGGGACGAAATTCCTTCTAACGGAGGGATGATGTGACAACCCGAAATTTCTATTATGTACAACATTTCAATTCAATAAAAGTCAGAACTGTTGCTGCTAATTTTCAAGCTTTTTGGAATAAGTTTGAGTATTTTAGGATTAACACTTTAGGAGATATCAGGAGAGAGGATGCCCTAGGGTTTATTGTGCAACAATAAAGTCCCGAAACTCCAAGAGTTTGGAGTTTACGGCCTAAACTTGGTGTTTACGCCCGTAAACCCCAAGAGTATATATATGGCACTTAGCCATTTAAATCACTTTTTCACTTTTCAAGATCCAAACTCAATTCTCTCTCAAGTAGCTTCGACTTTTCTTCTTGATCTTCAATATTGTAAGTGTTTCTAACCCATTTAAGTTGAGATATTACTTAATCTAGTGTTTTAACACACTTCCATCCGTGAAATCATTCAAAAAGGTTAGATCTTCAAGTTTCACCAAGAACACACACTAGTGTTCTTGGCCTTTTGGTACCATTTCAAGCCTCTATCTTGTAAGTGCTTCTATCCTAGAGTATC
This sequence comes from Lactuca virosa, assembly GCF_052849685.1. Lineage (NCBI taxonomy): Eukaryota > Viridiplantae > Streptophyta > Magnoliopsida > Asterales > Asteraceae > Lactuca > Lactuca virosa. The sequence continues at coordinate 112,476,595 of NC_136427.1, read as the reverse complement.
TATCTTAAGGTTTGTTACACTTCTATACATCAAGAAATCACCCAAGAAAGTGAAGATCAAAGGTGTTTACGGTCCAAGATGTTCTTGGACCGTAAACCCCAAAAAGTATGCCAAAGTGGCCCTAGTCCCTTCAAGCTTTGGAAACTAGCCTAGACCCTTTCCTTGATGTGTTTAGGACTTGAAAACATCAAAAGACCTTAGATTATATGTGTTTACGGCCGTAAACACATGGAGAAGTGGTTTATGGGCCGTAAACTACATATAAGAGTGATTTGATGCCACAATCACCTCCATAGGCTTATACTTCAATATAGAAATGCTTCTAAGGACTTATAAGGCTTCAAAACACAAAGTGGTCAAAGAAGCATGAGTTTACGGCCGTAAACTCATGGGTTTACGACCGTAAACTCAATGAGTTATGGTCTCCAAACCGTAAACTCAAAAAGAGGGTTCCCTTGAACCCTAAACTCAATAGCAATGTCCCACAACACTTAGATGAAATCCTTAGCACTTATAACACTTAAATAAAGTGTTTAACGTGCCCTAGGATGTCTTAACTTTGTTATTTAGTTGTTTAAAGACTAATTGGATACATATATGTGATATTATATGTTAACTAGGATCATAGAGTGTGTACAAGTCTTCACTTGACACTTAGCATCCAATATAGTCCGTTCTTCCCAACCACTTGCTACAGGTGAGTTCATACCCCTTTAATTAACCTTTGAATTGTTTTTAAATGCTTTATGGGGGGATACAAGTTGAATCATGCTAGTTATTATATCAATCACATGTGATTAATAACTAGCATACAAATGGATTTACAACACTTTTAGCTGTTTTACCAAACAGATTACTTCAAATGACTTTCCAAAACATTTTCACTTGTTTAAAACTCTTTATCAAACTGTCTTACATACTGAATGTTTCTTTTCAAACCCAGTTTCAAACAAAGATTTTTCTTATACTTAAAACTGTTCTTATCAAATATGCTACTTTCAAACCGTTTTACAAACCGACATCAAGTCATCTTTTCTTAGTTGTTAAACTTTTATAAGGTTTTACAAAACTTCTTTTATACTTTTATATTGTCAATTGCATGCCTATATATGTATAGTTATATAAGTAATGTTTAAAGGACTTAGGAAGGCTAGCTCGCTTTATCTCCTTTTCCTCGTTGGGATGTGGCTTTAGAGCATCGGTTATTCGTCCGAAGGTCGTCTAAATATTAGTTATATATTATGTATACATGTATAGACATAAAAGTTCTATCGGTCAATTCCATACCCTTGGGTAGCAAGGGTATACATGCATGTCTATACATTCAAGTCAGATTACTAGTAAGCTACTATAGGTGTAGCTTAGGGAGTTACTAATATTATTACTAGAACAATGAATCATACAATGAGTCAGTTCATTCATGAGTCAATACATGCTAGATAGAGAGAGAACACACAATACAGCTAGTACACACAGAACATTACAATACATGCTAGATAGAAAGAGAACACACAGTACAGCTAGTACATACAGAACATTACAATACATGCTAGATAGAGAGAGAACACACAATACAGCTAGTACATACAATACCATACAGAGTGATGAGAAACAAACATACAGGCTAGACAGAGGGAGAACATACAATACAGCTAGGACATTCACTACATATACATTACTACAGTTATGTGAGCCATTAAACGGGGCATGGGACTACCTGCCATGACTGTTTTTGTATCCAGAATTTCCTTAATTGGGGAGCGTATGAGTTTGTGTATAGATCTATACTGGATTGACTATCCTACACCTTGCTGCTCGCTACAGTGGGACTTGCTAGTCTACGGGTGCCAAATGTCATTTCTTACGACGTCTTACATCGTCGTTTTTCTATTGAGTCGGTAGCAGGATACAGGCCGATCACATGGTACTTTAAATTACATTTGGTTTAAGGTAGTTAGTACAGCAGTAGTCACTTATTATAATACTACAGTACTATTTCATTTTTCCCGTTACATTTACATTGTGATATTCACACAATAGGCAATAATTTAGAAACTATATTTTTGGTTAATGATAGTCAGGTTTGGGAAAATACACACTCTTACAAGAGACGCAGACAGATACTAGATGCCTTGGTAGAAGGCTACTTTTAGTAGGAAACATAGGGTTTTCTAGGAGGTTCAAAACTTGTACATACTTATACTTCACATACTTACAAATACATACTTACAAATACTTTCTTACAAATACAGACACTAAAATACTTATGATCTCACCAGCTTTAAAGCTGATACTCTCTTTCAAAATAACTTGTATCTTCAGGTCAAGTAGATAGGTACCGATGCAAGGTTTAGAGAAGATGGAGCTCGTTCAAGACTCATCTTTCATTTTGATTTATATTTTGGTGTCTATATAATTTGACAGAACACTCTTGTATTAAAATTATATTATTAATGCAATGGATGATGTTGTTGCTTATTTACTACTATTCATTGTTGTGATACTGTACATGACGTCCTCCGTCCCAGAACGTTTCCGCCGTTCATGGTTTTGGGGTGTGACAATAATTTGTCCTCAAGTTATGGATTACGAAAAGTCATTGTTTTCAAGTCCATTAAAGAAACACACAGGTTACATAAAATGAAAAGTCTCTCATTTTAATAAACCATTTAACTCATAAGTTATGAAAGATGAAAAGTTTTGAAAGTTACAAAACTTTCCCTCAAGTTTTGGAACATGTAAAGTCTCTTTAAAACTTTAGTTCCAACCCCTAGAATTTTAAAAGTTAAAATTCAACCCTTATACTTTATAATATTATAAGTTAATAATAATTATATATGTATAAGAACAAGTCGTTTTACCGTTAGTAGGCCTTATTCACGAAGCCGGTCTATAAGGGGGGTATAAGGTTGCTGCCTATAAAATGGCAGCTTAGTGGGTGTCCACTCTCACCCACCGCTTCCTTGATCGGTGGAGGGTCGTTAGCCGAACGGGTAAGACAAGGACTTTAAATCTTCATTAAAAGTATGATGATCATAAAGTAACTAAATGTTTTTATAAATTCCCAATCTTAGTTACTTTAGGAAAAATGTGAATAAGGTGCTAACCCATGAAATTACACTTTGCACTTTGCTTAAGTCGGTTAGTGGAGCGGGTGTGGTTAACCGGCACATTAGATGGACTTAACAAGGTAGGCAAATGGTAACTTAATGTTTATCATAGTATCGATGGAGCGCGTGTGGTTAACCAGCACATCGATTGATGGGTAAACATTAAGGGTACCAAGTAATTTTCATGGTTACTTCACACCTTGTTTTGTGATCCTCGACATCCCAGTCACAAAACCTGAAGGGCACACGCGAGATTGAAACATGCCATTGAAAGTATAATGAATCTCAAAAGATCTAAGAGTTTCAAATCCAATTAAAACCTAATTATTTATTTCGTTTTTCATAGTGGAAATTGGTAAATCGTCATTCACCTACCTTCAAATATTTTATAGCTTGGATTACGACATCCCTCTTCTGAGTTATAAAATATTGTGTTGGATCCTAGCCTTAATATTTCATATTGGATGTTATATTAAGGACTTAAATCATCTAACTTGAATATCTCCTATTATAGATGTCTGGTTTAGACAACCATGATCTACCCAAATCTCATGGAAATCATACTTCTCTACCTCCACCTCCTTCATTTATTCTCCATGACCCACAAGCTCGAAGACTTGAAAAATTCAAGGTCACTCAAGCCCTACTAGCAATGAAACATAAAGATGGAAGACCTGTGAACACTCATGTCCTAGGAATGAAGTCACACATTGACAGGTTGAGAATATTGGGTGTCGTTGTCCCAAGGAAGTTGGCTATTGACTGGGTTCTTCAGTCACTTCTTGAGTCATATAGTGAGTTCATTAAGAACTACTATGTGACAGATCACGACATGACCCTAATAGATCTAACTTTTTTGCTTGTTGCTGTTGAGTCAGAAATGATGTGGCGCAATGATTAAGCAAATATGGGTGGAAGATCTATTTCTCAAACTTCCATAGACAGTGACAATGGTAACATTGGAAGTCCAGAAAAGCTTTCTCTTCCCAATGGAAAGGGATCGGCCTTGGTCAACCCGGTTGACCAAAAGGTAAAGGGAAAAGCTAAGTCTGTGATAGTCCCGTGTACCATTCCCAAAGAGTCTATATGTTTTCACTGTCAAGAGAAGGGGCATTGGTTGCGAAACTGCCCTAACTATCTGAAAGATCTAAGAGAAAAGGAAGAATAAAAAAGGTTTGACTTTGCTTCAGGTAAGTCCACCATCTAACTTTGTTAAGTTCCTTATTGATGATTCTTAATACTTAATGTGACTGGGTTACATTTTGATGTTTGGCAGGATCAAGCAAAGGGAAGGAAACTTAAAGGAAGAGTATGCTGAATCTGATCGCGAAGATGGATTTCAATCGCATAGTTTGAAGATCAGATTCTTGAGCTACTACTTAAGAGTTATGATAGATTGCTAGAAATTATGTAATACATAGTTTTCATTTAAAGTTGCATTGTAAGGAAAAGGTTTTCCGCATTTATTAAATAAATAAAATTTTGTTTTACTTTATATCTCCTTGCAATGGCATTTATGAAAAATTGATGTTTGTATGTTTTTAGCAATAATGGAAATGTGAATTTGATTCTTTTATTTGTGGTAATGTCTAAATTTACCAAATAAGGAAGATTCTCATCAACCAAGTTTAAATTGGACCGAAACTTGGAATCATGCAAGCTGTATAGTATGATGAATGAGAACTTTCAGCTTTGGAAAATTAAGACTAATTCCTTGTTCACATTTATATGTGGGTCAAGTGAAGGACTAAGGGATCGAGTACACATTCTTGTGTACTGGTCAAGTCCACCACAAAAGATCGATAAGACTATTCATCATGATTTACTAAAGAAATAGTAAATATGGTTATACTTACCAGTTTAAGTATAATTCTGAAACATTGGAAAAGTTTCGATGTATGGCAGGACGAATGAGAAGAATCAAATTAGGTAGAAAGATAAAAGTTTCTCTAATCTGAAAAGATGGGAGAGTACTTTAGTATCATGTTTTGTGATCATCTTAATGATTAAGAAACCATATCACAATTGGTCCTCCAAGGACATCTTAGTGCATTCCTATGGCTAAGAAGAGGAATCAAGAATTGCTGAAATGGTTAAATCAAGAAGGTGAGTCATACTTCGTTCCAAAACAAGTATAAGAGTCATACTCTAAGATTGTAACTTGAGTGACATATCTTAAAGAAAGGTTTATAACACTTGTCAAATGTAAGAGTAAAATCTGTCCTACTTTTGTACATTTGAAATTGGTAAGTTGTGATGTTTTGGATAAAACAAAGACCAACTAAGGCCAATTATGTGAAGTGTTTGTCTTGATAAAGAATCCGCACTATCTCTTGAATATTTGGCAAGTGAGTCTTATATGTCAAGAGGACAGTGGGAGTCTTAAAGATCTTGGAAAAGCTTCCAGATCTAATCAAGAATAAAAACCTGTAGTTTATCACTAGCACACGACGTGAGGTTTATAACCTATCGTGTTGACATATTCCTATTTCTATGCCCATTCCAGTTAAAGTTGGCTTTGCATATGAGTTCTGAGAGTTCTCAATTGGTTGCATAACAACTTGGAAGAAATGGCAGGTCCTTGTGCTGCTAGGTGGCAAGAAGTTAAGACTGCACAAGTCCAATCCATAAGAGTTTGGATGTGTTACTAACCTTGTCTTGTGATTATGGTTTTGACAAATTCACATGGATAGGAACACATGTTGGATTAGTGTCTAAGTCCATAACTATTTTGGTATGTACTTGACCCGATTATGAGCATGGTCCTTTTGGGTTGCCTTCACCATAGCAATATGTAGGATGAATTAAGGAGAGAAAGGTTTAATTATGATTTATTAATATATTATAAGAATAATATATTAAAGGAGAAATCATAATGTTTAATTGATATTAGTCAAGAATTAATTAAGAATTAATTTTGTGGCTAAACGAGATTAATTAAACTTAAGGGACTTATTGTGTAATTATAAGATAATTACATAATTGGGCTACGGATCACCTTGGAATAATAGGTTGGACGAATTCTATGGGGAAGCCCATTAGAAATCGTCCAAGGCATGTTCCAGAAGGGGTCTATGGGCTGCTTAGAGCTTAAGCAGTCAAATTAGGGTTTCCTTGTTAGATAACCCTAATTGCCTACCTATTTAAGGAGCCCCTAAGCCCCAAAAACGTGGACAACTAATTCTTTAGGGTTTCCAACCGTTTTTGGTGCCTCCTCTCTCCTCCCTCTTCATCCAAGTTGCTTAGTGGTGTTTGTGACTCCATTAGTGGTGCAACACTTGAGGCACTAAGCTTTCTGAAGCCAAGGATTGATTGTTATTGCTATATAACAATCAAAGGTAAGATCTAAACCCTAATTTCAGTTATAGTTTATTAGATCTAGAGTTTATGGCTTTGGATTATCAAATTACATGTTCATTAGACAAACTAGATCCAAATCTATTAGGGTTTGCATGTACACCATAGGATTGATGTAGTGCTCAAAACCCATCAACACATACACCATAAAATCTAAGTGTCATAAGGTTTCTCTCCGATTCATGAAAATGATGGTGAGGAAACGCTTTCACTAAGTAGATTTTAAGTAGACATCAACTGTGATATTTGCATTCTTAAAGTCGTTAGTGGAGCGTGTGTGGTTAACCGACACACTAACATTGACTTGTGAGAAATGGCAAAGGACTAAACAATTGAGACTATGATTACGACATCCCTTTTCATAGTTCTGAAATTGTTTAGATACACATGTGTGCTATCTAAGGAAAGGTGTATGATTTTGATAAAGTTTTATCAAAGCATCTCGTATCAGAAATATGAACTTTGGTAAGAAGATCAATAAAGTATTGATTTCTAGAAGTCCAGCAGATTTCTGAGTACATGTCAAAGCTAGTGGGAGCATAAGTGTTATGCTAATAATCATCATGCAAGTGGGAGCATGATAATTATAATAACTGTTGCAAGTTAGCAATGTTAATTATAGAAAACAAAAGGTTTCAATTGGGAAAAAGTTGTTTTGCTATAATTAAGGGAGAGGAAATTATACTTCACTTCAATTCTAAAAGCTTAGATTGCGGTTTTAATCATCTTTAGTCAAGGATATATATATATATATATATATATATATATATATATATATATATATATATATATATATATATATATATATATATATATGAATTTCATGTTGGAATGGCTCAACACAAGGAAATTTTATATATGGGTCCATTATTTGCGTTCTGAATTATGAGAACTTGGCAAATAAAAATAGGAATATTATAGCAAAAGACTGGTCTAGTATCATGTCTTTATGAATCGTGTCCCATATGCTTCGGATATAGGATCTATTGCAGATGCTATAATATTCATTTGTTCTAAATTTTTCCAAATGCCCAGAGCATTAAGAGGGAAAAAGTACTAGAAGTAGATATGACTAATTTGATTAAGCAATTGTTGAGGACAATCTGAGGTTTACCAAAGATTGGTTGCTCAGGGACAGTTGGAAGTATAGTGTTAATTTTGGAAGGACCATATTGACATATTCTGGAAAGAGGTAACTCTTGTTCAGGAGTAATAGTCAAAAGGGGAATATGGAAATATTCCCATAGGTGGAAGTTATTCATTAAATCTGTGTAAGATTAGGAAACTTAATGCAAGAAGAATGTTCAAAGGCAATGAACTTTGAATTTGAGACTTCTGTTCCATGGAGTTGATCTCCATTGGAACACTCTGTAATGTCTATTGACAGGTCTTTGTGACTTTGTGCATAATCATTACAAGAGGACCAATGCATATAAGTTTAGAATCTAACAGATTTAGGTAAATGGCAGGAATTTGGAATTCTTGCATTTGCGGTAAGGATTTGGGATTGTGAAATGAGTATCATTGGAATTATGTTCAATCGATCTATTTCACAGAGTAAAGATCATAGACAAACTTAGTGTACATACTTGGTGTATGGCATAACTAATGTTTGGAAAAAACATAGTGTGCATACTTGGTGTATGGCATGACTAGTGTTTAGAAAAAACATAGTGTACATGCTTGGAGCATGGGACAACTATTGTTTTTAAATTCAAGTATAAAGTTGATAGTTTGAAACAGTATGCAATGAATGATGGGTAATCAATATGGTGATAAATAAAAGATGTTTTATTTATATTCATAAGTTCTGAGACCATATTGGATTCGATTATTTTTGTGTTTCACTTTGCATGTTTTGACTTCCAGAATAACTAAGTCGCTCTTCCTGAATGACTAAGTTATTTAAACCATCCACAGTCGGTCATATGTTGGAAGTAGATATGAATCAAGACTGTCATGAAGCTGGATTGTAGATGTCCAAGGTATGGGACATACCAAGGATTGTTGCAACATTCATGAGTGCTCATAAGTTCTGAGTATTGGATTCAACCCACGCTCGCTGGTATCACTTCATGGAATTTATCTCAAGTGATCGCGAGATGGTAATATCATATAAGTCGTTAAACCTAGAGATATGACTTGTTGCCTATGAGTTGGTTGTACATTGATTGTACGAAAACGCATTGGTAACTCGATGTTATAAAACGTGCCTTTGTGTATGATTCAACAAGTAGTAGAGCAAGCATATGAGTTGAAGTTTATCTGTTCCTTCTTGGATTAGAAGCGATATTTGGGCCCCTCGATGATTTTGTGTTGACCAATGTACCAGGCCCGGTCAAAACTAAGTTGATGTGTTCAAATAAGTTCTATGTCAAACAAATCGGAAATCGGGAAACAAACTGCTGGACAATAAGTAAGACATTGTTCCATGTATTTGTCTGGCTGATATCTAGAACAGAGGATTATATGATCACTTATCTTAAATGGAGTATCATCATAATCTCAGTTCCGCGAGACCTTGAAAGAGTTACGATTGCTGATCGGTTCCTGAAGTTATTCTTGCAGATATAGTTATTAGACTTATCCAAGTGGGAGACTGTTGGATTAGGTGTCTAAGTTCATAACTATTTCTGGGATGTACTTGACCCGGTTGGCATGGTCCATTTGGGTTGCATGGCATCATGCATTTGGATAGACTAAAATGAGAGAAATAACACTTAAGGTTTATTAATATATTATAAGTTCTAATATATTAATAATATTATTTAATTAGTATTGATCAAGAATTAATTTGAAATTAATTAAGTGATCAAAAGAAGACTAATTAAATATATGGGTTATTTGTGTAAATCACCCATTACTTGTATAGTGGGCTAATGCTCCATGGATATGTGAGCAACCAAAATCAGCACTAGTGTGAGAACAAGAGGGCATAGCCGATTTTAGAAGTTTTCTATTTCTCTCAAGGTTATTCCAAGTGTATTTGGTGTTGTGTGATGTGACAACCGGAAATTTCAATCTTGTACAAACCATCCAATCCAATCACAGTTAGACTTGTTCCTGCTAACTTTTGGCCCTGTTTAGAGTCCGTCTGAGCATTCTGAACTTAATATATCAAAGGAATGAGTAAATGGAAGTGCCAACTGAAGTTGTAACCCATCAAGCTAGCCATAAACCCTCAAAAGAGGTGTTTACGACCAAGACCATTGGGTTTACGGCTGTAAACACCATAGTATATATATGACACTTAGTCATTTTTCATTCATTCTTCACCTTCCAAGCTAGAGAAATCGGATTCTCTCCCAAGGATCTTCAAGATTTTCCTTCAAATCCTCACAAATGTAAGTAAACCCTTCCATCTATGTGTTGTTACATCACTTCTTCTTGATTCATCCTTGAATCCATCCACAAATTCCATCTTTTGATCTAGATCTTCAAGATCTTCAAGAACACCAAGAACACAAAAGTGTTTTGGGCCGAAAACACCCCTCTTTAGCCTTCAAATTGTAAGTCCTTACCTCCTTTACATGTTTATTAGTTAGGATAATGAATTAAGGACTTGAAAACACCAAGAATCCAAGAACAAAGGGAGTTTACGGCCAAGGCAATCTCCCTTGGCCGTAAACCCTAATGATGGGTGCAATGTTGCCATAAACTCTTTCCTATGCCTTGGAACCAAGTCTAGAACACTCCCAATACACTTATATGACCTTAAACATCAAATGGTAGAAGTCACCATGGGTTTACGGCCGTAAACCCATTAGGGCCGCAAACCCTAGGCCGTAAACTCATGGGGAGTTTACTCTTGGACCGTAAACTCCAAAGCAAGACCCTACAACCCTTAGATGCAACCCTGTGATCTTCTAACACTTGAATCAAAGTGTTTTCCATGTTCTAAGGTGTCTTTACTTGCATAATTAGTTGTTTAAACACTAATTGTAAACATATATGTGTCATTATATGATAAATAGGATCCGTGTGTGTGCTCAAGTCTTCACTTGACACCTAGCATCCTATACCACTCGTTCATCCAAACCACTCACTGCAGGTGAGTTCATTCCCCTTAATCAACCTTTTAAATGATTTTAAATGCTTTTATGGGGGGGGGATACAAGTTGAACTAATATAGTTATTATATCAATCACATGTGATTAATAACTACCAAACAAGTGGATATCTTACTTTTCAAACTGTGTTATCAAACAAACTACTTCAAATCATTTTATAAACTCTTTACATGTTAAACACTTTCTATTAAACTTATTCTTATATGCCAAACTGCTTTTAAATCGTCTTATGAAATGACACCAAGTCATCAATATTTATATAAACTCTTCAAAAGGTTTTACAAAGCTTCTTTCTAAACTTATATTTTGTCAAATGCGTATCTATATAGATATAGTTATATAAGTAGGATTGAAAGGACTTAGGACTGATAGCTCACCTTACTTTTTGTTCCTTGTTTGGTTGTGGATTTAGGGTATCGGTTGTTTGTCCGAAGGTCGTTTGAATCTTAGTTATATATTATGTATATGTATATAGATATAAACGTTCTTTCATTCAGTTCAATACCTTTGGGTAGCAAAGGTATACAAACATGCTCATTCATACAAATAACATTGCTAGTAAACTATAATAGGTATAGTTTAGGAAGTTACTAATACTATTACTAGAACAATGAAACATACAAAGAGTCAGTTCATACATGAGTCAATACATACTATTATGAGAAACTAGGAGAATATACTATACACTAGTATAGAAAGAACATTACTACGTTATGACTTACTATACAAACACGAATATACGATAATTTAATGTGACATACCATTTAAGGATACAACAAGACAATGTTGTATTATATTGTAACCAGAGTCTCCTGGAGGGAGAGCGGACATCTTGTGTATAGATCTATACAGGACAGACACTCCCACACCCTGACTGCTAGCTACAGTCCCAGCCAATAAGGCCAAGGGGTGACAAATGTTGTTGGATAAGGTGTCTAAGTCCATAACTATTCCTGGTATGTACTTGACCTGACCCGACATGGTCCATTTGGGTTGCATGGCACCATGCAATTGGATATACTAAATGAGAGAAATAACACTTGTGGTTTATTAATATATTATAAGTTCTAATATATTAATAGTATTATTTAATTAGTATTGATCAAGAATTAATTTATAATTAATTAAGTGATCAAAAGATAACTAATTAAATATATGGGTTGATTATGTAAATCATCCATAACTTGTATAGTGGGCTAAGAGGCTCCATGGATAATCAAGTTGGGTTAAACCCATTGGATGCTCCATGGAGGCTCCATGGGAGTTACAAACCCATGGGTCATGGAAATGAAGAGTCATGACACATTAGGGTTTACATGGTGTAACCCTAGATGTGTCAACACTATATAAGGTACATACTATCCACCAAAATCGGCCACACACAAGAAACAAGAGGGCTAGAGCCGATTTTTGCAAGTGTAAGATTCTCTCAAAGTTTACTCCTTTGCATTTGGTGTTGTGTGAAGCATTTGAGGCATCACACTTGGGGTGCTAGGCTCACAAGGTTTCAAGGATCAAAATCAACAACAAGGTATGTAGTTCTATCTTTCATTCAAGTTAAAATTGTTCCCCATGTATGCTAGATAGGATCATAACCTTGGAAATCAACTTTGCATGAGAATTAGACAAACATAGATCCAAGGTTATTAGGGTTGCATGTACACTTAGGAAGTGTTAGAATGCTCAAAAACCCATCAGTGGTATCAGAGACTAGGCTTGCTTGTTTGATTTTTATGCAAACTGCTTGAAAATTTCGATTTTCTGCTCACTGCTCGTATGAACTCGCCGAGTCCATGGGGGGACTCGACGTGTCCATGTACAAATGCAAGCTACTCGTCGAGTCTGTTCATGCACTCGACGAGTAGAGGCTGTTGTGTCCAGAATTTCGACTTTTGTTGCTGGAAATGGACTAGAAACATTACCCTAAACTGTTTTGGTGTTTTAAAACTTGTTTTAGATGGTGTAATGTTTATGCTAATCCATTTACAATGAAAATTATAAAAATTACAAGTTTTTAAGTGTAATTTATGATTCTTGAAAGTGTTCATATTCATGTTCTTGAACTTATGAAGATTAGATGATCATAGGAATTCTTTGTAACAACTTGGTAGTTTAATTCTTGATCATAATGTGTTTTAATGGAGTCCATAACTTGTCCTCAAGTTATGGAAAACCAAAAGTCACACTTTTATTAAAGCCATTAAAAAGAACACAAGAATTATAAAAATGAAGAGTCTTCATTTTTAATACTCAATTAAATTCATAAGTTATGAGAAATGAAGAGGTTTGAAAGTTTACAAAACTTGCCCTCAAGTTTTGGAACAAGTAAAGTCATATTAAAACTTTAGTTCCAATCCTTAGAATTTTAAAAGTTAAAATTCAACCCTTATACTTTATAATATTATAAGTTTAATAATATATATATATATATGTATAAGATCAAGTCGTTTTACCGCAAGTAGGCCTCATTCACGAAGCCGGTCTATAAGGGGGGTATAAGGTTGTTGCCTATAAAATGGCAGCTTAATGGGTGTCCACTCTCACCCACCGCTTCCTTGACTGGTGGAGGGTCGTTAGCCGAACGGGTAGGACAGTGACTTAAAAATTCTCATTAAAAGTATAATGATTATTATAAAGTAACTAAATGTTTTATAAATTCCCAATCTTAGTTACTTTAGGAAAAATGTGAATAAGGTGCTAATCCATGAAATTACACTTTGCACTTTGTTTAAGTCGTTGGTGGAGCGTGTGTGGTTTACCGGCACACTAACTTGGACTTAACAAGGTAGGCAAAGGGTGACTTAAGGTTTCTTCATAGGGTCGGTGGAGCTCGTGTGGTTTACCGGCACATCGATTAAGTGAAAAACATTAAGGGTACCAAGTAATTTGCATGGTTACTTCACACCTTGTTTTGTGATCCTCGGTATCCCAGTCACAAAACATGAAGGGCACACTCGAGACTGAAACATGCCATTGAAAAAGTTCAATGAATCTCAAAAGAATCTAGGAATTTCTTAAAAAACAAAATAAAACCTAATAATTTATATTTCGTTTTCATGGTGGAAATTGGTGAATCGTCATTCACCTACCTTTCAAATATGTTATAACTTGGATTACGGCATCCCTCTTCTAGGTTATAATATATTGTGATTGGATCCTAGCCTTAATATTACATTTGGGTGTTTTTTTTAAGGACTTTCTCTATATCTAAACTAAACTTGTTTTCTTCTTTTCAGATGTCTTCCAACAATGCTACTCCTGGCTCAAACCCTACTGGCTCCTTCTCTCTCATGAACCTTTGTGGGAGAGTCATCTTTGATGGATCCAACTTTATTGACTGGATCAGAAACATCAGGATGGTCACTCCATACGAGAACAAGGAATATGTTCTCGACAAGGAGCTTAAGGTACCTGAGCCAACTGCTACTCCTGAGGAGTTTGCTGAATATGAGGCACATGAAAGAGATGCTACCAAAGTGGCATGCATCATGATGGCCACTATGACAGCAGAGCTCCAAAAGTCCTATGAGGACTACTATCCTTTTGAGATGCACGAGGATTTGATGGACCGCTACCATCAGAGTGCTCGTCAAGAGCGATATGAAATCATCTCTTCTATGATCACAACCCGAATGAAAGATGGTGAACCCATCACAAGCCACATGCAGAAAATGCAAAGGTATGTGGACCGATTGATGAAGTTGAATGTGAACTTCCCTGAGGAGTTAGCAATAGATATTATTTTGCACTCCTTACCTTCGTGTTATGATCAATTCCGCATGACATACCACATGAACAAGGAGGAAGTTACACTTAGCAAACTTCAAGGACTCCTAAAGACTGCATAATCAGGTCTTAAAGGTAAGTCGGTTGTGACCACTCCTACTACTACTCCAAACTCAGCACCTGTCCTGGCAATCGGGAAAGGTAGAGGGAAGAAGAGGAAGAACCCTTCGAAGGGTACCAAGGGTAAGACTCTTGATGGCTCCTCTTCTAGCGGAACCAATAAAGGTTTCGTTACACCTTCTTCTGATCCCAAAGAGGCTGAATGCTTCTATTGCCACGAAAAGGTGCACTGGAAGCGTAACTGTCCAAAGTACCAGCAAGATTTGAAGGATGGGAAAGTGAAACCCAACCATGCAGGTATTTACACTATCTTATCTAATAATTCACTCTATTCTAACTCTTGGGTCCTTGATACTGGTTGCGGTATTCATATTTGTTCTGAATTGCAGGGACTAAGAAGAAGTGAGAATGTGGAGCATGGAAAGATAAACTTGATCATGGGGAATAGGAAAGTTTCACCTGTCACCAAGATTGGAGTTTATACTTTGTTGCTTAGTAGTGGGTTTACTTTAGATTTGAATAAATGTTGTTATTCGCCAGAAATGGCAAGAAATGTTATTTCCTTTCATGCTTTGTACAAACAAGGTTTTGCCTTTTCCTTTGATAATGAAATTGGTGGAATAAATGCTTTCTTTAATAATGAGTTTTATTTTAAAGCATTACCTTGTGATGGTGTGTATGAAGCTGTGTCTGTTGTAGATAATTTAGGAAATAATGTGTTGTGTATTGATTCTAATGATAATAACTTGGATAAAGCATCATTATGGCATTGTCGTCTTGGACATATAAGCAAGAAACGCATAGGCCAACTCCAAAAGGATGGAGTTTTGGAATCATTTGACCTAAAGTCAGATGATAGTTGTGAATCATGCTTACTTGGAAAAATGACAAAGTCACCCTTCACAGGATTTTGTGCTAGGGGTGAAGGTTTGTTGGATCTAGTACACACGGATGTGTGTGGACCCTTCAAACATGCCACAAGGGATGCTAATCGTTATTATGTGACTTTTACAGATGATTATAGTAGATATGGATATGTCTACTTAATCAAGCATAAGTCATAGACTTTTGAAAGGTTTAAAGAGTTTAAACAGGAAGTTGAGAATCAATTGGGCAGGAACATTAAGATGCTTCGATCCGATCGTGGTGGTGAGTATCTTAGTACTGAGTTCCTTGACTATCTAAGGGAATGTGGGGTTGTCTCACAATTGACACCTCCCAGGACACCACAGTTGAATGGTGTAGCTGAGAGGCGTAATCGAGCCTTGTTGGACATGGTTCGTTCCATGATAAGTCGAGCTACGCTACCAATCTCATTTTGGGGGTATGCCTTAGAGACTGCCGCCCATATCCTTAATCTGTTCCCTACAAAGAAGGTTGCCAAAACACCTCACGAGATGTGGACTGGAAAAGTTCCTAGTCTAGCCCACATCAAGATTTGGGGTTGCGAGGCTTTCGTGAGACGCGAGACTCACGACAAGCTCGAACCTCGAAGTGAGAGGTGTATTTTCATCGGCTACCCACAAAAATCCTTTGGTTACCTGTTCTACAGACCTAGTGAGAATGTGGTCTTTGTAGCAAGGAGGGCTGTCTTTCGAGAGAGAGAGAGAGTTCATAAGCCAAGGAGACAGTGGGAGGCTAATTGACCTTGGAGAACTTCAAGAGTCAAGTGGTAAAGGAACCTCAAACCCTAGCAATCAACTTGAGGAGGAAACTCCTGTTGATCCAATTATACCTCCAATTGTACCTCTGAGGCGTTCCATAAGGGTTAGGAATGTACCTGAGCATTACTATGGTTTCCATATTACTACGGAAGGTGAGACACTTATCAGTGATGGGACACTGATAAGTCTGGATGAACCTAACAGCTATGCGGAAGCCATGGCAGGCCCCGAGTCTGCTAAATGGAAAGAGGCAATGGACAGCGAGATACAGTCCATGTATGACAATCAGGTCTGGGACTTGGTTGACAATGTACCAGGTCGTAAGACAGTTGGGTGCAAGTGGATCTTCAAGAAGAATACCGACATGGATGGTAAAGTACACACTTATAAGGCACGACTGGTTGCAAAGGGCTTTTCTCAAACTCCAGGAGTTGATTATGATGAGACCTTTTCACCAGTAGCCAAGATTAAGTCTATTAGGGTTCTGTTAGCCATAGCTGCATTTCATGACTATGAAATATGGCAAATGGATGTCAAAACCGCTTTCCTTAATGGAAAGTTGGCTGAAGATGTTTACATGAATCAGCCAGAGGGTTTTGTCAACACAGAGTACCCTAATAGAGTGTGTAAGCTTGAGAAATCCATCTATGGATTAAAACAAGCACCTCGCAGATGGAATCTTTGCTTTGATGAGAAAGTCAAAGAGTTTGGCTTTTCGAGGAGTGAAGATGAATCTTGTGTATATGTCAAGGCTAGTGGGAGTATAGTTAGCTTTTTGGTACTGTATGTAGATGACATACTACTCATAGGAAATGACATCCCAACCTTGCAGGAAGTTAAGTCCTGGCTTGGGAAGTGTTTCGCTATGAAGGACCTAGGAGAAGCTGCCTATATTCTATGGATAAGGATCTTGAGAGACCGAAGTAAAAGACTAATTGGGCTTAGTCAGAGTACATACTTGGAGAAGATGCTGAAGAGATTCAGCATGCAAGATTCCAAGAAAGGAGAGTTACCCATCCAGAGTAATGCTAGACTGAGTAAGACTCAGAGCCCGAGTACTGAGGTTGAGATAGCAGAAATGAGTCGAGTACCTTATGCTTCTGCAGTAGGCTCGATCATGTATGCTATGACCTGCACTCGTCCTGATGTAGCCTTTGCATTGAGCATGGTTAGCAGGTATCAGGGGAACCCTGGTAAGGCTCACTGGACAGCGGTAAAGAATATTCTCAAGTACCTGTGGAGGACTAAGGACTGGGTCCTTACCCTTGGTGGGGGTGATGACTTGAGAGTTGTAGGGTATAGTGATGCTAGCTTTCAGACTGATAGGGATAATTTCCGCTCTCAGTCGGGCTGGGTCTTTACCTTAAATGGAGGAGCAATCTCTTGGAAAAGTTCCAAGCAGGAGACAGTGGCTGATTCAACTTGTGAATTAGAGTATATAGCGGCAAGCGAGGCAGCAAAGGAGGCTATATGGCTAAAGAACTTCATTGGAGACCTTTGAGTTGTACCAGCTATAACGGAGCCTATAGAGATTTTCTGTGATAGTGAAAGTGCAGTTGCCTTAGCAAAGGAACCAAGGGATCATGGGAGATCCAGACACATAGACAGAAAATACCATTTCATCAGACATCGTATAGAAGAAGGACTCCTCGTGGCAAAGAGGGTATCATCGGATGAGAACCCGGCAGATCCCCTCACGAAGGGACTGGGTAGGGTTAAGCATCTCCAGCATGCTAGGAGCATAGGGCTGAAGGATGATATTAGTTTTAGTAGTTAGATAATTTTGAAATATGTAAAGTGTAATTGACATTTGATGATGAATAAAAGTTGTGTTTATTTATGAGTAAAGTGTTGCTATCCCTTGTCAATCGTTTACTATTATTTCTTTTGCATGTTTTGACTTCCCGAATATTTATGTTGTGTTTTTACATATTATTCAAATTATCCACAGTCAGTCATATGTTGGAAGTAGATATGAAGTAAGACTATCATGAGTTGGTTGTAGAGGTCTAAGATGTTGGACATGGCCTCAACACTCATGAGTGCTCATAAGTTCTGAGTATTGGATTCAACCCACGCTCACTGGCATCGCTTCATGGAATTTATCTCGAGTGATCGTGAGACGGTAATATCATATAAGTCTTCAAACCTAGATATATGACTTGTTAACTATGAGTTAGTTATGCATTAATCGTGCGAAAACGCATTGGTAACTCGATGTTATAAAACGTGTGGTTGTGTGTAATTTAACAAGTAGAAGATCAAGCATATGAGTCAAATTTTATCTGTTCCTTCTTGGATTAGAAGCTGATACCTGAGCCCCTCGATGATTTTGTTTTGACCCATGTACCGGGCCCGGTCAGAACTAAGTTGATGTGTTCAATTAAGTTCTTTGTCAAACAAATCGGAAATCGGGAAACAAACTGTTGGACAAAAGTAAGACATTGTTCCATGTATTTGTCCGGCTGATATCTAGAATAGAGGATTATATGATCACTTATCTAAAATGGCGTACCATCATCTTCTCAGTTCCGAGAAACCTTGAAAAGAGCTACGATTGCCGATCGGTTCCTGAAGTCATACTTGCAGTTATAGTTATTAGACTTATCCAAGTGGGAGACTGTTGGATAAGGTGTCTAAGTCCATAACTATTCCTGGTATGTACTTGACCTGACCCGGCATGGTCCATTTGGGTTGCATGGCACCATGCAATTGGATATACTAAATGAGAGAAATAACACTTGTGGTTTATTAATATATTATAAGTTCTAATATATTAATAGTATTATTTAATTAGTATTGATCAAGAATTAATTTATAATTAATTAAGTGATCAAAAGATAACTAATTAAATATATGGGTTGATTATGTAAATCATCCATAACTTGTATAGTGGGCTAAGAGGCTCCATGGATAATCAAGTTGGGTTAAACCCATTGGATGCTCCATGGAGGCTCCATGGGAGTTACAAACCCATGGGTCATGGAAATGAAGAGTCATGACACATTAGGGTTTATATGGTGTAACCCTAGATGTGTCAACACTATATAAGGAACATACTATCCACCAAAATCGGCCACACACAAGAAACAAGAGGGCTAGAGCCGATTTTTGCAAGTGTAAGATTCTCTCAAAGTTTACTCCTTTGCATTTGGTGTTGTGTGAAGCATTTGAGGCATCACACTTGGGGTGCTAGGCTCACAAGGTTTCAAGGATCAAAATCAACAACAAGGTATGTAGTTCTATCTTTCATTCAAGTTAAAATTGTTCCCCATGTATGCTAGATAGGATCATAACCTTGGAAATCAACTTTGCATGAGAATTAGACAAACATAGATCCAAGGTTATTAGGGTTGCATGTACACTTAGGAAGTGTTAGAATGCTCAAAAACCCATCAAATGTCACCTCACTACATATGACACCGGAGGGTCATCTTTTATTCAGTCGTCGATCAGCATGGTTACATACGAGTTCACATTTAAACCTTTAATTAACCAACTTGATATTAAAGGCAAAAAGACTCCCCGAGGTGTATTGCCCATTTAATACTACCTGGAGTCTGTATTTTATTACTTAAGACTCCCCGAGGTGTATTGTCCATTTAATACTACCTGGAGTCTGTATTTTATTACTTTAGACTCCCCGAGGTGTATTGTACATTTAATACTACCTGGAGTCTGTATTTTGTCACTTTATAACCAGCAGTGTCACTGCTGAGGTAAAACATTATTTTCCCTATTACATTTACTTTGTGATCTTATCACATACTCATTAATGTATAAACTATATTTAGTTAATGATAGTTATACTTGGGAAAATACACACTTTCACAAGAAACAAACATACAGAACATTTTGATGCCTTGGTAGAAGGCTACTTTTAGTAAAAAATATAGGATTTTCTAGGAGATACAATTACTTACAGCAAACATTTACATTGAACAATTACAAACATTTTCTTCAAACTTACAAACATTTTCGTGCAAACAATGTCACTAAATACTTATGAACTCACCAGCTTTAGTGCTGATAAACTCTTTCAAAATAACTTGTATTCTCAGGTCATCAGTAGACAGGTACAGTCGACCAGGTCTTGAGAAGACGGAGCGTGTTCCAGACTCGTCTTTTATTTTGATTACTTGTTCTTGGAATCTTATTACTATGAAAGAACACACTTGTAATAAAATTATACTATTAATGCAATGGATGATGTTGTTGCTTGTTTACTACTTTGCATTGTTATGATACTGTACATGACGTCCACCACCCCAGAAAGTTTCCATCGTTCCGGTTTTGGGGTGTGACAGATTGGTATCAGAGCATTGTTTATAGTGAATCGAGTATATCAACCCATAAAAGATATACAAACTATAAAACACATCGGGATTAAAATACTCTGACCAAGACTTTATACTTTTAAATAATAAAATATTTAACTAAGTATACCTACCTACATTCATACTAAGGTCAGTATCATACTAGAACATAACAAAAGTATTACGATTGTTGGACAACACAATTAGGCTTAGAGACACATAGTCAAATATGGGGGGATATAGCCTGATTAACTATATTTTCCGGGGAGTGACTAGCATGTGCCTAAGGATGGTGGTGCTGTTGCAACAAGTCTAAAAACTTACCAACACTACTACAACGAGAACATTAGAACAGAACATAAACCTAAAATACTATAGGAGTATTTTGTGTTACTATAATTACTTGTTTGAGAACTAAAAAGGTCTTTAGTAGTATGTCAATAATTGCGGAGTGGATACGTTAAGGTTACATGTAACTAGGGTGCTATAGACTTAGAATCTGTGACCTTTGCTTTACTTCCTGTTCCTTGTTTGGTTGTGGACTTAGAGTTAGGGTCACTTATTCGAAGGTCTATCCTATTTTGGTTACATATGACTAGTATGCACTACACAAATGTTGGAGTAACTAGTAAGGATCATATTATAATTATCTAAATTAGTTCGTATATTAATTATTTCTCTTACCCCTCTTCTCGCATAGATAACATGGCTGAATTCTACCTCCCCGACAACCCTTACTTTTCCGGCCAAGAGAATGGAGGAGGGCTAAATGCAGAACCAGAAGCAGAACCTGGACTCCACTTAGATGATGATCTGGCAGAAGACCTTCTGGAGGATCTTGATCCCGAACCAGAAGTGGAGAATCTACCCCTAGTGGCTCCAATCCCAAATCCTAACCCTCGTCCGGCTTTTCAAGGTCCGACGCCTCCGTGGGTGGAAAGCTTGGAAACATGGAGCCAAGAGCAGAATCAGCCCATACCATTCAATGGAGACCAAAGCTTTTATGAGCTGGGCGAAGGAGGCTCAGCAGACAGGGTCTTGCCAATCCTGGTCTGCAGAGTTGCCCGAAATGAAATTCAGTGCATGACAACTCTCCATCGAATCACAGAAGTTGATGCCAATGCGAGAATGCATACCATCTGCACCATTCATCTTGAAGATGCTCGTGAGAGGTCTAGGAGAGACCACGAGGCCCTGCAGCAAGAGCTTGCTGCGACTCGAGCCGAAGTCATAGAGCTCCGAGTACGCCAGAGGGTATACGAAAGACACCTACTTGATGTGGAGCGTCAACTGGCTGAACTAAGGGTTCACCTGAGGGATACTAGCCGTCAGTAGGAGATGCTCTACCTTCTTTCCTTTTTGTGCTAAGGAATGGTCTTCCTATTTATGCTCTAAGTAGCACTTTCCTATGTAACTACCCCTGTACTGTAAATACTCTTCGTAGGCCTTAGTTTTGTCAAAACTTTTCTACTTAGGATATGATGTAAGACTAACTCCAAGGTCAATTTTCCCTAACATATTACATCTTAAATATCACTGATATTGACAGTCGGCTAATCCCTGTGGCAATCCTTGTTCAAATACTTTCATTCTACTATCATTAGAATTCTATCTAAATCTCACTCTCGTCAAATTCGTCAAACTATGGTAATTTAACTCATGGATCACTTCCAATTATTTTCGAAAGTTGGATCACGTTATCCACCAACCAATGATAGCCTGGTTCGAATGAAAAACGTCGTGTGACTATTCTATGAACTTACTTCTATTCTTTACCAGTACTACATCATAGGGATGTAGGCCAAACCATCAAGAACAGTTTAACAAAACAAGAAATTTACATTTACGTGAATGAGTAGAATACATCTAGGACCGACCATGTGACAACCGTCAAATTCTGGTCAAGTCAAAGTCAAATAAAGTCAACAAGTCAAACCGGTCAACTCTACTAACTCTTGTATACTAGGGTTTACGTTATGT
This sequence comes from Lactuca virosa, assembly GCF_052849685.1. Lineage (NCBI taxonomy): Eukaryota > Viridiplantae > Streptophyta > Magnoliopsida > Asterales > Asteraceae > Lactuca > Lactuca virosa. The sequence continues at coordinate 112,454,252 of NC_136427.1, read as the reverse complement.
AATTATTGTACAACTCGCTATTTTAATAAGAAGTCATCACTTGGAAAGTTCGTATGTGTAGGATTCTTGAGCCCTAATCGGGGTAAGTGATGTAACAAAGCGATAAAACACTATTACATACCCTTCGGGGGTGTGTCAGACTCTTAAACATGGCTTAACGGGGTTTACGGACCTTGCGTTACAAAGCCAAACACTCAAAAAGGTCACAAAAGAAGTCTCTCCCAAATCTCTCCAAGTATCTGAAATCTCTCCCAAATCTCTCCAAGTATGTGAAATCTCTCCAAGTATGTGAAATCTCTCTCAAATCTCTCCAAGTATGTGAAATCTCTCCCAAATCTCTCCAAGTATGTGAAATCTCTCCCAAATCTCTCTAAGTATGCCAAATCTCTCTAAGTATGCCAAATCTCTCCAAGTATGTCAAATCTCTCCCAAATCTCTCCAAGTATGTGAAATCTCTCCCAAATCTCTCTAAGTATGCTAAATCTCTCCAAGTATGTCAAATCTCTCCCAAATCTCTCTCAAAATCTCTCTCAACTTCTTATAATCACTCGGGGCATCCCGACCCTTAATTTAGTCGAAAACCGCTCGAAAACGGAAGTTTACGCGAAAAACAACCTTAAGGAGCCGAACCCTCTTAAGGAGCCGAACCTTCTTAGGAACCGAACCTCTCTTAAGGAGCCGAACCTTCTTAGGAACCGAACCTCCCTTAAGGAACCGAAACCTCTTGAGAACCGAAACCACCTTCCTGAACCGAACCTACTAAGAGACCGAAACTCCACCTTCGGTCCGAGAATACACCTTCGGTCCGGGAATGCTACCTTCGGTTCCAAGATGCGAAACTGCTCAAGACCGAACCCTACTCTCGGTTCCCATCTACTTTCGGTTCTAATGGCTAGGACCGAACCTCCGACCCTGAACTTCGGAAATTCGCAACTTTTACCCGGTTTTCAATATTTTTAGCGTTTTGAGCCCGTTTTTCGTGATTTTAACGCGGGATTTTCACCCAAACTTATATTTTGACATATATGACCCCATATTTCCATAATCTAATCACATTTTGAGGGTAATCAATATCTAAGACTAAAAATATAGTGGGTAAGATATGGAGTGGAGTGTTGACTTATCCTTTGGGCAAGGACACAAGTCACCTCCCATACCCACTCCAAGACCATCCCCAGTTACTATTCCACCATACCTGGTCATTTCATTGTCCTTTTTCCCACTCTTTTCAGCCAAGTGTCTAGACACAAGGATAGTAAGACCCTCATCTCTCCTCCTATTTCACTCACACTTCACCAAAAAGCAAAAACTCATTCTCTCTCTCTATCTCTCTCTAATCTCGAAAAGGCCTAGGCTGATCACAAGCTCTTCATCTACTCCTAGTAAGTAATATCACTCCTCACATGATTATTTCTCCTTCTTTCTACTTAAATCATGGATATCTTACACAAACATCATCATATGTGTGTTAGATCTTCGAATCTTCAAGCATCTTCTAAGGTGTTCTTGAGTTGAACACTTCCTTTCTTCATCATCCATCTTCTGAAACCAAACAAGGTGAGTTCATACCCCTATCTTTTCATGTTTTTCTTAAGTTTTAAGGGGGGGAATACACTAAAACACCAAGAACACAACTAAACTCATCCATCAGCTTTCATCAAAGAAGTTTAACTCCATTCACGGACTGTTTTGAACATCTTAAACGTTTTAGTTTTCAAAACTGTATTAGGTGTAAATAGTTCAGGTTTATACCTTTAAAATGACTAGTTGCACACGTTCATACGATTTTTCTACTAATTATGGTGATTTTTACAAAACTGTCTATCACTGTAGCTACGAATTCGGACCAGTCAGTGAATATGAACGTTTTCACACCAGTTAGCAACTTCTAAAAATCATAATAAAAATTATGAACAAACTAGACACATTTTCTAAACTCTCAGAGTTTACGGATCTAGTTTTCGGTTTCGTATGAATTTTCTGTGATTTTCCAAATCAGTGCAAAAATGGTAAAAACGAATTTACAGTTTACAACTTTCATAACACTTGTAACCTGTTGAGCAAAGTGTTAAATGTTGATGACTTCATATTTTGCATGTGTTTTCTGTTGTGATAAAATTATATAACAGAAAAATAGACATTAAGTTGTAAGAATCCTTGTTATTACTAAATGAGGCATAATAGACATAGTTATGTTTTTGCTATAAATCTACTTACACAGAAAAAGGTTCTTTTACATTACAAACACTTATGATAAGCTATGGTAAGTATAGTTTATGTTTCATACACATTACAAACAATTATGTTAAACTATAATAGGTATAGTTTATGTTTCATTAACCCGTCAAATTCATTACCAAGGGGTTTTCAGTTCAGTTCACGTAAATCTGTTAATGAATGAATTTATGAGACATTCGCTTCGTGTTACCTTCAAAGTAACAAAGTCAAAAGTCCTGTAAATTGTAACCAGAGTCTCTTGTAGGGAGAGCGTGATAGTTGTGTATAGATCTATATTGGGTCTGACAAACCCGCACCTGAGCTGCATGCAACAGCTAGACCGGCAGGTCTGAGGTGACAAGTGTCATTTAACTTGCGACGCCTGAAGAACGTCGTATTATGAGGCCGTCTGAGTCTTAGTATGGTTATAATAACTCACATGGGGTATTAACAAAACATAAGATTTACGGGTTTTACTTCTAAATCAAACGAGTTTATATCGATTTAAACTTGCATGAATTACTTTAAGTATGGAAAAATACTTGTACAATTCGGTTTTGACTTTTAAGACTACAATGCATTTTATAAGAGAAATATTGGATTTTTCTTGAACAAACATTTCTTTTACAAAGAAAATGATTTTATCATCACCTTCAAAAGCTTATGAACTCACCAACTTAATTGTTGACACTTTTTCAAAACTACTTGTATTCTCGGAAATCAGTAAACAGGTAATCGGTCACTTTTGAGGATGGAACGCTAAGGCGTCAAACATTGTATTTTTTTGTCAACATAATGTAATTGATTCAGAAACATGTAAACATATACTATGATGTAGCTTTTTCAATTATATTTATGTTGGTTGTCTATACTTTGAACACTATTATATTCGTTGTTGTGATACTATACATGAAGTCCTCCACCCCCGGACGTTTCCGCCATCCTAGGTTTGGGGGTGTGACAGATTGGTATCAGAGCAATGTTTATAGTGAACTAAGTATATCGAACCACATAAGATATACAAACTATAAACACATTTGGGACTAAAAGTCTCTGATTAAACATTTTCAAATGATTGTACTTTTAGAAAATAAACGGTTTCTTGTTAAAAGTATAAGTACGTGCATACATGCTCGCATAGTGTCATAACTAGGAAGAACATAAAGTAAAAGGGGAGGAGTTGTATGTTACGAGTATGCCTTGGGATATGTGGTCAAGTCTGGGATGGATATAGCCTGATCAACTATATTTGTCCGAGAAGTGACTTGCATATATTGGGGGATAGTCGTAGTGGACAACAAATCTAACAACCTAACATAACCCTATAATGAATGCGCTAAAAACCAAACATAACATTTAAAAATACTATAGGAGTATTTTGTAACTTTGTATCTCGACATTTAGATTCATTTCATATCTCTTACACCCCTATTCTCGTACAGACAACATGGCGGGATTCCATATACCTGGAGACCCTTACTTCCCTAATGAGGGAAACGCTGGATGGCTTGAGGCAGAACCCGAGGAAATGATCAAGGAGGATCCTGAGGAAGACCTCAAAGAGGTTGAGGAAGAAGAAGACCCTGAAGAGGTTGAGGAAGAAGAGGAACCCGAGGAGGAAGAAGAAATGGGGGACGAAGAAGAACCAGAGGAGGAAGTCATCAACCCTCCTTACATCGCCAGGGTGCCTGCGAACCGTTTTGGCTACAATGGGCCCGAACCCCGTTGGGCAATAGTGATCGAGCGATGGAGCCGTCAACAACGACAACGATCACCATTTGGCGACAATGGTCGGGGGTTACTACGACCTCAGCCACGGGGGACCGGCTGATAGAGCGCTTCCAGTCATGACCCAACAAATAGCTATCATCGATGATCGCGGTAGAGTGACGACGGACCGAATTCGGGAGCTGAGTGCCAATATAGAAGCTACCACTACCCGCACCAGAGACCTAGAGAGAGACTCCTACTTCAGGGACCAACTCATCAAGGACCTTCTCGCCGCTCGAGCAGAAGCAAAGAGTATCAAGAAAAATACTTGGCACTCGAGGAAAGAGTGGTTACAGCTGAGCGACGATTGGCCGAACTCCAGGGCGCATCGACCTCGTCCGAAGCACCACCAGGGACTGATCATCATGAGTAGAACTCACGCTACTCGCACGTCCTTATAGAGTAGGGTTATGAGTATGTGTTGGTGCTACTCTTTTTGCATGTAAGCTAACCCTGCGATTAAGTGATTACACTACTCAAAGGGCTATGTTGTGCCAAAATTTTCCGTTACATTGATGTAGACCTGCATAAAGGTCAAATTTTCCTAAACAACATGTATCAAATTATATCAATGAAATTGGCATGTATTTTACTTCATTACGAGTTTATGATAAATCTCATAACATGACAGTACAAACAATTTGCTTTCGGTGTTTCTGAGATTCTTAATGTGCACGTCCTGGTTAATTGTAATTGTGAGACGATCGACTTAGAAATGGTGAGTCCGCCTTAGGTCCTGTTCCTTGTTTGGTTGTGGGCTTAGGATAGACTCATTAAGTTCAACGGCCTATTGGACCATAATCACAAATAACTGGTGTGCATCGAGTGATCATAGGAAGGGACCAGGCATGACCAAAGATTACAGAATTACATTTGGGTCACTACTAAATTCAGGGAGTTCGAGCGCATGAACTTTCATCATAAATCATTTTTGAATGTTTTAAGTCGGGACATATAACAAATAATCAAATTCAATAAACTCCGACTTGTCATTATAATTGAAGACTTACCGACTTTTCATCTTTATGACTTTTGACAGAACTATGCCACCAAGGAAAAGACCCAGACCTTCCGGCAGCACAGCACCACCTCCTCCGCCACCACCTCCACAGTTTGATTCCGTGATGTTCCAGGGTGCAGTAACAGCAGCCATGGCGGCCGTAATGTCGCAGATAGGTACAAACGGTGCTGGTGGTTCTGGATTTGGTGCTATGCACTCTAACCACGGGGACAGTACGGGGCGTACAAAAGAGTGTTCTTACAAAGACTTCACGAATGGAAAACCTGATTTTTTTCAATGGAAGCGGGGGAGTGGTCACACTAATGCAATGGTTCGAGAGGACTGAAGCAGTTTTCGAAATCTGTGCTTGTCCCGAAACGAGCAAAGTCAAGTATGCGACATTCACTTTCACCGGTAAAGCTCTCACTTGGTGGAATGGCCGAGTTAAGTCACTTACTCCTGCAGTGGCTAACTCTATAAGCTGGGAGGACTTGAAAACTTTGATGCTAAAGGAGTATTGCCCGAGGGGCGAAGTGCAAAAACTTGAAGAAGAACTCTGGAACCTCAAGATGTCGGGCACAGACCTTGAAATTTATACTACCCGATTCAATGACCTCGCACTCCTCTGCCCAACAATGGTCACTCCAGAAGAGAAGAAGGTGGAACGATACCTCTGGGGGCTATCATCCCAGATTCAAGATAGTGTGCTGGCCTCGAAACCCACTACTTTTGACAGTGCCAAGGAATTGGCACAACAACTTGTCGACCATAGGGCCAGCCACGGTACTGTTACTACCACCCATGATCAGGCCAAGGGGGGGAGCAATAAAAGAAAATTATGGAACAACAAAAAGAAGCAGTCGGCGCCAGACTCCGCCAAAAAGCAACATACAGTTGCTGTCTGTGCTGCCATTACTCCTGTCACTCCAATACCACCGAAGCAATATGCAGGAACCCTTCCCAAGTGCAATAAATGCAACTTCCACCACACCGGTGCTTGTCGGGAAAGGCACTGCAACAACTGCAACAAGAAGGGGCACACTGCTCGATTCTGTAAAGCACCAGCCCAACCCATCACTCAAGTCACTAACACCAGAGCAAGTTGTGCCTGCTATGGCTGTAGGGAAATGGGGCACTTCAAACGAGACTGCCCAAAGGCATGAAACGCCAATGCTGGGGGTGTAGGAAGAGTCCTAGCTATAGGGCACGGAGAAGCAGTCAAGGACCTCACGGTGGTTACCGGTACGTTCCTCCTTAATAACTCTTATGCATGCATGCTTTTCGATAGTGGGGCAGAGAGGAGTTTCCTGAGCCACCAATACAAACATTTACTTAAACAAAATCCTCAGTCACTAAAAGATTCATACGTCGTAGAAATGTCAAACGGGAAGGCAGAGCGCACTAATGATATTTACGCAGGGTGTACCCTCACTCTAGACAATCATTCATTTAAAATCGACCTAATGCCGGTAACAATAAAAAGTTTCGACATAATCATCGGTATGGATTGGTTAAGTTCTCATCGTGCCGACATTCTATGTTACGAAAGGGTCGTTCTCCTTAGTCGGCCAAGTGGCGAAACCCTTCTCATCTACGGTGATAAACCCAGTGCAAACTTACAAATCATCTCTTGCGTCAAGGCTCAAAAGTATCTCCGAAAGGAATACCGCGCCTTCTTAGCCCACGTGATAGATAAGAAACAAGAAGCGAAGGACATCAAAGACATTCTGGAGGTGTGTAATTTTCCCGACTTATTCCCAGAAGACCTCCCAGGTGTACCACTTGCACGGCATGTCGAATTCCAGATCGATTTGGTCCCAGGAGCTACCCCCGTAGCCAAAGCTCCATACCGTCTCGCACCGGCGGAAATGCAAGAGCTGTCCAGCCAACTGAATGAGTTGCTGAGCAAAGGGTTTATCAGACCGTGCTTTTCACCTTGGGGAGCACCAGTTCTCTTTGTGAAGAAGAAGGATGGATCCTTTCGCATGTGCATCGACTATCGGGAGTTAAACAAACTTACCATCAAGAATCGATATCCCCTACCCCGAATCGACGACCTCTTCGACCAACTGCAAGGAGCAAGCTACTTTTCAAAAATCGATCTGAGGTCGGGTTACCATCAACTACGAGTTCAAGAAGAAGATATCCCCAAGACAGCCTTCAGAACTCGCTATGGGCACTACGGTATTCATGGACCTGATGAATCGAGTGTGTCGACCCTACTTAGACAAATTCGTGATCGTATTCATCGACGACATTTTGGTCTACTCACGAAGCGAGGAAGAACACCGCCAACACCTGCGACAAGTGTTAGAGACATTGAGAGATGAGAAGCTTTATGCTAAATTCTCTAAGTGCGAATTCTGGATCCGAGAAGTGGATTTCCTTGGTCATGTGGTCAGTGAAAGAGGGATACATGTGGACCCCTCCAAGATCAAAGCAATCGAAAACTGGTCAGCATCTACAACACCGACGGAAATCCGACAATTCTTAGGGCTTGCTGGATACTACCGAAGATTCATCCAAAACTTCTCCAAGATCGCTAAACCGCTCACCACCTTGACTCAAAAAGGTGTGATGTTTAAATGGGAAGATAAACAAGAAGCTGTCTTCCAAACGTTAAAACAAGCCCTGTGCAACGCACCAATCCTGTCTCCGCCAGAAGGAACCGAAGACTTTGTAGTCTACTGTGATGCATCAAATCAGGGGCTTGGGTGTGTATTAATGCAGCGAGGAAAGGTCATTGCCTATGCATCGAGGCAATTGAAAACGCACGAGGTCAACTACGCCACGCATGACCTCGAATTAGGAGCAGTAGTGTTCGCCCTAAAGATCTGGAGGCACTACCTTTACGGAACAAAGTGTACTGTCTTTACCGATCATAAGAGCCTTCAGCACATTCTCAACCAAAAGGAGCTCAACACGAGGCAAAGGCGATGGGTAGAACTACTGAATGATTACGAGTATGAGATTCGTTATCACCCAGGTAAGGAAAACGTAGTAGCAGATGCCTTGAGTCGAAAGGAATACTCTGGGCACCGAGTAAAGTCATTAACGATGACAATCCATTCACACTTGTCCACACAAATCAAAGAGGCTCAGCTGGAGGCCTTGAAACCGGAAAATGTGACGGGTGAGGCATTAAGAGGAATGGATAAAAACCTAGAAGTCAAAGACGACGGAGTACGTTACCTCATGAACCGGATCTGGACACCGAAGTTTGGTGGTTTCCGAGACGTCATCATGAACAAAGCACACAAGACTCGATACTCCATCCACCCAGGTTCAGATAATATGTATCTGGATCTCAAGAAGTTGTACTGGTGGCCAAACATGAAAGCCGAAATTGCTACCTATGTAGGCAAGTGTTTGACTTGCGCCAAGGTCAAGGTAGAATATCAGAAACCCTCAGGACTACTACAACAACCTGATATACCTGAGTGGAAGTGGGAACGGATAACCATGGACTTCATAACCAAGCTACCTAAGACCACGGGCGGGCTTGATACCATATGGGTAATCGTAGACAGATTGACCAAATCAGCGCACCTCCTGCCGATAAAAGAAACCGACAAGATGGAGAAACTGACTAGGACGTACATCAAAGAGATTGTACGACTGCATGGCGTGCCAAAATCCATTATCTCAAACAGGGATAGTCGATTTACCTCGCGATTCTGGCAATCACTTCAGAAGTCCTTGGGAACTAGGTTGGACCTGAGTACAGCCTATCACCCACAAACCGACTGGCAAAGTGAGAGAACCATTCAGACGCTAGAAGACATGCTTAGGGCGTGTGTGATAGACTTTGGTAAAGCTTGGGATACCCATTTACCACTTGTCGAATTCTCGTACAATAAAAGTTATCACACTAGCATCAAGGTTGCACCATTTGAAGCCCTCTATGGCCGCAAGTGCAGGTCACCTCTGTGCTGGGCTGAAGTGGGTGACACGCAACTAGCTAAGGGACTCGTCCCTAATAGCACCCTCACTGGCCCGGAGATAATAAGAGAAACTACAGAGAAGATTGTTCAAATCCGAGAACGATTAAAAGCTTCCAGAGGCAGACAGAAAAGTTACGCAGATAACAGATGAAAACCCTTAGAATTCCAGGTTGGAGATCGTGTGCTATTAAAGGTCTCACCCTGGAAAGGTTTAATACGTTTCGGCAAACGAGGAAAGCTGAACCCTAGATACATCGGACCATTCGATATCCTCGCTAGGATTGGCCCAGTAGCTTACAAGCTTCGCCTACCACAGGAACTTAATAACGTACATCCTACCTTCCACGTATCGAACTTAAAGAAATGTCTATCCGACGAGACCCTCGTGATACCACTCGACGAAATTGAAATCAACGAGAGTCTCCACTTCGTGGAAGAACCGGTAGAAATCATGGATCGAGAGATCAAAAGAACAAAGCAAAGTCGTATTCACATTGTGAAGGTCCGTTGGAACGCTAAACAAGGACCCGAATTCACCTGGGAACGCGAGGATCAGATGAAACAAAAGTATCCACATCTCTTCCCAAATTCTTGAAGTCCCAGTCAAAACGCTAAATTTCGGGACGAAATTCCTTCTAACGGGGGGATGATGTGACAACCGTCAAGTCAAAGTCAAATAAAGTCAACAAGTCAAACTGGTCAACTCTACTAACTCTTGTATTCTAGGGTTTACATTATGTAATTATTATACAACTCGCTATTTTAATAAGAAGTCATCACTTGGAAAGTTCGTATGTGTAGGATTCTTGAGCCCTAATCGGGGTAAGTGATGTAGCAAGGCGATAAAACACTATTACATACCCTTCGGGGGTGTGTAAGACTCTTAAACATGGCTTAACGGGGTTTACGGACCTTGCGTTACAAAGCCAAACACTCAAAAAGGTCACAAAAGAAGTCTCTCCCAAATCTCTCCAAGTATCAGAAATCTCTCCCAAATCTCTCCAAGTATGTCAAATCTCTCCCAAATCTCTCCAAGTATGTGAAATCTCTCCCAAATCTCTCCAAGTATGTGAAATCTCTCCCAAATCTCTCTAAGTATGCCAAATCTCTCCAAGTATGTGAAATCTCTCCCAAATCTCTCTAAGTATGCCAAATCTCTCTAAGTATGCCAAATCTCTCCAAGTATGTCAAATCTCTCCCAAATCTCTCCAAGTATGTGAAATCTCTCCCAAATCTCTCTAAGTATGCCAAATCTCTCCAAGTATGTCAAATCTCTCCCAAATCTCTCTCAAAATCTCTCTCAACTTCTTATAATCACTAGGAGCATCCCGACCTTTAATTTAGTCGAAAACCGCTCGAAAACGGAAATTTATGCGAAAAACAACCTTAAGGAGCCGAACCCTTCCGAAACTTCTTGAGAACCAAAACCACCTTCCTGAACCGAACCTACTAAGAGACCGAAACTCCACCTTCGGTCCGGGAATGCCACCTTCGGTCCGAGAATCCTACCTTCGGTTCCAAGATGCGAAACTGCTCAAGACCGAACCCTACTCTCGGTTCCCGTCTACTTTCGGTTCTAATGGCTAGGACCGAACCTCCGACCATGAACTTCGGAAATTCGCAACTTTTACCCGGTTTTCAATATTTTTAGCGTTTTGAGCCCGTTTTTCGTGATTTTAACGCGGGATTTTCACCCAAACTTATATTTTGACATATAAGACCCCATATTTCCATAATCTAATCACATTTTGAGGGTAATCAATATCTAAGACTAAAAATATAGTGGGTAAGATATGGAGTGGAGTGTTGACTTATCCTTTGGGAAAGGACACAAGTCACCTCCCATACCCACTCCAAGACCATCCCCAGTTACTATTCCACCATACCTGGTCATTTCATTGTCCTTTTTCCCACTCTTTTCAGCCAAGTGTCTTGACACAAGGATAGTAAGACCCTCATCTCCCTCCCATTTCACTCACCCTTCACCAAAAAGCAAAAACTCATTCTCTCTCTCTATCTCTCTCTAATCTCAAAAAGGCCAAGGCTGATCACAAGCTCTTCATCTACTCCTAGTAAGTAATATCACTCCTCACATGATTATTTCTCCTTCTTTCGACTTAAATCATGGATATCTTACACAAACATCATCATATGTGTGTTAGATCTTCGAATCTTCAAGCATCTTCTAAGGTGTTCTTGAGTTGAACACTTCCTTTCTTCATCATCCATCTTCTAAAACCAAACAAGGTGAGTTCATACCCCTATCTTTTCATGTTTTTCTTAAGTTTTAAGGGGGGGAATACAAGTTAAAACACCAAGAACACAACTAAACTCATCCATCAGCTTTCATCAAAGAAGTTTAACTCCATTCACGGATTGTTTTGAACATCTTAAACTTTTTAGTTTTCAAAACTGTATTAGGTGTAAATAGTTCAGGTTTATACCTTTAAAATGACTACTTGCACACGTTCATACGATTTTTCTACTAATTATGGTGATTTTTATAAAACTGCCTATCACTGTAGCTACGAATTCGGACCAATCAGTGAATATGAACATTTTCACACCAGTTAGCAACTTCTAAAAATCATATTAAAAATTATGAACAAATTAGACACATTTTCTAAACTCTTAGAGTTTACGGATCTAGTTTTCGGTTTCGTGTGAATTTTCTGTGATATTCCAAATCAGTGCAAAAATGGTAAAAACGAATTTACAGTTTACAACTTTCATAACACTTGTAACCTGTTGAGCAAAGTGTTAAACCTTGATGACTTCATATTTTGCATGTGTTTTCTGTTGTGATAAAATTATATAACAGAAAAATAGACATTAAGTTGTAAGAATCCTTGTTATTACTAAATGAGGCATAATAAACATAGTTATGTTTTTGCTATAAATCTACTTACACAGAAAAAGGTTCTTTTACATTACAAACACTTATGATAAGCTATGGTAAGTATAGTTTATGTTTCATACACATTACAAACAATTATGTTAAACTATAATAGGTATAGTTTATGTTTCATTAACCCGTCAAATTCATTACCAAGGGGTTTTCAGTTCAGTTCACGTAAATCTGTAATGAATAAATTTGTGAGACATTCGCTTCGTGTTACCTTCAAAGTAACAAAGTCAAAAGTCCTGTAAATTGTAACCAGAGTCTCTTGTAGGGAGAGCGTGATAGTTGTGTATAGATCTATATTGGGTCTGACAAACCCGCACCTGAGCTGCATGCAACAGCTAGACCGGCAGGTCTGAGGTGACAAGTGTCATTTAACTTGCAACGCCTGAAGAACGTCGTATTATGAGGCCGTCTGAGTCTTAGTATGGTTATAATAACTCACATGGGGTATTAACAAAACATAATATTTACGGGTTTTACTTCTAAATTAAACGAGTTTATGTCGATTTAAACTTGCATGAATTACTTTAAGTATGGAAAAATACTTGTACAATTCGGTTTTGACTTTTAAGACTACAATGCATTTTATAAGAGAAATATTGGATTTTTCTTGAACAAACATTTCTTTTACAAAGAAAAAGGTTTTATCATCACCTTCAAAAGCTTATGAACTCACCAACTTAATTGTTGACACTTTTTCAAAACTACTTGTATTCTCAGGAAATCAGTAAACTGGTAATCGGCCGCTTTTGAGGATGGAACGCTAAGGCGTCAAACATTGTATTTTTTTGTCAACATAATGTAATTGATTCAGAAACATGTAAACATATACTATGATGTAACCTTTTCAATTATATTTATGTTGGTTGTCTATACTTTGAACACTATTATATTCGTTGTTGTGATACTATACATGAAGTCCTCCACCCCCGGACGTTTCCGTCATCCTAGGTTTGGGGGTGTGACAGACCATAATCACTCACGAACTTCTTTCCTTGTCATATATCAGAATCATGTCGTCATCCAGAAATGGTCCGCCGAACGACGAAACCCCGATCCTTCATATAGACGCCGCCACCTTCCAAGCTGCGGTAACAGCTGCCGTGGCAGCTGTCCTAGCACAACTCAACGCTGGTAACACAATCAAGGCTGTAAAAGGTGTTGACAGTTCGAATTGTTGTAACCATCCAGAAAATCAACAAATGATAACTGTTACCAACACCCAAAGCCACAAATCTGAGAATCAGAAACGAAAGTGTCAAGCCCAAAAGGAGCGCAAGCGATCTCAAAAACTTGCCACGCAACAACAACAAGTGGCGGCCCCTGCCATTTCAACACTGATCAGACCATATGAGGGAACACTCCCGAAGTGTGAAAAGTGTACTTTTCATCATAACGGAGTTTTCCGTGATTTGCAATGCATGAATTGCAATCGAATGGGCCACACTACTCGTGTCTGTAGGGCGCCGGCACGAACCGTCTTCCAAGCCACTAGCATCGGGGTCAGCCCGGCTTGCTATGGTTGTGATGAAACCGGACACTATAAAAGGAATTGTCCAAAAGAGAGGAACAACGAAAGCGCTCGTATCCACATAACTCCGACCCGACACTTCACTTCCACCACCGATGCTGGTGCAAGCCAGATATGTCATTTATGCGGTGAGATAGGACAAGAAGGATTTTCCAATAACAAAGAACTCTAGCGCAGACAGGAAAATACTAAGGATCACTGCTGCAGGAGAGACTACTCCGGACCCACGTTGAAATTCTAGGGCGTTTCGTTATAGTAGACTTATAAACTGTTAAAAACTAGTGCAACTCGAGTTATATCTTTTGCGAGATCCCGTCAGTCAAGGGACTCTTGTGCTGCGTGTACTTGCTTTTTGTAGTATACCTTGTTCGCAGCAGTAGTCTTGTAAGATAAAACTAAAGTACTGAAACTCTGTCAAAGTTGCACCATTATGTTTTTGTAACACCTTTATGATCTAGTCTAACGCCTTTTATTCCGAGTAGTCCGACATTATCATGTAACCTGAGTCAATTCGATCCTCACAATGCGAGTCTCGTGCGAAAATTCTTTTCCCCGTAATCACCTTTCTAGCGAAGCCATCATTCCAGAGCTCCGAGATACTCATGCGTAGGGTATCTTATGTTTCGTATTCTTCCCGAAGAAACCTCCCCGGTATACCGCTCGTGCAGTACGTCAAGTTCAATCTGAAGACCCATACGGTTAATCTATCGCTGAGGAATGTATACGCAAGGGTGGTATATAATCAAGGTTCTACCGGCTTAGAATTGATGATTCCGCTTTAACTTCTTTTCCTTGTTTGGATGTGAGCTTAGAGAAGAATCATTTATTCGACGGCCTTTTCAATCTTAACTATGTACGACTCGTATACGCGAAGCTGTGATTAATGAACCAAATATGACTTCCAAATATGAACTTCAGGACTGTGACAACCGTCAAATTCAAGTCAAAGTCAACAAGTCAAACCGGTCAAACTTAACTAGTACTTGTATGTTAACAATGTAAAAACCCTAAAAAGGGACTTAAACGCATCAAAACACGACTAAGGACCCTTTCGGGGACTTAAAATGATCATTAACGAACCTTGCAGTTGCAAGATTATGCGATAATAATAGCTAAGGTTAAAACTCCCCAAATCTCTCCAAGAATGTGAAATCTCTCCCAAATCTCTCCAAGTATGTGAAATCTCTCCCAAATCTCTCTAAGTATGTGAAATCTCTCCAAGTATGTGAAATCTCTCCCAAATCTCTCCAAGAATGTGAAATCTCTCCAATTATGTGAAATCTCTCCCAAATCTCTCCAAGTATGTCAAATCTCTCCCAAATCTCTCCAAGTATGTGAAATCTCTCCTAAATCTCTCTAATTATGTGAAATCTCTCCCAAATCTCTCTAAGTATGTGAAATCTCTCCCAAATCTCTCCAAGTATGAGAAATCTCTCCCAAATCTCTCTAAGTATGTGAAATCTCTCCAAGTATGTGAAATCTCTCCAAGTATGTGAAATCTCTCCCAAATCTCTCCAAGTATGTGAAATCTCTCCCAGTATGTGAAATCTCTCCCAAATCTCTCCAAGTATGTGAAATCTCTCTCAAATCTCTCCAAGTATGTGAAATCTCTCCCAGTATGTGAAATCTCTCAAAGTATGTGAAATCTCTCCAAGTATGGGAAATCTCTCCCAAATCTCTCTCAAAATCTCTCTCAACTTTTTATAGTCATCCCGACCCTTAACTTGGCCAGAAACCATGAGAAACGGGAAGATATCTTGGAAAATGGCCTTTTAGGGCCGAAGTCCCTCTATAGGGACCAAACCCTTCTTGAACCAGAGTCCCTCTATAGGGACCAAACCCTTCTTGAACCGGAGTCCCTTTGGTGTAGCCACAGCCATCTAGCCGCGACCAGCTAGCCGCAACCAGCGAGGACCGCAGCCGGCGAACCACCACAGCGAGCTGCAGCCTCCGGACCGCAGCCCTCGGACCGCAGCCAAGCCGACCGCAGCCTCCGAACCGCGGTTCCTTCTTCCCTTCGGATCCACTTCAGGAATCAGGCCTGACTTCGGATTTCCCCCTTTTTCACCCGGTTTTCGACCACGACTTCGTTTTAAGCCCGTTTTTCATGATTTTAACGTGGGATTTTCACTAAAATCCATATTTTATCATTTTTAACCCCCAGGACTCTTATTTTATTTATTTCTGAAGAGTTTATTAATTAAAAATCATTAGTTTATATTAAGAAGATATTAACCCCACAAGTGGGTCAAGTGTGCCCACTTGCCTTCCATGTGTCACCTTCTCACTTGCCACCTTATCAACATCACACAAACCAATGCACACATCACTTCAAGCTCACAAGTTGCTCCAGCAACCTTCCATATAAGGAGATCCCTGGAGGATTTCTTGAGTTACTTGCTCATTTCAAACACACACACTTCTCATATCACCACTAAAGAAAGTTTTTTTCTCTCTACTTTCCACCACCTTGTGCAAGTGTTCTTGAGTTGCTACAGCACTTTTTGGTAAGTATTCCATCTAAACTCAAGTGTCATTCCATAATTTCATAACACCTTTGGATCATTGACTCATATCTTAACACCCAAAAATCGTTGTTAGGATCATCCAAACTCTCACATGTTCATCAAGTGTTCTTGATTCGATACTCCTCGTCTTCGACCTTCAACTCTTCAAGTCATCACTCAAGGTGATTTCATACCCCTACATTTTCTAGTTTTCTTCAGTTTTCAGGGGGGGAGGGGATACAAGTTAAAACACCAAAACATATTCAAAACTTAACTTGACAGCTTACAACAGAAAAGTTGTGACCTGTTCACGAACTGTTTTACCCAACTTAAACATAATATCTTTCAAAACTGTTTAATATGAAAGTAGTTCAAGTTTATCCCTTTAAAATGACTACTTGCACATCTCCACATGATTTTTCTACGATTTATGGTGATTTTTACAAAACTGCCTATCATTTCAGAAACGAATTCGGACCAGTCTGTGATTATGAACACTTTCACATAAGTTAGAGACTTCTAAAAATCATAATAAAAATTATGAATAAACTAGACACATTTTCTAAGCTCTCAGAGTTTACGGAGTTAGTTTTCAACTTCGTATGATTTTTCTATGATAATTTCAAAACAGTGCAGAAAGGATAAAAACTAGTTGCATAGTTTACCATATTAACAACACTTTGTATTATGTTGAGCAAAGTGCATAACAATAAGTTTCTCAATGTTTGGATGCATTCTTGTTAGTTTATCATCATAAACAGAAATTAGTCATTCATGTTAAGGATTTTCCTCCATTCATTTCGAACACATCTAATAAACTACATTAAGTATAGTTTATGAATTTTCGATAAAAGCATACTACATGGAAAAGGTTTTACTCTCAAAACAAATGGGTTTTTCATATACCACTTGATAAACTATAATAGTAATAGTTTATGGATTTATATCACAAATGTATTTTCATAAAAGGTGATTTCACTTCCTCCACGGAAGAGGTTTTATACTCAAAACTATATGTAAACTAGTTAACGTAAGTTGTGAGACATTCTCCTTCGGGGTACTCTTAAGTACCACGGAAAATCCTGAATTAGTTATAACCAGAGTCTCTTGTACGGAGAGCGTGATAATTGTGTATAGCTCTATATTGGGATTGACAACCCACACCCATGCTGCTTGCATAAGTCCGATCGGCCGATCGGGGTGACAAATGTCATTTCGATTCCGACCTCTGAAGAACGTCGCAGCAGGTTATTCTGTCGTAGTATGGTTATAGCGACTCACATAGGGAGTTAACAATCTTTCAAGTTTACAGGAAAAATTCTACAATAAAAAAAGGGATTTTTACTCCTAAATCAAACGAGTT
Source organism: Lactuca virosa (assembly GCF_052849685.1). Classification (NCBI taxonomy): domain Eukaryota; kingdom Viridiplantae; phylum Streptophyta; class Magnoliopsida; order Asterales; family Asteraceae; genus Lactuca; species Lactuca virosa. The sequence goes on along the minus strand of NC_136427.1, from coordinate 112,437,015 downwards.
TTTGTCGATTTAAACTTGCATGTATTACTTTAAGCATGGAAAAATATTTGTATATTCTCGGTCTTGACGTTTAAGACTACATGACTTTTTATAAGGAAAATATTGGATTTTCTTTGGAAACACATTCCATTATGAACATTATAAGCACAAAACACACACATATTCTTTGTCTTAACATCTAGGACTACATGACTTTTATAAGGAAAATATTGGATTTTCTTTGGAAACATATTTCTATCAAAACTACATTTCATCTAGAATTGTCAGACTTCAGCTATAATTGCTAACTGTATACACTGGAGTTATATAAGAATCTATTCGCAATCGATCTAGAATTGGTGGGCCCGCCTTACTTCGTGTTCCTTGTTTGGTTGTGGACCTAGGGCAGACCCATTATATTCGACGGTTTATTTAACTTAAATTTTATATAACTTATATACACTGGGTGATTATAGAAGGAATCTACTGGTCTTTCTAGGGTACATTATTGCATAACATAGGAGAGTTCATTCCGCGTTTAATAAAGAAAATAGTGAATTTTCTGAAATCATACTCTATCGCTTTTTACAAGGAAAACGGCTTCTTTCTCAAATAAAACTCTTATGAACTCACCAACTTAATTGTTGACGCTTTTTCAAACTACTTGTATTCTCAGGAATTCAGTGAAACAGGAAATCAACCGCTTTTGAGGATGGGACGTTAAGTCGTCAAACATTTCATTTTTGTCATCATAAGTGTAATTGATTTGGAAACATGTAAACACATACTATGGTATAACTTTTTCAATTATATTTATGATGGTTGTATTTACTTTGAGCACTATTATACTCGTTGTTGTGATACTATACATGAAGTCCTCCACCCCCGGACGTTTCCGCCATCCTTGGTTTGGGGGTGTGACAGATTGGTATCAGAGCATTGTTTATAGTGAATTAAGTATATCGAACCACATAAGATATACAAACTATAAATGCATTGGGACTTAGGTCTCGGATTTAAACATTTTCAAATAACTATACTTTTAGAAATAAATAATTTCTTGTTAAAAGTATGAGGGCATGCATACATACTAGTATAGTATCATATCTAGGACAACACAACAGTTAAAAATAGAGGAGTTGTGCAATGTGAATATGCCCTGGGATATGCAATCAAGTCTGGGAGGAATATAGTCTGATCAACTATATTCGTCCGAGAAGTGACTAGTATGTGCCAGGGGATAGTCATAGTGGACAACAAGTCTATCAAATTACCAACACCCATACCAAAAAATCGTTAACAACCAAACATAACATTTAAAAATACTATAGGAGTATTTTGTGGTAGTATAACTTACGTGAAAACTAAACTGATTCTTGCTAGCAGGTCTACAATCACTAAATGGATACGCTAAAATTATATATAACTTAGATATGTAACTGGTATGCACCAGGTCATCATAAAAGTAACTAGAGGATCAAACCCCTATAAGTAATTCTAGGAATATAATTATTATATGCCTCTTACCTCACCCCTATTCTCGCACGGACACCATGACAAGATCTTGCTTACCGGGAGACCCCTACTTTCCGAACCCGGAAAGTTAGTGGGTGATGAGGAAAAGAGTCGAAGACGGAGCCAAAGGTCGAAAACTCTCCTTACATAGCCAGGGCTCTCTCGAACCGCCTCGACTACATCGAATGTACTCCGTTGGACAGCATTGATCAAGGGATGGAGTCGCCATCAGCAACAACAATCGCCATTTGGGGACGAATTGGCGTGAGCAGAGTTCATTTTACTCACAAGACCTGGTAGACTAGGCCTATGAGTACGCGTTGGTGTTACTCCCCTCCATGTGTAGGCCCGACCCCGCGAGTTAGTGATTATACTAGTCGAGAGATTTATTTGCGGCCCAAACTTTTCCTTACAATAATGTGGTGTAGACCTGCATCAGGCTCAAAACCTTTCACTAAAAACTAAATATACTAGAATCATACGAATGAAAGGGGCATGCGTATTATTTCATTGGGAGCAATACTACTAAGAATTCATAAGTTTATTATATAGAGACTCTCATTATGAATTGTTTTCAAAGGACACCAAAAACATTGGAATTCGATACACTCAGAACTAAGATAAAACTGAGTGAATTAACCCATGACGTATAAACCCTTATTCAATACTCATCATCATCTCTTCTTTTTAAACCTCATGGTTGAAAGGTGCCTTTCCATAAGACCCATAGGGTGCGATCATACCAGCACTAATGCACTGGATCCCATCAGAACTCCTCAACTAAGTGTATTTGGACAAACCTAATCCTAGGATGGGAAAAACCTAACGCCCGTACAAACCTACTTCTACCCACTACCATAACTCCGTCTCCAGAACGTTAGCAGAAACATCAGGAATAGTTCCGTAAAGGGTGAAATTTATATATATATATATATATATATATATATATATATATATATATATGTATATAAATGATAAGGGTATAATTAGAATCATCCCCACTCACAAAATCGTTTCTCCCCATGCAACAGAGTTATGTCTTCATAAGAAGGTAACCAGCCAACAAGCAAGGCAGCAATCCTGCAGATAGACTCTGCTACTTTCCAAGCTGCGGTCACAGCAGCCGTGACAGCCGTCATGGCGCAACTCAATGCTAACAACGCCAACAGAGGTGAAGGCGGTGTTGGCAATTCTAACCGCAGTAACAGTCAAGAACACCAGCGGGTGTCTACCCACGAAGACGCCTCAGACCACAAGCCAAGAGCAAGAAGCGAAAGTTTTGGAACAAAAAGGAGCGCAACCTATCTCCAAAACACGCTAAAAGACAACAACCCGTGGCTGCCCCTGTAAATACAACATCAGTCCCGACTCATGCCTCGACACTAGCCACAACGTCTGTCACTCAAGCACCAGTCAGACAATATATGGGAACACTTCCAAAGTGCATCAAGTGTAGCTACCATCACAATGGGGTTTGCCGGGTGATGCACTGTAAAAACTGCAATAAGGACGGAGATACTGCCCGCTTCTGCAGGAAACAGACCCCACACATCGCTTCAATCACCAACATCAGTGTAAGTCCAGTATGCTACCTATGCGGTGAAAGGGGACACTTCAAGAGAGACTGTCCAACTGAGGGGAATGACGGGGGGACAGGAGAAGCGTGACAAACAAACCAGCAGGAGCAACAAGGAACCTTATTAGGACTTTTGTAATGTTTCCAACAACAAAAACGTTTAAGTACCATATGTTTGTAATGAAACTGGTATGTTGCTAAAATTACCGTATATCAAAAAGTAGCTAAAAATACTCTCTCGTTCAATCAAATCAAAGACACTTATATATGATCTTAGGATTATTACCAGTAAGCTCAGATAACTTGGTATATACATAAGGGTTAATCATAATCAAAATACTACAAGCTTAAAGCAAATAATTCCGTCTTAACCCCTATTCCATATCTAGTAGTGGGATTAGGGTAAAGCCACTCACTCGACGGTTTCATCAATACCAATTCACATACGACTTGCATGTACCGATCGACCATAGAATAATCGATCGGGGATCATGATATAAAGTATCATTACTAACTATCAGAGCACACTTACTACCAGTGCTAGCTGTTGTGGTATGAATAATTTGCAGTAACGATAACACCGATCAGAACGGAGCACACTAACAAGAATCACATGATACTCTATCTCCCTAACGAATAATTCATATGAATACAACTTAACGCATGTACTACTAAAAAGATCTGTTGTCGTCATCCAATGTTGATTGGTATAATCCTCACTTTCCCGATTAATCGACTACGAAAAGACTCTTCACCTAATCTCGAAACCCTCGTCTCTTATAAACGCAAGTCCGACACGAACCTCCGGGCCATCTCTCGCTGTGAAACCTCAAAACACTCACCAGAGGAGTATTACACTTTCCGCACCTTTTCAAAATTATTCCTAGTAAACCCTTCGAGAATAGCACACGTATAACAGGACAAGATCAAGCACAGAAGATTGGGACGAATACGGTTAGTCTATCACTACTAAGTGTATACGCGAGGATAGTATATAATTAAGATTCTATGGACATTGGATGTGTGTTTCCGCCCTACTTCCTGTTCCTTGTCTGGTTGTGGACTTGGGGCGGAGTCACCCATCCAACTGTCTTACCAACCCTAATTGCATACGACCTATATGCGCAAGTTAATGATAGATGGACCAGGTACAAGTCCTACCATGAACTTCGGGACAAGGCTATCCAGGAGTGTGAATGAACGTTCTACCATCCAAATAAGTCTAGTCTCGTAAATCGAACCCATAAGCTCCCTACCGACCTAATCAAACAAGAAACACTAAAGTAGACCCTATGCAACGCTCTAGGGGAAGTTATTACTTACGACTTATTATAAATTCGAGAAAGGCTGAAAGCATCTCGAAGCCGACAAAAGAACTACACAGATAAGGGACGCAAACCCTCGAAATTGCGGGATGGTGACCAAGTTCTACCGAAGGCCTCACCATTCAAAAGAATGATATGTTTCGGTAAACAAGGGAAACTAAATCCAAGGTACAACGGACCATTCGAAATCCTTGCTAGGATTGGCTCAGTAGCATACAAACTCCGACTGCCCCAAGAACCTAATAATGTACATCCAACCATCCACGCGTCCAATTTAAAGAAAGGTATGTCTGACGAGACTCTTGTGATACCTCCCGACGAAACCAAAGACGCATCCCTGTTGTGAAGATCTGTTGGATCGTGAAACAAGGACCCGAGTTCACCTGGGAACGCGAAGGCCAAATAAAGAAAAAATACCCACATCTATTCCCCAACCCTTGATGTCCCACTCAAATACAAATTTCGGGACGAAATTCCTTCTAACGGGGGATAATGTGACAACCGTCAAATTCAAGTCAAAGTCAAAGTCAAAGTCAACAAGTCAAACCGGTCAAATTTAACTAGTACTTGTATGTTAACAATGTAAAAACCCTAAAAAGGGAGTTAAACGCATCAAAACACGACTAAGGACCCTTTCGGGGACTTAAAACGATTATTAACGAACCTTTCAGTTGCAAGATTATGCGATAATAATGGCTAAGGTTAAAACTCCCCAAATCTCTCCAAGAATGTGAAATCTCTCCAAGTATGTGAAATCTCTCCCAAATCTCTCCAAGTATGTGAAATCTCTCCCAAATCTCTCTAAGTATGTGAAATCTCTCCAAGTATGTGAAATCTCTCCCAAATCTCTCCAAGAATGTGAAATCTCTCCAATTATGTGAAATCTCTCCCAAATCTCTCCAAGTATGTCAAATCTCTCCCAAATCTCTCCAAGTATGTGAAATCTCTCCCAAATCTCTCTAAGTATGTGAAATCTCTCCCAAATCTCTCCAAGTATGTGAAATCTCTCCAAGTATGTGAAATCTCTCCCAAATCTCTCTAAGTATGTGAAGTCTCTCCAAGTATGTGAAATCTCTCCCAAATCTCTCCAAGTATGTGAAATATCTCCCAAATCTCTCCAATTATGTGAAATCTCTCCCAGTATGTGAAATCTCTCCCAAATCTCTCCAAGTATGTGAAATCTCTCCAAGTATGTGAAATCTCTCCCAAATCTCTCCAAGTATGTGAAATCTCTCCCAGTATGTGAAATCTCTCCCAAATCTCTCCAAGTGTGTGAAATCTCTCCAAGTATGCGAAATCTCTCCCAAATCTCTCTCAAAATCTCTCTCAACTTTTTATAGTCATCCCGACCTTTAACTTGGCCAAAAACCATGAGAAACGGGAAGATATCTTGGAAAATGGCCTTTTAGGGCCGAAGTCCCTCTATAGGGACCAAACCCTTCTTGAACCGGAGTCCCTCTATAGGGACCAAACCCTTCTTGAACTGGAGTCCCTTTGGTGTAGCCACAGCCATCTAGCCGCGACCAGCTAGCCGCAGCCAGCGAGGACCGCAGCCGGTGAACCGCAGCAGCGAGCCGCAGCCTCCGGACCGCAGCCAGCGAGCCGCAGCCCCCGGACCGCAGCCCTCGGACCGCAGCCAAGCCGACCGCAGCCTCCGAACCGCGGTTCCTTCTTCCCTTCGGATCCACTTCAGGAATCAGGCCTGACTTCGGATTTCCTCCTTTTTCACCCGGTTTTCGACCACGACTTCGTTTTAAGCCCGTTTTCATGATTTTAACGTGGGATTTTCACTAAAATCCATATTTTATCATTTTTAACCCCCATGACTCTTATTTTATTTATTTCTGAAGAGTTTATTAATTAAAAATCATTAGTTTATATTAAGAAGATATTAACCCCACATGTGGGCCAAGTGTGCCCACTTGCCTTCCATGTGTCACCCTCTCACTTGCCACCTTATCAACATCACACAAACCAATGCACACATCACTTCAAGCTCACAAGTTGCTCCAGCAACCTTCCATATAAGGAGATCCCTCGAGGATTTCTTGAGTTACTTGCTCATTTCAAACACACACACTTCTCATATCACCACTAAAGAAAGCTTCTTTCTCTCTACTTTCCACCACCTTGTACAAGTGTTCTTGAGTTGCTACAACACTTTTTGGTAAGTATTCCATCTAAACTCAAGTGTCATTCCATAATTTCATAACACCCTTGGATCATTGACTCATATCTTAACACCCAAAAATCGTTCTTAGGATCATCCAAACTCTCACATGTTCATCAAGTGTTCTTGATTCGATACTCCTCGTCTTCGACCTTCAACTCTTCAAGTCATCACTCAAGGTGAGTTCATACCCCTACATTTTCTAGTTTTCTTCAGTTTTCAGGGGGGGGGGGATATAAGTTAAAACACCAAAACATATTCAAAACTTAACTTGACAGCTTACAACAGAAAAGTTATGACCTGTTCACGAACTGTTTTACCCAACTTAAACATAATATCTTTCAAAACTGTTTAATATGCACGTAGTTCAGGTTTATACCTTTAAAATGACTACTTTCACATCTCCACATGATTTTTCTACGATTTATGGTGATTTTTACAAAACTGCCTATCATTTCAGAAACGAATTCGGACCAGTCTGTGATTATGAACACTTTGACATAACTTAGAGACTTCTAAAAATCATAATAAAAATTATGAATAAACTAGACATATTTTCTAAGCTCTCAGAGTTTACGGAGTTAGTTTTCGACTTCGTATGATTTTTCTATGATAATTTCAAAACAGTGCAGAAAGGATAAAAACTAGTTGCATAGTTTACCATATTAACAACACTTTGTATTATGTTGAGCAAAGTGCATAACAATAAGTTTCTCAATGTTTGGATGCATTCTTGTTAGTTTATCATCATAAACAGAAATTAGTCATTCATGTTAAGGATTTTCCTCCATTCATTTCGAACACATCTAATAAACTACATTAAGTATAGTTTATGAATTTTCTATAAAAGCATACTACATGGAAAAGGTTTTACTCTCAAAACAAATGGGTTTTTCATATACCACTTGATAAACTATAATAGTAATAGTTTATGGATTTATATCACAAATGTATTTTCATAAAAGGTGATTTCACAAATAGTTTATGGATTTATATCACAAATGGTACTTAAACGTATTTTCATATGTAAACTAGTTAACGTAAGTTGTGAGACATTCTCCTTCGGGGTACTCTTAAGTACCACAGAAAATCCTGAATTAGTTATAACCAGAGTCTCTTGTAGGGAGAGCGTGATAATTGTGTATAGCTCTATATTGGGATTGACAACCCACACCCATGCTGCTTGCATAAGTCCGATCGGCCGATCGGGGTGACAAATGTCATTTTGATTCTGACCTCTGAAGAACGTCGCAACAGGTTATTCTGTCGTAGTATGGTTATAGCGACTCACATAGGGAGTTAACAATCTTTCAAGTTTACAGGAAAAATTCTAAAATAAAAAAAAGGGATTTTTACTCCTAAATCAAACGAGTTTATGTCGATTTAAACTTGCATGTATTACTTTAAGCATGGAAAAATACTTGTATATTCTCGGTCTTGACGTTTAAGACTACATGACTTTTTATAAGGAAAATATTGGATTTTCTTTGGAAACACATTCCATTATGAACATTATAAGCACAAAACACACACATATTCTCTGTCTTAACATCTAGGACTACATGACTTTTATAAGGAAAATATTGGATTTTCTTTGGAAACATATTTCTATCAAAACTACATTTCATCTAGAATTGTCAGACTTCAGCTATAATTGCTAACTGTATACACTGGAGTTATATAAGAATCTAGTCGCAATCGATCTAGAATTGGTGGGCCCGCCTTACTTCGTGTTCCTTGTTTGGTTGTGAACCTAGGGCAGACCCATTATATTCGACGGTTTATTTAACTTAAATTTTATATAACTTATATACACTGGGTGATTATAGAAGGAATCTACTGGTCTTTCTAGGGTACATTATTGCATAACATAGGAGAGTTCATTCCGCGTTTAATAAAGAAAATAGTGAATTTTCTGAAATCATACTCTATCGCTTTTTACAAGGAAAACGGCTTCTTTCTCAAATAAAACTCTTATGAACTCACCAACTTAATTGTTGACGCTTTTTCAAACTACTTGTATTCTCAGGAATTCAGTGAAACAGGAAATCAACCGCTTTGGAGGATGGGACGTTAAGTCGTCAAACATTTCATTTTTGTCATCATAAGTGTAATTGATTTGGAAACATGTAAACACATACTATGGTATAACGTTTTCAATTATATTTATGATGGTTGTATTTACTTTGAGCACTATTATACTCGTTGTTGTGATACTATATATGAAGTCCTCCACCCCCGGACGTTTCCGTCATCCTTGGTTTGGGGGTGTAACAAGGACGGAGACTACTTAAGACTACGAGTGATCGTGCGGCCACGCAAATAAACTTAGAAGCCAAATAAATACTCTTTCCGCCGATCGGGACAAGAGATGCAGATGGAACAGAAGTACCTATCCTTTTCCTTAATTTATGAAATAATCATACTTTCTTTTAGATGTACACGCCATCTAATCCACCACAAGGTTTGGACGTCATAACCGGTACGAATTGGTTGAGTCTAACATCAAGCCGACATCATGTACTTTGAGAAAGCAATTCGTCTTAACCTCCCTAACAACGAAAATCTAGTTATCTACGACGACAATCAAGAATGGAGCTTCGTATCATCTTGAGTATTCAAGCCCAGAATACTTGCAGAAGGAATGTCGCGCATTCCTTGCTCATGTTGTCGATATGAGCCAAAAGATGAAGGACAAAAAGGACATTCCAGTAGTACACGATTTTTCCGACATCTTTCCAGAAGAACTTCCAGGATTACCTCCTCAACGTCAAAGTGGAGTTCAGAATCGACTTAATTCTAGGGGCTACCCCATTAGCCAAATCGCCCTATCACCTAGCACCTGCAGAGATGCAAGAACTGTCCGGTCAACTTAACGAACTGCTCAGCAAGGGCTTTATAAGGCCAAGCTTCTCACCCTGGGGAGCTCCGGTCTTGTTTGTCAAGAAGAAAGACGGATCGCTTCGTATGTGCATCGACTACAGGGAGCTCAACAAGCTTACCATTAAGAATCGTTACCCTCTGCCTCGCATAGATGATTTGTTCGACCAACTTCAAGGGGCGAACTTCTTTTCAAAAATAGATCTGAGATCCGGATATCACCAGTTACGAGTGCTAGAGGAGAATGTTCCGAAAACAACCTCCCGAACTCGTTATGGACACTACGAGTTTGTAGTGATGCCATTCGTATTGACCATATACGCCCGCAGTATTCATGGATTTAATGAATAGGGTGTGTCGTCCTTACTTGGATCAGTTCGTCATCGTCTTCATCGATGACATACTTATCTACTCTCGTAGTAAGGAGGAGCATAGTCAACATCTTCGTCAGATCTTGGGAACATTACGATCAAAGAAGCTCTACGCGAAGTTCTTTAGATGCGAATTTTGAATGCGAGGAGTCGAATTCATGGGTCACGTTGTCAGCCGTTGAGAACTGGTCAGCACCGAAGACGCCTACAGAAATTCGTCAATTACTAGGCCTCGCTGGCTACTATCGTAGATTCATTCAGAACTTCTCTCCAGATTGAGAAACCTCTTACGACTTTGACCCAGAAGGACATGGCCTCTGACTGGGAAGAGAAGCAAGAGAAAGCGTCCCAAACGCTGAAGCGAGCCTTATGCACCGCACCGATACTATCCCTCCCCGAAGGGATAGAAGACTTCGTGGTCTATTGCGATGCGTCAAATCAAGGGCTCGGTTGTATTCTGATGCAACAAGGTAAGGTCATTGCCTATGCCTCCCGTCAACTTAAGACACTCGAAGCCAGCTATACGACACACGATCGGGAATTAGAGGCAGTGGTAATTACTCCAAAGGTCCCGAATGACCTTCGGACCTTTGAAATTCCAGGTGGGAGACTGAGTTCCTTTGAAAGTCTCGCCCTGGGAGGGCTTAATACGCTTCGGAAAGCGTGGAAAGCTAAATCCAATATATGTAGGGCCCTTCGAGATTCTCGCTAGAATCGGCCCTGTAGCTTACAAACTCAATCTACCTCGCGAACTCAGAAACGTACATCCTATTTTTCCACGTCACGAACTTGAAAAAGTGCCTATCCGACGAGACTCTTGTAATCCCACTCGACGAGATCGAGATCAACGAGAGCCTCAACTTCGTGGAAGAACCTGTAGAGATCATGGACCGAGAGGTCAAGAAAACGAAACAAAGTCGTATCTCGATAAGTGAAGGGTCACTAGAACACCAAGCGAGGACCCGAATTCACTTGGGAGCACGAGGATCAAGTGAAACTGAAATATCCTCATCTTTTCGCTTAGTTATTTGTAACTACTTATTGCTAAACTCTAATTTCGGGACGAAATTTCCTCTAACGGGGGGATGATGTGACAACCCGAAATTTCAATCTTGTACAAATCATTCAATCCAATCAAAGTTAGACTTGTTCCTGCTAACTTTTGGGCCTGTTTAGAGTCCGTCTGAGCATTCTGAACTTAATACATCAAAGGAATGAGTAAATGGAAGTGCCAACTGAAGTTGTAACCCATCAAGCTAGCCATAAACCCTCAAAAGAGGTGTTTACGGCCAATACCATTGGGTTTACGGCCGTAAACACATGGTGGCCGTAAACACCATAGTATATATATGACACTTAGTCATTTTTCATTCATTCTTCACCTTCCAAGCTAGAGAAATCGGATTCTCTCCCAAGGATCTTCAAGATTTTCCATCCAATCCTCACAAATGTAAGTAAACCTTTCCATCTATGTGTTGTTACATCACTTCTTCTTGATTCATCCTTGAATCCATCCACAAATTCCATCTTTTGATCTAGATCTTCAAGATCTTCAAGAACACCAAGAACACAAAAGTGTTTTGGGCCGAAAACACCCCTCTTTAGCCTTCAAATTGTAAGTCCTTACCTCCTTTACATGTTATTAGTTAGGATAATGAATTAAGGACTTGAAAACACCAAGAATACAAGAACAAAGGGAGTTTACGGCCAAGGCAATCTCCCTTGGCCGTAAACCCTAATGGTGGGTGCAATGTTGCCATAAACTCTTTCCTAAGCCTTGGAACCAAGTCTAGAACACTCCCAATACACTTATATGACCTTAAACATCAAATGGTAGAAGTCACCATGGGTTTACGGCCGTAAACCCATTAGGGCCACAAACCCTAGGCCGTAAACTCATGGGGAGTTTACTATTGGACCGTAAACTCCAAAGCAAGACCCTACAACCCTTAGATGCAACCCTGTGATCTTCTAACACTTGAATCAAAGTGTTTTCCATGTTCTAGGGTGTCTTTACTTGCATAATTAGTGGTTTAAACACTAATTGTAAACATATATGTGTCATTATGATAAATAGGATTCGTGTGTGTGTGCTCAAGTCTTCACTTGTGTGACAACCCGAAATTTTCATTTGTATAAACTCTACAGTCAAGCATTGCAAATAGTAGCCAAATTCAGGTCAGTACGTTTTTGGCCGGTTTTTCCGTCCGTTTGGGTGTTTTTATTTTTTTAATCATCAAACGAACAAATAAAAGGAAGTATACATTAGAGGTTGTCTTGCATCACTTGAGTCTCAAAACTCCAAGAGTTCAGAGTTTACGACAGTAAACTCTAAAGAGTATAAATATGACACTTAGTCATTTTTGGCTCATTTTCACTTCCTAACTCAAAAACACCCACAATTCTCTCTCAAGTATCATATCACATTTCTTCCAATCTTCCGAAAATGTAAGTGTTTCTTCCCTAGATTTGTTGATATAACACTTTATCTAGTGTTTATACATGATTTCATCCATGAAATCTTGTCTTTTTCATAGATCTTCAAGTGTTCTTCAAGAACACCAAGAACACACACTAGTGTTTTTGGCCCTTAAACACTCTTACAAGCTTCATATAAGTAAGTACACTCCTCCTATCTAGTTGTTTGCTTAGTATACTTGCTAAACCATTGGAAAACATCAAAAATCCCCAAGAACACATGTGTTTACGGTCAAGGGATATCCTTGAACCGTAAACACCATCAAGTGGTGTTTGAGTGCCACCAACACCTTCTAGGGCTTGGATATTGGACTAGAACCTTGCATGCATGAACTAGAAACCCCAAATCACGAAATGGTTGGAGTGACCATGAGTTTACGGCCATAAACTCATGGGTTTACGACCGTAAACTCCAAAGGAGTGGTCCAAGGACCGTACACTCCAAAGAAGGGTCATTTCGAACCCTAGTCCCTTCCTAAGCCTTTGATGCAAACCTAGAACACTTCCTTGAGGGGTATAAGACCTTAAAACACCCAATGATGCAAATTACCATGAGTTTACGGCCGTAAACTCATGGGGGAAATGGCCAAAAACCGTAAACTCATGTTTTGTTGCCAAATGGGAAGTAAACTCCAATGTGAGGCCATATTCTCCTTAGATGCAACCCTTTAGCACTCCTAGCACTTGAAACAAAGTGTTTCCATGTATTAGAGTGTCTTTACTTGATTAATTAGTTATTAAATGACTAATTGGATACATTTATGTATCACTACATGTTACATAGGATCCGTGTGTGTGTTCAAGTCCTCACTTGACACTTAGCATCCTATCCGACACTTCCATCCAAACCACTCACTACAGGTGAGTTCATACCCCTTAATCAACCTTTGAAATGATTTTAAATGCTTTTATGGGGGGGGAATACAAGTTGAACTGCTAAGTTATTATATCAATTACATGTGATTAATAACTGTCAACCAAATAGATTTTTGCATGTTAAACTGTTTTATTCAGCTAAAGGTTTTCAATTCTCGTTTTCAAATCTCTTTTAAAACACTAAAAATCTCTTTTTAAATTACCAAGCTTTTATCAAAGTCTTTTAAACTTATGTTCTTGATAGATTCATGTCTATATAGATATAGTTATATAAGTAGGGTTTGAAGGACTTAGGACTGATAGCCCGCTTTATTTCCCGTTCCTTGTTTGGTTGTGGACTTAGAGCATCCGGTTATTTATCCGAGTGTCGTTGAAGTCCTAGTTATATATTATATATATCTGGATAGATATTAAAACTCTGACTCCAGTTCAATACCTTTGCGTAGCAAAGGTACCTAGATAACCTCTCAAGTAAACTATAATAGGTGTAGTTTAGAAACCAACCATAACTTTCATGAAGGAGAACTTAGTTATATCTATATTCATAAAAACTTGTACTTTTAGTAAAACGAAAGGTATATAGAAATCAAAACACTAGATACATCCTCATGACGCGGATTTCGCCGTTGTCAAGTTGGTAACCAGAGTCTCCTGGAGGGAGAGCGGGCATTGTGTGTATAGATCTATACGGGACAGACCATCCCACATCCTGACTGCTAGCTACAATCCCGGCCGACCAAGCCAAGTGGTGACAAATGTCACATTTATTTCGACGCCAGTAGGTCGTCGTGTTTACATCCGTCAATCAGTATGGTTACAAGTATCTTTACATTTACCTTATAATTCATGGCCTTAAGGTAAGTATTATCACGGTATTTTCTACATATAAAACCATCATAAGATATTTTCCTAGTTATACACTAGGACACATTTTAAACCTTTAAACTACCTACTTAGGATTAAAGGCTGCTTAGACTCCCCGAGGTGTATTGTCATTTAATACTACCTGGAGTCTGCATTTTACTAGTTTAGACTCCCCGAGGTGTATTGTCATTTAATACCACCTGGAGTCTGTATCTTACTACTTTAGACTCCTTGGGGTGTATTGTCCATCTAATACTATCCGGAGTCTGCATTTTTATTACCTTATAAGCAGCAATGTCATTGCTGAAGTAAAGCATTATCTTCCCTATTACATTTAATTGTGGTTTTCCCACATACTCATTAATGTAAAACTATATTTTGATAATGATAGTAACATTTGGGAAAAATGCTCTTTAAACACAAAACAGTCGGGTCTTGATAGAAGAGTGCTTTTATTAGATAAACTCATTTCTTTAAACTCAAAACAGGCTGGTCTTGGTAGAAGACTACTTTTAATAGAAAATATAGGATTTTCGGGAAAGAATTCAAATACGCTATAAACTTTTATCACCATCATTTAATGAGATTATTTTGAGGAAAAACATGTATTTATATCAATGTCATTAACATACTTATGAACTCACCAGCATTAAAATGCTGATACTCTCTTTGAAAATCACTTGTATTCTCAGGTCGTCAGTAGACAGGTACACTCCGGAAGCTTTTGTGAAGACAGCCTTGTACCGAGCTGCATTTTATGTTATTCTCTATATCTACTTTTGATGTTGTTGCTAAATGTAACCTATGTAAAACTATTACTATTAATGCAATGGTTGTTGTACTTTGATTACTATACTGCATGTGTTGTGATACTTGACATGACGTCCTCCACCCCAGAACGTTTCCGCCGTTCCGGTTTTGGGGTGTGACAGATTGGTATCAGAGCATTGTTTATAGTGAGCTCAGTATATCAAATCATAAAAGATATACAACCTATAAATACAATGGGATAAAAACACTCTGACCAAGAATTATACTTTAAAATATAACCATATTTTACAAAAGTATAAGAACATCCAGAATATAAAAACCCGAACATGTTTCACAAGAAGAATAGGAATAAAAGTCTTTGGATGTTGAGCATTACCGTCAAACCTGAGCAGTTATGTAATCGTAAGCTGGAATAAATATAACCTGATCAACTATATTTATTCGAGATGCGACTAACGTGTGTTTGGGAGTGATGGTGGTGTTACAACAAATCTGAAACTTACCATATAGGAATGCTAGAGCCGAACATAAGGTTTAAAATACTATAGGAGTATTTTATGATACTAAAAGACTAACAATAAACCCAAAAGCATGTTCAGAAGCTTTAGAATCTAACATGTAATTAAAATACTATAGGGGTATTTTAGGAACCATAAATAACCTTGCGTGAAAACTAAAAAGATCCTTATGGATCGGTCTACGACTACAAAGTGTATGCTCCCAAGGTTATATATAGTGAGGATCTCATAGGCTAAGAATGTGTGGTTTAGCTCTACTTGCTTTTCCTTGTTTGGATGTGGATATAGGGTAGTATCACATATTCGAAGGCCTATTAGATCTAAGTTATATATGATTTGTGTACACTATGTAATTGTAGCAAGACTCGTAATGGATCGCACATTAAAATGTTTTAATAATCTCTTAAGATTCTTTAGACATTCCCATTCTCGCATGAGCCCCTTTACAAAACCTTATCCACTTCAGTAATCGGCAGAAGAGTCGATAAAGACCCAGAAGAGGTTCATTGAGAAAGATTCCCATGTAGGAAATAAATGAACAGTTACGAGACTATTGAAATCACCACGTGCCTATACCTTTTAGGAACATTGGTGGGAAATTCGCCTGAACTTCCGAGATTCCAGTCACCCATTACGAAGTGATGGTGATCAGATTCAGAATCGGAAGTAAGGCGGAGCAGGAATTCAATATGTCTACAGGAAAAGAGAACCCTATATAAGTACCCGAAGAAAACTAACGCTTGTTTCAACCAAGGATAAAAGGTGGACAGCGGGAGCCAATGCATGGAACCCGAGAAGTGTTTCTACCCCCTTAAAACGTCACGCTAGTAAACCATAAAATAATACAATTTAGTGAGCTAGTGATTACACTACTCACACTATGTATTAGGCAAATCGTCTTTCCTGTCGCGACTAAGATAAATAAATCGGATCGCAAAATCTCGATTGAGAGTGTTTAGCTCTAAACTTTCATGAGCCTTTTCTTGTGTAATCCTCGTTCCGGAATTCTTTCAAATCGTTTCAAAGCCGGAGAGTGAACCTCTCCAGTATAAAGATAACTTAGTTGGAACGACACCCGATTTATGGCTTTCCGATACACTTACTTCTACCCTGTTACCAAGACTGCATCATAGGGATGTAGGTCGACCCTTAGAGAACCATAGCTCAAAGCGCGGGAAAGATTTTATGCCTATTATAGTAAAGAAAGATACGTCTAGGGGTGACCATCGTTTCTCATCAACTTGTGTTCTTCATCATGTAGGGAAAACCATGCCTCCGAAGAAACGTAACCAACCCGCTAGCAAGACACCGACTCTTCAGATCGATGAAGCTACGTTCCAAGCTGCAGTTTCAGCAGCCGTAGCAGCTGTCATGGCTCACCTAAATGCTAACAACGCAAATGTTAGCAGGAGCACTATCGAGAATCCCGATCATAGCAATGGACAGCAGCAACCAACACCCGTGTGCACAGCCACCCAAGAACTCCAACCAAATCCACTGAAAAGAAAGTTTGGGAACGAGGAGGGAAGTACCTCGACTCAAGGACCATCCGGAGAGCAACAAGCAGAGGTAATCAATACCCCTGTCAACCTGCCTATCTCGACACCAAGAAGACCATACCTAGGGAACCTCCTCCACTGTAGTAAATGTGGCTACCATCATTATGGAGCCTGTCGAGAAACCTTTTTGTGTTAGGTGCAACATGAAAGGACATATCGCTCGCAACTGTAGGACCCCGGTTGAGTTCATTACATCAACCACCAATGTGGGGACCAGTCCAATATGCCATCTATGTGGTGAAATTGGGCACTTCAAGCGGGACTGCCCAACTATGACAAAGACGCAGGAGGAGTTTAACCCTAGTGCCTAGAGAAACATCAAGGAACCCGGTAGAATTTTGGTACGCTTCTCAACCTTAAGTAGCTAATCGAAAACTTTAAATAATCGATTCTAATTGTAATTACTCCCTCATTAAGGCAAAAGTCGCAGCACTGCTGTAAAACTTAAAAACCCATCAGGTAAAGCTATGATGGCTTAGTATATACGTTAAGGCCATTTATAATTAGGATTGATAGACCTCGAGTGAGTGATGCGGCCTTATTTCCTGTTCCTTGTCTGGTTGTGGATTTAGGGCGGAGTCGCTCAGTCAACAATCCTTTTAATCTTAATTATACATAGCTAGTGTATAGTAGGCGATTATAGAGAGGCCTCGTGAGGAATCTATTCATGAAAACTACATTATTCCAAAACATCAGGACCCCTAACGTTTGGCGTCAAATCATATCGGTCCAAGTATTCGCGATAGTAATACTATGGACGAACCCGAAACGCTATGAACTTGGGTGCTCTGTTCAGCACCTGGTCCTATCAGTATTCATTCCATATTTTGTCGATGGTTGTAAATTTCGACACCACCGTCAGTCATGGCTCGACTTAGTTCGACCATGCGAAAATTTCTAGTGCTGTGTAAAAAGAACTTTCACCTTATCCTAAGCGTCAAATAAAGGTTCTTTTGAACCTAATAAGGAAAAACCTAATGTGAACCATCGATCGTCTTTCTCATCCAACCTTCGAAAGTACCCAGGAGAGAGGTACCACGCGCTGTTAACCAACTCCATTAGACATTAAAACCAGAAGCGAAAGGCACCGGAGATATTCCGGAAGACAATAACCGCCCGAGGCTTACTTAGTAGATCCTCCAGAAAGGCCATTTGCACCGCACGAGATAGTTCGTGAATCAAGAGAAAGAACTCATGGGATTAACTTACTACTACTGAGTATATGCATTAGGGTGGTATATAATTTAGATCAATAAGATTTAAGATGTGTACTTCCTCCCTACTCCTTGTTCCCTGTTTGGTTGTGGGTTTGGGGTGGGGCCACACATCTGAACATCCTGTCAATCTCAATTATATGCGACCTACATACACTAAGTAATAGTGATTGAGCCGAGTATGAGGTCTACCACGAACCTCAAGATAAAACCCTTCATTATATACCCTTAGAAAAGGAGCTGAAGTCAAGGAAACAATTGTGGGTTGAGCTACTAAAATGACTACAAATTCAAAATTTTTGTCATCCCGGTTAAACCAACGTAGTAGCTGATACCCTCAGTTAGGAAAGTAACTCAAGTCGTAAGAGTCAAAAACATTGACTACGACCATCCATTCACGCCTGATCCCACAAATCAAGCATCTCAGTAGTGGGCCAAGAAACCTGAAAAGCTGTGACAGGTTAAACTCTGAGAAGAATGGATGAGAGATTAGAGGTTATGAGTGGCATAATCCTATACCATCTAGATTAAACCTAGATGGGTAAAACTCGGTAGCATCGGAAGAGTAGTTGCAAGGGATGCTCGCATTACTCAAGCGCTTCGTTCATCCAGATACAGACGAGGAGCACCTAGGACGGTAAAAGATGAGATAGTATCTCCTCATGCGAGAAAAGACACCGTCGCCCTATAGATAATAGTCTGCATTCACCAAAGTTAGTACTAGGATGCTAAGAACCACCCGATTGCCTCCACGGCCAAGAATACTTGAGTAAAGTAGATGGTAAGTCGCGTTAAGCTTTATAACCCAGGTCATAAAAAGATTGTGGACTTGACACCAGTCTAGGTGTTAGTCGATGGGTTATTTAAGAACACGAGCTTCCTACAAACTAGAGGGAGCAGACACAATGGAGAATAAGCATCGTCTGGTAAAACCCACTATCACACTGACTTTGAGATATTCCGTTAGAAACACCTCAGGAGTCAGAAGTGCAGGTCCATTTTGCACTGAGCTGAGATAGATGCCACGTAACCAATAAATGCCAGCATATAGTCAGCATCTCCAATGATCCAGAAAACCCCCGAAAGCCAACCAGTAGGAAATAAGAATCCAAAGACGACCTGAGCTTCCTAAGAACCAATCAAAAGGACTACACCCTCAGTACGAGAGAACTTTTGGAACTTCAGAATTGCGATCACGCCAAGTGATGATCTCACCATGGAAGTACATTATGTTTTAGATACTGAAACGTTCTATCTTTCTAAGAACTTAGGACCATCAAAGATTCTTGATAAGAATTTGTCCAGCATCCGTCAGACCTCAACTACTTTAGGGATTCCATAAATTCCGCCCTAATCTATCCACATCTAAGACTTGAAAAAGTGCTTGTCCGGCGAGGCTCTTGTAATCCCACTCGACGAGATCGAAACCAATGAGAGCCTCAACTTCGTGGAAGAACCGGTAGAGATCATGAACCGAGAGGTCAAGCGAACAAAACAAATCCGCATCCCAATCGTGAAGGTTCGCTGGAACCCCAAGCGAGGACCGGAGTTCACTTAGGAGCGCGAGGATCAAATGAAACTTAAATATCCCTATCTTTTGCTTAGTTATTTTGTAATAACTTAATTGCTTGAACTCTAATTTCAGGACGAAATTCTCTCTAACGGGGGGATGATGTGACAACCCGAAATTTTCATTTGTATAAACTCTACAGTCAAGCATTGCAAATAGTAGCCAAATTCAGGTCAGTACGTTTTTGGCCGGTTTTTCCGTCCGTTTGGGTGTTTTTATTTTTTTAATCGTCAAACGAACAAATAAAAGGAAGTATACATTAGAGGTTGTCGTGCATCACTTGAGTCTCAAAACTCCAAGAGTTCGGAGTTTACGACAGTAAACTCTAAAGAGTATAAATATGACACTTAGTCATTTTTGGCTCATTTTTCACTTCCTAACTCAAAAACACCCACAATTCTCTCTCAAGTATCATATCACATTTCTTCCAATCTTCCGAAAATGTAAGTGTTTCTTCCCTAGATTTGTTGATATAACACTTTATCTAGTGTTTATACATGATTTCATCCATGAAATCTTGTCTTTTTCATAGATCTTCAAGTGTTATTCAAGAACACCAAGAACACACACTAGTGTTTTTGGCCCTTAAACACTCTTACAAGCTTCTTATAAGTAAGTACACTCCTCCTATCTAGTTGTTTGCTTAGTATACTTGCTAAACCATTGGAAAACATCAAAAATCAACAAGAACACATGTGTTTACGGTCAAGGGATATCCTTGAACCGTAAACACCATCAAGTGGTGTTTGAGTGCCACCAACACTTTCTAGGGCTTGGATATTGGACTAGAACCTTGCATGCATGAACTAGAAACCCCAAATCACGAAATGGTTGGAGTGACCATGAGTTTACGGCCATAAACTCATGGGTTTACGACCGTAAACTCCAAAGGAGTGGTCCAAGGACCGTAAACTCCAAAGAAGGGTCATTTCGAGCCCTAGTCCCTTCCTAAGCCTTTGATGCAAACCTAGAACACTTCCTTGAAGGGCATAAGACCTTAAAACACCCAATGATGCAAATTACCATGAGTTTACGGCCGTAAACTCATGGGGGAAATGGCCAAAAACCGTAAACTCATGTTTTGTTGCCAAATGGGAAGTAAACTCCAATGTGAGGCCATATTCTCCTTAGATGCAACCCTTTAGCACTCCTAGCACTTGAAACAAAGTGTTTCCATGTATTAGAGTGTCTTTACTTGATTAATTAGTTATTAAATGACTAATTGGATACATTTATGTATCACTACATGTTACATAGGATCCGTGTGTGTGTTCAAGTCCTCACTTGACACTTAGCATCCTATCCGGCACTTCCATCCAAACCACTCACTACAGGTGAGTTCATACCCCTTAATCAACCTTTGAAATGATTTTAAATGCTTTTATGGGGGGGGAATACAAGTTGAACTGCTAAGTTATTATATCAATTACATGTGATTAAAAACTGTCAACCAAATAGATTTTTGCATGTTAAACTGTTTTATTCAGCTAAAGGTTTTCAATTCTCGTTTTCAAATCTCTTTTAAAACACTAAAAATCTCTTTTTAAATTACCAAGCTTTTATCAAAGTCTTTTAAACTTATGTTCTTGATAGATTCATGTCTATATAGATATAGTTATATAAGTAGGGTTTGAAGGACTTAGGACTGATAGCCCGCTTTATTTCCCGTTCCTTGTTTGGTTGTGGACTTAGAGCATCCGGTTATTTATCCGAGTGTCGTTGAAGTCCTAGTTATATATTATATATATCTGGATAGATATTAAAACTCTGACTCCAGTTCAATACCTTTGCGTAGCAAAGGTACCTAGATAACCTCTCAAGTAAACTATAATATGTATAGTTTAGAAACCAACCATAACTTTCATGAAGGAGAACTTAGTTATATCTATATTCATAAAAACTTGTACTTTTAGTTAAAAGAAAGGTATATAGAAATCAAAACACTAGATACATCCTCATGACGCGGATTTCACCGTTGTCAAGTTGGCAACCAGAGTCTCCTGGAGGGAGAGCGGGCATTGTGTGTATAGATCTATACGGGACAGACCATCCCACATCCTGACTGCTAGCTACAGTCCCGGCCGACCAAGCCAAGGGGCGACAAATGTCACATTCATTTCGACGCCAGTAGGTCGTCGTGTTTACATCCGTCAATCAGTATGGTTACAAGTATCTTTACATTACCTTATAATTCATGGCCTTAAGGTAAGTATTATCACAATATTTTCTACATATAAAACCATCATAATATATTTTCCTAGTTATACACTAGGCCACATTTTAAACCTTTAAACTACCTACTTAGGATTAAAGGCTGCTTAGACTCCCCAAGGTGTATTGTCATTTAATACGACCTGGAGTTTGTATTTTACTAGTTTAGACTCCCCGAGGTGTATTGTCATTTAATACCACCTGGAGTCTGTATCTTACTACTTTAGACTCCTTGGGGTGTATTGTCCATCTAATACTATCCGGAGTCTGCATTTTTATTACCTTATAAGCAGCAATGTCATTGCTGAAGTAAAGCATTATCTTCCCTATTACATTTAATTGTGGTTTTCCCACATAGTCATTAATGTAAAACTTTATTTTGATAATGATAGTAACATTTGGGAAAAATGCTCTTTAAACACAAAACAGTCGGGTCTTGATAGAAGAGTGCTTTTATTAGATAAACTCATTTCTTTAAACTCAAAACAGGCTGGTCTTGGTAGAAGACTACTTTTAATAGAAAATATAGGATTTTCGAGAAAGAATTCAAATGCGCTATAAACTTTTATCACCATCATTTAATGAGATTATTTTGAGGAAAAACATGTATTTATATCAATGTCATTAAAATACTTATGAACTCACCAGCATTAAAATGCTGATACTCTCTTTCACAATAACTTGTATTCTCAGGTCGTCAGTAGACAGGTACACTCCGAAAGCTTTTGTGAAGACAACCTTGTACCGAGCTGCATTTTATGTTATTCTCTATATCTACTTTTGATGTTGCTGCTAAATGTAACCTATGTAAAACTATTACTATTAATGCAATGGTTGTTGTACTTTGATTACTATACTGCATGTGTTGTGATACTTGACATGACGTCCTCCACCCCAGAACGTTTCCGCCGTTTCGGTTTTGGGGTGTGACAACTTGACACCTAGCATCCTATACCACTCGTTCATCCAAACCACTCACTGCAGGTGAGTTCATCCCCCTTAATCAACCTTTTAAATGATTTTAAATGCTTTTATGGGGGGAATACAAATTGAACTAATATAGTTATTATATCAATCACATGTGATTAATAACTACCAAACAAGTGGATTTCTTACTTTTCAAACTGTGTTATCAAACAAACTACTTCAAATCGTTTTATAAACTCTTTACATGTTAAACACTTTCTATTAAACTTATTCTTATATGCCAAACTTGTAACAACCCGATATTTCAGGTCAATATATTGACTAAAAGTCAAATGTTGTAATTCCTTTTTGAATTAATTGAAATAACATCAAAAATGAAATGTTCGAAAGTCTCACTTTGAGTGTACTAAGTGGTAGATATCGTAACAAGGTTTCCAAAAATATAAAGAACATTAAAATCCGAGTTATAACGAAGAAGTTATGACCAATCGAAGATCTGCAACAAAACCGACAAAACACTGTTAAGCGTAAAATACAAAATTCCGATAAAATACTTTTTAGCCTTAGGTATCTAAATGAAAGTCATAGATATCATTAAACCGTAAACATACATAAAAAGAACGCCCAAATCTGACTGAAAGTCGAAGTTCTGCTCGACTTTTGTCTCACTTTCTTCAAACTACCAAGTGAGTTCATACCCCCATTTCTACACTTTTAACTGATTTTAAATGCTTTTGAACACTTTACGGGGGAGAATACAAGTATACACCCGGTTATTCCCGAGTGAAAATATGGAATATTTTGCTATACCTTTCATGTTGCTTTTATAACTATCAAATGGAAGTGTTTAACATACAAAACATCTTACTTTACTTTACCCTCACGGGATGAAACATAACCTTAAATATTATAAGTTTTATTTATGTGTTTGCATCATATCAAGGGTAACCGCTTTCGTTATGACATCTTTATGCATACAAGAACATACAAATCATTTTTATGCCTTTATTATCATTGTGAAAAAGGATAATCATTTCAGAAACAGACATATACATTTTAATACGGGACTTAATTGAGAATTCGTGAGGCATTCATCTTCAATATACCTTTTAAGGTACCACTAGAAGTCTTGTTTATAACCAGAATCTCCCGTCCGGAGAACGTGACAAGTGTGTATAGATCTATACGGGACTACTGATCCCGCGCCCTGACTGCTAGCTACAGTCCCCGGGGTGACAAGTGTCATCTCATTTCGACGCCTGAAGAACGTCGCTACAGGCAAATTATGATAGTAAGGTTATAAAAACTCACTGGATAGACAATTATTATGGTATTACGTTTTAATGGGAAAAGTAACAGATACAGTTCTTTTCACATTCAAATACAAATCTTCTTATAGTTTTGTTTTATAATAAGACTATACATCATCTTTTGAGCATGTCATATTTGCTTACAGGTTACGGTCTTGGTCATTTGAGACTGCATTTCACTTTTAGGAAAATATAGGATTTTCCTGGTTCAAATACATACAGTTTATACAACGATCTTTCATATTCATTTCATACATTTGTTAGAAAATATTGGATTTTCTGGAAAACATACACGAACTTTCGAATGGCATACATTTTATCAAAACACTACTTATGAACTCACCAACTTTATTGTTGACACTTTTTCTTTGAAATAACTTGTATTCTCAGGAAAACGCTAAATCAGGTAGTAACTACTTTTGAAGACTAACGCGCTGGCGTTAGTAACATATTTTGGATCACCATATTGTATTTGATATTTAAACATGTAACACATACAATCATGTAAACATTTCAAATATATTTATATTATGGTGGTGTGTACTTTCTTTACTATTCAATTGTTATGATACTGTACATGACGTCCTCCGCCCCCGAACGTTTCCGCCGTTCAGGTTTGGGGGTGTGACAAAACTGCTTTTAAATCGTCTTATGAAATGACACCAAGTCATCAATATTTATATAAACTCTTCAAAAGGTTTTACAAAACTTCTTTCTGAACTTATATTTTGTCAAATGCGTATCTATGTAGATATAGTTATATAAGTAGGATTGAAAGGACTTAGGACTGATAGCTCACCTTACTTGCTGTTTCTTGTTTGGTTGTGGATTTAGGGTATCGGTTGTTTGTCCGAAGGTCGTTTGAATCTTAGTTATATATTATGTATATGTATATAGATATAAAAGTTCTTTCATTCAGTTCAATACCTTTGGGTAGCAAAGGTATACAAACATGTTCATTCATACAAACAACATTGCTAGTAAACTATAATAGGTATAGTTTAGGAAGTTACTAATACTATTACTAGAACAATGAAACATACAAAGAGTCAGTTCATACATGAGTCAATACATACTATTATGAGAAACTAGGAGAATATACTATACACTAGTATAGAAAGAACATTACTACGTTATGACTTACTATACAAACACGGATATACGATAATTTAATGTGACATACCATTTAAGGATACAACAAGACATTGTTGTATCATATTGTAACCAGAGTCTCCTGGAGGGAGAGCGGGCATCTTGTGTATAGATCTATACAGGACAGACATTCCCACACCCTGACTGCTAGCTACAGTCCCAGCCAATAAGGCCAAGGGGTGACAAATGTCACCTCACTACATATGACACCGGAGGGTCATCTTTTATTCAGTCGTCGATCAGCATGGTTACATACGAGTTCACATTTAAACCTTTAATTAACCAACTTGAGATTAAAGGCAAAAAGACTCCCCGAGGTGTATTGTCCATTTAATACTACCTGGAGTCTGTGTTTTATTACTTAAGACTCCCCGAGGTGTATTGTCCATTTAATACTACCTGGAGTCTGTATTTTATTACTTTAGACTCCCTGAGGTGTATTGTACATTTAATACTACCTGGAGTCTGTATTTTGTCACTTTATAACCAGCAGTGTCACTGCGGAGGTAAAACATTATTTTCCCTATTACATTTACTTTGTGATCTTATCACATACTCATTAATGTATAAACTATATTTAGTTAATGATAGTTATACTTGGGAAAATACACACTTTCACAAGAAACAAACATACAAAACATTTTGATGCCTTGGTAGATGTCACACCCCCAAACCAGAATAGCGGAAACATTCGGGGGCGGATGACTTCACGTAGTATCATACAAGTTGAATATTCGTAAAGAAAGTAAACACAACCATCATAAATATAATAAAAAGTTACATTGTTGCATATATTATATGTTTCAAAAGATTATTACAAATATGATGATTTAAAATGTTTTGATAACAGACGCCTTAGCGTCTCTTCTCCAAAAGCTGATGGTTACCTGTATTACTGATTCCCTGAGAAATACAAGTAGTTTTGAAAGAGTGTCAACAATTAAGTTGGTGAGTTCATAAGCGTTTTTGTTCTAAAAGTTGTAGGTCTTTCGGTAAAAATAACTGAACGTGTTTCCAGAAAATCTAATATTTTCCATGTATGTGTGGTAGTTTGAAAAAGTTCCAAAGACTGGAATGCAAGAGTATATTTCATGCTAAAATGGTGAAAGTGGATATTATACATATATAATGTAATTCCTGCATGCATTTAAGGGTCTCGTAAATCAAGTACGTTTTGATACACCATGTGAGTTTTATAACCATGCTATTGACCCAGACTACCTGTAACAACGTTCTTCAGGCGTTGCAGTGTTATGACATTTGTCACCCCAGACCTGCCGGTCTAACTGTAGCTAACAGTTTAGGTGCGGGATTGTCAATCCCGTATAGATCTATACACAAGTATCACGCTCTCCCTACGAGATATTATGGTTCATAATACAGGACTTGGAATGCATACTCGAGAGTACGTTGAAGATGAGTGTCTCACAAAACATAGTATCAAAAGATTTACGGAACGAAAAGTTCATGTGAAAGTATTTCCTTTTACAGTGTTTATGTAAAGATGCAATGAATAACTCGCAACTATACCCATTATAGTTTTTCGAAAGTGTGTTCCATTTGGTGATAAAAACTCGATGTAATACTAACTTTGCATGTAAAGTATATCGTTGATATCGATGTTATTTAACACTTTTAATAATGTAAATGATGTATTTAAATCCGTATAAAACGATAAGTTTTTCTCGTATTGCACTTGTATTCCCCCCCCCCCCTAAAACATGAAAAGACGTGAAAATGTAGGGGTATGAACTCACTTGATAAGTGGTGGATCGGGCAGCGTGTCGTTTCTAGGAATGATCTTTCTTGACGTAACCGCGGGTTTCTGGTGAAGAAACGAGCCTCACTCGGGCAGCACTTCGACTGGAAAGAATGTTTTTCTCGGGAACTTCGGGACTTCGAGCCTTCGTCGGGATCTGGACGCATAACTGGGGCGTCGGGGTAGTCTCGGTATGCTAAACGCAGAGTAAAAGTGGCCAGAAGAAGAGAAATGAGCAGCCTAAACCCGAGACCTTCGTTTTCTATTTATAGGGTCATTTTTGGGGTCTCACGTCGTGAACCAAGCTTATTCACGTCGTGAACTTGGTCGTCATCAGGTGCGTAGTCGCGACAGCAGTCTGTCAGGCTCCAGAAGTCGTCAGCACTGAGTTCACGTCGTGAACCTCTTTTTCACGTCGTGAACTCTGACACAGTGTTGGGGTTTGCGCCCCGAACTTCAGAAATTCATAACTTTCGCATACTAACTCCGTTTTCGACGTTCTTTATATCGACGCGTAGGTGAGATTATGCTCTACAACTCTCGTTTAGACTTCGTCGGCTAATTTTGAATTTAAATTTTATTATATTTATTTTTAGTAGGTCGGGACAGGAAAACTCCGTAAAAAATCCATAACTTCTTCATCCGATGTCCGTTTTTGTCTGTCTTTTTACCGTTGTACTACTATTGTCGAGATCTTCGATTCTCGTTTAGATTGTTTCGGCTAAAAGTCGCTTGATCTCTATTTCGAGTTTTTAGCTATCTACTGTTATATCCGAAACTTAGAAAAATCATAACTTCCTCATACGAAATCAGATTTTGACATTCTTTTTATGTACGCTTATGGTTTAGTGATATCTACTACTTTCATTTAGATATCTAAGGCTAAAAGGTATTTTATTGAAATTTCGCGTTTTACGCTTAAAAGTGTTTTACCGGTTTTGACGCGGATCTTTGATTGGTCATAACTTCTTCGTTATAACTCGGATTTGAGTGTTCTTTATATTTCTGAAAACCTTGACACGATATCTATCACTTTATGCAACCCAATTGAGATTTTTGAACAATTCGCTTTTGACGCTATTTTTATTGATTCCAAAAATAGATTATAATACTTGACTTTAGGTCATTATATTGACTTTAAATATCGGGTTGTCACATCATCCCCCCGTTAGAGAGAATTTCGTCCCGAAATTAATTCTAAGATAGGCATTTGTGGACTAGGGAAGAGATGCGGGTGTTTTTGTTTCATATGATCTTTGCGCTTCCAAGTGTATTCAGGTCCTCGCTTGGCATTCCAGCGGACCTTCACAATGGGTATGCGACTTTGTTTTGTTCTTTTAATTTCCCTATCCATGATTTCTACTGGCTCTTGTAAGTGGAGACTCTCATTGATTTCAATTTCATCCAGAGGGATGACGAGGGTCTCATCAGACAAGCACTTCTTTAAGTTTGACACATGAAAGGTAGGGTGCACGTTATTGAGCTCCTATGGTAATTGAAGTTTGTATACTACCGGGCCAATCCTGGAAAGGATCTCGAATGGTCCGATATACCTTGGATTTAGTTTCCCACGTTTTCCAAAACGTATTAATCCCTCCCAGGGTGAGACTTTGAATAGTACTCGGTCCCCAACCTGAAATTCCAAGGGTTTCCGTCTTTTGTCCGCATAACTCTTTTGTCTGTCTCTTGAAGCCTTTAATCGTTCTCGGATGTGGACAACCTTCTCGGTAGTTTCCTTTATGATTTTCGGGCCAGTGAGAGTGCTGTTAGGTACTTGTCCTCTAGCTAGTTGCGTGTTACCCACTTCAGCCCATCATAGAGGTGATCTGCACTTGCGGCCATATAGGGCTTCGAATTGAGCAACCTTGATGCTAGTGTGATAGCTATTGTTGTACGAGAACTCGACCAATGGTAAATGGGTATCCCATGCCTTACCAAGATCGATCACACAAGCCCTTAGCATATTTTCCAAGGTTTGAATGGTCCTCTCACTCTGTCCATCGGTTTGTGGGTGGTAGGCGGTACTCTTGTCTAGTCTCGTTCCTAGAGATTTTTGTAGTGACTTCCAGAACCGCGAGGTGAATCTACTATCCATGTCCGGGATAATGGATATTGGTACACCATGCAGTCGCACAATCTCCCTTATGTATGTTCTAGTCAGTTTTTCCAGCTTGTCTGTTTCCTTTGTTGGTAAGAAGCGTGCGGATTTGGTTAACCTGTCGACGATCACCCAAAATGGCATCAAGTCCACCTGTTGCCTTGGTAACTTGATTTTTAAGCCCATTGCAATCCGCTACCACTCCCACCCAGGTATCTCTGGTTGTTATAATAAGCATGTGAGCTTTTGCTCCGAAGTTCATGATAAGACTCATCCTTGGCTCATCCATCCTCACCTCGTGTATACGAGTTGTATATAATTTAAATCGACAAAACTTTCGGTTGGGTGGCTTTGCCCCAAGTCCACAACCAGACAGGGAACAGGAAGTAGGGCGGATCACACATCCTAAATCTTGTTGAGTCTAAATTATATGCCACTCTTGCATATACACCTAGTAGCGATAGATTAACCTAATGAGTTCTTATACTCTATTCTTGAACTTGACCTGCAGTACAAGTGGCCTTCCTCGGAGATCTCTTGGGTATGTTACCGGTGGTTACTGACTTTTGAGACTTCTTTGGTGCTTTTTGTTTCAAGCTTTCTATCTATTAAGCAGGCTAGAAGGTGTGGTACCCCTCGCATGGGTACTTCTGAAGTTTTGAAGTGATAGGCGATATAAGGGTTTGCGTTATGGATTGGAAGAATTTCAGCTGATTAAGGAAAGAGTTCTTTTACACGGCTTAAAAAAAATTGCATGGTAAGGATCAAGCCAAACCATGTCGGATGAGGATGTCAGAACTTCTCAACGAAGTAGATATTAAGTTATTCTGGAAGAGATTATTACTAGGATAATGAACAATTCTATGTACATAAATTTTCAGCGCCTTCAGTTTTATTCTGTTATTTTGCTACGAATCCCCTTTTTAATTCAAAATTGGTGGATACTACTAATACGAGGGTTCTGATAATTTTGAACTATGAACTTTCATGGGATGATTCCTACTAGGTCTCTCTATCATCGCTTGGTGTACACAAGTCACGTATAATTAAGATTGGTAAGACAGTTGACTGAGCAACCCTGCCCTAAATCCACAACCAAACAAGGAACAAGAAATGAGGTGGGATCACTCACTTTAAATCTACAAATCTTAATTATAAATGTCCCTAATGTTTACACTAAGCCATCATAGCTTACCTGAAAGGGTTCTTAGTTTTATATGAATGCTGTGATTTGGTTCGAATGAAAGAGTAATTATAAATTATTGGGGTTTGGAAGCGTACCAAACTATAGCAGGGTTCTTTTATGTTTCCCCATTCTCTAGGGTCAAATTCCTCCTGCTCCCCCGTCGTTCTTCTCTGTTGGATAGTCCCTCTTGTAATGTCCTTTCTCACCACAAAGATGACATATTGGGCTTGTTCCAACGTTGGTAGTTGAAGTGATGAATTTGACCGGAGTCCTACAGAAATGGGCGGTGTGCCCCTTTATGTTGCATCTATTGCAATGCAGTACTCGGCAGACTCCATGATGATGGTTGTTGCACTTGCTGCAGTGTGGGAGGTTTCCTAAGTACGGTGTGGTCGGTGTTGGGATAGCAGGGCTGATGGGGGTATTGACTGCCCCAGCTTGTTGCCCTTCTATAGCTCCTTGAGTTGAACAACTCCCTTTCTTGTTCTCGAACTTTCGTTTCAGAATATTAGGTTTAAGGTTCGGAGTGTCTTTACAAACAGGCACTCGTTGTTGTACTTGGTTATCATTGTGATTGGGGTCGTCGATAACATTTCCACTAACATTTGTGTTGTTAGCATTTAGGTGAGTCATGACAGCTGCTACGGCAGCTGTGACCGCAGCTTGAAAAGTAGCCAAATCTATATGAAGAGTTGGTGCTTTGCCAGCGGTTTGGTTACGTTTCTTCGGAGGCATGATTCTGTTATCTGATAAGAAAATGAGTTTGTGAGTGATTATGGTTGGCTCTAGATGTATTCCGATCATTCATGCGAATGTAAGTTTTTTCATTTTGTTATACTGTTCTCGATGGTTCGATCTACATCCCTATGATGCAGTCCTGGTAAAAGAATGAAGTTTCTAGAATGGTTATCAGACGAGTGTCATCCGAACGAAGTTATCTTTGGTTGGTGGATACTATGATTCAGTTTTCAAAAAGATTTGAAAGTAATTCATAATAGAGTCTATAATAAATTGACTTATGAATTTGAGAAGTAATCACTCTTGATTGAGGTTTCGTGATCCGAATTATTGTTATTAGCCAATACAGGAAAAGATGATAAGTTCTAAATCTAATTTGAGTAATGTATTCATTAACTCACTAGGTTGCATTGTTTATTAGTTATTATGTGACGAAAAGGCACTCAAACACTTCGCGTGTAACACGCGTGGTCCTCCTACGTTCTATTCTGGGTGATAATGATTTGTTCTCTCCTGATATTTATAGGGTGTCCTTCTCCTTCGTAGGTATATTGAATTTCTGTGCCGTCTTACTTCCGATCCTTACACCGATCTCCATTACTTCATAATGAAGAGTTTGAATCCCGGGGGTTCATGCGAACTTTTCCTCGGTGTTTTTAACAAGGTAACGGCAAATTCTGGTTTCTATAGTTTCCTCTTGGTTGCGAGTACAGACGGTGTTAATTTCAGACCCATCATCTATCAACTAAGTGTGTGAAGATGGAGATAATGATAAGAATTTCAAGAGTGAGAATAATGAAAGTGATCCGTGAACTCAATCACCATAGTTTAACCATTAAATAAGAGTGTGATTTTGGTGGAGTTCTAACAATAGAAGGATGAAAGTATTTGGACAAAGATTTCCCTAGGAGATTAGACGTTCGCCGATGTCATTGGTAGCAAAGATGTGATAAGTTCAGGAAAAATTAACCTTGGAGTAGGACTCACATTACACCAGAATCGAGAAAATTTTGACAGTACATAGACCTAACCGACTGAAAGTTCAAGGTCTTAACATAAGCATGAAATTAATACTAGAGTCTATACGTAGACCTAATTTATATCCAAAAGAGAGAATAGAGTAGACTCTACTTGCGGCGAGAATCGCCCGAATGAGTCCTTGATTCTGCCAGACGATGCTCCATGTCCAACATGCGTCTTTCAAACGTTGCCTGATGTCCTCGAAGTTCCTTAACTTCAGATTGGGTTGTAGTTAGTTTTCTCTGCAGGGTCATATTCTGGTTCAGGGTTCTTCTATGAGCAGTCTCCAGATGGCGAATGCGAACTGTATTGACTCCTGCATCGGCATCAACCTCCATGACCCGGTTGATGGATGTCCTTCCCTATTCCTCATTACGAGCGACCCTGCGAACCAGAACAGGTAGGATTCTGTCTGCTGAGCCTCCTTCGCTCAGATTGTAGAAGCTTCGGTCTCCGTTGTAGGGTAAGGGTTGACCTTGCTCGTGACTCCGTCTGTTCAAGTTTGCTGCCCACAGGGGTGTGGGTCCTTGAAAGTTTTGACGAGGGTTAGGGTTCTGAGCAACTGGAGGTGGATTATAAGCTTCTGATCTGGAACCGTTGTCTTCGGGAAAGTCTTCAGCAAAATCGTCGTCTAGGGGAAATTGCGGCTCATCTTTTGGTTCGGCACCGAGCCAACCAACATTCTCTTGAGTAGGATAGTACGGATCTCTAGGAGGATGGCATCCAACCATTTTTATCTAAGCGAGAATAGGGATAAGAGAAATATAAATATAACTTAAGGGTAAGAAGGTAGTTTTTGTGATAAGACCTACACCGGGTCCTCCTATAATTACCTAGTGTATACAAATCACATACAATCAAGACTGAATAGGCCGTTAGATAAGTAGCTTCACCTTAAGTCCACATCCAAACAAGGAAAAGGGCCTAAAGCGAAATCATAAATCCTAAGCCTATAAAATTCCAATCATGTGTAACTTTAAAGTATGTACTTTGCAATTATAGACCTGCCAGTGAAGGTTTTTAGTTTTTTTTTTTTTTTGAATAAGATTCTATTTATTTGACGATTCCTAGTTCTAACTAAATCTCGAGGTTCGCACGATTATTATGGTTTTTATAGTACTATGAAATACTCCTATAGTATTTTAAATTCGTAAGTTTGATTCTAGCATTTTCTTTGGTAAGTTTTTTTTGACTTGTTGCTCACTACGACCATTCCTCGACATACGTTGGTCACATCCAGGATAAATATAGTTAATCAGGCTATATTTATTCTCGATCTGATTACATACTCTGAGGTCTAATCGTAGTGTTCAACTTGTCTTAATACTTTCGTATAGTTTTGACTATTATACTAGACCGATGCATGCATGTACTTATACTTTTATAAAACTAGCATTTTAATTTATTAAAAGTATAGTTTGTGAAAACGTTTTGTCAGAGGATTTTAGTCCCTTTGCATTTATAGTTTGTATATCTTATGTGGTTCGATATACTTAGTTCACTATAAACAATGCTCTGATACCAATCTGTCACACCCCCAAACCAGAATGGCGGAAATATTCGGGGGCGGATGACTTCACGTAGTATCATAACAGTTGAATATTCGTAAAGAAAGTAAACACAACCATCATAAATATAATAAAAAGTTACATTGTTGCATATATTACATGTTTCAAAAGATTATTACAAATATGATGATTTAAAATGTTTTGATAACAGACGCCTTAGCGTCTCTTCTCCAAAAGCTGATGGTTACCTGTATTACTGATTCCCTGAGAAATACAAGTAGTTTTGAAAGAGTGTCAACAATTAAGTTGGTGAGTTCATAAGCGTTTTTGTTCTAAAAGTTGTAGGTCTTTCGGTAAAAATAACTGAACGTGTTTCCAGAAAATCCAATATGTTCCATGTATGTGTGGTAGTTTAAAAAAGTTCCAAAGACTGGCATGCAATAGTATATTTCATGCTAAAATGGTGAAAGTGGATATTATACATATATAATGTAATTCCTGAATGCATTTAAGGGTCTCGTAAATCAAGTACGTTTTGATACACCATGTGAGTTTTATAACCATGCTATTGACCCAGACTGCCTGTAACAACGTTCTTCAGGCGTTGCAGTGTTATGACATTTGTCACCCCAGACCTGCCGGTCTAACTGTAGCTAACAGTTTAGGTGCGGGATTGTCAATCCCGTATAGATCTATACACAAGTATCACGCTCTCCCTACGAGAGATTATGGTTCATAATACAGGACTTGGAATGCATACTCGAGAGTACGTTGAAGATGAGTGTCTCACAAAACATAGTATCAAAAGATTTACGGAACGAAAAGTTCATGTGAAAGTATTTCCTTTTACAGTGTTTATGTAAAGATGCAATGAATAACTCGCAACTATACTAACTTTGCATGTAAAGTATATCGTTGATATCGATGTTATTTAACACTTTTAATAATGTAAATGATGTATTTAAATCCGTATAAAACGATAAGTTGTTCTTGTATTGCACTTGTATATCCCCCCTAAAACATGAAAAGACGTGAAAATGTAGGGGTATGAACTCACTTGATAAGTGGTGGATCGGGTAGCGTGTCGTTTCTAGGAATGGTCTTTCTTGACGTAACCGCAGGTTTCTGGTGAAGAAACGAGCCTCACGCGGGCAACACTTCGACTGGAAAGAATGTTTTTCTTGGGAACTTCGGGACTTCAAGCCTTTGTCGGGATCTGGACGCGTAACTGGGGCGTCGGGGTAGTCTCGGTATGCTAAACGCAGAGTAAAAGTGGCCAGAAGAAGAGAAATGAGCAGCCTAAACCCGAGACCTTCGTTTTCTATTTATAGGGTCATTTTTGGGGTCTCACGTCGTGAACCAAGCTTATTCACGTCGTGAACTTGGTCGTCATCAGGTGCGTAGTCGCGACAGCAGTCTGCCAGGCTCCAGAAGTCGTCAGCACTAAGTTCACGTCGTGAACCTCTTTTTCACGTTGTGAACTCTGACACAGTGTTGGGGTTTGCGCCCCGAACTTCAAAAATTCATAACTTTCGCATACTAACTCCGTTTTCGACGTTCTTTATATCGACGCGTAGGTGAGATTATGCTCTACAACTCTCGTTTAGACTTCGTCGGCTAATTTTGAATTTAAATTTTATTATATTTATTTTTAGTAGGTCGGGACAGGAAAACTCCGTCAAAAATCCATAACTTCTTCGTCCGATGTCCATTTTCATCTGTCTTTTTACCGTTGTACTACTATTGTCGAGATCTTTGATTCTCGTTTAGATTGTTTCGGCCAAAAGTCGCTCGATCTCTATTTCGAGTTTTTAGCTGTCTACTTCTATATCCGAAACTTAGAAAAATAATAACTTCCTCATACGAAATCAGATTTTGACATTCTTTTTATGTACGCTTATGGTTTAGTGATATCTACTACTTTCATTTAGATACCTAAGGCTAAAAGGTATTTTTATTGAAATTTTGCGTTTTACGCTTAACAGTGTTTTACCGGTTTTGACGCGGATCTTTGATTGGTCATAACTTCTTC
Source organism: Lactuca virosa (assembly GCF_052849685.1). NCBI lineage: Eukaryota > Viridiplantae > Streptophyta > Magnoliopsida > Asterales > Asteraceae > Lactuca > Lactuca virosa. Next base: position 112,401,408 of record NC_136427.1, on the reverse strand, counting down.
GTTATAACTCGGATTTGAGTGTTCTTTATATTTCTGAAAACCTTGACACGATATCTATCATTTTATGCAACCCAATTGAGATTTTTGAACAATTCGCTTTTGACGCTATTTTTATTTATTCCAAAAATAGATTATAATACTTGACTTTAGGTCATTATATTGACTTTAAATATCGGGTTGTCACAGTAGAAGGCTACTTTTAGTAGAAAATATAGGATTTTCTAGGAGATACAATTACTTACAGCAAACATTTACATTGAACAATTACAAACATTTTCTTCAAACTTACAAACATTTTTGTGCAAACAATGTCACTAAATACTTATGAACTCACCAGCTTTAATGCTGATAAACTCTTTCAAGATAACTTGTATTCTCAAGTCATCAGTAGACAGGTACAGTCGACCAGGTTTTGAGAAGACGGAGCGTGTTCCAGACTCGTCTTTTATTTTGATTACTTGTTCTTGGTATCTTATTACTATGAAAGAACACACTTTTAATAAAATTATACTATTATTGCAATGGATGATGTTGTTGCTTGTTTACTACTTTGCATTGTTATGATACTGTACATAATGTCCTCCACCCCAGAACGTTTCCGCCGTTCCGGTTTTGGGGTGTGACATGTGAGACATTTGAGGCATCACACTTGAGGTGCTAGGCTCACAAGGTTCTCAAGGAATCCAAGCAACTAAAGGTATGTATTTCTTACTATCTTTTATCATTAAAAGTTCCCCATGTATGCTAGATAGGTTAAGAACCTTGGAAAATCAATTTTGCATGTATCATAGTAAAACATAGATCCAAGGTTTCTAGGGTTGCATGTACACCTTAGGAGTGTTAGAATGCTCAAAACCCAACAATAACCACCTCATATTTTTAACGAAATTAACAATCTGGTTTTAAGATAGTTAGTGTTTCAGTAGTTACTTTATACAACATTACTGCACACTTTCATTTTCCCATTACATACATATAGTGATCTTCTCACATAAAAGGTAATGCAAACTATTTTCTGGTAAATATGGTCTTAAACTTGGGAAAACTTACATCATTACAAAAGACAAACAGAACAGTCGAGTCTTATTACATTCAATTAGAAGGGGGGCTATAATGCTAACTTTATGATTCCTCGGTAGATACATCAGGGATATATATTAATCGGGTCCGACAGACAGTAGGATATGTGCTTTCCGCTTCATTTCCTGTTCCTTGTTTGGTTGTGGGCTTAGAGCAGGTTCACCCAGTGTACTCTTTATTCGATCTTAGCTATGTACATATCCTGTATACACCTAATAATCATAGGGAGTAACAGGTATGGGTCAAGTCATAACATACAAATTCAGTATACCGCTTTCTAGTACAAAAACATACTTTTCAGATAGAACATTTAGTACGCTAAACAAGAAACTTATCAGTAAAATGTTTAATTCATTTTATTAAACCAATGTAACTTAAAGGACCTTTCGTGGTTAATTCTATAATACCTTAGTTGATATATCAGGGTTATGTATAATTAATATCTGATAGGCAGTTGGATGTGTGCTTTCCACCTTACTTCCTGTTCCTTGTTTGGTTGTGGGCTTAAGGCAGATTCACCCATTTAACTGTCCGTTCGATATGAGATTATATATTGCTAGTATAAACTAAGTGATTATAGAAGGAACTATTGTGGTTATCATTTTTACTAAAGCAAATATATGATTTTTTAAGGAATGTCTTCATCACATATAAAGAACTATTACAGTTAACTCCGTAAGTACCACATGAATACGCCGGGGTTATATACAGTGAAGATCTAACAAACAATGGGATGTGTGACTTTCGTCTCATTCCCTGTTCCTTATTTGGTTGTGGGCATAGGGAAGATTCACACAATCGATTGTCTGTTTACTCTAAATTGTATATAACTTGTATCCATTTAGTACTCATAGAAGGAATTGTTGAGTCATTTTTACTTTCATTTATCACATGAGAAAATATAGGATTTTCTGGAGGAACACACGAAATTTTCTAAAAGAACTTACAACTTACTTTTCATCACTTAAATACTTATGAACTCACCAGCTTAAATGCTGATCTACTCTTTCAAAATAACTTGTATTCTCAGGAAACCAGTAGACATGTACGCGCACTGGGATTCAGAAGATGCAGTATAGTTGCTTCATGTCTTGTTTTGTTATTTACTTTTGGAGTCTATCTTTTGTGAATCACATACATTGTAAACACTTTAATATTAATTAAATGGTTGTTTGTTACCTCGATTCCTATGATGCATGTGTTGTGATACTACATATGACGTCCTCCGCCCCCGACCGTTTCCGCCGTTCCAGTTTGGGGGTGTGAAATGGATGAGCTTCCAACAGTATTGTGGTCATATCGTACCACAACAAGGTCAAGCACGGGAACAACGCCATTCAGCCTAACCTATGGAACAACGGCAATCCTCCCATTGGAAATAGAGGCTGCCTCACTACGAACGAAGGATTTCGAGCAAACAACCAATGAAGAAGGGCGACACCAGGACTTGGACATGCTCGATGAGAAACGTGAGGCTGAACAAATGCGCCAAGCATTGTACAAATCGTGCACCGAGAACTATTACAACCGCCAAGTCCGGGTTAAGAATTTTAAAGTTGGAGAATGTGTGCTACGGAAAAACGAGTCCAGTCATGTCGAGCCATTAGGGAAACTCAGTATCACTTGAGAAGGACCATACACAATTGTGGAAGCTCATAAGAACGGTGATTATGTACTAGAAGCCCAGGACGGACGTGCAATCCCAAAGACTTGGAATGCGTAGAGCCTACGCCTTTTCTATTCTTAAAACGAGAGACAAAATTGAATGTTAGTAAAGGCATTGTACATTAGTTTTGGAATGTAGATTTAATCATCAAAGATTACTTTACCACTTAGAGTCTTATAATACTCCAACAATAAAAGTGAAAAGAGCAATCAGATGCTCCTTATTTTCAAGGTTGAAAAATAAAGTAAAGAGGCTGTGTACGTTTACCATGTGACAACAAGGACTGATCATCCAACGTCACATGAGCGAAAACGTTACAAGGAGGCAACAAAGGGGGTTTATATAAAAAAAAGGTTCATAACCTTTCCCCCAGAACATGTTCATCAACCACATTATAGCAAATAACTAAAGTACAAAAGAACATGTGACATAAGTGTAGAAGAGTCATAACCTTCCACTAATGAGAAAAGTACAAACGGGTGAGCCTCAAGATGATGATCTTAGCTACACCTAGGGTCTTTAAGCAGCAAATAAGAACAAATTTCTCAAAGACCAGCATTAGTAAAGCACAAGGAGTTCACAAATAAAAGAACACAAACCAGGGATTTAAGCAAACCCTATGTAAATATGATGTGATGGCCAACATAAATCATTTACAAAGCAACCAAACAAAAGAATGTGGGCGATAATGAGAAACATTCACACTCATAAATTAAAAGCAAACATTGTGAAATCGTCGGACTCCCAGACTTTAGGATTACCACAGAGGGCATCAAGGATAAAAAGAAAAAGGAGAGAAAATATTTGTAACAACCCGAAAATTTTGGAACTAGCAAGGTCTAAACCCTAACCAAGTATAAGTGAAACCACATTGCAACCTTGTTGCATTGTGTCCTCTATAGCTTTAAGGGCATGTTTATAGAGTTAATAACTAAATGTAGATTGAAACACTTGTTGATTTAAGATAATATAAGTCAATAAGTCAAAGGATTAAAGCTTAAACCATAGAATAACACCCCACATTGGAGTTTTCGGCTAAGAATTCAAGAACCTTGAGTTTTCGGCCAAGGAATCTAATCAAAAGTAGTTTTCGGTTGTGAAATGGATTCAAAAGGGCGTCTTCGGTTTGTTATGGCCGAAATCACCTCCTTAGGCCTATCATAGGACTGAAAACCCAGAAGCCAAGGCCCATCAAGGCCGTAAACACTACCCTATATATACTTATCCAGCCACAAAGCCAATTCATTTCTCACATTTTAGGCCGTAAACACTTCACTTTTTGCTCTCAAGTATCATCCGTAAACCCCATAAATTCATAAGATTTTTGCTCAGATCTTCTTATTTTCACCAAGAACACCAAGAACAATTTTCAAATCTTCAAGCTTCCACCCAAGAACACCGAAACCCCCCCCCCCCCCCCCCCAAGCTCACCGAAAACGCTTAGAAATATTCCAAATAATTCCTAAGGCATTTGTAAGTATTTCTTACATAATTAAAGTGTTGTCTAACACTTTAATTATTATTTAAATCATCATTTAATTTATTATTTAAATTAATATCTTATTAATTTAAATACGACGTCGGGTATAATTATTTTTAGGATACAGCTACTTTCACGTATTCTAACTCGGGGATCCTTCGCAATCACTTCGCGTCCGAACTAGCACACACATTCGAGGTGAGTTCATACCCCTACATTTTCACTATTTTTCAATGTTTTTAGGGGGGGGGGGGGATAGAAGTAAAACACTAGAAATCTTGTGTTATGATTTTTAATTATTTCAAACTGCTTCAAACTATTACAAGCCATTTAAAATTATTTCCGTTCTTGTTTGTCTTAAAAATATATGTTTATATATATATATATATATATATATATATATATATATATATATATATATATATATATATATATATATATATATATATATATAATTAAGATTCAACAGGCTTAGGACTGGTGTTCCGCCTTAACTCCTGTTCCTTGTCTGGTTATGGGCTTAGGGAAGAATCACTTGTCCGACTGCCTTTTTAATCTAAATTATATATGATCTATATATATAAGTATAAAACTTATTTAAATAAAACTGTATCCCTTTTGTAACATGCCGAGAAAAATGGTATCTTTCTTAAATATTTTATTGTTATCATATAAACTATAATTGGTATGGTTTAGGGAACTTATATACCATTTTTACTAAGTCGGATAACGATACCAAAACAAACATAAAAATTATAATAGGTATAATTTATGAGTCTTTTCACAATATTTGTCATCGTAGACCTTTCTAAGGAAAAGTTACATGTTATTTACTAAAAGGTTTTTCAGTTATTACTTGTAAATACGTTGAAGCAATTTATGAGACGTCTTCGCGTACTTACCTAAGTACCAACTAAGTCCTGACTTATAACCAAAGTCTCTTGTAGGGAGAGCAAAATATTTGTGTATAGATCTATACGGGACTGACAATCCTGCACCTTAACTGTTAGCTACAGTTAGGCCGATAGGCCTGGGGTGACAAATGTCGTTAACATTCCGACGCCTAAAGAACATCGCGATCAGGCAATCCTAGGTTACAGTATGGTTACAAGAACTCACATGGAGAAAACAACGACACATTTACGTAGTAATATACTTTTTAAACAGTCTTATGGGGTATTAACTATGTGATTATTTAGCATATACATCAGGGTTATATACAATTAATATTCGATAGGCAGTGGAATGTGTGATTTCTGCCATACTTCCTGTTTCTTGTTTGGTTGTGGGCTTAGGGCAAGATTACCCATTCGACTGTCTGTTCGATCTCGATAATATACAAATCGTATGTACTAAGTGATCATAGGAGGGTATTAACATCACAACTAGTTTACAAGGCAAACATATCTTCAGCTAGTTTTACTTATGAATAAAACTACGTATCATTAAATTAAGTATGGCAATTATACTTATACTTTATGGTCTTGGAACGTTTAAGGCTACAAATCGGTTTTATGGAAAATATAGGATTTTCCAGGGTAAACATCATTACTTTACAAGCAAACAGATTACAATTCAACTTTCTGGAAACAAATACGATTACTTATATAAATTCAAAGCGTCATATTTTATTCTTTTAGCATAAGAAACATATATATTTCGGTCTTAAGGCCTAAGATTACATTCCATTTTACTAAGAAAATATAGGATTTTCTGGAGGAAAACACGAACATTTTCAAAGAACAAAGAATATACTTTCTATAACAAAAATGCTTATGAACTCACCAACTTTAATATTGACACTTTCAAAACCACTTGTATTCTCAGGAAACCAGTAGACATGTACACACGCAGGTTTTGTGAAGACGGAGCATAGTAGCTTCAAGCCTTTGTTTTTGCTTTATACTTTTGGATGTTATCCAACTATGATTCGAACAAAATGTAAACACTTTAATATTATTACAATGGTTTTTGTTGCTTTGATTACTACTATTCAATTGTTGTGATACTGTACATGACTGTCACACCCCGAAACCGTGATGGCGGAATCGTTCCGGGGTGGAGGACGTCATGCGTAGTATCACAACAATTATATCATAGCAAGCATAGTAAACACAACCAGACATTGAATACATATGTGAAAAAGGTTTACATTGTTTAATACATAGTTTTGTTCATATCAAAAGTAAAATAGAAAGGTGCGACTCTAACGCTTCGACTTCTCCGAACTCGTGGAAGTACCTGTCTACTAATTCCCTGAGAATACAAGCAGTTTTGAAAGAATATCAGCATAAAGCTGGTGAGTTCATAAGCATTTAGTTTTGGTGGAAAAGTGTTCTTTGAATCCTTTTGAAAAGTGTTCCTCAAGAAAATCCTATATTTTCTTATGAAAAGCGTGTTTGAAAAACTCATTCCTTCCATTACTTCCAGATTCATACAAGATATGTACAATCCAAGGAGTCGTGAAAGGAATATGAATATCCATTGATTACATATTAAACAATCTGTTTTTGAATAGTCGGGTTATCCAGGGAAAATCCTATATTTTCCCTAAAGGTTGATGATTGATTATCCGTTCTAAATTGAGGTTTTGCAAGTATCTACCATACTCGTGTATATAAAAGCAGTTTTCTTTTAAAAACCCTGGTTACACCCAGAGAGGTATATTAGTCTTAAAACTAAATAAAAGAAAACCGTGATGAACTAAGTCCTGAAGATATTATTATTAATACCCTCCAGTAATCTATCGGTTATTACTTTGAGGTTAGTTCATTTGATTCATTATTACAAAAGTAAATTCCTGTTATCTAGGTTGTGAGTTTCATAACCATAACTGACTGGATATGGCCCGCAACGGCCGATATCCTTAATGACTTTGTCACCCGCAGACCTGCCGGTCCAACTGTAGCTAGCAGTGAGGTGCGGGATTGTCAGTCCCATATAGATCTATACACAACAGTCATGCTCTCCCTACAAGAGATTCTGGTCACGAGTGCTAGTCCTCCACTCTGTTTCTTGTGGTGAGTGTTACCAAGGACGTGTCTCAAACATAGCCTAACAAATTTACAAGTAATAATACCGAAAATCATGTTTATGATTTGCATGAATCCTTTATAAAATAATACATTTTACTATATGATTCACAAGTTCATTGTTCTAGTTTTGAAAACTGTTTCTACGAGTTGATTTCTAAATCGTTTCGTAAAAACTGTATTCCATGTTAAAAGCATACTGAAAATATAATTATCTTAAACAAAATAATATATTTTGAGCACAAGTTTCCTTGTACTTTTGCTTGTATCCCCCCCCCCCTGAAAACATGAAAAACTCGGAAAACGTAGGGGTATGAACTCACCTTGGTTGTTTTGAATGAAGGATCGACACGAAAAGTTGGGTGTTCTAGTGAAGCCTTGAACACGATTTGATCCTAATTTACATGCAGTGATACAAAAAGGAGTCAAATGAAGGTATTTCACCACTAAATGTGATGGAGAACCACTCTAGGAACTTGGGACTACTTGCACTAAGTGTTAGGACCTTAAAGGATTGCATTAGGTGAGTGTATGGCCACCTTTAAGGTGTGTGCGGCCATGGGTGTGCGGCCCAAGGGGTGTGCGGCCGTACACCCATGATGGAAGGTGTTCTTGGGGTGTTTCAAGGTCCATACTTGAAATCCATAAAGTGTCCTAGGCCTATACTCAATTGTAGTGCAAGTTAGGGGTCCTAGAAGTGTGTTTGTGGTCCTAAAATGAGTGTGGTCGCACACTTGGGTGTGTGGTCGCATACTTGGAGTGTGCTGCCACACAAGGGTGTGTGCGGCGGTACACAGGTGTGTGCGGTCGTACACCCCACACAAAGATGTCCAAAACGTCAAATCTAGGGTGTAACAAGGCTAGGTTCATGTCCAACTCGAATATGGAAGTCCAACTCTCACTTTGGAGGGTCTTTTAGGAGTGTGCGGCCAACCTTATGTAGGTGTGCGGCCGCACTCCTTCAAGAGATGAAGAACATGATGAAATTCGATGAATCAAGGCTTAGATGAAGTGGTTCTTCAAGTATAACAAGCTAAGGGATGGATTACTCACGTTTTTGAAGCCTTGGGAGGGTTTGCGGTTGAAGAGTCTTGAGAGAAAAGGTGTTTTGTGCTGCCAAGGTGTTAAAGGAATGAAAGGAAAGGGGTCTACCCTTTATATAGGGGTGAGAGTGCTGTCAAGAGCGAGTGTGCTGCCAAGGGAGTGGGTGTGCGGCCGCACACCCATGTGTACGGCCGTACACTCCTCCAAAAGGTGTGTATGGCCCGGTTTTCTCACTATGTGACATGCTGACTCATTCCTAATCTCAACCTTGGTCAAATCCAAGCTTGGAACACTTAAATGAACCCTTAAATAGCACCAGAAATCAACAAAACAAGTTGAATATTGATTGAATAGACTAAGTGTACAAGATAGAAGTTTCGGGTTGTCACATCATCCCCATGTTAGAGGGAATTTCGTCCCGAAATTCAAGGATAGAGGTATAACTCATAGACTTGGAAAAGATGGAGGTACTTAAGGTTCATGGAACTCTCGTGCTCCTAAGTGAATCCAAGTTCCCTCTCCGTGTTTTGGGCGGACCTTCACTATCGGGATGTGACGCTACTTCGTTCGCTGGACTTCTCGATTCGCGAGTTCAAATGATTCCTACACGAACCTTAGACTCTCGTCTAACTCGAGATTGTCGAGGGGAAATCGTTGGTGTCTCATCGGACAGTCACTCACTTTGGTTCGACATGAGGAAGACGGGATGGGCTTTGCTGGGTTCTCGGGGGGAACTGGAGTTTGTACGCTACGGGACCGATCTAGCAAGGATCTTGGACGGTCCAACGTATCCTGATTTTAGCTTTCAACGCCTTCCGAAGCGTATCAAGCCTTTCCAGGGTGTGACTTGCGAAAGGACACGTCCACAAATCTGGCATTCCAATGGTTTTTGACTCTCCTTGGCGTAGCCCTCTCGTACGATCTCTTTAGTCGTTTTTCGGATGATTTCAGGACTCATGCGAGTGTTGTCGGGGACTTGACTCTTGACTATTTGCGTGTCGCCCACCTCAGCCCAGCATAGAGGGGATCTGTACTTACGACCATAGAGGGCTTCGAACGGTGCAACCTCGATATTGGAAAGGCCGCCGTTGCTGCAAGAAAGTTCGATTAAGGGTAGATGTGTGTCCCATGACACATCTTCAATTATTCGGATGGTTCTCTTACTTTGTCCTTCTCTTTATGGATGATACTCGTCGTATGAATACTTTCGGATTTTGAAGAGAGATGAATTCTTTGAAGTTCGCATCTGGTTGTCGTCACGAGCGACAGGAGTTTCGCGATCGAACGATTTAAGACAAAAGGGTTTGGTATAACATAGACTCAGTCGAGCTAGACAGAATGGTGTCGTAGAATCGCGCGTCCAGTTAGTCCGGGAGGATCGTTTTGCTAGCACATTGGTGCCCCTGGGTGAATGTCTCTGGTGTTTGCTGTGTTTGATTCGAAATTGGAGGGTACCACAAGTACGAGGGTTCTGATACTTCGAAATTATGAACTTTTTATGAAATGGTTCTTACTAGATCTTCATATAATCGCTTGGTGTATACAAGTCATGTATAACTACAACTGACTCTAACGTATTCACTAAGCTATCATAATTTACTCATTAGAGCTTCAAATCTTATATGAATGTCGCGATTTAATTTGGACGAGAAAGTAATCACAATTATGAACAATTATTGGGGTTTTCGAAAATGTACCAAAACATAGCAGGGTTCTTTGATGCTTCCTCATTCTCTGAGGTCAGAATCCTCCTGATCCCTCGTTATTCTTCTCCGTTGGGCAGTCTCTTTTGAAATGTCCAATACTGCCACAGAGGTGACATGTTGGAATAGCCCCAACTTTGGTAGTCAGAGTGATGAACTTGATTAGGGTCTTACAATTGCGGGCGGTGTGTCCCTTCCTGTTGCATCTGGTGCAATGCAGCACTCGGCAGACTCCATGATGATGGTAGTTGCACTTGCTGCAGTGCGGGAGATTTCCCCAGTAGGGTATGGTTGGTGTTGGAACAGCAGGGCTGACTGGGGTACTGACTGTCCCAATTCGTTGCCTCTCAGTAGGTCTTTGGGTTGAACAACTCCCTTTGAACTTTCGCTTCAGGATGTTAGGTTGGGGATCAAGTGTGTCCTTTCTAGTAGGCACTTGTTGTTGAGATTGGTTAGCACCAAGATTCGAATTGCCATTCACATTTCCACCCACATTTGTGTTGTTAGCGTTAAGAACAGCGAGGGCGGCTGCTACAGCTGCTGTGACAATAGCTTGGAACGTAGCTGAGTCCATTCGGAGGATTGGTGTCTTACTGGTGGGTTGGTTACGTTTCTTCGGAGGCATGATCTGCTACATGTCAAGAAAAGAAGATTGTGAGCAACAATGGTTGCCTCTGGATGTACCCTAAATGTTTATCTATGCATTGGGATTTCCCGTTTGCTATCTGACTGTCAGTGATTCGACCCACATTTCCAATGATGTGGTTTTAGCAAGAATAGAAAAGATCAGAACACAATAGAATTCACATACAATAAATTTACGAACTCCTGGTTGCTCAGCTCATTGAGCTGGCTGGATAACTCTCACATTTTCGTCATCTCTAGATGATATGAAGGGTTAGCTATAAAGGTAGCTCCGAGGATCAAGTCGACACAGGATTCAAGTTGACGCTTGAAAGAAATCCCTGGAGTGTCTTTGGGGAAGACATCGGGAAAGTTGCAGACTTCGAAGATGCTCTCGAGGTCTTTAACTTCTTGCGTCTCATTGTCAACATGAGCCAGGAATGCATAGCATTCCTTCCGCAGATGCTCCTAGGCTTGACGCAGGAAATGATACGAAGGTTCGAAAAATCTTATCACTGAGACCAGTGAGGATTTCGTTGAAGGGAAGATTGAGACGAATCGCTTCCTCGAAGCAAAGGATATCAGCACGATTTGAGGCTTAACCATTTCGTGCCGATTAGAACACCGAAGCTGATACGAAATTGATGGGGAAAAGGAATAATCGTCTAAGTACATCTTATGATTCACGTTTTGAGGACAAAACAGTGATGGTACCTTGATAAAGTTGCTTACTTTTCATGTTATCGATCTAAGGTACACTTTTGACAATGAAAATCTTTAACTGAAATATGATAGTTGCCACTATTGTCGATATCAAGATTACACAGATTTTGAAAAATTTGACCTAGGAGTAGGTCTACCACATACCAACAGAGGAACAATTTGCCAACATAAAGAACTAGCGAATCGGTACTTGCAAGGCAAGAATGTTTATAGAGAAAGGAGCTACTTAGAACATAAATAGGAAAGTTATTCTTTAAACTAAAAGGAAGGACAAGTAGAATATTTCCTACTGGCGACGAGCACTTCTCGGACGGAACCTTAGGTTAGTCAACTGGCGCTCCATGTCAAGCAGGCGACTCTCGTATACTGATTGGCGTGCTCGGAGCTCTACGACCTCAGCTCGAGTTGCAGCTAGCTCTCGCTGCTGGGCTTCGTGGTCTCTCAACATCCTCCCATGAGCAACCTCGAGACTGCGAATACGGTTTGTGTTGGCATCCAAGTCTGCCTCGAGTTCCACAGTTCGGTGAATGGCCGCCATGTTCATTTCGACATTGCGGGCCACTCGGCGGACTATGATTGGAAGGGCTCTATCTGCAGAGCCTCCTCCGTCCACATTGTAGAAGCGACGATCCCCATTATACAGGCGGGGTTGGCCTTGGTCGTGACTCCACCTATCCAAGCTTCCGACCCACATAGGCGTTGGGCCTTCGTGCACAAGTTGGGGGTTGGGATTTGGTATTGGGGCCACTGGGGGTAAGTTCTCGACTTCTGGTTCCGAGTCAGTCTCTTCAGGAAATGGTTCGATAATGCCATCGTCAAAAGGGATTCCATGGTTTCCTTCTGGCTCTGGTTCGATCAATCCATCATCTCCTTGGTTAGGAAAGTACGGGTCGCCAGGAAGATGGAATCCAACCATGCTACCTACGCGAGGCGAGGGTAAAGGAATAGTTAATAGGCATCGAATCTATAATACTTCTAATGTATTATAGTTACATGATTGATTCTCCTGGGTAAAACTCCGGTTCGGTCGTTATAGCACCCTAAAATACTCCTACAGTATTTTAATCCTTATGTTCGGTTCTAGAACACTTCTGCTATCTAGGTAAGTTTTAGGCTTGTTGCAACACCATAGTTACTCCCAAGCACATGTTGGTCATGGCTCGAATGAATATAGTTGATCAGGCTATATTGACCCTAGACATGATTACATAACTGCCCAGGTTTAACCGCAATGTCCAACATCCAAATACTTTTGTTTTGTTCTACTTACGACACGGATTCTGATACTGGTATACTTATATAAAAATACTTGTATTTTTGAAAGTATACTTTTAGGTTAGAGCACTTAGGCCCCTTAGTATTTATAGTTGTATACCATGTAAGGTTCGGTATACTTAGTTCGCTATAAACAAGGGCTCTGATACCAATCTGTCACACCCCGAAACCGTGATGGCGGAATCGTTCCGGGGTGGAGGACGTCATGCGTAGTATCACAACAATTGTATCATAGCAAGCATAGTAAACACAACCAGACATTGAATACATATGTGAAAAAGGTTTACATTGTTTAATACATAGTTTTGTTCATATCAAAAGTAAAATAGAAAGGCACGACTCTAGCGCTTCGACTTCTCCGAACTCCTGGAAGTACCTGTCTACTAATTCCCTGAGAATACAAGCAGTTTTGAAAGAATATCAGCATAAAGCTGGTGAGTTCATAAGCATTTTGTTTTGGTGGAAAAGTGTTCTTTGAATCCTTTTGAAAAGTGTTCCTCAAGAAAATCCTATATTTTCTTATGAAAAGCGTGTTTGAAAAACCCATTCCTTCCATTACTTCCAGATTCATACAAGATATGTACAATCCAAGGAGTCATGAAAGGAATATGAATATCCATTGATTACATATTAAACAATCTGTTTTGAATAGCCGGGTTATCCCAGGAAAATCCTATATTTTCCCTAAAGGTTGATGATTGATTATCCGTTCTAAACTGAGGTTTTGCAAGTATCTACCACACTCGTGTATATAAAAGCAGTTTTCTTTTAAAAACCCTGGTTACACCCAGAGGGGTATATTAGTCTTAAAACTAAATAAAAGAAAACCGTGATGAACTAAGTCCTGAAGATATTATTATTAATACCCTCCAGTAATATATCGGTTATTACTTTGAGGTTAGTTCATTTGATTCATTATTACAAAAGTAAATTCCTGTTATCTAGGTTGTGAGTTTCATAACCATAACTGACTGGATATGGCCCGCAACGGCCGATATCCTTAATGACTTTGTCACCCGCAGACCTGCCGGTCCAACTGTAGCTAGCAGTGAGGTGCGGGATTGTCAGTCCCGTATAGATCTATACACAACAGTCACGCTCTCCCTACAAGAGATTCTGGTCACGAGTGCTAGTCCTCCACTCTGCTTCTTGTGGTGAGTGTTACCAAGGACGTGTCTCAAACATAGCCTAACAAATTTACAAGTAATAATACCGAAAATCCTGTTTATGATTTGTATGAATCCTTTATAAAATAATACATTTTACTATATGATTCACAAGTTCATTGTTATAGTTTTGAAAACTGTTTCTACGAGTTGATTTCTAAATCGTTTGGTAAAAACTGTATTCCATGTTAAAAGCATACTGAAAATATAATTATCTTAAACAAAATAATATATTTTGAGCACAAGTTTCCTTGTACTTTTGCTTGTATATCCCCCCCCCCTGAAAACATGAAAAACTCGGAAAACGTAGGGGTATGAACTCACCTTGGGTGTTTTGAATGAAGGATCGACACGAAAAGTTGGGTGTTCAAGTGAAGCCTTGAACACGATTTGATCCTAATTTACATGCAGTGATACATAAGGGAGTCAAATGAAAGTATTTCACCACTAAATGTGATGGAGAACCACTCTAGGAACTTGGGACTACTTGCACTAAGTGTTAGTACCTTAAAGGATTGCATTAGGTGAGTGTATGGCCACCTTTAAGGTGTGTGCAGCCATGGGTGTGCTGCCCAAGGGGTGTGCGGCCGTACACCCATGATGGAAGGTGTTCTTGGGGTGTTTCAAGGTCCATACTTGAAATCCATAAAGTGTCCTAGGCTTATACCCAATTGTAGTGCAACTTAGGGGTCTTAGAAGTGTGTTTGTGGTCCTAAAATGAGTGTGTGGTCGCACACTTGGGTGTGTGGTAGCACACTTGGAGTGTTCTGCCGCACAAGGGTGTGTGCGGCCGTACACAGGTGTGTGCGGCCGTACCCCCCACACAAAGATGTCCAAAACGTCAAATCTAGGGTGTAGCAAGGCTAGGTTCATGTCCAACTCGAATATGGAAGTCCAACTCTCACTTTGGAGGGTCTTTTAGGAGTGTGCGGTCAACCTTATGAAGGTGTGCGGCCGCACTCCTTCAAGAGATGAAGAACATGATGAAATTCGATGAATCAAGGCTTAGATGAAGTGGTTCTTCAAGTATAACAAGCTAAGGGATGGATTACTCACGTTTTTGAAGCGTTGGGAGGGTTTGCGGTTGAATAGTCTTGAGATAAAAGGTGTTGTGTGCTGCCAAGGTGTTAAAGGAATGAAAGGAAAGGGGTCTACCCTTTATATAGGGGTGAGAGTGCTGTCAAGAGCGAGTGTGCTGCCAAGGGAGTGGGTGTGCGGCCGCACACCCATGTGTACGACCGTACACTCCTCCAAAAGGTGTGTATGGCCCGATTTTCTCACTATGTGACATGCTAACTCATTCCTAATCTCAACCTTGGTCAAATCCAAGCTTGGAACACTTAAATGAACCCTTAAGTAGCACCAGAAATCAACAAAACAAGTTGAATATTGATTGAATAGAATAAGTGTACAAGATAGAAGTTCCGGGTTGTCACAATGACATCATCCACCCCTGAACGTTTCTGTCGTTCCGGTTTGGGGGTGTGACAATATTTCTTACAAGAGTTACATCAAAACAAACCAGACAAATTACACTAATCATGGGCAGAGGGTGTACCATCATCGGGAAGAGAGCTTGGGCCAGGGCCTGACTCATCGTTCTAAGCATCTTGGTAAAGAACACGGAGCCCGGCCAAGTCCATGTTGCCAAGGTGGAGATGGCCAGGAAAATCCGTCCCAATAACATTGCAATGGCATCCTCCATCTCCTGGGTCTTGGCGGAAACATTCACCTCCATCTCCAGGTTAAATTCCCCAGCAACCACTAGTTCTTTTGCAACTCTTTTCCCATGCTCCACGCCTACTGCAACGTAAGCCGCCTACACGTGCACTAAACCTTAGAGAAATTGGGGGCTCTCGATCACCCTGTCCACCACCCGGCTGAGCCCATCGCAGAGGATCCACGAAATATACTTCTCCAACACCCCTCTTGCGGCACCTTCCCCAACTAGGTTTGCCTCCAACTCTGCCATTTGCTTGCTTAGGACAGTGTTTTCCAAGGTCAGGACCCCCACACGATCATTCAGACACTTAACCTCCCCGTCTAGCTTTGCCACTTGCTCTTTCAGGCTTGCCTTCTCGCACATCACCACCTCTTGCTGGGCCTCCAAATTGCGCTTGTCGGCTTCCAATTTCACCACTTGGGCCTTCAACTCAGCTCATTCAATTCTCACCTTGTCCTCCTAGGACTGGGTAGTCTCAATGTCGGAAATGCGCACAGCAGCTGCAACCAGGTAAGATGACACTTGGGCAGCAACATAGCGAAGACCGTCGGCCATGTGCTCATCTGCCAAAACAGACAAAGCTTCAGTTGTAGCAGGGGGAAAGGCATGACGAAACCACTCAAGAGTGGTGTCAAGGTCGGACACCAGGTCTCTGGTGTAACACCAGTCAAAATAGGTCAATAACAATCACATGTGATTATGCTAATCATGTAATGTGATTTTGTTAAACTAATAATGTGATAAGAGTGCTATGTAGTTCATGATAAATTCTAATACAAATAGGAACTTTCTTTATGATACAACTCAAAGTATACGTCCCTACGATTCCAAAAATATAGAGAACATCTGAATCTGACTTCGCATGAAGAAGTTATGATAAACCGAACACTATAAATCTCTATAATAAGAGGAATTTAAAATAGAATTATAATTAGCAATTGGAGTCTAAAAGAGAGTTGTAGTACTTGTAAATACCTACGCGTGCATATAAAGAACGTCAAAAACAGAGTTCGTATGTGAAAGTTACGACCTTCCGAAGATTCAGCTGTCAGAAACCCTAATCTGACTGAACTCACGAGGTGAGCATAGATGTTCACGAGGTGAGGAGTCATTTTGCCACATATCGAAATCTAGAAGGTGTGTGACGAGGCTACAGAGGGATAAGATCCAAACTCACGACGTGAGGACTGATCTGGCCACCTTCCGAAGCTAGGGACGCAAATGGCAAGTCTACGAGATGATCATGCTAGACTCACGACGTGAGTCTTATAAAACTCACGACGTGAGGCCCAAAAATCTTACTATAAATAGCAATTTCGACCCCAACCATTCTTACACCTGAACTTCTTTCCTTTCTCTCATTTGCTGAAGCCCTCTTGCATCCCGAGCCCCGACGACTTCGTACCGCTGACTGTTTCTGCTTAGATAACATAAAATCACGCTATTAGGGTGAGTTTCACGGCCCCACTTTCTAATATTTTAGGGGGGAAATGCATGCTAAAAATTGTATATACGTTACTATTATGTCTATATGATAGTATATTAGTATCAATGTAGATAGTTATAATAATCGGGATATAGTTGTTCTAAATATAATATTTTGAATATATACAACTATTATCAACTTGTTAGCATGTTCTTGTACTAATGTAGATCTTGAGTTATACTTAGGATTCTATATATATTTTGTGTGCGATATAGTTCTAGAGTTACACTCAGAATTTCTATATGTTAATTGATATGTACGTTGTTATTGTTGGTTTTATGTCAAGATAAAACCAGGTATGTTATATGCTGTTATTGTTGGTTTTATGTCAAGATAAAACCAGGTATGTTATATGTTGTTATTATTGGTTTTATGTCAAGATAAAACCAGGTATGTTATATGTTGTTATATGGTTTTTTTCAAGATAAAACCTGGTTTTAATTCTAATTATAGCTGTTGTACTTCCTAAGTGTTACAAATATTAGGAGTAATGTTTAAAGCATAGTCTAATAACTTAGGGTTTTAGACACGAATATGATTTTACTACTAGAACTAACGGAACTTGACAAGTCTACATGAGTTATTGTATTCATCAACTAAGATTGGAAATCTTAGGGAAAATCCTCTGACCTGTAATCGTTAATCCCGTGTGAGCGAGGAAGTTGTGGATGAATAAGATACGGGTTGACAACCCCACTCGTGGTTGCTAGCTACAACACAACGGTGTGCGAGTGACGAATTGTCCTTTTGTTTGTTTATTGTTCCGACATTG
The DNA here is from genome assembly GCF_052849685.1 of Lactuca virosa. Lineage (NCBI taxonomy): Eukaryota > Viridiplantae > Streptophyta > Magnoliopsida > Asterales > Asteraceae > Lactuca > Lactuca virosa. The sequence continues at coordinate 112,383,634 of NC_136427.1, read as the reverse complement.
ATGAAGCGTGTGGAACTTATCTTAAGATGCGAAACTTGTAGCATCAAGCAGAGGTTTGAAACTAGTCATATAGCCGCGGTTACGGACTCATGGTAGCAAATTGTTAGAAGCATTATACTTTGTCGTTATACAAGTATTAATGTTAAGTATAAGTTTCCCAAACACTTATACTCTATGTACAAGAAACTTGTAGGTATACTACTTGTATATTAAGTAGATAATTATACCTAACACACATACTCGTATAGAATTGAAATAGATTTATACGTAGCGGTTTTACTCGTATAGAATTGAAATAGATTTATACGTAGCGGTTTTACTCGTATACAATTGAAATAAGATTTATACATAGCAACTTTCGTTTGTATGGAATTACAATCACTTATATTCATAGTATATGAGACTTATAGGTAAACTACTTATTTGGTAAGTAAACTTTTATACCTAGGATATATATACTAAATGTTGGAGAGTCAAAACTATACTTTTGAACTTGGAAAATGTATTATTTTTATATGGAGTCAAAACCTGTGGACTCACCAACTTTATGTTGACGCCTTTTAAAATGCATGTGTTTTCAGGAAGTTGATAACTATGATACAAGAAATGACGTTACACTGCCCGGTGTTTCCGCCGACGGCCGGGGTGTGACAGATTGGTATCAGAGCTATTAACTATAGTGAATTAGTACTTTCTTAGGAAAGCACGACTATAGTTTAGGGCTTACTCTGTTAGGTTTAGGTATATCCCTTAACCTACAAATAAAAAGTATTAGTAATTATACTACTGAAGGACTACTTACGGGAGTGGTCACAAGATCGACATGTCGCGTTAGGTTGTTGGATTTCTGAACGGCTATATGCTAAAATGATCCTGCCCACCGATTGTCCTGACTGGCCGGTGCCTTATCAGCTAGACCTGAAGTAACAAACAATAATTAATAATAACCGTGAATACAACAAACACAAAGATATAGAGTTATGTATGAACTCAGTCCCACGATGAGAACACATGTATAAACCAAAAATATAGAAAAGCCAAACCCTCGATAACTATACAACACAATGTTTTAGGTCAATCTCCTTAGTCGAGTTTTATTGTACATGGGCCGAATCACAACTAAACGTAGACTGATCACCTATGTTTAATTATGGTTAAACCGATGCACAACTAAAATTGAATACAATGTTTGATAGACTAAAACACCTGAAGATTCTAGAAGATTCAAGATAGATCTCAGATCAGGATACCATCAACTCGGAGTACAAGAAGACGATGTTCCGAAAACAACATTTAGGACTCGGTCTGGTCATTAAGAGTTCTTAGTTATGCCTTTGGATTGACCAACGCTCCAACAATGTTCAAGGACCTCATGAATACTGTTTGCAAACCGTACTTGGATAAATTCGTGATAGTAGTTATCGATGATATATTGATATATTCACGAACCAAGGAAGAACACGGTCAACACTTGCAAATAATATTGGAACTACTAAGAAAAGAAAAGTTGTACGCCAAATTCTCCGAATGTGAATTTTGGATTAGAGAAGTACAAATTTTTAACATATAGTTAGCAACAAAGGGAATTCATGCCCAACCCTTCCAAGATTGAAGCAATTAAGAATTAGGAAGCACCAAAGACACCAACAGAAGATTTTGTCGTATACTGTGATGCATCAAATCAAGGATTGGGATGTGTGTTGATGCAAAGAGGAAAAGGCATCGCCTACGCATCACGACAACTAAAGGTGCATGAGAATAATTACACTACCCATGACCTTGAATTAGGATCTGTAGTTTTTGCACTTAGAAGTTGGAGACACACAATTGGCCAGAGAACATATAGGTGATACCTTATGTGCCGAGCCAGAAATAATCCACGAGACAAACTCAAAAGACCGTGCAAATTAAGGATCGATTAAAGGCAGCACGTGATCGTCAGAAGAGCTATGCAGACGTAAGACGTAAGCCTTTGGAATTCCAAGTTCGAGATAGAATAATGTTAAATGTCTCTCCTTGGAAAGCCGTAATTCGATTCAGGAAACGAGGCAGACTAAACCCACGGTATATAGGACCTTTTGAAATTCTAGCAAGAATTGGTTTTGTCGCATACCAAATCAAGTTACCTCAAGAACTAAGCAATGTATACGATGTTTTTCACGTGTCAAATCTCAAAAGATGTCTAGCCAATGACACTCTTGTTGTACCTCTCGACGAGATACAAGTCAATACCAAACTCAACTTAGTAGAAGAACCTGTCGAAATCATGGATCGAGAAGCCAAACGATTAAAACAAAGTCGTATTCCCATAGTGAAAGTTCAATGGAACTCTTTACGAGGACCTGAATTTACTTGGGAATGTGAAGATCAGATGAAACAAAAATACCCCCAACTATTTAACAAAACTCCATCCACAAGATAAATTTCAGGACGAAATTATTCTAACGGGGGGAGAATGTAACACCAGTCAAAATAGGTCAATAACAATCACATGTGATTATGCCAATCATGTAATGTGATTTTGTTAAACTAATAATGTGATAAGAGTGCTATGTAATTCATGATAAATTCTAATACAAATATGAACTTTCTTTATGATACAACTCAAAGTATACGTCCCTACGATTCAAAAAATATAGAGAACATCTTAATCTGACTTCGCATGAAGATGTTATGATAAACCGAACACTATAAATCTCTATAATAAGAGGAATTTAAAATAGACTTATAATTATCTATTGGAGTCTAAAAGATAGTTGTAGTACTTGTAAATACCTACGCGTGCATATAAAGAACGTCAAAAACGGAGTTCGTATGTGAAAGTTACGACCTTCCGAAGATTCAGCTGTCAGAAACCCTAATCTGACTGAACTCACGAGGTGAGCATAGATGTTCACAAGGTGAGGAGTCATTTTGCCACATCTGGGTCTAGAAGGTGTGTGACGAGGCTACGGAAGGATAAGATCCAAACTCACGACGTGAATCTTATAAAACTAATGACGTGAGGACTCATCTGGCCACCTTCCGAAGCTAGGGACGCAAATGGCAAGTCTACGAGATGATCATGCTAGACTCACGACGTGAGTCTTATAAAACTCACGACGTGAGGCCCAAAAATATTACTATAAATAGAAAGTTCGACCCCAACCATTCTTACACCTGAACTTCTTTCCTTTCTTTCATTTGCTGAAGCCCTCTTGTATCCCGAGCCCCGACGACCTCGTACCGCTCACCGTTTCTGCTTAGATTACATAAAATCACGCTACTAGGGTGAGTTTCACGGCCCCACTTTCTAATATTTCCGGGGGAAAACGCATGCTAAATATTGTATATACGTTACTATTATGTCTATATGATAGTATATTAGTATCAACGTAGATAGTTATAATAATCGGGATATAGTTGTTCTAAATATAATATTTTGAATATATAAAACTATTATCAACTTGTTAGCATGTTCTTGTACTAATGGAGATCTTGAGTTATACTTAGAATTCTATATATATTTAGTGTGCGATATAGTTCCAGAGTTACACTCGGAATTTCTATATGTTAATTGATATGTATGTTGTTATTATTGGTTTTATGTCAAGATAACACCAGGTATGTTATATGTTGTTATTGTTGGTTTTATGTCAAGATAAAACCAGGTATGTTATATCTTGTTATATGGTTTTAAGTCAAGATAAAACCTGATTTTAATTCTAATTATAGCTGTTGTACTTCCTAAGTGTTACAAATATTAGGAGTAATGTTTAAAGCATAGTCTAATAACTTAGGGTTTTAGACACGAATATCATTTTACTACTAGAACTAACGGAACTCGACAAGTCTACATGAGTTATTGTATTCATCAACTAAGAATGGAAATCTTAGAGAAAATCCTCTGACCTGTAACCGTTACTCCCGTGTGAGCGAGGAAGTCGTGTATGAATAAGATACGGGTTGACAACCCCACTCGTGGTTGCTAGTGTCACACCCCAAAACCGGAACGGCGGAAACGTTCTGGGGTGGAGGACGTCATGTTTAGTATCACAAGACATGCATCATAGTAAGCAAAGTAATGAACAACCATTTCATTAGAAAGAAAGTGTTTACAAAGTGTGTGTTCACAAAACATAGAATACATAAGCAAATAACAAACAAGACTTGAAGCTATACTGCTCCATCTTCTGAATTCCTAGCACGAGTATCTGTCTGCTAGGCTCCTGAGAATACAAGTTATTTTAAAAGAGTTGATCAGCAATTAAGCTGGTGAGTTCATGAGATTTTAGTGATGTAAGTATGTTGTAGAAAGTTGTTGTAATATGTTGTTGAAAATGTAATTGAAAAATGTAGTAAGTTTGAAGTTCTGTTTAGAAAAGTTCGCCTGTTCCTCTTACGAAATCCTATACATAAAAATGATCCTACAATCCTTTCTATGAGTACTAAATGGATACAAGTGATATAAAACTCAGAGTAAACAAGCAATCGACTGTGCGCATCTGCCCTAAGCTCACAACCAAACAAGGAACAGGGAGTAAGGCGGATATCACACATCCCATTGTTTGTTAGATCATTGTTGTATATAACTCTGGCGTGTTCACTTGTTACTCATGGAGTTAATTGTAATGGTTTCTTTATATTTAATGAAAAGATTCTTTAAGAAAAACCCTTATTTCTTATAATAAAATGGTTACCACAGTGATTACTTCTATAATCACTTAGTTTATACTGGCTATATATGATCTAATATCAGATAGAGAGTTAATTGGGTGAATCTGCCCTAAGCCCACAACCAAACAAGGAACAGGAAGTAAGGCGGAAAACACATATCCAACTACCTATTGGGTATTAATGATATATACCCATGATGTATAAACTAATGTATTATAGAGTTAATCACCTAAGGTCCTTTAAGTTTATACTGGTTTAATAAAATGGATTAAACCCTTAACTGGTAAGTTCCTAGTTTTGTATACCAAAAGTTCTGATTTGGAAAGTATGTTCTGTACTAGAAAACTGTGCATTGACTCTGTGTCCTATGACTTGACCCATACCTGGTACCCTTATCATGACTCAATGTATATTGGACATATATATCTAGAATCGAATAGATAATAAACTGGGTGAATCTGCTCCAAGCCCACAACCAAACAAGAAACAGGAAATGAAGCGAAGAGCACACATCCTATTACCTGTCGGGTCCTATTGATATATATGTATCCTTTGATGTATACATTAAGGAATCATAAGGTTAGCATTATGGCCCTTTCTACTAAACGTAGCCTTCTACCAAGGCATCAAATGTTATGTATGTTTGTTTCTTGTATTAGTGTTTATTTTCCCGTGTGAGACTCTCATTAACTAAATATAGATTATACATTAATGAATATGTGAGAAGTTCACAAAGTAAATGTAATGGGGAAAATAATGTTTTACCTCAGCAGTGACAATGCTGGCTATAAAGTAATTAAATACATACTCCAGGTAGTATTAAATATACAATAGACTTCGGGGAGTCTAAAGTAGCCTTTAGTCCTAAGTCGGTTAATTAAAGGTTTAATGTGAACTCGTATGTAACTGAGAAGATATATTATTATATTTCATCACCTCGTGTCTGCTAACCCAGACACGTGTAATCGTACTAAAGTTAACGCAAACCGGAAAGATATATTTTATGTGCTTTTCCCTGGTACTTAGTGTGCTTTTCCCTGGTACTTAGTGTGGTGTGCTTTTCCCTGGTACTTAGTGTGGTGTGTTTCTCTCTATACTAGTTATAGTATGTTTACCCTTTGTACTTGTTATAGTATGTTCTCCTCTGTACTTGTTATAGTATGTTTCTCTATGTATATGTTATAGTATGAACTGAACCCTTAAACTATACCTATTATAGTTTACTAGTAATGTACTTGGACTGTTGTTAAAATACTCATTTTACCACTAAGTTACGCTTGTACTTTAAAAACGAAGTTTTGTTAAACTATAAAGTAGCATAACTTGAAAAGAGTTTTTGAAATGATTTGACAACTTATAAATGACATAATTAATCTTTTGAAAATGTTTATAACAAACATTTACACAATTATCATTGTGTTCAACTTGTATTCCCCCCTTAAAAGCATTTAAAACATTTAAAAGATTCATTACGGGGTATGAACTCACCTGATGTGGGTGATTCAATGAATACGCGTGTAAGGATGAGAAGTTCCACGAATGAACTCCCGAGACACAACAAGTCCTAAATGGCATACATTGGCATATATTGACATAAATATAGTGCTTGGAAGCAACCAAATGCAAGGAAACACCTCATGGGACTAGGAAACACTTTGACCAAGTGTTGGAATCACATGTGATTGACCTAAAGGGTGTTTAAGGCCATGGTTTGGTGTTTACGGCCATATGTTTACGGCCATATGTTTACGGCCAAGGGAGTTTACGGCTGTAAACTCATGGTCAAAGATGCATATGAGGGTGTTTGAAGGCTAGGGAAGCTTGAGGGATTTTTGCTCTACACAAGGATGAGAAAGACCAACTCAATGGTGAGTGTTGAGGTGTTTACGGCCAAGGGAGTTTACTCCTGGCCGTAAAATCTCTAAATGGTCATATTTAAGGTCTTAAAGGTAGGGAGTCTCAAGGGTTTAAGTGTTCTAGGGTTTAGCAAGAGCCTAGATGTGTTTAAGGTCCAAGACTTGGCCATAATTGAAGTTTACGGCCAAGGGTGTTTACTCTTGGGCCGTAAACTCTCTAATGATGAGTTTGGTGATGGTTCAAGGTCTTACAAAGCACATGGGAGTGTTCTAGCCTCAAATCCAAGGCTTAGGAAGAGTTTATGGCCAAAATGGCACCTTTATAGGAGTTTACGGCCATAGGAGATGGCTTGGCCGTAAACTCCTTTTGGTCCTTCATTCTTGATGTTTTCAAGGTCCTAAGCATGAACCTTAACTGGATATCAAGTATAGGGAAGAGTACTTACGATATAGAGGCTTGAAAGGGTCGATTTTGGCCAAGAACACTAGTGTTTGTTCTTGGTGTTCTTGGTGAAACTTGAAGATCTAAGAAAAGTTGATTTTCATGGATGAAATCAAAGAGTGTAACTAGGAGATGAAGTGTAACAACAAATCAATGAAGGAACACTTACGTTTTTGATGATCTAAGCCGATGAACTCGATGATACTTGAGAAAGAATTGGAAGTTCTTGAGTTTGGAAGTGAAAGAATGGCTAGAAATGATCAAGGGCCATATATATGGGCTTGAGTTTACGGCCACATGAGTTTACGGACGTAAACTCATTGGCTTGTGGCAGTGAACTCCTTATGATGAGGTTAAGGCCCTAATGTTTGCACATTGTCTCTAGCAGGTACATTCTAACACTTATTCCTTAAGTGTACTAGGCTTAAAACTCCTTAGAATGACCTTTAACCAGGCTAAAACTCATTACCAATGAGTCTGACACTCAGTTGAGTTGACTGACTGAGCTTTTAAAGCAAAAAATTTTCGGGTTGTCACATCATTCCCCCGTTAGATGGAATTTCGTCCCGAAATTAACTTTCTTACTGTACTACTGGGGTTGCGCTCCTCTGATTGGCAGAATACTCATTTGTAGACCTGGCACCTTGCCCTACTATTCATGATAGGATTCATACTCGGTCCATCTATCATTACCTCGTGTATACAAGTCGTATATAATTAGGATAAGTAAGACGGTCGGATGTGCGACTCTGCCCAGGTCCACAACCATACAAGGAACAGGAGATAGGGCGGAAACACACATACTAAATCTGCGTAATCATAATTATATACCATCCTCGCATATATACTGAATAGTGATAGGTGGGCTGTATTCGTCCATAGCCTCTCTGCTCGAACCTGGTCTGGTGGACGAGTGGTATTTCGTGATGGTCTGCGGACATCTGACGATAAGGTTTCAGAGGACAAAGTACTCTTCGCATGAGTACTCCGGGGTTTAGAATACGAAAGATAAAACTGAGGTTTGTGTCGGACCGTGGATATGAATGACGAAAGTTTCGAGAACTTAACGATCGAGGCGATAGAAACATATGAACTTAGTATGGTGAGGACCACGCCAACTCATGACGAATGGTAGTAACGGACTCTTTACTGAACAAGGTTTTGGCCGATTTGAAAGAAACGTCTGCTATATGATGATGTATCCCTAGTGTGTTCGACAATGTACTTCTAGTGTGTTCGACTATGTACCCTTAGCGCGTTCGATAGTGTACTCTTAGTGTGTTCGATAGTGTACTCTTAGTGTGTTCGATAGTGTACTCTTAGTGTGTTCGATAGTGTACTTCTAGTGTGTTCGAAAATGTACTCTTTGTAAATGTTCTAGTGCTTTCTGTTTTCCCCTAGATGTTAACACTTCTACGTATCGTACCGCGATGAGCGACTACATACAAATGAAAGTGTTTTGATAAGTGGTGATGATACTTTATATTATGATCCCCCTCGGTACCACTACGATCGCCTGTCATATACAAGTTATGAATATTTAAGATGAATAAGACGGTCGACTGAGTAACTCTGCCTCAAATCCACAACCAAACAAGGAACAAGAATTAAGGCGGAATTACTCACTCTAATTCTGCAACATCTTAGTTATGCACAACCCTGGTGTATATTTTCAGTCATCATAGCTTCTCTAAACGGATCTTTTAGTTCTCTTGAATATTGTGACTCGTTCCTATGAGTGAGTTATTATGATTACTTTTAAGTGTTATCCCCAAGTTTTAATCTTATATAAATATAAATTAATTTGCAAAGCAAATTCTAAATCGAAACGTACCGCTGCTCGATGGCGACTCCGAGGTCGACTCTCCTGCGGTGATCATCAGAATTCTTCCATCCGTGCCTGAGTTCTTTGTTATCGGGCAGTCCCTCTGGTAGTGTCCAGTCTCACCACAGCCATAGCAGGCTTGGTTTTCTTCAACTCCGGGGACTTGGGAGATCGGTTGAGTCGGTGCCCTGCAGAAACAGACTGTGTGTCCTTTTCTGTGGCAGATCAGACACTGCATTTCCTGGCATACTCCGGTGTGGTGATAGTTGCACTTTCCACACTTTAGGAGGGTTCGAGCATATCGACTGGCAGGTGCTGGAGTAGTAGGTGTCGTAGCGGCGTACATCGTACTCGCTTGTTGCTCTTGTGGGGTTTCCTGTGTTGTTCGCTTCTTCCTCCTATTGTTCCCCGAATTCTGATTATAGTCGTCCCCTTTTGATGGCTCGGGAGTCGGGACTTCTATGTCATGGCGGACTTCATAGTCGATGAGTATTTGGGCCAGGCGTTTGGCACTATCGGATGTGGTTGGGTTAGAAGACAACACATTTCCTTGGGTCGGGGCAGTCAGACCCCAGACATACCTTTCTATCTTCTTGCTCTCCGGGGTAACTATCCCGGGGCACAGTGCTGCCAGGTCGCTAAACCTGTCAGTATAGGCCACTATGTCTGAGCCAACCATCTTGAGTTCCCATAGTTCTTGTTCTAGCTTCTGTACTTCGCCCCTTGGGCAGTAATCTCTCATCATCATTTCCTTCAAATTTTCCCAACCCATAGATTTTGCCACTGTTAGAGTCAATGACTTAACATGGCCATTCCACCATGTTAGGGCTCTTCCGGAGAAGGTGCAGGCAGCAAACTTGACTTTGCTCCCTTCTGGGCATGAACAGATTTCAAAGACCGAATCTGTTTTCTCGAACCATTGCATCAGAGCGATGATCCCACCATTTCCGTCGAAGGAATTGGGTTTGCATTTCATGAAGTCTTTATACGAACACTCCCTTGGGTGTTCGTGGGTATCTCTGTGGTTGTTTAGGTGAGCACCGCTACCAGATCCACTGATACCACTTGCGCGAATTTGGGTTAGAGCGGCTATCGTTGCTAATGTTACCGCTGCCTGAAAAGCAGCTAGGTCGAACTGCGGCGGGGGTAGTGGCGGTTGAGTTGGAGTTGTCGGAATAGTGCATCTGTTCGATTTGCGAGGAGGCATCTTTGCTAAAAGGATACAAAGATGAGCTGGAATAAGTCTATAGCAGTGGACACAAGCCGAAAGCTGAAAAGACAAGGTTATCCTAGTTCTGAGTGTATCGGGTCCTGACTTCCACAGGGTTCTAGAAACAATTCATAAAGGAGTCTATATCTAATAAACTCTATGAATTTTGAAATGGTTATCCTCGAATGAATATATGTTGCCTGAATAACTGTTACTAGCTGCATGTAAGAAAATAATTCTAACACATAAAGTGAGCAGTGTTCCCACTCGCTCATTTAGTTAACAAGATTATTATTTATTAGTGTGACGTGTAAGACGTTTTGGTTACTTCGGTTGATCCCTCTTTGAAAACTTCTCATGAACTGGCTCTTGTTCCTCCTGGACTCTTCTGTTGTCTACTGTGAGGAAGTGGTTACATCTATCTGGGTTTGTCGTGCGAGAATGGAAGTGTCTAGAGAATCTATGAGATTTAAGGTAACTTTATGGGGTGATCCTTACAGAGTCCTCCTATAATTGCACAATGTATACAAGTTGTATATAACTTAAGATTAAATAGACCTTCAAATAAGTGATCCTACTCCAAAACCACAACCAAATGAGGAATGGGTAGTGAAGCGTAGATCACAAATTCTAAGTCTATAAGATCTCAATTATATAAAATCTTAGGAGTATACATTGTAAGGTTATAGACCTATCCGTAAGGGTCTTTTGAGTTATCATGTAAGTTGTTTATATAGTGCCTAAAATACTCCTATAGTATTTTAATGTAATCTTCTTGGTATGTTTCAAACTTGTTATCGCGTTATAGTATCATAGAATACTCCTATAGTATTCTAAATCTAATGTACTTGATCTAGTATTCTCTTGACTGGTGTTTAGGTAAGTTTTAAGACTGTTGCAACACCACATCACTCCCAAACACATGTCGGTCACATCTTGAATGAATATAGTTGATCAGGCTATATTGATCCTAGCTATGATTACACAACTGTTCAGGTTTGACGACAGTGTTGAACCTTTAAATACTTTAGTTCTGTTCTTCTTGTGATACTTGGTCTAGTATGTACATGTATAAGCAAGTAGGTATATTTTTATAACTTATCGTTATACTCTTAAACTATACCATTATTCAGAGCACTTAAGTCCCATTGTATTTATAGTTGTATATCTTTTATCGGTTGATATACTTAGTTCACTATAAACAATGCTCTGATACCAATCTGTCACACCCCAAAATCGGAACGGCGGAAACGTTGTGGGGTGGAGGACGTCATGTTTAGTATCACAAGACATGCATCATAGTAAGCAAAGTAATGTACAACCATTTCATTAGAAAGAAAGTGTTTACAAAGTATGTGTTCACAAAACATAGAATACATAAGCAAATAACAAACAAGACTTGAAGCTATACTGCTCCATCTTCTGAATTCCCAGCACGAGTACCTGTCTACTAGGCTCCTCAGAATACAAGTTATTTTGAAAGAGTTGATCAGCAATTAAGCTGGTGAGTTCATAAGATTTTAGTGATGTAAGTATGTTGTAGAAAGTTGTTGTAATATGTTGTTGAAAATGTAATTGAAAAATGTAGTAAGTTGTAAGTTCTGTTTAGAAAATTTCGCCTGTTCCTCTTAGGAAATCCTATATTTCCTACTTTGATGAAAGATACGTAAAAATGATCCTACAATCCTTTCTATGAGTACTAAATGGATACAAGTGATATAAAACTCAGAGTAAACAAGCAATCGACTGTGCGCATCTGCCCTAAGCTCACAACCAAACAAGGAACAGGGAGTAAGGCGGATAGCACATCCCATTGTTTGTTAGATCATTGTTGTATATAACTCTGGCGTGTTCACTTGTTACTCATGGAGTTAATTGTAATGCTTTCTTTATATTTAATGAAAAGATTCTTTAAGAAAAACCCTTATTTCTTATAATAAAATGGTTACCACAGTGATTACTTCTATAATCACTTAGTTTATACTGGCTATATATGATCTAATATCGGATAGAGAGTTAATTGGGTGAATCTGCCCTAAGCCCACAACCAAACAAGGAATAGGAAGTAAGGCGGAAAACACACATCCAACTACCTATTGGGTATTAATGATATATACCCATGATGTATAAACTAATGTATTATAGAGTTAATCACCTAAGGTCCTTTAAGTTTATACTGGTTTAATAAAATGGATTAAACCCTTAACTCGTAAGTTTCTAGTTTTGTATACCAAAAGTTCTGATTTGGAAAGTATGTTTTGTACTAGAAAACTGTGCATTGACTCTGTGTCCTATGACTTGACCCATACCTGGTACCCTTATCATGACTCAATGTATATTGGACATATATATCTAGAATCAAATAGATAATAAACTGGGTGAATCTGCTCCAAGCCCACAACCAAACAAGAAACAGGAAATGAAGCGAAGAGCACACATCCTATTACCTGTCGGGTCCTATTGATATATATGTATCCTTTGATGTATACATTAAGGAATCATAAGGTTAGCATTATGGCCCTTTCTACTAAACGTAGCCTTCTACCAAGGCATCAAATGTTATGTATGTTGTTTCTTGTATTAGTGTGTATTTTCCCGCGTGAGACTCTCATTAACTAAATATAGATTATACATTAATGAATATGTGAGAAGTTCACAAAGTAAATGTAATGGGGAAAATAATGTTTTACCTCAGCAGTGACAATGCTAGCTATAAAGTAATAAAATACAGACTCCAGGTAGTATTAAATGTACAATACACCTCGGGGAGTCTAAAGTAGCCTTTAGTCCTAAGTCGGTTAATTAAAGGTTTAATGTGAACTCGTATGTAACTGAGAAGATATATTATTATATTTCATCACCTCGTGTCTGCTAACCCAGACACGTGTAATCGTACTAAAGTTAACGCAAACCGGAAAGATATATTTTACGTGCTTTTCCCTGGTACTTAGTGTGGTGTGCTTTTCCCTGGTACTTAGTGTGGTGTGCTTTTCCCTGGTACTTAGTGTGGTGTGTTTCTCTCTATACTAGTTATAGTATGTTTCCCCTTTGTACTTGTTATAGTATGTTCTCCTCTGTACTTGTTATAGTATGTTTCTCTATGTATCTGTTATAGTATGAACTGAACCCTTAAACTATACCTATTATAGTTTACTAGTAATGTACTTGGACTGTTGTTAAAATACTCATTTTACCACTAAGTTACGCTTGTACTTTAAAAACGGAGTTTTGTTAAACTATAAAGTAGCATAACTTGAAAAGAGTTTTTGAAATGATTTGACAACTTATAAATGACATAAGTAATCTTTTGAAAATGTTTATAACAAACATTTACACAATTATCATTGTGTTCAACTTGTATTCCCCCCCCCCCTTAAAAGCATTTAAAACAGTTAAAAGATTCATTACGGGGTATGAACCCACCTGATGTGGGTGATTCAACGAATACGCGTGTAAGGATGAGAAGTTCCACGAATGAACTCCCGAGACACAACAAGTCCTAAATGGCATACATTGGCATATATTGACATAAATATAGTGCTTGGAAGCAACCAAATGCAAGGAAACACCTCACAGGACTAGGAAACACTTTGACCAAGTGTTGGAATCACATGTGATTGACCTAAAGGGTGTTTAAGGCCATGGTTTGGTGTTTACAGCCATGTGTTTACGACCAAGGGAGTTTACAGCCATAAACTCATGGTCAAAGATGCATATGAGGGTGTTTGAAGGCTAGGGAATCTTGAGGGATTTTTACTCTACACAAGGATGAGAAAGACCAACTCAATGGTGAGTGTTGAGGTGTTTACGGCCAAGGGAGTTTACTCCTGGCCGTAAACTCTCTAAATGGTCATATTTAAGGTCTTAAAGGTAGGGAGTCTCAAGGGTTTAAGTGTTCTAGGGTTTAGCAAGAGCCTAGATGTGTTTAAGGTCCAAGACTTGACCATAATTGGAGTTTACGGTCAAGGGTGTTTACTCTTGGGCCGTAAACTCTCTAATGATGAGTTTGGTGATGGTTCAAGGTCTTACAAAGCACATGGGAGTGTTCTAGCCTCAAATCCAAGCCTTAGGAAGAGTTTATGGCCAAAATGGCACCTTTATAGGAGTTTACGGCCATGGGAGATGGCTTGGCCGTAAACTCCTTTTGGTCCTTAATTCTTGATGTTTTCAAGGTCCTAAGCATGAACCTTAACTGGATATCAAGTATAGGGAAGAGTACTTACGATATAGAGGCTTGAAAGGGTCGATTTTGGCCAAGAACACTAGTGTGTGTTCTTGGTGAAACTTGAAGATCTAAGAAAAATTGATTTTCATGGATGAAATCAAAGAGTGTAACTAGGAGCTGAAGTGTAACAACAAATCAATGAAGGAACACTTACGTTTTTGATGATCTAAGCCGATGAACTCAATGATACTTGAGAGAGAATTGGAAGTTCTTGAGTTTGGAAGTGAAAGAATGGCTAGAAATGATCAAGGGCCATATATATGGGCTTGAGTTTACGGCCACATGAGTTTACAGCCGTAAACTCATTGGCTTGCGGCCGTGAACTCCTTATGATGAGGTTAAGTCCCTAATTTTTGCACAATGTCTCTAGCAAGTACATTCTAACACTTATTCCTTAAGTGTACTAGGCTTAAAACTCCTTAGAATGACCTTTAACCAGGCTAAAACTCATTACCAATGAGTCTGACACTCAGTTGAGTTGACTGACTGAGCTTATAAAGCAAAAAAATTTCAAGTTGTCACAGCTAGCTACAACACAACGGTGCGCGAGTGACGAACTGTCCTTTTGTTTTTTTATTGTTCCGACGTTGATGAAGCGTGTGGAACTTATCTTAAGATGCGGAACTTGTAGCATCAAGCAGAGGTATGAAACTAGTCATATAGCCGCGGTTAAGGACTCATGGTAGCAAATTGTTAGAAGCATTATACTTTGTCGTAATACAAGTATTAATGTTAAGTATAAGTTTCCCAAACACTTATACTCTAGGTACAAGAAACTTGTAGGTATACTACTTGTATATTAAGTAGATAATTATACCTAACACACATACTCGTATAGAACTGAAATAGATTTATACGTAGCGGTTTTACTCGTATAGAATTGAAACAGATTTATACGTAGCGGTTTACTCGTATAGAATTGAAATAAGATTTATACGTAGCAACTTTCGTTTGTATGGAATTACAAACACTTATATTCATAGTATATGAGACTTATAGGTAAACTACTTATTTGTTAAGTAAACTTTTATACCTAGGATATATATACTAAACGTTGGAGAGTCAAAATGATACTTTCAAAACTATACTTTTGAACTTGGAAAATGTATTATTTTTATATGGATTCAAAACCTGTGGACTCACTGACTTTATGTTGACGTATTTTAAAATGCATGTGTTTTCAGAAAGTTGATAACTATGATACAAGAAATGACGTTACACTGCCCGGAGTTTCCGCTGATGGCCGGGGTGTGACATCTGGGGGTTAGGCTCCAAGATGGCTTGTAGGCACCTGAATGAGACCCTGCAGAAGAAGGGACAGTTCCTGTTTTACCAGGATAAGTTGACACGAAACCATGGGAGGGCGAAGACCAAGTCTTCACCTTGGTTCCTCCAGCAGTAGGATCAGGGCCGGTCATGTCAATGTTTCCTTTCTCTGTATGAATGGGCGGTTTAGTCGCTCTGTTGTGTGCCCCCTACAACAGTTTCGGAGGACTTTCATCAGGGGCACTGGTGGAACCCTTTGAACCCCCTAGCAGGAAACTCAAATTATGTTTCTTGCGCAGAGGGGGGTCAGTGTTAACTGTCTCGGCACTACCGCCGGAAGAGGCTTCCAAGAAAATGAATCGCCTCTTGACGCGACAGAGACTCCTTAGGGACCCGGAAGGGGCATGATCCTTTTGAGAAGCGCCAGTAACAACAACCTCCTGCAGATCTTGTAACACCCGATTCCTGGTACGCAGTCAATTCAAGCATTTCTTGTGTTTTTCTCTGGGACTCGACGAGTTGGAGGCCCAACTCGTCGAGTAGAGTCGAGATCCGCGGACAGTTTAACTGACCTACTCGACGAGTCGGAATACTGACTCGGCGAGTAGGTGATGGTTAAGTGAAACCCTAAATCTGATTGCACCCTATTTAAACACCTTATCTCAGCCTCCATCGTCCCTTATACTCCCAGAAGACATCATATCGAAACCCTAGCCGTTTTGTGTGTTCTAAGGCCATTTTGGTGCTTTTTGGTGGGTTGTGAAGCTTGAGAAGAGGAAAGGAGCTTGTGAGACCAAGGGGAAACAAGAAGATCCAGAGTTTAGAGCTCATTTTCAGCTTATTGGAGGTATGAAGCTGAACCTTTGTCTATAGATCTTGATTTTTTGGGCCTTTTCCTTCATTTTTCTAAGCCTTAAAGAGGTGGTATTCGGGATTTAGTGTTGGAAGTCAGTGTATGCTTTAGATCCAGGTCTATTGGGGGGTTTTATGGCATAAAGGTGCCCATTTTGTTGCCATGAACACCCCATGCACCATAGAGGCCATCTTTTATGGCTTTTTGGGCCAAAGACCCCTTGCATGTGTACCAAGTTTGGAACTTTACGTATGAAATGGACATTAAGGGGCCAGATCAATGGTTTTCAGGTGTTAAGACCCATTGAAATCGACTGTATAGTATTGCTCAAGGATGGACTCGACGAGTTGTTCTTGGGACTCGGCGAGTCGCGGTGTAATGACCACCAAATCCTTTCTGTGGATGGACCAGTTGTTAGGGAGGAAAGTCCCGTAGATGTTTAGACGCGAAAAGGGACTTGGGAATCATGGGACTCGACGAATGTATGAACAGGCTCGGCGAGTCCAAGGTAATCTCCAAATATTTGAAGACGAACTCGACGAGTTGTTCATACAACTCAACGTGTCGTAGACCGGATACGTTCTTATGAGGGAGATGAACTCGCCGAGTTCAAAGAGGAACTCGACGAGTCGGATGAAGATGGTCCTGATGTTTTGAATAAAGGAGAACCTGTCGAGTTCTTGCTAGACTCGACGAGTGGAGTCGGGGTTGGATCGGGTTAGTGGAGTATGGACTCGACGAGTTGGTAGACCAACTCGGCGAGTCAGGTCAACTAGGTGTTGACTTTGACCAATGTTGACCTTGCTTGGTTTTAGTATTGACCCTGGTTAGGGTTGTTTGTTCTGTTTGATGACTTGAGGGTTGTCATGTAGGGATTGAGGGGTCGAGGAGAGCCGACCTTCACGCGGAGGACAGTTCAGACACTACACGACATCGAGGTGAGTTACCTTCCAGTAGGAGTGGGTCTAAGGCACGAAGGCCGGCCCAGTAATGATTGTTAGTTGGGATGATTATCTTTGTGATAATTGTCTTGTCTATTATTGTTGGATATGTGAGTATGCTAGATTGCTTGGTATGGAAGTATGCTAGTTGCTTTGTTATATGAGATAGTATCAGTAGGAGGGGACTAGTCCCTGATTCGGTCGTTAGGACCAATGGGTAGGTCGGACACCCCAGATATGTCTGACAGCATGATTGTGATATGGTATTGTGTGTCAGCAGTAGGGGGTGAAATAGTCCTCGTGTTCGGTTGAGATAGACCGGAGGGTAGGTCAGCACCCCAGAATGGCTTGACATGGGTAGGTCAGCACCCCCAAATGGCTTGACATGGGTAAGTCAGCACCCCAGAATGGCTTGACATGGGTAGGACGGGCGCCCCAGAATTGCCCGACAGTATGTATGCTATGTGGTTGTTTGGTATGTGGTATGATGGGGGGGGGGGAACTCACTAAGCTTTGTGCTTACAGTTTCAGTTTTGGTTTCATGTACCTCTTCGTCTAAGGGGAAAGAGCCGACGGTGTAGCAGCGCGTCACACACACACCTATGATTTCCGCTTAGAGTTTTCTGGGATTGTACTCTGATGTTTGATACTTCATATGTTTTGGTTTGAGACTTGATATTATGGTTCTATGTATTGACAGGATTTTGGCAATGATTTGATAAACTATTTTATAAATCACTTAATTAAAATGAAATTTTTGGCCTCGAATTTTGGGATGTTACAAGTTGGTATCAGAGCCCTGGTTTGAGGGATTCGGACACACCCTCGGGGGTGTCTGGACTCAAACCGACGGACTAAAATTTTTTTACAAGGAAAATGGTTTTCTAAAATTGAAGTTAAAGAGTTTTGAGAAAGAACAGGGTGTGTGATGTGTGCGACCGGCCGAGCTCAAGTAAGTTCTCCCCAAGATACCTATACATGTTATGTTATATGATATATGATTCTGAGAACTGCATGTTAGATTAGGGCTAAGGATCTTGGAGGATGCCTTTTATGCCTGATATATGATCCTGAGAACTGCATGCTAGAGTAGGGCTAAGGATCTAGGAGGATGCCTGGAATGCCTCTTGTATGAGCTGCATGCTAGGACTGTTTAGCCAGCGGTAGGATAGCCTTATTAGGTTATGCCTGATGTGGTTACTCAATGCACGAATGTTGCTTGCTTTGTGCTAAAGGGGTCCTGGCTAACTTTAACTAACTAGTGAGCGGATATGTAACAGTATTCTCAAGCTAGTTAGGGAAGGGAAGTAGGGACTCCTAGTGCAGCTGATGGCGGAGAGTAGATCGGAGGGTGCCCTAGGAGAGCCTAGGACGAGATTAGTGGAAAAGGGTATCGGTAAAGGGACTTGGTGAAGTTGAAGCAATCCTTGAGGAAAGTACGGATAGATGTGGAAGGTAGTATGGGCCCGTACTACTGGGAGCAGAGGATCTGTACTCGAGTCAGGGAGGGCCGAGATGGAACCAGGGAACTTGGAGAGTGTGTGAGACCTCTCGAGAGCATGAATGATCCCGACGTTTATGTGTTTATTTGCAGTATGGCAATCACACGACATGGAGTGTGAGGTTCAGGATCAGGATCAGGATCAGGCTCGGGTGCAGGATCCGAGCAGGTTGATGACGGGCTACGCGAGTTCATCGCATCTGAGATCACGAGAGGTATCCTTGATGCGACTCCGATCATTTTCGGGTCGATCAAGGAGGGGATTTTTGAGCTGATGGAGGATCGCCTCCGGGCATTCAGGAGTGATCTGGCGTCTACCCAGACAGGTATACGCACACTGTCCTCCAAGGACTTCCGAGGGAGTGGTGCGCCAGATTTTCACAGGGTGAAGGACCCCATTGCTACCAGGAGATGGATCGCAGACATTGAGTCTGCATAGTTGATGAGCTTCTACCTTGAAGGGTCGAAGGTCCGCTTTGCCGCGGGATGTTTGAGGGATAGAGCCAGAGACTGGTGGGAGTCAGTCGGTGACTCGCTAGGAGCCCCAGCCGTCGAGGCTATGGCGTGGTCAGATTTCATGACCAGATTCAGGGCTGAGTTTGCGCCGGCTGTGGAGCTTCAGCAGCTGGCCAGGGAGTTTCTGGATATGAGACAGACTATAGACTCAATGGCGGAGATCACCGCCAATTTTAGAGAGAGGGCCTTGTTGGTACCTCAGTATGCTGGGGATGAGGAGATGCGGAAGACCCTCTACCATGATATGTTGAGGGCTGATATTCGGGAGCATGTCAACTATTCAGCCTGCCCGACCCTGGAGTCCATGATTGCCAGGGCGCGGGAGAGGGAGCTCGATTTGGAGCACGTCAGGAAGAGGAAAGCAGAGTCTGAGCAGGTGACAGGGGTTTCGGAGAAGAAACCCAAGGGATCCGGCGTACGGTCGAAGGGCCAGCCGGGCCAAAGTCGTTGCAGGAAATGCGGTAGGCCGCATGAGGGAGCTTGTAGAGCAGGATCGATCGGTTGCTACAAGTACGACAAGACGGGGCACTTTGGCATGGATTGTACTGCCCCTGCCCCTACAGTACAGATGTCAGATCTGGTTTGCTTCCATTGCAATCAGAGGGGTTATAAGAAGGCCAACTGCCCTAGATTGACAGCAGCGACAGTAGCAGCGCCAGCGGCGGCACCGAATCTAGTGACGGCGCGGGTTACGGATGGCCGGAAGGACAAGGTAGAGGCTCCAGTTGTGTGGAGCTGAGCATTTCAGTTGACAGTCTAGGAGGCACGCGCTGCACCCGATATGGTGACGAGTACGATTTCTTTCTTATGCTTTTGTTTTATGTCGCTGTGATTTTGATATGTTATGTATGTGCTCTGTATAGGATCGTTCCATGTGAACGGTATCCCAGTTCAGATATTGTTTGATTCGGGTGCTACCCGATCGTTTGTCTCTCTTGCGCTTAGCACGAAGTTTCCTGAGTCTTCGGGCGTGTTGGATTGCCCTCTAGAGGTCGAGATTGCGGACGACCGGTCAGTGCGAGCATCAGAGGTCTACCGAGATTATGTTTTGTGGCTGTTTAAGGAGCGTTATCTGGTAGATGTGGTTCCCATACCTTGCGGGGGAACAAGGTTATTATTGGTATGGATTGGCTAAGCCCCAATGGGGCAGTGATTGACTGTGTGCAGCAGTTGGTGCGGATCAGGACCCCAAGTGGGGGAGAACTGGTGATTCAGGGCGAGAGGCCACAACGAGAACCAGCTTTATGTTCAGCAGTGAGAGCTAGGCGCTACCTTCAGCAGGGTTGCGCAGGATTTGTCGCCTATGTGCCCGTGGTATGGGAGGCGGGTAAGGCGACGGTGGGCGATGTGCCCATGGTACGGGAGTTTGTGGATGTATTCCCCGAGGAGTTGCCTGAGATACCTCCGGAGAGGCAGGTAGAGTTCAGGATCGACCTAGTCCCTGGTGCGGCTCCGATAGCCAAGGCACCGTATCGGTTGGCTCCTCCTGAGATGCAGGAGTTGTCTATACAGCTGCAGGAGCTGTTAGACAAGGGATTCATTAGACCGAGTAGTTCACCCTGGGGAGCCCCGTATCTGTTCGTGAAAAAGAAGGACGGGTCGCATCGGATATGTATAGACTATAGGGAGCTGAATAAGGTAACGGTCGAGAACCGTTACCCACTCCCGAGGATTGATGACCTCTTTGACCAGTTACAGGGAGCATCTTGGTTCTCCAAGATTGATTTGCGTTCAGGGTATCATCAGATGAGGGTCAGAGAGGAGGATGTGCAGAAGACTGCGTTTCAGACGCGTTATGGCCACTATGAGTTCGTGGTGATGCCTTTCGGGCTCACCAATGCTCCTGCCGCGTTCATGGACCTCATGAACCGCGTGTGCAGACCGATGTTGGATCGGTCTGTGATAGTTATCATCGATGACATCTTGATTTATTCCAAGACTCGAGAGCAGCATGAGCACTTGCGAGAGGTTTTGGATACTTTGAGGAGGGAGAGCTTGTATGCTAAGTTCTCCAAGTATGAGTTCTGGTTGCGCGGGGTGCAGTTTCTTGGGCACCTTGTCAACCAGGACGGGATTTCGGGTGATCCGACCAAGGTGGAGGCCGTGATGAGATAGGAGGTTCTGAGGTCTCCATCTGAGATTCGAAGCTTTCTGGGACTGACAGGCTACTATCGGAGATTCATTCAGGACTTCTCCAAGATATCCGTGCCCCTGACCCAGTTGACGAGGAAAGCCGTGGTCTTTCGCTGGGGGCCCGAGCAGCAGGCCGCATTTGAGACATTGAGACAGAGATTGTACGAGGCGCCAATCTTAGCCCTGCCAGAGGGCATGGAGGACTTTGTAGTATATTGTGATGCGTCCATCTCCGGCTTGGGTGCGGTATTGATGCAGAGGGGGCATGTTATTGCTTACGCTTCGAGGCAGCTGAAGCCTCACGAGGCAAATTATCCGACGCACGATTTGGAGCTGGGGGCTGTTGTTTTCGCCCTCAAGATTTGGTGTCATTACCTCTATGGGGTTTGTTGTACCATTTACACGGACCACAAGAGCCTGAGCTATCTCATGGACCAGCCAAATCTGAATATGAGGCAGCGTCGGTGGCTTGATGTGGTGAAGGATTATGATTGCGAGATCCTCTACCACCCGAAGAAGGCCAATGTCGTGGCCGATGCGCTTAGCCACAAGGCAGCGCTGATCAGGGACATCTGTCTGAGGATGACAGTTGTGACTCCGCTGTTGGAGCAGATTCGGGAGGCCCAGCAGGAGGCCATGAAGGAGGAACATTGGAAGAGTGAGCGAATTGTGGGTCAGGTTTCCTCCTTCGACTATGATAGCCGGGGATTGTTGACTCTTCACCGTAGGGTGTGGGTCCCTTATCATGGGGGTGTGCCCCGGGTATTGATGGCAGAGGCGCACAAATCCAGGTTCTCTATCCATCCCGGGGCGACGAATATGTACAGGGATCTTCGTCTCGATTATTGGTAGCCCTGTATGAAGAGGGACATAGCTTGGGTTGTGGAGAGGTGTCTGACCTGCAGGAAGGTCAAGGCTGAGCACCAGAGACCTCACGGCAAGGTCCAGCCGTTGGATATCCCACTGTGGAAAGTGGGAGGATATTACGATGGACTTCATTACAAAGCTTCCCAGGACCGCGCGAGGAGTGGATTCGATTGGGGTCATCGTTGATCGATTGACCAAGAGCGCACATTTTATTCTGATCCAGGAGAGTATTTTGGCCGAAACGTTGGCTGACATCTATATCAGGGAGGTGGTGGCGTGGCACGGGGTGCCAGTTTCAGTGATTTCCGACAGGGATGTGCGGTTCACTTCCAGGTTTTGGAAGAAGTTCCATGACGAGCTGGGTACTCGTCTGCATTTTAGTACCGCCTTCCACTCGCAGACGGATGGCCAGAGCGAGCGGACCATCCAGATTTTGGAGGATATGCTACGGGCGTGTGTTTTAGACTTCGGAGGTAGTTGGGATACTTACCTTCCGTTGGTGGAGTTTTCTTATAATAACAGTTACCACGCGAGCATCGACCGTCCTCCTTTCGAGATGCTGTATGGGAGGAAGTGCAGGAACCCGATATGCTGGGGAGAGGTCGGACAGAGAGTCATGGGGAGTACCGAAGTGGTACTCAAGACTACGGAGAGGATCCAGCAGGTTCGGAGCAGGCTTCAGACTGCTCAGAGTCGGCAGAAAAGTTATGCCGACAAGCGTCGATCGGATCTGGAGTTCCAGGTCGGGGATATGGTGCTCCTGAAGGTGTCGCCTTGGAAGGGCGTCATTCGATTCAGGAAGCGGGGCAAGCTGGGCCCCATGTATATTGGACCCTTCAGGGTTATGCCCCGGGTGGGCAAGGTGGCTTATAGGCTGGATCTGCCAGCCGAACTCAGTCAGATTCATAGCACATTTCGTGTCTCCTAGTTGCGGAAATGCTTGGTAGAAGATTCGGCGGTGGTGCCTCTAGAGGATATTCAGGTTGATGACAGCCTGAACTACATCGAGCGGCCAGTGGCAATCCTTGACAGGAAGTCAAGGGATCTGAGGAACAAGAGGGTGGAGCTGGTAAAGGTGCAGTGGCAGCACCGTAAGGGCTCAGAATGGACCTGGGAGCCGGAGGACGAGATGAGGGAGCATTACCCCGAGCTTTTTCCGGATTCAGCGACAGACTTCGAGGACGAAGTCTAAGATAAGTGGGGGAGATTTATAACACCCGATTCCTGGTACGCAGTCAATTCAAGCATTTCTTGTGTTTTTCTCTGGGACTCGACGAGTTGGAGGCCCAAATCGTCGAGTAGAGTCGAGATCTGCGGACAGTTTAAGTGACCTACTCGATGAGTCGGAATACTGACTCGGCGAGTAGGTGTTGGTTAAGTGAAACCCTAAATCTGAGGGTTTGCACCCTATTTAAACACTTTATCTCAGCCTCCATCGTCCCTTATACTCCCAGAAGACATCATATCGAAACCCTAGCCGTTTTGTGTGTTATGAGGCCATTTTGGTGCTTTTTGGTGGGTTGTGAAGCTTGAGAAGAGGAAAGGAGCTTGTGAGACCAAGGGGAAACAAGAAGATCCAGAGTTTGGAGCTCATTTTCAGCTTATTGGAGGTATGAAGCTGAACCTTTGTCTATAGATCTTGATTTTTTGGGCCTTTTCCTTCATCTTTCTAAGCCTTAAAGAGGTGGTATTCGGGATTTAGTGTTGGAAGTCAGTGTATGCTTTAGATCCAGGTCTATTGGGGGGTTTTATGGCACAAAGGTGCCCATTTTGTTGCCAGGAACACCCCATGCACCATAGAGGTCATCTTTTACAGCTTTTTGGGCCAAAGACCCCTTGCATGTGTACCAAGTTTGGAACTTTACGTATGAAATGGACATTAAGGGGCCAGATCTGGGGTTTTAAGGTGTTAAGACCCATTGAAATCGACTGTATAGTATTGCTCAAGGATGGACTCGACGAGTTGTTCTTGGGACTCGGCGAGTCGCGGTGTAATGACCACCAAATCCTTTATGTGGATGGACCAGTTGTTAGGGAGGAAAGTCCCGTAGATGTTTAGACGCGAAAAGGGACTTGGGAATCATGGGACTCGACGAATGTATGAACAGGCTCGGCGAGTCCAAGGTAATCTCCAAATCTTTGAAGACGAACTCGACGAGTTGTTCATACAACTCAACGTGTCGTAGACCGGATACGTTCTTATGAGGGAGATGAACTCGCTGAGTTCAAAGAGGAACTCGACGAGTCGGATGAAGATGGTCTCGATGTTTTGAATGAAGGAGAACCCGTCGAGTTCTTGCTAGACTCGACGAGTGGAGTCGGGGTTGGATCGGGTTAGTGGAGTATGGACTCGACGAGTTGGTAGACCAACTCGGCGAGTCAGGTCAACTGGGTGTTGACTTTGACCAATGTTGACCTTGCTTGGTTTTAGTATTGACCCTGGTTAGGGTTGTTTGTTCTGTTTGACGACTTGAGGGTTGTCATGTAGGGATTGAGGGGTCGAGGAGAGCCGACCTTTACACCGAGGACAGTTCAGACACTACACGACATCGAGGTGAGTTACCTTCCAGTAGGAGTGGGTCTAAGGCACCAAGGCCGGCCCACTAGTGATTGTTAGTTGGGATGATTATCTTTGTGATAATTGTCTTGTCTGTTATTATTGGATATGTGAGTATGCTAGATTGCTTGGTATGGAAGTATACTAGTTGCTTTGTTATGTGAGATAGTATCAGTAGGAGGGGACTAGTCCCCGATTCGGTCGTTAGGACCAATGGGTAGGTCGGACACCCCAGATATGTTTGACAGCATGATTGTGATATGGTATTGTGTGTTAGCAGTAGGGGTGAAATATTCCCCGTATTCGGTTGAGATAGACCGGAGGGTAGGTCAGCACCCCAGAATGGCTTAACATGGGTAGGTCAGCACCCCTGAATGGCTTGACATGGGTAAGTCAGCACCCCTGAATGGCTTGACATGGGTAGGACGGGCGCCCCAGAATTGCCCAGCAGTATGTATGCTATGTGGTTGTTTGGTATGTGGTATGATGGGGGAACTCACTAAGCTTTGTGCTTACAGTTTCAGTTTTGGTTTCAAGTACCTCTTCGTCTAAGGGGAAGGAGCCGGCGGTGTAGCAGCGCGTCACACGCACACCTATAATTTCCGCTTAGAGTTTTCTGGGACTGTACTCTGATATTTGATACTTCAGATGTTTTGGTTTGAGACTTGATATTATGGTTCTATGTATTGACATGATTTTGGCAATGATTTGATAAACTATTTTATAAATCACTTAATTAAAATGAAATGTTTGGCCTCGAATTTTGGGATGTTACAGATCTGGATCCTCGCTGGTGCCAATAGCACTTTCTGAACCAATCGTAACCTCAATTCCCTGACCAAAAATAGGGGGTGGAAGAGTCTCTAAAAGGTGGTTGTCGCAACACTCAAGATCACCGTCAAATAAACCTTGAAGAGCTTTCTCCAAGGAAATAACCTCCTCCACACCTGGAAACAAAATAAAGACAGCAGCGGTTAACCAAAATGTCGATTTTAAGGCGCTTTGCCGAATAAAAAGGGGGGAGGAGGGCAAGAGAAAACAGAAGGAAAAAAATAATACCTTCTTTCTCAACGGAAAACACGGGTATCTTCCCACGGTCCCTCCAAGCGGCACTCATCCCGCCAGTGGCCACGAAGCAGTCGAGCCAATCCTCACCATTGATGTTGAGCTTCTCTAGGACATCTGCCAGTTCTTTGTCAACATCAAAGAGTGTTCGAGCGCGGTCGACATATGCCTTAGTCCTCGCGCAGCTGAGCACCACAAGGTCCCTGTTCACTTATAGAAACTGCTCCCGCCAGTTTTTCTTGGACTTTTTATCATGGATAAGTGTAGGGACTCCTCGCCGACGAGAAAGGGTCCGAGTCCCCGACTGAGTGGAAGCATTGAAGAAATACTTGAACGCTGGAACAATTGTCAAACGGCCTAGGGCAGGACAAAGGAGTTCAAAACCCACTATCTTGTTTATAGCAATTGGGGTCAGCTCCCTCACGAAAAACCCATATTCACGAATAATCAGATTAAAGAAGTCTCTAGTGGGCAAACGCAGATCCGCCTCGAGTAAGGCGATTAGAATGCCGACCTTGCTCTGGGGAGGACTATAAAGTGATGCATCGGGAAGAGGAATCTGAACCCCATGTTCGGGGACAAACCCAAATCGAAACTGAAAAGACTCCCATTCTTCAGCAATAAGATCCCTACCAGAGAGACGATCAGTAGCCATGGAAGAACGCAAAGAAAAGTTTGAAAGAGTTCTTTGAGACAAGAAAGCAGAAAGAAAAAGGTAGAGAATGAGGAGGAAACGGCTGTGGAAACAAGGGCTTAAATGCTACTAAAGGGGTAGCGAACCGTTTCATGATGAAACCGCCGAAGAACGATGACTTCGTCCTGACAACCGCATAAACTAGCAATAGCGGTCAGCCACGTGTCTACATGTAGACGAGAACGACTCCGCTACATCACGAACGTAGAAGCCTACTGGTCTAAAGGACTTGTTAACGTTACCATACGTGGCCACGTTAAACTTAATGGAAAGCACTAACAGGGCGTTATCTAGCTAGGACCATGGTCGCGACCCAGTCTTGGCCCAAGTAGGCCAGCGTTGAGTTGGTGGCCCGCCTCCCCTCATAGGGATCGAATATTCCTCATTCTCTTTTCATTCTCTCGCAACCAATCAAGTCATGACAAAGAGCCTGGTGACGCCCAGAACCGATGTCACCTGACAGTTAGTTATCGTGGGCATACTCCTCCCAATAAGAGAGTGCCACGTCTCAATCCCACATGGGAGAGTCATTTCATTCCGTTAGAAACAGGTATAAAAGGATCTCTTCTGGATAAAGGAAGGGATCCATCTTCTTCCTTACACAATTTACCCTAAACTCTCTCTAAAAAAACTAACTTAATCGTCGGAGCGACGTCCCGGGAGAACACCCGATCGTCCTTTAACGATTCTTCTATGTTGTGTTCTCAGGTAAACTTCCAGGACAGATCCACCATCCAGCTTCCAATCCCCTGCTGAACATATCACAACAGTCATTGACATGGTCCTTAACTCACTTTTTGGTTTGTATCATCAGTTCATCATGAATTATAATATGAGCAACCTCGATAACACCTTCATAGAGCTTTTGTAACACTCGGGGTCAGGTGTACATTATTGTTATTATTATTATTATTATTATTATTATTATTATTATTATTATTATTATTATTATTATTATTAAGTATAATTTTTCAATTTTGGCCCTTCTCACGACGTGAGGAATGCTTGTCACGTCGCGAGGAGTAATTTGGACCCGCGCATCATTTTGAGTCTCACGACGTGAGCAATCCAATTTTCACGACGTGAGAACAGTTTGAGGACCAAAAACCCTAATTTTCGGTATTTAAAGGAAAGAGGGGGATAGGTTGTTCCACCCTCCGCCTCCATCACACTCTAAGCCCCAGAGAACCCTCAGATTTATCATCCTTGAAATTCTTAGCCATTTTGGTGTCATTTCTAGCTTAAAGAATGAGAGAAGAAGAGGAAAGGAGTAATTTATTGGTGGATGGAGCAAAGTAGCAACATCACCTCTACTTGTCGTTGGACCTTTGTAAGTATCAAAGATCCAAACTTTATTACATATCATGGGTAGATCTAGGATTTTGTCCACTTTCCTTCATGTTTATTGAGTGAAGTAAATCCATAAAGTTAGCAACTTTATGGATTCTAAGAGTTCCTTGATCATCATATTGTTCAGATATGAAAGTTGGTGAAGTTTAAGAGGTATGTATGAGAGTTACAAGCATATTTCTTCACTTTTGACCTAGAATGGGTTGGATCATGCATTGTGCTAGCATGGCCATAAATGAGACATTTTTATGAACTTTAGGAGTCCCCTTTTACTTCTGGATGAGATGGATTTGAGGACTTAATGAAATAAGGACTTAAAATGGTGACTTTTAGCTTTAGAAGGTGCTCACGACGTGAGATTTGAATAACCCCCAATTTCTGTTAAGGTCCTTGGAGCTCACGATGTGAGAGTGGGTGCTCATGTCGTGATGTCAGCTCAGGTGATTTCTTTGGCTGAATTGGCTAGGTTGGGTCGAGTCGAGTTGGAGTTGGACCGAGTGGACTATCACGACGTGACCAAGGTCTGGTCACGATGTGAGGATGGATATTTGACGTTAAGGGTTGTTGACTTTGAACATGATTTTATCGAAGTTTGACCTAATGGTATTTTAGGTGTTATTAACGTATTCCACTGGGAATATGTCAAATATAGCGGAACCGTCAGTCTGATAGACGATTTGGGCAAAGAGCGGTGTATGCCTAATGTCGGGCCCTTGCTCTCGTGATCCCATATTCATTCCTTGGCACCCAAGCACCAAAGCTAGTATCAAGACAAAATAGTACCAATCGCCTCTCATAGCGATAGGTGTAGCGCTCAGAACGTTGCTCCTGGAAAACCTACACCAATAGCAAACGACCACTTGCGGAGGACTATCTACCAATCAAAGGCCGTCTATCCCTGCCAAATCTGAAAAGGTAAAAGATACCGTCAGGGATCTGTCCCCCCGACCACAGGTATAAAAAGGTCCCTTATCCTCCAAGAGAAGGGATCGAGAGAAAAAACCCTTAAACACATACCTAATACTTTTTCACCCTCTCTCTAAGAGAAAAACTTACTTTATCGTTAGAGCTTCGTTCGGGGACCGCCTCCCGGACGACGACTAACGATCTTGTTTCCTTTGCTGTGATTCTCAGGCCCTTCATTTCCATCCTTCAAAGAGACAGAGTTAAGCCGGAGAAATATCACAACAATTGGCGCCATCCGAACATGCACCCAGTACGACATAACCAGATAAACAACAATACGTGTCTATGATAATAAACACAAGGCTTACATCGTCATAAAACGAAAGAACTGGCTCCACCAGAGAAACACTATCAGCCAACAGACTTGGCAGCCTAACGCCAAGCATTGGGCCGACCAACTTTGTCAAGGAATTTGCGACGAGTCTAGGGTGCCCGCCGCTTACCTTTCTAGTCAACAAAAAACCAACATCAGAAAAACAACAACGACAGAACGAAGTGCTTACAATCAACAGACCATGCAAGAAACGTAAGAGAAATGAGGCACAACACGACGTCAAAGCGTTGACCCGATAAATCAACATCATCAACTTCTCTACGGAAGACCCGAGACCACAAGATTAGAATCCCAGAGACCCGCTTCTCATGACCGTGTGCATACGTCACAAACAAATCCACCAAGTCTACATAGATAATGGCAGTAGCATGGATATCCTGTATGAACATTGCTTCCGGAAACTACCAGAGTCCTGGAAGGAAGAATTAAAGCCCCCAATGGGTGGACCTCTGGTCGGTTTCACAGGACACAGCCTATGGCCTCTCGGAACAATACACCTCCCACTAACATTAGTCAGCTACGACCTGAGAGAGAGCAGGACACGAACAATCGAATTCTCCGTACTACGCCACCTAGCAGAACAAAACATACTGTTAGGGCGCTCAAAACTCTTCGAGCTGTAAGCTGTGTCATCAACAATTCACGGCAATGTAAAATTTGGTACATGGTCTTGATCAGCAACCATTGTCGCCGACACTCCGCACAGGCGGCCATGGCACCAAATCATGGCATCATCATACCTAGTCAGCACCCCCAAGAAATCTAAAGAAGACCACCCACTAGAAAAGCACATAATACATGGCGAACACCCCGAACAAGCAATAAAGATCGGAGCCGACCTATTGTTGGAAACGAAAGTTCAACTAGTTGAACTACTAACACGGTTCGCCGGGGTATTCACATGGCAGCCTGCAGATATGACTGGAGTAGACTGAACGATCATCGAACACAGTCTAAACATCATACCAGATAGCGCTCCGATAAAGCAAAAAAGGAGGGGGCAGGCAAGTGGTAGAAACAAGGCAATCAATGACGAGGTCTCGAAGCTTATGGATGCAGGCATCCTTCGGGAAGCAATGTTCCCTACATGGATAGCAAACCAGATAATGGTAAAGAAACACTACGTCTCGTGGAGAATGTGCATTGACTATTCTGACCTGAATAATGCATGCCCAAAAGTGTGACAACCCGAAATTTTTTTGCCTTGTAAAGCTCATCCAGTCAACTCAACTGAGTGACAGACTCATTTCTACTATCGTTTAGCCTTGTTTGGAATCCGTTTAAAGGTTCAAAGCTTAGTACATTCAAGCCTCGAGTATAGGAATGGATCGCGTACATGTCTAGCATCAAAATCGAGCCTTACACTCCAACTTAAGGAGTGTACGGCCGCACACATGGGTATGCAGCCGCACACCCCTCTCCTAGAAGCACACTCACGTGTATAATTCTAGAACTCAACCTCCTTTCATCCCTTTTCACCCTCCCAAACCTAGAACACAATTTCTCTCTCAACTATCATCCGATTTGTAGCCTAGATCTACGAGTTTGTAAGTGTTCTTCCTTAGATTTTTTGTTAATCTTCATAAGCTAGTAACATCCTTTGATTTCATCCATTTGAAATCATGTTTTGGCTAGATCTTCAAATCTCACCAAGAACACCAAGAACACACACTTGTTCTTGGCGATTTTGAGCCTTCTCGAGCCTCCGGATCGTAAGTACTTTTTCCCAATGCTTGAATCTTGTTTAGAACACTTGATTTAGTCTTAGAAAATGCCCAAAACTCAAGAACATATGGTGTATGCGGCCGCACACACAGGTGTGGCCGTACATCCCTCAAAACACCCTCAAAACAACCTCAAAACACCCCTAAAGGCTTCCATATTGTAAGTACCATTCCCTAAGCTTGTCACTTACTAGATATGAGCCTAAGAAAACGTCCGAACCATGTTCATCAAGGAGTGTGCGGCCGCATACACTCCATGTGGTCGTACACCCCTTTGTTTAGTGCTTAAGAGCCTCCAAAGTGCCTTTCTAGTTTCAACACTTGATGAGCATTAGTCCTACAAGCCTCCCTACCCTTAGAAAACGTTTTTGTGCACTCATTACCGTGAGTGTGCGGCCGCACACCCATGGCCACACACTCACTCATGTGGCCGTACACTCCCTTAAATTGAATCACATGTGATTCCAACACTTGGTCAAAGTGTTTCCTAGCCTCGTAAGATGTTTCCTTGCATTTGGTTGCTTCTAAACACTATATTTATGTCAATATGTGTCATTATATGTCATTTAGGACTCGTTAAGTCTCGGGACTTCATTCGTGGAACTTCTCATCCTTACGCACATATTCGTTTGAATCACCCACATAAGGTGAGTTCATACCCCTGTAATCAATCTTTTAAACTGTTTTAAATGCTTTTAAGGGGGGAATACAAGTTGAACACAATGATAATTATGTAATTGTTTTTTATAAACATTATTAAAGGATTGCTTATGTCATTGATAAGTAGTCAAAACGTTTCAAAAACTCTTTTAAAGTTATGTTACTTTATAGTTTAACAAAACTCCGTTTTTAAAGTACAAGCATAACTTAGTAGAAAAATGAGTCTTTTCAACAATGGTTCAAGTAAATTACTACTAAACTATAAGGGGTATAGTTTAGGGGTTCAGTTCATACTATAACTAGAAGATACTAAGATGCTAGATACTAGAGAATACTAAGATACTATAACAAGAGAAGATACTAAGATACTATAACGAGAACATACTAAGATACTATAACGAGAACATACTAAGATACTATAAGAGAACGAACATAATAAGGTGCTATAGCATGGGACAACTACAAGATCTAATTATACCAATGAATCACTGACTCATTGTTCTAAACAAAAGGTGATAGTTAAATTGGGTATACATGATCATATAACTTTAATGTGAAGTTACATGGCTAGCAATTGTTTGATGCAGTCGCGTTTGGTCCCCAGAATCTCTTGACAGGGAGAGCGTATAGTATGGGTACTAGCCTTCACATTATGACCTTAATAAAACAAACGTCTTTTAAGGTAATCAGTACTGCATAATGTCAGTTCATAAGACAAATGAGTACTTATATTTTCCAAATACTTTCATGTTGTGACAGTTCTACTTGAAAGTTAACACAAACTATTTTCGAGTCAAGATAGTTATAAACTAGGGAAAACTTACATTTTACAACCGACACACAGAACAGTCGAGTCTAGTACATTCAGTAGAAGGGGACCTATAATGCTAACTTTATGATCCCTTAGTGTATGCATTCAGGGATATATATTAATCGGATCCGAGAGGTAGTAGGATGTGTGCTTTCTGCTTCATTTCCTATTCCTTGTTTGGTTGTGGGCTTAGAGCAGATACACCCAGCCTACTATGTATCCGATCTTAGATATATATATGTTTCCGTATACACTAAGTAATCATAAGGGGTACCAGGTATGGGCCAAGTCGTAGGACACTAATTCAATGCACCGTTTTCTAGTACACAAACATACTTTTCAAACAAGAACTTTTGGTATACAAAACTAGAAACTTACCAGTAAAGGGTTTAATCCATTTTCTTAAACCAATATAACTTAAAGGACCTTAGGTGGTTAATTCTATAATACCTTAGTTTATACATCAGAGTTATATGTAATTAATACCCGATAGGTAGTTAGATATGTGTTTTCCGCCTCATTCCCTGTTCCTTGTTTGGTTGTGGGCTTAGGGCAGATTCACATAATTAACTATCTGTTCGATATTAGATTATATATAGCTAGTATAAACTAAGTGATTATAGAAGAAACTACTGTGGTTACCATTTTACTAAAAGAAATAATGGTTTTCTTAAAGAATCTTTTCATCAATTATAAAAGAACTATTACAGTTAACTCCGTGAGTACCAAGTGAATACGCCAGGGGTATATACAACAATGATCTAACAAACAATGGGATGTGTGCCTTCCGCCTCAATTCTTGTTCCTTGTTTGGTTGTGGGCTTATGGCAGATACACACAACCGATTGTTTGTTTACTCTGAGTTTTATATAACTTGTACACATTTAATACTCATATAAAGGACTGTTGAGTCATTTTTACTTATCTTTCATCAAAGTAGGAAATATAGGATTTTCTGGAGGAACAAGCAAACTTTTCTAAACAGAACTTACTACAACTTACTATAACTTTCTACAACTTTCTTACTACTCACTTACATCACCTAAATCTTATGAACTCACCAGCTTAAATGCTGATCTATGCTTTCAAAATAACTTGTATTCTCAGGAGACCAGTAGACAGGTACGCGCACTGGGATTCAGAAGATGGAGCAGTATAGCTTCATGTCTTTTTATTATTTGTTATGTATTCTATATTATGTGAATCACATACTTTGTAAAAACTTTCTTTCTAATGAAATGGTTGTTTATTACTTGCTTACTATGATGCATGTCTTGTGATATTAAACATGACGTCCTCCACCCCAGAACGTTTCCGCCGTTCCGGTTTTGGGGTGTGACAGATTGGTATCAGAGCATTGTTTATAGTGAACTAAGTATATCAACCGATAAAGATATACAACTATAAATACAATGGGGCCGAAGTGCTCTGGATAAGAATATATTTTAAATATATAATGATACCTTATAAAAGTATACATATTTGCTTATACATATACACATACTAGAACAAGTATCACAAGAAGAACAGAACAAAAGAAGTTAAAGGTTGAACACTGTGGTCAAACCTGGACAATTATGTAATCATATCTAGGATCAATATAGCCTGATCAACTATATTCATTCGAGATGTGACCGACATGTGTTTGGGAGTGATGTGGTGTTACAACGGTCTTAAAACTTACCTAACGCCAGTCAAGAGAATTCTAGATCAAGTACATAGAGTTAGAATACTATAGGAGTATTCTATGATACTATAACGTGATAACAAGTTTAAAACATACCAAGTACATTACATTAAAATACTTAGAAGACCCTTACAGATAGGTCTATAATCTTGCAATGTATACTCCCAAGGTTATATATAATTGAGATTTTATAGACTTAGAATATGTGATCTACGCTTCACTACCTGTTCCTTGTTTGGTTGTGGTTTTGGAGTAGCATCACTTATTCGAAGGTCTATTTAATCTTGAATTATATACAACTTGTATACCTTGTGCAATTATAGGAGGACTCTCTAAGGATCACCCCATAATGTTTCACTTAATCTCATAGGTTCTTTAGACACTTCCATTCTCGCACAACAAACCCAGATATATGTAACCACTTCCTCATAGCGGTCAACAGAAGAGTCAAGGAGGAACAAGAGCAAGTTCATGAGAAGCTTTCAAAGAAGAATCAACAGAAGTAACCAAAACGTCTTATGCGTCACACTAATAAATAATAATCTTGGTTGACTTAATGAGTTAGTGGAAACATTGTTCACATTATGTGTTAGGATTATTTTCTTACATGCAGCTGGTAACAGTTATTCAGGTAACATATATTCATTCGAGGATACCCACTTCTGATTCATAAAGTTTATTTGGTATAGACTCTTTTATGAATTGTTTCCAGAACTCTGTGGAAGTCAGGACCCGATACACTCAGAACTAGGATGACCTTGTCTTTTCAGCTTTCGACTTATGTCCACTGCTTTAGACTTATTCCATCTCGTCTTTGCATTCTTTTAGCAAACATGCCTCCTCGCAGATCAAACAGACGCACTACTCCGATAACTCCAACTCCAACGCCATAATTCGATCTCGCTTCTCTTCAAGCAGCGATATCCTCCGCAGTGGCAACTGCTCTAGCTCACTTCGGTGAAAGTGGTACCCTCGGATCTGGTAGCGGTACCCACTTAACCAACCCCGGAGATTCTCACGGACACCCAAGGGAGTGTTCGTATAAAGACTTCATAAACTGCAAAACCAATTCCTTCGATGGAAATGGTGGAGTCATCGCTCTGATGCGATGGTTCGAGAAAACAATTTCGGTCTTCGAAATCTGTTCGTGCCCAGAAGGGAGCAAAGTGAAGTTTGCTGCCTGCATCTTCTCAGACAGAGCCCTAAAATGGTGGAATAGCCATGTTAAGTCACTGACCCTATCAGTGGCTAACTCAATAGGTTGGGAGAACCTAAAATAGTTAATGATGGAAGAATACTGCCCGTTGGGCGAAGTTCAAAAGTTGGAACAAGAACTATGGGAGCTCACAATGGTCGGCTCAGACATAGTAGCCTACACTGACCGGTTCAACGATCTAGCAACACTATGCCCTGGGATGGTTACCCCGGAGAGCAAGAAGATAGAAAGATACATCTGGGGTCTAACTGCCCCGATCCAAGGAGATGTGCTGTCTTCTAACCCAACCACATTTGATAGTGCTAAACGCCTGGCTCAGCGACTCGTCGACCACGAAGTCTGCCATGGTGTGGAAGTCCCCGTTCCCGAGCCATCGAGGGAAAAGGACAATATCCAGAAGTCAGGGAACAAGAGGAAGAAGAAGCGAACAACATAGGAACCCCCGCAGGAGAAACAAAAGAGTATTATGTACACCGCCATAACACCTGCTACTCCAGCACCTGCCAGTCGATATGCTGGATGTGACAACCCGAAAATTAGTGCCTTGTATAGTCCAACCATTCAACTCAACTGAGTGTCAGACTTATTTCAAATGAGTTCTAGCCTTGTTAAAGATCATTCTAAGGAGTTTTAAGCCTATTACACTTAAGGAATGAGTGTTAGAATGTACCTGCTAGAGACATTGTGCAACATTCAAGCCTTAAGACCACTAAAAAGGAGTTCACGGCCAAGACTCATGAGTTTACGGCCATAAAGTCATGGCTGGCCGTAAACTCCCCTATAAGTCACCATTCCTTCACTTTTCCTCCATTATTTCACTTACACCTCAAGAACATTTCCATTCTCTCTCAAGTATCATCGAGATTTTCATTCCCGATCTTCAAAAAGTAAGTGATTCCTCCCTCTAGCTGTTGATTACTCTTCTTACTCATGAATCACCCTTTGATTTCATCCATGGAAATCAACATTTTTCAAGATCTTCATCTTTCACCAAGAACACACACTTGTTCTTGGTGGCTGAAAATTCATCTAAGGGCCTCAAAAGTGTGAGTATTCCATCTATCTTCTAGTTAGCCTTGTTAAACACTAGATCATAGCCTTGAAACATCACCAAACTCAACATTAATGAGAGTTTACGGCCAAAGAGCATCTCCCTTGGCCGTAAACCCTAAATATGGCCAAGATTTGAGCCCTAAACACTTCTATACACTACCTAACCTTTGAGACACTTGAACCCTTGAGAACCCTTCCCTTTAAAACCCAAAATGAGACCATTTGGTGAGTTTACGGCCATACACTTTTGGTGTGGCCGTAAACACCTCAACACCCTCCAATAAGTTGATTTTTCTCATCCTTGTGTAGAGCAATGGTCCCTCAAGCTTCCCAAGCCTTCAAACACCCTCTTATGCACCTTTTACCATGAGTTTACAGCCCACTGCTCCTTGGCTGTAAACCCACGGCCGTAAACACCATATGATGACCTTAAACATCCCTTAGATGAATCACATGTGATTCCAACATTTGGTCAAAGTGTTTCCTAGTCCCTTAAGGTGTTTCCTTTCATATAGTTGCTTATAAACACTATATTCATGCCTTTATATGCCATATATGTCATTTAGGACTTGTTGTGTCTCGGGACTTCATTCGTGGAACTTCTCATCCTTACGCGCTTATTCGTTGAATCACCCACATAAGGTGAGTTCATACCCCGTAATCAATCTTTTAAACTGTTTTAAATGCTTTTAAGGGGGGAAAACAAGTTGAACACAATGATAATTGTGTAATTGTTTGTTATAAACATCTTTCAAAAGGTTGCTTATGTCTTTTATAAGTGATCAAAAACTCTTTTAAAGTTATGTTACTTTATAGTTTAACCAAACTCCGTTTTTAAAGTACAAGCAAAACTTAGTAGTAAAATGTCTTTTCAATAACAGTTCAAGTAAAATACTAGTAAACTATAATGGATATAGTTTAGAGGTTCAGTTCATACTAGATACTAGAACATACTATAAAGAGAAACAGGGAGGAAGATACAATACATGATAACATAAAGAGAAACAGGGAGGAAGATACAATACATGATAACATAAAGAGAAACAGGGAGGAAGATACAATACATGATAACATAAAGAGAAACAAGGAGGTAGATACAATACTTCAAAGAGAACATACTAAGATACTATAACTGAACGAACATACTAAGATGCTATAGCATAGAACAACTACAAGATCTAATTATACCAATGAATCACTAACTCATTGTTCTTAACAAAAGGTGATAGTTAAATTGGGTATACATGATCATATAACTTTAATGTGAATTACACGGCTAGCAATTGTTTGCTACAGTCGCGTTTGGTCCCCAGAATCTCTTGACAGGGAGAGCGTATAGTAAGGGCACTAGCCTTCACATTATGACCTTACTAAAACAAACATGTTTTAAGGTAATTAGTACTACAGGATGTCAGTTCAAAAGACAACTGCGTACTTATAGTTTCCCATTACTTTCAGTAAGTGACAGTTCCACTTGAAAGCTAATACAAACTATTTTCGAGTTAAGATAGTTATAAACTAGGGAAAACTTACATTTTACAAACGACACACAGAACAGTCGAGTCTAGTACATTCAGTAGAAAGGGATCTATAATGCTAACTTTATGATCCCTTAGTGTATGTATTTAGGGATATATATATATATATATATATATATATATATATATATATATATATATATATATATATATATATATATATATATCGGGTCCGATAGGTAGTAGGATGTGTGCTTTCCGCTTCATTTCATGTTCCTTGTTTGGTTGTGGGCTTAGAACAGATACACCCAGCCTACTATCTATCCGAGCTTAGCTATATATATGTTCCGTATACACCAAGTAATCATAAGGGGTACCATGTATGGGTCAGGTCATAGGACACAAATTCAATGCACCGTTTTCTAGTACAAAACATACTTTTCAAATAAAGAACATTTGGTATTCAAAACTAGAAACTTAACCAGTAAAGGGTTTAATCCATTTTATTAAACCAGTAAAACTTAAAGGACCTTAGGTGGTAAATTGTATAATACCTTAGTTTATACACCGGGGTTATATATATAATTAATATCCGATAGGTAGTTGGATGTGTGCCTTCCGCCTCATTCCCTGTTCCTTGTTTTGTTGTGGGTTTAGGGCAGATTCACACAATTAACTATCTGTTCGATATTAGATTATATATAACTAGTATAAACTAAGTGATTATATAAGGAACTACTGTGGTTATCATTTTATTATAAGAAATAAGGGTTTTCTTAAAGGATCTTTTCATCAAATATAAAGGAACTATTACAGTTAACTCCGTGAGTACCGAGTGAATACGCAGGGGTTATACCCAACGATGATCTAACAAACAATGGGATGTGTGTCTTCCGCCTCATTTCCTGTTCCTTGTTTTGGTTGTGGGCTTAGGGCAGATACACACAACCGATTGTTTGTTTACTCTGAGTTTTATAAAACTTGTATCCATTTAATACTCATAGAAAGGACTGTAGAGTCATTTTTACTTATATTTCATCAAAGCAGGAAATATAGGAGGAACAAGCAAACTTTTTTAAACAGAACTTACTACAACTTACGACAACTTTCTACACACTTTCTTACTACTTACTACATCACTAAAATCTTATGAACCCACCAGCTTAAATGTTGATCTACGCTTTCAAAATAACTTGTATTCTCAGGAGACCAGTAGACAGGTTCGCGCACTGGGATTCAGAAGATGGAGCAGTATAGCTTCATGTCTTTTTGTTATTTTCTATGTATTTTATATTATGTGAATCACATACTTTGTAAACATTTTCTTTCTAATGAAATGGTTGTTTATTACTTGCTTACTATGATGCATGTCTTGTGATACTAAACATGACGTCCTCCGCCACAGAACGTTTCCGCCGTTCCGGTTTTGGGGTGTGACAGATTGGTATAAGAGCATTGTTTATAGTGAACTAAGTATATCAACCGATAAAAGATATACAACTATAAATACAATGGGGCCGAAGTGCTCTGGATAAGAATATATTTTAAACATATAATGATACCTTATAAAAGTATACATACTTACTTATACATATATATACATACTAGAACAAGTATCACGAGAAGAACATAACAGAAGAAGTTAAAGGTTGAACACTATGGTCAAACCTGGACAGTTATGTAATCATAGCTAGGATCAATATAGCCTGATCAACTATATTCATTCGATGTATGACCGACATGTGTTTGGGAGTGATGTGGTGTTGCAAAGGTCGTAAAACTTACCTAATACTAAGTCAAGAGAATACTAGATCAAGTACATTAGAGTTAGAATACTATAGGAGTATTCTATGATACTATAACACGAGAACAAGTTTAGAACATACCAAGTAGATTACATTAAAATACTATAGGAGTATTTTAGGCACTATACAAATAACTTATGTGATAACTTAAAAGACCCTTACGGATAGGTCTATAATCTTGCAATGTATACTCCCAAGGTTATATATAATTGAGATTTTATAGACTTAGAATATGTGATCTACGCTTCACTACCTGTTCCTTGTTTGGTTGTGGTTTTGGAGTAGCATCACTTATTCGAAGGTCTATTTAATCTTGAATTATATACAACTTGTATACCTTGTGCAATTATAGGAGGACTCTCTAAGGATCACCCCATA
The DNA here is from genome assembly GCF_052849685.1 of Lactuca virosa. Lineage (NCBI taxonomy): Eukaryota > Viridiplantae > Streptophyta > Magnoliopsida > Asterales > Asteraceae > Lactuca > Lactuca virosa. The sequence goes on along the minus strand of NC_136427.1, from coordinate 112,343,565 downwards.
ATGTTTCACTTAATCTCATAGATTCTTTAGTCACTTCCATTCTCGTACGACAAGCCCAAGTAGATGTAACCACTTCCTCACAGTAGACAACAGAAGAATCAGGAGGAAACGAGAGCAAGTTCATGAGGAGCTTTTAAAGAAGGATCAACCGAAGTAACCAAAACGTCTTATGCGTCACACTAATAAATAATAATCTTGTTAACTTAATGAGCGAGTGGAGACACTGCTCATATTATGTGTTAGGATTATTTTCTTACATGCAGCTGGTAACAGTTATTCAGGTAACAGATATTCATTCGAGGATAGCCATTCCAAATTCATAAAGTTTATTAGGTATAGACTCTTTTATTAATTGTTTCTAGAACCTTGTGGAAGTCAGGACCCGATACACCCAGAACTAGGATAACCTTGTCTTTTCAGCTTTCGACTTGTGTCCATTGCTTTAGACTTATTCCATCTCATCTTTGTATTCTTTTAGCAAAGATGCCTCCTCGCAGATCAAACAGACGCGCTACTCCGATAACTCCAACTCCACCGTTGCAATTGGATCCTACTGCTCTTCAAGCAGCGATATCCTCCGCAGTGGCAACTGCTCTAGCTCACTTCGGTGAAAGTGGTACCCTCGGATCTGGTAGCGGTACCCACTTAACCAACCCCGGAGTTACTCATGAACACCCAAGGGAGTGTTCGTATAAGGACTTCATGAACTGCAAACCCAATTCCTTCGATGGAAATGGTGGAGTCATCGCTCTGATGCAATGGTTCGAGAAAACAGATTCGGTCTTCGAAATCTGTTTGTGCCCTGAAGGGAGCAAAGTGAAGTTTGCTGCCTGCACCTTATCTGACAGAGCCCTGACATGGTGGAACAGCCATGTAAAGTCACTGACCCTATCAGTGGCTAACTCAATAGGTTGGGAAAACGTAAAAGAGTTGGTGCGGGAAGAATATTCCCCGTTGGGCGAAGTTCAAAAGCTGGAACAAGACCTATGGGAGCTCACGATGGTCAGCTCAAACATAGCGGCCTACACTGACCGGTTCAGCGACCTAGCAACTCTATGCCCCGGGATGGTTACCCCGGAGAGCAAGATGATAGAAAGATACATCTAGGGTCTAACTGCCCCGATCCAAGGAGATGTGATGTGATGTCTTCTAACCCAGCCACATTCGACAGTGCTAAACGCCTGGCTCAGCCACTCATCGACCCCGAAGTCCTCCATGGTGTAGAATTCCCTGTTCCCGAGCCACCGAGGGAAGAGGGAAATAGCCCGAGATCGGGGAACACGAGGAAGAAGAAACGAACAACACAGGATACCTCGCAGGAGGAACAAACGAGTACTATGTACGCCGCCACAACACTTGCTACTCCAGCACCTGCCAGTCGATATGCTGGAACCCTCCCGAAGTGTGGAAAGTGCAACTATCACCACACCGGAGTATGTCGGGAAATACAGTGCCAGAACTGCCACAGAAAGGGACACACAGTCCGTTTCTGCAAGGCACCGGCTCAACCAATCTCCCAAGTCCCCGGAGTTAAAGAAAACCAAGCCTGCTATGGCTGTGGTGAGACTGGACACTACCAGGAGGACTGCCCGATAACAAAGAACTCAGGAGCGGATGGAAGAATTCTGATGATCACCGCAGGAGAATCGACATCGGAGTCGTCATCGAACAGCGGTACGTTTTCGAAATAGTAATTACTTTGAAAATTAATTTATATTCATATAAGATTAAAACTTGGGGGATAACACTTAAAAGTAATTATAATAACTCACATAATGAAGTAGGTCACAGTATTCAAAAGAACTAAGAGATCCGTTCTGAGAAGCTATGAGGGCTTGGTATGTACATTAAGGGTTGTGCATAGCTAAGATTTTGCAGACTTAAAGTGAGTGATTCCATCTTAATTCATGTTCCTTGTTTGGTCGTGGATTTGAGGCAGAGTTACTCAGTCGACCGTCCAATTCATCTTAAGTATTCATAACGTGTATATTTCAGGCGATTTTAGTGGTACCAAGGAGGATCGTAGTTTAAGTATCAATACTAGATAACAAAGCACTTTCGCGGTATGTATGCGCACATCGCGGTACGATACGTAGAAGTGTTAACATCAAGAGGAAAACAGAAAGCACTAGAACATTTACAAAGAGTACATTTTTCGAGCACATTAGGGAGTACATCATCGTATAACATACACTTCTTTCAAATCGGCCAAAACTTTTGTTCAGTAAAGAGCCCGTTTCGATCTTTCGTCATGAGTTGGCGTGGTCCTCACCATACTAAGTTCATATGTTTCTACAGTCGCGACCGTCAAGTTCACGAAACCTTCGTCATTTGTAACGACAGTCCGACCTAAAACTCAGTTTTGTCTTTCGTATTCTCAACTCCAAAGTACTCGTGCGAAGAGTACTTTGTCCTCCGAAGCCTTGCCTTCATATGTCCGCAGACCTTTCCGAGATACCACTCGTCCAGCAGACCAAGTTCAAGCACAGAGGCTAAGGACGAATACAACCCACCTATCACTATTAAGTGTATACGCGAGGGTAGTATATGATTATGATTACGCAGAGTCGCACATTCGACCGTCTTACTAATCCTAATTATATACGACTTGTATGCACGAGATAATGATGGGTGTACCGAGTATGAGTCCTATCATGAATAGTAGGGTAAAGTGCCAGGTCTACGAGTGGGTATTCTGCCAATCAGAGGAGCGCAACCCCAGTAGTACTGCAAAGAAAGCTAATTTCGGGACGAAATTCCATCTAACGGGGGGATGATGTGACAACCCGAAAATTCTTGCCTTGTATAGTCCAACCATTCAACTCAACTGAGTGTCAGACTCATTTTAATGAGTTCTGGCCTTCTTAAAGGTCATTCTAAGGAGTTTTAAGCCTAGTACACTTAAGGAATGAGTGTTAGAATGTACCTGCTAGAGACACTGTGCAACATTCAAGCCTTAAGACCAGTAAAAAGGAGTTCACGGCCAAGACTCATGATTTTACGGCCATAAATTCATGGTTGGCCGTAAACTCCCCTATAAGTCACCATTCCTTCACTTTTCCTCCATTATTTCACTTACACCTCAAGAACATTTCCATTCTCTCTCAAGTATCATCGAGATTTTCATTCCCGATCTTCAAAAAGTAAGTGATTCTTCCCTCTAGTTGTTGATTACTCTTCTTACTCATGAATCACCCTTTGATTTCATCCATGGAAATCAACATTTTGCTAGATCCTCATCTTTCACCAAGAACACACACTTATTCTTGGTGGCCGCAAACTCATCTAAGGGCCTCAAAAGTGTGAGTATTCCATCTATCTTCTAGTTAGCCTTGTTAAACACTAGATCATAGCCTTGAAACATCACCAAACTCAACATAAATGAGAGTTTACGGCCAAAGAGCATCTCCCTTGGCCGTAAACCCTAAATATGGCCAAGATTTGAGCCCTAAACACTTCTATACACTACCTAACCTTTGAGACACTTGAACCCTTGAGAACCCTTCCCTTTAAAACCCAAAATGAGACCATTTGGTGAGTTTACGGCCATACACATTTGGTGTGGCCGTAAACACCTCAACACCCTCCAATAAGTTGATTTTTCTCATCCTTGTGTAGAGCAATGGTCCCTCAAGCTTCCCAAGCCTTCAAACACCCTCTTATGCACCTTTTGCCATGAGTTTACGGCCCAATGCTCCTTGGCTCTAAACCCATGGCCGTAAACACCATATGATGGCCTTAAACATCCCTTAGATGAATCACATGTGATTTCAACACTTGGTCAAAGTGTTTCCTAGTCCCTTAAGGTGTTTCCTTTCATATAGTTGCTTATAAACACTATATTCATGCCTTTATATGCCATATATGTCATTTAGGACTTGTTGTGTCTCGGGACTTCAATCGTGGAACTTCTCATCCTTACGCGCTGTCACACCCCGCTAAAGCGGAAACACAGGGCGTGGCAGTACAAAGGGTTTAATAGCAAAAGTTAAAAGACAACACCAACCATAGTATTAAAAATCATTACAAATTTACAATAGGTTTGAACAACTTTTAAAAGAATTACAATGTAAATTGAAATATAAGACATGCGAATGCTCCTAAAAGTGATGTGTCCCTAAGTGTCACTTACTTGATGATTCCTGAAAAAGCATGTAAAACGAGCGTCAACTATAAATATAGTTGGTGAGTACTCACAGATTAAAATAATAATATTGGTTTCATGAATCGAAATCAAGTTTTGATAAAAGTTTCCATAAATGAAAATATATTGTTAAAATGAGTAATCAAGTTCATTGCTACAAGGAGCAAACAATTTCATTGCTAAAACATGTATATAAGTTTCTAATAATAAAATTTCGATGTTGTAATGAGAAACAAAGTTCATTGCTATAATGAGAAACAAAGTTCATTGCTATAATTAATAAACAAGTTTATTGCCATAATTAATAACAATTTTGTATGTGTATGAGCAAACAATGAGTTACCAACCAAGCCTATGACTGATGCCCTATCAAGATCTATGCTTATCGTTCAATAGATTATATGGTATCATGCACTCCAGCAATCGGGCGAGTGAGGAGGTGTCAATTCCTAATAGCGCTATCCATAATGACCATTGGCTCAAAGAGTTAATGGTTGGAGTAAAGTATAAGGGAAGGGACTTAAGACGATAAGTTCTCATGTTCCGTGCTGCATAGACATACATAGTAGAATATAGCAAATTATAGCAAAATATAGCAATCGAGCTTGATACAAATCAATTTAAATACAACGAACAATAAATAGTTTTTCGGACATGCTTTTCCACCCCAAAACATAAAAACCGAAAATAGGGGAGTGCGTGAATACTCACAATATGTATTGAGATGATGCAAATGGTGCCTTGAACTACGCTCCACTCATACCACTATCGTTTTCCTACAACGATGTTACACACTAATGAGTCTCTAATTGAAATCTAATACTAGTATATTTACTACTACAATAGAATTATGCCAATAATGTGTCAAAATTTAATATTGTTAAGTTACAAACATTTTTTTGAAATGGTGAAATTTTATAACTCATGTGATTAAGATAATTTTGGATATCATTTTCCATATTTTTGTAATATTAATTGAGGGTATTTCAATACATTTAAAGGTGTTTTAAACTCCTAAAAATCCAAAATATGATCAAACAGATTCCAAAAATTGTCAAACTTTGCATTTTCATTCTAAATACAGTAGAGGTCTTCCAGAAAATTTCCTTTGAATTTTTGATATGATTAACTATTTTTCCAAAATTTTAAGCCTTCATATCAATATAAATTCGTGAAAAATAGCATCCAAATGATAAAAATTCCCAAACTTTTTATGATACTGCCATTAGACATACTTAAGCTGGAAAAAATATAAAAATGGATTTCTAAACTGTTTAACCTAATTTTATGATTTTTGTGCTTTTATTCTAATAAAAATGGAGATAAATAGAAAACAGTTTCCAAAATTACTCAAACTTCTTACAATACTGTTATTCAACATTCTTAAGCTGGGAAAAATGGATTTTTGTATATTTATTCTAATAAAAATGGATTTAAGTGTATTTAATCTTGGGAAAATAGAAGAAAAATAGCATAAAGAAGAGAAAAATCATCAAAAATTTTATGTAGCATCATAATATATTATAAGGTGTTCTGGTAAATTTCATGAATTTTGGATGAGTAAAACTATTTTTCCTGTTTTTAGTCCATTATAAATACAAAAATCGGAGAAAAATAGGAATGCATTATGAAAAATTTTGAAAATACTTTTCTGTGTCTTACACATAGGGTAGGATCTGCAAAAATTACTAGATACCCTTTTCACATTCTCTAAAGTGGTTTTATGATTTATTGGGGCAAAACAAAAAGAAAATTCAAAACCACATTAAAAAGTAACAAAAATCGATGAAATTTAATGAGAAATTATTATGTAGCATAGGGGTCATCCACGAATTTACCTAGGATTTATAGACCTCAGAAAGTATTTTATATGATTTATTTCCCTATTTTAATGCAACAGTTATAATAATTCGAGAAAAATGAATTATTTTTTGAAAATTTGTAGAACATCTCATTTTGTTGGTGGAATACAGGGAAAAATCAAATTTGATCAGAAAAGTTGTTTTAGATATTTATTTGGGAATAAATCCTTTATAAACCTATTTGAAAGCTTTTTAACAACAAACTTTGATCATCAAGCATCTAAGCTTGAAGATCATCACATGCATGTTGGTTTGAAGACCATTCATGAGTTTGAAATGTTCAAAAATCATTTTTGATTGAAAACTTTGGATGCATGTGGTGATTTTCCATAAAAACGTGTAGAAAAGTGCATTTTGTTGATTTTGACTTAGGTTTTGGTCCTTAGATTTCACCATTTACAACATGCATGTTGTTTTTGGGTGAAATCCTGCCACCATCATCATCAAAACTGAAGTGAATGAACATGCAGACAAATTTTCTAAGAGAAAGGTGTAGAAGAAGAAGGAAATGCAAGAAAAACCTTGAAAACTTAAAGGAAAATAAAAGGAAATCGTGTTCTACCTTAATGAACACCACTAGATGATGAAGATTTTAAGTTTGAGGTGTGTTCTTGGACTCATTTTCTGGAAAATTTTATGGGTATAGAGAGAGGAAGAGAGAAAATGGAGTGGTGAAGGTAGAGAGAAATGAGAGAAAATGAGAGAGAAAGTGGAGTGTGAGAGAGAAAGAAGTGATTATGTGCTTTGGGAAGAGGGGAGTGTCTTGGGAAGAGGGTGGCCGGTTTTGGGGGATAAGAAAGGGTTTCCCTCTCTTCTATTTTTATAAAATTCAAATCTTTTATAAAAATATCAAACTCTTTTATAAAATGTGCACTAAAATCAAGTTTTTATTCATAAACCTTGATTTTTGATTCATAAATTAAGGGTAAATGTTAATGAGTTAAATTTTATTATTTTCTTGAATGCATTTTCATAATTTTAATTATTATAAGAACATATTATAAGATTCATAACTATTTTTATAGACTTTTTAAGGTTAAATTTTATAAATTTAGGTTTTAGGGCATTTAAGGGTTTTTGAGAGTTTGTAAATCTTTGGATATCAAAATAAATTGAATATTTGAGACTTGAAATTATTTTTGAGTTTCATAACCCTTATTCAAATTAGAAATAATGTTTCTAATTTATTTTTACCAGTTTATTGGCATTCTATGTAGTGATTCCGAGATTCAAGCGAAATTGAGAAATCAAGTATACTAGTCCTAGTCTTCAACTTTGACTTAAGTTTCTATGAGACTTTGACCTAATTTCTACTTCTAGGTCAAGTGCATGATGTGTGTATATGATTCATGAAAAGGTGTTCGAGTCAAAGAGTGACCCAAATATGGATAGTCACTACAGTTAAGTAGTAGTAGAATTCACATATCAATGTGAATCTAAGTACACTATCCTTCAATTCTACTTGTTTCCGAGTTTCTAGTAGATTATAACTTAGCTTCTAGTCACTAAGTCTAGTATGTGTCGTGCCTATATGTGCAACTAAGTTTAGTTAAATCTAGAACTGACTCGAATTTTGACGGTTGTCACAGTCTCCCCCGGTTGAAAGAATTTCGTCCCGAAATTCAATTCATGACGCATTCTATTAGAATTCAGCCGAATACAATTGTATAATTGGAGAGATGGTAACTTGAAGAGCTCTTTGATTATTTTGGGTGAATTCCTCAAGGGAAGGGCCCAACTCTTTAGCTATAATCAAATTAGTGTTTCTCTAAATCGAGTTCTGTCGTCTAGATTGTGGGAATTTAGGATCATGGAAATCATGATCCAACCATGGCTACCTAGTTGAAAAGATTATCTAGTTAGATATATCTATCTTATGAGAGCGCTATAAGTTTTGCCGAAGCACTAACTGCATTAAGTGTTAAGTCCGCATTGATCCTTAAGTCGCGATCTAAATCATCGCTAAGTATAATTTCGCTATCTAATAAAGAAGGGATTAGGAACAATTTGTTCACTTTCGGATCGGCTACTAAATCTGAAAAAGGTATATTCACAAATAAGAAGGGGTAGCACGAATGAAAGGGAAGCGATCGAGGGTAAGTTCCTAAAAATACGTACTAAGGGTAGGCAACGAAGTTTTGGTACATCTCAACAAAATAAATTACGAAATGATTGAGGATCTCCGAGGCTATAATTACTACTACGGTTACTCTTACAATAATAAAATCTTATTCGAAGGATGAATATATTTAGAGAGTCATTGTTGCAAATGGAGGCGATGAAAGTTTATGATAAATTAAAATACATTGTATAGATAGCATTTTAAGTGTTTAGAAGTGATAAAAATCTCACTGTTATCAAAATGTGTGTTTAGAAATGATAATTAATCTCACTATTATCAAAATGTGTAATAATTCCCAGATAATGAAGATACATGTGTGGCGATCCAACGAAGTAGTAAAATAATATAAAGATTAATTAAGGTTAAATGTTTAAGTTGTCATTAAAGGAATTTGTATAGAAATATTTGTATTAAATTTTTCAGAAATTGTCCAATTGTCTAAGTCAGGAAAAATTCAAGTTTACGAGGAGTCAGAATACTTATGAAAACAAGTTTGAGAGTTTAGGAACTCACTGAAAATTGCAAAGTAAAATACTATTTTAAGAAAGGTGTAAAAAATATCAATCTTTGAAAATAGTGCATTCATAGTTTAGTGTTTCTACAAAAACAATCATTTACAGAATAGATAATCGTAAAATTCAAAACTTTTGATGTATTTAAAGAAAAGAAAAACATAAGGAAACATATCCTTCCCATATAATTTCCGAATATAGAAAAATGATAAGCATAAGAATATTCATATTGTGTATTAATTATAAGGAAAAATACAATGAAAATTGCATTTCATATCAAGTTTCTAAATTTAGAACAAAAGAGCAATGTAAATAAGGATCACTTGTTTATAGAGATTTCAAAATAAAAACAAGATGTATATGATAAAAGGTGTAATTGAATATATCAAAGTTGACTAAATCAAAAGTATGCCTCACGACTATATACTTATTAATCGCTCAAAACGGAGGGGTAGACTTCTAGTCTTTATGTGTACGAACATGATACCAGGAGAAGCAAAATAGACAGAAATAAAGTTAGACAATGTATTATGTTAATATTATGGCGTGCGAGATCTAAAATCAGAAGGAGAGCGAGAAATAAAGTTCGGGGGAAAGAAAAAGGCAGGTAGCGGCGGGAATGACTGTTATTGTTAAAATTATAAGAACAATACCTATAGGTAGATTTAAAACCAGATTGAGATATATTTCAAACTTAAATATTTGATGTATATTGATGATTAAATAGACATGTGGGAGTTTTAATGTGTTTGCTAAGGATTGCTAAAAATTCACGAGTTACCTATTAAGTTAAACTCCATTTGTGAAAAAGAAGAAACACTAAAACTTGTAATTGAAAATCTGAGAGTTTTGACCTTTTTGACTGGGGTCCAACAATGATTAAAACGGATAAGGTAAGGACTTAACATATTTAAAAGAATAATTACATTTTTTTGAAAACGTACGAAAATGGTAATCAAGGTTTAAAATGGTTTATATGCCCTTAAACGTACATCTATCCATTGAAATGGATTTGAAATGAAATTGAAATAGAAGGATTAAAACAAACATTGGTTAAATTGAGTTTTGAAGAAAAGTGTTAAGTTAAAGCAAGTTGTCAAAATATTTTAGTGAGTTACATAAAACCGATGAAGTGAAATATCTTTTTGATGGAAGATTAAAAAGGAACCGGTAGATTAGTGTAGCTGATCATACCTAAATACTAAGGCGGGTAACGATGTCTTTTCCCCAAAATAAAGGACAAGAAAATTTGTTTGTAAAACGTTTTTAAGTGTCAATGGAATTTCCTACCCTTTTATAGAGGTCAAAGGAATATCCTGTGTTAAGTTTTAAGCTCAAGGTGGAAAAAACCTAAAGCTAAATTCGTAGCGTAGTAGAGAAGTCTCACGTATGGGTTAAACCTCTGTGTCTCCTCGTGAGTCGAACTCGGAATGTCTGCCAATGGTATCCATGTGATTACTTAGTGGAGACTCATCTACCTCCTTACGTGATGCTCCAATTTTCATCCGTGTCGGTATCGGAACACTTTCCTAGTTGTAACTATAGTACGAAGACGATGAAGAGGTATTGAGGAATAATTGGAATAGGTTTCGACTTAAGATTATTACTAGTGTATATCTAGCTACTAACCTTACATCTAAAGTCAACAGCTACCGAGGAATACTCATTCTCAGTACTACGTGCATTGCTCCTAGAGTGGCTAGTGATATAACCTAAGTGGTTAACCTAGCACTTGATAACGGATAATATTATTTCTAAATAAAGGCATTGTTATAAAAGTGCACTTAGTTTCTAAGTGTATCTAGATGAATGCCTATAATATGCAATGCCCGTACGCACACCGAAAAATTTTTGTTTTTCAAAAGTTTAAGTTGAAAATTGTTTTGAACATAATTCTACTATAACCGTTTCCAGCCTCACATTAACTTTCCTTAATTAAGCATAGTTGGCCAGGCTATACTTAATTAAGTCCAATAATGTGTACTCGAATTAGTTATACTAGTAGTATGTTCAGTATTTTAAAAACGTTTTGAAATATTTTTTTTTGGCTATAGTTGTGGTTTTCCAAAGGAAAACCGGTATTCTCTATAACCTTCGGCTCTGATACCATTTCTGTCACACCCCGCTAAAGCGGAAACACGGGGGGTGACAGTACAAAGGGTTTCATAGCAAAAGTTAAAAGACAACACCAACCATAGTATTAAAAATCATTACAAAATTACAATAGGTTTGAACAACTTTTAAAAGAATTACAATGTAAATTGAAATACAACACATGCGAATGCTCCTAAAAGTGATGTGTCCCTAAGTGCCACTTACTTGATGATTCCTGAAAAAGCATGTAAAACGAGCGTCAACTATAAAAATAGTTGGTGAGTACTCACAGATTAAAATAATAATATTGGTTTCATGAAACAATTTCATTGCTAAAACATGTATATAAGTTTCTAATAATAAAATTTCGATGTTGTAATGAGAAACAAAGTTCATTGCTATAATGAGAAACAAAGTTCATTGCTATAATTAATAAACAAGTTTATTGCCATAATTAATAACAATTTTGTATGTGTATGAGCAAATAATGAGTTACCAACCAAGCCTATGACTGATGCCCTATCAAGATCTATGCTTATCGTTCCATAGATTATATGGTATCATGCACTCCAGCAATCGGGCGAGTGAGGAGGTGTCAATTCCTAATAGCGCTATCCATAATGACCATTGGCTCAAAGAGTTAATGGTTGGAGTAAAGTATAAGGGAAGGGACTTAAGACGATAAGTTCTCATGTTCCGTGTTGCATAGACATACATAGCAGAATATAGCAAAATATAGCTATCGAGTTTGATACAAATCAATTTAAATGCAACGAACAATAAATAGTTTTTCAGACATGCTTTTCCACCCCAAAACATAAAAACCAAAAATAGGGGAGTGCGTGAATACTCACAATATGTATTGAGATGATGCAAATGGTGCCTTGAACTACGCTCCACTCGTACCACTATCGTTTTCCTACAACGATGTTACACACTAATGAGTCTCTAATTGAAATCTAATACTAGTATATTTACTACTACAATAGAATTATGCCAATAATGTGTCAAAATTTAATATTGTTAAGTTACAAATATTTTTCTGAAATTGTGAAATTTTATAACTCATGTGATTAAGATAATTTTGGATATCATTTTCCATATTTTTGTAATATTAATTGAGGGTATTTCAATACATTTAATGTTGTTTTAAACTCCTAAAAATCCAAAATATTATCAAACAGTTTCCAAAAATTGTTAAACTTTGTATTTTCATTTTAAATACAGTAGAGGTCTTCCAGAAATTTCCCTTTGAATTTTTGATATGATTAACTATCTTTCCAAAATTTTAAGCCTTCATATCAATATAAATTCGTGAAAAATAGCATCCAAATGATAAAAATTCCCAAACTTTTTATGATACTGCCATTAGACATATTTAAGCTGGAAAAAATATAAAAATGGATTTCTAAACTGTTTAACCTAATTTTATGATTTTTGTGCTTTTATTCTAATAAAAATGGAGATAAATAGAAAACACTTTCCAAAATTACCCAAACTTCTTATAATACTGTTATTCGACATTCTTAAGCTGGGAAAAATATAAAAATGGATTTCTAAACTGTTTAACCCAATTTTATG